>NC_138773.1:211382009-212619509 GCF_965119305.1 Pelophylax lessonae
CAATCATATTCATCTTTTTGTCTTTAGCTTTTCAAATGTTTCTGAGCCTTTTCATCTGCATCACGTGTTCACTTTTAATTTGATGGATCAATCAACTGTTGACAGAAGTGCATGCAGCTAATTTTAATGACGCCGGCACTTATTCTCCTTTGTTTTTTATGTGTGGTACATGTGTTCTGCTAATGAAGCTTCGCCCTCTGCAAAATGAAACAAGTGCCAATGCAGAATATTATTGTGTTATACTATACACTGATCTTCACAGTTTCAAATGAAAACCATTTGACACTACTGATCATGGGCAGCTGTGAACAGCAATTGGAGGTCGACAGTTGCATATTCTATTGAGCAGATTGGATGAGAACCTGATAAATAAATTGAGGAAAATTCACTATATATGTTTTTTTTTTTCCTTCAGCCAGGTAAAGCCTGTGTTCACTTCCAATGGTGTGCAGAGGAATACAAAGAATAGATGTTTCATTTACACAGGATTGGAGGACTGGACTGAACACAGCTTCACTGAGCAAAATGAAAAGGCATTCAGTGGGGTTGGTTTAACAAAAAAAAGGTAGAGGTTGTTCACTTTGTAAACTGAATGTTCTCTTACCTTTGTAAAAAAAAAAAAAAAAAAAATAACAATACAAATAAATAAATAAATAATAATAATAATTATTATTATTATTACTATTAATAATAATAATAATAATAATAATAATAATAATAATAATAATAATAATAAGAAGAAGAAGAAGAAGAAGAAGAAGAAGAAGAAGAAGAAGAAGAAAAAGGAGAAGTGATCACCCATATCACCCTTTTTTTCTCTTGCACATACCTTCACTTTAAGGTGAGGTAACGTTTACCAAAATGAACAGTCTATTCCATAAGAATAATGACCCAATTTAAA
Source organism: Pelophylax lessonae (assembly GCF_965119305.1). NCBI lineage: Eukaryota > Metazoa > Chordata > Amphibia > Anura > Ranidae > Pelophylax > Pelophylax lessonae. The sequence goes on from NC_138773.1 coordinate 211,382,911, forward strand.
CCGAGCATTGCAAGTTTAGAAGCCAAGTGATAACAGGAAACCAGCAAATTTGCATATAGGGCTTGATTTGTAAGGATGGGGAAAGAAAGAAAGGACGAAAGAAAGAAAGAAAGGACGAAAGAAAGAAAGAAAGGACGAAAGAAAGAAAGAAAGAAAGAAAGAAAGAAAGAAAGAAAGAAAGAAAGAAAGAAAGAAAGAAAGAAAGAAAGAAAGAAAGAAAGAAAGAAAGAAAGAAAGAAAGAAAGAAAGAAAGAAAGAAAGAAAGAAAGAAAGAAAGAAAGAAAAGAAGAAAGAAAGAAAGAAAGAAAGAAAGAAAGAAAGAAAGAAAGAAAGAAAAGAAGAAAGAAAGAAAGAAAGAAAGAAAGAAAGAAAGAAAGAAAGAAAGAAAGAAAGAAAGAAAGAAAGAAAGAAAAAAAGAAAGAAAGAAAGAAGGGGAGGAAGGAAGGATGGCGGAAGAAATAATCATTCTAATTAAATTTGGTGGATCTCTGGTAAGAAAATCACAGAGATATTTGCGTTTTTCGTTTTATTTATTTATTCATTTATATATTTTTCATAAATCGTAGAGATTTGATACATTGCACAAGGTCACAACTAAAAACCTTGTCAGCAGCGATGATATTGGCCCTTATGGGGTGTTAGTTATTCTGTATTTGTGTTATCCATTCATGCATCTTCTTGTGCTATTCCTAAATCATGAATTCATTTTAATTTATATCACCCCCCCCCCCCCCACACACACACACACACACACATCTCATACGTTTTTTTTTCCATACACATTCATTACCTCTGCAATCACATGCAATGTCAGTGTTCAAGCGGAACTGATCCATACTGGGGATATAGGCATACATACACAGGTCATGGTGGACACTGGCATCCAAATGTTTATTGAGGTCATTTTAGGGGAGTCACCCTCTCTAAAGTGCTCACCTGAATCATGTACGATGAGGATCTAACTACTTGGAAGAACAGAGGGAATGGGTTACTCTGAGATATTTATCATATACATTAGAACACTGTAGATTTCGCAAGTTCCAACCATTTTACAGGAAGTTGGAGGACGTCTGAGCAAACCAATAAATGGCACACAAGGTTATCTCTGTTTTGTCCTATGGCTTCCCTTAAGCCATTGTTTCAGGGATCCTAAATGGAATCTGACCTCACAAATCTTTATTTGCTAGACTTTAAAAGAGCTATTTCTCCCTCTGTATACCTGCGAGATATTTAACTGGACCCATATGTCATTAAATGACCCTATTTTACTGTAACTGAAAAAAACAGATAATGAAAAAGAAAAGAGAAAAAGGAAAGAAAAGAGAGACAGAGAGGGAGGTAGGGGGAAAAGGGGGAGCAAGAGAGATACAAAGGGAGTGAGAAAGTAGGAGAGAGAGAGAGGGGGAGAGTGTTGAATCTTCTTGAGAGTGAGAAACAGAAAAGAGGAGGGAGGGGGAGTAGGAGGGAAAGAGAGAGACATAGAGGATAGAATAGAAACAACAGAATGAATGGATTGGAAGAGAGAGGAGGGAGAGAAAAAAGACAGAAAGGAAGAAAGAAAGAAAGAAAAAGAAAGAAAGGAAGGAAGGAAGGAAGAAAGAAAGAAAGAAAGAAAGAAAGAAAGAAAGAAAGAAAGAAAGAAAGAAAGAAAGAAAGAAAGAAAGAAAGAAAGAAAGAAAGAAAGAAAGAAAGAAAAAAAGAAAAAAAGAAAAAAAGGAAGGAAGAAAGAAAGAAAGAAAAATAGAAAGAAAGAAAGAAAGAAAAAAGAAAGAAAGAAAGAAAGAAAACATTATATATATATATATATATATATATCTATATATATATATATCTATATATATATATACACATATATATGTATATATATATATATATATATATATATATATATATATATATATATATATATATATATATATTAATCTAGCTGGGTAATGGGAGTGCATGCAATCAGTGAATGTATCCTACCTCTGATCTGGGCACACGATTGTGGTCGCTGAGGTGTACACGCTGTAATTTACTCTTAGCAAAGTTGTAAAGATTTTATCTATCACAGTAATTATTTCCTTTGAGCATCCACAAATGCCAACTTCCACATTCGGGGTAATTTCTCCTCCGTTGTTTCTAAAAACATGCATGTGAACTGTCTGATCTGGCTGTAGTGTATTAGATGGACACACAGATCTGCTCCTGAAAAGTGAGGAAAGGTATTAGGTAACACTGGCACACTAATGCATTCTGCATTCATATACATTATAGGGACACTGATCTAATATTACACATAACCAACGATTTTCCTTAATTTTCTGTCGTAACATTTGAATTGGATACGATTTAGGTGTGCACTAATTCATGTAACTAGTAGAGGGTAAATAACAATATTTGTTAATTAACAAGGAGTATTAGAAAAATATATCATTTTGTCAGAAACAGCAAGGTTTGGGGGGAAAAAAAATCTATACATATATATATATATATATATATATATATATATATATATATATATATATATATACACATGTATATATATATATATATATATATATATATATATATATATATATACATACACATATATATATATATAGATCTATCTATCTATATATATAATATGTGTCTATATATATACATACATATATATATATATATATATATATATATATATATATATATATATATATATATATCACATGATTATTTTATAATCAAACAGTATCATTTTTGTAAGAAGATCATTTGATTAAATAGACAAAAACGTTTTCAGATTTGTTTTCCGTTGTATTATTTTATTATAGCATTGCCAAATATGTACACCTACATTTCTATAACAACTATAGTAAAAAAAAAGTAGCTCAGCGGTGCCATTGGTGTATTTGCCGGTCTAAAATGTTTTTTAATTGCTGAAAACACAATTGATATCCTTGGTTCCCTAATTTATGGACCTAATCACCCGATTAATTATTGTAACGTTCTAATATTACAAACTCCACAGGTGAACGCAGATAAATAGAAAGCGCTCATGTTAGAATTCCAGGATATTCATTGTACCGGACCAGAAATTGACGCTTGAAAACTAGAACGCTATTTCAATATATTTTCGTCCTATTACATATGTGTTGTTATTCTATATAAATTCAACCAAAACTACGGGAAAAAGAAAACAATTTCTTGGGATATACATGTGATTAAAGCGCTGTTTTAAAAATCTATGAAAAAGATAACTATATCAACCTTAGGTTTCGTTTTTTTTTTATTTATATAGAATATATAGGAATGTCAGGAATTCATACTTATCTTGTTTACACGGCCATTGATACATTTATTTAGAAGAAAAAAATAAATAAAAAATAAAATACACATAGATAGATAGATAGATAGATAGATAGATAGATAGATAGATAGATAGATAGATAGATAGATAGATAGATAGATAGAAGGCTTACTAAAGGAGTTGATCCTTTACTGGGTATTCAAAGTACATACAGCTATTACATATTCAGTTAGGATTTTCACTTCCTTTAGTAAATCAACCTCACTGTATCTATCTATCTATCTATCTATCTATCTATCTATCTATCTATCTATCTATCTATCTATCTATCTATCTATCTATCTATCTATCTATCTATCTATCGATCGATCGATCGATCGATCGATCTATCTATCTATCTATCTATCTATCTATCTATCTATCTATCTATCTATCTATCTATCTATCTACTGTATGTCCTGAATGTAATATATATCTATATCTATAGATATATATATATATATATATATATATATATATATATATATATATATATATATATATATATATACACTGTATGATATATATATATATATATTATACCATTTAATTTATATTTGTGTATATATATATATATATATAGAATGTATATGTAGATAAATAGATAAATATATATAATATATATATATATATATATATATATATATATATATATATATATATATGTCCATATGCTGGCAATATATTCCTTTCATTTACACATGTGTTTGCATGTGTCGATATACAGCATATACATACCCTTTCCTTTATACTTTTGTGTGTATGTGTCCATATAAACACAAGTACTTGCAGCCAAGCTCTTGTCAAGCCAAGAATTGCTGGAACCAGTACCATATTTCATAATGTAGCTGACACTCAGCTATACTTTTAATGACTCTGGATAAAAGAGGATTTGTCTTCCGGAAGGAAAATACAAGTGTTTTCAGTGCTTTGCTTCTGACGTTAGATGTATGGAAACGTGGGAGCCAATATTGTCCTTGTGTTAACATATTGGCTGCTGAATGGGCCTGCAACAAGTGATTGACAGTCTCAATCCACTAACAGGCTAATGGTTTCTTGACCTTGAACAGAAGGCAAGGTCACATCATTATCACAAGTCTACAATTGGACTTTTTACTGTACAACATAAACATAAGCTGCACGGTATATGGCGATGGGGATGTGAGCTATTAAACTACACAGGTTTCTAGTTTAGCAGCAGATCTCATGCAGAATAATTACACATGGCTTCCTCTAGATCAGAAATCATTTAAGTGATGCTGTCCAGCCAGAGGTAATATCCCTGCCTTCGCCCAATCACCCTCCTGGACCATGTAGAAGTGAACACAATTCATCCTAAATATGGGCTGTAATTGCTGCTATTTTCACAAATCATCAACAAATCTAAGGGGAGGAAAGATCTCCTTTATAAATTGATTTTGTGCTGTCTCAGACCCCGGGATGCAAGCGACCCTAGGAAAGAAATAAGAGGGTACTCATGTAGGTCAGGATCTGTATTTCCCACTGAACGGCCTTCTATAGTCTCACAATCACAATGACAGCCAGCATTGTTATCACATGACTACAAATATATGCCAGAAGTGATTGATAACTATAGTGTAAAGGTCTATACAATGCTTTAGTTGAGGAGATATAAACCTTACCTGAAAGATGTTTAGTATACTAAAGCACTGTGCACCACAAACAATTGCAATCTTTTTAAATAAAATACTTGTTTTCACAATTTTTTTTATCTTTAGTTGCAAATTAGTGCTGCTGATTCCCCCCAGCCTTTTTGAAGCCACTTCCTGCCTGCATGCATGTGCTCCAGCAATGGCTGCATGGCACGTCTCAGTGACACCAGTAGACCATTCCTGCATAATGTACTGTATTTTGAAAAGATCGCTTTTAGATGTCCTTTAAACATCACAGCTAGTCACTGCTTATGAATAGCTACCCTGAAAAAGGAAGTGAGAGACAATACTTGATATTTTATTTATATACAGCATACTGAATTATAAAAAAAATGTATATGAGCGCTGGAGAAGGTATGGAACTATACATTCCATTTTTTTAAATCTGGGTTTAGTGATTATTATTATTATAATTATACAGGTATATAGCACCAACAGTATATGCAGTGCTTTACAATCTAAAGGGAGATAGCACAGGCACAATACAATAAAATACAAGAGGGTTAAGAGGGACTTGCTCATAAGAGCTTACAATCTAATAGGGTGGCATTCTAATTTTCTTACATAAACTACATGAAAACTCCCTTCATAAAGGTAGCCGGTGACAATCCTGTAAATTCTGCTTTTTGTGTACAGTCTTAATGATGGTAGTGGCATCCGCAGAACGCTATACTGAGTTTAATAGAAAACATGGCTAAAGTCTTGAATGCAGCACCAACATTTGCACTGATTTGTAAACAGAACAGGCCACAATTCAGAAGTACAGAGAGAAAACACTTTAGATGGTGATTTATCCTGATAGTAGTTACCTAAAACTTCATCTTTGGTGACCAATTGACGCACATCTTTTATATAGTACTCTTCTCCGCTCAATCATTATGCATTATGTAGTAACTATAACCCAGCCATATTTTGGAATTTCTCCTAGAAATGTATTTTTATGATACATTGCTACTGCAGGAACAGACAGGTGCAAAGTGTCCTCCAGCTTTACTATTGTAAGATAAATTATACATTAAAAATGCAATAAGCAAAACTGGGCAAAGGGGTGAACCCCCCTCCCCCCTCCCCTCCCCCCCCCCCAATTTAAACAATTAGGGCCCATTTACAGTTTGATAATGTACATTGCGCTAAGGCAGCCCATTCAAAAAAACGTGAGCTGCCATTTCACCCTAACATGCTTAAAACCACATAATGCACTACCTTGCACTGTTATGCATTGCTACAATGCAGATGCATTACTTTAGTGCAATGAAGTGCTAGCGAAAAAGAATAACACTTCAACAAAGCAAAGCATGTTATATGTGGTACCAGAATGCAAAAGAGTTATTTGCCCCCTAAACCTTTTTCTCTTAACTTTTAACATAATATGTATAATAGCGTATTGAAATGGGGATGATAAAAAAATCTGAAAAAAAATATTTATTTACTATACAAGGTGCTTTATTTACAGAATGTAAATGCAATATAATGTTCATGTATTGTTCTATTCTCTGTTCTATATCATTCTATTTAATATTTATATATTTAATTATTATATAAATATATAATATTCATAAAGTGTTTATGTAAATAGATCATTCCTAAGTTGGAATTTCCCTTCCGATGATTATATGTAGCTTTTGAATTTCCCAGGCCATGTTCTGCTTTTGCCTCTGGGAAGTTCTGGAATGTAAAAAAGTATTTTAAACTCAATGTATAGACCAAAACATTTTATTTTAGTTTTGGGTAGCGCACGGAAGTATTAAACCTCCTGCTAATTTATTGTTTCTTTGTCCTGCTGGGAAGATTTCCCTTCACCTTCTGTCCTGACTCAACAGGAAGTTAGAAAAAAAAAATCTCCTTCAAGAGAGGCAAATTCTCTCTTTGGCAGTTGTTACCAGAACCATTGGAAGATTTCCATTGTATTCCCGTTCTGGTGACATGCAAACATTTTGGATTTTATTTTTTGCCTTATGCCCAGTACACACGATCCGAAAATCAGACGACTCTCCGTCCGTTTTTGTTTGGTTGCTAGGAACTCTCAATTATACTCGCAAATGGGAGAGGTTACTTACCATATGAATTTTCTCGGACGATGATTCAAAAGCTTCCGGTATGCGTAACAACGCTGTAGCGTGTGAGGGGAAAATGATGTCTACTGCTCATGTGCTGTCTACTGCTCACCATTTTTTTCGGGCGAACAACATACTGATAATACGATTATCGTACGATGTGTTATAATACGATCAAAATTTTTATGCTTGCACGACCGGATAATATCGGGCGAACTGTCGTGATCGCCTCTCGTAAGCTGTGTACTAACGATCAGATTATTGTCCGAACCTTTCACAAGCGTTATTTTTCGTCCGATTTTCGGATTGTGTATACGGGCCATTAGTGACAATGGTCACCAGCACAAACCAAGAGGTTGAATCTCTTTAACAAGGACACAATCATCCAAAAAAAGCCAACAGAGGTTGAAACCCTTCCCTATTCAATCCAGAACTAAAAAAAAATGTTTTGCCTATGCACACACTTTTAATCTAAGCAATATAACATAAGTAGATTCCACCAGGGGAGACATTCGGATTGATTTACTGAAGAAGTAAATTTTTCATGCAGTTCCCTGAAGCTCTAGTGATCCAAATGAAACTTGCAGTGCCGCTCTTAGCTGGTACAGTGATCTCCCCTCACCAACCCAGTGCATTAGTACAGAGGTGACCAAGCCCCAGTGTGCAGGGCGAAACATGTCAGGGGTGTGTGGCTGGAGCGACAGTGGCTGAGGCCACATTCATCTACATACTAATGTACTGAGTTGATGAAGCTTTAGTCACTTTCAAGAAGAACTAAAATCTATATATTTTTAATTCAATCTCTTTGAACTTGCAATTTTAAAAATTTTGAATAGAAAGGAGCTTGGGTTTGGTCCAACCCATGTACAGCTGGAAAGGGATGGAAGCTGTCAGTACTATCCCAATCAGCTGGAGCCAGGGCATTTTTGAGTATCATTGTCCAAAATTGCCAGTATCTGGGCATGTAATTGGGCAGTATTGTTCCAACCCAATCCTCCTTACCTCTTGCTCTTTGTTGCTTGTTTAAAAAAGTCAGCTGGTAACAAATGAGAGGAGAGAACACAAGACCGGACTAGGAGGAGCCACATTGTTTTGTTCAAAAATGGTTTCTGCATCTTATGCAAATGTATGAGTATAATAACATACCAAGAGGGAGGCGTGGAAAGCGTATGAGCTATTCAGCTAGCAGAGCTGAAGCCAAGAGGTCCTGGGAGACCTTCTGGAAACGCCACAAGAAACACAGAGTCAGTTTACAAAAGGAAAATAGGATGTTCACCTTGCAAGGGAATTTTCCCTTAGCTTAAAGAATGAAGTGAACCTCTGCCGATTTCCATTATATATTCATGTGCAAGCAAAAATAATTAGTTAATTATTTTTATATTCCTTGGACATGATTGGGTATTCTTTCACCATATTCACTAAGCTAAGGAAACATTATCTTGCACAGTGAACAGTCTATTTGCCTTGCAATTTCTTTTTATACAGAAATACTATATTAAATAGGGGATTTATTTTTTAAAAACTGGCGTGCCATTATTTTGCTTAAATACGTAAATCACCTCAGGGTGCCTGATTCACCCTAAATGTCTCTCTGATATCACATTCGGGTTAGATTTACTAAAAGTGAATGTTGTGTGTGTGTGGCTTGTAATCAGGCCTGTAAAAAGTTTAGTAAACACCCCTTAGTCGTAACAGCCAATTCCCAAACTTATATCCCTGAGAAAAAGGGGATACAGACCAAAAGCTTGTCCTGAAAATGTTATTGTTAGTGCAAATATAAAAAAAAAATCACAGTGCTCAATAGTTTTTTTTAGAACAAAATAAAACATTTTAACAATGGTTTTGTGCACTTTTAGGATAATATTTTCTTAAATGTTATAAATTTGTTAGGTTTAGTAATCTGTAATTACACAGATAAATAAATGTAATATATTATCCTAATTAACTTGTGCTATCATGTGACTAATAAAATAAAAAAAAAATATTTATAATATTTTTGAAGTCCTGTATAATGCCAGAATGTAATCACACACGTGTGAAACTTTTCTATGTGTCTCACACTGTATATATCTCTGGGATCAGGGAACACCAGCCTTTTATAATCTAATAAATATTGTTTCTGTACATCAACTGTGGTGTAAAGCGCACATTAAACAGATCACTTATCTATATTCATGTTGCCATCCCCTGTGCAACTTGCAGCCAGCTAAACTAGAAAATGTTCCCACAACACAGTGCAGATACAAGCATACTGTCTTCCTATACAATATGTATGTTCACACGTTCTTAAGATCTGCTTGCCGACAATTGATGGCAGTCATTTCTTTGATGAACCCCTGGAAAACATCACTTCTGTGGTGTGCAAACAGTGGCAAATAGGTGTAAATTTATACACAGGCATGCTCTTTTTGAATAGTCTGATTCAAGTGAAATCAGTACAACAAACGTTGAAGTTAAGGGTACAGTGGCATATTAAAATTTTATTATGTTTGAATATTTAAATAACATATTTAATGCCAACTATCAAACATGGAGGGATTTATTTAGGATTTTTTAGATTTTAACCACTTCCCACCCAAAGACGTAGCCGTACGTCCTTGAGTTTCAGTGGGTATGCACCTACAGGCATTATCCCGGGACCATTATTTTCAGCCAGTGATTCTGTAGAAGGCAGAAATGATCTAAGTGGCTAATTAGCCACTCGATCACTTCTGCGGGTGGCTGAACGGGGTCCTACCCCCCTCCCGCTGCCGCGGCCTCTCCCGGGCTCTCCGGTCCCATCATGGAGGCCGGAAGTCATGCGGCCGGTAGCGATGGCTGCCTGGGACAGAGAGAGAGGAACTGATGATGTTCCCCTCTGTTTGTAACCCTGGAAAACGGAAGCGACAAGTATTCGCCACTTCCGGCTGCGCCACTTCGTTTACCTGGCCACCAGCGGCCAGAGAATCAGCCAATCGGAGCGATAAAATATGGAGGGATTTATTTAAGATTTTTTTTATTTTAACCACGTTACTTTCATTTTAACCGCATTGCTCCCGGCCTCCGCGATGGGACCAGAGAGCCTGGGAGAGGCGGCGGCAGGAGGGGGGTGGGACCCCTTTCCGCCACCTACAGAAGTAATCTAATAGACCCTGAATTTCTCCATAAAGAGGACCTGCCATGGCCCATGTTATCACAAGGGATGTTGGCCATCCCTTGTGATAGCAATAAAGTTTGTACAAAAAAAATTAAAAAAAAGTGTAAAAAAAATGTATAAAATAAATAATAATAAAAAAAATGTAAAGCGCCGTCACACCACGCTTATGCGCAAATGCATACGTTACTCCTGCACGCATATGTAAACGGTGATCGCACCACACAAGTGAGGTATTGTCACGGACATCAAAGAGAGAGCAATAATTCTAGCACCAGACCTCCTGTGCCACTCAAAACTGGTAACCTATAAAGGTGTTTAAAGCATCACCTATGGAGAATTTTAGGTACCGTAGTTTGTTGCCATTCCACGGGGCAATGCAATTCTAAAGCATTACATGTTAGGTATCTATTTACTTGACGTAACCTCATCTTTTGTATTATACAAAAAAATTGGGGAAACTTTACTGTTTTTTTTCATTCATGAATGTGTTTTTTTTTTTTAATTGTGTTTGAAAAACCGCTGCGCAAATATCGTGTGACATAAAAAATTGCAACACACACCATTTAATTCTATAGGGTCTCTGCTAAAAAAAAAAATATATATATATATATTGTTTGAGGGTTCTAAGTAAATTTATAGCAAAAAAAAGTAGATTTTTACATGTAGGAGCGAAGTGTCAGAATAGGCTTGGGAAGGAGGTGGTTAATTTGTATTCACTATTTTCTAAATGCTTACAGTCTATTCCTGTTTAAGACCTGGTTCACATAGGCGTGACCCGACTTGCCGGGGCGACCTGTGAAGTCGCGGTGCACAGCTCGCACCGCGACCTCGGAGTGGCATGCACGGACTTCATATCATTGAAGTCAATGCAGGTCGCTCCAGGTCGCCCCAAAGAAGTACAGGACCCTTTTTCTAAGTCGGAGCGACTTGTGTCGCTCCTATTAGAACGGGTCCTGTGCTAATCTATGGCAGGCGACCCACGGCGACTTGTCAGGCGACCAAGTCGCCTGACAAGTCGCCCCAGTGTGAACGGGGTCTTAGACTTTGCTTATAATTGTGCTGAAAAGTTTTCAGAATGAACTATTCATCTTCTGCTGATCACCAATAGTAAGCTTTATCCTACAGAGTGTCCACTGACTAGCATTGCAGCGATCAAGGCGCATGCACGTGCACAAGAAAGGTTTATTTTGCTCGCAAGGAAGAGCGAGCATTGCTTATCCTTGCTACCAGAATGAGGTTGACTTTTGTAAATCAATTCCAAAAAAAATTGACCATTATGAATAATATAATTTATATACATCTTTTATGGAAGAACATTAATCAGTAAATATTTTTATTTTTTTTAACATGCAATTGGATCACAAAAGGGGGAGGTAACTGGTCGCTGTGTGCAACACAGACAGTCCTTATTCAGTCTTCTATTAACCACTCTGCAACCGCTCACAGTAATACTACTGCGGCAGAGTGGTTCGTTATCGTCCAGCCACGTAGTATTAACGTGACTGGACTCCTCCCCTTCTGGGCGGTGCTTGCGCGCCGCCGGAGGCTCGCTCCCGCTGTTTTCATTCACAGCGGGAGTCGGGCCAGGGGAGGAGCAGCGGCGATCGCCGCTGCTCTTACCCGATCGTCGGGGATCGAGTCTGGAGATCCGCCCGCTGTGTGTAAACACAGCGGGCGGATCTCCATAGTGACAGGGAGTGACAGATCGGACTGTTCAGCATAGCTGGACATCCGATCTGTCCATGAATCACATAGTCACCTCCCCCCCTACACGTCAGTAAGCACCAGGCATACATTAACCCCTCCCTCTCCAATAAAATTAACCCCTTCCCTGCCAGTGTCATTTTTACAGTAACAGTGCATATATATAGCACTGATTACTGCAGTAATGTCACTGGTACCCCCAAAAGTGTCAAAAATGTCAGTCAGGGGTCCGGTCTGTCCGCCGCAATGTCGCAGTCCCGCAAAAAAAATCGCAGATCGCCGCCATTACGCGTTAAAAAAAAAACACCAAAAATGACAGAAATCTTTCCCTTTGTTAGTAAACGCAATAACTTTTGCGCAAACCAATCAAAATACGCTTATTGCGATTTTTTTTACCAAACATATGTAGCATAAAACAAATTGGCCAAAAACTTTTAAAAAAATTGGTTTTTACATCTTTTTTGGGGGGAATTTCATATAAAAAAATGTGAAAAATATTGTTATTTTTTCAAAATAAACGCTCTTTTTTTGTTTATAGCGCAAAAAGTAAAAATCGCACAGGTGATCAAATACCACCAAAAGAAAGCTCTGTTTGTGGGAAAAAAAGGACGTAAATTTCGTTTGGGTACGGCGTCGCACGACCGCGCAATTGTCAGTTGAAGTCGCACAGCGCCGAATCGCAAAAAGTGGCCTGGACGGAAGACAGCAAAATCCTCCGGTTGTAAAGTGGTTAATGAAACCCAAGATCTGTGATTTACAAAAAAAGATATGTAATTGAAAATCTGGATCTAAAAAAGCTGTTGGTAAGGTTGTTGCTCATAGCAACCAACCATATTGCATATTTTGGATGAAGGAAGAAAGGAGTAGTTGCTATTGGTGACTTTTCCAATTTGCTTCAGTTTTCCTAGTTCCAGTTTTTATTTTTTGTAAAATAGGTACCATTTTGTACTTATCTATTCAAAATTACCACAGTGTTGAAGTATGAGTGAACCCTTACATTGTAGAACAATCTTTTTAGTTTAAAAAAGAAATGAAAGCAAAAGGTTTGTGTATATATATATATATTTATATATACAGGTGCATCTCATAAAATTAGAATCGAATCAAAAAGTTAAATGATTTCAGTAATTCAAATAAAAAAAGTGAAACTCATATATTTTATATAGATGCGTTACACACATAACACAGAGTGATGTATTTCAAGCATTTCTTTCTTTTAATTTTGATGATTATGGCTTAAAGCTAGTAAAAACCCAAAATTCTGTATCTCAGAAAATGAGAATATTACATAAGCCCAATAAAAAAATGATTTTTAATACAGAAATGTTGGCTTACTGAAAAGTATGTCTATGTACAGTATAGTATGCACTCAATACTTGGTTGGGGCTCCTTTTGCATAAATTACTGTATTAATGTGGCGTGGCAGGGGGGTGATCCACCTGTGGCACTGCTGAGGTGTTATGGAAGCCTAGGTTTCTTTGATAGCGGCTTTCAGTTCATTTGTATTTTTAGATCTGGTGTCTCATCTTCCTCCTGGCAATACCCCACAGATTCTCTATGGGGTTTAGGTCAGGTGAGTTTGCTGGCCAACCAAGCACAGTGATACCATGATCATTAAACCAGGTATTGGTACTTTTGGCAGTGTGGACGGGTGCCAAATCCTGCTGGAAAGTGAAATCGGCATCTCCATAAAGCTGGTCAGCAGAAGGAAGCATGAAGTGCTCCAGAATTTCCTGGTAGAGGGCTGCGCTGACTTTGGATTGATAAAATACAGTGGTCCAACACCAGCAGATTCCATGGCTCCCCAACTCATCACTGATTGTGAAAACATCACACTGTAAATTGTATTTTATACATTTTCCCTAAGCTCATTGTGTGCTTAACCACTTAAGCCCCGGAGGATTTGGCTGCTAAAGGACCAGAGGGCATTTTGCGATTCGGCACTGCGTGACTTTAACGGACAATTGCGCGGTCGTGCGACGCTGTACCGAAACGAATTTGGCGTCCTTTTTTTCCCACAAACAGAGCTTTCTTTTGGTGGTATTTGATCACCTGTGCGATTTTTTGATCACGCGCTATAAACAAAAAAAGAGCGTAAATTTTGCAAAAATAGCAATATTTTTCCCTTTTTTTTATATGAAATTCCCCCAAAAAAAAATGTAAAAATCAAAATTTTTTAATATTTTCAGCCAATTTGTTTTATGCTACCTATGTTTGGTAAAAAAAATCGCAAAAAGCGTATTTTGATTGGTTTGCGCAAAAGTTATTGCGTTTACTAACAAAGGGAAAGATTTTTGTCATTTTTGTTGTTTTTTTTTTTAACGCGTAATGGCGGCGATCTGCGATTTTTTTTGCGGTACTGCGACATTGCGGCGGACAGATCGGACCCTTGACTGACATTTTTGACACTTTTGGGGTTACCAGTGACATTTCTACAGTAATCAGTGCTATACATATGCACTGTTACTGTAAAAATGCACTGGTAGTGAAGGGGTTAACTTTATTTGAGAGGGAGGGGCTGTGTGTGTCCCTAGGGGCGTGATTCTAACTGTGATTGGCTGTGGCTTCAACTGTATGCAGAGTGATCAATGGATCTACATAGTAGATCCATGTGATCAGCTCTCATACAGAGAGGAGAATGACAGGCAGCTTGTTTACACAAGCTGCCTGACTATCTCCCTCTCCCCCGCCGATCGCAGAGTGGCCGGCGGCGATCGGGTCCGCCGGTCACGCGCGCGGGGGGGTCCGTGACCACGCGGGAGCGGGAGCGCGCCTCCGGCGGCGCGCGCTCGCTCCCTAAACCCTCACAGGCGAGCGACGTAGACCTACGTCACTTTGCCTGTGAGGGGCTGACCGCCCACGTAGATAGTCGTGCGGCGGTCGGCAAGTGGTTAAACAAGAACAAGCACATTGCTCAGGTAAAAATGCAAACTCTTAGCACCAAGATAGCTAATTTCCACTTATATTTTAACCAATTTTCCCTGTTATCTACACCTTGAGGAAAGAAAAATAAAATTCAAAAACAGTTTTCGGAACTACATTGCATTCATTCTGGAAAGGTTTTGTAGTATCCTGGTGTTGAAGCGTATGTAAAAATGTAAAACCTAACAATGAACTTTCTTTCTTTGCTCCTTTTTGGTCTGCTTGGAGGTAGTAAACTCCCCTTTTTTATTTATACCTACAGGTAAGTCTATAACAAGGCTTACCTGTAGGTACTGTAACTATCTCCCAAACGTGCACCGTTTAGGAGATATTTACTTTAGTAGCAGCTGGCACATCACTGGCGCATGCTCACTGTGCTCTAAATGGACGGCATGCCATCCATTGAGAGAGCTGTGTTGCGGCAGTGACTCTCGCACATGTGCACAGGAGTGACATTTTTGTGGCTTGGGCATTTAAATGGTCGGAGCCTGCGAACCCGGAAGAAAGACTGGATTAGGACAGAAGCCTTCGTTATTACATATGACATATATAATGTAATGTAAATAATATACATTATGACACTATCCTTCAGGGGCCAACATATATTTTTTCTTTTTTTTTTAACAGTTTACTACTGCTTTAACCTTAACATTTAAATAGCACGTATTTGCCTCTTAGGGTATGGTTTTGCTACAAAGGGTAGCCTCCTATGTTTCAGTGTGTGCTTCACATACATACAGTATAACTGGTGATCCTGTCAATCCCTCTCATTTACTTTTCAAAATGGACCAGGCTAAGCATGAAAGCACATCAATGCTGGTGTGCTCAGTTTACGTCTATTTATTTATTAATCATTTTTATTGAAGTTTTGCAGAAAGATAACAAAAGAACATTAACATACAAGGGATGTAAAAAGTAAGCATACATAAGCAATGTTGTTCAACACAGTACAGGAGAAATAACCTTGGCAGGCACACCAGCCCGACAGGTATGAAAAAGAAAGAGAAAAAAAAAAGTCCAAAACAATAAGATCAGCTGTGTATGGCTGGAATCCTATAATAAGTGGGAGCCGATCGCCCCGGGGCACCCCAAATGGGCTCATACTGTGCCCCAGAGAGAAGCGGCTAAAGAGGGCGCAGTGAGAACCTGGAGGAAAACAGCCTCGGACCCTTATAACCATAAGAGAGGGTAATCAAGTCCCGTCAGACCTATATATAAAGGAAATGTAGTAGCCAAGAAACACTGAACCAATGACGGTAAGTAATTTATCACATGCCTTGTAGACATCCACATACAGGGAGCAGGATAGATGAAGTAGAAAGAAGAAGAGTTAGGGAAAGAGGAGTCACAGTAACAGGGGAGGGAAGAAAAGAACGACTGGGAGGGAGGGCATAGGGATGGAGAGAAGGAACCCATGGTCCGATCCCACCTGACCCAGAAGCGAGTATTCAAATCAAAATATTTCGTCAGACGGAGCCCGTCCTAAAGTGTTACATTCAAAAAGGTTGCCCAGGGTACGTCTATTTAAAGATAAAGGCACACCATGCCTAAGCACGGAGTGCCTGTGTCTCTGTAGTCAGATTTTCAGACACACCCCTTGGCCATTGCCACTGCTGCAAGAAGGCTGTTACCTATTAGCCAATCACAGCCTGCCTAATGCAGCTGCAGCCAATAGGGGCATGGACAGCAGGAGATATACACAGACTGTGAAAGTGCCTCCCCGCTGGGTATGTCACTTACAGTATGGAGCGCAGAAGAGGCACACTCCTGGAATGTATTGCACTCATTTGGAAAATTTCTTCTCGCTGTGTTATAAAGCACTATCAGCCTGCCCCCCTTTCAACACTGACATGCCTTGCAAAACCCAAAGATACAACACCAGGAGGAGGCTTTGTGTTTTTTTTTTTTTGTGTGACTGCTGGATAAAAAAAACAAAAAACGCACCAGAATTTTTTTTTGGAAGTTATTTTTACTAATATAGGTCACACATATCATTTACAGTCAACAGGTTTTAATGGTTGTTTTTATTAACCAAAAAGTGACAAAATTATTCCAATGAGGACACAGACAATGCTTATACATTTTAAAGCAAAGTGGGAAAAGCAAGCATCGTGTCAGGCTTTTATTTTGTTGTTGGGAAAAGCTAGTTATTGTGGTCCCCATAGGAAAGCAAACAGAATTAGGAACCTGACAGAGGTTCTAATCCTTACCCATTCTAACTAAATCCAAAGGATATTATTTAGCCGGACATGGGCTTTAAAAACCATGTTTTTTGAATTCAGTGATGAAATAAATTCTAGAATTCAATGTTATTTATAGCTAAAAAAAAACTTCTTACACCGCAATCTGATGAAAGACTATTGATAAGAAAAAAATGTAAAAAAAAATAAAGAGCCTATCAGAGATGTCCAAAAAAAGTCATGTGACCGCCATGTATACTGCATATATACATGCATCTAATTTTACTGCATCTATATAAAGCTTGCATTCAAAACGAACTAACCAGGTTACATGATACATCCTCACAGACATTCCAGAAACTTAACTCATGTTTTTTTTTAGGCTTGTAGTAAAGGTAATTATGTTGGTGCTGGTCTGAAGGTCTGTTTTTAAGAGGAAATACTTTAATATAAGGTGTTTGGAATACAGCATGTTGAGGTATTCAGGACTTTTGGTGTAAATTATGTTTTTAAATTTGAAGAAGACCATGCAGGCATTGGACTGTTACACAACTGCTTTATGGTACAATAATGGGTAATAACTTTTTACTGATGTTACAAAAGAAATTATCCCAAATGTGTTACACCACATCCTAATTGTACCACTGTGCATTTGAAACTGGGTCATTCCTGATAACATTTTTCCAGCAGTTGCTTGATTGGTCATGAATAAGGTAGGCACATGGCATGATCTTCTACTTTTGTACTCCATACAGCCAAAATTGACACTTTGTGCATCCTAGTATTGGTTGTTGTACTCCATAACTTTGTTGTATTGTTAAATGCTGTACTATGAACTAGTGGCTTGCTATTTTATCTCATGTCATCCAACATTTCCAATGTTCATCCATAAATCATGACATCCCATATAATGTAAGCAATGTTCTGGTGATCTGTTATATGTTCCAGATTTTTAAGGTTAGTTAAACTTTCACCAGTATAAGAATTCTATGGTATTTCCTAAAACTTTCCCCCTTACAACATGGATAACATCTTTATTCAAGTTTTTTTTAGATTTAAATACATATACTTAAAGTACAAATAAAGGCAAAACTTTTTGTTTTTAGTTTTTGACATAGTGGAGATGAATAAGAACATGTGTCAACTTGTATTCTGTTCCCCCATTAGGGAGATTCACCTCTCTATTTGTCCTGTTTACCATTATCATTGAACGTGAAAGTAAAAGAAAATAACACATTTTGGGCTGTCCCCAAAAAGATAACAAAGGCAAAATCTTCCATTGGGGACATTAGTTCTGGTGACCTGGAGGAACCCAACGGATTCCCTTTTTGGCTATGGGACAGGAAATTAAGGGAAATCTCCGCAATGGGACACAGATGGCAAAAAATAAACAAACAGGGGTTATAATCCTCCATTGCTCGAAAATTTTTAAAAAAGTATTGTCTATAGTTCTACTTTAAATATCTTATAATCTACATATTCAATTTAAATGTCTGTGCACTTTATTAAAAAAAAAAAAAAAGCGACAAATATTTTTTCTATGTTCTATCCCCAGTGTGACAACGTACATGTAGTAATTCCTCCCATGTTGCTAGGTGCTTCCTAATCCTAGCTATGAGGTTGGACTCAGCACCCCCCCTCCCCCCCTCTACACACACACATGGTCATCCAATAACACAGCTAGGAAGTAGAGGGCGGCTTTATAACAGCTGCTTGTTGCAGCTCTGAGCACTTTCCCGAGACAAGCGGTGGCAAGAGTAATGCACAAGACTGGAAGCTGGGACGCCCTGTTTCCCACTGCATTCCTCTTGCCTCTGTTTGTCTTCGGAAAGTACTCGGAACCGAAGGCAACCGGCCCTTGTAAAGTGGCCATCTCCTTCTTAATATGCTGTCAGATGGCTGCTGGAGAAGAGGGGGGGTGCCTAGTCTGAACTCATAACATGGGTTAGGAACCACCAATCAACATGGGACTGGATGTACTTTGAACAGTGAAAATAATGTAATGATAGTTCTTTAAAGAAAGGAACCATAGGAAAATGTGAGTGTATTGCAAAGATGTACTAAATATGTTTTTTTTTTTTTCCAGGTAAAAAAACCTAAAAAAATCTATATCTGTTCACTAAATGCAAAAATATACATGTTGATCCAGGCAGATATCTCATGAGCTGATAACTTCCTGTACTCTTTGACCCTAATCAGTTTTCAGCTCTTTCTGTGGGCTACAGAAAACTGCCTTCCCCTACATTATTAACCACTTGCAGACCGCCGTCAGTATATTTACTACGGCAGTCGGCTGCTCCTGGGCAAAGCGACGTAGTACTACGTCGCTCACCCAGGAGCCTGTAGGGTGCGAGCGTGCACCGCCGGAGGCGCGCTCCCGCCCCTGCTCTTACACGGGCATCCCTGCGTGTGTGACCGGCGGCTCCGATGTCCGCCGGCCACTCGCAATCCCGCTCAGGAGAGGGAGAAAGGCAGACGACTCATGTAAACACAGCCGTCTGTCATTCTCCCTGATGTAAAGGCAGAGACTATATGATCCTGCTATGTAGGATCGCATGTCTCTTTGGTTACATTACTAGCCACGCCCCCCCACAGTTAGAAGCACGCCCCTAGGGATACATTTAACCCACTGATCACCAATAAAGTTAACCCCTTCCCTGCCAGTGTCATTTTTACAGTAACAGTGCATATTTATAGAACTGATTACTGAAGTAATGTCACTGGTAACCCCAAAAGTGTAAAAAATGTCAGTCAAGGGTTCGATCTGTCCGCCGCAATGTCGCAGTCCCGCAAAAAAAATCGCAGATCGCCACCATTACTAGTTAAAAAAAAACAATAAAAATTACATAAATCTTTCCCGTAGTTAGTAAACGCAATAACTTTTGCGCAAACCAATCAAAATACGCTTATTGTGATTTTTTTTACCAAAAATATGTAGCAGAAAACAAATTGGCTTAAAATGTTAAAAAATTTTGATTTTTACATTTTTTTGGGGGGGAATTTCATATAAAAAAGTTTGAAAAATATTGTTATTTTTTCAAAATTGTCGCTCTTTTATTGTTTATAGCACAAAAAATAAAAATCGCACAGGTGATCAAATACCACCAAAAGAAAGCTCTGTTTGTGGGAAAAAAAGGACGTCAATTTTTTTTAGGTACAGCATTGCACGACTGCGCAATTGTCCGTTAAAATCACGCAGTGCCGACTCGCAAAATAGGCCATGGTCTTTGAGCAGCCAAATCCTCCGGGGCTTAAGTGGTTAAGAAGTGGAGAGGGAGGATGTTCTGTAGTCCAGAAAAGCAGGATGGCAATGCTGCTTTTCCATAGATTTACGACAGTGAGTGAGTGTTTTCAGCTTAGGACAGGATCATCATGAAAGAAAATAAAGGAAAGAAGCCTAAAAAAAGCTAATGCAGCCACAACATCAAAGGACTGTAGGCTTCCATATATGAATTTTTTTTTCTTGGGTTTAGGTACACGGAAAGCCCATTCTCAGTAATCTAAATCAGTGGTTCTCAAATCCGGTCCTCGGGACCCACTAACAGGCCAGATTTTAAGTATTACCTTGGGGGATGCAGACTAGAATACTGCAATCACTGAGAAGCAAATGAGATCACCTGTGATGTAATTTAGTTATCTTGCAAACCTGGCCTGTTGGTGGGTCCCGAGGACCGGATTTGAGAACCACTGATCTAAATATCTCAGTTTATATAATTCAGTGTATGCTGCAGGGTCACAGTTTATATTTTTCTGGCTACTGAGTCTATATATTTTGTTAACTAGGCAGTATATGGTTTATAAGGAACGTAATTAAAAATATTCTTCCTCTTTAGAGGTATGATTTAAATAAGATGTGTGAAAGTATTGATTAGTGTGCTTTAATTGAAAACACAGTATGTACATATGTAATGAAACAGTGGCCCTCCCATTTCTGCCATGTAAAGGACTCAATCAGTTTGTTTGCATTACATGTAAATACCACTTTGAAGCAAATGATTGGGGCCCCATATGTGAGTGATTTCCACCTACGTTTCTGTGGGTGACTTTGACAGTCCTCAGGAAAGAATAATGTATTTTTATAGATTGATTTTGAGACCTCCTATGTGTTTAAGTTGATTGTGTCCAGATAAGAAAATCGTAGCGGTATGGCTGTATTTGGAAATGGTTGTTTACAGTTGTTTGAATTAAACCATTTATTTGCAATGAACTCTCAGGCCCTAATCAATGGACCTCTCTTTACAAAGTCAAACAGAATCAGTCCTTCCATGATTTTTTATTACAATCACAGTCACTTAAATGCCTAACAAATGTAACAAGACCTGAAAGTAGCTGCCTTTAAACCTTGACAACTGAGTCATTACGCTGGAATGGGTAATTATTACCCCTGTCTAGTAGATGAACTTTGCTTTACAGTTACTTAAAGACCAATATTGCCAGCTCAAATTGAGATTTTTACTGAAGATGGTTTAAAAGCACTCCATAAAATCCATCCATGCTGCCGATCATTAGTGCTCTGAATTATATATATAATATATTTTCTATTATTTTTTTTTTAGCTTCTAATTTATCTATGCACATTTATTTGTGTATGTGTGTATATATGTACTTGTTTTTTTATTGTGGACATTGTTGTTTGCTTATAGGGTAAAGGGCAGGTTTAATATAATCTGATATTTAAATAAGGGATGGACACAGATGGGTTAAATAGCCAACCAACATTATTTTATCTGTTAGAGATTCTGCAGGGAAGATATCAGTTTCATGGTTACTGACTTTGACCCACAAATGCACCTGTTAGAAGGATGCTCCACTTTCACTGCTTAATTATACATTTGTTAATGTATTTTACATTGTGGAAAATCCATGGTGGGCGATTAATCCTGCTTTAGCTGATTCATGGCTGAAATGTCAGTTTTGGGTGGACTTAACATGGGGCTTAAAGCTAAAGGGGTCATGAATCTCTGCAGAAAAAAAAACATAAAGAAAGCTGTCCTATGCAATAGTGATGGAACTATAGAATATACATAGTTAGTCAGATTGAAAAAGACACAAGTCCAGCCATTTCAATCAACAAAAAAATTAATCATATAGAATAAACACACAGAACCCGATAGCCAAAGTTGATTCAAAGCATGGTCCAGTATGCTTCAGTGGGGGTAAAGAAAAACTTCATGATCCCCTAAAAGCTAATTAAAAAAATGTCCTTGATTAACAGTCCCTGGTGCAATTATTTTTTAAAAAAATGTAATGAGCTGGCCAGAACTAGTTTCTGAGGGAATTGTCCTGCTCTACTCTACTCTACTCTACTCTACTCTACTCTACTCTACTCTACTCTACTCTACTCTACTCTACTCTACTCTATTCTACTCTATTCTACTCTACTGTGAAGAATGCTTTTCATGTTTGGAGGTTAAATCTCTTTTCCTCCAGATGTAAAGAGTGCCTCTTTGCCCTTTGTGATGACCTTAACCACTTAAGCCCCATAAGATTTTACCCCCTTCCCTACCAGGGGTTTTTTTGTGTTTTTTTACTGCGTGACTTTAACGGACAATTGAGCGGTCGTGCGACGCTGTACCTAAACGAATTTGACGTCCTTTTTTTTCCCCACAAACAGAGCTTTCTTTTGGTGGTATTTGATCACCTGTGCGATTTTTTGATCATGCGCTATAAACAAAAAAAGAGCGTAAATTTTGCAAAAATAACAATATTTTTCAAATTTTTTTATATGAAATTCCCAAAAAAAATGTAAAAATCTACATTTTTTAACATTTTCGGCCAATTTGTTTTATGCTACATATGTTTGGTAAAAAAAATCGCAAAACACGTATTTTGATTGGTTTGCGCAAAAGTTATCGCGTTTACTAACAAAGGGAAAGATTTTTGGCATTTTTGGTGTTTTTTTTAACGAGTAATGGCGGCGATCTGCGATTTTTTTTTGCGGGACTTCAACATTGCGGTGGACAGATTGGACCCTTGACTGACATTTTTGACACTTTTGGGGTTACCAGTGACATTACTGCAGTAATCAGTGCTATACATATGCACTGTTACTGCAAAAATGACACTGGCAGGGAAGGGGTTAACTGTATTGGAGAGGGAGGGGTTAAGTGTGTCCTAGGGGTGTGCTTCTAACTGTGATGGGACATGGCTACTAGTGTAAAAACAGAGATCAATGGTCCTACATAGTAGAACCGCCTGATCTCCATTTTTACACAGGGGAGAATGACAGGCGGCTTGTTTACATTAGCCGCCTGCCTTTCTCCCTTTCCGCCGAACGATCGCGAGTGACCGGCGGACATCGGGTCCGCCGGTCACACGCACTGACTTGTCTGGGAACGAGCCGGGGCGTGCGCGCGCCTCAGCGGGCGCGCGCTCGCCCGCTATTGGCTCACAAGCCAGTGACAGGCTAGTGACGTACCGGTACGTCACTTTGCCTGGCCGGGGCTGACCGCCGCAGTATATGTACTTGCGGCGGTCGGCAACCGGTTAAAGTGAATAATTCTACACAAAGTTCACTATATGGACCACTGATGCATTTATACATGGTGATCATATCCCCCCTACTCACCTCTTTGCAAGAGAGAATAACCTCAGTTCAGCTAATCTTTCCTCATAGCTGAGCAAGGGGAGTTATCACCAACCCTTTTTGGACTCAACAGGTTGTGCAAGCTTATATAATCATGGCATGCTTGAACTTGTAGTATCATAAGTATTGTAAATATATGTGTGGGAGACATTTCATCTAGAAACTCTGTTCAGTTATAGAACCATGAATTAAAATTTTTGTGTTAGTCTGTCTTAATGTTTTTAAGGCCTCGCAGCATGAGAGCCATAATATTAAGTGGCCCATGCAAACTTCAGGCAGGAGTGTATGTACACTATGTCATTTGCAGGACACTGTCAGTGAGGTAGAAACTAGGCAAGGTACTGGAGGGTTGCAAAGTGGTATTGATGTGTAGTACATTTTTAGATACTCTACAATCCCAAGTTTATAGGTAATATTATATATGGAAACATCAAACTTACTATTGACATTGTTGACTGCTTTTCAGTGTCCAAATGCAGTTATAATGACTATGCAGACAGAAGAGGAAAATTGTGTAAAAATTATTATTATTTTTAACATCTGATTAGAGACTTCCCAGATCAGTTATGAGATATTACCTTTCCATGTTGTTCTTCGTTTGGACACTTCTCCAAGTAGGACATGTTTGGCAGCCCACAAGGGAGCATCAGATGAGGGGGCAACCCCTCTATATCACACCAGAGCCATTGAAATTTCATCAGTGTCAGGGAACTTGCCAATACCCAACAGGTTCATGCTAATTTGTGCAAAGATGCGTGAAGACCTCATGTGCAGATGGCTGGGCACATACCCGTGTGCGCCGGTGCACACTTGTGCTCATCTATGCGCCATGGCGTAAACAAAATGTGATCTGGCTGGATGGCTCATCAGCCTTCTGTATGCTGTACTCCTGTGTTTGCTGTCTTCTTGGATTACTTATTGCTTACCCAGCTTGCGCGTGAACCTGTTTTGGCTTCCCTCCTGGCTCTAAACCTCAGCTTGCTATCACAGACTTCGCTACTACCTGCCTTCCCATGTATGACCCCAGTTTGATCTTGACCATGCTCCTGTTCCTGACTGACTTCCAGTGTAGGATCGTGACCCTGGCTTCTGACTCTGCTTCCACAGCACTCCCTGTCACCACCTTCAAAGGCGCTTTGCACTTAGATGCAAGGGAAACCTTCTCATCATCAGGTATGTGGCAATCATCTTTAAAAAGCTGCATGGATACATTCTACTTGTCATAATTAAAAACAATCCCTAAGCTCCAGTAAAGTGATTTTGCCTAGGCGGAGATGATGTCATCACTCTGCTGCTTCATTCTTCTCTCAGCTGCAATACTGTAATTTTGCAGCAAGCCATAAGGTGAACAGCTGCTGTAAGAGCAGTTAAAACATTATAGGTTCACATATTGCTATTTTTTCTTTTAATGAAATAGCGAGAAATTAAAACATTTATATGTAAAATTTATTTTGACTGTAAAGTTCTATATACTAGAATAGGAGGTATAATACATTGCTCATGCATGAATATACTGATATGGGTCTGCTCTAAAGCCAATAAGCTGAACCAATTTGAAACAGAAATGATATGTTTAGAGATCGTATGGGAGGTAGGTAGGATGTGAGCTTGATTAGATTTCATGGTAAGGAAGGAAGTCAAGCATCGCCTTCCAAATACACTACAGTGAAGGTACAGAGGACTGCTATGCATTACACTGAGCCCTTGTGTTCGTGCTGGTGGTATCTGATGCTCAGATGTTAAGTATATTTATTTGTGATATGAACCTTTTATTAAATGTATATCCTTTGATTGTTTTAACCAGGGAGGCCTGTCAGAACTTTTTACAAATCAAGAATAGACTCATTAATTTTCTTTATGTTACAGAACACTGAAAAACCCTCAATGCATATATATGCAGGCATACCGTATCATGTTTGCATCATGAGTAGGACGACAGTGGATAATGTCTGTCAATAAGGGTCATTTACAAAAATGCAGGTCCCACTGTGTGTGTGGTATTTGCTGATATTTACATAATATATTTCTTGGCAGATATCATAACCAGAATGAGACATAGATTAGTAGATCAATATAAAGTACTATTTCCCACTTATTTTCATGTGTTTTTTTAATATTTGGAGTGTAATAAAAGAAGAATAGAATTTGTATGTATGGATGATGTAAGAGTTAATAGGTGATTGTTTTCTTTTCAATACTCGTTGACATTTGAGTTGAACCTTGCATTTATCAGAGCACTTATTCTTTTTTTTTTTGTTGTTATTGCTCTTTCTTTACATAGTGCCTACATGTTCTGCACTAGGGTTGAGGTTTGGATTCAAACTGAATGTAAGCCTGGTCCAAACTTTACATGTTTGCTGTTCAGCCGAACATTGAACCTTCAAGCATGTTCAGCGGGAGTTCCAAGCTGAACATCCTATAATGCATTGCAGTGCGCTGTGAACTTTGCTCAGGTGCAATAATTTGGCCAATAAACTGTTTTGGCCCAAGTCCCAGCCACCTCACTATAAAAGTCAGCACCCCCAGTTGTCCAATGTCAATGTGTTGGAGTGAGTGGTGTGAGGAACAGTTGATAGAGGTTGCAGGGAGTTCTGTGCTATTGACCTGTACCAGTGTTCTACCACAGAGCTATACAATGTTTAATACAGTGCTATATTTAATGCTCTATATTGCAACTGATACATTACAGTGAACTGCAAGTTGTCAGACTAGGGAGAGTAAAGTGTAAGCCAACCTGCATATACTGTGAAGAGACCCAACAGTCTTTTTTAGGACTGTTTTTTGTGTGTGTCAGCAACATGTTAACATGTTCTGTTGCAGCTGTCCTCCCTGATTTTTGGAGTCATTTATTTTTATTTTTTCATTTTAGTTTGTATTTACTGGTTTACTGTTCTTATTTCAGTTTTTTTTCTGCATAGTGTTTTAGGCCTCATTCACACTGGATGTTTTTACAGCTGCTCCTAGGGGCGTCTGCCGTTTTTTTTTCCTGCCTCTAAACTCCCATGTTAGCTTATGTGTCCATGCACACATAGGCTTTTAGCTTTGAGCTCTGAGGAAAGGGCCATGACCCCCGAAACGAGCCAACCATCCAACCATTTGGTCCTAGGATAAGGCTTGCTGAGTCCCAGCTGGAGTTTATCTGTTTTGCTTGATGTTTTTTTACTGATATTTGAATATTTACCTGTGTTTGTGGGTTCAATAAAGGTATCTATGGTAATGCGAGGTGTCTGGCCCTCCTATGTGTATTTTGCAGCTTAGTGGCAGGAGAGTTTAGAGGCTGGCAAAATAACCCACTGCCAGTGCGTCCAGGAGCAGCAGCGTTTTGGCAGAAAAAATGCTTGACGCTACTAAACGCTGCCAAATGCCCCTACGCGCACCTAAACATTAGTCTCGTTTAGCACTTAAGCGTTTATTCATTTCAATAGCCAGAACAATTTAAAATTCTGGTCAATGAAATATATAAACACCCAAAATTCTGATAAACAGGTTTGAGAAAACACACCTTAGGTGTCACATACCTGGTCAGAGGCCTGAGGACTCCCCTTGCGGCTGAGTGCAGAGCACCCCTGAAGGTGGTACAGGGAATGCAGTGCCCAAAGAAGCATGGGTTGCCAGCTGTAGTAGTCTGAAGAGCTGATCACTGGATGGTGGTGGGAACAAGCAGGATGCATTGAAGGACAGGTGTACTTCAGCAGTTCCAGGCATACATTGGAGAGGAGTGAACAGGAAACAGTATCGGAAGCCAGGCCATGGGTCATACACAGTAGATCAGTCAGGAGCAGAGGCAGATAGCAAGAACTAGAACATGCCATGTCATATACAGGTAGACAGGTAGAAGCAGAATCAGGGTCATACACAGGTGATTAGGCAGCAGCAGAGTCAGAAACACAAGCCAGGGGTCAGAGCCAGCGATCAAGATAAGAAAGGTCAGAGGCGAGCCGGGTCGGTAACAGGGAATCCAAGATCAGAACAAGGCACAGGAACAAGGGGGGTTGACAATCATCCAGCAATTTAGTGAGCAAAGCAGCAGTCTTTTATAGGCCAATGGGCGCCAGCATCTGTCATTTTATGTGTGTGCCACTGCGTATGCGCATTCGCTGATTCGCTCCACTGCACACCTGCTTGTACCAATTTGCCATGATGCGGCCATGCTGAGTATTGGCAATATTGCCAGCTCTCCTTTAGCTATTCACCTGACATTAGATTTGTTTTTAACAAGATCAGAACAAGGCACAGGAACAAGGGGGGTTGACAATCATCCAGCAATTTAGTGAGCAAAGCAGCAGTCTTTTATAGGCCAATGGGCACCAGCATCTGTCATTTTATGTGTGTGCCACTGCGTATGCGCATTCGCTGATTCGCTCCACTGCACACCTGCTTGTACCAATTTGCCATGATGCGGCCATGCCGAGTATTGGCAATATTGCCAGTTCTCCTTTAGCTATTCACCTGACATTAGATTTGTTTTTAACGCTGATTTCCTCCTGTCAGGAGAAAAAGCGTTTTATAATAAGCCACTGTGTATGAGGCCTAGAGTTGGTGTTCAGGTTTAAGCTTTCAGGTATTTCATTTTTTTCTGTGTGCTATGTTTTATTTCAGCAAAGAACCACAGTGTCATGCGCATCAAAGCACCACATTCTCCATCCAACTATTGCCATAGCTGTTGATCACCCATTACTATTATGCCTGGAAGGACTGAAGGGAGAAGCAGAGGTTGTTTCTGTGCAGCTATTAGGGGGCAAGCAGGTTCTGTATCCACAGGCCAAAGCAGAGGTCAGGGAGCACCTTTAAGAGGCAGGGTATCTGTTTTTTTTCTTGGCAACGGGCATACTACACAGCTGGAACTTGCGGAGGAGGTAGTGGAAGGAAGAGAGACAAAACCTTCATTACCTCCTTAGGTTTTTTCCCAGGCACAATGTAGAGTAATTTAATTTACAGCTGCAAAACTCCCTGTTCTTTCTCCTCATTCACAGCTAGTCCTGCCATAACCCCCTGTTATGGAGTAGTCTGTGGAATTATTTGAGCACTGCACTTGCTGCAGGGGCATTCTCAGAATTCATTGCAGTTGAGTTTGAGGAGGAGACCAACTGAAGCATAAAGGGAGGTGACTACAGAGAGAACCAACTAGCACTGCTGTTCCTGCAGCTTACTGTCAAGTTGGCTCTAGGGGTGAAGAGAGTGGAAAAAGGAGGGAAAGCAGAACATAGGCAAGGCAGGATGACCTCCAGGGGCAGCTTTCAGAGGAGTTTAGGGAGCATTCACCCTATTCCACTGGATGACACTCACACACAAGTGCAAGGCGCTGCTACCCCTGGTCCGCATGACTTATCTGATGGAACCGCACAGAGCAGTTTTAAAGCACACCTCTACTAAATTTTAATGATGGGAGTAAACTTGAAGGTGAGCAGCAGAATATAAGAAATTGAGTGCAGTGCATCTGCCAGAGACCTTGTTAAAGCATTACAATAATCATTGCAAGATTAGTAAGATGTTATAGCAAGAAACTCCAGCTACTTACCTAAAAATCAGTATATATATAAAAGAGCACCTGGGTTTTGGGTCTCCTGGGGTACTTTAGAAGTCACCTGAAGACATGCTTCAGTAACTACTGGTTTTCTAAAGGAGGCTAGAGAAAGCTGCCACATGCATATTCTCTCTATTAAAGCTGAACTCTAGATTGACACACATTTATTTTTTAAATAACAAACGTTGTACTTACCTGCTCTGTGCAGTGGTTTTGGGTCCCTCACCAGTGTTCCAGGCTCCACCCCCTTTAAGAAGTTCCCCCAGAGAAAGCTGCTTTTCCTGGGGGCACCGCTGCATGCTTCCTCCCGAGCAGCTGCTCTATGGGTCACATAGAGCCACAGCTTTCTTCTTATTGGTTTACTGGCTGTGATTGACAGCAGTGGGAGCCAATGGGCTCCGCTGCTGTCTCAACCAATGAGGAGGGAGAGTCTCAGGACAGTCGAGGCTATTGTGAACATCGCTGGATCAAAGGGACCTCAAGTAAGGATGGGGGGGGGCTGCACACAGAAGGTTTTTTACCTTCATGCATAGAAAAAAACTTCAGCCTTTAGAACCAGTTAAATACATTATTTTTTTTAATGCAAGCAGTGTAAGTAAGTGAATTTGACCTAGTATAAGCTTCTGGCTGATGGTATGAGAGGAGGAGGCAGCACACATAACTAATTAGTTCACATGTTGACAAGGAGCATGTTAATAGAAGGAAAGAACAGAGTGACAGAGATGAGCTTATCACTGTTCTGCTTCTGTTTTCACTGTTGAACCACAAGCTGCAGCCAAGCTGTTGAACCACAAGCTGGGCTCAAATGAAGCCAATTGAATCATGCTGGCCATTAGACTGAGGACCTCTTGTGACAGAAAAAAGTACTGCAGGTGAGTGATTGAAGGTGGATTGACAGTAAAAATTGCAGGAAAAGCTGGTTTTGGTATTTTAACTTTATCAAAGCTTTTCATTTTTAACTTGTTATTTTTGGCTGAAGTATAAAACATCAGGAGACTGACTAGTTTTGATACCATTTTTGATTGTTCTGAATATCTATTTGTAAATTAGTCTGATAACCGAACATCACTGTAAGACCATGTGGATGTGTGAAATGACCGTCTCAGCCTGGGCTCCAGCCAAACCACGCCCCCAATGCGTTTTCACCCTGCCCCAGAGCTTAGTCATGGATTAGGCTCGGGAGGTGGAGTGAAATGCGTTGGTGACATGGCTTGGCTGGAGTCTAGGCTGAGGCTGTCATTTCACATATCCACAGGGTCTTGCAGTGATGTGCTGGGAATAGGACCTTTTTAGTCTCTTGTATCATTGGAGCTCGGATGAACTCTGTTCTTGCCAGCACTCCCAGAGGTGTACTACAAGAAAGGATCCGGCTGGAGCCTTGAGCGGCACCGTCTATTCGTTGTCTGATATGCAGTATATTACGCAGGAAACGTGACATCATTTAATACATTGCATGATTATCTGCAGACTGAACAAATCTGCATGTACTGTATGTGTTCTAGAGAACTTAAAAATAACAAATCGTAAGATTCATCCCATTCTCATGACTATCCAGAACCATAGCACTGCAATGCAAGATTTTTATCCAAATAGTCACTTTGCTGCATATTTTATATCCAAATAGAAACTATAAATATAGCAACATAAAAGTTCCCAAAAGTGGAACATAAAAACAGGAGTGCTGAGCTCATTTACTTTGCTAGACTTGGCAACATTTCTATAAGTATTATTATTAGAATCAGTGTTACGTGTATAATGGAAATGTAATTTTCAATGTAGAACCCTGTCTATAGAATCTAACTCAAGCTTAAAGGGATCTGGAGTGAAACAAAATGCCAACTTGAGAAGTCTTTGATGGAAAGTTCTATTCCCTAACTCCATCCTACTGTGGAAACCTATACCAAAATTGGAAGTTTTGCTTAGAACAAGTAAATATACTTTATCAGATATTGTTAATTTCAAAAAAACGATATATTAATACCCACAATAAGTGGTAAAGATAAGCACTAAAGTGGAAAAATTTACATCAGAGATATATTGACAGAAGTAATGAATATGTCAATAAAAACATTTTAAGTCATAAAAGTCATTTCAGGTCCACATACTGCCAACCTTCAACAGTATTACAAATGAGTTGCACTATTTAAAATGTAGGGGAATCACAGTTATTTTAAACATCGTAAAGTCAGTCCAGTCATCACAGTGTTGTGTCTTTTGAGATATCAGCTCAGTTTAGACACAAATAATTACGTCTGGAGGCCTTACAAAATGAAGACAATAGACAAATTAGAAAAGGGATTTGTAGTAAGAACTGAACAATACATGGTCAAACAGAACCAGACCTGGCAGAAGATAAATGAGAGCTATAACTGCTGTGAACTTTAAACACACAGAGTATCCTCTCTATTTGAGAAAGGATGCATTGTCATAAAAAGTAACAAATTGACTGAAATATTTGTTAATGATCTCAAATCTATTCCATGGGGTGAATTACAAATATTAGAATCATTTGAGCAAAAACAACTTTTTTTTTTTTTTTAACTGTTTTTTTTTTTTTTTTATTGTAGCATTTCTGCTTACTATATTTTAAAACAGCACATATTCTAGTAGCTGTTGTATGTAGTCTATTACTATGTTTACCGTTAAATTTTAAACTGAAACATGGTTGGTAAGGCAAGCAACTAGAGGTGAAAAGAAAGTTGAGTTTTGTCCTGACCTCCATTGCTCTTCATTATTGGTCCATAACTGTAATAGATGACCACTCTGAGCTATTGTTAGATGCTGTGAATGGAGAGTGAATTCCTTTTCAGCAAGAATGTTGCAAAATAGGACTAGCTGTAGGAGCTGAGATGTTGCTATGTCCAAAACAGGTCTAGAGAACCCTGGCTATAGAAGCTATTTTCTTCTTTTGTTATCTAGATTACCCAAGCCAGCAGCCGCAGTAGAGACAATCTAGAAGAGTTCTCAAAGAGGTGGGTAGCATTGAATGATGCAGAAGAAACTTCAGCATATCTGAAAAAGGTTCAATTTCAGTCACAGTTCAATGCTACAGTACCAAGTTGGGAAAATTATTTTTTAGACAACGATCAACCTACAGAGTGCAGGGGATCAGAAGTGTGTAATGCACAGAGTGTAGGAGTCAGGAGTGTGTAATGCACAGAGTGCAGAGGTCAGGGGTGGGTAGAGTATAGAATGCAGAGCTCAGGGGTGTGTAACACACAGAGTTCAGGGGTTAGGGGGGTGATATGCACAGAGTGTATTGCTACAACCACCACCAGTCTGGAGTTAAGCTGATGATAGCACACTGACAGGTTTTGGGCTGCTGCATGAAGTCAATATGGGGTATCACCTGTAAGTTAGACTGATGTTAGGGGGGAAAGTATACAGTAAAGTAAATAAGCCTGTGTATGTGCATAATGGCTGTTCATTTACATGGGTTAGTAAAAAATCTACAGTACTGCCTATGAGGAGCCTGTCTAATGGTTATCTTCCCCAAGTTACTATGAGCTTGTCAGTTCAAAGTATTTTGGTTGTGTTCTTGAAAGCTAACCCAAAGGCAAAGATTTTGGTTGTTGTATTATCCAGGTTGAGGTGTGCAGTAAAAGTTGAAAAAAAAAAACTAAACTGTGTCATAAGTGTGTCCTCAACCCTATAGGAGAAAACATCACTGCAATACCTTTCCCTTGCTTTCAGAAGATTTCTTCCTCCCACCTGCACTACACAAACTAACTATCTGTGAGGGACAAAAACATGTAAGTGGTCTGATGGAGTAACACGTTTTGTACTGCAAGTTGTGAGAGCAGTGTAGTATGTACATACTTTCTTTTTTTTTCTGTATTACTAACATTAGGCAAAATTAAGAGCTGCAATAAGTTACATGAATTCTTGATCATGTACATATGCCATTCATTCAGGGCACATGCCTCTCATCTCCTGCTGGATGCCCTGGGTCCTAATGTCATAACTGGCCACCACAGGAGAAACCTGCATCTCTAGCGTCACACAGCCTGCCAGGGAAATAGAATGCAAAGCCGAAGAAATCTTCACTAGGCTCCTCCTTGACCCTGACATGTCACATTAAAACTGGTGATGGGAGGGGGATTTGGTGGTGGTGGGGGAAGGGTTTTAGCAAAGGGGGGGATTTTTGCAATTTTGTTTGGTGAACATTTTGGCTTGCACAGTAAGTTTTTGCTTGGGATGGGAGGGGGGGCAGATGCAGATTACACCTATTTTTACAGGGGATGTTGCTGAGGTGAGAGAATATTGCTTGGGAGGGGGTATTTTTTATTCTCCTGACCTTGTACGCTCTGCGTTATGTATTCCTGACCCCTACCTGTTACACACTATTTGTCTCAAACTGAATCCGCCAGGTCTTGAATTCGAGTCTCCCACAGACTGGAGCATAACCTGCTAGGTCTGATACTTTAGATTTGTTGTAGTTCTGCAATTGAATTGCACAGTGAGTCTCACCTGCATCTGATTATGTCCCAAATCAGGGTGATCTATTTAAAATAACCCAGTTTCCTTGTCAGATTATTAGAATCCTGCCTGCTGCCTTGTGTTACTTTTACTGTTACTGAATTTGGCTTTAATCCAGACAGTGACCCTCTGCCACTTGCCACTGCTTGTGTCCCTGACACTGTTTTTCTGTCACCTGCACTGATCCTGGCTAGTCAGATTATTATAATCCTACCTGCTGTTACTTCTACTGTTACTTGTAACTGAATTTGGCTTTAATCCATACAGTGACCCTGACACTGTTTTTCTGTCACCTGCAGTGATCCTGGCTAGTGATCCAGACTATTTTCTTTATCTCTATCCGCTGAGAACTGTGCCTAACCTGAAGTTCCTGAAGTGAGACTCATTGTGCAATTCTCCCCTCTCTACAGTATATTCCTGACACCCCTGACTAATACACTCTGTGAATATCCCACCCCTAACCCCTGCACTCTGTGTGTTACACACCCCTGACCCCTGCACTCTGTACTGACCACACCCTTGACCTCTGTATTCTACATACCCCTGACCTTTGAACTCTGTGCATTACATACTCCTGACTCCTACACTGTGCATTGCACACTCCTGAACTCTGTACACTGTATGTTACACACAGCTGAGCCCCTGCATTCTATAAAGACTCCCGCACTATATATACACTATATTATACATTACATACTGTATGCAGTATGTAATGAGAGTTAAAGTTTTCAAAAGCCCAATAAAAATTGTCTGTATTCTTGAACTTCAGTTCCCCTGTTTGAGAGTCCTGGTATATAGTTATGTAAGCACTTGGCAGTACATATGGGGCCTGTGCCTTGCATTCCAGGGTTGTAGCAGTGGCCCTGGCCCAACCTAATTGTTGGTTTACTTCATGAGGGAAAACTAAACTCTGAAAGTTATTTTGTACTGCACTTGTTTTGCCTCCAGGTCTTCTGCAGACAAATTTACCTCTGCTAAATGCCACACAGAGTGTTTGGCTACTGGAGCCCACACAGGTAAATGGAAGTAGATAGTACTTATTGCTTAAAATGAGAAGAGTAGTTGTGATATTTCCTTAGTGAGAATAACCACCTTCAAGTTTCTTTCTGCACTGTTCACTTGTAAGGACTCCAGCGGAGATATCTCAACTGGTTCACAGTCACAGTGGGGTTGATTTACTAAAACTGAAGAGCACAAAATCTGGTGCGGCTCAGTATAGAAACCAATCAGCTTCCGTTTTTTTTTTTGTTTTTGTCAAAGCTTAATTGAACAAGCTGAAGTTAAAAACCGATTGACTACCATGCACAGCTGCACCAGATTTTGCATTCTCCAGTTTTAGTAAATCAACCCCAGTATATTTGCTAATTGCCAGTGTTTCTCATGGATGTAATTAATTTTTTCCTTGTCTCATTCACTGCCTTAACCTGTCACCATCATTCGTAGTTACAAGGCATTTGTTAACTTGACTACACTCAGCTATCACCAGTTCTCATTTTTAGGGGGTTCTTAACACTGCTGTTGTCACACACAGCTGTAGAGAACTCTGGTTAATAAATAAATATTGATAAATGATAGGATCACCTAAGGTATTATAAGTGTGATGTATGGATGAAAAAGATAATGAGGTAGAGCAACATCAGTTCATATGTAGTTTATGAAGTACTTCAATTAATTAATAGTTAGACTATAGAGATTGCTGTGCTCCAGGGTTCTTTGAGTTTGGAGCTTTGCTTGATAACATAGACCCCCTTAGATTGGTTGTGCAAAAAGGGCAGGATTGTATAGAGAAGGGTCAGCACACATGCTATCATCTGGACAGGGTTCAGGACCTATTTTTAAACTTTATTATTTAAACATTTTTCATTTAGCTTTGATTTTTTAACAATAATAGTTCAGCATTGGTTAATGGTCAAACATCATATAGGGACAGATCTTACAAATTCTGAGCTAGTTTCCAGTTTGTTGTCTGTGTGGTTCAACATGTCTAAGCATGAAAGAATCTATCTCCCAATAATTTATTTTTAAACAGTAACTGGTCTCAATCAACATAGTAATTTGAAAAAGAAGAATGGACGACACAATGTAATCATCAAACTGTCAAATTGTTTTTAAATATTTTAACATTAAAAGATATTTCAAACATGTCAAAATGGCAAAAAAACCCCTCCATTTGGAGCACACTCCCAATTTCCTCTATATACCTTGACATATAATAAATGGTAATTGAAAATATTTAAAA
This sequence comes from Pelophylax lessonae, assembly GCF_965119305.1. Lineage (NCBI taxonomy): Eukaryota > Metazoa > Chordata > Amphibia > Anura > Ranidae > Pelophylax > Pelophylax lessonae. The sequence goes on from NC_138773.1 coordinate 211,418,718, forward strand.
TAAAAGCTTTTGCTGTTCCACCATAAAAGAAAAATGTGTTCACTGCCACCATGTTCTTCCTTAGATTCACAGCCACCTACTTCAGTTCAAAATGACTGACACTACCTTCTTCAGCTCAGATTCTCTGCCCACAATTTGCTTCATCTCAGATTCACTGCCAACACCCTTTTCTGCTTGAATTCACTACTCACCACCCTCTTCTGCTCAAATTCACAGTCACCATTATTTTCAGCTCAGATTCACTGCCATCCACTTTTTCAGTTCAGTTTAACTATCACCTCCTTCTTTAGCCCAGATACATTTCCACTACCTTCTTCAGCTTGGATTCAATGCCCACCACCTTTTTTTTACTTCAGCTTCACTGCCACCACCTTCTTTAGCTCAAACTCACTTCCACCATTTTCTTCAACTCAAATTTACCAACTACTATCTAGTTCAGCTCAGATTCACTGCCTACCACTTTCTTCAGGTCAAAATAACTGCCAACCACATGCTCACCAGCTTCAAACAGTTATGGCCACATCTCCTGCCTGCCCACCACCACCTTCATTGTACAGATGTGTTTCCCTGCTTTCCTAACTTCAAGGGAATTTTCAGCTGACTGCAGAGAAGGTGCTTATCCCCTGGACTGCATATTAGAGATGCCTGGTATATACATTCTTGGTTATCAGGCCACTAATATGGAAACTTTTAAAAATAGCATGAAGGTAAATGTATACAAAATAAATGAAGAAAAATGGATTGAAAGGATGTGTACCTGAATAATTTTCTCTACTAATTCATAAAAAAGTTTAAAAAATGAGTATAAAATGAGCAAGGTATCTAAGCATTTCATTTTGCAAACTGGGGTACCGGGTGCATTGGGGAAATCATCAAAAGAACAGATTTTATTTTAGAAAATCTATTATACTATGTTTTAATAATTTTACTTTATTTAATGTATGATATAAACAAATTAAATAAGATCGAACACAAAGTTTGATTCCAAAATGAATTTTTAATTTGGGATGGTTTTGCAGTGTTTTTTTTTTTTGTTAACAAAATGGCTTCCCACACATAAACTACATAATCTTACCTTGCAGTGGGAGTGCTGAGTTAAATTCTGTATGAACCAATGTTTTGGGCTGCTGTTCAATGAGTATTTAATTTGACAGGCCTTGGCATACATTACCTTCTGTTATCGTTGGCTCCAAAGGGTGGTACTGTCAGAAGGAACCCAAACCCTGATTGCCGTTTGCAGTTGGAGTGACACAGCAACCACCTTTCACACTTTGTATCGCCTTTGATACCTGACCCAATTTTGACCCTGACAAGCACATAACTAAATTGTTGATATAAATGTATATGTGAAAATATCCAAGCTGTTCCATCAACGCCACAGCTAAGCATGATTGTCAGGTGCTTATGCTTACCATAGTCAGCAGCTTTCACGTCTTCTTAGAGTCTAAAATATTAACCCTTTGCTATGTAAAATATTTTTGGACTTGGTACTTTTGTGGATGGTAAATTTAATTTCTAAAGGTCATCAAAAAAATCACATAAAATAAAAAAAGCTTTAATTTTTTGCTAAGTATGTGCAAAACAAAAATGGAAAAAGTCCCAAAGTTGGGGCAAGTAAATTTCTGCAACTATTGACCAAAAATAACAATAAATAAAAAAATGATTAAGAGGATGCTTTAGAGGATGCCTCCACTGTTTATCAACTTTTACAGCATTTTTATCAGCTAGTGTTTAATGCATTTACAAATTTTTCCTAGTTTAGTCTCGAAGATGATCATTTACTAAAAGGAGGAATTTTTACATTGACTGAGTAAAACGTTGTCTATTTCAAAGGGCAAACTAATAAGTTCACTTACTTGCTGACCGCAAAAACAGCATCGGTAGTGAGGAAAGTAAGCCCTGTGTAAAATATGATTCTCTCTAGGTGGAACCTATGAGGCTTATGGGCTAAGGACTGTCTTCCTCCTCCTTTTTGACAGCACTGGCAAATCAAAAAGCAGCAGCTATATTACATGAGTGGAAAGGGGTAATGTCACTGCTCCCTCTTGGCTCCAATATCAGCCAACACTGGGTATTTGGTTGACAGAAGAAGGAGCGACAGGGGTTCACTGGAAAAATAAATATTACTGGGTTTGGTAGGGTAAGGGGATGCTAAATAGGCAAAGTGACAATGCTTCCTAATGGTATTTACAAAAATGTAATAACTGTAAATGTAAAGATAACATGCAGGTAGAAATAAAAGGCCACTAACTAGGTAAGTAATAGATTAATTGAAAAATGTTTTTAAAATAAAACATTTTTTTCCCCAAATAGCTGATAAATGTGTCTGAATCCTTGTTGATATCAGATTCAAGGCTGAAAAAAAGGAGCAGCACTGTGGCATTGTGCAATGTTGATTATCTATCTCTATGACCTTAATGAGCAAAATAGAGAGCATAGTCTAAGGCATTTCTAAGATGAGGTTATATTACTCAGCTTTAGTTTAGTATGCAGTGAAGTCTAAGGAAGTGAAGGACCTGGCTGTATTATCTAGTATGGGTTCCTGTCTAACAAGACCAGTTAAACTGAATTACTAATCCTTATAGACTTGTGAATGTTTTTATTGGATCCTTCTCCTTCTGCTGAGACAGGAAGCTAGAGGTTTACAATATCTGAAAGCACTTGTCAAACTGACATGACAGAAACACAAAGATCAGTGATTCTTACACTCCATAATCACCAAAAGCTCCACACAGAAAGATTTCTTAGTAGATGTAGCTTATAATTCACATGATGATAAATCGGAAGCTCATCTGTGGTGATCAATGGCCTTACAAAGTTCCTACCCTCTATGATCTGGCAAAGACTAAGAGACAGAGGGGTTGATTTACTAAAGGTAATTAGACTGTGCACTTTTCAAACTGCAGTTGCCCTCTGCAAGTGCAGTTGCTCTAGAGCTAAGTAAATGAGGTAAAGCTTCACCTTGCGAAGAGTACCCAATCACGTGCAAGGAAAATAAAAAAAATTTCGCTTGCATGTGATTGGATGATGGAAGAGCTTCTGCCCATTTACTAAGCTCTGGCGCAACTGCACCTGCAGAGTGCAACTGCACTTTGCAAAGTGCACAGTCTTTTTGCCTTTAGTAAATCAACGCCAGAGTCTCTACAAAGTCAGGCAAGGACCAAGAGACAGATAAACTTATTTTAAAGTTCAAAGTCTTCATAAAATAAAGTGTGTGACTATTCACTTAAATTACAATCATGTACAAATTAGATAAACACAGGATTGGATAATTAAAGTGAGTATTTATTGTGTGGAGTATTTCAACTCCTTAGTGAATCAGCCTTAACATATATAATCTTAACTTCCACAGACTCCTCAGCAACTAAAAGGTGACATGCATTCACAGCTGTATCAAAACTCACTCACGATCCAGTTATAGGTGGTTTCATTAATGTGGTTGTTAACCCACTCTGATAACTTCATATAATTCTCTTTGTTCCCTAATGACAGGTGCTCCTGTCTCGGTGTTTGACAAAAAGAAATGCCGTCTATAGCTGATTTCAGAGGGCCATTCAGCACTCATGTGACCGGCCGGCTCTCTCCTCTCCCCATCTGACAGCTGCAGCAGGAGGGGGCCGAGATTCCCCCACTGACGTCAGTCGGGAGGGGAGGAGGAGAGAGGTGGCCAGTCATGTGAGTGCCAAGCAGTGTTTTGAAATCAGGTATAGCCGGCATCTTTTTTGTAAAACACAGTGACAGGAGCACCTGTTTCAAACAAAGAGGATTATATATGATAATAAATGTTATTTCAGCAGCAGGAGAGGGGAGGGGCAGGCACTTGACACAGGGTAGATAGGAAGGGAGGGGAGGGGGAGAGAGGACAGAGGAGCACAGGGGAGCTGCGGATGATGGAGGCACTTAAACTGACCACTGTGTCAGGGCTCAGAAGCCATGATAAACCGTGGTCAGTTTACAGGGGGGGGGGGCAGAACTGGGTAGGATCAGAAAGGTATTTCAGGTGATAGAAGGGGCCAAATTACACAGCATAAGCACTGTCTTGTATAACATGCTTTAAAGGAATATGATTTTATTTTTTTTAGGATAACAAACACTTTAAACTGCATCCCCTACTGATTACATCACTTATAATTCCATTGGCATGGCCTACTGCACGAGATTGTGATGTTGTGTCCTTACTAACCACTGACTCGATTTCTATTGCATTCTCTAAAAATAAGTTATGTTCTTTGTTGGGAGTAAAACTTGCCCATAATGCTGGAAGACTTGGGAATATAAATGGAGATATTTCAGAGGCTCCAATAGATGTCAGTGGGTGATTCCTCCCAGCCAAAACTAAAACACCAGTAACTCATAGACTGACCCTTTAAACAGCATTACCCCACAGAGGTAGGTTTTAATAAACTGTAAAAAGAAAGCTTGGATTTATAGTATTTTCCATCTGGCAAGAATCTTTTGATGTAGCTCACATCTATTTATGAATATGATGTAAACTTTCACATTTTGCCTTTCAATTCATATCAGTATAAATGTGTGTATTTAGTTACGTAGTTTAAATTCACATTTAGTAAAGTCTTCCTGGACATGTCAGCACTTTATAAATAAACGGTAATAAAAACGTAAGAGGAACAATCTCAAAGGATATAAATATATATTTCCTAATGGAAAATATGTAAAAGTCACAATAGCTTCGCTGGTAAACATCATGCAGTTGTGATGGAAATTGTTGGTAATGTCATTAGCTAGAAAGATTTAAAGTAATGCAGACCTGATTATTAAAACAGCGAGTGGTCACAAGATGTCATACATTCCATTACAAACATTCATATCCACTTTATTTATGAGGGGCAAAAACAGACATGATGTTACTAAGAAACATCAAGCATTGATTGCGGGTGAAGACTATTTAAAGTAGACTTTTCTCTTGGTCGACAATTTGTAAAAATAAAAGTAAATAAAATTAAAATAACCATTCATCCCCAAACTTGACATATGCTTGCAAAGTCTATTGCATTCCGCATGTTTTCACAATCTGTGTTTAGGGTAATAGTCCCACCATCTTGTTCTGATAGTATTGGTAAGTAGCTATCTATTCTACTCAGTAATATGGTATCCACCCCCACCTATATTTTATTCTGTAATTATGCTTTTCGGCTTCCAGCAAAGTGGGTGATATTAGTTCCTAAATGAAGAATCAGTGGGGTTGATAAGGTAGTTAAAGGGAATAAAATTTGACCATATTTACCCTGCATATTAATCATTTACTTTGCTAGTTGTATATTTTCTCTTTCTTTACAAAATCAACCCCAGAGATTTTAATTAGGCTTGGCACTGGAAATAGTCTAATTTATAATTTGGCGAAATAAAATGTAATTTTGGTTTTGAGGACAACATAGAACAGTTACCAAGGCAATTGATAAATGGGCAGGTTATAAGAATTTAGCTGTTCCCAACAATGACACTTCACCATGACCATCACAATAGAATTTACAAATCAACAAGCAGATGAAAGCTGAACCCTAATAACACAAACACAAGGCTACTCCTCAGTAAAGTAATCTGAATTGTATTTTAAGTGTAGGTCAAGGATCAACTTTAATTCAAGGTTGATTCATATATATTTTTTGCATAAAAAGTTTATTCTAAAAAAAAAAAAAAAAAATTGTTTAATTGGAGTAAGCACACTTTACCATATTTACTAAGCTCAAGTGAACATCTGCTTTGAAATTTGTAAATCAATCAAAACATGTGGAATCAAATTAAATCCAAAGTAAAATGTGGATGCGGTTGAATGAAACAGTCATTGGATAAGTGAGAATTTTCCTGAAGATGTAATCAAATTTTATAATCTTATAATCTCTTTTAATCATTTCCGTAATTAGCATATTTTGGATATTGTACTTTTTAGAACAATGTAGAATAGCAATTGAATATTTTAGGTTGGTTCTCCAAACAATTTATTAACTGGGTATATCATGCAAACCATGAAAACTAATGCTTAAGGGCTATTCACTAAAGGAGTTGAGAATGCTCATTCAAAAAAAAAAAAAAAATTGTGTAATCATTCACTTCAATTGTACAATCATCTTAATAGTATCTGCACATGATAGGGCATTTAAAGAAAATAAAAATGTGCTTTTCACATGAATTGAATAATTGTGAAAAAAAGCGAATATTTATGCAATTACACTATACAACTCCTTTAGTAAACCTCAGATTGAACATGTCCAAACAGATCAGTAAATTGTGACCCTTCTGTTCACTATTAGGTTCAAAGACCCACTAGTATATTTTAATTATTTCTTCACGTATATTTACAACACTTGCCTATTTGCACCTAATCTTCATTTTATAAGGTAAAGAGAAATAGGAAAATGTAGTAATTCATAAAAATCAATAAGCAATCTTTCATTTTCCATCCCTTTAGTTTTTACCTAGTTGTAAATGTCAGTGTTCTTTTGGGTCCTTGCTTAGGAAACACAATTTTATAATGCAAACACAATATTTTTATATACTGGCAAATGTAAAACTGCATTAAAGTAACATTGACAAGTTGGACCTAACTAAGAACTACTAAAGTGTGCTCATGGCCAATTTTCTCTACTTTGAAATTTGTGCACATGCAATAAGTTGTTTAACTTTTTAGACTACACATCATATTAGATTTAAAATGTTTTGCAGAAGATATGCTCAAGAGAACTTAGTGTTATTAAAAAGGTGTTGATTATATACCTCATATAAAGAAATCTTTTCATTTTATATTGCCCTGTACATCCCCCTTAACTACTTCTGGACCGGAAGGATGACCAGGCCATTTTTTGCGATACGGCACTGCATTATTTTAACTGACAATTGCGCGGTCGTGCAACGCTGTACCCAAATAATGTTCTTTTTTTCCCACAAATAGAGCTTTCTTTTGGTGGTATTTGATCACCTCTGCGATTTTTTTTTTTGCGCTTTAAACAAAAAATAGCGACAATTCTGAAAAAAAATATATATATTTTTTACTTTCTGCTATATAACATTCCCAATAAAAAAAAAAAAAAATTAAAAATCAAATTTTTTCATCATTTTAGGCCAAATTGTATTCTACTACATATTTTTGGTAAAAAAAAATCCCAATAAGTGTATATTGATTGGTTTGCGCAAAAGTTATTGCCTCTACAAACTAGGGGAAAGAATAATGTAATTTATATATATATATATATATATATATATATATATATATATATATATATATTTTTTACTAGTGATGGCGGCGATCTGCAATTTTTAGCGGGACTGCGATATTGACAGTTTGGACACCTAACTGACATTTTTGACACTTTTGTGGGGACCAGTGACATTACTACAGTAATCAGTGCTAAAAATATGCACTGTTACTGTACTAATGACACTGGCAGGGAAGGGGTTAAAGAGGAAGTAAAGTCCCCCCCAAAAAATGAGAAGAAATAGCCCTGTAAAGAGAAAGGCATAATGAGCTAGTATGCATCGCATACTAGCTCATTATGTAGTACTTACCTTAAAACGAAGCCCCCGCCGTGCCGACACCTCAGCGACAGGACGGCGACATGTCCGGCCGTCCTGCTTCCGGGTTCGCGTCCTCCGGCCATCTGATTGGCCGAAGGCGCGATTACATCACTCCCGCGCGGGAGCCGCCGTTCACGGCACTGAGCTCTGAAGGAACGGCACGGGTGGCCATTCCTTCAGAGCGCCTGCGCCGATGACCTCATTGGCAGTATACACTCTAAATATCTCCTAAACGGTGCAAGTTTGGGAGATATTTATAGCACCTATAGGTAAGCCTTAATATAGGCTTACCTATAGGTTAAAGTTTGTGAGGTGGGTTTACAACCTCTTTAACACCGGGGGCGATCAAAGGGTTAAATGTGTCTCTAGGGGGTATTTTCTAACTGCGGGGAGTGAACTTTCTGCATGAACACAGAGACCTGTGTTCCTAAAAAGGAGGATCACAGCATCCCTGTATTCATAACTGACAGAACAGCGGTCTTCCGTGTTTACAACGGCAGACCGCCGTTCTGTCTTTACGAGGAGCGATAATGGGTGGCCGGTGGCAATTGGGGCCACCGGACCTGATGATCAGCTTCCTCTGTGGCGAATGGGCCCCTCCGGTATGCGTGTGTCTCCACTTGCGGTCCATCATTTTGTGGGACAGAGCCAACCTGCTGCAGCATAACTGCGACGGGCAGTTGTTAAGTGGTTAAAGTTTGCATAAGGTATAACAAATCATGTTGAAAGAACATTAAAAAAGGAATAAAATCTGGAACAAATGCATTATATATGTAAAACAGAAATTTGTCTATAAATAAATATTTATTTACTGTTATGTCTCCACTTATATCTAGTTGATTTAATGCTGGCGTACCTATGTTCATTACTTTTATATAAACCATGTAAGGAGAAAATGTGCTGACAAGAAGAGGAAGAGAAGATACTCTGAATATCCTTTAGTGTTATATTTAACAACCTTTAATATATATATCTTATTTCTCCTCTCTGAAGACCAGTCATGAACTCAGCTAGGGTACATACACATCTAAAGGATTGCTGACGATGATTTATACATCTCTGTATGCATAAAACCATGTGACTGCAAAACACTTTTTGGGGCAATAAAACACAATTTGGATAGGTGGCTCAGGTAGCAATTAAAAGAAAAGAGTAAAAAAACAAAACAAATATTGTTTGCAAACGTACTTGATTTGTCTTGATGTATTAAAGTAACTAGGCTGCTATCAAAGATGGATAATCGCGAGTTTATGTATTACATATATTATGCATGTTAGCACTGTAACGGGAGACAGAGGTTTTTGCAAAGTGGCAAAGCAGGGAAATTGGCAAGACACAAGACAGAAGTCAGCTGGTTCTCCATTCCTCTCCATAAGGATCCAAATGAAAAGTGCAGCCAGAATACAAGTTGCAGCTAAACAGTATACCACCTATGCTTTCTGTTTAATGTTCCCAAGCCCCATAGCAATCATTCAATATAATTTCTTATGTTTTGGAAATGGAAGCTGATTTCGGATTGTCTATTTTTTTTTAACCAGGTAAGAGTTACATTTTTTATTAAATTTTAGTTCAAGTTAAATTTTTTTATTCCTTTCTTGACATAAGGCTCTTTGCAATAATTTATATTAAAAGAGGATGCAATGTAGATATTAAGTAGATTTTTTTAGATAAATTACTGTACAACTACAGTACATTTCTAATAGTTTGGTATGTAAATACACAAATGGCTGGCAAAAAAAAAAATGGCAGCAATACTGGTTAATTGGCTTGATGCTGTAGCATATGGTCTTAAATCAAGCTCACAGAAAATCATAATCTTCAATAGAATTTCCTAATGGTAAATGCAAATTGAGTAAGACTAAAGAGAACTGTCATATGGTATATGAAGTCAATTCAAAACAGCAGCTATAGGAAATGATGACAGAAGTGACAGGTCATTTGACCTGGACCAGAGGGGAAAGAATAGTATCCCTCCAATTTGTCACTTATGTGTGGGGGCAAACTGTATACTGATCCTGATGCTCAGTGATTGACCTGGATTTGAATAGCTTTTGTTGGAACCATATGGACCATTGGTACACTGTATGAAGTCACCAGGGGTGAACATTTTAACACTGCATAAAAAACACAGATAGACAAGGACTACATTAGACCTGTTTCCTTCATTTTGATAAGTAGACCAATCCTAATTCATCATTTTTATCTTTTAAATATATAACACTGACATTTAGAGTTAGGGTTACTAGAGTCTCTCACACACGTCAAATGATTGCACAATTAACTCATATTTACACAATCTATCAAATCTACGTTCAGTCCTTTCAGTAGCTTAGGTAGTAGGATTCCTATTATATAAGGGTGGATTAATCACTATTGCAGCAAACCATAATAGTTTTTTAAAAATGAATCACTGCTTAATGAGTCAAGAACACTAGAGGATTAATTAATTCAGCTGCTAGGTAGCCAAAAAACAGAGTTGAAACTGTACAGTAATATTTTTTTATGAATTTTAGACCACCCAAGCATTTACTATCTTGTATTATAATAATAATAATAGTAATAATAATAATAATGATTGTTGAAAATGAATATAAGTTTATTACGCTTTAAATAACATTTTTAAAAAAGCATCCGAACTTAAGACAATATTACATGTTACAACAATACCATTTAGAAAACAAACATATATTACCTTTCTGTAAAATTATTTTTTAAATTACATATATGTAATTGCATGTATATGTATATATGTATAAATGTAAATCATGTAATAAAGCAATATATTTTTACAGATCTGTATGGTTATTTATATACACACTTACAAATACATAAAATCAAATATAACATTATGAGAATTGACAATAAATGTCTCGGGAGATACGTTTTTTCAAACTGATTAGGAAAAATGTATTCCTTATACATAGCCATTGTAAATATTATACATACTCTTTATTGATATTAGATACTGTTAAATAAAAATGACTGCATATTTCTTTAACTGTATACTGTACATGACTAGGGGTATATTTGTAAAGAAGTGAATCTCATATTCACCTTTCATTTACTACAGGTTAATCTTCCTGGTGCATGTGTTTAAAGCAATTGATTCACTAGCAGTAAATAATTCCTGAAAGTCACATTCACTGCATGATAAATACGCCCCTTAGTGTCTGAGAAATTCTAAAACTGCAGATAATAGCAGAAGAATGAAGGACTGCTTCAAGTAGCTTAAATCAATTCATCCTGATCTGTAATCATAAAAAACAAAAATCAGCAACTATAACAATTACTACTATTAATATTTTAATGTAATGATGATGATGATGATGATGATTTATTCAGCATCTTATTTATATATTGAACCGGTTTTATTTAATGTTTAATAGTTGACTGAACAGAACTTCTAAAATATATATGCAACATATAAAATGTATTTTGATACAATTAATAAAATACATTAAAATTCTTATACAAAGAAGCATATAATTACAATCTAAATAATCTTTTAATCTAGATTTACCTAGCCTAATTGAGAAGGAAAGAAAATAATGTAATTTCTTTTTAATTTTCTCTATAAATGTTGCATTTGTTTCAAGCATAAATAAAAGCATAAATGACAAATGTTTGATTACTGAATTCATTTAAAAAATAATAGATCTACAGGCACATGCCTAAGCCCGCTCACACACACACACACACACACACACTAATTAAGCTGCCACACATTGATAATGAACATGTAACTGAACCTAAAAGTGTTTTCATGAAAGTATGGAAAATTTGAATATATTTTGTAATTCTTCAAACATTATATTCTAGTAGACTTATTTAGGCAAATAAGTCCATCTTGTTTCTGCCAAACATTTTATTGTTGCAAAACAACCATAGGACTTAAGCTATAAGGATTAAGAGGTTTCAGACTGCTACAATCATTTAAAGTGAACATTTTAAAACTACTGTACTTTGCAAGCAAATCTTAAAAAAAATATGGAAAAAAATCTGCATGTGCTGAACTGGATTTTTTCCCTCTCTAATGTTTATCTGTGTGTGTGTGTGGCTGCGGTTTGAAATAAAATCCATATGTGTGACTAAAATGAAAATATTAAAATCACAGGATCCCTCCCATGTTAGAGAAGCTAGAGTCTAATTTGTCCTGTCCCTGGAACACAAGCCCTTGGGGCAAAACAGCCAAAAAACCAAAAAGCAGCGAGGCTGTTGAAGTTAGGGGGGATCTCTGCACTTTGTCATTATACTGAAACATTTGACAATCCCAATTATCTGTAAATACTCCTATGGTTTTGTATATGAAACACTTTCTTTTGCCTAAAGGTTTGAATCTGGTATGTTTCACCCACTGTAAACACTAGTGAAGCCTTTATTGTGTAGGGAATAACCCTTTAAATGTTGGAAAATTGTGATAACATGCTGAAAAGGGTTAACGTTTTTCCAGAAAAGTATTAACCCACAATCTTATATTAAATATTATATTGAATGTATTTATCAGATTTGTGTGTGTTTTCTTTACTTGAGAGAATCAGTGGCAAAAAAAAAAAAAAAAAACAGAAGCACTTAACCTAGATATAGTTGTCAAAATTGTGACCCGGTTGCTCAGTGTGGTCTTACAAGACTCTTTCAAACCATACTTCCACCGTGAGCAATGATAAAACATATCTTATAGCATGACATTTGCAAATGGAATTTCGCCAGTCTTTTCACGTATAACACACATGGAGACATCCTAATAAAAAATAAAGCATTGCATAATTAAGAGTTCATTTATTTCTTTAAGGTCATATCTTAAAGTGGGTCCTGCAGGCAAGCAAAAATGAACCCCTTCCTATCTGCAAACCCTCTATTTTCTTCAAGCTAATGACTAGATATATAAAAAAAAAAAAAGATAAAAGTAACTAACCTTGATTTTCAGCTTCTGGCCAGATCACATAGATACTAATACACTGTGCAGCTGTAAATTCTCATGCGATCCTAAGTTTTCTGAAAAGATTGTGATGTTACCAGTGTCTACAGGAACCAACCATAAGACAAGGCCCAAGGTAAGTAACTTATCTTTTTGGATTTTTTTTATTTATTTATTATTTTCATATTTTTTTATACATTCCAGCAATTTATTATAATAAATAATTTTAAAAACTGCTCAGAAAATATTTTTTTATTCAATAACTGCAAATTTTTGAACATGTAATGATAACATTCAGTGTACAAATTCCTTTCTTTAATTTCACATGAATTGATATTGTTCTGCACATTTACATGCAATCAAAGCTGTCCAGAAAAGTAACAGAGGTTAGAACAAACTATAACACTGCCAGGGGTGCTTACAACGGACAACTTTGCTTTTTAAAAGAAAAACAGTTGCTGCAGCTGCTCAAGCACCCCTGGCAGTGGTATAGTGTTTCCATCTCAACCAACATTACTGTCCCGTTGTTTGGGATTGTTTGGTAAGCATGTAAATGTAAAGACAATATGAATAGGGCATATGAAATAAAAATCAATTAAAGTGTATTTAAAGGAATAAACTTTTAATTTTTGCTGTAGGAAAAAAAAAGAGAACAGCTCAAACGCCTCTAGTCACACCTTCCATGTTTTTTTTTTTAGCAGCATATATCTTTAGTATTTTCTTGCAATTTATGAATTAGGGTTCTGTTGCTTGGAAAATTCTTTTGTTCCTTCATTTATACTGTCTGTATCCAGTTGGTAAGATTTTATTTTACTTCCTGTCCCGGAGACTCAACAGGAAGTGAAAGGAAATCTCTACCATGTGAGGGGATTTCCTTTTTAGAGTCACCAGAATAAATGTCTTATTTGGAAAATTTTCCCTCACGTCGTGTTCTGTGACAACTCTCACAAGGATAAATGTAGAGGATGAAGCTACATACCCGGGACACAGGCAGCCATAAAAATCTGATAGGTGTTCCAACCTTTCTACATTCACTCTACAAAAAAACAATCTTTTTGCTATAGATACACTTTAACATATTGCATACTATCATTATATGTATCATCTTTAACATTGTACTGTTTTTTCTTCTTGTTCTTAAGCATACAGCGATTCCAGGGAACATATTTATTGTATTCCCCCTGTTGTGACAGGACCCCCCCCCCTCCAGCAGCGCTTCTGGCTTCCCCCCTCCCATCTCCTGCCTGCTGCTCCAGGGGGCTGTGTCAGGATGGAGAGTAGGGAAGGGTCCAGTAAATATGTCATTTACTGGTCCCTTACTTTCCTGAATGGACACAGTGAGTGATCCCATCGCTCCTGTGCACATTTATAACTAAAGCATAGTAAATACTGTGTTTACTATGCTTTGGTTTGTGAATTAACAGGAAGCTCTGTACAGAGCTGTTGCTCCCCATTCATTCTGTGCAGTTGCGGCTGAAGACATGGAGATTGAGGGCTGTGTTCTCATTCTCCTTTCTGTTTAGACCCCTGATTTCACTAAAACCCCAAACAGGGCTCCTGAAAAATTGTAAAAAATAAAATGGTAAAAAAATAAATAAATAAAATAAGAAAAATAAAAAACTACTTACATTAGTGGTGGGACTACCAGGGTCACAAAAGTTGCATTTGCAACTGGGCCCTGGTGTTTTGCTACCACGGGGGGGCCCCAATACTGCTGCAGAAGATGTGAAAGGGTCCTTCTACCAGACCGTAATAAAGGGCCCCACGACCAAGGGTCAATAGGTAGGGCCCCAGCTGAGGGTCAAGGTGGCCCTTCACGGTTGCTTGCACCTGGGCTGCAAAGGTTTTAATTACACCTCTGATGGCTCCAATTACAGTGTGGCTAAAATTTGTCAAAAATTTTAAGCCCCCTCCTCAGAACTATTTTATTATACGCAAATACTATATTGGTTTACCTCCAAAGAGACCATAGAGACCACCAAAGTATCCACCTTCAAGCACATTTGCTATTATACACCTTATAGAGAAGTGATTTCTATAATCAATTCTCAGCTCAACTGCTTAACCAAACATGCCGACCATACTTACATTTTCAAATGGGAGAAAGACTTCCAATGCATCAAAACTGGGGAGGACTGGTAACTTCATTTGAATCAGCATTCAAGGTCATTATTTGGTAATACATAGTTCCATGCAGATTGGCACAGCTCCATCTTTCACTACTAATGTGTTTTAGGTGCGGCAACCCAGTAGGAAATGTGTTGCTTATCTGGTGCACCTACATCTTGAAGTTTTTCAAAAAATGTCTTGCCATGCAGGCTTCATGGATTTACTACACCCAGCCTGCACTCTCCCCTGAAAGCTATATCTCCCTATAGGAGATACTGTATATTTCTGAGGGAAATATATGAATATTGGTGAGGGGACACACTAGACACCTTTGTGACATTATTCTATTTACTGGGTGTCCAGAGTCCCCTGTGCCTTTAAGGAGGAGTGGGCTACCTCCAGGCTCACCTGCCCTCTATCTATCCATTAGAATGCATGTGCTTCTACTATAGAGGCTCTCTTAAATTTACAAGAGTTAGGACTGCAGATAATACTGGGGTGCCTTGGAGTGACTCTGCAGGTTAGGCATGTATTTGCAAATGAGTTCTAACTAAACCCCTGTTTTTAACACAAACTGTTAGACAGGATAATTCAGTTGGTTGGTAAGCTGGGAATTTTCTTTGGCTTTCTCTTGCATGTGTTACCCTTCCATGTGCTCATTGCTGTGAACACCAGTTAAAGGGGGGGGGGGGGGTGGGTGGGAGTGCAGTGGCCGGTTGTTTGTAATTGTTGTAATATTGGTGGGGGGGACACAATGGACACCTTTGTTGCCATTGTGCTATGTGCTGGGTGTCCAGTGTGCCCCTGTGCCTTTAACCACTTCCGGACAGCCCGCCGTGTATTTACGGTGCTAGTTTGACATTAAGTACCAGATAGCTGCCATAACCCCAGTAATTCTCTACGCGGTCAGCGGTCCTATTTCATGTAACAGTGGTCCCAGCGGGAGATTCGCAGCAGGATCACTTTTATGGACAGTGGGAGAGGTGCCCAGCCCCTTCCCAACGCTTACTGGTCGTTTTCCCCGCTTACCGAAGCCATCAGTAGCGGGGAAAAGGATTTGGTCTGTTGAAGTCCTGGGCAGAACATTGAGTGAGGGCAAGATGGCCCCCACTTGACTCTTTGGCCTTGGAGGACTGGAGCCACGTCATATGTCGCTTCCACCCAACGGCCTTAAAGGGCTTTTTTTTTTTCACTTAAGTTTAGATTTGAGACCTGAGATCTTTTTGCCCCCAGATCTCACATTAAAAAGGACCTGTCCTGCATATTTCTAATACAAGGGATGTTTACATTCCTTGTAATAGGAATAAAAGTGATCAAACATTTTTTTTTTTAAAGGGACAGTGTAAAAAAGTCTTGGGTTAGATGACAGTGTAAAAATGGATGGTAAGAATGGGTGGAAGGTTAGGAGGAGCTGCTTGGAGTATTAATGAGGGCCCCAGCCAATCCCCAGCAGGTGGGCTGTCAGGGAGCAGGCACCTCTTAAATACTCCTGAGTCATGTCAGCAGGGGTAGTTGGGTGGAAGATGGAGAAGGAGTGCCGAGGAGGCTGTCAGTGGCCCTTGAGGGTGCCCCCAGTCTGGGGGGTGACCTTGGGCCTGGGGGTTGGGTGCTGGAAGGACCTTCTACATCACACAGAGTACATCCTTCCTGGAGGCACTGAAGCCGGTGTGAGGACAGCGGGAGAGAGTCAGCAGCACGTCCATGAGACCTCCACTCGGGCTGGTGAGTCTACAATCTGAGAGGACTGTGGGAAGTAGCCAGGTGGGCTAGTAAGAGAAGCAACTGTGGTCAGGCGGGCTGGCAGTGCTTGAAGAGGTGGTGACTGGGATCAGTTATGACTTTTCACAGAAAATAATTCAAAAAGCATGGTATGTCCACCAATAATGTTGACAATACAGTAAAATGAAATAAAATTGATGAGAATAAAAATGATGGAGATCACTACTATAAACAACTAATATAATCGCTAAGATCTCATAAGCATTAATTAAAAAAAAAATTATTTCCATAGTTAAAAACAGGCATAAATGGTATAAAACACCAAATAATTGATGCTAGATAAAATTAAAGTGATTGTAAAGTCTCATTTCTTTATAGTTAAAAATAACAAACATGTTATATTTACCTGCCCGTTGTAATGGTTTTGCACAGAGCAGCCCAGAGCATCCTTCTTTTCTTGGGTCCCTCTTCAGTGCTCCCGTTGAGTGCCCCCACAACAAGCTCCTTGCTATGGAGGCACCTGACCTGAGCAACAGCTCCCTGTGTCCATTCAGATACAGAGCCTCTGCTCGGCCCCTCCCCTTATCTCTTCTCATTGGCTCACTGACTTTGATAGACAGCAGCAGGAGTCAGTAATGCCCTGCTGCTGCCTCAGCCAATGAGAAGAGGAATCCTGGGACGATCCTACAACATTGCTGGATCTAGAGGGACCTCAGGTAAGTATTAGGGGGGCTGAGGGGGGCTGCTGCACACAGAAGGCTTTTTATCTTAATGCATAGAATGCATTAAGAATAAAAACCTGCCTTTACAAACACTTTAATGTAAAGGATGTCTGCTCCTTTATGAATAAATGATTCATGCAACAATAGTACTGTATATACAGAGGTAGTCATTGCAGTGAAATAAGTAAATTCTGAGCTATCAAGACTTAATACTATACTGTAAGTACTAGCTTTATTATTTTACTTTTTTAAAAAAGGATCCTTTGTCAATGTGAAAACAGTGTGATATGTTGTATAAGACATTTGTATAATAGTATTTATTCACTGCAATGTAAAGATAATAAGTGACGATTGGTACCGGCGCTACCTTATATAAAAAAAAACCACACCGTGTGCAGTAAAACAAGTGAAGCTATATATCAATGTGGCCCAAATGTTTGTGGGTGTGATTTTTGAACATGTATCAATGTGACTAAAATTATGGTGGGTGTGAGTTTGTGAACAAATCGATAAATCAAATATAAATAATTATTTTATTAAACCGACATAAGTGAAAACATAAAACAAAAAAAAACAAAATCCTCATGGAGGTGAATGGAAAACACTCTCAGTAATTATGGAGGAACGATGAGTCCTCCTCCTGAGAGAAAAGAGAAAGGTTGGGTGATAACGGCCAATAACGGAATAGACTTGGTGAGAGTCAAAAAAACAGGATGTGTGTATCAAACCTCAGTGATTAGTAAACACCGTGAAGTAAAAGGGTGTGAAATCCAAAAACGCCACTAGGTGGCGTATTGTTGATACGACCTGTGTATGGTTCACACTGGCTATGTGGTTTTGGGGGTCGTGTTCTGCTTCAGGGGAACAGTGAGCCAATGTTCTTGCTCTGAATGCTCCAACAGAAATAAAACCCCATATTATAAAACTAGTCAATGCAGTGGTGTAGATTCCCGATATGCACTCACTCGTTTGGTTGATCTGGATCAGATGTAAGCTCGTGCCGGCATGCTTCCGCGTTCCACGGCCTTCGGCTCCTTACCCGGAAGTGCCGTTGTGACGTACAGACTCCGCCCTACGCGTTTCATTAGAAGGACGTCTACTGGAGCGTCTACAGTAGACGCCCTTCTGACGAAACGCGTAGGGCGGAGTCTGTACGTCACAACGTCACTTCCGGGTACGGAGCCGAAGGCCGTGGAACGCGGAAGCATCCTGGCGCGAGCTTACATCTGATCCAGATCAACCAAACGAGTGAGTGCATATCGGGAATCTAAGCTTCCTCATGTGCGGACCCTGGGCATTTGCCACTGATCCACTGGGATGTTTACCATTATCAGATGAGCCTGTGACTCCTTATGTGAGTGGCCCCTTGTCTATGTGATCTTATGTTACATTAAATATTATACTTAGAGGCGCTTTTCTGTTTTCTTTTTCTCTTTTTTGAGCACATAAATTGACCTACTGTCTCTCTGTTAGGCAGAGAAACCAAAATCTATAGTACACTCACTCCAGCACCTACCTAGGAGGGTGCTACACATATGCACTGCATGTTGACTTTAAAGACTTCTCTTTGACTCCTCAGGGATCAAGTCATCTTCTGCATAGCAGCCTCTGGCTAAAGATAAATTAACTTCTTTGCCCCTGGTTAATAGATCTGATTTGTCTCACACACTATTTCACTAGGCTTAACTCTGTCAGTCTGCACGTAGTTTGTTCCATTGGGATTCATTTTCTTATTAAAACTTTTTTTTTAAAATGAATATTGCATTTTAATAATACATTTCAGAGCAGCATTGTTTTCAATGGAATGATGTTCCCAAGAATAACAGAGTGGGAATCTGAAAGTGGGAATTTCCTGGTATCTTGCACTCTAGTTACATTATTTAATCTCTTTAAGATTCGGTCATACGGGAGATGGAAGTCTTGGGCTAGATGATAGAGAACTTTGCTAAAGTTACAAAATAATAAGACCAAGATATGCAGTAAATTACTTGTAACCCTCAATTGATGAATTGTTACCATAGCCCTAGTGCATCAGGTTGGTATCTACCAGAGGAAGAAGGGCCATGGGTTTGAGATTATTCACAAACATCAGTCAGACAGAAATCATACTGATTCACTGTAAACCTTGAAAACAGTCTGTAGAAAAGTTTCCCTCTTTATGATTTTGTCAGATTTCTATAGTTCTCTTCAGCTTGGACCATGCCAAAAGTTTAGCACTATTAATGATTTGGAGGATGAAAATAACTTTGCAGTGCTTTCAAATGGTTGTATTCATAGTTCAGAAGCTAGTGAGCACATTTTATGCATCTTAAAGTAGTTCTATGGGCTAAAGGATTTTTATCTTAATGCATTCCATACATGAAGGTAAAAAACCTTCTCTGTGAAGCTCACCCCAGCCCCCAAATATTTACCTGAGCATAATCTTGATCCAATGGATGTGCACTAGAGCAGTGGCACTCCAAAATCCCTCCCTCCTCATTGGCTCAGACACAGCAGCTGCCAATCACAGCCAGTGAGGCAGGAGTGGATGGGTGGGGGGGCTCACCCGCTGTCTGTGTGTCTTGAGGAAACACAAAGCATGGCCCAGGAACGAGTGTGCACAGATGCCAACATAGCAATCAGCATGATATGGGGGCACTCAGCAGGGGAGAGGAGCCAGGACCACCAGTGGGGGACCCGAGAAGAGGAAGATTGGGGCTGCTCTGTGCAAAACGATTGCACAGAGTAGGTAAGTATGACATGTTTGTTATAAAAAAAAATAAAAAAAAACTTTACTTTTAGTATCACTTTAAACACTGCCCATTTACATATGGTGTATATGTTGTTAAACATTATCAGATAGAGATATGCTATTACAGTTATTAGCAGGGTCATGTAATGAGCACTGTGATTGTACCATCACAGTGGCTTCAGGCATTTGTAGGGCCATGGTACCTGTCTGCTGGCATTGCCATACAGTCAAAATATCTGATGGCAGATCGTTCTAACTTAGCCATATTACAGTTAGGACTTGTTTACACTTGCTTCAAAATGTGGTATTGGACACGCTTTTTTAAAGTAAAGTATGTGCTGTGTGGGGAGGAGGAGATCTCTTAACGTGCCCTGCCAGCAGTGACTATGTCCTCTTCTCTGCTGACCATTTTCGTCCGCCCTGCTGACCCCTGTACCCTGCCATGCTAACCCCTGTACACTGCCTTCAAAAAACACTGTACACTGCCCTAAAAACGAATGGTCTCTGTACACTGCCCTACAAACTGCCGACCCTACCCTCTGCCCTGCTAACTTATACACTGCCATACTGACTCTAATACACTGCCCTGCTGACCTCACATACTCTGCCCCCTGACATTTTTTTACTGAACCCCAAAATCAGACAGGCTGATCTGGCCCTGTTTAATGTGTGTTGAAGTTGAAGCAAGTGTAAATGAGCCCTTAGGGTTCAAATGCTGGCAAACCCATAACATCTGTGGAATCACCAGTAAGAATCTGGCGCTAAATGGTTTTATTTTGAGAACATTTTTAAAGGGTGTCTAATTAATTTAATAATCAAACACTCCAAGCTTAGTGGAAAAATGTCAAGCTTGCAGAGAATAGATCATCATAGATGAGAACTTTTGTGTATTAATTTTCCCACTGAAATGCAAGACTATAGTCCTTCTGCCCAGTGGTAAGGTTTACAAGAACATTGCCCCTAACAGTGGCTGCAGTTCCAGATTCACCCTAATTGCTCATATTGCCAACTTATAAACAAAATGCTAGTTGTGCTACTTTATTATTGATTGTGGACTAATGTCTGCTTGAAAAGTTATTAAAAAATTCGTAATATCAAACTAGAGAACTAGAGAACACATTATACAGAACTTCTTTAAAAGGGGCACTGCGAGGAAAAAAATTGAATTGCAGCTACCAGTATTTTTAAAATTTGGAGGGGGTGTTGCGGAAAGGAGGAGCAAGAAGAGATTTCCACTGAAATTGGAGACATCCTTTAATACAGCTTTTCTTTCTTGGCGTATCTTAGGCTGACCTTTTTGGAATGATTTAAAAAAAATAAAAAAGGCTAATTTGACGAGGAAATGGCAGTCTGCACTATTTTGAAACTAAATATCTGCACAAGTTTATGCAGCGCATGCATTAGTAATACAATATATTTCAGATATTTTATGGGTCAAGCAAATGTCAAAACAAAAAGAAAAGGATGAGTGTGTGCACATGATTAAACTGATTTTTCACATGGGGGTTTGTCTGACTGATGTACATATTATTAAATGTAAAGTTAAAGTTGGGGTACAAAGTTGCTTGCTGACATTAAGAGGTTTATTGGTGCAATTAATTTACGGATTACAAAAGAATTTACTAATCCAATTAGGCGGAATAAAATATAAATACATATTTTCTATAATATAAAATAACCACAGCAACACAGCATATTTACGATATTAAAATATATTCATTTTTTTCTTCTATGGATTGTTAAACTTTGAAACTATTGTAAAGAAAAGGGGAAAATCCGCGCTAAAGCCTCGTACACACGCACCGATTGTTGGCCGTGAATTTTCGGCCAACGTCCTATCGGCCGATTGTCGGCTTGTTAGTATGATGATTCCGACAACCGACTGCGACTTTTCGGCTAACAAAATCTGGTGTGCATGCTATAAAATTTTTGTTGGCCGTCACCACAACGGCTGATTTTTCGTCAGTCAGTACAGATTTCGGCAGACAAACATCAGATGAGCAAGACTGGGCATGCTCAGAGAAGAAAAAACACACGGAAAGTTAACCAGCACATGACATCACTTCTGAAGTTGGTTGTTGTTGGCCGAGAAAATTTGTGTGCAGTCTAGAGCACATTTCAACCAACACAACAACACAGGACAAAAGATGGCCGATCGGTCGGCCAACAATCGGTGCGTGTGTACGAGGCTTTAGGATAAGTGAGAATGTGGAAGTTTTGACTGCAGCCTACCTCTTAATTGTTCACACAAGTGAACAGCAAATAGAAGGTTGGATGGGGAGGTAAATGGTGCTGTCAAGTGTCTGAAGGTGTATAAATTTGATAAATTATGATTGCACTGTCCCAAGCAGATAAGTGTGTTGATGAAAACTTATAAACACTTAGTATAAAATATATAAATAAAACATCAAATAAATGCAGGTTTAACAAATAACCAATAGTGATAAACACAAGTGATCCTCCTGCAAGAATATAAAGTGACTAAGTGCCTTCAGTTGATAATTCAAATATACTTTGTGAACCAAGTAAAGTGCAAATAGCAATCAGGGTACAAGAGAAAAGTGCCTGACTTTGAATACAATCAGTAGTGACTGATTGTGAATATGCTCCAATCAATAGAGCAAGCCTCAAAGGGGCAGGTGCAAATAGATACTGAGTAGTCTCACAAATGATAATCTAAATGAAAAAGTGCTAATAATTAATTGTGCAAAGTGATGCGATTCCAAAGTCGCATGAAAGAACGGGAACAGAAGTGAATAAGCTCCAATCAATAGAGCAAGCCCCAAGGAGGGGCAGGTGCAAGTGGATAGTAGTAATCTAAGTAATAAAAAGGCTAATAATTGATAGTGTAAGGTGATGCGATTCCAAAAATCGCATGGTACACAAAAACAAAGAAGAATAAATTCAGGTACAAAAAGGGATAAATAATGAGTGTTTAGGGTGGAATATAACTTTCCAAGAGTTAATATAAATAGTCCCAATTGCACACTAGGTGCTCCAGTGCAGGGTTAAATCAGTGCAGCATCCCTTCAAAGGGGACTTAAGTGCTTCCAGTGGTTCTTCAAGTGTGGCCAGTGTGATGGGTCAGTGGTGCTCCCCTCACTCCCAGGACCGCACTTACCAGAAAGGGGAACCCCTACAGGGGTAACGGGCCTATATTCCGGCAAGGGCGTAATTCCTATGTCCCTCAGTGGTCCTCCCTAGGTTCCTCTGGAAGTATCATCAGTAGGGATCCTATCACCTTTTGACTTTAACGGACAATTGCGCGGTCGTGCGACGCTGTCAAATTGATGTCCTTTTTTTTTTTACCACAAACAGAGCTTACTTTTGGTGGTATTTGATCACCTTTGCAATTTCTACTTTTTGCGCTATAAACAATAAAAGAGCGACAATTGTTACAATATTTTTCACATTTTTTTTATATGAAATTCTCAAAAAAAAATTTAAAAATAAAAATGTTTTAAAATTTTAGGTCAATTTGTTTTCTGCTACATATTTTTGGGAAAAAATTGGTTTGCGCAAAAGTTATTGCGTTTGCTAACTACAGGAAAGATTTATGTCATTTTTATTGTTTTTTTTAAACTAGTAATGGCGGCGATCTGCGATTTTTTTTGCGGGACTGCGACATTGTGGTGGACAGATCGGACCCCTGACTGACATTTTTGACACTTTTGGGAGTACCAGTGACATTACTACAGTAATCAGTGCTATAAATATGCACTATTACTGTAAAAATGACACTGGCAGGGAAGGGGTTAACTTTATTAGTGATCAAGGGGTTAAGTGTGTCCCTAGGGGCGTGATTCTAACTGTCAAGGGGTGTGGCTTGTGATGTAACCACAGAGACATACGTCTCTGCAGTTACACCAGGGAGAATGACAGACGGCTTTGTTTACATTAGCCGCCTGCCTTTCTCCCTCTCCAGCGGGAGATCGCGAGTGACCAGCGGACATCAAGGGGTGATCAAGGGGTTAAATGTAAGCCTAGTTTAGTGTTTCTAACTGAATGGGGGGGTTGGGCTTTTGAAGTGATCACAGAGACCTGTGATCCTACATAGAAGGATCATAGAAGGATCGCAGGCCGTCTGTGATCATTCCTGAGAGAAGAACGGTCAACTGCGTTTACAACAGCTGACCGTCCTTCTCTCTCAGCGGGCAACAATCGCGGGTGCCCGGCGGCAATCGGAGCCGCCAACCCTGTGCATCTGAGTCCCCACTGCCGAGTGGGGGTGAGAGCATGCCACTGGCGGCGCGCTTGCCCGTTAGCTGCAGGCGCGCGACCGACGTAGGAGGACGGTGGGCGGTCCAGAAGAGGTTAAGCATTACAAAAATGGCTGCTTCCTGCCAAACAGAATTTTTTAAATATTTTTTGCTTCAGCGCATATCCCCCTGAGCAGTGTTTAGCCCGTTATGCAAGTTTTTGACAATCCTTTGCCTATTAGCCTAGAAAATGGCCAGAACCAATTTTTTAAAATTAATTTCCCATTAACTTAAGTGGGTTCCAGATTGGGCACCTAAACTATACTAACGTTTGCCTAACCTGTCCTGAACTAAACCCAGTCCTAGATTTTACTCAGACAAGGCCTGCCTTGGAAAAATGTCCTGCTTTCATATCAACTAGCTCTAAAGATGTAAACTCACAAGGTAAATGAAAATAGAGAAAAGTATTAAAACAATATTTAAAGGAAATGCAAAATGCATTTTTGTTATTTAATGGTACTGACAGGTTTTTTTTCTCAATAGTCTAAAATATCTGATGCCCACAGATTTAGTGGTCTTATATACTGTAATTCTTGGTGAAAGTCAATAGTCTCTATTGTACTGTATCATTTCCTATATATTCTTTTGTATTAAAACTTTACTTTAAATAATGCTTAGCGTATAATAAGAAATACTGGTAATTAGGGAGTATACTTAAAATGTAATTATGCTGGTCAACCAAGTTTACATCATTTAAGGCGGCTCATCAGTCATTAATTCATCGTTTCATCTAATAAATCTTCAGCCCTTGTTGTTTTAACTTTGGATAATAAAAAAAATAATAATTCTGCCAGTAAATACCTTTTACAGCCCACTACCTTTTACAGCCTACTTCCTCTTTCTTGTCTGGTAGATAGCCTAGGCCTTTCTCACTCTGGTGAGAGTTTTCTAGCAAGCGTGGAGGTGTGAGTCATAGGAGAACCAAGGAGAGCTGCAGAGCTGGAAAGAGCTGGGTGAGTGCGGAGATAACAGGAGACTACAGAGATCCATTAGTAATTATCAAGAGAGGATAAAAGTGCAGGCAAGCAGTGGTGTGAATGTGTCTGCCTGTATATATGTGTATGTGTGTGTCTGTATATATGTGTGTATATGTATATATGTGTGTGTGTCTGTGTGCCTCTGTGTGTCTGTGTAAATCCAGGAAGTGAACAGGCAGCAGCTTCAGCTACCAACAATTAAAATGGCTGCAGCCAGACTTAGTGGAGGGAGATTTCTGTAGCATGTTTGGCAAGTACAGAATCACAGTGGTTGGAGGGAAGCTTCAGAATGGAAAGTAAGTTTTTATTAAAAATTATGTGAGCAGACTGCATTTCCTCTTTAATGTATATAAAGCTAAATCTTTTTTTAACATTTTGAATACTTTCAAATTTTAATATCAGGGGCTTACACATGCCCTCTGCATCACTGTGATTATTGAAAAAAAAAAATGAAGTAAAGGACTCCTAAAAACAGTGTATTGTAGTCAATGTTACATAGAGATTCACAAAGAAGAAGGATGGAATACCACACCACACTAACTTTGTTCAATTAAGCTTTGACAGGTCAGCTCAGACGGGCGGTGTTTTCCTCAGCGGGGATCGATCTGCTGATCCTCGCTGAGCAGGCGGATGACAGCTCCATCTCCGCTTACTTTGCAGAGACAGAGCTGTCACATCCCCGCTCTCTTCTATGGGAGATCGGATGAAAACGGACCGCCTGTCCATTTTCATCCGATCCTTTCCGATCCGATCCTCCAGACGGATGGAAAATAGGGTTTCCATCCATCCGGATTTCACGGACAGGATCGGATCGGATAGCAGTGAGTGTCAGTGGAGATGTCTCCGCTGACATCCACTGCTCCATAGGGCTGCTTGGAGCATCCGATCCAGTCCGCCTGAAAAACTGACATACGGACCGGATCGGAAAGCCCGTGTGAAAGGGGCCTTACTAAATCTCCCTAAGGGCCAGTTCACACCACATGCAGTCCAGTGAGTTTTTTTTTCTGCATCAAAAACACAAGGCCCCTGAATGTTTGAAGAGTCCAAAAATGTTTATTTTTCAAATCCTGCTATCCAACATGTTTCAGGGGCTTCCACATGCTCTCTTAATTGGGGCTTTGATGATTGATGAAAGAAATGAGGCAAAGGACTGGTAAAGATTAACTAGGCTAGCGGTATCCCCGAGCGTGACTCGGGGTAGGAATTTCCTGCTATTATCGGTATCCCCGAGTCACGCTCGGGGTGAATGTGCAGAGAGCGCAGCGGTGTTCTCTTACCTTATCCTGGCGATCCAGTGATGAGCTCTCATTGCTGTGACCGCCAGCCGAGATCCCCGCCGCTCGTCTGTCGGTAGGAGGACTTCCTAGTTCCGTTCCCTGCAGCAGCAATGCTGCATGGGAGCGGAACTAGGGAGGGAAATTAAAAAAAAAAAACGTTGCACAAAACACAAACACATTTTATATTATATATATATGCATATATATATATATATATATATATATATATATATGTGTATATATGTGTATATATATATATATATATAAAATTATATTATTGATTTAATTATAATTCATGCGTTTATATATATATATATATATATATATATATATATATATATACACACACACACATATATATATATATATATATATATATATATATATATATATATATATATATATACACACACACACATATATATATATATATATAATATATAACGCATGAATTATAATCAAATCAATAATATAATTTTTTGTTTTCAAAAGATTTTTATTAGAAAGTCATGAAAAACAGTACAGATCATTTTCAACATATGTCAGAGACAAGATTAAGAGGAATATTTCAGCAATATATAGTGGTTACAATGTGAAAAAACAAAAATTAAACCCGCGCTACACAACGTGAGAATTTAAATAAAGATAAATGCAATATTGGGCAGCTGCTGCAGACACTAAGAAAGTCTTAGGAAAATATGATGAAAACGAAATTATGCAGCGCTAGCTCAAAACAAAGTGTTAAGTGTTGTGATATAAATACAATAATCAGTATGATCAAATATACAAAAAAAGTGCTAAGTGCTTATAAATATCTGAGCAGTAACAGATAAATATATAATTAAATATGATAGTGCACAATAAATATGTGATTGAAAATAGTCCAAATAAATATTCAGTGCTTGAAAAAGTCCTTATAGTGATCCAATTAAGGTGCCAAGGTGCCAAATAATTAAGGTGCTTGCAGAGTGATATGATGCCCCTCAAGGTTCCCCACTCACCAGATTGCAGATAATCATAGACCTTCAAAGTTATTGCACATTGCCCGGGATCTTTACAGGACCAGAACTTCTCCTATGTAGCCTTGGAAATTGTTTTGGGTCAGCTTCCGCTTCCACCGTTAAACAAAAAAATGGCCATACATGGTGAAGTAAGTATGAGCAATTTTATTCCCAAAAAAAAAAATTTAGATGGGTACTCACAAGCAAGAATATAACTCAGGCATATACAAGGAACTCGTGTGGCGCCGCTCTCGGCGTGCGTTCCACGGACCAAAACAAACGTCACTTCCGGTCAGGAACTTCCTGTGTGTGGAACGCACGCCGAGAGCGGCGCCACACGAGTTCCTTGTATATGCCTGAGTTATATTCTTGCTTGTGAGTACCCATCTAAATTTTTTTTTTTTTTTTTTTTTTTTTTTTTTTGGGAATAAAATTGCTCATACTTACTTCACCATGTATGGCCATTTTTTTGTTTAACGGTGGAAGCGGAAGCTGACCCAAAACAATTTCCAAGGCTACATAGGAGAAGTTCTGGTCCTGTAAAGATCCCGGGCAATGTGCAATAACTTTGAAGGTCTATGATTATCTGCAATCTGGTGAGTGGGGAACCTTGAGGGGCACCATATCACTCTGCAAGCACCTTAATTATTTGGCACCTTGGCACCTTAATTGGATCACTATAAGGACTTTTTCAAGCACTGAATATTTATTTGGACTATTTTCAATCACATATTTATTGTGCACTATCATATTTAATTATATATTTATCTGTTACTGCTCAGATATTTATAAGCACTTAGCACTTTTTTTGTATATTTGATCATACTGATTATTGTATTTATATCACAACACTTAACACTTTGTTTTGAGCTAGCGCTGCATAATTTCGTTTTCATCATATAGTGGTTACATCTCATAAAAAAGAAGTTACAAACAAGGGTCTGCATGATGAATAACAAGGAACACAGGCATAATGGCAATAGCATCAAAAAAGATAAACCATTACTGTAAGACTCAGTGCAAATCAAAACACCATGTACTAATGTGGAAAGGTTCAGACATTGGAGTCCCAAATGTCCCATTTGGCGTGAAATAAGGCCATTGAGTTATGTACCGAATGAAAAACTTTTTCTGACAACTTGATACTTTCCATTCGGGAGAGAACCTGAGACCATAGCAAGGTGTCCGATCTCCAATTAAGAGCTATCATCCAATGAATGGAACACATTAAAGTATGGATCAATCTCCCCGTTGGGGATGGGACATCAGAGATCTTCATAAAAAGTAAGCAAATTTTAGGGGAAAGGGAGAAGTTGGACCCAACTATTTTCGAAACAAGCTTTTGGGCTTGATCCCAAATGGGTCGCAAAAAACTGCAGTCCCAAAAGAGATGAAGCAGAGTACCTTCTTCAGAGCAACCCCTAAAGCAGGTAGAAGGGACCGACTCGTAGAAAGAGTGCATTAAAGAGGGGGTTAAATACCATCTAGTAAAGAGTTTGAGGGGGATTCCCTGCAAGCGCTTGAACGGGAACACTTACGTAGATTACTTTACATATCAGACCATTCCAGAGGTGAAAAAACACAGCTCAGGTCTCCCTCCCATTTAATCATATACCCCTGCTTTGCAGGAAGTGAAACACCAACCAAATGAGAGTACAACGAAGAGATAATACCCTTTCCTCTGGGGGAGGAGGAGCAAATGTTCTCAAACACAGTAAATGGTGGATTAAGTGATACGAAATCTTTGGAGCGAAAAAACTCAATTATAGTCAAAAAATGGCTCAGTTCAGATCTTGGAATACCGTGTAGTTGAGTGAGCTGATCAAAAGTGCAGAGTGTATTACAAACTGTGAGAGCTTTAAGGGAAACCAGATTTCTGGATATCCAAGGTTCTAGGTCCGTTTTCTCTAACGGGAAAGAGGGAGAGCCCAGATAGTTCATAAAGGAGGTCAAAGGTGAGGTTCGGGATAACATTTCCAATGGGGTCTTCAGTTTGAACCATAGTTGAAGTAAATGGTTAATAATTTTGTTGGGGAAAGTTTTGTATTGAGGTGGTCTCGGGCTGTCCCAGAGTATGGCCTCCAACGTGCATGGGGCAGCCGAAGCTCGCTCAAAGTCCAACCAGTGGACACCATCATCATTGGAACACCACTGTGCCAACTGCTGGAATTTGGCAGAGAGGTAATAAAGCCAAAGGTCAGGGAGACCCAGACCACCACGAGATTGAGGGGCATATAAAACCTGTTTATTATATCTAGATTTTTTCCACACCAAACAAACTTTGAGATCTCTCTCTGGAATGACAAAATATGTGTCTTTGGGACATTTATGGGGAGGGCACGAAAAAGAAATAACAACTTAGGAAGCACAATCATCTTTACCGCTAAAACTCTACCCAGGAGAGAGATATGATAAGTAGACCAGGTTTTTAGTGTTAGGGTTAATTTTTTGAACATAGTAGGGAAATTGAGCAAGAATAGGGAGTCGTAGTGAGGGGTAATATGCACTCCCAAGTACTTGAATGACTTCAGGCACCATGCAAATGAGAATCGTTCTCTGATGGAAATTTGCATCCAATTCGGGAGGTTGATTGGCATGAGAGAACATTTGGAGAGATTAACTCCTAAACCTGAGATTGAGCTAAATCGTTGCAGTTCCACCAATAGTTGGGGAAGAGATATATGAGGGTGGGACAAAAAAAGAAGGACATCATCCGTGTAAAGGCTAAGTTTAAACTCCTTCCTATCCTTACGATAACCACTAATCTTGACATTGTTTCTGATAGAGATTGCTAAAGGTTCAATTGCCAGGGCAAACAAAAGAGGGGAAAGGGGGCACCCTTGTCTAGTACCTCTTCCGAAAAAAGTCGGAATTGCATCCAGGAAGGCGGATCCTCGTCTGTGGGGATTCATACAGGGCCCTAAAGCCATGAGCGAATCCATCACCCAATCCATACCTCGGGAGCAGATGATCCAAAAAAGTCCAGCTGACGCTGTCAAACGCCTTGTTAATGTCTAGGCTGACTAGGCAGGTGGGAGATTTATTAATATTGGCGTCATGTATTATATTGGAGACTAGTCTAATATTGTCGGTAAGTTGCCTACCCGGGATGAAACCTGTTTGATCAGGATTTATCAAATGGCAGATATATTTAGCCAATCTATTAGCAAGTAGGCGACCAAATAATTTCAAGTCATTGTTCATGACCGACATGGGCCTAAAGTTTTGTGGGAGGGAGTGGTCTTTATCGGGTTTGGGGATAAGTGACATGTTAGCATATAGCATTTCTTCAGGGAAGTTACTGCCTAGTAAAATATAGTTAAATAATTTGGTTAATTTAGGAGTCAGAATTGAGGCAAAACTTTTATAGTAAGAGGTGGAGAAAACATCCGGTCCCGGGGCAGTGGAAGATTTCAGAGATTTGATCAAGTGTAGGATCTCCCCTTCCGAGCAAGGAGCTTACAGCTCCTCCCTCTGGGAAGCAGAGAGGGAAGCCTGTGTACAGGCTAAAACATGTTCCCTTTCATGCTGCAAGAAGCGGGCACTGGCTAATGCATATGTGCATGCACATACTCGCAAGGACATGCGGCGTTGCACACTCTCGTGCACGCCGGCGCTCGCGTGCACCTGTGACAGATGTTGGCGCCAAACGGGCTATTTACTGCATCATTATCAGTGCTGCTTTGCTTATAGCCTCTTGTGTATCCTGTGTTCCTGTGATTCTGTATCATGATTCCAGTTGTTGACCCGGCTTGTCTTGACCACTCTCTGAGCTCCTCCTGCACTGACCTCGGCTTGTCCCCTGACCTCCCCTTTTGTCTGCTCCATTGGATCCTGCTTTCCTGAGTGGTTCCAGACCTGCCTGTGTATGCCCTTGTCTGCCTGACACTGCTACTCTGACTGCTGTCATTGGTAACCGCCTACAACCCTGCTTTTTCAGCTGCCCTACTTTCTGCTACCAGCAACCATCTCAGCTGCCTTCTGTCACCTGTGCCAGCCTGCCTTAGTCTGCTGCCTTCCAGCTGCCTACCAGCTTGTCTGCTTACTGGAGCCTTCTGACTACTTCAGCTGCCCAGCGTGGACACCTGCCCTGCTGCTAGCAAGACTTACAGGCACTTGTGCCACTCTGTTCTCCTGTGCCTCCTGTCTACACTATCAAGAGCCCTGAGTCAGAGGTGTAAGAAAGGACTTCTTCATAGTATCAGGCTCTGCTACCAGGTACATGATAGGGACTTCTTGGCCATAGGGCTGAAGAAGTCAGGACAGTTACATGAGGTGGGGGGGGGGGAACTGAGGTGATTAGTGGGTCCAGGAGGTGGCTGGAGGGTGTCTAAATTCTCATGAAGTGTGTGAGAAACCGTAGTGATGGCCTAGCATTTTTTCATTATGTATGGTTGCTAGAGAAGTACCCTTGCATGGGCAACCAGTCAGAACTGAACTTTATGTTGGAGTCTAATCACCCTAAATCACATCTGGCATTGTCTTATTCCTCCATCTTTTATCACAAGAAAGGTGTTTTTGTATGTTATTGCCCCATATCTTCTTGCATTCTTCAGAAGGCAAAAACATTTAATTGCTGTGGCCAATAGGCTACATTGGGATTTCAACCATACCAAAAAAATACCTTATTTAATCTTCTGGCACCTACCAAAATATCAGGTTAAGGTATGAGCCTTTAAAAATAAAAGATAATATTGAATTGTTTCTGTCTGCTCCTTGAAACTGTAATCTTGTTCCTTATGTTATATAACTGTGTTAAGGGCTCTGAAGCCAATGTATTGAAATTGAGGAAAAGAATGTTTCAAGTTTATGCCTAAACTCCTCATGGTCTGTTTAGAAAATGTAAACTTTTACAAAAACTATTGCTTGCTATGCATAATTCCTAATGGAATGTATACAGATCTACTATATTCACATTTTTATATTGAGGAATGTAGATCTAAATCTCCGTTCACACCATGCAGGTGCATCGAAGTGTGCATGCAATTCTGCGTGTTTTCATCTGTTTTGCACACGTTAGAAAGATACATGGGGGTGCCATGAAGAATTAAGGACACCACTGCACATCTGCAGAAGGGCTGCACATTTTTATGTGTTGTGCACTCCCTCAATGCACAAGTGTAAATTTAGCCTGAATACTGGACTAAATCATGGTTATATACTGCACACTCTTTCAAATTCAAACTAAGTAACTTGAATTTTCATCAACCTACCGGAAACTGATCATGATAGTGCAATGATCTCAGGTTAAATCAGCACAAAAGGGAAGGCTGGAAAGAAGGCACTCAGAAAGAAGATTATGCATGTATTCCAATATGAAATTCAAGCAAGAAAACCTGAACCAGGATTTAGCTGCAATAAATGAGCACGTTGTTCAAAAATCCCCATTTCCCTACATAAACACTCAAGTTGGTCTTATTCATATGTAATAAATTGTAACACAAAAGAAGTTAATATGGTATAATTTGGGATTTCTTTAGTCAAGGAACTAGTAAATCTACATAAATCCTAAAAAAGAGGGGCTGACAGCCTTATAATGCAAGTTTGCTTATAGCCTGCACAGTAACATGTATTAATGATTAGATATAGCAGTTTTAGACTGCTAAAAAAAGATACTTCTATAAAAACATTCTGATAAAAACATCCTAAAAAAAAACGTAATTCAAATTTGGCAAAGTCCCCAAAATTAAATTGGTTTATTAAAAGATCAAACTGTCTTTATGCATAACTTTTTAAAATAAATAAAGTGTAAAAATTTTGAAAATATTGTTGCGGAAATTTTAGAAAGTATGAAAAAATGGCCAATGAATAAGTTATTTGGTGATTTTTACCAGCCCACAAATAGTTAATGTAATGTTATTTTCGGACTGCATTTCTTTGCACTAACATGTACTTTTATTCATTTTCCAAAATAATGGCAAACCATTTTACAGGTTGCAATTGAATTGTGTAAATAAAATTAAAATTATAATTATGAAACTATATAAAAAATAAATATTGAAAACTCTGATATTAGAAATATATAAATAAAATGTTGAATTAATTAGTTAATAAAGGAAAAAGAAATTTGCCAGTTTAGAGAGAAAATATGAAAAATAAAAATACATGTTTTACTATGTCCTAGCCTGATTGAATATTATTATTATGAAACTATATAAAAAATAAATATTGAAAACTCTGATATTAGAAATATATAAATAAAATGTTCAATTAATTAGTTAATAAAGGAAAAAGAAATTTGCCAGTTTAGAGAGAAAATATGAAAAATAAAAATACATGTTTTGCTATGTCCTAGCCTGATTGAATATTGGCAGGAAGCAGAGGTATGTCAAGATGTAGAACAGCTAAGACAAATACAAAAATGACTCCCAATCAAAGAATCACATTTCATTTTTTGAGTTTGACCTTTATAGAGAAAAAAAAATGAATTTATGCATTAAAGTAATAATAACTATTTTTTTTTTTTTAATTATGTGGTAAAATTGATTCAGAATTTTGCTGATACATTGATTATTCTAAAATGTCACCTAGTTTTTTTTTCCTGCAATAGCTTAAAAAAAAAAAGATGTCTGAACTGTTATTAATCCGTCTCTATGTGTCAAAAAATACTGGCCATTTCACCCGTTAGAGACAATTATTTTCGACATTTGAACTTAACACAGTGGAAACCTATACTCAGAAGCAGGAAAAGGCAATATATTGTGGCATGAGTAAAAGGCACACATGAAAGTCTATGTTCTGAAAAACACTGCTGTTTTCTTGACATTGCTGAGTTAAATTTGAAAAAAAAATTCAGATTGATTTCAACTTTTTTCCCCTAATCCTCAGGGGAAATGTCAGCAGTTATTTGGTCAGACAGGAATTGAAGGTTGTTGATAAATCAACAGAATAGGAAGTGTAGGTTAAGGAAATCTGGCTTTAATTAGTGGTCAGTGTCAAATAGTTCATGACCCTTAGATTCAGGTAACCTAAACATTTACGAATGGCATATATGTGCTCCCTAATCAATGTTAGGCCAAGTTTATTACCTCGCTGCCTGCAACGTGTGCCATGAAACCGCTGCGTGCGTGCGGGAGACAAAAACAAAGTTAACTCTTTACTGGCATTGTGGTCAGCAATTCAACCTTTTGACTAGACTTGTAAACGGCAATGTCTAGATGGCAAATAATTTTAATAGCAACAGGAAGTGCCCAAGGTTACTAAAAGTCAAGGCCAAATAAACGTTTGATTAGTATAGCTCCTACAGATTGAAATAAGGGAAGCTTTAACTAGACACTTCAGAGACCAAGTTTTGACACATCACTCAAGCAGCAAAGCATCTCGGGAAAGCACAAAGTTGAACGCTGTCAGCAGTAATTATAAAGTATGACAGCTTGCCTTTGTACCACATAAAAGCATTTTTCCTCTCCTTTTTTAGAGAAAAATTATATGAAATAAATTTACCTGTGTAAAAAAATGGTTGATGGAATTACTTGTGCAATATGCGCAACTCATTTTGACTTCCATGCTGAGACTCTTTTAATTGTTTTGAATGGGGACATTACAGAAGAATGCTCAGTTTGGTGTAAGTGGAAACAAAGATGGTCTGTTAAGAAGTGTTTGAAATTACCCACACAATACAGCAAAAGACAAATGCACAGGTGCATCTTAGAAGGCAGATAAGGCAATTTGTTCTATTACAGAATAACACCATACCATCATTCTTTGAACACAGATATCAGTTATTAGGAAACAATAGATTAAGAAACCAAAGAGACTGAATATTTAACTGATGTACAATGCAAAGATCACAAGTTCAGCAGGGTATTCGTAGAATATAGGAAGATATATTAAGTAAATCGTGGAGGCGTCTTCATGGGCGTCCGCAGAACTTTTTCCAGGGGGGGCATAATTTTAAGGTCAGCAGTGCTCCACCCCTTTTCAACAATGTCATGAAGGGGAGGGTCTTAGTCATTATCACATAAAGCGCAGGCATTTAAAGGTTTGAGAAACCTGATGCAAAAGCAAAGCTGACCCTCTCTGTTTTGGGTCCGTGCAGACAGTGCATGTATGCACATGACGTCAGTACGTGCTGTGACGTCACGTGCCGTGCCTCTGTGCATGGGGCCACAAATCTCTTCAATTTCCTTGCCCTGGGCTCTTCCTCTCCTGGAATGGTAACACCAGGGCCTGGGGCTGAGGACAGTGGTCCACCTGGCTGCTGGTGTCAGTCACCGCGCAAACTGTGACTCGCGAGTATTTATTTTTAAAGGGGAAAAATAAGCTGCTCTTTACCAGTTTTCAGAGCGCTGATTGCCGCTCACGTGACCCGCCGCCTCTCTCCTTCTTTCGACCTCTCCTCCTCCTCTTCCTTCCCCTTCCTGTCTGACGTCAGTGGGGAATCCTTGGCCCCACCCACTGCAGGCAGCTGTCAGACAGGGAGAGGAGAGAGCTGGTGGGTCACGTGAGCAGCGATCAGCGTTCTAAAAACTGGTAAAGAATGGCTTTTTTTTTTTTTTAAATACACAGGGGCACGGGCACACAGGATTATTAAACAGACCAGACAGTATAGTATAAAATGGCTTAGCAACCACTTTAAAGGAGAAGTTGAGATTGCAAGGGGGGGCACTTGCTCCCCCTTGCCCATCCCCATGCGGATGCCTATGGGCGCCTTAGCACGCACTAGGAGTCATGAAGATAATATACCAGGAGGTCACCAACTCAAGTAAATAACAGAAAGTAATATAAAAAAGAATCAAGGCGGGTGTTCTAAGGGTGGCCCACAGGCATTTAAGTGATTGTCCAATTACACACACAAAAAAAACCCTGATCTATAAAAACATAAATTTTATTGTACAACAATTAAAAAAGCTTAAAAACCTATAATTGGATCTACATATGAAACCATACAGAAACAGGGAGAATTACTGTCCAATGCAATGGTTCAATTACACGTTTCGCAGTAACATGCCACTTCTTCAGATTACCAAGTATGTTTTTGACAGTTAAATAAATACAAAACTCATATATCTAAAAAATAAAAGATATATCAATATACATAATATGCATAGGTGTTACACTGTACATCTTTTGAAAAAAAGCACCACTATCCCCTTTCAAGAAAAAAAAATATATATAAAAAACGAATACAAAATATATATATATATATATATATATATATATATATATATATATATATATATATATATATATATTTAAAAATACAAAGAAACAAAAGGAGACAATAATGATAAAATGTCGTGATCGGCTCTCAAAATCTGTGTACTAACGATCAGATTATTACATGATTGCTTTAAAAGCGGTATTTTACATGCAATTTTTGGAAGCTAGATTTTGAACAATATCCTAACGAACAAGAATTCAACTACAGGTGAGCATAATTATTAATAAAACAGGTGTCCAGCAGACAGTTAATAATAAAAGGGCATTATTTAACAAAGAAAATCCCTTCCCATTTCAATGCTACCACATGGAACAGAATTGTCACAAAGCCTGAGAAAGAAAATTATTTCTTAACACAAGAAAGGTGAAGGCTACAGGAAGATCAGCAAAGCTTTAGGGTGATTGTTTCCTGAGACACAATATGACGTATACTGCAGAGGACTGGCATGCATGAGTGTCATCCACAAAGGAAGCCTCTCCTAAATCCCATGCACAAAATAGCCTGCCTAGAATTTGCCAGGCCCCATGCTGAAAAAGAATACGACTACTGGGACTCTGTACTCTGGAGTGGTGAGACCAAAATAAATGTTAAAAATGTATGGTGTCGCAATGGTGAGAAGTACAAAGAAAAATGCATGGTGCCTACAGTGAAACATGGTGGTGGTAGTGTCCTTCTGTGGGGCTGCATGAGTGCTGCTGGTGTTGGGAAACTGCATTTAATTGATGGTATTATGATTTCACAGATGTATTGCTCTATATCAAAAGAGAAGATGCTACCATTACCACATGCCTTTGGTCGTCGTGCACTTTTCCAACATGACAATGATCCAAAACACACATCTAAGGCCACTGTTCTGAAGAAGAATAGGGTGAAAGTGATTCAGTGGCCAAGTATGTCTCCTGTTCAGAACCCAATCGAACAACTAGGAGGAATTCTGAAGAGACAAGTTGGGCATCACTCTCCCTCCAGCATCCAGGCTCTAAAATTATTGAAGAATGGAAAAAGATAGATTTTGCAATAGGTAGCCAACCTGTTTATTCCCTGTATGGTGTATAGAGCCTGCTGCAGCAATACTAACATTTCTAAAGGAACAAATGTCATTTAAACTTGCATGCGGTTGTAATGTATTGCCGGCTCCCAGCAATACAGATGACATTTTTTTTTTAAATGGCATAGGGCCCCCCAGACCATATCAGGCCCTTTGGGTCTGGTATGGTTTGTAAGAGAAACCTCGCATCAAAATTAAAAAAAAAAAAAACAGCGTAGGTTCCCCCCAAGATCCATACCAGACCTTTATCCGAGCATGCAGCCTGGCAGGCCAGGAAAGGGGGGGGGGGTTGAGCGAGTGCCCAACCTCCCTCCTGAACCATACCAGGCCACATGCCCTCAACATGGGAGGATGGGTGCTTTGGGACAGGGGGGCCGATTGTGATGGGGACAAGGGTCTCTTCCCAACAAGCCTGGGCTGTGGTTGTCAGGGTCTGTGGGTATGGGGGGCTTCTTGGAATATGGAAGCCCCCTTTAGCAAGGGGGCCCCCAGATCCTGGCCCCCTATGTGAATGGGTATCGCTTACATCGTACCCCTACCCATTCACCAAAAAATTTCCAAATTGGGCTCAGAGTGTCAATATTTTGTGTGGCCACCATAATTTTCCAGCCATGCCTTAACCCTCTTGGGCATGGAGTTCACCAGAGTTCACATGTTGCAACTGGAGTCCTCTTCCACTCCTCCATGATTACATCATGGAGCTGGTGGATGTTAGAGACCTTGCGCTTTTCCACCTTCCATTTGTGGATTCCCCACAGATGTTCAATAGGGTGTAGATCTGGAGACATGCTTGGCCAGTCCATCACCTTTACCCTCAGCTTCTTTAGCAAGGCAGTGGTTCATCTTGGAGGTGTGTTTGGAGTCGTTATTATGTTGGAATACTGCCCTGCGGTCCAGTCTCCGAAGGGAGGGGATCATGCTCTGCTTCGGTATGTCACAGTACATGTTGGCATTCATGGTTTCCTCAATGAACTGTAGTTCCCCAGTGCCGGCAGCACTCATGCAGCCCCAGACCATGACACTCCCACCACCATGCTTGACTGTAGGCAAGACACACTTGTATTTGTACTCCTCACCTGGTTGCCGCCACACACGCTTGAACCCATCTGAATCAAATAAGTTTAACTTGGTCTCATCAGACCCCAGGACATGGTTCCAGTAATCCATGTTCTTAGTCTGCTTGTCTTCAGCAAACTGTTCATGGGCTTTCTTGTGCATCATCTTTAGGAGCTGCTGGTGCTGCTGTTTGTTGTGGCGTGCTGACAAAGCTTTTCCACATTTCGGCCATGCTAACCCTGCCTTCTGAGGTGCTGGTGGTGCCCTGGTTGCATTGGCGACCTCTTCCTCCTCCTCCTCTGCCTTGGCCTTGTGCTTCCACTGTGGCCCCGCTGTCAGGTGGGAATGCCAGCAGCATCGCGTCTACCAGCGTGCGCTTGTACTCGCGCATCTTGCGATCGCGCTCCAGTGAGTGAATTAAGGACGGTACGTTGTCCTTGTAACGGGGATCCAGAAGCGTGGCCACCCAGTAATCAGCACAAGTTAGAATGTGGGCAACTCAGCGGTCATTGTGGAGACACTGCAGCATGTAATCGCTCATTTGTGCCAGGCTGCCCAGAGGCAACGAAAGGCTGTCCTCTGTGGGAGGTGTATTGTCTGTGTCCTCTGTATCCCCCCAGCCACGCACCAGTGATGGCCATGAGCTGGCCTGGGTGCCACCCTGCTGTGAAGATGGTTCCATCTCCTCCTCCATCTCCTCCTCCTCATCCTCCTCATCCTCCAGAACTGTGCCCCTGCTGGACAATTGTGTCCCTGGTGTTTGTGGGTGCAGGAACCCACCCTCGGAGCCACTTGCGAATGACTGCCCTGAAAGCCTTGGAAATGTTACCTCTTCATCCTCCTCCTCCTCCTCCTCATCCTGTGCCACATCCTCTTCCATCATCGACCGAATCGTTTTTTGAAGGAGGCATAGAAGTGGGATAGTTAAGCTGACAACGGCGTCATCGGCACTGGCCATGTTGGTGGAGTACTCAAAACAGCGCAACAAGGCACACAGGTCTCGCATGGAGGCCCAGTTATTGGTGGTGAAGTGGTGCTGTTCTGCAGAGCGACTCACGCGTGCGTGCTGCAGCTGAGACTCCACTATGGCCTGCTGCTGCTTGCACAGTCTTTCCAGCATGTGCAAGGTGGAGTTCCACCTTGTGGGCACGTCACATATGAGGCGATGAGCGGGAAGGCCGAAGTTACGCTGCAGCACTGACAGGCGAGCAGCAGCAGGGTGAGAATGCCGAAAGTGCGCACAGATGGCCCGCACTTTCTGCAGCAGCTCTGACATATCGGGGTAATTTTTAAGGAACCTCTGCACCACCAAATTCAGCACATGCGCCAGGCAAGGGATGTGCGTCAAACCGGCTAGGCCCAGAGCTGCTATGAGATTTCGCCCATTATCACACACCACCAGGCTGGGCTTGAGGCTCGCTGGCAGCGACCACTCATTTGTCTGCTGTTCCATGCTCCTCCACAACTCCTGCGCGGTGTGTGGTTTTTCCCCCAAACAGGCAAATTTTAAAACTGCCTGCTGTCGTTTACCCCTGGCTGTGCTGAAGTTGGTGGTGAAGGTGTTACGCTGACCGGATGAGGAGGCGGTAGAGGATGAGGAAGCAGAGTAGGAGGAGTTAGGAACAGGATGCAAACTGAAGCGCCCTGCAATCCTCGGTGGTGGAAGGACATGCGCCAAATTGCTATCCGCCTCAGGCCCATCCG
Source organism: Pelophylax lessonae (assembly GCF_965119305.1). Classification (NCBI taxonomy): domain Eukaryota; kingdom Metazoa; phylum Chordata; class Amphibia; order Anura; family Ranidae; genus Pelophylax; species Pelophylax lessonae. The sequence goes on from NC_138773.1 coordinate 211,458,929, forward strand.
CCACTGCATTTACCCAGTGTGCCGTTAGGGAGATATAACGCCCCTGACCGTGCTTACTGGTCCACGTATCGGTAGTTAGGTGGACCTTGCCACAGATGGCGTTGCGCAGTGCACACCTGATTTTTTCCCCCACTTGGTTGTGCAGGGAAGGGATGGCTTGCCTGGAAAAGTAGTGGCGGCTGGGCATGACGTACTGTGGGACAGCCACCGACATAAGGCTTTTAAAACTGTGCTTCTCCACCAGACGGAATGACAGCATTTCAAAGGCCAAGAATTTTGAAATGCTGGCATTCAGGGCCAGGGATCGCGGGTGGGTAGGGGGGTACTTCCTCTTCCTCTCAAGTGTTTGGGAGATGGAAAGCTGAACGCTTCCACGGGACATTGTGGAGATGGTTGGTGACCCAGGTGGTGGTGTTGCTGACAGATCGTCTGTTTGCGGGGTGGCAGGTGCCGGTATCACTACAGAGGTGGATGAAGAGGCCGAGACTGCAGCAGAAGAGGAAGCAGGAGGAGCCAGAGACCTTTCTTGGTTTTGAAGGTGTCTACTCCACTGCAGCTCGTGCTTTGCACTTAGATGCCTGATCATGCAGGTTGTGCTCAGGTTGAGAAGGTTTATTCCCCGCTTCAGGCTCTGATTGCACAGGGTGCAAACCACTCGTGTCCTGTCATCAGCACATTTTCTGAAGAACTTCCACGCTAGAGAACTCCTTTGAGCTGGCTTTGGTGCGCTCGGTCCCTTGCTGCGTTGGGCAGTAGCAGGCGTAGTGTCTAGGGCACGGCCGCTCCGCTTCTACACCCTGCTCCCTCTTCTGCTGTGCTGGTGGCTCTGTGCGACCACCGCCTCTTCCTCCAAACTACTCAGGTCATCTGCATGACCTTCATTCCATGTGGGGTCGAGGACCTCATCGTCCTCCACATCATCTTCCACCCAGTCTTCACCCCTGCCCTCCTTGTCGGTCTCCACAATTCTGAGTGCCGCAGCAGTTGGCACCTGCATTTCGTCATCATCGGAGACGTGCTGCGATGGTCCTTCCATGTACTCATCTTGAGAAATAAGTGGTTGGGCATCGCTGCACTCAATCTCTTCCACTTCTGGGGCAGGGCTAGGTGGATGGCCCTGGGAAACCCTGCTGACAGAGTCATCAAAAAGAAGAAGAGACTGCTGCATGACTTGGGGCTCAGACTGCTTGCCTGATTTGCAAGGGGGTGAGGTGAAAGACGGTTGGACATCGGCTGCAGGTGCCAACTCTGACCTTTCTGCAGTAGACTGGGTGGGTGACAATGTGAAGGAACTGGAGGCACTGTCAGCAACCCAATCTACTATCGCCTGTACTTCTTCTGGCCTCATCACTTCTAGAGGCGCATGATGCCCTACCAAATACTGCTGCAGGTTCTGTTGCCTACTCACACTTGAGGAAGGTGTTTCACTTGTGCGTGTAGCTGGCACAGATCGACCACGTCCTCTCCTTGCAACAGGAGCTCTACCAGCAGCACCACGACCCAGGCCACGGCCCCTATTTGACGGTCTCCTCATATTTCTGTAATTTATGATGTTGCCCTAGAAAGGTGTTTATTGAATAGCGGAACAAAACAACAACAGTATCGCACGGGTGTATCTCACAGTCAAATATGCAAACTATGCCGCAATTTATTTTTTTTTACCCCAAAGGGGTGTTTATTAAATAGCGGAATAGAAAAACAGTATACAAATACAACGGGTGTATCTCACAGTCAAATATGCAAAGTATGCCGCAAATTTAATTTTTTTCACCCCAAAAGGGTGTATATTGAATAACGGAAAAGAAAAAAGGATACAAAACGGTGTATCTCACACGTACAAACACAGACTAGGCCCCGATTACAATTATTTGTACCCTAAAGGGAGGATGAGGATGAGGATGAGGAAGAGGAGTAGGAGGAGTTCGGAACAGGAGGCAAACTGAAGCGCCCTGCAATCCTTGGCGGTGGAAGGAGATGCACCAAACAAATTTAAAAGGTGTATCTCACACGTACCGATACAGACTATGCCGTAATTTAATTTTTTACACTCCAAAAGGGAGTATATTGAATAGCGGAATAGGAAAAATTTTATAAAACGGTGTATCTCACACGTACAAACACAGACTAGGCCCCGATTACAATTTTTTGTACCCTAAAGGCAGGATGAGGAGTAGGAGGAGTTCGGAACAGGAGGCAAACTGAAGCGCCCTGAAATCCTCGGCGGTGGAAGGAGATGCACCAAACAAATTTAAAAAGGTGTATCTCACATGTACCGATACAGACTATGCCGTAATTTAATTTTTTACACTCCAACAGGGTGTATATTGAATAGCGGAATAGAAAAATTTTTATAAAACGGTGTATCTCACACGTACAAACACAGACTAGGCCCCGATTACAATTTTTTGTACCCTAAAGGCAGGATGAGGATGTAATCCTCGGCGGTGTAAGATGCGCCCCAAAAATTGGAAAGGCGTATCTCACATGTACCGATACAGACTATGCCCCAATTTAATTCTTTTTACCCCAAGGGTGTAGATTGAATAGCGGAATAGAAAATATGATATCAAAAGGTGTATCTATCTCACACGTACAGACCCAGACTAGGCCCTGATTACTATTTTTTGTACCCTAAAGGCAGCATGAGGAGTAGGAGGAGTTCGGAACAGGCAGGAGGCAAACTGAAGCACCCTGCAATCCTCGGCGGTTGTAAGATGCGCCCCAAAAAATTGGAAAGGTGTATCTCACACATACCGATACAGACTATGCCGCAGTTTAAATCTTTTTACCCCAAGGGTGTAGATTGAATAGCGGAATAGGAAATATGATATCAAAAGGTATATCTATCTCACACGTACAGACCCAGACTAGGCCCTGATTACTATTTTTTGTACCCTAAAGGCAGGATGAGGAGTAGGAGGAGTTCGGAACAGGCAGGAGGCAAACTGAAGCACCCTGCAATCCTCGGCGGTGTAAGATGCGCCCCAAAAATTGGAAAGGTATATCTCACACGTACTGATACAGACTATGCCGCAATTTAATTCTTTTTACCCCAAGGGTGTAGATTGAATAGCGGAATACAAAATATGATATTAAAAGGTGTATCTATCTCACACGTACAGACCCAGACTAGGCCCTGATTACTATTTTTTGTACCCTAAAGACAGGATGAGGGGTAGGAGGAATTCGGAACAGGCAGGAGGCAAACTGAAGCACCCTGCAATCCTCGGCGGTGTAAGATGCACCCCAAAAATTGGAAAGGTGTATCTCACACGTACCGATACAGACTATGCCGCAATTTAATTCTTTTTACCCCAAGGGTGTAGATTGAATAGCGGAATAGAAAATATGATATCAAAAGGTGTATCTATCTCACACGTACAGACCCAGATTAGGCCCTGATTACTATTTTTTGTACCCTAAAGGCAGGATGAGGAGTAGGAGGAGTTCGGAACAGGCAGGAGGCAAACTGAAGCACCCTGCAATCCTCGGCGGTGTAAGATGCGCCCCAAAAATTGGAAAGGTGTATCTCACACGTACCGATACAGACTATGCCGCAATTTAATTCTTTTTACCCCAAGGGTGTAGATTGAATAGCGGAATAGAAAATATGATATCAAAAGGTGTATCTATCTCACACGTACAGACCCAGACTAGGCCCCGATTACTATTTTTTGTACCCCAAAGGCAGGGTGAGGAGTAGGAGGAGTTCGGAACAGGCAGGAGGCAAACTGAAGCACCCTGCAATCCTCGGCGGTGTAAGATGCGCCCCAAAAATTGGAAAGGTGTATCTCACACATACCGATACAGACTATGCCGCAATTTAATTATTTTTCCCAAGGGTGTAGATTGAATAGCGGAATAGAATATATGATATCAAAAGTTGTATCTATCTCACACGTATAGACCCAGACTAGGCCCCGATTACTATTTTTTGTACCCCAAAGGCAGGATGAGGAGTAGGAGGAGTTCGAAACAGGCAGGAGGCAAACTGAAACACCCTGCAATCCTCGGCGGTGTAAGATGCACCCCAAAAATTGGAAAGGTGTATCTCACACGTACCGATACAGACTATGCCGCAATTTAATTCTTTTTACCCCAAGGATGTAGATTGAATAGCTGAATAGAAAATATGATATCAAAAGGTGTATCCATCTCACACGTACAGACCCAGACTAGGCCCTGATTACTATTTTTTGTACCCTAAAGGCAGGATGAGGAGTAGGAGGAGTTCGGAACAGGCAGGAGGCAAACTGAAGCATCCTGCAATCCTCGGCGGTGTAAGATGCGCCCCAAAAATTGGAAAGGTGTATCTCACACATACCGATACAGACTATGCCGCAGTTTAAATCTTTTTACCCCAAGGGTGTAGATTGAATAGCGGAATAGGAAATATGATATCAAAAGGTATATCTATCTCACACGTACAGACCCAGACTAGGCCCTGATTACTATTTTTTGTACCCTAAAGGCAGGATGAGGAGTAGGAGGAGTTCAGAACAGGCAGGAGGCAAACTGAAGCACCCTGCAATCCTCGGCGGTGTAAGATGCGCCCCAAAAATTGGAAAGGTATATCTCACACGTACTGATACAGACTATGCCGCAATTTAATTCTTTTTGCCCCAAGGGTGTAGATTGAATAGCGGAATACAAAATATGATATTAAAAGGTGTATCTATCTCACACGTACAGACCCAGACTAGGCCCTGATTACTATTTTTTGTACCCCAAAGGCAGGATGAGGAGTAGGAGGAGTTCGGAACAGGCAGGAGACAAACTGAAACACCCTGCAATCCTCGGCGGTGTAAGATGCGCCCCAAAAATTGGAAAAGTGTATCTCACACGTACTGATACAGACTATGCCACAATTTAATTCTTTTTACCCCAAGGGTGTAGATTGAATGGCGGAATAGAAAATATGATATCAAAAGGTGTATCTATCTCACACGTACAGACCCAGACTAGGCCCTGATTACTATTTTTTGTACCCTAAAGACAGGATGAGGAGTAGGAGGAGTTCGGAACAGGCAGGAGGCAAACTGAAGCACCCTGCAATCCTCGGCGGTGTAAGATGCGCCCCAAAAATTGGAAAGGTGTATCTCACACGTACCGATACAGACTATGCCGCAATTTAATTCTTTTTACCCCAAGGGTGTAGATTGAATAGCGGAATAGAAAATATGATATCAAAAGGTGTATCTATCTCACACGTACAGACCCAGACTAGGCCCCAATTACTATTTTTTGTACCCCAAAGGCAGGGTGAGGAGTAGGAGGAGTTCGGAACAGGCAGGAGGCAAACTGAAGCACCCTGCAATCCTCGGCGGTGTAAGATGCGCCCCAAAAATTGGAAAGGTGTATCTCACACATACCGATACAGACTATGCCGCAATTTAATTATTTTTCCCAAGGGTGTAGATTGAATAGCGGAATAGAATATATGATATCAAAAGTTGTATCTATCTCACACGTATAGACCCAGACTAGGCCCCAATTACTATTTTTTGTACCCCAAAGGCAGGATGAGGAGTAGGAGGAGTTCGAAACAGGCAGGAGGCAAACTGAAACACCCTGCAATCCTCGGCGGTGTAAGATGCACCCCAAAAATTAGAAAGGTGTATCTCACACATACCGATACAGACTATGCCGCAATTTAATTCTTTTTACCCCAAGGATGTAGATTGAATAGCGGAATAGAAAATATGATATCAAAAGGTGTATCTATCTCACACGTACAGACCCAGACTAGGCCCTGATTACTATTTTTTGTACCCTAAAGGCAGGATGAGGAGTAGGAGGAGTTCGGAACAGGCAGGAGGCAAACTGAAGCACCCTGCAATCCTCGGCGGTGTAAGATGCGCCCCAAAAATTGGAAAGGTGTATCTCACACGTACCGATACAGACTATGCCGCAATTTAATTCTTTTTACCCCAAGGGTGTAGATTGAATAGCGGAATAGAAAATATGATATCAAAAGGTGTATCTATCTCACACGTATAGACCCAGACTAGGCCCCGATTACTATTTTTTGTACCCCAAAGGCAGGATGAGGAGTAGGAGGAGTTCGAAACAGGCAGGAGGCAAACTGAAACACCCTGCAATCCTCGGCGGTGTAAGATGCACCCCAAAAATTGGAAAGGTGTATCTCACACGTACCGATACAGACTATGCCGCAATTTAATTCTTTTTACCCCAAGGATGTAGATTGAATAGCTGAATAGAAAATATGATATCAAAAGGTGTATCCATCTCACACGTACAGACCCAGACTAGGCCCTGATTACTATTTTTTGTACCCTAAAGGCAGGATGAGGAGTAGGAGGAGTTCGGAACAGGCAGGAGGCAAACTGAAGCATCCTGCAATCCTCGGCGGTGTAAGATGCGCCCCAAAAATTGGAAAGGTGTATCTCACACATACCGATACAGACTATGCCGCAGTTTAAATCTTTTTACCCCAAGGGTGTAGATTGAATAGCGGAATAGGAAATATGATATCAAAAGGTATATCTATCTCACACGTACAGACCCAGACTAGGCCCTGATTACTATTTTTTGTACCCTAAAGGCAGGATGAGGAGTAGGAGGAGTTCAGAACAGGCAGGAGGCAAACTGAAGCACCCTGCAATCCTCGGCGGTGTAAGATGCGCCCCAAAAATTGGAAAGGTATATCTCACACGTACTGATACAGACTATGCCGCAATTTAATTCTTTTTGCCCCAAGGGTGTAGATTGAATAGCGGAATACAAAATATGATATTAAAAGGTGTATCTATCTCACACGTACAGACCCAGACTAGGCCCTGATTACTATTTTTTGTACCCCAAAGGCAGGATGAGGAGTAGGAGGAGTTCGGAACAGGCAGGAGACAAACTGAAACACCCTGCAATCCTCGGCGGTGTAAGATGCGCCCCAAAAATTGGAAAAGTGTATCTCACACGTACTGATACAGACTATGCCACAATTTAATTCTTTTTACCCCAAGGGTGTAGATTGAATGGCGGAATAGAAAATATGATATCAAAAGGTGTATCTATCTCACACGTACAGACCCAGACTAGGCCCTGATTACTATTTTTTGTACCCTAAAGACAGGATGAGGAGTAGGAGGAGTTCGGAACAGGCAGGAGGCAAACTGAAGCACCCTGCAATCCTCGGCGGTGTAAGATGCGCCCCAAAAATTGGAAAGGTGTATCTCACACGTACCGATACAGACTATGCCGCAATTTAATTCTTTTTACCCCAAGGGTGTAGATTGAATAGCGGAATAGAAAATATGATATCAAAAGGTGTATCTATCTCACACGTACAGACCCAGACTAGGCCCCAATTACTATTTTTTGTACCCCAAAGGCAGGGTGAGGAGTAGGAGGAGTTCGGAACAGGCAGGAGGCAAACTGAAGCACCCTGCAATCCTCGGCGGTGTAAGATGCGCCCCAAAAATTGGAAAGGTGTATCTCACACATACCGATACAGACTATGCCGCAATTTAATTATTTTTCCCAAGGGTGTAGATTGAATAGCGGAATAGAATATATGATATCAAAAGTTGTATCTATCTCACACGTATAGACCCAGACTAGGCCCCAATTACTATTTTTTGTACCCCAAAGGCAGGATGAGGAGTAGGAGGAGTTCGAAACAGGCAGGAGGCAAACTGAAACACCCTGCAATCCTCGGCGGTGTAAGATGCACCCCAAAAATTAGAAAGGTGTATCTCACACATACCGATACAGACTATGCCGCAATTTAATTCTTTTTACCCCAAGGATGTAGATTGAATAGCGGAATAGAAAATATGATATCAAAAGGTGTATCTATCTCACACGTACAGACCCAGACTAGGCCCTGATTACTATTTTTTGTACCCTAAAGGCAGGATGAGGAGTAGGAGGAGTTCGGAACAGGCAGGAGGCAAACTGAAGCACCCTGCAATCCTCGGCGGTGTAAGATGCACCCCAAAAATTGGAAAGGTGTATCTCACACGTACCGATACAGACTATGCCGCAATTTAATTCTTTTTACCCCAAGGGTGTAGATTGAATAGCGGAATAGAAAATATGATATCAAAAGGTGTATCTATCTCACACGTACAGACCCAGACTAGGCCCTGATTACTATTTTTTGTACCCTAAAGGCAGGATGAGGAGTAGGAAGAGTCGGAACAGGCAGGAGGCAAACTGAAGCACCCTGCAATCCTCGGCGGTGTAAGATGCGCCCCAAAAATTAGAAAGGTGTATCTCACACGTACCGATACTGACTATGCCGCAATTTAATTCTTTTTACCCCAAAGAGTGTAGATTGAATAGCGGAATAGAAAATATGATATAAAATTGGTGATTTTTCAATAGCACATGTAAACACAGCAGTGTCTTATGTCAGTCAGCTCTGCTGCAGGCTATGAAGGGAAAAAAAAAGAAAATTCCCCTTTAAGTTTGTAATTTTTAAATAGATTAGTACAGACTATGCCACAATTTAGTTTTTTTTTTTAACCCAAAAGGGTGTATATTGAATAGTGGAATTAAAAAAGTGTATAAAATTGAAAATCACTCAATAGCACATGTGAACACAGCAGTGTCTTATCACAGTCAGCACTGGAGTAAAAAGGCTATGAAGGGGGAAAAAAAAACCCCCTTTTAACTTTTAGTAAAATAGATCTAAGATGAACGCTGCACACAACTGACTGATAAAAATACATTTTTTTTCTCCCTCCTCCTCAGTGGGCTCAAGTGAGGGCAAACAGATTGTTCACTGCACCACCCCCCACACAGCAAAATCGATGTATACTGTCCCTGCCTAATCTCTGCAGCCTGGCCCTAATATGCTCGATAAGATCGTTCACTGCACAACCCCCCACGCAGCAAAATCGATGTAGAACACTGACCCTGCCTAATCTCCAGCCTCGCCCTAATATGCTCAATAAGATCGTTCACTGCACAACCCCCCACACAGCAAAATTGATGTAGAACACTGACCCTGCCTAATCTCCAGCCTCACCCTAAAATGCTCTAATAACTCTCCCTGCCTGCACTCCGACCTGTCCCTGCATTCTTTTCTGATACAATTTTTCACAGAATCACTGTCTGTCCCTAATCAGCAGCCAGCACGTATGATGTGTGCTCTCTCCCTAATCTACAGCAGAATGACGCAGCGCGCTGGGGCTCTCGAACTTATAAAAACATGGTCACATGCTTCAGATGGCCAATCACAGCTACTAATACATTAGTAGGCATGGCTGGGATGGCTTAAGACACACCAGTTAAACGCTTGTTGATTGGTTGTTGAAAGTTTTCGGGTCCGTGTTCGGGTAACAAAAATCCAATTATTCGGTACGAACACGAATAATACAGTCCGTGTTCGCTCAACACTAGATATAATGCAATATTTCCATACATGTGAGGGGTGTACTCACTGTCGTAAAAAACTGTGTGTATATATATATATATATATATATATATATATATATATATATATACTGTATATATATATTTATTGCATATCTCTCTCTCGCTAGTATATGAAATGGTTTGATCACACAATGAATTTACAAATTGAATGTGCAGATTTTAGTGGTTTAATCCATATATTTACGCACAAGTGCTGCACTGAATCATTATTAATTCTATTTCAAGGTAAAACTCCTAGATGTAACTAAGTAGAAGTATGAAGGGGATGCAGCTGTTGCTGTGCAGAACTTGGATCAGCTATTTAGTCAATTGGTGAATTTAATTTTGGTGCAAAACTTTCATCCAATACGTAAGTAATCTTACCTATATATGTCAATGTTACTAGGTGGTAATTAACAGTTTATTTTAAATATTAAGCCAGATCTTTCCTCCCACTCATTCTTTTTTCTGCTTAATATCTTTGTTGGGTTAATATCATCCAACTGAAAACCTAAATCTGGACAGCTAGTAGTGTTTCCCCACCCCACTTCTATAGTAGGACTACTACTCTTTTAGTCTAGGGCAGGGCTGTCCAACCGGGGGTCCGCGGGATGCATTTCTTTTGAGACCTGCAAGATCTTAGCTTCAGCCTACGGAAAACTGCAGTGGGGTGCCAGCTGCTAGAATACTCTGTATTCCAGCACCCGGAACTACAAGGATGCTGCCACTGCCTGTCAGAAGGGGTGGTCTCCTGCCCAACAGGAATAGTCCAGTCAGCCAAAGTTTTGTTGAGAGAATAATCTGTGAAAAATTTGTATTCAGGGAAGTAACCACTAAACGCCAGTATGTGGGGTTATTTTTACTACTACTGTTGCCAGTGAAGGGGAATATTTATTATTGCCACTGACACCAGTAAAGGGTAGAAGGGGAGGTTTAGTAGTGCTATCTATGACACCAATGAAGGGGGGAATTATTGTTGTTGCAACTTATACAGACCCCATTAAACTGGAAGTGGGGTTTATTATTGCTGCCACTGTCACTGACATCAGTAGGCAGGTGGGGGAAAAGAATATTATTTTTGACATTTCCACTAAAACCAATGGTATGGGTTTTACATCAGTGAATGAGGGTTTATTATTGCTGTTTCCAACGTTAGCTGATCAACACTTCCCAGAAACCCTTGTGCAGCTGTGTCTGAGGCAGCATATCATGTCCACACAGGATTGTGTGAGAGAAGATATAGTGACAGTACACAGGTGAGAGAAGAAGCCCCTATGAATGGAGTTTGCTGGTCATCCTAAATAAATGCATTTTCTGAATTAAATAAACTACATATGACCATCACTTGATATTTTTTAAATTAGAAATTGTACAATAGAAGTGGTTGATTTAGATGCAGCCCTCCACTTGAATTATGGGCTCTTGTGCCCTTTTAGGTTGGACACTACTGGCCTAGAGGTATTACCTGAGAGGAATGATTTCTTTGTTTCTCACTTCTCCAGCAGCTGGTACTCTTCCAGCCTCTGAATGTTGGTGGTTTTTTGAGGTCCTTACATACAATGCAGAGCTGCTGCACTGTTACAAATATGTAAACATTTGAATGTCCATGGTCTGGCCACAGATTCACTATAAGCCTAGGTCTGCATATGTGCGAACACATTTTTGTGCCCATGTCATGCACGGGTGCAGAAGCCCATTCATTTGACTCGGTTGCTGTACCCATGGTAAACATTGGAAAGAAGTCCCCAGTCTTTTTTAAAAATGTGCTGTATGGAAAAGAATGGGTGCTGATGTGTGAGGTGCCATTAGGAATTAATGCCACCCCTTGTCATCTATGAAAGTGCAGTGCCTTTCTGCTCAGGTCTGGAACTGGCTTGTTTATGCACACGTTCCTGACTTACACATATGTGGACCTAACCTAAGGCCATAAACAGCAAATTAAAAAGAACCATAATTTCAAAAGCCTGCATAAAAACATCCTCCTCCCATCCCAATACTGTGTCTCCCTTTAGAACAAACAACAAAGACAGCACTCTCCCCATGAGGATTTTTTAACTGATTGCTAAAAAAATTTAAATGTGTACTGACCATTAAAAGTATACTTGTAACAACTCTAGGTCAAAACTCTCATCTGCTGATCAGAGTATGCCTCATCCTGCATCAAGAAAGGTTAATGACTGTCCCTTTACATTGTCATGAAGTTTGCGTGGACTGGACTCCTGGAGGAGGATTCATGTGGCCTCTTTGCCCAAAAGAGTAGAAGCTATGACACCCCCCCCCCCCCATCAACCTCTGAGTGTGGCATGCAGTGCCAGATGTAGATCTTGGAGGGCCCTCAACATAGAAATTAAATTATATGGCAAATAAAAAGTAAACTGAAATTAATGAAAACCACAATTGTTAGGTTCAGAAGAAGACACTTTTCTGTTTTGTTTTCTCAAATTTATTGACTGTAGGAATACACATTACACATTTCATTGGATATTGCACCACAATACAATATTTATGAAAAGTCTTTCTTCCTGCACTTAGCATCTGCAAAATCTTTAACTTAATCTGGCTATAGATGGATTTAATCTCGGCCACTTCACCAGTGACCAGCCGAGATTTGATCCATCTACGGGCAAGCTTGTTGTACCAAAGCCAATCTATAGATCGACTTGGGTACAACCAGCCTGTTGAGTTTTTTACATGTGATTACTACCGATGACTATAGCAGTAAACACTGTGTTCTGCAAGTCAGGAAGGCTCTCGGCACCCCCTGGCTCACCTGCAGAACACAAAAGCACTGCGGGAGGCATTCCCCCATCAACATTGACTATGTTGATTTTTTTTTCTTTTCATCTGTGATTAAAGGAAAGAACATTGCATAATTCATGGCATTGGTGCTCAACCTGTGCCCCCCCAGCTGTTGCGTAACTACAAGTCCCATGAGGCATTGCACACCTCTGACAGTTATGAGCATGACTCCTAAAGGCAGAGGCATGATGGGACTTGTAGTTTTGCAAGAGCTGGAGGGCCACAGGTTGAACACCCGTGATCTATGGGCTGCCTAACTCATTAAACTATATCATTCTAAGGTCACGGCTCTCAACAGCCAGTAGGCACAGAGCACTTAGTTTTTCATGGGTCATCGTGGTTGTTAGATAATTCTTTATCAGTGCCAATTTGCTGAATGACCTTTCTTCTGAACAACTAGTGACCATCATGCTCAAATATATTTTAAGAGCCACATTAACACCTAGAAAAGGTATCAGCAAGCTCTTTATCATGTTGCCTGTTGAGATGGAGTGAGACATTACTGGAGCTTGGCAAAGGCTGCAAACCTCAATGAACACAGTACTGAAGTCTGAAGGGAAAATAAATATCAATGAATTCTGTGACCTCCTCTGACAGGGGGCCTGGGGCAATTGTCCATTTTGTCCCCTTATAAATCCGGCAGTGATGGCATGTGAGCTTGGGCATACTGTTATTGTGTGGCCCTAAAGGCCTCTAGTAAGATATGCTGATTTTTTTTCCAACACTCTGGAGTCCCCCAGTGAGATATGCCACCTTGTTTTTCCAACACTTATGTTTTATAGGTTTATGGAAGACCACCGCCTTTCCACAAACTGGTAATGCACACTGAGAATTTTAATAAATCCATAATACCCCAAACCTAAATAAGCTCTGAATGGGTATCAGTACAAAACTGGTATGCTTGTTCAATAGTCAAATATATATTTGACTTTATTCACAGGTGTGCCCAGCCTATTGCATTCGAACGTGCATCCCAAAGCTCAAACACACACCCGTGTGTGAATATTACCCAGTTTACTATGCTTCGGTTAATTGTGAACACAGCGAGTGATCGTTAATGATCACTCACTGTTTTCATTCAGAAAAGGAAGGGGCCGGTATATGACATAGGGACCTGGGCAGCAGGGGGAATCTGCACCACATGGGACACCCTGCACACCCTATGTGCACGACTATGACTTTATTTGTTTTTTAATTAACAATGAAAATAGACATGTTTACAACTTTTTACCCTTTTTTTTTTTTTTTAGTAAGGAAGGAATGAAGTCACAGTCATTTTCCATAGTAATTGACTGTGAAATTTGAAAACAGGGAGAAGGAACAGACAGTAATGCTATTTTAAATGATTTCCTGCAGCTCTGAACAGACAGTATTTGTTACCTAATTTTTTGTTGACTTTTTCGATCACTCTTTTGTAATAGTGATTAAGAGTTGGTCTGGTCTCATGGTTTTTTTTTGTATTTATATCACTTTCTGTAAGCGTTGTTCACCTCCAGCCCACGCTTGTTTACAGATGCAAGAGGAATTCACAGCTGCAACATAAGAATGTAGCATGATTGTGCTATAAATACATGGACATTTGTGAAGTTTTACTAATACGGTTCACATCTTTTCCATTTCTACTCACAGATGATTACACTGCCTGACACTGCCCAGAAGGGAACGCTAATCCTTCTAGAGGAAGGAAAAAGAAACTGAGCATTCAACAAGCACACATTAAAAATCTGGTGTACAGTAAAAAAAGAAAAAAAAACAACACAAATGGATGCACATTTAAAAGTTCAGCCCTTCCAAGATTAATATTCCAGCATAAGGGCATAATAAGCATTGGGATCAAATAGAACTAACACAATACATAGTACATTTACATAGTTAGACCTTTGAAACTAGCAGTGGCCAGATAGACGAAGACAAAGATTTTCTTTAGACAAAGATTTATCCCTCTATCGGGTCAAATTAGGAAGGTCATCCGCAATAATAGGGACATTCTAGAAATGGACAAGAAGCTATTGCAAGTTGTTAACTTCTTCCAGCTGCCCCCTCCCTGCCCTTTAAAAGGTTCTAAAGGCCATTAGGCAGGTATTCCGATCATGTGACCACTGTGATTGGCTGTCACAGCAGTCACATGATCAGGAGCTTTCGAGTACCCAATATTTATTGTGATGGGTAGTACGCACAGTAACATATTTACATAAGGCCGCATATATGCAACCTTTCGCTATTATAGCCCACCCACAGACAGGCCGCATATACAGGTACGGCCAGTGGGAAGAGGTTAAACAATCACCTTTGGTAATGTACTCTAAAGCTAACCATACATGATTGAATGTTGATCAGTGTGTGGTTGTCCCTACCCAACAGAAGTCTATCATTTGATCAAATCCGTCGAAGGGACATGTTGTAAATCTCTCTTCGGTGAGTGGCTGCAGCCAATTAGCTGTAGCCTTTGATCACGATATCCTGGTAATGGTGGATGCCACTATCAGACTACAATGTCTGAGAGAGCTGGGGGGGGGGGGCGTTGAAGTTGTCTATCCACCTCATTTGTATTAACAAGCAAAAAAAAAAAAAATAACAGTTTTTTGGCCAGCTTACAATGGTTCTAAGAGCAAAAGTTCTATGCATTAAGGTAAAAAAATGCTCCAGTACTTGTTCTAGCACCCCTTTCCCTAAACACTTACCTGCCCCTTCTCACTGACCCATCTACAAAACAGATATCCTCTCTTCCTGGTCTCACCAGAAACACAGGCATCAGAGGGAGCATAGGCTCCTGCTGTTGTCAGTCAAACTCCAGTGAGGAGTGAGCAGGGGCATGACTTGTGGACGCTGTGTATGTCTATGGATGCATGCAGCCTAGCTCAGGAGCATTCCTTCAGGGGTGCACCCTTAGCACACAGCTTGCTGAGGGGGCGCATTTGAAGAAGAAGGAACTGAGAACGCACATGGGGGACTTCAGAAGAGACAGTAAGAGATCACTCCCTGCAAAACGATTACACAGAACAGCCATGTGTAACCCCTTTTTTTTATTTTAAAACAAAAATATAACATTTAGTATTACTTTAGGAACAAAGCTCCCCATGATTTCCTTGTACATGCAGATTCCAGGGACAAGAACCATTTCTTTTTCTCTTCTCAGAAAAGAGGGTTTGTTATCACTGTTATAACTGCCAGCTTCAATATATGGAAAGACCTGGCTGTTGGCACACTGGCAAAGAAATACGTTATTGCAGTGTCAAGGTCTGGAGTCAGGCTCAGAGGCCAGTAGCTATAGCAGTGGAGTAGCACCCACCAACAAGTGGGACAGGTATACACACAGGTCACCCTGGCTAAAGACACAGGTTCACCTAAGGTGGGGGGGGGGGGGTCTAGGTACTAACTGGTATTCACCAGAGCTCATGATGGTGGAGATGGGTTAGTACCAGGTCGCGGTCCTTGGGATTGCCCAAACCAGGAGGTGAGCAAGCCAGGGTCCAGTAGCAGATATAGCAGGTAGTTATCAAGCAAATGCGTAGTCAGTAAGCAAGCCAAAGGTCAGTAATGAATGGTTGCAGGTTGGGATTAAGCAGAAACTTATTCGAGGAACAAGCCAAAGGTCAGTAGCGAATGGTAGTGAAGATACAGACAGCAGAAAGAAGAGACAAAAGTGAGATATTGACTGGAGAGAGCACAATAATCTGACAAACAGGAAGTGCAGAGATATAGCTTACATCAGGAAGTACATGGGAGGAGCAAAGAGTTCAAGGTTCATGTCTAGTCAAGGTTCAAGGCAGGATTCAGGTGGCTCAACAAGAAGAGTCATTTGCAGACACAGCAGATGTCCCAGGTTTTATTCTAGGCCCGTACACGCAGTGTACTAACATTTCAATGGTCATTGTGCATACACCCTCAAATGCTTGTATTCACAAGTATGTGTGCAAAATATCCCTTACAGAAAACAGATTGCAGCAATATAAAATTAGCAATAAAATGCAAACGATCTTGCAACCAAACAAACCAGTCACAATACATTTCCCTACACATAAGCACCAGGTTCTTAAACTTTATGCCTTGGTTATACATTGTAGAAAAAATTAACTAACCTTACAGGGGTTGCTACTGTGTTTAATTACTGTTTGGAAGGTTGATGTTTTGGTTCACCCTTGACTCAGTTACACCTAAAGGCTTTAACACAGCATGTACATGCACATACTTTATGGACTACACATGACTAATACACATGGTAACCTGATATCGTAACATGGTACTTTGATCCATGTGATTTCTTTACCTGTCTAGTGAAGTAGTTCTTTGAAGGAGTAGAGGTTGTTGTTACTTTGATATTCTGTTTTTGACATGTTTTAGGAGACACTGGGCTTAGTATAGGCAAGTGGGTGGTTAACTTTGCAAGGGAATTTTCACTTAGCTTAGTAATCAAAGTGAACCCTTGCTGGCTTCTATCATTCAATCAAGTGCTCTTCCTGGGCATTCATTGCATGTTCAGTATGCACTTCAGGCAACTGTAGGCCCAGTGGGTCTCTGTCTAGGAGCAAAATTTGAAGTTGATCCAAGCATCACCATTGACCAGCAAAGGCAGTATAGCAACAGACTTGCTCTGTTAATTTACATTGCACTATGCTTTATTCATGACTGTAGCGGGATCATTTGGGGTCTGCGATAATCATTAATAGTGAGAACTAATGTGTTGTGGTATATTCTGCTATTTATTTTGCACATCTTTTGCTGCATAGTTTAACTGTTTTGGTCTGGATTATAACATCATTATGACATCACGGTACTTGGGTACCGTATATCTGTATGTGACATTGTAAATATTGTGCAAATTGTCATTACGTTACCTTGAGGAAAGGATCCATCAGCTGCTTCTGATTCATATGATACTGTCTTCACAGAAATATTTGTGAGACACAAAAATGGAGCGCTAGTGAATTTTCTGTGCATTCCTTTATTCCATTTCTGCATAGCTCCATCTGTGGCAGTCACTAAAAAAAAAAAAAAACACTGGCTACATTGTAATTGTAAGATATTATTATGCATACATTTCTAAACGTTTCTTATACTCTGTACCCAGGATTTCACATTACACTTTTTTGCATGGCAGGTATGATATGCATCTCTTATATGCATATCTTGCCTATCAGAATATAATAGTAGTGTATATTTTTATTTTCACCATTAAACCTCAGTAGTGTAGTGTTTTTTTTTTTTTTTAACATTTTTCACATTATGTACTAAATTGAGGGGTGCCTTTTGATGTTTACTCCATCACATATGGATTCAGTTCCAGGTGTTAAAAGAATCCCTTTTTAATTCATGCCGTAGTTTCCAGCTGGAGGGTCAAACCAAAGAGGTTTACATTATTATTACAAACTACTTTATTGTATACTATCTACATAGGGAGCCTCCATACATCACATATTTCCTCATCAATTCCTCTTGAGAACACTATGTCATTTTTAATCTATCTGAGGACCCAATCTCTAAATATATCAACCTATCAAAAAGATCTTTATTTGTCTGACTACTCATGGATAAATGTGACTCATAAATCCCTTCACTTAGGTTCCCTCATTAGATCTATCTCAAACCTACCACAGTGCAAACTAGCTAATCAAGTTTATCATCAAGAACACCTTTGTGATATAATCTATTATCTATCTGTTGATTAGAAAATCTCTAGAAATACTATCTCTTTGATCTATATTCTTCTTATCTGACTGCCATAAATATCTCCCCATATCTTCACCGGTCATCTATTAAATTCTTCCTCTAGCCACTTAAAGACCAAGCTTTTTCTGACACTCTTTGTTTACAAGTTTTAAGCAGTATTTTTTCAAGAAAATTAGTTATAACCATCAAACATTTTTTTTTAAGCAGAAACCCTAGGAAATAAAAAAGCGATCATCGAAATTTTTTATGTAACACTGTATTTGTGCATCGGTTTTGCAAATGCAACTTTTGGGGAAAAATACACTTTAACTAATTGCAAAAAACAAAACTAAACACAATATATACCCCAATTTTTTGGTTAAATGTGAAATATGATGTTATGCCGAGTAAATAGATACCTTACATGTCACCCTTTAAAATTGTGCACACTCATGGAATGGCAACAAGCTATAGTACTTAAAAATCTCCATAGGCAACAGTTAAAAAATGTTTACAGGTTACCTGTTTAGAGTTACAGAGGAGGTCTAGCACTAGAATTGTTGCTCTCACTCTAACATTTGTGGCGATAACTTAAATGTATGGTGTGAATACCATTACATATGCGTTCACTTCTGCGGGTGAGGACAGAGGGATGGGGGTGCTTTGCATTTTTTTTTTCTTATTTATTTTGCTTTTAATTTATTTATT
Source organism: Pelophylax lessonae (assembly GCF_965119305.1). Taxonomy (NCBI): domain Eukaryota; kingdom Metazoa; phylum Chordata; class Amphibia; order Anura; family Ranidae; genus Pelophylax; species Pelophylax lessonae. Next base: position 211,477,466 of record NC_138773.1, read on the forward strand.
TTTTTACACTGTCCCTTTATTTATTATTTTTTCATTTTTTAGTCACTTTTTATTCCTAGTACAAATCTCTTGTAATATAAATAAGGATGGCAGGTCCTCTTTATGAAGAGATCTGGGGTCAAAAATATCCCAAATCTCTCTTTTACCGTTAAAAGAAAAAGATCATAAAAATTTTTTTTGGATCTTTTGCTTTATAAAAAAATGTTTACTTGGGCCGGAAGTCATGACGTCGCTCCGGTTCTTCAAAGCCATAGGTCATCAAAGATGATCTCTTCTTTTATCGCCTCTGTGACCAGCTTGCTGCACCGTCAGATCATTTGTCGGGGGAGCTAGTGAAAGCCGTAAGCCAGAGAAACACCAGTAAGGAGAGGGAGGGGGTTCTCCCCTTCCTCCCTTCTGAATGCTTTCTGTTGGCTCATGAGTCACTCTGAGTGCTTTTATGAGAAAGCCAGCTGTCGGCTGTTAAAAGCAATATTGGGGTTAGGGCTGATAGCTTCAGCCATATCCCCCGGGAAACCACTTCATAGCCGAAACCAATATATGTACTCCGGTCTTTAAGTGGCTAGTATGGCATGAACCCCATTGAAATATAAAGCACTCCCAAGCTTACATGGCATCAAAAATCTTAATGAAACCAAAACCCAGATTTTTCACCACCTAAATTGTGGCATCATCAGGTGTAACATAAAGAAAAATAATGTGCTCTGTGCATAGTGCTCAAAACAAAATCAAATTGTTGCCTCTACAATGTGCCAAACAATCTTATATAGGTTCCCCTGGGCTCCAGCTGGTTCTGCCATTTATTTACATAATTGCATCATGATGTAACTAATGATTGCATTATGATGACTTATATTTACATCTAATTCATTACGTCACATATGCGCCATCATCATGCTCCTCAGCGTCACGTTATCATGTTATCATGAGTGACATCATCACACTCAAGAAAAAGGCCACAACTGGTGCCTGCTAGTGTTCCTTTTCTATACTACAACCACTATTGTATGTACCATATCTAAGAAAATATTTTCCATAAAACTTAATTTTCTCTTCAACAGAGGGGAAAAGGTCAAACATTCGTCAACTATATTTAAACAACCTTTGCTCTCCATGCCTGACCATTTACTAACTTTATATAAATGGGCTTTCATTAAGGCAATTTGGACTCATGGGACCCAAAGCAAAGATTCACTCTGATTCTCTGTAATAAGCATTCATTTTGGTCCCCTTTTCTCTGTCCTAATTTTAACCATTTCGAGCCCTCAGAGTTGCAGTTCATCCATTTCACCGCCATGTTTTTCCCACATGTGTCATGGGATTGTTTTATCCTTCTTAAAAGCTAAATCTTTAATATGTTCCAATATTATTTTTTTCTTATCAGCTTACCACGTACAACAATCACAATGAGCTGCAGCTCAAGAAAGTATCAATTGTTATCCTTACTTTATTTTACGGATTTACATCTTTAATAGTGAGTGTGAAATTACAGGATTTACAATGTCCACATTTATAGAAACCTTTTAGTGGACTTGACAGCCAATTCCTACTCTGCTGTTCCTTCCTATTGGTCTGCATTTTCCGGGCATGAATGTGTACCAGTCTATCCTGTAAATTTCTGCCTCTCTGATATGTAACCACTGGTTTCCATTCCAGACATTATTTTAGATCTTTGTCCTGTGGCAGGATTGGCCAGTATTTCATTTCCAATTACCCAAACTAAATACCTCCAGTTCCTATTTTCTATCCCTGCCAACAAGCAATCTCAATCCTTGTTTTTCACCCTATAATAGGCTCCCTTGAGGATCTCTTTAGGATATCCTCTTGTTTTACATTTGCTCCAAAGGATATTACATTTATCTTCAAAAGGCTTCCTCGTGGAACAATTGCATTTTGCCTTTACAAATTGTCCTACTGGGATTTATTTTCCAGGGATACCATATGGAAGCTATCCAAGTAGAAGGTGTTTTTTTAGCTAAATTTACAAAAGATTTTTGTCTGTAGTAACTTGTAGACATGTGCAATTTGTTTCGGTCCAAATATAATTTGGACACATCTTTGGTTAGGCAAAAAGTAATGAATTTAGTTGAAATTAATTTAGTTTCCTTTCATATATTCATTTTCGAACAAATCCTAAATGTTCGGAACGATTCGAATTCTATGTGAAGAATAGCTGATTGTTCAGAGGTGGGCTGGGCCATGGGGTTCCCCTTAAAATCTATACGAGACCCGAAGGGGAGACCCCATGCTGTTTTTTTTTTTGCATTGTTTTGTTTACATTTCATCTGTCAGAGGGGAGGCCATCAGTCATCAGTTATTAGACACGTGGCGGCTGGCATCCCAGCCTGCTCCTTAACAGCTATTCTTCATATAGAATTTGAAAACGTCAATCATCAATCATTTTTCGAGCAATCTGAAATCAAATTATTCCAAAAATTTGGAATGCGTTAGAAAATTAATAAACTAAACTAAACAAATGAACAAAATGAAATTAGTAACAAAACGAATCTATCAGAAACAAAATAAATGTTTCTGTTCTGAACATGTCTAGTACAGGCAGCCCCTGGGTTATAAACAAGATAGGTTCTGTAGCTTTGTTCTTAAGTTGAATTTGTTTGTAAGTCGAAACATGTAAATTTTTTAAGTGTAGCTCCAGCCAAAAAAATGTTTTTTATTTTTTTTGGATAACATAGGGAAGGGTACCCCTGTAACATTTGTTTTTCTGTCTGTGTCCCTGTTCAGATTTCCCCTCACTTTCTGTTCCTATGACAATTGGATATTAAACATTTTGGGTTGTTGTGGAAACAAGGATTGGTGATAAAGCTTCAGCGGGGACAACTTGTTCCCATGATAACTCTTACAGGAGTGAATTTCCCTTCCTAGGGGTAGATTTCCTCTCAATTCCTGTTGTCTCTCTCTGTAAGTATGAGTCGTTTGTAAGTAGAATATTTGTAACCCAGGGACCGCTTGTAACTTGTTCTCATCTCTGTAGATGGGTAAGTGTTTTGCCTACATCAGTCAAGTACTGTAAGGAGTGCAAATCACAGACTCTTTAGACCTTAAAGTTAGTCTTTCTACTTACCTTTTTAATAAAATCATGTTTATTCTAACATAACAATGAGGAAAGTTGCTGCAGTTTTACATATAGTTTACCTTTTCTTTTCACTATAACTGAAAAGCATTAGGAGCAACATACACAATCATCTATTGGGTCATGAATCTTCCTTTGCACAGGCTTATCTGGTGAACAATTGTATAATAGTTCTTAAAGCTGAACTCCAGGCATAATAAACATTCATTTAAATGCATTCTTCAATAGTCACAAAATATATACGTATATATCTACTTTGTGTGAACCAGATTCTTTAGGTAATCCCATGTAAAAGTAGTGGTGACATCCTCACTGTGCTGCACATAGCCAGTCCAAAAGGCAGAGCTGTGGGAGGGATCCAACAGGCCCCACCCACTACAGGCGGATGAAAACTACAGGAGGTACCGGAGCAGCAATGACTGGTCTTTATTACAGGAAGCTCCTTCACGGAGGCAACTAGGTTACTGCACAGGTCTGGAAGAAATACAAAAAGTACACCATGGTTCAAGTGACAATACATGTGGATCTTATATTTAGACAATATTTGCTTATCCCAAAGTTCAGCTTTAACATATAACTAAAGGCAAATTTTTTTTTATTTTTCGGTCAGATTTTCTGAGCGCCCATTAGGGAGATTCACCCTCTCTATTTGTCCAGTTTACTGTTATTACCAAGAGTACAATGTATATGTAAAGCGCTGCGTAAATTGACAGCGCTATATAAGTACCTGAAATAATAATAAGAGTAAAAATTAGTAAAAGTGAGAAAAAAAATCTTCCATAGGGGACACTAGTTCTGTTGACTTTTCTTCTCATTTCCTGTTTTGACTATGGGACAGGAAGTGAAGGGAAATCTCCACAATGGGATACAGGTGACAAAAAAAAACAATAACCCTCCCTTACTGTATCTGAATTGAAAAAATGCTTTGTTTTACTTTAATGGCATAAAAAAATACTTTAAAAGAGATAGGCTTGGTTGGCCATGTCTCTTTCAGAATGACAAACAGGACTTCTGAGTTGTCCCTGCACAAGGATCATTTAATCTGAATATCTAAATAGAAGTGTCTTAGTATCTTTCAGTGTGACCCTACATTTTCTAAAAGTCTAACTGGAACAGCAGCAAGTACGACACTAACTCTTGAGTAAGTATTTAGCAAACAGGCTGAAAACTGGGCACATAATTCTAATTTATGCTTAGTAACCCTTTACTGCATGGTTGCCAAAAGAAAAGAAAATGAAAAGCAGAAAAAGCTCTCTGCTGCTGGCACCAATATCACTACTGCCCAGACAATTTTATTGTGGGATGTTGTGGCATTGGAATACATTAATTCATTTCATTCATTCACGTAACACTTTATAAGCAAATACAGCAAACAGATTTTTTTCTTTTGGGATAAAGGTTTTACACGGATAAATAAAAGCTGATCACTCACACACACACTCCTAACTGCTACATTTACAGGAGAGCTTGTTCTGTTGAAGAACAACAGACTTACTGGCCAGATTACCAGGCAGGAAAATAAAGGAAAGAAAGCTGAAAAAATAAAACTATTGCAGCTATCACATCTAAAATTTGGTAAGCTGCAACACAATAAATGTTTTGGGGGGTTTAATACAAATTTAAGCTTCTTATATGGCATTTTGCTTACAGTGATTGCCCCCCCCCCATGTAGGTTTTAGACATGTGACTGATTTTTCATTGACATTGGAATGTGCGGAATAGGACATACATTATGTTGTCAAATGTATTAGGACACCTGCCTTTACAGGCATATGGACTTTAATGGCAACACAGTCTTAGTCTGTAGGATTCAATATTGAGTTGGCCCACACTTTGCAGCTATAACAGCTTCAACTCTTCTGGGAAGGCTGTCCACAAGGTTTAGGAATGTGTCTATGAGAATGTTTGACCATTCTTCCAGAAGTGCATTTGTGAGTGCATTTGTGAGTCAGGCCAGTCAAGTTCCTCCAGTCCAAACTCTTCCATGTCTTTATGCACCTTGCTTTGTGCACTGGTCCAACTAATTTGGTGGAGGGGGGATTATGGTGTTGGGTTATGTTATAAAGTTTGGGCTTGACCTCTTAGTTCAGTAAAGGGAACTCTTAAGGTGTCAGCATATCAAGATATTTTGGAAAATGTCATGCTCCCAACTTTATAGGAACAGGTTGGGGATGGCCCTTCCTGTTTCAAAATGACTGCGCAAGAGTGCACAAAGCAAGGTCCATAAAGACATGGACAACTGAGTTTAAGGTGGAGGAATTTGACTGGCCTGCACAGAGTCCTGACCTCAACCCGATAGAACATCTTTGGGATGAATTAGAGTAAAGACTGCGAGCCACGCCTTCTCATCCAACATCAGTACCTGACCCCACAAATGCGCTTCTAAACCTGGTGGACAGCCTTCCCAGAAGAGTTGAAGCTGTTATAGCTGCAAAGGGTTGGCCAACTCAATATTGAACCCTACGGACTAAGACTGGGATGCCATTAAAGTTCATGTGCTTGTAAAGACAGGCGCCCCAATACTCTTGGTAATAGTGTACTTTGCATAGCACTTGTAAGGTTTTTTCTGCCCAAAGCAAATCAACAATTTGGCCCTAAAATATATTAAAAATAATAAACATCTCAAATATAACACATTATAAAACAAAAAAAATAAAAGATGGCAGAGTTTTCAGCAATAAGAACAGTGAGCAGGTCAGTGGTGACTTTACCAAATCTCACTCATAAGTTCCTGTGCCTATCAGTCAGAGGCCTCAGTTCTTTTTTATAATCCCACCCTGCAGATACACACCCATGAGTCTGTAGGCATAGGAGCACTTAGGCATCCTTGCATACCGGAAACACTGTTACATACATACAAACATATACATTTTTCAGAGTACTGCTTAGGTAAAATTTTAATTTATAAATGATCCCTTTAACAAAGCAAATCTTTACTTTTTTAGCTCAGTTCTAATACAAAGCAAAAGTAAATAGATGCATTTTAATAAACCTTTAAATGTATTTACTATATACCACACTCATAAAGCAGGAGACTTCACCAGTTCTTGTTTTTTGGTGTAGGGTTATTGCCCCACAGGAAACAAACAAAAATAAAATTCCCAGTTCAATTTGCTAACCAGTTTGCTTACCAACCAAATTAACCTGTCTAACAGTTTGCGTCAAAACAGGGGTTTAGTAGCACACATTTGCAAACGCATGTGTAAGCTGCAGGGCCACTCCATGGCTCCCTGTGTTACCTGCAGTCCTAACTCTAGTGAATTTATGAGAGTCTTCACAGTGGAAGCACATGCAAGCTAATGGATAGATAGGGGGCAGGTGAGCCCGGAGGTGCCCCATCCCTCCTGAAAGGTAATTGGGGGCATGATGGAAGCCCAGCCAAGGGTATTACAGCAAAGGCATCCAGTATGTCCACTCACCAGTACACATTAACAACAAAGAAAATGGCCTCGGCCCCCACCTATAACTGGCCTTCATAGCAAAGAACACATGGAAGGGCAACGCACATGAAACAAACAAAAATAAAATTCCCAGTTCAATTTGCTAACCAGTTTGCTTACCAACCAAATTAACCTGTCTAATAGTTTGCGTCAAAACAGGGGTTTTGTAGCACACATTTGCAAACGCATGTGTAAGCTGCAGGGCCACTCCACGGCTCCCTGTGTTACCTGCAGTCCTAACTCTAGTGAATTTATGAGAGTCTTCACAGTGGAAGCACATGCAAGCTAATGGATAGATAGGGGGCAGGTGAGCCTGGAGGTGCCCCATCCGCCCTGCAGCTTACACATTTTTGGGCAATTTTTAGGCATTTTGGCAAGAAGGACACCTTGCCAAACCTGAAATCACCCCAGGGTGCCTGGGCACCCTGGTTGAAAAAGGCTGGTCTAGAGCTCAGTCATGAATGACAACATGGCTTAGGATTTCATTGCAGCAGAAGCAGAGTTGCCAGTTATCTACAAGAAGGTAGGAACTCACTGGATTTCTGGTAGGATCATCTGGCATCTTTCTGTATTTGCAGTCTTCTTAGAGACAAAACATAGAAAAATGTTTAATTACTTAATTAATTGGAGAAATGAACTAAGATTTTGTGTTCTCTAGACATACACTTAAAGTTCCACCCATTTTCGTAACTTTAGATCTATGTAATCCCCTTTAAAACGTCTTTTACCAATGGAAACTTTTTTTTTTTTTGCTAGTAAATACCTTAATTTCTGCTTTATTCCTCCTCTCCTCACTTCTAGGTCTGATCGGCGATGACGTCATTCGGCGATTCGCAGTGTGTGCTGGGATGTATTCCATTCCAGAAATCTTGCAGTATCACCCAGGAGCTGAGCTGTACTATGTGTATTCAGGCCGTGAACTGCCCCGCCTCCGCCCCGCCTCCTCTCAGTGAGTTGTACTGTATGCATTGTATTCAGGCAGTTCTCTGCCCCGCCTCCGCCCCGCCTCCTCTCAGTGAGCGAGGACTGAAAACATTATATCCTCACTGAGCTCACTGAGAGGAGGCGGGGCAGAGCACATCCTGAATACAATGCATACAGTACAACTCACTGAGAGGAGGCGGGGCGGAGGCGGGGCGGAGGCAGGGCGGAGGCAGGGCAGAGGCGGGGCAGTTCACGGCCTGAATACACACAGTACAGCTCAGCTCCTGGGTGATACTGCGAGATTTCTGGAATGGAATACATCCCAGCACACACTGCGAATCGCCGAATTACGTCATTGCCGATCGGACCCGGAAGTGAGGAGAGGAGGAATAAAGCAGAAATTAACTAGCAAAAAAAAAAAGTTTCCAATGGTAAAAGTCGTTTTAAAGGGGATTACATACATCTATGTAATCCAACCTATTAAAAATGGGTGGAACTTCGCTTTAAATGTTTTCTTATTGCTACGTTTCAGGGAGTGGCTTCTTTAAATTGTCTTCTTATCATAACACTCTTCAGGAGTGACATGGTAAGGCCAGTTTGGCCTGGAGGATAATGGATATTTTAGCAATAAACTAAATATATAAAAAAAATGTCCTGTGGCTTCTTCATCTTTGTTGGGACAGACAGTCAAAATCATAAACTTGCTAAATAGATGTGTAGCCTTCTTTCTAGCAGCAGACGGTTTGGCCGTGATTCATTTGTCTGAAAGCTGCAGATCCATTTCAGCAGTCTCACATACAACGCTTTCCTCTGGCTCAGCAGCAGCAAGCAGCAAGCGGGTGGAAATAATGGGCCTTCACAGGATCATCATTATATGTACATTATGTGCAGGCTGCTACATTGTTAAAAGCCCTTTATTTTTAACTTCTGTTCATCTGTTCTCCATTATTGAAGAAGATGAGAAACCATAGGAGATGGAAGAGTGGCAGAGGGTAATTATACACTTTACAGAAAGGTATTCTTCATCATGGAATTAGAACAGCATCCAGATAGCAGCTATTCACAAAGCTATGTGGACAAGGTTTATTACCGGGAGACTGGACTCATTTAAAAAACACTAGGTACTGTTGTGTTAACTCTTTCATTTCTCCGCTGTGTTTAATTAGAGATGAGATCCAGAAATGTGTTTTAATCCTGTTGGTAATCTATTGATAGTATATTATTAGAATAGAATACCCTAATGTATTGGAAGTGAAAATAGAAAGGGGAAGAAGATTGTACACCATCCTCAATGTATCCACAGCCATACAGCTTCAATTGTTCTTAAACGATCTAGCCTTTGAAATACCCTTTGTATGTTCAAAACATAATTTACAATAGTGTTAGCCCTCTGTAGAGTGATCTGTGGTGCATTCCTTTTCATAGGGCGTTTGAAAGGCAGAAAGGCGTTGTTATGTCACCACCTGTTTTAGGTTCTAAAATCTCATACCACCACAATGCAACTGTTCATGGCCCAGCCCCATTTACTTGAATGGTTTGTGTTCTGTGGGCTGCACTGCTCACTGAACACAACACAAGGGACAATTCTTGCCATGGCAAAAGCATCACTGCCGTGGCATGGGTACACCCCCTTTCATTGCCTTTGCAACCTAAAGAGAAACTCTGCCCAAAAGGGGAAGTTCTTCTTTAAGTACTCCTACCCCCTCCTCCCCTGCCACTTTTGGCATGTAATTTTTTTTTTTTTGGCGGGGGGGCGGCTGGTACCTAGTTTTGACAGGTACCTGCTCCCACATCGGCTCGATTCACTTAGGCAAAGTTCTCCCCCCCCCCTCCCTCCTTCCCAGCAGTCATCTGGGACATGTGACAGTCCCAGTTGACTTCCGCACCATTCAGGACACGTAGCGCGACATATTTGAAATATCGGCGTCAAGGAGATTAGAGGGAGACAAGTGATAGCTTAAGTAACCACATTGCTGGATCGTGGGACAGGTGAGTGTGTGTTTATTAAAAGTCAGCAGCTACACTCTTTGACGAGTGCCCCCATTGAAAGCCACTAGAGGATGGGTGGATGATTGAAAGGTCCGCCCTCTCCATTCATGGATCTCTTTTCATTCATATAGGTTGTAGGATGGTTTCTATAAATGAAGGAGGGGGGCAGAAACTAAATAAAAGCTAGAGATAATCCACATAAAGTAACAGATAGGTAGTCAAATACCTACAGTTCCTTTGACAAGGTGGCCAAACAAGGTGGCCCTCCCCTATCAGGGAATCAGTTTTGAACAGATGACCCGCATAGCTGAAGGCAGAAACCCTAAAATAGGCTGCACACAGGTAAGTCAATTGAAGAGCAGACTAGGCAACTGAGAGCAAGTCTACTGCACTGAAATTACTGCACTGGGGAACTTCTTTGGACAATGTCTGCCAATGTGACTGGGGCTTAGGTTATTGCTACATGCTCAGTTGGCCCACATGTTGACATATGGGGGGCCCTGTATCTTGTTTCAACTAGCTTGTTCAGTCCTAGTTGCTCCATTAGGCATGTTCCCACTGAGCATAGGAAACAGGGAGAAGCTACAATTTCTAGTTCCTAGGTGTGTCCAGAAGTCCAGGGGCTGACAGGAACCAAAGGAATTGGTTTTGTAGATGCTATAACTTTTGCGCAAACCAATCAATATACGCTTTTTGGGAATTTTCTTACCAAAAATATGTAGAAAAATACATATTGGCCTAAATTTATGAAAACATTCGATTTTTTTTCAATTTTTTTCTTATTGGATGTGTTTTATAGCAGAAAGTAAAAAATATATAGTTTTTTTTTTTTCAAAATTGTCTGTGAGTAAATACCACCATAAGAAAGCTCTATTTGTGGCAAAAAAAGGATATTACGGTAACTATATTTAAGTACAGCATGGCACAACCGCACAGTTGCCAGCTAAAATAACGCAGGAGCCTTATCACAAAGAATGGCCTGGTCAAGAAGGGGGGTAAATAATCAGCATGCTGTGTTGCTGCTGTTCCCCTTTTTTTATTTTATTTTTTTGGGGGGGGGGTTGTTTTTGTTTTTTAGCATTTACTTTTTTCTTTATTTTTATTTATTTTTTGTTATTTTCCTTATTTGCCTTTTTTCTCTTTTTTTATTTTTATATTAGATTTTGGTATTGTCTTTTATTTATTTACTTATTTAGTTTTTCTTTAATAGGTCAGGTGCAGTAAGAGCAGTGTGGTGTTGTTGGTAATACCACAATAGCGGCCCTTTTATTTTTTCAGAGGTGTACCACATGTTATTGTGATGTAATTTAGTGCACAAAAAAAACAACACAGTTTCCAGTGCACGCAGGCACCACATCATCCTCTTACTTCTTTTGTTACAGGTGCTAGTAAAGGAAAGGAATAAGCCCCATGTTAACAATGACATGTCTGGGAGGCCAAAAGGGAGAGACAGAAGTTGTTTCTAAGCAGTTTTCTGGGGGCGAGAGGCCATCAGTATCCACAGGGCAAAGTAGTGGTCGGGGTACAGCATCTATAAGCAGGGCATGCGTGACTTTCTTTTCTGGCAGTGTCCATGCTATACACCCAGACCACATGGAGGAGGTGGTAGTGCTTTCATCATCTGCCCCCTCTGTCTCTCAGGCACAAAGTAGCTTGAAATAACCAGTAACTGCTAAAGAACCCTGTTTTGCCTGCTCAGCCATGGCTACTCCTGCAGTTTCCCGCAGAGTCGGCTGAGCTATTATTGGCTGAGCACAATATCTGCCACTTGCTGCAAGAAGATTTCCAACAAATGATGTGCATATAGGGTTGAGGAGAAGAGCAATGGTAGCCTAGAGGGAGATTACAAGAGGCAGGAGGAACTAATTGGCACAGATATTCATGCAGCTGCAACTTGCTGCCAGGTTGGCTCCAGTGATGAGGAGGGGGAGTGATGATGATGTCTCAAACATAGCAAAGGTGGAAAGTGACATCAACGAGGTAGGATGTCATCCAGGGGTAGCTTGCAAAGGAGAGAAGGGAGCAGATATCATATTCCACTTAGATGTCAGGAACAGATGTGACTAGAAATGTGTGGACTGCCACAGAGAATATCAGGCACAAGTAAAGTGTAGAATAATATAATTTATTTAAAAATAAGTGAATAACAAAAATGTAAACGCACCTCCAGTAAACTTAAACTGTGTAAATCAAACAAGATAACCAAACAATAATGACACACAATGAACAACTGCCCAAGCCAAGTATATACAGAAAAAAGGGTAAACGATTTGTAAAAGTAATAGAGCCAGGGTCATACACGCGAGATCAAGCAGAGGGAGCTGGGAACAAGACAGGACAGGGAGAGGGCAACAGGAGACGGAGTAAGCAGGTAGGAAGGGATCAGGCGGCAGGGATCAGGATCTAGGATCAGGATCAGTATGCAGGTACACAGGAACAAAGGAATACAGGTCAGGGGCACATGAGGACAACACCAAGGCAGTGAGGAAGAGCATGCGCAGGGTTTAAATACACTTCCTGCAACCAGGATAAGGTGATGACTGATTGCATGAGATGATGTCAGCTTCTGGCTGCTGAGGGACACCCGCTGGTGGACACAGGAAATGCAGCCTTTTAGATCTGGGAGACACAGTGCCACCAGCAGGTGAACCCTTTCCTGACAGCAGAGCTCCACAGGTGCAGGGCACTGTTATCCTCTGGTCTACTCTCCAGAACGCAGCTGTTTTAGCCTTTTTAACATGTGGTGTAAATAATACTGTGGTCATTTTGCAGTCCCTGTCTAAAATGTCTCAAACACAGCAATATCATCAGTCATTTGGGTATCAGGTATATATAAAGAGGCACATTAATTCTCACTATGCAGCTCATTGGGGGTATCATCTGAATACTAGCCATCAGAAGGAAAAGTGCCACCCTTCTCCATTCCACCTATACCCCCACCATACAAGATTCCCCGTCAGCAGCCTGCAACAATAGAGATGAAAGTCTTTCAAGAGTTGTCAGAGGTTTCACCTTACGGCCCTTCCAGTAGGGAAGAGGATCAGCATGGTGCCATGGAGAGTAGGGGCAGACATAGGCTGCAACCGTGCTCTGATTCTGACAATTCAACTTTGCTATCTCCAGCTGTCGCATTCAGCAGACAAGTTTATTTGCCCCAGTTTCTCAGTTACTTCAAATCCCAAGCCATTTACAAGCCCAGTGGTTCAATGTCAGCTTGGAAAAAATTCTAGCCTTCCATTTGTTGGAATCTGTGCCCTGTCATTAATTTGTGCCCTGTAGTGTACTGCAGTGGCAGGTTTCCCTCTCACCATTTCTTCCTGCTCTCCACCATTCCAGTGTGACTCGGCCCTCAAAAAGATGAACATTTTTATGTGGCTTATTAACTATTGCATTGGCCATTAATATTTGCATTTCATTACTGTGCATCATCATTAAAAATGGACAAAACATTAAGTTGCTGCATCATTCTCCTCAGTTTTTTGGCTTTGGTTCAGGTTATATCATGCTGCTTGAGTATGTTGGCATAATCTAGAAATATTTTGGATGCACACTCATTAAAAATGTGACCAAACATTGATTCTTCAAGTAGAAACCACCCATGCTCAATCCCTAACTCTGACTTTTCAAGTCACAAAATATGTTATATTTTGGTAGCTAATAAATATATGAGAGATTCAGTGCAGCACATCAGTACCACTATAACAGTCCCATTGCTTCTCCCTGCTTCTAAAATAGAAAATGTTTGCAGAACAACATTTTATGTCATATTTCTGCTTGATAAATGACTACTCCCTGCCTCCTGAATTGCCTCCTAATTAAAAGGATTTTTATTTAATATTTCTGCTTGATAAATGCCTACTCCCTGCCTCCCACATTGCCTCCAAAACCCCATCACAACCTGAAGAATGTGACTTAGTTCAGCAAATAATATATATATATATTTTTTTAAATGCTTTCAAGAGCAAGTTAATTTATTATTTATGGCTAAAAAATGCCATCTTCTTGACTCTCAAATTGTCTCCCATAGAAAATGAGTAGATTCTGTTTAGTGAATCCATACGAATTACATTTGGTGTCCTAAAAAAATGTAATTTAATTTTTTATGCTGAAATATGACTAATCTCTGTTTTCAAGCTTACCACCCATGAAAATCGATTAGATTATTTTTGGGTAATCCATATGCATTCTGAAAATATGTTTTTTATATTTCTGGCAGAAAGAAGCCAACTCTCTGCTTTCAAATGTGACTTCCTATTAAAAGGAATGATAATTTATTCTTAAAATATATGCACTTCCTAAAGCTTATGTCTGAAACAATGGCCTTGCAGATCATATTTTTGGCTGAAATAGGCCTAATCTCTGCCTTGAAGTGATTCTCTCAATAATAAGGATGAGATTCTCTGCAGCAAATCTGTACAATATTTATATTATGTCTACACAAACATTCTGTCTAATTTTAAGCTTTTGCTGAAATCTGCCTTCTCTCCCCATCATAAATTGCAGTCTATCAAAGAAGTCTTAAAAGATGTACTTGAAATCATTTATATTTTTTCTGTTTTTGTGAAAAAAAAAATATATATTTTTCTCCAAATGCAATTTGCCTGCTCTGTACCTCAACACTATTTGCCTGTCCTAACGGATATAAAAGCAATTCTTTGTATTGTTATATTGTACACCCCCTCTTCTCTCTGGGAAGAAGAACCCCAATTTTAGGAAGATGCATTTTGCTTGTTGTATAGTCAACATAAAAATAATATTTTTTTTTTCTAGCTGCATTATACTGTACTTGGTTTCTCCCTTAGAAAAAGTGACCTGGCTGAAAAGGATTGTAACCTTAAGTGGATGTAATCCCTATATACCCAGTGAAGTGAACAGCCTCAGATGATACACAGAAATGAAACAAATCCTCCTACATAAGTTTTACATGCATATCTGCTGTCTACAGGTTTCTAGCGATTCGCATGTAGCCGCACACAGAGCGGTTAACAGTGGATAGGAACAGATGTCGGAGTCTGGACACCCTCAGCTGCGTTTAGGCTTGGACATCTGTCCCAAACTGCAGCAAACCGCAGTGGCTGAAGTCAGCTCTCCAATAGTTTATATGGGCTGAGTGGCCACTGTTGATCGCATAACCCAGCCATTCCAGCAGCAAGAATCCACATTTTCTTACTACAGAAATCTGGTGGCTGCACCAACTCAGCCGTGTGAGACAGGGCTTACCAGTGTCATCGATCACTGCAACACCAGATACACTGTCCCCAATCACCACCACAGCAGTCACAGTGTTCCTGATCATTGCCACAGCAGTCAGTGTCACCATAAGGACTTTCCCCTGACATTCCCCAGCCATTCCCCTGTGGACAACTGCACTCCTGGAACCACAGGAACTCTTTGGTTTTTCCTTTCTTTTGTCTCCTGTACTTCTGCGCCATTGAACATGGCATTCCTGGGGGCAGTCACATATCTTTAAGCTAGGCATTGGCATGCGCAGGGGCTGTGCCAGATGTGCCTGGGCAAACCCTAATCAACCCATGCGCAGTTGCATATATTCCAGTGTGCAGAAGTGTGTGGAGCATGCTGTTCCCTGTCACACACTACACATCCTGAGTAATACATCCTATTTCATCAGCATCACTACTCGCTACATTATCTCCCTGTCATTGTTGGTGGGGGCATTTCTGCCTGTGAGCTGGGGCAGGTGTGCTGTGCCCATACTGTAATATCTCACTTGCTTCAGTGCTCAGAGCAGCCCAAATTGCCTAAGCAACTTCCCAGTTCTGTGAGCTCCTATTTGCCTACTATAACATGTATTCTGTGTCTGAGTTCCTGTGTAACATCCCTGGTTTTGTCTACCATTTGTGCTTGCCTGTCGCCCAACCTGACCTCAGCATGTTTCCTGGATTTCTTTCTGTCTTCTGCCATTGTACTCTGCACACACGAGTGGTCTCCGCATACTCAGCTAGGTATACCTGGTTCCAGCTTGCTACAAGTTCACACCCACCATCTGGGGCCCTGGTAAATAAGCAGGCTGGTGCATAGACTTCGTACCCGTGGAAACACTGAGTTGGCAATCTACAAGGGCTCCCTATTATAGACATCTGATGCATTGCTAACTATGCCTGTTAGAAAATACCTTATGGTGTTTACTTTCCAAAATCTGGTCATTTTTTGGGTGTTTCCACTGTTCTGGTGCTCCAGGGCCTCCAAAAATGTGATAAGTAGTGAGGAAATTAGATACATAACTTATGCCCCGAGAAAACTTGAAGGTGCTCTTTGGGTTTTGGACCCCTCTGTGTGGCTAGGCTAAGAAAAAGTCTCACACGTGTGGTATTTCTATACTCAGAAGAAAGTAGCAGAATGTGTTTTAGGGTGTAATTCTAAGTATGCCTATGATTTGTGTTAGAAATATCCTATTAATTGATAATTTTGTGTAAAAAAAAAATATATTTTCATTTTCTTTTCTGCATTTTCCAAAAATTTGTCCCAAAAAATAACATTTTCAAAAGACTCATTATGCCTCTTAGAAAATACCTTGGAGTTTGCTTTCCAAAATGGGTGTTTCCACTGTCCTGGTGCTCCAGGGCCTCCAAAATTGTGTTATGTAGTGAGGAAATAAGATGTCACAAGTAGTAAACAAAAAAGAGGTAAAAATACCACACCAATGAGAACAAAAAGAGGGGAAAGCTGCTAACACCCCAATTGACAAGAATTGCATAAAACTAAGAAATCATAAGTGCAGCGCTAAAAGATACATAAAGTGATCATATATTTGAACATATTGCATATCACAAAAAATACACATAAACCATCACATCCAATTGATGTAAAATATAAAATTTAAAATGGAGGCAGTTCACATAGTGCCCTTTAGAAAAATGTCCACATAAAATCCATATTCACAGGGGTGTTTGGAATGAAGAAACACAGATGCCACTAACCACAAGGGTGACAATCCCAACACCACAGATAGTGATATTGCGCTTACCAGAAGCTGTGGACCAAAGTACCATACAGCAAATGTGTCACACAAGCAGGGATGATTAACATCAGCTATTAGAGCCCCAGTCGCTCAGGAGTCCTCAATATGGACAACCTATAAATCACTTTGATTCTGGTAAGGATGGACCTCTGCTTGGATGGACCATGTCAACTACAATCAACAGGTGGCCTGGAGTATGGCCAAAAAAGAAGAACATTTTGCATTTTACACCAATTGGAAGTGAGGGTTTATGTGTATTTATTGTGATTCATATACATGATCGATTTATGTATCTTTTAGTGCTACACTTATGAGCTCTTAGGAAATAGGATGTGTCATTTCTGCCTAATTTATGCTCCTTTAAAGCCCAGAGGCGCTCCTTGCATTTTTGGGCCCTTCTATGAATGTAGGCTGGGAAAAGTCTCACACATTTGGTATCCTGCTCATACTCGGTGTAATTATAAGTATGCCTATGTTCTCTGTAAAACAGGACTTGTTAAAATGACAACTTTGTGAAATAATTAAAACTTCAAAAAACTCTCCATGCCTCTTACTAAACACCTTTGGCTGTCTACTTTCCAAAAATGGTCATGAGGGGTATTTGTCCTGTCCTGGCATTTTAGGGCCTCAAGAAATATGATAGGCAGTCAGTACATCAGGATGGATCAATTTTTAAATATATGTATACCATAGATCAGTACTCAAATTTTCCACTCGCCTGCTCGCATTTTGCGAGTGGAAAATGATTGAAGGCGAGAGAGGAGAGGAAGAGGAAAGGCGGACGGATAATGAGAGCGGGGATCGCTGCACTGTAACATCTTTCATTTGAACCTCCTGGCTTGGCTCCTTTGATAGACAGAACACTTGTCAGTATGTGCAGGGGTGGGCGGTGTCCATATCTGTGATGATGGGGGGGGGGGGGAAGCACTGGGAGCTTCTGCCTTCACCTGCCTGACAGGAGTTAATGTCATTCTCCCTCCTGTTATTGCACAATGCATGATTTCTGGACTCCTCCATTCCAGCCACTTATCTCTCCTGCAGCCGTTAATCACTTCTCTCCTTCCAAGCTCCCCTCCCCCTGTTGGTTTATTCTCTTTCCCGGCCAGGTCACTTTCACTTTTGGCGCTTTTCCACTGCATGGAACCGAACGGTTCGGCTCGCTTTTGTGCTTTTCCACTGCACGGTACCACATGGTACGGTGTTGGAACGGTTCGGTACGGCGGCACTTTTCCACTACATGGAACTGAACGGTACGGCTCGCTTAAACAGTACCACCTCAGTTGTGGTTCCAAGAGGTACCATATCCCACAATCCTTTGCATGCAGCCTTGACTGTTTGTCACTACTAGCCACTGATTAGTCAGAGAATCATTGTTATCCCACCCACTTTACTTTAGTGGAAAAGCAAACCGTACCAAACCATACCGAACCGCTCCAACACCGTACCATGCGGTACCATGCAGTGGAAAACCAAACAGAGCCGAGCAGGGCCGAGTGGAGCAGAGCCGATAGTTGCAGCGGAAAAGTGCCATTGGTCAGTCTCCTCGCACTTCCAGCATGTGTATCAGAATAGAGGTACTCACCGAGGCCGAGATGCCGAGAGCGGTTCGCTGTTGCGACTAAGCGCACTCCGCCCCTCTGGAGGTGATACAGAGGGTGGATGGCACAAAGAGGCACAAGCTACCAGCAGGCAGGGTAGAGCTTGCGTGGAGGTCCTGTAGAGCTGGAGCAGAGACTGATCAGGATCCAGCAGTAAAAGTCCGGAGCAGGCTGAGGGTCAAACACAGGTAAGCAGACAATCCAGGTCACAGGCTGAGGGTCAAGGCACTGGAGATAGGAGACAAGACTTGGTCACAAGCAGAGGGTCAAGGCACAGGAGACTGAAGGTAAATCCGGGTCGCAGGCAGAGGGTCAAACACAGGTAAGCAAAAGCAAAGTCCGTAAAACAAGCCAAGGTCGGGTCCAGGAGAAGAGCAGAGCAGGTCAGGGTCAATCCGGGTCACAGCAGGTAAACGATCACACAGGAAACAGGAACTCAGGTACAGGAAGCTGAAAGACAAACCAGCAATTCCTCTGAGCACTTGCTCAGCTTTTATAGGCAGCCAGGAAGTCATGTGGAAGTCATGTGGTGCTTGTCATGTGATGACCAGTCTGCAGCTGAAGGTTTCTCTGACAGTGCCCCCCCCCGAGGGGCGGCCTCTGGACGCCCAAACTGGACATCAACTCCGGGTGATTCACATGAAAAGCTCGGATCAAGCGAGGGGCGTGTATGTTTCTTGAGGGTTCCCAAGAGTTGTTTTCAGGTGGGTACCCCTTCCACTTGATTAGGTATTGGAGAAGTCTACCCCTCTTCCTGCAGTTCAGTATGGCTTCAACCTCAAATTCATTTTCTCCATCCACCTGGACCGGTGGAGGAGGCGGCTCCTCTCTTCCCGGGAAGGGGCTAGGAATCACTGGTTTTAGTAAGGATGCATGAAAGACAGAATGAATCCTGTAAGAGCTGGGTAAGGCCAATTCAAAGGCCACAGGGTTAACCATCCTCTTGATTTTGAACGGCCCTATGAACTTTGGGCCCAACTTCCGTGAGGGAAAAGGTAATTTGAGGTTAGCTGAAGATAACCAAACTTCCTCACCGACCTTGAAAACCGGGTTCTCCTTCCTTCCCCTGTTGTAGTACTTCTTATAGTCATCCTGGGCCTTTTGCATGGTTTCCTGAATCCTTTGAAAGTTCTGTTGGATGGAGGCTATGCGATCTTGGACAGCAGGAACAGATAATTCAGGGGTAGCGTTTGGAAGGAAAGAAGGGTGAAACCCAAAGTTAGACCAGAAGGGCGTTTGGTTGGTGGCTGAATGAACTGAATTATTATACGCAAACTCCGCGTAGGGTAGCAGAGAGGACCAGTCATCCTGAGAGCCAGAAGAGAAACAGCGGAGATACTGCTCCAGAGTTTGGTTCGTTCTCTCTGTCTGGCCATTGCTTTGAGGATGATACGCAGAGGAGAGACAGACCTTTATTTGTAGTGCTTTACAAAGTTCTTTCCAAAATTTGGAGGTGAACTGAACCCCTCTGTCAGAAACAACACTGTCGGGTACTCCATGTAGCCTTATTATTTCTTTGATAAAAATGTTAGCTGTCTCCAAAGCAGAGGGGGTGCCCACCATGGGCAAGAAGTGTGCCATTTTGGAAAGGCGGTCGACCACAACCAGAATGGAGGTGAAACCTTCCGAGGGAGGAAGATCAACAATGAAGTCCATAGAAACTTCAGCCCATGGGCGTTCTGGAATGGGTAAAGGTCTAAGTAATCCCCAAGATTTGGTGTTAGCCACTTTACTGCGCTGGCAAGAAATACAAGAGAGGACATACTCTTTACAGTCCTGCCTCCAACCAGGCCACCAAAAAGAACGGGCAACCAATTCCAAAGTCTTTTGAGTCCCAAAGTGACCAGCCAGTTTATGGTCGTGAAGCAACTTTAACGTCATGGGTCTAGCCTCCGGTGGGACAAAAATTCTTCCTTGGGACCAGAACAAGTCATCTCGTTTCTCCAAGGAGGATATTTCTGGGTCAGTACAATGGCTGGATGCCAACTTGATGGTGGTCATAAGATCAGTGTCTGTGAGCAGAAGGAAGTTTTGTGGAGATAAGATGGTGCTAGGTTCCGTTGACTGGGGAGATTCAGGGAACATCCGGGAGAGTGCGTCTGCTTTCCCATTCTTGAGGCCAGGTCTATAAGAGATATGAAAGTTGAACCTAGAAAAGAAGAGGGCCCACCGGGCTTGCCTGGGTCTTAAGCGTTTGGCTGTCCTGAGGTATTCTAGGTTTTTATGATCGGTGAAGATCATGATGGAATGGGAAGCACCCTCCAACAGATATCTCCACTCCTCCAGAGCGAACTTGATGGCCAACAGCTCCCGGTCTCCCACATCATAATTCCTTTCCGGGGAACTTAGTTTCCGAGATGCAAAAGCTACAGGATGGAGGAGAGCCTTGGGGCCCTGTCTCTGGGAGAGGATGGCTCCAGTGGCGGTTTCCGAGGCGTCTACCTCCAACACAAATGGCAGGGCTGGATCCGGATGCCGTAGGATTGGTGCAGAGGTGAACAGGGCTTTGAGCTTGGTAAAAGCTTCCTGGGCCTCTTGGGACCACTGAAAACGACTATGTTGGCGGGTTAGTTGGGTGATGGGTGCAACAATGGATGAGAAGCCAACGATAAACCTCCGGTAAAAATTAGCGAATCCGATAAACCGCTGTACCCCCTTTTTGTCTACTGGAGCCGGCCACTCCTGAATTGCCTTGACCTTCTGTGGATCCATTGCGACCCCGTTGGTAGAAATGATAAAGCCTAGGAATTGCACAACAGATTTTTCGAATTCGCATTTCTCTGCTTTAAGGTACAATTTGTGTCTCCTGAGAATTGCAAGGACTGTCTTTACATGAACCCGGTGTAGCTCAATGGTGGCAGAAAAAATAAGAATGTCGTCCAGGTAAACAACTAGGAAATTGTCCAGATATTCTCGAAAGATGTCGTTTACCAGGTGCTGAAATGTGGCCGGGGCGTTACACAACCCAAAGGGCATTACCAAATATTCATAATGTCCAAACCTGGACCTGAAGGCAGTCTTCCATTCGTCTCCAGGCCTGATTCGGATGAGGTTATAGGCACCTCGCAGATCCAACTTGGAGAAGATTCGGGCAGAACGGAAACGCTGAAACAACTCTGGGATAAGTGGAAGAGGATAGCGATTTTTTATCGTTATTTTGTTCAGTTCTCTATAGTCTATGCATGGTCTTAGGGAACCATCTTTCTTTTCCACAAAGAAGATGCCGGCTCCGGCCGGTGAAGATGATGGACGAATGAAACCCTTATCCAAGTTCTCATCAATATACGTTTTAAGAGCCGCTAGTTCAGTCTCCGATAGTGGAAAGATACGGCCAAAGGGTATTTCAGAACCAGGTAGCAAATCAATGGGGCAGTCGTAAGACCGATGAGGTGGTAGGCAATCAGCTTTTTGTTTATCGAAGACATCTCTAAATTCAAGATATACCGGAGGGACGTGCTGGAGATTGTCAGGTGTAGGTGCTACAGTTAAACAGGCGGCTGGAGCTGGAGGAAGGCAATGCTGGGAACAGTAGGGAGAGGAAAAGGAGACTTTCTTCTTGTTCCAATTGATGTCAGGTTCATGTGCCTGTAGCCAGGGGAGCCCCAAAATGATGGGGAACATGGGGGAGAAGATGATGTCAAAGCTTAGAAGCTCCTGGTGGCCGGAGTCCGTGGTGACAAGGATGGGCCTTGTCTGTTGTGTGACAAATCCAGAGCGAGGGAGAGACCCATCAGCCAGGTAGACTTGGAGGCCTTGTTCTTTGGTTTGCAGGGGAATGTGCAGTTTTTGGGCCAGTGAAGTGTCTAGAAAACAACTACAGGCTCCGGAATCAATAATTGCTGGTAGATGAACTTCCTTTTCCATTAGCTGTAAGGAGACAGAGAGGGTGACATAAGTCTGGGATAAACCAGGGTTCTGAAAGTTCATAAAAAACTGCGAGCGTGACTTACTGGGTCTCACGGGGCAAGTACGCAGAAAATGTCCAGTTCCCCCACAGTACAGACAGAGATTGGCCTGTCGCCGTCGTTGTTTCTCTTCAGGGGTAAGAGGAGCACGGACCAATCCAAGCTGCATGGGCTCAGCCTCTGGAGCAGAGGTGACAGGAGTCACTGGAAAGGATGGGTGAACGGGAGAAGGTTTAGGGAGCATCCAACTAGGTCGGGGACCCTGAGAGCGCTCAGAGCGCCGCTCGCGCATGCGCCTGTCTAGCTTGGTAGCGGATTGGATTAAATCCTCCAAAGTGGCAGGGGTTTCAATCCTGGCCAACTCGTCTTTCAAAGCTTCTGACAGCCCCTGGCGGTACTGGTATTTAAGAGCGGGTTCGTTCCACCCTGTGTCAGCTGACCATTTTCGAAATTCAGCAGTGTAGTCCTCCACTGGTCTCTTTCCTTGGGACAGGGAGTGTAGCACGGCTTCTGCAGTAGCGGTGCGTTGGGGGTCATCATATAGTTGAGACATACTTTCAAAGAAAAGGTCCAAAGAGTTCAGAAGAGAGCTCCTCTGTTCCATCAGGCTGTGGGCCCAGGCCTGCGGCTCTTCGGTCAACAGGGAGATGACAAATCCCACCTTAACTACTTCGGATGAAAAAGTCCTGGGCTGAAGGGCTAAGTACAAGGAGCATGCATTTTTGAAGGCCCGGAACTTTTTGCGATCGCCTGAAAAACGCTCCGGTGTGGGAACCCTGGGCTCAGGGGTAGCCATGATCACTGTGGGGCTTGATGCAACTTGAGAAGAGGAGGCTCCGCTGGTGGGCGCAGGGGCTGCGGCTGTTGATGCAGATGACCCTGAAAGTTGCTGGAGACGACCGTCAATCTGGGCATAGCCTTCCTGCAGTTTCTGGACTGCATCAGTGAGGGTTGTGACCTGCTGGCACAGGATCTCAAGAGGAGAACGCGCTCTGTCGGCCTCTGACATGGCTGGTTTGTACTATCAGAATAGAGGTACTCACCGAGGCCGAGATGCCGAGAGCGGTTCGCTGTTGCGACTAAGCGCACTCCGCCCCTCTGGAGGTGATACAGAGGGTGGATGGCACAAAGAGGCACAAGCTACCAGCAGGCAGGGTAGAGCTTGCGTGGAGGTCCTGTAGAGCTGGAGCAGAGACTGATCAGGATCCAGCAGTAAAAGTCCGGAGCAGGCTGAGGGTCAAACACAGGTAAGCAGACAATCCAGGTCACAGGCTGAGGGTCAAGGCACTGGAGATAGGAGACAAGACTTGGTCACAAGCAGAGGGTCAAGGCACAGGAGACTGAAGGTAAATCCGGGTCGCAGGCAGAGGGTCAAACACAGGTAAGCAAAAGCAAAGTCCGTAAAACAAGCCAAGGTCGGGTCCAGGAGAAGAGCAGAGCAGGTCAGGGTCAATCCGGGTCACAGCAGGTAAACGATCACACAGGAAACAGGAACTCAGGTACAGGAAGCTGAAAGACAAACCAGCAATTCCTCTGAGCACTTGCTCAGCTTTTATAGGCAGCCAGGAAGTCATGTGGAAGTCATGTGGTGCTTGTCATGTGATGACCAGTCTGCAGCTGAAGGTTTCTCTGACAATGTGTCTTTATCTTCCCTGCACAATCGTAAGTCAGCAGCGATTCTTGTGCTCCTCTCTCCTGTTCACATTAACCCTTCATCTACTTCTATCTATCAGCTGTCCCCTCCATAAATCTGTACTGTATGTCCTGCAGCCTCTGGTCTCAGCTCTGAGCATTCCAAGCAGCCATTTAGATGACCCTGTCCTGTCCCAAAATACAGCCTTAGCACTTTCTCTACAGTCCTTCACTCTGCTCTTCATTAACATATATTATTACAACCCAGACCCCCTTCCCCCCTATTCACTCTCTTAGCCCTAATAACTGGTTTGGCCAGTGTGATTGTATGTGCGTTTTACCTGGATTTTAGGTGCATTTCTATTGAATTTCTATTACAAAGTGCGTTTTCATGAAAGCGCTTTAAAGTCCTGCATGCTGCATCTTTGATGCGGCTTCAGAAAATGCACTGTGTAATAGAATTCAATATAAGTGCACCTAAAATCCAGGTAAAACACACATACAATCACACTGTTGTTATTAATATTTATTTGTGCAACTTCTGCATTCATGCAAAAACATTTAACAGTGTCATTTTATAAAATATTTTTTTGAGGGCGCATTTAGGGGCAGGGCAGGGTAGGGGTTAGGTGGGGCAACTGGTGGCGAGTAACCCTTAAGGCCTGGCTAGTAGCTCAGGACTTGAAATTTTGAGCCCTGCCATAGATTGTAGATGCTTAAACTTTTGTACAGACTAAATAATTGGGTTATTTTTACCAAAGAAATGAAGCAGAATACATTTTGACCTACATTTAGATAGAAAGATTATTTATTTGCAAAATGTTCGGCATTTTTTTTGTTTCTATAGCACAAAATAAAAAAAGCCAGTGGTAATTAAATACCACCAAAAGAAAGCTCTATCTGTCTCAAACACTGTACCCATTTTCATTTGGGTACAGTGTTGCATCACTAATTGTCATTTAAAATGTAATGGTGCTGAAAACCTAAAGTGGTTGTAAAGACTCAAGGTTTTTACCTACATGCATTTTATGCATGATGGTAAAAATATTCTCTGTGCAGCAGCCCCTGCCCCCCCCCCCAGTCCCCCTAATACACCTGAGCCCCATTCCATTGCAGCGATGTACACAAGATCATTGTCAACCCAGGGACCTTTCCTTCCTCATTGGCTGAGATACAGCTAATGAGAATAGAAAAGGGACTGGGCTGAGCCACGGCTCTGTGTCTGATCTGAAGGGAGCGAGCCATCTTGGGTGCCTCCACTGTAAGCTGTTTTCTCTGGGGGCACTTGGTAGGAAGGAGGGGCCAGTAGCACCATCGGAGGACCTGTGAAGAGGAGGATCAAGGCTGCTCTGTGCAAACTCACTGCATAGAGCAGGTATTACATGTTTGTTATTTTTCATTTAATAAAACTTTAAAAACGGCCTGGGCAGGAAGGGGTGAAAGTGTCTTGTATTGAGGTGGTTAATCAAGATGATATATCCATGTTCTCTCCGTCTGACATAGCATCATAGCTAAAAAGAGTACATACTACCCAACAAATCAGTTCTGTTTCTCTTGCTTGTGGCTCTGGAATATTACACTCTAAGTTGCATATAACATCTGTCAGGTCTCTCTCCCTTCCACTGTGGCCCAGTATAAATACTTAGATGGTGTGCAGCATGTATTTGAAATATTTCTGGTTCCTTACTGAGACATAAAAAAAAGGTTTTTTTTGTAATAACATATTCCTCATCTCTTCCTCTAACATAGTGGCCAAGTACAAGTGCTTGCATAATATGCAGCCAGTCTATACAATAATCATGGCTGCTGTTTTTGAAATTACATACTCTAGTTCAGTGGTTCTTAAACCTTTTTTGAGTCATAGACCCCTTAAGAATCTGATGAAAGCTACGGACTCCCTCCCCACAAATATTCCCATGCCTGCAGTGAATTAATGAACATTATTTTACTGACATTTGATTGCCTTATACATACAGTATATGACATATACAAAGTTTGATTTAAGTAAACAATCTTAAAAAAGCTCACTACTTTTTGTTCAAAAAGTAATGGCCACTCATCACAAAAAAAATGCAATCATCCAGTCCTAAGAAAAGAAAAGACAAAAAATTCTGCTCAAATCTACTACTATTCTTGTGCAGTGAATGTTAAAACAAACTCAAATGAAAAATATGGGCCAACAACAAGATGCTTAACATTGGGTGCTATAAACAGTGGCAGGGTGCATTTGCTTTAATTAATTTCAATGGGAATCCATTGATTAGGACAAGGGGTAGGGTGGTATAGTGAATGTAAATGTTATTTTTTATCCTACCCTAACAGACCCCCTAAAACCTATCCATCAACCACATAGGGGTCCACTGACCCCAGGTTAAGAACCCCTGCTCTAGTTTTAATGCCCTATGCCCAAATCAATCTGCTTCCATACTCTCCAGCCACTCTGAAACATATGAATGTTAATTTTTTAGTTTGGCATAACAACTAACTCATCTCTGGAATGTGGGCTTGTGCTTTGGAGGTGTTTTGGTCCACTGGTTGACACATTTCTAAACTTTGTACACAATACAGAGTACTATTGAAAATAAGATCACAAATGACTAAGTGCCTTGTTTTGCCGCTGTTTGGAAATTTGTATGCAGTTGTGAAGTTGATAGTGTTAACTAGATTTTCCCTCCCCCAATATCCAATGTTTAACAGAACTTTGCCTACTTTCTGAGAAAATGGTCATTACTGATGTGTAAGATATGGCTTCCATTGACTTCAGTTGAGTTCAGATTTGGGATCCGAACTTTGGTAACATTCACCAAACCTGCATCAAACTGAACCCAGGAACATTTCTAGTAGCAACTTTATTGAAATCCACAGATGTCTACAGCCCGCAGCTAGGGGCATTAAAGGGAGGAGTGATAATGTGTGTTATAATTTAAGTGACTTTTAAAGCTAATATCTATGATATCATATAGTAAATGTAGCTTATCTATTTACATGTACTTTGGGTACCTTGAAATAATTTTTGATCATAAAAAAGCAAATAACATAGAATGGTGGAAATACTGCATGCATAATGCTTTTGTGAATTTAGCTAATGACCACCACGTTATTGTTAACCACTTACCGCAAAGTGACGTAGGGCTACGTCGGCAAACTTTGCGGGGTTATACCGGGATGATGCCTCTAGCTACATGAAAGTGTAGTGGAGGAGTCTAGGGTCTTTTAGACCCTCGATCCCTCCATAAAGAGTACCTGTCACTGCATATTGGTGTCACTGTTCAAACCACACATGTGAGGTATCGCCGCAATCGCCAGAGCGTGAGCAACAATTAAAAAAAAAGAGCTACACTCTAACTCTAAACTGGTAACCGTTAAAATTTTTTAGAGCGTCTCCTATTGAGATTTCTATTGACCGTAGTTTGTCGCCATTCCACGGGTGTGTGCAATTTTAAACCATAGCATGTTGGGTATCTATTTACTCGGCGTGACATCATCTTTCACAATATACAAAAAATGGGCTAACTTTACTGTTTAGTATTTTTTAAATGCAGTGAAATGTGATTTTTCTTAATTTTTCCCAAAAAAATGGCGTTTTAAAGACCGCTGCGCAAATACCGCGTGACAAAAAATATTGCAATGACCGACATCTTATTCTCCAGAGTCTTTGCTAAAAAATATATATATATATAATGTTTGGGGGTTCTAAGTAGTTTTCTAGGAAAAAATACTGATTTTAACTTGTAAACAAAAAGTGTCCGAAATAGGGCTGGGGCTTAAGTGGTTAAAGTATTTTTGTACTGACAGAATTATGGAAAATAGCGGAGTTCTTTTTAATCCAGCGGAGGATTATACAATAAGGATGGCTAATTTTAGGTTCATGTATAATAAACCTTATAATATAATAGTTAGGAAAAAAATGATTGGCCATGGGCATCTGATCATCATTGTAGCATTGTTAGGCCTGTTTCACACAGGCTTCAGCTTGTATAAGAGTAATGTGAACAGCAAGCTTTGGCAAAGCATTTGCAGAGCTTTCAGCAAGCTTTGTTGAAGATTTTAAAATACCATTCAGCTCCAGTTTGTAAATGTTGAACACAGATCCTATTGGGAATGTTGATTGCCACAAGTTGCACACAGGCTTCAGAACTTCTTGAAGCTTGTTGAAAGCCTGATAGCAACTTGCTTCAAGTGGCAATCAACGCTCCCATTAGATTCTGTATTAAACATTTACAAACTGGAGCTGAGTGATACTTTAAAGTAGGGATAGACCGATTATCGGCAAGGCCGATATATCGGTGGCCTATATGCACTTTCCCCGATATATCGGTATCGGCCCTGGAACTGGCCGATTTTGCCGATATTTTTGTGATCTCATTCTGCCTTCTTAGGCTGCTTCCCTCGTCTTGGACAGCCTCGTCTGGAGTTGGGACTAGTCTTGCGGGAGTGTATCACAGTCATACCCCCGCCCACCTACAGCAGCCCGGTGCCAGCAAGCCACCCACATCCACAGGCCCTGTACCAGCCAGCCACAGGCACTGTACCAGTGAGCCAGCCAGCCAACCACAGGCCCTGTACCAGCCAGCCAGCCAGCCACCCACAGGCCCTGTACCAGCCAGCCACCCACAGGCCCTGTATCAGCCAGCCACCCACCCTCCACAGGGTGCCAGCCAGCCAGCCACCCACCACAGGGTGCCAGCCACCCACCACAGGATGCCAGACAGCCAGCCACCTACAGACAGGGTGCCAGACAGCCAGCCACCCACAGGCCCTGTACTAGCCAGCCACAGGCACTGTACCAGCCAGCCACAGGCACTGTACCAGCCATCCACCCACATGCCCTGTACCAGCCAGCCACCCACAGCCCCTGAGCCAGCCACCCACCTACCACAGGGTGCCAGCCAGCCACCCACCCACCACAGGGTGCCAGCCAGCCACCCACCCTCCCACCACAGGGTGCCAGCTACCCACCACAGGGTGCCAGACAGCCAGCCACCCACCTCAGGGTACCAGCCAGCCAGCCACCCACCACAGGGTGACAGCCAGCCAGCCACCCACCACAGGGTGACAGCCAGCCAGCCAGCCACCCACCACAGGGTGCCAGCAAGCCAGCCACCCACCACAGGGTTCCAGACAGCCAGCCACCCACCCACCACAGGGTGCCAGCAAGCCAGCCATTAAGAATTAAACAAAAATTCACATGTTCTGTACCAGATTTGTGTCAAAGATTGTCTTTATTTTTCAAAACTTTAAATGTGTAAAATATCGGCCCATATCGGCCGATACTGATACGTTCTGACCAAAATATCGGTATCTGTATCGGCCCTGAAAAAAACATATCGGTATATCCCTACTTTAAAGCTTTAAAAAAGCTTGCTGAAAGCTCTGCAAATACTTGTTCAAAGCTTGCTGTTCATACTGCTATTATACAAGCTAAGCCTGTGTCAAACAGGCCTTAAAGGTAATGTCCAGATAATTTTTTTCTTTAGGTTTTGATTACATGGGTGGAATTCTATAGTGTTTACTCTGATTCTGTACCAATAAATACAGTATAAAGAAAATGTTTTTTTTTTTTATATTAGTGTCTCTTCCTTAAAACTCCTAATCACGACCGCTCCTGAGTTTACAGGAGAAACAGTAAAACCCCTGTCGGGTTCTTACTGCTATCTGGGGCTGTGTTAAAAGAGCTATTCCTTTACTTCCTGTCAGACTGACAAAACTTTTCCAAACAGGAAGTAAAAAACATCAATAAGAGACACAGACAGCAATAGAAAAGATTGATGGAGATTCCAGCTTTTTCCTACTCCACAGGGTAAAAAAGGGATTTTTATTGCTGACTGTATCCCAGTTTCAGATTTTCTGTAAATTTTTGTTGAGTAAAACTGTTGTTATTGGGAAAGTTGGGAAATCTTTAAACAAAACTCTAAATAGCAGTAAGAGCCCATTCACACTGCCGCAACTTGTCAGGCGACTTGTCAGCCTGACAAGTCGCGGTCAGTCACGGTCCATTGAGTAGTACAGGACCCGTTCTAATAGGAGCGACACAAGTCCCTCCGACTTAGAAAAAGGGTCCTGTACTACTTTGGGGCGACCTCGGAACGACTTGCATTGACTTCCATTATGTGAAGTCCCTGCAAGTCGCGCCGAAGTCGCGGTGCACACGACTTCACAGGTCGCCCTCCAAAGTTGTGTCACCTCAGTGTGAACCGGCTCTTAAACTCCAACATGGGGTTCTAATACTTCCCTTTCTATCCAAATAAAAAAAAAATTGGCTGAACATACAATTTAAAATTGATTGCTGAACACCTAATAAAGATTTAGCCTGCAGAGTTTCCTTTTAACATGTATTTAGGGATTGTTCAGGGTGGAACAAACACTGACAATTAGATTGGGCTCATCTTATCAGAAAAGTGAGCTCTTTAAGATGTAGGATGGAACCATTCATAACCTGTGTTCCATTATGTTACACTCTAAATTCCACTGCCAGCTAATGAGAATCTGTTAACGTTTGATGAACCAAGCCAACCATTTTAGTGGTAGCTGCTAATAGACCTACAGGAGGGTAATTTCCTGAAGTCATTTCCATCCATAAGCATGGATGTTTATTTAACTATGGTAACTGTTACAGTTTTGAATACACAAACTGTGACGAATACTAATGTAACATTGGAAGTGTTTCTGTGGTAGTACATTTGCAAAATGTGTACAATGACATAAGAATCATTGAAAAACTTTGCAAACTTTAACTGATTGAGTTTAGATGAAGAAATGGTAATTGATGGTCTTAAAAAAAGGTTTTGTAGATGCAAGGTAAAACTTTGGTATTGCACTTACTCCTTTTTAGGGATACAGTTGTAGAATAAATCAGAAGATCACATTTTGTAGTCTGGTATTTTTTTTACCTCAATCCACAGCACTACCAAAGGAATTTCACTATTCTACAACGTACTCCTATATAAAATGACTTTTGTTAAAACAAGCCCAATACTTAAATGGGAAAAGGATCTTGGACAGTTCTATACTTCCTCTCAATGGATCTCAGCCTTTAAATCAATATATTCGTAATACCACTGTGTCAATCACTGGGAAATATCACAAAAATTAATTTCCAGGTGGTGTCTTACTCCCTACCAACTGGCCAAGTTTTCTCAAAACAATTCCGCTCTCGCTGGAGAGGTTGTGGACAAACCCTCTATCATATATTTTGGTCCTGTAAACTTTCCAGAACTGGAGCAAAATATTTAAATTTCTCTCTGATATCACAGTTGTCCTTCCTAAGTCAAATCCTGCAATGGCAATTCTGAACTTACAAATTGATTATCTACCATTACCGTTATGCACAATGACTACCCATATATTATTAGCTGTGAGAACAGTGATAGCCAAACACTGGAGAGCAGATCAGGCCCTCAATAAATCTGAAGTCTTATTATTAACCCAACTGAACCACTCACACAAGAAATCCATATCTGTTAGAACTGGTAAAAACCAGCGTTTTGAGGCAGTATGGGAACCGTTGAGAGACTGATTTACCCTTCCATAACAGTTCAACCCCTTCTGAGGGTGTGACTCTGAGATCTATCGCTGTTTTTCTTTATTGTTGTTTATTACTTCATCTACAGAATTTCCTTGTTTGACTATGTGAAAATCAACAGAGTTTTAGGTGTTGACTTCCCATTCTAGTATGCTATATTTTTTTAAGAGTTGTATATCTTTGCATTCCTGTACAATTCTGCACCTATTCTTGATACTTAATAAAAATTATTGATAAAAAAAAAAAAAAAAAAAAAAAGAAGATCACATTTTGTAATAATCCCCCATTCACATAAAGATTACATTTGAATGAAAAATTTGTGTACAATGCTTAATGAAGTATGCAGTGTTCACGCTTTTCCTATCAGCCTACCTAAGTTTGCTACACAGGTTGATTCTCTAAAATTGGAGAGTGCAAAACCTGGTGCAGCTCTGCATAGAAACAAATAAGCTTCCAGGGTTTTTTTTTTTTTTTGTCAAAGCTTAAGGCTCCTTTCACACATGCAAACCATTTGTCCATTTTTCATCCATCCATTGACAGATGAAGAATGGACATCAATGCATCTCTATGGAAAACGGATGTAAACGGATGATCATCTGTTTTCATTAGTTTACATTAGCATCTGTCAACATCCGTTTTTGGAAACGGATCAAAGCCCTATTTTTATTCCATTAAAAAAAGGGAATGGATGAAAAACCAATGTAAATGGACAAAAGGTCAGTTTTTGCATTTGTTTTTGCTTTGGTAGTGGATGTAAAAAAAACATGATATAACAACTGATGAGAAACTGATGAGCAACTGATGTAAAACTGATAAAAAAAAAGTATGACAAACTGATGTAAACTTCATCCGTTTATTCTTTGCATGCATGTGTGAAGGGGGCCTAACTGAACAAACTGAAGTTATAATCTGATTGGTTACCATGCACAGCTGCACCAGATTTTGCACTCTCCTGTTTTAGTAAATCAACCTTGTAGTGACATCATTTTTCTCCACCCTGGGAAACATTTTAACAACACATCCCTATAGAAAGGTAAGTTTCTATATGGCTGCCATCATGCCAGCTTGGAATCCTTACTGAGAATAAATAGGTGAAGTTAAAACACAATGATGGCTCCAATTTATCTTAAGAAAATGGATATTTCTGATTGAGAGAAGTCTGCAAACATTCATAATCCTTTTACCCATGAAAAATAGAAAATATAAGTTCCATTAGTGTCTCCCTGGGTCTAGACTTCAACTCAGTCTTCTGAAAACATCAGCTCAATTTATGTACATGGAATGCATATCTCAAGAAATCATTTTAAAATTAAGCATGGTTTTGGAAAAAGAAAATGCAAGCTGTGTTTAGAATTTTATTGTTTGACTTCAACAACCCTTTATAGATTTGTTTAGCCCCTTTCCGACCAAAAATGCTCAACTCAAGATAAAACCTATTTTGCTTTATATATAGCAGGTAAGACTCAGATTGGGTGCTTTGACACCTCACTCCTACATAATTGTAGGAGATGTCCAGGTGATGCAAAGGCAGGAGAGGCCCTCACCGAAGCTTTATGTTCTTGGTCCTGTGTATATAGTTTTTTTTCTCAAAGTATCACTCCCTGCTGTTTGTTAATAGCTGACTTGCCAGAAATACAGATGTACATCTGAGTGAGTGATCACCAGGGAAGGGAAAATAAAAAAAATGCTTTTCAGCTGCTGTGCTGCTGTCAGCAGACTTGTGACATCATTCCCAAGCAGTGTTCTCAATGCTCTTCTAAGGCAGACCTTGATAGACTTTAGGCCCGTACACACGTACCGATTGTCGGCCGTAAATATTCGGCCAACGTCCGATCGGCCGATTGTCGGCTTGTTAGTATGATGCTTCCGACAACCGACTGCGACTTTTCGGCCAAACAAAATCTGGTCTGCATGCTATAAAATTTTTGTTGGCCAACAACAGAACGGCCGATTGTTCGTCAGTCAGTACAGATTTCGGCCGACAAACATCAGATGAGCAAGACTGGGCATGCTCAGAGAAGAAAAAACACAAGAAAAGTAGACCAGAACATGACATCACTTCTGCAGTTGGTTGTTGTTGGCCGACAAAATTCGTGTGCAGTCTAGAGCACATTTCAACCAACACAACAACACTGGACAAAAGATGGCCGATCGTTCGGCCGACAATCGGTGCGTGTGTACGGGGCTTTAGTCTAGGCACAGTCACTGGGTTGGAGCTCAAGAACTACTGTTTAATTAAAAAAAGTGTGGCTTGAAAAAAATAACATAGTCCCTACATATTGTAACTTGCTGGGAATGTATTTACGCTTTCTTATGAAGCTTCTTATAATTAAACGTTTAATATACCTTCAAAGCAATAAAATGGTCTATGTGAAATTCCCATTTCACTGTTTCCATTATCTTGGAGACAATTAAGTAGATTGGTGTAAATATGTTAAATGTGTTTGTTTCTTTTACAGCTAACCACCCTTTCAGAAAAACAGCCGAGAAACACTAAAATTTTTATCATAATGTGTGGATACATGTACGGAATTTCTGCTGGTATATTTACATAGATTGTCTGCCAAAAACGCATAAATAATCAGTTTAGAAATCCAAACAAGAAGAAAAAACTGTCTAAATAAATATCAGTTTTAATCTGCAGTTTATTCATCAGATTAAATGTTATATGTTCTGAAATAAATAGCAGGTTGTTGGGCCAGTCACATCCTTCCTTGTAACCGGCTTATGGCAAAGGGATTGAAAAAATCCCAGCAAAGAATTTAAGAGCTGAAAGAACATGTAGTAATCCCTGTTTGTTCCCCTTATCTTACACTATTTGGGGACTTTGTATTTTTTAACTTTGGAAAAAGTCTTGGATTGTATTTTACCAAAGCTTAGTTTTACAGTATAATACAATAATTTCCAGGATGAAAACTAGGTTTGCAGACAGTAATGTTTTCTGCGTAGTTAGTTAGACTCCAGGGTAGATTTTGCATTGACCCTTGAAATACATATGTGTGAACTTATTGCCAGAAGTTTGCTAATTCTTTTCAGCTAAACTTGTTATCCAAATGCAGATATGTTGGTGAAGTGCTGCATCAGGATTTTGGTAGGTATTTTGTTTTGTTGATATTTTAGTTAAAAGGCTGCTTTCTAAGATCCGATAGGTCTGAAGAGAAGGTCCTAGGACTGGCAGAAGTAAGCTTGGTAGAGTGAAGAATGTGGCAGACATATGGTTGAGAGTCAATTTTTATTTGTCATTAGAGTAAAAAGATAGCCAACATGTTTGTGAGCCTAACCAATGCCCATTCATCAGGACTAGTGCAGGAGATAGATAGAATCAAGTTACGCTGGGAGTAGGTATTCTGGTGTAGATTTCATTAGCATGGAATAATGGAATGGCCTGGTCTTGCCTCACCAAATGTATGACCTATCCACCCATGCCTGCTCCCGGATTTCACTTATCTCTACTGCAGAAAGGCAGTATTGCTTAGTTAAGGGTCAGCTTCATTCATTGATTGATTTATAAAAGAGGCGCAGCTCACTGATGAGCTCACAGCTGTATTCTTTCCACCTGTAAGAAAGCTAGCATTGACACCACATTGGAATACATTGCTACCCATTCATTTCTTTCACAATCTTGCTGTGCATGGGACATATATACATTTGAATACTTACTATATTTAGAAAATGTATTTAAAACTGAGCTTGAAAAAATAAAAGTCTGCTGCTACAAATACTGTAGCTGCTGACTTTTAATATAAGGACACTTACCTGTCCAGCAGCCCAAGACAATTCATCCATCGGCTTTGGGGTGCAGGCACTGGTGTTGCAAGTAAGGGAAACTGGCAGTGAAGCCTTCAGGCTTTAGCCAGTTTTCTACTGCACATGCGTGAGTCATGGTGCGCTTTCTGAATGGTCCTGCCATCTTCTGGGACACATACAGGTCCCAGAAGGCAGTGGGGGTGGAGGAGAGGATGTCGTAGTTTGCCTTGCGGCGATCTTATCTGGAAGTGGTACCTGCCAAAACCAAGTACAGGCTCCCCCTCGAAAAAAATGAGTTTATATAAACTCATTATTGGATTAAATGGTGTTTTTTTTTTTATTGACTACAGTTTTGCTTTAACAATTCCTTGAGGTGGTGAGCGGTTGATGCACTGGCTTGCAGTGTCCTCCTAGCACCCAAGAAACCAAGAATGCCGGCAGCTGGATCTTCAGCAATAAATAAATAGGCTAGGATTAGCCCTGCCCCTGTATTATTTTGTGCCAAACCTGGATTAATACATTTATTCATTGTGGAAGATCATGCTGCCAGCTTTCTTTTATCAACATGTATAGGGAGCTCCTATTTACTATGCTCCTGTTTACTATACTCCTTTGGTTATGAGCACCAAGCACCCATACAAGCCAAAGCCAAACTTCTCCTAACCCGGTTTTCTATATTAGCTTTTGATGACTGTTTGATGCTAGTTTTGTGGTTTGCTCATAATAATAATAATATTAATAATAATATTTATATATACATACATACTGTATATATATATATATATATATATATATATATATATCTCACAAAAGTGAGTACACCCCTCACTTTTTTATAAATATTTTATTATATCGTTTCATGTGACAACACTGAGGAAATTACACTTTGCTACAATGTAAAGTAGTGAGTGTACAGCTTGTATAACAGTGTAAATTTGCTGCCCCATCGAAATAACTCAGCACACAGCCTTTAATGTCTAAGCCGCTGGCAACAAAGTGAGTACACCCCTAAGTAAACATGTCCAAATTGGGTCCATTTAGCCATTTTTCTCATACTGGTCACTGGAAGATCAACATGGCACCTCATGGCAACGAACTCTATAAAGGATCTGAAAAAAAGAATTGTTGCTCTACATAAAGATGGCCTAGGCTATAAGATGATGCTAAGACCCTAAAACTGAGCTACAGCATGGTGGCTAAAACCACACAGCGGTTTAACAGGACAGGTTCCAGTCAGAACAGGCCTCGCCATGGTCGACCAAAGAAGTTGAGTGCACGAGCTCAGCATCATATTTAGAGGTTGTCTTTGAAATAGATGTATAAGTGCTGCCGGCATTTCTGCAGAGGTTGAAGGTGTGGGGAGTCAGCCTGTCAGTGCTCAGACCATACACCGCACATTGCATCAAATTGGTCTGCATGGCTGTCGTCCCAGAAGCAAGCCTCTTCTAAAGATGATGCACAAGAAAGCCCACAAACAGTTTGCTGAAGACAAGCAGACTAAGGACATGGATTACTGGAACCATGTCCTGTGGTCTGATGAGACCTAGATACATCTATTTGGTTCAGATGGTGTCAAGCGTGTGTGGCGGCAACCAGGGGAGGAGTACAAAGACACATGAGTCTTTCCTACATTCAAGCATGGTGGTGGGAGTGTCAAGGTCTGGGGCTGCATGAGTGCTGCCAGCACTGGGGAGATACAGTTCATTGAGGGAACCATGAATGCCAACATGTACTGTGACATACTGAAGCAAAGCTGAACCCCTCCCTTCCGAGAGTGGGCCACAAGGCAGTATTCCAACATGATTACGACCCCAAACACACCTCCAAGACGACCACTGCCTTGCTAAAGAAGCTGAGGGTAAAGTTGATGGACTGACCAAGCATGTCTCCAGACCTAAACCCTATTGAGCATCTGTGGGGCATCCTCAAACTGAAAGTGGAGGAGCGCAAGGTCTCTAACATCCACCAGCTCCGTGATGTCATCATGGAGGAGAGGAAGAGGACTCCAGTGGCAACCTGTGAAGCTCTGGTATATATATATATAAAAGTTTTAGGTAGATGTGAAAAAATGCTGTTATTTAGAATTATTTCAGAAAAGATGTG
Organism: Pelophylax lessonae; assembly: GCF_965119305.1. Taxonomy (NCBI): domain Eukaryota; kingdom Metazoa; phylum Chordata; class Amphibia; order Anura; family Ranidae; genus Pelophylax; species Pelophylax lessonae. The sequence goes on from NC_138773.1 coordinate 211,514,396, forward strand.
TTAATAGTTTATTTTTTTCATTAATTAACAACATATACATTAACAAAATGAAAAGTAAATGAACAGAAGAGAAATACAAAGAGAAATACCCTTTGCCTACAAAAAATATTCTAGGTACACTTTAACACAGTTTTTGAAGGAATTCAGCTGGTAGGTCGTTTGAGAACTAACCATGTATCTTCTCTGGATGCAGGCTGCCTCAATTCCTTCTGTCTCTTCATGTAATCCCAGACAGATTTGATTATGTTGAGGTCAGTCCTCTGTAGAGGCCAAACCATTACTTCCAGGACTCCTTGTTATTCTTTAAGCTGAAAATAGTTTTTAAATACATTGGCTGTATGGTTGGATTTGTCCTGCTGCATAATAAATTTGGTTCCAATCATACAAAACCCTGATGGTATGGATAAGTATCTGCCTCTATTTCTCAGCATTGAAGAAACCATTTTACCTCACCAAAACTCCAATTACATTTGCAGAAATCCATCCCCAAACTTGCAGGGAATTTCCACCATGCTTCACTGTTGCCTGCAGACACTCATTATAGTACCATTCTCCAGCACTTTGGCAAACAAACTGCCTCCTGCTACACCCATGAAGACCTGACCTTGGTAGCAGAGTATGGCTGGTCCTCAACCAGTTTTAAGCCTCCTACACAGCTGTTTCTTTTTCAGTTAATGACTGTGTTTCAACCTACATATGAAATTGATAATTATTAGCACCTGCTTGGTATCAGGGTGCCTGGAGACCAGGCCACACAAAGATGCAAGGAAAATAAAGCAGTTTATTAGAGCAACAACAATAAACACACAGCAAGAGTGAGGAGGAAATCAGGAACAGCCAGGGTCAAGTCCAGAAGGGTAGTCATCCAAGCTGGGATCAAGTCTAGTGGCGGGTAGTCATCCAAGCCACAGTTGAGTCCAGAGGCAGGTAGTCTGCCAATGCCGGATTGTCTGCCGATGCCGGGTCATCTGCCAATGCAGAATTGAGAGCAAGGAAAGTCATCAGCCAAGCCAGGTCATGCACGGAGGAACACGGAGAACAGAAGGCTGCTAGCAGTGATGCACCTTGGAGCACAAACACAAGGGCAAAGGAATGCAAGCCAACAGGTGATATATATATAGTCAGGTGTGCAACCTCATCACTGAGCGACGCACAGGCAGCAGGCAAACAGTTTATAAAAGACAGCAGTCTGCACATGTCCAAGATGGCTGCCAACAGGAAGGCAAGGTAAGACGTTGACACTTGGTATTTTTGGTTAACCATACACCTGACTTTAATCCTAAGCCTACAAAATGTCTGACTTGCAAGTGTAAGAACTGATGCTGGTTTAAAGCCAAAGGGTAATCACACCAATTATTGATTTGATTTAGATTTTTTCTTCTGTTTGGTCACTTTGCATTTTGTGAATTGATAAAAATAAACAATTAAAATATATAAAATATATATTTTTAAAGGCATTCTTACTTTACAGCATTTCTTTACGTCTGTCTAAAACTTTTGCACAGTACTGTATACATATAATATGCAAATATCAGGAAATGCCTGTAAGATATTTGGCTCATAGAAATGCATGTGAGCGTGGCATTCTCAGCAGAACGCTGGCCAAGCACGCGCATGCATGCGCACAGATGCACACACAGTGCATGATGCCAGACAGCCTATTTAGGGATGCTTCTGCCCATGCTCAAGTGCTGACTGGTCTTTTGGCTGTTCCCTGTGTATAAGTCTGCGTGTTCCTTTGTTGTTGACCCCGGCTTGCCTCTGACCTAAATGTGGTTCCTGCTTTTAATTTGTCCCCAGTTCCTAATCCAGGCTCTGTTTTTAACCACATCTCTGCCTTATGATTCTGTATCTCTCTGCCCACCCACTGCTGACCTTGGCTATTCCTGTGACAATGATTCTGTTTCTGATTCTGTTTCTATGTCCCATTCGAGTGCCTACCTGGGTGCCATCCATACCAGCTCTGCTCACCACCGTGTGTTCCTGCCCCAGGTCTGCTGGGGGCTCTGACAAGCTGTGCATCTGGAATTTGCAGGCCCCTTTAACCTCATATGGATCTCCCAGCACAGCTACGTTTCCCGACCTGATTTTCTGCAAGCCAGCCTGGGACCACATGTCCTGCTGAAAGCTCTCCTGTCAACACCTGCCAGCACTCATGTTCCTCCTGTCCCTCTGTACCCTCTTTTTCACCTTCAGTGGGACCTGGGCTGGAGATACAAACGAAGACCATCTCGTTAATTCAGTCTCTGATCAGGTATGTGACAGCAATACACTTGGGAACTAAATTTAACCAGTGGTTGCCAGTGTTTGTTCTATGCCAGAGCAATGATCCTGCCGAATTATTAATAGTTAAAACAAATTAAATCTAACATTCTCAAAAGTTGTAAAACGGTGAAGCAAACATAAGTACAAAAACAGTATATTGACAAAGTGAAAAAGTGATGGGGAATCAAAGGAAAAAAAGAGTGAATTTCTACATGGAGTCATTATGAAATAAAATTCTGCTTCTTTATTTATATATTTATAAACTGTACCAAAATTATTTGACAAATGTAATAGCATTATATTGACAGAAAGTGCTGAGCCATTATGCTATTGAGCTCAATGGTTTCTCCTTTGAAACCATGTATTTAACTAACTCAGAAAGATTTGCCTGAATTGATTATTTAGTTAAATGTAAGATGTAACAGAAAAGGCATTGCTTTTAAACAAATGACAGCATTCACACGATACTTGAGTGGGGAAAGAATATTTGGTCCATTTTACTATTTTCCATTGCAGACATCTGCATTCCTCTAACCAGTGATCCAGTGAGCAATAGGTTAGAGATGCTTTGGGGTTATAAGAAATCTGCATATTTTCCCATTGCAAATTCAAGTTGCAAAAAAAATGTTAGTAGTACAAGCATTTGTTTAGAGATTTTTTTATGGGTCAAATGCAATACATTGCTTTTGTTTTCATGGAAAACAAAAACACTAAAAATATCATTATATCATACTTAGGTGTCTTCTTTACCAATTGTTAATCACTGTTGTTTCACATTTCTAAAAACTGTTATGCAATGGAGGTGATGACTATCATTGAAAAGTTGCAAAAGAGTGCTGTGATGTTATATGCTATTTAATAACCACTTGCCGACCAGCTGCCGTCGATATATGGCAGCAGGTTCCCGCAAATCGCCGTACCTGTATCTTGTACCTGTAAACGCCGGGCACCCGCAATAGCTCCCCGTGAAGAGAAAACGGCGGTCTGCTGTTGTAAACACAGCAGACCGTTGTTCTCTCAGGAATCAATACAGAGCTCCTGCGTTCCTTCTATTTAGGAACACAGGTCTTTGTGTTGATTAACCCTTTGATCGTCCCTGGGTTAACCTGCTAGTGACGTTAGTACAGTAACAGTGCATATTTTTAGCACTGATTACTGTAGTAATGTCACTGGTCCCCCCCCAAAAGTGTCAAAAATGTAACTTAGGGGTCCTTTCTGTCTGCCGCAATGTCGCAGTCCCGCTAAAAATCGTTAATCGCCGCCATTATAAATAAAAATGACATAAATCTTTCCCCTAGTTTGTAGACGAGATAACTTTTGCGCAAACCATTCAATCAAAATACACTTATTGGGGTTTTTTTTACCAAAAATATGTAGCAGAATACAAATTGGCCTAAAATGATGAAAAAAAAATAGATTTTTAATTTTTTTTTTTTAAATTTCAATAAATTTTATTGGAGAATATCAAGTACAAACAGTAACTGAAATGGTACAGAAATGAAAACTGTAACACAACATGCGGTAGTAGAAATATGAAGTACAGCAAAATGGGGAGGGTATGCAGCAAGCAATGCGTATATATAAAATCCAGGAATAAGTCAGAGTAAGTGGGACCAAAACTTGACCCAGAAAAGCCTAAAAAGTGGGATACCAGCTAGTGGATAACAGGGGCGACCCCCTCAATGGCAGAGCTCCACCCCCGAGACACCCCAAAAGGGAGCATACTGTGTCTCGGGGTAAGAGCACCCGAATTTTTTTTTTATTGGCAATGTTATATAGCAGAAAGTAAAAAAAATGTTTTTTTTTCCCACAATTGTCACTCTTTTTTTGTTTATAGTGCAAAAAATAAAAATCGCAGAGGGGAAAAAATACCACCAAAAGAAAGCTCTATTTGTGGGGAAAAAAAGACATCAATTTTATTTGGGTACAGCATCACACGACAGCGTAATTGTCAGTTACAGTAACGAAGTGTCGAATCGCAAAAAAGGGCCTGGTCATTAAGGGGGGAAATCTGGTCCAGAAGTGGTTAATATGTACTGTTATGGGGACAACTGAAACACAGCATTGTTCACGTAGTTTGTGGACTTTATTTCAGCAACCTTAATAACAAAATTTAAGCAAAATCAAAGACAAAAATGGCAAGATAAAAATGCATAGCGTTTTGAAAGATACACTTTATTGTCAAAAGTATTGGGACACCATATGAACTTGGCATCCCAGTCTTAGTCTGTAGGGTTTAATATTAAGTTGGCCCACCCTTCGCATCTATAACTGCTTCAACTTTTCTGAGAAGGCTATCCACAAGGTTTAGGAGTGTGTCCATGGTCTATAATTGAAGGGAAATTTTCCAACGGGTATACTAGTTCTGGTGACCTGTTGAGGTCTCAATTGATTCACTTAATTTGCAGTAATTCCCCCCCCCCCCCCTTATGTTTTTGCTATGGGACAGGAAATTAAGGGAAACCTCTGTCTCAGTTGTCAAAAAAAAAAAACTAACAGGGGTTATAAGTTATAACCCTCCTTTATTCTTTCTAAAAGTAAAAAAAAAAAAGTGTGAATCTGTTTGGGGCTCATGATAATTGTAACAGGATCATTCTGGGAGAGTCCCATAGTCTAGTTTCAACCTACTATCACTGTTAATTTGTTCCTTTGTTCATTGGTAAGATTTGTCTTGATTTATATATTTTTCTTTTTATTATATTATTAGCCTGCAATACTAAAATAAAGACCAGCTCTATTCACCACAAGCTCTGACATCTCTACACTAGAACAGTGCTGGTCTATCTGTAATGCATCCAACTCTTGTAAAATGGCTAATTTAATATGGCAGTTGTAAATGTGGGTTTTGGCAACAGTAGCAGATGGTGGATTTGTGGTTTGGGTTGTGGAAAACAAGGCTATGTAAGTCTATGCAAAAGCAGGTCAAGGTGCACATCTGAAGAAAACGATAAACAGGTATCCGATGTATTGCTGGGTGTGGACAGGAAGTTACATCACACTTGTGTAATTTCCTGGAAGATGATATTAAGTCATACCAAGTGGGAGGAAGAGGAGGGGCTAAAGCAGCTTAAATAGGTGCGAATTGGACTTGAAAAAAGGTTTTTCACCCCCCCCCCCCAAACGTCATCAGCATGCCCCACCTCTTTCTGCTATCAAGTGTCTGCAATTGGTAACCTTGTTATATTTAGCATTTTTGTATTACATTATACTTGCTTGGGACTTACAGCACAATAGACTCTCTGCACCTTGCCAGGTCTGAATATGCTCTCCCTCTAGCTGTTGGGTTTAACTCTTCCCTGTCTAGCTTAGCTTCCCATGATGCTGATATCTGTGCATTGCTTGTACAACTATGTTTATTATCATTTTTGTATGGCTTTATACCTACTTTTTCAGGTTGAAAAGGAGATAAGGTATGCTACTTGAACTTGAACTATAGCTTGCTCGTGTGCTGACCTATTCATTGTATATACTTTTACTGTTCTAAGGCACTGTGAAGATAAGGGTATATATATCATACTGTGTATAGTATATAAACCAATACAATCTACCACAAGTTCTGACTTCTCTAAACTAGAATAGTGCCAGTCTAACTGTAAGCCAGCCAAACTTGTGTGAAATGGCTGCTTTAATGGTTGAACATGGCAATATTAAAAGTGGGTTTTGGTAAGAGCAGCAGCTGCTGGGTTTGTGGTTTGTGTCACAAAAACAAATCTATGCAAAAGCACGTCACAGGTATAGAGTTCACAGGTGAAGGTGTGTGTCTGAATAATCAGATCAGAATCAGTGTATGGCTGATGTGTAATTTTTTACCTTAAAATTGTACAACTGAGTTTGGGGAAAAAGAAGAGACTGCTCTCACTGTGACCCCCTTGTCTTGGAAGCCTACGACTCTCAGTATCCCATGGCTTGCACTCTAATCTTTAGCTATAAAATTTTTAAACCTAGTTAGGTTGTGATAATAGTAATATTTATTTTTACTGTTGAAACCACTTTTTTTTTTTACTTTACCTGTAGGTTTACCTAGTTCCAACTTGAACCTCTTGATAGTTACAATTAAACTCCAGGAAGATATTAAAAACAAAACAGTAAAACCACCAGAAGGTACAGTATGTTTTTTTTTTAAAAATAAGTGTATGTATTTTTATTACAACCATTAAATTGGTTGTTAACCTCAGACATGAAATTGGAAAAGTATATCCCTCTATAGTGTGTACTTGTCTCAATCCATAGCACTAAGTGTCATTTCTGTCAGTTGCCCTATTCCTCTGCTATCGGCATGAGTCACTTCTGACAAGTTTTGTTGTCGCCAAGACAAAAAAAGTGACAAAGAAGGGAGCCCCAGCATACAGCCTGTGATTGACAGCTGCGGCTCTGTTTCTGTGTGCCGTGTGATGTGGGATGTGTCCCTTCCCTACAATCAGTTTAGCTCCCCCCCCCCCCCTTTCAGAAAGCTCAGACAAGATGTATAAATTCTACAAGTTTAATGGCTATAGAGAATAGATGACTGCAGATAAACAGGTACAACTTATGTAGGAGGATTTGTTTAATATTTCTGTATCAGCTGAAACTAATTGCTTCACTGGGTATATGTAAGGGTTCACAGCCTCTTTAAAACCTGTTTTTTTTTTTTTTACATATTACATTTTTATTAAATATTTAGCAAAATTATATTCAAAAAGCCCAGAATCTGGGACACCTTGATCCCATATACCACAACATTAGTAGAGCAGGAATATGACAATCCTTTCTAATACTTCTAAGAACTAAAAAAAAATTGATATAAATATGTCTTACCACCTGTTCAACAAAAGCATCAATACTTAGGTAACCATTATTTCACTTCGACAAAAATTTGCCCAGAAACAGACAAAACAAAAAGACAAGAGAGAAAAGAAGAAAACAATGAAAATCCCAAGCGCATATCTATTTCTCTGACAATCCATCTGAGGAGCTCCTCATTGCCCCCCCCCCCCCAAAAAAAAAAAAAATTCTTACCATGTCACCATTTTAAGTCAAAACAAATATATAAAGTAGATGCTATTTATAGGAAGGATCCCAGAGCATCAGAGCCCAACCCAAAAACTCAATTCAAGGAGACCATACTGCCATGTAATTGGAATAACGTTCTTGTAGATTTGCCTTTAATTCCTCCATTATCCTTAAATGATTCAATTCAACTGTCCACTCTTTAATAGTAGGAGCAGCATTGGTGTTCCAATGTCTAGGTACAGGCAGTCCCTGGGTTACAGACATCCGACTTACAAACGACTCCTACTTACAAACGAAGGGAGACAACAGGAAGTGAGAGGAAATGAGGAAATGTAACTCTAGGAAATGTAACTCTAGGAAGGGAAATTCACTCCTGTAAGAGTTATCATTCGAAAAAGGTGTCTCCACTGAAGCTTTATAACCAATCCTTGTTTCCACAACTACCCAACATTTTCAAATTCCAATTGTCATAGGGATAGAAAATGAGGTGAAATCTTCTGAACAGGGACACAGACAGCAAAAAAATGTTACAGGGGTGTTAACTCTTCCCTATGATATCCAAAAAATTTGGAAATTATTGTTTTGGCTGGAGCTACACTTAAAAAATGTACCTGTTCAGACTTACAAACAAACTTACTTAAGAACAAATCTACAGACCCTATCTTGTTTGTAACTTGGGGACTGCCTCTATAAATATTCGCCCTGCTGAAAGGAGAAAACAAAGTAATTCCTTTTTAACCTCTCCCTTGGAGCCTGGATAAATAGACAATAAGGCCATTTCCAGAGTTTTCTGATATATTATACCAGTAACAAGACAGCAAATTTGGAAAGCAGACTCCCAGCATGTTATAGTCCGGGGGGCAAGTCCACCATATGTGGATCATTGTTCCTTTATCAACCCCGCAGCGCCAACACCTATCAGGGCAATTTAAGGACATTCTTTGAAGCCTCACAGGGCATCTATACCACCTGGTTAGTATTTTTTTTAGCTCATCTCTTGTATATATGTTGAGAGACTTGATTTAAAGGTTAGGAAGAATGACTTCTTCCAAACTTCTGTTGTGATCCTATGGCCCAATTCCCTCTCCCAATCTCTGGTGTAGTATGGACAGTTAGGAAATGCATGGAATAACAGTATACCATATATTTTAGAAATATGAGAACACTCTGAAAACCCAGTGCAAAGAGATTCAGATGGAGTTAAGTTCCTATGAAGTGAACCTTTATTTGATAATTTTGTAAAAAAAAGTGCTGAAGCTAAAAGTAATAAAGCCAACGACCTGGATAGTTACATTCTGTGATTGCTATTGCATTAAACGTTTGAAGTCTCTTAGTTGTAAGCATTTGTTTGATCGAAAGGTGTCCATCTTAGGAACATAGTCGACAATAGACTCAGCGGGAATTCTGGATTGCCCATAATTAGAGTAAGTGGGCCTGGGATAAGTGTTTAAAGAAACACTTATCTTTCGAATAGTCAAATAGTTGAATGCCAGATTCTTAGCGGTGATAGTGTCAGAGATGAATGTATTTGTCTATGAGGACAATGTTTAGACGTAATCCACGGAAGAGAGGTTAAGGGGATGGATTTTATTTGTTGCCTAATAGTTATCCACTGTTTTGATTTACCATGATAAAGCCAATCCACTATTCTGGTCAACACAGATGCTATATGATAAAATTCCATATGCGGTATACCTGTCTTCTGCTTTACTAAAATGTCATAGCAAAGCCTGGCCGTAGAATTTGGCCTAGAGATACCATAGTAGGCTAGACCATAGCGAGCTAAAGAAGGCCCTCGGGTGTGCTATAGGTAGCGTTTTATATAAATACAAAAAGTGAGGCAAGATATCCATCTTATATATAGCCATTTTTCCTATCTAAGAGTGTTTCCCCCTAGCCCTGGTCTGCCCCTGCCTACGGAGTTCAGCATGAGAAAATAGTTCAATTCGTATATCCTTCCTTCTGTTGGGGCGATATTAACTCCCAAATATGTAAGAGAGTGAGATTTCCAATAAAATGGGAAGTTAGTTTCCAATATTTCTTTCTCAATTAATGATAGCGTGATGTTAAGACACCGAGATTTTGTTACATTTACTTTAAAATTGGTATGAAGTCCACATTGTTCTTGTTCATACAAGATGCTCGGGAAGGCTATTCTTGGGTTGGTCATCTGTGAAAATGTTCAGTTTATATGAGCTATTGCCCACCCAAACACCATAAACCTTCAATCCAGGCAATCTCCGTATCTAATGAAAGAAAAAAAAGTGGGTTCTTGGTTTTTCAGTATTGTATCAGGAAACTGGTCTTTAGAATTTTGTCACGAGCTTCCATATTTGGGAAAAATCACACTTGATCTAAGCCTATGGGAAGGGATCACGGTTTATGGACAAGTCCACATTTATCAAAGAAATGGGCCTATAGCTAACATTGAGTAATGATTTGTGCTTCCTGTGTTTGCTTGGTGAATGGGCAATCTGGCCTAGTTTTATTAAAGAGGTTGCAAAGAGCAGGATTGAGGACGTCATCAAACTGCTTATAAAAAGCCCCCAAAAGCCCATCAGGTCCGGGACATTTACCTGGTTTTAAAGATTATACGGCCTGATTGACTTCTATTGAAAAAGGGGTAAATAAAATTATCTGATATAGATAAAGTTGTATCTCTTAAATTGTACAGTGAAGAGCAATATTCAATGAAGGTGGAAGCTATTTGTTCAGAGGCGTATACAAGGCCTTGCTGTAGACATCAGACCTTTGAAATATAGCACCCAGTTGGTTTTTAGAGATCAAACGTGCTAGAGCTTTACTACATTTGTTTCCCTGTTCATAAAAAACGTGTTGCGCACATTCTCTATATTTTAAAAAAGCTTGGTCAAGCAGGGAGTGCAGGTTAGTTCTCTTATGTTTAAGAAGTTGAAAGTTAGGGACCTTTTATGTTTATTTTATGTTTTAATTCCAGTTCACAGATTTCCTTAAGTAAGGAGGCTACAATAGATGCTCTTTTTCTCTTCAGTCTAGCGCTGTGAGAGATAAAGACTCCCCTCAGCCCACAATCCAGTGCCTCTAACTTTATTGTAGCTGCCGTTGTATCATGTTTGTGGTCGGAGATAAAAGCTAAGACTGTCTCAGCTATAGATTCCTTTATCAATGGATCCTTTAATAAATTCCTATTAAACCTCCAAGTGGGTTTCGATTTACAAGTATTAGAAAGTTTCACTGTCAAGTATAGTAGGAAGTGATCCGACCACATTTGTACACCTAGGCTATCGCAGACCACGGTTCCCAATCTAACAGATGATGGGAAATTAGGAAGTAGTCTATCCAGCCATTTGTATTGTAAGTAACTGAATGGCATGCATAATCTTTATCCAAGGGATGCAAAGTGCAACAAACATCCACTAACTGAGGTGAATGAAGCAAACACTTCAACCTATTTAAACAGGGATAAGAAATATGTGGTTTACCAATTGAGTTGTCCATTAAATGGTCAAGAGTTATGTTAAGATCACCACCTAAAACCAGTGATCCCTCCTCGAATTCTCCAAACGTACATAGTATAGAGGTTAGCATGATAGCTTGTCCTTGATTTTGCGCATAAATGTTTGCCAAAGTAAATAACTGGTGAAAGATTTTACACTTAACAAAGAGGTACCTACCCTCAGGGTAAAAAGGTTCCTGAACATCAGAGATTGGGATCAAGGAATGTACACCAATCGCCACACCTTTTGACATACCGACTTACCCTTAGGATTATTGCTCATAAACGAGGAAGAATAGTACCTTGTGGAAGTGATGTGTATTTAAAATGAGTTTCCTATTAAAAAGGAGATTAAAGCACTATCCACTAAGCAGAGGGAGGAGGAGGTAGAGATTGTTTCAATAAAGGAACGGCTGATAGCACTAGAGAAGAAGACAGAACAGCAAGAGGAAAAAGATGCTAGGGTACAACTACAGATTGAAGATATGGAGAATCGAAGCCGCCGTAACAATTTAAGAATTAGAGGATTATCGGAATCAATAAAAAATACAGAGCTGGAAGAGTCAGTCATTAGACTATTTAAAGATATCCTAGGATCAAGCTTCTCAGATAAAGTGGAACTGGATAGATTGCATAGGGTACCGGGTCCAAGGAAAAGAGATCAAGAAAAACCAAGGGATGTTATTTGCAAACTGCACTATTATACCAAGAAAGAACTGATACTGAAAATGGCGCGAGAGGCCAGAGAATGGAAACTGGACGGGATGAGTATACAGGTGTTTTCGGATATCGCTAAAGGGACGTTACAGAGACGAGCCATGCTGAAACCTGTCTTGGAGTTAGCCAGAAGTAAAGGGTGTACATATAGATGGGGTTTCCCATTTACAGTAACATTTAACAAAGATGGATGCTTCTTCACTTTACGTAGCTTCCAAGACAGAGCAGCTCTCTTTGACTTTCTAGGAACCCCTTCAGTAGAGGTTACAAATTGGCTTGGGAAAATAGGATGAAATACATCTAGAGAATATGCCCAGCCTTGGCAGACTGGGGGGAGGAGGGAGGAAAGGGATTAGAATCTAGGAAGGCTACATGAGGGGAATAAGTTAGTACAATGCACTATGTGAATTTGCAAAGAGAAAGGGCAAAAAAAAAAAAAAAAAAAGGAAAACCCTTTTCCCCCTTTCTAATTTTTTTTTTCCTTTTTCTCTCACGATAAATTATGGGACATATTGTCCCTCTTGGAAGCAAGACACTGTTTTTTGGGGTGATGGTGATGGGGGTGGGATTTTTTCCTTTTTTTTTTATTTTCTTCCACATGATGAATTATGGCATGCAATTTCCCTCTTGGGATATGACACTGGGGTCTTTTTTTTTTTTTTCTCTCACATGATGATTTATGGGATGTGATGTCCCTTTTGGAATAAGACATTGGGGTTTTTTTTTTTTTCTCTCACACGATGAATTATGGGATGTGATGTCCCTCTTGGAATAAGACACTGGGTTTTTTTTTTTTTTTTCCCTATTAATATTTTTTTTTTTTTTTTACACAAGTCAGGGGATGTAATGTCCCCCTTGGAAGAGGGCACTTTTTTTTTTGGGGGGGGGGGGTTTGTTTTTCTTTTTAAGATACTCAAGATGTGAAAGAAAGACGGGATGCTTAAGATCTCTTTAAATACCTGGTTAGCTCTCAGGGAGCAGTTGGAAAATTTGTATACAGGGGATATTAAAGATCTATAGAAGATCTGGGCCCGGTGAGATCTTAGTCCTCTGAACATGTAAATCGTCAACTGGGGCATAGGAGAGATAGACGTCAATATGTATAAGATGTAACCCTTTGTCCCTCCCTGATTTTTCTTTACTTGTTTATTCTTTGGTTATTATTACCTTTTCAGGGAGAAGGTATAGTTTGATATTAAGGCTCTAGTAGATTCGTGGGGGAGGAAAGGGAGAAAAATAGTGGGGCCCGAGAAGCAGCCAAGAAGAGTCAGGGAGAGATAAGAAAGCTAAAGGAGCAAAAAGACGAAGAAAGAGATGGGTACTGAAGATTAAGGAACAAAGTGTGGAAATAGAATTGGGAGGGAGGGGTGAGGACATGGGTGGCCACTTAGGGTACGGTCCCTTAAAAAAGTTAAGAACACACCGGTGGCAGTAAAATGCCGTGTGTTGGAAGGATTTAATAATCCGACCTGTGGAACTCGACCAGGGCGAGCTTTGTTCTCCCCCTGGAGGGGGGGTTTCATATGGAAAGGGATAGGAGTGAAAGAGAGAGGAAGGTGTGACTGTACAAATTGTGGAGTGTGAGAGTAGTGGTGAGTGTGTAGTGTGGGAATTGTGTTGGTCTTTTGTCCTTTTTTTTTTTTTTGGGTAACATTCTCCCCTTCCCCCCTTCATCTTCTTAGTGCAATATAGATATTAGTTTAAACATGGAAAATATAAAGGTGGTTTCAATCAATGTAAAAGGTCTAAACACACCCGAAAAAAGGCGGATACTACTATCAGAACTTAAACGTGTGAAGGTAAATATAGCGTTTATACAAGAAACGCACTTTAAAACAGATAAACTACCGTATTTGCGAAATAATGCCTATCCATTCATATACCATGCAACTTATACACAATCAAAATCAAGAGGGGTGTCGATATTAATAGATAGTAATACACCATGGCAGCTAGAGGAGAAATTATGTGATTCCTCTTTTTAAAAGGGAAATTGGGGGAAACCCAGATGACATTAGCAACCCTATATGCTCCCAATAAACAGCAGGATAGGTTTGTAGCCAAAACGTTAAACATACTTAGAGAATTCTCCCAAGGACAGTTGATATTGGGTGGGGATTTCAACACATCGCTGTCTCCCATGGTGGATTCATCTAGAAGCAAATCTATGCCCACGGGAAGGATAGGCAGACAGATGATGAAGATGCTGCACAAAGAACAATTGATGGACGTGTGGCGCCTTCAGCATCCAACCGAAAAAGAATTCTCATTTTACTCACACCCTCACGGGAGCTACTAGAGATTAGATTTTTTCCTGGTGCCCCATGCTTACCTTCAGGCGGTTAGACACACGGATATAGATAACATTTCATGGTCAGACCATGCAATGTTTTCTATGATATATAGCGCCTCCACAGCTGACTCTAAAAAACAAAGATTTTGGAAATTAAATGAAAGCTTGTTACAGATAGAAGAAGTGAAAATGGAAGTGCAGAAGGAGCTTAAGGACTTCTTCGAATGTAACGACCAAGCGGGATGTACTATTGGCATATTATGGGAAGCACACAAATCAGTAATAAGAGGAATATTAATAAAGCATGGCGCAAGAATAAAAAGGGAAAGGAATAAACAACTGCAAAAATTACTGGATAAACTTAAAGTGTTAGAAACAGAGCATAAAAAAAAAAAAAGGCAAACATAGTATTAGGGGAGTTGAGTATAGTGAGAAAGCAGATACTAGATTTATTACACTACAGAGCTAAAGCCGCGACACAAATATCAAGGAAGATTGCCTATGAGTCGGGGAACAAATGCGGGAAGACTTTGGCAAGATCTATCCAGAGTCAAAAAACAAGAACATATATCCCACAAATTGTCTCGCCAGAAGGAATCAAAAAAGTAATACCAGAACAAATAACGGAAGAGTTTAGGAATTTCTATTCAAGGCTCTATATTTACCGGAAGTAGGTAAAACGCAAAAGGAAAGGGAAGAGTTCTTAGCTCAATCTGGAATACCAAAACTTACAGAGGAAGAGAGAGAAGACTTGGAAAGGTATATATCACAGGAGGAAATAGAACAGACCATAAAAAATATGAAAAACGGTAAGGCACCAGGTCCAGACGGACTGACACCACAGTATTTCCATGTATTGGCCCCCATTTTGGGACCATACATGGAAAGACTGTTTAACCAGAGAGGATCGGAGGGGATGCTATCAAGAGACACACTAATGGCCTATTTAACATTAATATTAAAAGAGGGAAAAGACCCAGCGAATTGTGGAAGTTACAGGCCCATTTCGCTTCTAAATACAGACTTAAAAATTTATACCAAAATAATTGCAGTTAGAATGGCAAAGGTTTTGTCAAGAATAATACATCTTGATCAGGTTGGCTTTATGGCAACGAGAGAAGCCAGAGATAGTACCACGAGGGTCCTAAATCTGATACATATAGCAGATACTCCGTGTGTCATATTGAGCACCGACGCATAAAAGGCTTTTGACCGGGTTGAGTGGGCCTTTATGCAGTCGGTGCTCAAGTATATAGGGGTAGGAGAATTGATGCAGGAGAGAATTTCCAGGGTGTACTCTAATCCAACAGCAAGGGTAAAGGCAAATGGGGTACTATCGGAACCTTTCAGTATAAATAATGGTACAAGACAGGGGTGCCCTTTGTCCCCACTGCTCTTTGCACTTACATTAGAACCCTTTTTGAATAAAATCTGACTTAATCCAGATATAAGGGGCGTCATGATAGGGAGGGAACAATGTAAGACCGTAGCATACGCGGACGATTTATTGTTTACACTGACAAAACCAGAAATTTCGATTCCGGTACTCCTGGAGGAATTCAAACAGTATGGAGAATTATCAAATTTTAAAATAAACTATGGGAAGTCTGAAGCATTGGGTTTAGGAATAGCAGAAGCAAAAAAGGCCAGACTAAAGAGCAACTTTGGATTCGCATGGGTAGAGAAGGCTGTGAAGTATCTAGGAACTTATATTTCTTGCAGATTTGACCCAGATATACGAGCTAAACTTAATCCCCCTGATGGAAGAGAGAAAGAAAACGTTGGAGCAGTGGAGAGGAGGTCTACAGTCATGGTTCGGGAGAGCAAATTTAATAAAAATGAATATCCTACCAAAATATTTATATATAATGAGAGCACTCCCAATTAAAATACCTAATAGCTGCTTTAAAATAATAAATGGGCTGTTTGGCAGATATATTTGGGCTGGGAAAAAACCGTGGATAGCCCGTAACAGTTTGTCATTACCGAAAAGCATGGGTGGGCTAGCAGTGCCTGATCTTCGCAGATACTACCACGCTATCCATCTGAATCGAATACTAGATTGGTGGCATCATGCAGATTCAAAAAGATGGGTCCAAATAGAGCAAGCGCAGACAATGGTATCACTGAAAAGGGCGATTTGGTGCTATAAGACACTCCCTAAAACCTTGAGGACACATTCTTTATTAGGAAATACATTAAAAATAGGTTATCAACAGTCCATAAGACAAAATCTTACTACAGCAGACTCCCCGCTGTACCCGATCTTGGGAAATCCTGAGTTTGTTCCCGGACTGGATAGGCAACATTTTAAAAACTAAGGGAAACAGGACAAGATGGCATCAAATCATATGCAAATCAGCGGATGTGGCCCTCAATATCTAAATTAACAGAGGAAGGGGGACTATATGGTCTCTACCTATGGGAGGCTCTACAACTTTGTAATTTTCTTGAGTCTTTACCTGCCCCGGAAAAATTTGAGAGGCCGCTGACACACTTTGAAAAATTATGTGAGAAAACAGGAGTTGTAGAATGACCATTATCTATCTTATATAAAATGCTAAATACACCATTGACCCAGCCAAGATTAAAATGGCTGGAAAAATGGAAACAAGAACTAGATATAGACATAACCGAAGTACAAAAACAGAGGATATTCAGGGCAATATTTAGGCCAACAAAATGCACTAAAAACCAAGAAATAAATTATAAGATCTTAACTAGATGGTATAATACACCAGATAAGCTACATAGGTGGTACACGCAAGAATCAGACAGATGCTGGCGATGCGAAGAAGAAGAGGGCACACTATTTCACATCTTTTGGGCTTGCCCGGAGATAAAGAAATACTGGCTAGAGATAGGACACATAGTCCATAAAGTAACAGGCTATAAAATAGAGGGAGATGCGGCCTTTTGTTTATTACAGATATCCGAATTGTCAGTAACGAAATATGAAAAAACAGTATTGCCTCATATGATGAATGCGGCAAGAGCGTGCATACCTCTACTTTGGAGAAAGAGACAAGCCCCCTCGGTGTTTGAATGGGTAAGAAAACTAGAACATATTAATAAAATGGAAGATCTAGTGCTCTCGACACAACATAAACAGGAACAATATAAAACAATATGGAGAAATTGGAATATTTTTGTTGCTTCAGATGAGGGGAGGCAAATGTTGAGACCACCATCTCAGAACTCTGAAGCGTTATGATTTGTGCGCGGGAGAGGAGAAGGGGAGGGAGAGAGGCCCCCCCCCCCTTCCCAAAACTTTTTTTTTTTTTTTTTTTATGTTGATTTATATGTTTTTGTGACTGAGTTGGGAGTGAATGTGTAGGGGCAAGAATGGGGGGAGGAAGGGGGGGGGAGGGTTGAAGAGGGGGAAAAGAAAAGGGAAAAAGGAAGGGAATGAATGGCTAGGAAGATAAGGGGAATACATAAACAATACTCAGAGGTCAAGGGACAGTTGAGATAGAGTACAGTGAAGGGGGACAAGGATAGAATGAATAGGAGTAGAGGAGGAGACTTGCTATCTAAACAATACCTTGTCCCCGTTAATATTTATTAAATGATGGAGAATGAGTTGGCAGAAGCTGACAGAGGAGCAAAATAGACCTCTGAGATAAGAAGAATTTGTTGGAGATAATGGCTTTGTAACTGAGTAACCTTATCTTATGTAAGATAGCATGATGTGTAATGATGTTCCCTGAAATCAAAATAAAGTGATAAATACAAAAAATAAAATTAGTTTCCTGTTAAAAAATATATATTTACCTTTTGTTTATGCATATGGTATATTATTTGTGATCTCTTTCAAGATGTGTTTAGATCTCTGACATTCGAGGATCCAAATTTAAGAATATTCATGGTGGTTGGGACAAAATCTTTAGTGAACATAGTATGTGATTTCTAGTCTGAGAAACAGCTCTGCAGATAGGTTAACATATTGAAATACATAAACAGAAAAAAAAAATAGGAAGAAGAAAAAAAAAAGAAAAAAAACAGAAACAAAAAGAAAAAAAGAAGAAAAAAAAAACATTGCCCTCCCCAGAAGCAGAGAAACCATGGATAGCACCGAGGACCAATACGCCACGGTCTATCCGGGAAGGTCAGTATCTCTGCTGTATAGATTTAAATCTATTGGGTTTTTCCTCTCCTTCCTTCCCCCTCTCCTCCCCTCTACCCCTCCCCTTTCCTTATAGGGATCCTGGAAAAGGAAGTGGGAGATTAAAAAAAAAAAGGAGAGTGAAATTTAGAGGTATCTTATTACAGCTGACCACCAACAAACTGTGGACCATTCTTTTGGCTTATTTGGCTTGAGGAATAATTAAAAATGTGTGAATAATGGTACTCTTTTAGCTTTATTTGTTACAAAAATAGAATCAGTCAGGGCTTCAAAACTGCTGGGTAATGGTCTGCTGACACAACCTATTCCAGAAGCCTGAGAGTGTTTCTCTCAGCTCTTACTGGTAGCACAACATCAGTCACATGATATAGGTTGTACATGTCACATGTTATGTTTGCAGTTCTTTTTGCTGATTTCAAAAAGCTTTGAAATGTTTGCACTCAAGTGGAGCCCACAGCAAAAAGTCTAGTTAATTGTTTGCACCCCCAGGCCAAAATCTCTCATCCTTCCCCTGACATTCACAATAAATAACTCCTATGAAATAAAACAGTTTGGGCTATTTATCCACAGTTACAAGTTCAAATGTTCATTTTCCTGCTTAGGAAATTATATATTTACTTGCAGCCTTATCAATATGCTCCATATATAAAAATAAACATTCTGCTCCCAGTCTAAAAAGAAGTCCAATTTGGTGATTTCCCCCTTCTTCTCTGAGCCTTTGGCTAGACATTGCCATTTTTACAAAACTCTTCCTATCTGAAAAGGCTTAAGGGAGCAGCATGTAAATTCCAATGTGATTCAGCTGATGAATTTATTTAAGCATAGGGCATGAATGCATGAGCACTGGTCTTCAGCTTAGCGTGCTGAAAGCCTCTTTGTATTAATGGCATGAATCAGACAGTATGTGCAGGCGGCTGTACTATGACACTGAGAGGGGATTGCAGTGTGGCAGTAGATCACATTTAATAAGTTGTGGTTAGCTGTCATGAACACTTAATTTGACATATAACACTACTCTTTCCACACAGGTCCATTTTCTAGGTGTTGAGGTGGTTTGTACATTACTATGTTCATTTATTTTGATGCCTTGTGTGTAATGTTATGGATGACAGGGGAGGTTAGGTTTATCTTTTATGTATAACGCTTTCTTTACACTGTTCTAAGAAGTCATGTTTTTTATGTAGGCAAAGAAATTACAGATATTGTATAACATAAACATTATGAAAGGTTTTGGCAATGGTCACAGAAATGGTCCAGTTCTTTTGTTATTGGGCACTATAGACAACAGCGAATCAAAGTTTTTTAAGACATTTTTAATAGTTTTTGTTATTAAGTGTAGCCAGGTGCTGGGCTGCAGCAATATGGAAAAAGAGACCTTGACTGTTATTCTTTTCTTCCTCTACTGAGATATTGATGTCATGCTGCACCTTCATCCTCTGTCTGGCACTGTGTAGTAGGAGGAGACGGGAGTGGAGAGATTGTTTTCATTAAACTGCCCAGGAGAGTTTTTCCTCTTGGCCATACCAGCGGAGACCCAAGCTTGAGACTGGGAGTAAGGACACCTGGGTGCCACAGCCGACACTCTTCAAGAGCCGCAATGATAGCCAGCAAAAGAAAATCCCAAAGGATTGTCCCTTCCGTTATAATTATTCTGCAAGCTTCCCAATGTTCCCCTACCCCTCCACAACCATCCTCCTTTTCTTTTGGACAATGCATACCAAGTCAGTCTAGGAATAGCATTACCACCAGAAATATGCTTCGTCAGTATAGTTTCACTTTTCTACTGCTGCGCTTTGCTACTGTTTATGCTTATCTGGATGCTAAATGTCTTCTTGGCTGCACAATATACAATTTTCTTGTACAATTTTCCTTTAGATTTACCAAAACCATATAATATGAGGTCAAACCTAAACACTTTCTAATTGTATGCAATTTGGGCAGGACTTGGAACTACATACATTTAACCACTTGCCGACCGCCGCACGACTATCTACGTCGGCGGTCAGCCCCTCACAGGCAAACTAACGTAGGGCTACGTTGCTTGCTTGTGAGGGTCTAGGGAGCGAGCGCGCGCCCCCGGAGGCGCGCTCCCGCGTGGTCACGGACCCCCCCGCGCGTGTGACCAGCGGACCCGATGTCCGCCGGCCACTCGGCGATCGACGGGGGAGAGGGAGAATGTCAGGCAGCTTGTGTAAACAAGCTGCCTGTCATTCTCCTCGCTGTAAAGACACTGATCACATGGATCTACTATGTAGATCCGTTGATCAGTGTCCTTACAGCTCAAGCCACAGCCAATCACAGTAGAAAGCACGCCCCTAGGGACACACATAGCCCCTCCCTCCCAAATAAAGTTAACCCCTTCACTACCAGTGTATTTTTACAGTAACAGTGCATATATATAGCACTGATTACTGTAGAAATGTCACTGGTAACCCTAAAAGTGTCAAAAATGTTAGTCAAGGGTCCGATCTGTCCGCCGCAATGTCGCAGTACCGCAAAAAAAATCGCAGATCGCCGCCATTACGCGTTAAAAAAAAAAACAACAAAAATGACAAAAATCTTTCCCTTTGTTAGTAAACGCGATAACTTTTGCGCAAACCAATCAAAATACGCTTTTTGCAATTTTTTTTACCAAACATAGGTAGCATAAAACAAATTGGCCGAAAATGTTAAAAAATTTTGATTTTTACATTTTTTTTGGGGGGAATTTCATATAAAAAAATGTGAAAAATATTGCTATTTTTGCAAAATTGACGCTCTTTTTTTGTTTATAGCGCGTGATCAAAAAATCGCACAGGTGATCAAATACCACCAAAAGAAAGCTCTGTTTGTGGGAAAAAAAGGACGCCAAATTCGTTTAGGTACAGCGTCGCACGACCGCGCAATTGTCCGTTAAAGTCACGCAGTGCCGAATCGCAAAATACCCCCTGGTCGGAATGGGGGTAAAATCTTCCGGGGCTTAAGTAGTTAAAGGAAATTGAACAAAATAAATTGTATAATGTGTAGCCAGCTAAATGCCTGGTCCCTACTGTAAATCTCTTTGTATGCTAGATTGTGTTATTACCATGGTTAATTAATTTTATGCTTACCTAGCTATCAACCATATTGAGTAACAAAAAAATCAGATTTGCCTTTACTACCTGGTTTGGTGCCTGTTTTCTTTGAGATAACACTACAATTGGATAATAAGTATTATTTTCATTGAATTCCTGTGATATTGTAATGTTTTTATACTCTGTTGTGTTGGAGCTGCTGAGGTTCTTGAGAGGGTTGAGGCAAAGAACAGATGACTAGTGTTGAGCGAACACGGACTGTATTATTCGTGTTCGTACCGAATAATTGGATTTTTTGTACCCGAACACGGACACGGACACTTTACTGTATGTTCGGGTAAAAATCCGTGTTCGGTCGTTTTATTTCCGGGTTTTGCATGCTTTGGCGCTCTTTTCATGGCGGGCTTTCAACAGCCAATCAACAATCGTTTAACTGGTGTGCCTTAAGCCATCCCAGCCATGCCTGCAAATGTCTCAGTAGCTGTGATTGGCCGTCTGAAGCATGTGACCAAGTCTTTATAAGTTCGAGGCAGCCGCAGCGGCGTCATTATGCTGCTTAGATTCAGGGACAGAGCACACATCAACGTGCTGGCTGCTGATTAGGGAAAGATAGGCAGGAAAAAACCATTTGTGTCCGGATAGAATTGAGGGACAGGTCGGAGTGTTTAGGCAGGGCGAGTTGTAGGCATTTTAGGGATAGAGTCTGCTGAATTATATAGGGTCAGTGTCTTCTACAAACTACAATCGATATTGCTGTGTGGGGGGTGGGGTCTGCACTCAATCCTGATCTACGATCTCTTCTCAATCCTGTTAGGGACAGAGTCTGCTGAATTTTAGGGAAACTGTGTTCTACAAACTACAATCGATATTGCTGTGTGGTGTGGGATTGGAGATAGGCAGGTGTCAGTGATCCACATCCATTTTTCTGTGTGTGAGCTGCAGTGAACACAATCTTTTTGGGCTGCAGTGAACACAATCTTTTTGGGCTGCAGTGAACACAATCTTTTTGGGCTGCAGTGAACACAATCTTTTTGGGCTGCAGTGAACACAATCTTTTTGGGCTGCAGTGAACACAATCTTTTTGGGGTGCAGTGAACAAAATCTTTTTGGGGTGCAGTGAACACAATCCTTTTTGGTGTGCAGTGAACACAATCTTTGTGGGGTGCAGTGAACAAAATCCTTTGTGGGGTGCAGTGAACACAATCTTTTTGGGGTGCAGTGAACAAAATCCTTTTTGGGGTGCAGTGAACAACATCCTTTTTGGGGTGCAGTGAACACAATCTTTTTGGGGTGCAGTGAACAAAATCCTTTGTGGGGTGCAGTGAACACAATCTTTTTGGGGTGCAGTGAACACAATCTTTTTGGGGTGGAGTGAACAACATCCTTTTTGGGGTGCAGTGAACAAAATCCTTTTTGGGGTGCAGTGAACAAAATCATTTTTGGGGTGCAGTGAACACAATCTTTTTGGGGTGCAGTGAACACAATCTTTGTGGGGTGCAGTGAACACAATCTTTTTGGGGTGGAGTGAACAACATCCTTTTTGGGGTGCAGTGAACACAATCTTTTTGGGGTGCAGTGAACACAATCTTTGTGGGGTACAGTGAACAGAATCTTTGTGGGGTGCAGTGAACACAATCTTTGGGGGGGTACAGTGAACACAATCTTTGTGAGGTGCAGTGAACACAATCTTTGTGGGGTGCAGTGAACACAATCATTGTGGGGTGCAGTGAACTCAATCTTTGTGGGGTACAGTGAACACAATCTCATACTGAAGGTTTGAGGGTGCTGCCTGTTCCATACTCCCCCTACTCCTCATCTAGCCTTTTAGGGGTACAAACAATAGTAATTGGGGCCTAGTGTGGTTGTGTACGTGTGATATACATACACTTTTTTGGGATCATATTTTCTATTCCGCTATTTAATCAAAAACCTTTGGGGATCAGTTAAATTGGGGGATAGTCTGTGTTGGTACGTGTGAGAGAGATCCACCTTTCCAAGTTGTTGGGGTTCATCTCATACTTCTGAAGGTTTGAGGGTGCTGCCTGTTCCATACTCCCCCTACTCCTAGCCTTTTAGGGGTACAAACAATAGTAATTGGGGCCTAGTGTGGTTGTGTACGTGTGATATACATACACTTTTTTGGGATCATATTTTCTATTCCGCTATTTAATCAAAAACCTTTGGGGATCAGTTAAATTGGGGGATAGTCTGTGTTGGTACGTGTGAGAGAGATCCACCTTTCCAAGTTGTTGGGGTTCATCTCATACTTCTGAAGGTTTGAGGGTGCTGCCTGTTCCATACCCCCCCCTACTCCTAGCCTTTTAGGGGTACAAACAATAGTAATTGGGGCCTAGTGTGGTTGTGTACGTGTGATATACATACACTTTTTTGGGATCATATTTTCTATTCCGCTATTTAATCAAAAACCTTTGGGGATCAGTTAAATTGGGGGATAGTCTGTGTTGGTACGTGTGAGAGAGATCCACCTTTCCAAGTTGTTGGGGTTCATCTCATACTTCTGAAGGTTTGAGGGTGCTGCCTGTTCCATACCCCCCCTACTCCTAGCCTTTTAGGGGTACAAACAATAGTAATTGGGGCCTAGTGTGGTTGTGTACGTGTGATATACATACACTTTTTTGGGATCATATTTTCTATTCCGCTATTTAATCAAAAACCTTTGGGGATCAGTTAAATTGGGGGATAGTCTGTGTTGGTACGTGTGAGAGAGATCCACCTTTCCAAGTTGTTGGGGTTCATCTCATACTTCTGAAGGTTTGAGGGTGCTGCCTGTTCCATACTCCCCCTACTCCTAGCCTTTTAGGGGTACAAACAATAGTAATTGGGGCCTAGTGTGGTTGTGTACGTGTGATATACATACACTTTTTTGGGATCATATTTTCTATTCCGCTATTTAATCAAAAACCTTTGGGGATCAGTTAAATTGGGGGATAGTCTGTGTTGGTACGTGTGAGAGAGATCCACCTTTCCAAGTTGTTGAGGTTCATCTCATACTTCTGAAGGTTTGAGGGTGCTGCCTGTTCCATACTCCCCCTACTCCTAGCCTTTTAGGGGTACAAACAATAGTAATTGGGGCCTAGTGTGGTTGTGTACGTGTGATATACATACACTTTTTTGGGATCATATTTTCTATTCCGCTATTTAATCAAAAACCTTTGGGGATCAGTTAAATTGGGGGATAGTCTGTGTTGGTACGTGTGAGAGAGATCCACCTTTCCAAGTTGTTGGGGTTCATCTCATACTTCTGAAGGTTTGAGGGTGCTGCCTGTTCCATACTCCCCCTACTCCTAGCCTTTTAGGGGTACAAACAATAGTAATTGGGGCCTAGTGTGGTTGTGTACGTGTGATATACATACACTTTTTTGGGATCATATTTTCTATTCCGCTATTTAATCAAAAACCTTTGGGGATCAGTTAAATTGGGGGATAGTCTGTGTTGGTACGTGTGAGAGAGATCCACCTTTCCAAGTTGTTGGGGTTCATCTCATACTTCTGAAGGTTTGAGGGTGCTGCCTGTTCCATACCCCCCCTACTCCTAGCCTTTTAGGGGTACAAACAATAGTAATTGGGGCCTAGTGTGGTTGTGTACGTGTGATATACATACACTTTTTTGGGATCATATTTTCTATTCCGCTATTTAATCAAAAACCTTTGGGGATCAGTTAAATTGGGGGATAGTCTGTGTTGGTACGTGTGAGAGAGATCCACCTTTCCAAGTTGTTGGGGTTCATCTCATACTTCTGAAGGTTTGAGGGTGCTGCCTGTTCCATACTCCCCCTACTCCTAGCCTTTTAGGGGTACAAACAATAGTAATTGGGGCCTAGTGTGGTTGTGTACGTGTGATATACATACACTTTTTTGGGATCATATTTTCTATTCCGCTATTTAATCAAAAACCTTTGGGGATCAGTTAAATTGGGGGATAGTCTGTGTTGGTACGTGTGAGAGAGATCCACCTTTCCAAGTTGTTGGGGTTCATCTCATACTTCTGAAGGTTTGAGGGTGCTGCCTGTTCCATACTCCCCCTACTCCTAGCCTTTTAGGGGTACAAACAATAGTAATTGGGGCCTAGTGTGGTTGTGTACGTGTGATATACATACACTTTTTTGGGATCATATTTTCTATTCCGCTATTTAATCAAAAACCTTTGGGGATCAGTTAAATTGGGGGATAGTCTGTGTCGGTACGTGTGAGAGAGATCCACCTTTCCAAGTTGTTGGGGTTCATCTCATACTTCTGAAGGTTTGAGGGTGCTGCCTGTTCCATACCCCCCCTACTCCTCATCTAGCCTTTTAGGGGTACAAACAATAGTAATTGGGGCCTAGTGTGGTTGTGTACGTGCGAGATACATACACTTTTTTTGATCATATTTCCTATTCCGCTATTCAATAAAAACCTTTGAGGATCAATTGAATTGCGGGATAGTCTGTGTCGGTACGTGTGAGAGAGATCCACCTTTCCAAGTTGTTGGGGTTCATCTCATACTTCTGAAGGTTTGAGGGTGCTGCCTGTTCCATACCCCCCCTACTCCTCATCTAGCCTTTTAGGGGTACAAACAATAGTAATTGGGGCCTAGTGTGGTTGTGTACGTGCGAGATACATACACTTTTTTTGATCATATTTCCTATTCCGCTATTCAATAAAAACCTTTGAGGATCAATTGAATTGCGGGATAGTCTGTGTCGGTACGTGTGAGAGAGATCCACCTTTCCAAGTTGTTGGGGTTCATCTCATACTTCTGAAGGTTTGAGGGTGCTGCCTGTTCCATACCCCCCCTACTCCTCATCTAGCCTTTTAGGGGTACAAACAATAGTAATTGGGGCCTAGTGTGGTTGTGTACGTGCGAGATACATACACTTTTTTTGATCATATTTCCTATTCCGCTATTCAATAAAAACCTTTGAGGATCAATTGAATTGCGGGATAGTCTGTGTCGGTACGTGTGAGAGAGATCCACCTTTCCAAGTTGTTGGGGTTCATCTCATACTTCTGAAGGTTTGAGGGTGCTGCCTGTTCCATACCCCCCCTACTCCTCATCTAGCCTTTTAGGGGTACAAACAATAGTAATTGGGGCCTAGTGTGGTTGTGTACGTGCGAGATACATACACTTTTTTTGATCATATTTCCTATTCCGCTATTCAATAAAAACCTTTGAGGATCAATTGAATTGCGGGATAGTCTGTGTCGGTACGTGTGAGAGAGATCCACCTTTCCAAGTTGTTGGGGTTCATCTCATACTTCTGAAGGTTTGAGGGTGCTGCCTGTTCCATACCCCCCCTACTCCTCATCTAGCCTTTTAGGGGTACAAACAATAGTAATTGGGGCCTAGTGTGGTTGTGTACGTGCGAGATACATACACTTTTTTTGATCATATTTCCTATTCCGCTATTCAATAAAAACCTTTGAGGATCAATTGAATTGCGGGATAGTCTGTGTCGGTACGTGTGAGAGAGATCCACCTTTCCAAGTTGTTGGGGTTCATCTCATACTTCTGAAGGTTTGAGGGTGCTGCCTGTTCCATACCCCCCCTACTCCTCATCTAGCCTTTTAGGGGTACAAACAATAGTAATTGGGGCCTAGTGTGGTTGTGTACGTGTGATATACATACACTTTTTTTGGATCATATTTTCTATTCCGCTATTCAATAAAAACCTTTCTAGGGCAAGATCTTAAATTACAGAAATATGAGGAGACCGTCAAATAAGGGCCGTGGCCTGGGTCGTGGTGCTGCTGGTAGAGCTCCTGTTGCAAGGAGAGGACATGGTCGATCTGTGCCAGCTACACGCACAAGTGAAACACCTTCCTCAAGTGTGAGTAGGCGACAGAACCTGCATCAGTATTTGGTAGGGCATCAAACGCCCCTAGAAGTGATGAGGCCAGAACAAGTTGAGGCGATAGTAGATTGGTTTGCTGCTGACAGTGCCTCCAGTTCCTTCACATTGTCTCCCACCCAGTCTACTGCAGAAAGGTCAGAGTTGGCACCTGCAGCCAATGTCCAACCGTCTTTCACCTCACCCCCTTGCAAATCAGGCCAGCAGTCTGAGCCCCAAGCCATACAGCAGTCTCTTATTCTTTTTGAGGACTCTGTCAGCAGGGTTTCCCAGGGCCATCCACCTAGCCCTGCCCCAGAAGTGGAAGAGATTGAGTGCAGCGATGCCCAACCACTTATTTCTCAAGATGAGTACATGCAAGGATCATCGCAGCACGTCTCCGATGATGACGAAACGCAGGTGCCAACTGCTGCGGCGTTCAGCATTGTGGAGACCGACAAGGAGGGCAGGGGTGAAGACTGGGTGGAAGATGATGTGGAGGACGATGAGGTCCTCGACCCCACATGGAATGAACGTCATGCAGGTGAACTGAGTAGTTTGGAGGAAGAGGCGGTGGTCGCACAGAGCCACCAGCACAGCAGAAGAGGGAGCAGGGTGCAGAAGCGGAGCGGCCGTGCCCTAGACACTACGCCCGCTACTGCCCAACGCAGCAAGGGAACGAGCGCACCAAAGTCAGCTCAAAGGAGTTCTCTAGCGTGGAAGTTCTTTAGAAAATGTGCTGATGACAGGACACGAGTGGTTTGCACCCTGTGCAATCAGAGCTTGAAGCGAGGCATGAACCTTCTCAACCTGAGCACAACCTGCATGATCAGGCATCTAAGTGCAAAGCACGAGCTGCAGTGGAGTACACACCTTCAAAACCAAGAAACGTCTCTGGCTCATCCTGCTTCCTCTTCTGCTGCAGTCTCGGCCGCTCCAGCCACATCTGTAGTGATACCGGCACCTGCCACCCCGCAAACAGACGATCTGTCAGCAACACCACCACCTGGGTCACCAACAACCATCTCCACAATGTCCCGTGGAAGCGTTCAGCTTTCCATCTCCCAAACACTTGAGAGGAAGAGGAAGTACCCCCCTACCCACCCGCGATCCCTGGCCCTGAATGCCAGCATTTCAAAATTATTGGCC
The DNA here is from genome assembly GCF_965119305.1 of Pelophylax lessonae. Classification (NCBI taxonomy): domain Eukaryota; kingdom Metazoa; phylum Chordata; class Amphibia; order Anura; family Ranidae; genus Pelophylax; species Pelophylax lessonae. The sequence goes on from NC_138773.1 coordinate 211,542,291, forward strand.
TTTGAAATGCTGTCATTCCGTCTGGTGGAGACGCACAGTTTTAAAAACCTTATGTCGGTGGCTGTCCCACAGTACGTCGTGCCCAGCCGCCACTACTTTTCCAGGCAAGCCATCCCTTCCCTGCACAACCAAGTGGGGGAAAAAATCAGGTGTGCACTGCGCAACGCCATCTGTGCCAAGGTCCACCTAACTACGGATACGTGGACCAGTAAGCACGGTCAGGGGCGTTATATCTCCCTAACGGCACACTGGGTAAATGCAGTGGCGGATGGGCCTGAGGCGGATAGCAATTTGGCGCATGTCCTTCCACCACCGAGGATTGCAGGGCGCTTCAGTTTGCCTCCTGTTCCTAACTCCTCCTACTCCGCTTCCTCATCCTCTACCGCCTCCTCATCCGGACAGCGTAACACCTTCACCACCAACTTCAGCACGGCCAGGGGTAAACGACAGCAGGCAGTTTTACAACTTGCCTGTTTGGGGGACAAACCACACACCGCGCAGGAGTTGTGGAGGAGCATGGAACAGCAGACAAATGAGTGGTTGCTGCCAGCGAGCCTCAAGCCCGGCCTGGTGGTGTGCGATAACGGGCGAAATCTCATAGCAGCTCTGGGCCTAGCCGGTTTGACGCACATCCCTTGCCTGGCGCATGTGCTGAATTTGGTGGTGCAGAGGTTCCTTAAAAACTACCCCGATATGTCAGAGCTGCTGCAGAAAGTGCGGGCCGTTTGTGCGCACTTTCGGCGTTCTCACCCTGCTGCTGCTCGCCTGGCAGCGCTGCAGCGTAACTTCGGCCTTCCCGCTCACCGCCTCATATGTGACGTGCCCACAAGGTGGAACTCCACCTTGCACATGCTGGAAAGACTGTGCGAGCAGCAGCAGGCCATAGTGGAGTTTCAGCTGCAGCACGCACGCGTGAGTCGCTCTGCGGAACAGCACCACTTCACCACCAATAACTGGGCCTCCATGCGAGACCTGTGTGCCTTGTTGCGCTGTTTTGAGTACTCCACCAACATGGCCAGTGGCAATGACGCCGTTCTCAGCTTAACTATCCCACTTCTATGCCTCCTTGAAAAAACAATTCGGGCGATGATGGAAGAGGATGTGGCACAGGATGAGGAGGAGGAGGAGGATGAAGAGGTAACATTTCCAAGGCTTTCAGGGCAGTCATTCGCAAGGGGCTCCGAGGGTGGGTTCCTGCACACGCAAACGCCAGGGACGCAATTGTCCAGCAGGGGCACAGTTCTGGAGGATGAGGAGGATGAGGAGGAGGAGGAGCTGGAGGAGGAGATGGAACCATGTTCACAGCAGGGTGGCACCCAGGCCAGCTCATGGCCATCACTGGTGCGTGGCTGGGGGGATACAGAGGACACGGACCATACACCTCCCACAGAGGACAGCCTTTCGTTGCCTCTGGGCAGCCTGGCACACATGAGCGATTACATGCTGCAGTGTCTCCACAACGACCGCCGAGTTGCCCACATTCTAACTTGTGCTGATTACTGGGTGGCCACGCTGCTGGATCCCCGTTACAAGGACAACGTACCGTCCTTAATTCACTCACTGGAGCGCGATCGCAAGATGCGCGAGTACAAGCGCACGCTGGTAGACGCCATGCTGCTGGCATTCCCATCTGACAGCGGGGCCACAGTGGAAGCACAAGGCAGAGGAGGAGGAGGAGGAGGTCGCCAACGCAACCAGGGCACCGCCAGCACCTCAGAAGGCAGGGTTAGCATGGCCGAAATGTGGAAAAGCTTTGTCAGCACGCCACAACAAACAGCAGCACCAGCAGCTCAGATGGAACGTCTTAGCAGGAGGCAGCATTTTACCAACATGGTGGAGCAGTATGTGTGCACACGCCTACATGTAGTGAATGACGGGTCTGCCCCCTTCAACTTCTGGGTCTCCAAATTGGGCACATGGCCTGAGCTTGCCCTTTACGCCTTGGAGGTGCTGGCGTGCCCTGCAGCCAGTGTATTATCTGAACGGGTATTTAGCACGGCTGGGGGCGTTATAACAGACAAGCGCAGCCGCCTGTCCAGAGACAATGTGGACAAGCTCACGTTCATTAAAATGAACCAGGCATGGATCCCACGGGACTTTTCCGTACCTTGTGCAGAATAGCAATGGATACCGACCTTACCCACCCATTGTTCCATTTTTGCTCTTTCTCACTCTTTTGGGGTGTACCCTCATTTAAAATTTGTGAAAAGAAGCAGTGTTGGCTACCTCGTCCTCCTCCTCAGGGCCAGATTAATGTAGGGGCTATTGGAGCTGCAGCTCCAGGCCCCTACCTTTTATATAGGCCCCGGGTTGGCCATATTCACTGTTACCGCTCTTCTGTCACTTGTAAACACAGAAGTCTGGCTTCTATGCTCGCTTCCCCAGGCAGCACCCTCAGAACCTCCCCACACAGCGTGAAGGCCGGACAAGGAGGGACAGTTGGCGATGCATGGATGTGTTTATGGGCTTCAGAGACAGCATCCCATGTTGAATTAGGCATGCATGGCTGCACCCTTCCTCCTCTGGGTGCATGGCAAGGCACGGCCCTAAGGCCCTTCAAAATCCTCAGCACCAAGCCCATGATGCTGTTAATCCGGCCCTGGTCCTCCTCCACCGCCGCTTCCACCTACACCGCCCATAGGTGTGCGCAGCCTATTGCATTAAGGTGTGCACCCCAAAGTTGAAATACACATGCATGTGTTTGCCAGCAGGGAGAGTAATGTATCGGGGCCATGTACCTGTAGGCAAGGAGAAATAGAGCAGAGCAGGTCCCAGGGAGATCTTTCCCATCTCCTCACTGGCAATGCTATGTGCCCTAGGTGATTAGGGTGTGCCCAGGCACACCCAGCACACCCTGTGCGCACGCCTATGTCACCGCCACATCCACCACCACCTCAACCTCCCTCCTACTCCATATGGGCCTCGTCCTTCAGAGATGAAGAAGAACATTGTTTTATTTTTCTGTTTTTTTTTTGTTGTTTTAAGTTATTTCCCTATCCACATTTGTTTGCAGAGCACTTGCCATGCTCTTAATTACGTTTTGCTGCCATTTGCAGCACTCTAGCCCTTTCCTTTGGTGTTTTAGAGCCATTTTAGTGCCTTAAAGTTCGGGTCCCCATTGACTTCAATGGGGTTCGGTGTCCGGGAAAAGTTCGGTAAAAGTCCGGGACACGGACCCGGACTTTTTTTTAAAGTTCGGCCGAACCCGTCGAACACGGACATCTAGGTGTCCGCTCAACCCTACAGATGACCCATTCTATCCTGCGGCTCCTACGGAGGTAGGGTTACATAAGAAAATGTATTTTAGAATTGCAATGAACACAACATTTTGCAATCCATAAAAGTGTTCAACAATTCAAATTAGGCACATGTGATATGATATAACAGGGGTGCTCTTAAATGTATTTAAAGCCAAAACCTTTTTTTTTTTTTTTTTTTAATTTTGACTTCTTATCAGGTTTTTATTGCTGTTTTTAACCCTGCTATAAAGATTCACTCTGTCTATTTGTTCTGGTGACCACAGTCCCCAAGACAGAAAGTGAGGAAAATCCAAGATTTTGAGTTGTCACCAGGGCCAGATTTACTTCTCTGGAGCCTATAGGCAGAGAATTGTAAAGCATACACTGATTGAGTAAAAATATACCAGCAGTCCTGTTCGGGAGGAGTCCATCACTTGATCGACTCCTCACGAATGGGATCTGCTATACATACAGTAGATTGAAATTCAGGTGGTCCCTGCTGAACCAGATTTCGATTCATGAATGGCCAGCCTACGTGAGATTTGTAAACAAACTCATCACCACCGCAGAAAAGTCAACATGTTCAGTTGTAAATAGAGAATTGCACAGTATTTGTCACTGACCCACACACAATCTGTGAATGAATGCATACCTGAGAGTATCTCATTTGGTGACAGGTTCCCATTTATTCTCTTTATGCGTTCCAAAAAGTCCTTACACGTATCTAATGAGATTCTGTACATTAACATGGGCTATAAACAAAGTTGTCAATACAGAGGAATACATGGTGCCCTTGTTATACACTATACACTATACTTAGCACATTGATAACACAACTCCCAGCTCACCTCTCAATATTGGTACTCACTCACTTCTCGTCTGACGTCTGATGACTTTCCTTACACAGACAGCCACTTACAAGCTCAGATCTTTGGAAAATATCACACACTAAATGCCATGTTTCCAGCTAGTAGGGATGGGCTCAGGCGTGTTCGGATCCTAGTCCCAACCCACCTGAGCAATCCCGCCAGGAAGCCGTCACTGCACACAGGTAATCATAGGCCATGAGGCATTACCCAGCCCACAGCTGCACATACACATGCTGCTCATGATTGGTGGTGTGCAGTGACAGCTTCCTAGTGGGATTGCTTAGTGGGGTTGGGACTAGAATCCGAACATGCCTGAGCGCATCACTACTAGCGAGTTTTCTATTTCACCATCTTTGTTTGTGGAATGTTGCCATCATGTGAATAGTTCACTTGTGCCTCTAGGAAGCTCTGACAATGTACCATGTGACTGCACAGTCCCTCTAATCCTACTTCTGGCATGTCCCGACTCCCGACCCCTCTCTTGCAGTTTACTGGCCTTACTCACCTATCAGTGAGTTTGCCTCTGTCACTCTCCTCCTGCAGCTGTCCTGTGCTCCCGCCTCTGATCTCTCCAGCATCAGCCTGCTCTAACCTCCTCTCCTCCATCGTCAGCTCACTCTCACCGATGCAGTGAGTCTGCTCCTCCTCCTGTCTGCTCCTACTCCTAAGAAAAATGAAGAAAAAAAATTAATGCGGACAGACACCTTTCTTGGAAGGGCACCTGTAGGCACATGCCTACAATTCTTTTTGGGAAGTCTGGCCCTGGTTGTCATAGAACAGGAATTGAGGGGATACATTATCAATGGGGAAACTTGTTCCAGTTATAGCTGTCTAAGAGGAGATTTCCCTCACTTTGCAGTGGTTTCCTCTATGTTTGTGTAGTACAGGAAGTGCAAGGGAAACCTCCCCAATGGAAAACAGATGGCACAAAAACCTCTGTTTTTTTATTTATTTTTGCATTGGGTGGGTTATGATTATTCCCTACTCTACCAAAAATTAAAAAAAAATTAGTTTTGGTTTATACTTTAACACATACAGGGTTAATTTAGCAGTTCATTCAACATTTTAAGTGCCTATAGCAGAGTGTTAAATCAGCCTTTTGTAAAAAAAAAAAAAAATTTAGACACAAATTATTAATAGTATAATGCTGTTTTTTCCTTTTTAAGGTGAAACTCAATTTTTCTGTGGGAAAAAAATAATTCTTTACAGGTTAGTTGCATAAATGATTATTATTATTATTTATATACAGGATTTATATAGCGCCAGCAGCTTGCGCAGCGCTTTACAATATAAAGGGAGACAAAATACCAACAGTACAATTCAAAACAAGTGGGTTAGACGGGCCCTGCTCTTGCACACAATCTAAGAGGGAGAGGCTGGTGAAAAAAAAGGTAGTGAATGTGAGGGATGAACTGATGAGAGAAGTAGAAGATTTGGTTGTTAGCTGAAGACAGGATAGGCCTCCCTGTAGAGATGAGTTTTCAGGGATCGCCTAAAAGTGGACAGAGTAGGAGATAACTGGACAGATTGGGGCAGTGACTTCCAGAGGATGGGATAGGCTCTGGAGAAGTCCTGGAGATGAGCATGGGAGGAGCAGAAGGTCTTTGGAGGAGCGGAGAGGATTTGGGGGGTTTGGGTTTGGGTGATATTTGGAGATAAAATTGGTGAGGTAGTTAGGGCAGAATTGTAAATGGCTTTGTATGTTATTGTAAGTATTTTTTATTCGTTGGGCAATTGGAAGCCAGTGGAGGGATAGGCAGAGAGGAGTGACAGACACTGAATGGTTCTTCAGTGCTCTGCTATATCTCTTAGGGTTTCTGGTGTCGTCGGTCTGCCAAGGTTGTAATGGTCGGGGCCTGATATTTTGTGTAGTGACAGGATCAAGAGAGTCCAGTGAGAATGAAAGTGAACTGTTGTAGATAGAGGTGGCCAGGTTGGGGCAAGACGGGTGAAATTTTGTCATGGAGGTGGTCAGTTGCAGAGTAGAAAAGAGAAGAAATAAAGTGGCCAAGGTTTCTGCGGGTAATTGTTTTCTGCTTGGTGGGACAGGTGGTTGGAGACAAGCACACTGTGAAAGTGATGGAGTTGTGGTCAGGGTGAGGAAAGGGGGTGGTAGTGAGGTTGTAGGGGATGCAAAAATGGGAGAAAACAAGGTCGAGGGTATTACCATCAGAATGAGTAGGGGACTGTGTCCTTTGTGTAAGGTCAAAGGATGAGGTTAAGTTAAAAATCTGGGCTGCAGCTGGGCTGCTAACATTAGCAGAGATGTTAAAATCACCAAGGATAGCTCAACTTCCAGAATGTTCCATGACTGTTTGCCTTGCCTCGAGACCTAGTTCCATTAGTGTCTTTAGCCACATATTTCGTATTTTGTATTTTGTGCCTCTTCTCCCTCTTTCCCCTCCCCTGCAGTCACTCCTTCCTGATTCCCCCCCCCCCCCCTTACCTTCCTTACCTACCTTCTATCCACCTCCTCCCCTCCTACCTCTCTCCCTGTCATCCCACCCCACCTTATTGGGTCAAATCTATTGTTACTACTTCTGTGGTCGCCTTATTTGGCTTTGCCTGTCACTACGACCGAGTGTTATTTGTTGACCCTTGCATTACAGTCTATTTAATGTCTGTATCACTTTTTGAAAATTTTCAATAAATTTTGTTTAAAAAAAAAAAATCACCAAGGATAATAGTGGCTATTGCAGAGGATTTAAAGTAGGGTAGCCAGGCAGAGAAGTCATCAAGGAAGCGTGAGACCGGTTCAGGTGGCCAATAGATCACTGCAATCCTTAGAGAAATAGGAGAAAACAGATGAATACAGTGTGTCTCAAAAGAAGAAAAGGATAGAGAGGGAGGGGTACACAGGACTTCAAAGGTGCTCAGTGGGGATAGAAGCAAACCAAACCTTGTTTTGTAGGAATTGTAGGAAGTTTAGAAAACCTCACTAGCGATTCTAACTTAATAATAATCTGTGGATGCTGACACTTGCCCAGCAGTCACTTTCCCCTTCCTAAATGCTAAATGGGAAGGTATGCACACCATAACTACTTGATTAGGTATAGTGTTGGAATAGGAAAACATGTATTGTTAAAGTGAATAAACAATAATATAACCAGGACATTAATTTTCTAGGTGTAGCCAGTATGAAAACAGTATTTAGAATGCCTTTGGTTGTCATTGTTACAAGAAATCCTCACTTTAATAGATTTTTGCAAAATCATGACTGCTACTTACAATGGAATGGTGAGTTTTTTAAATACATCTCATATATTTACAAAGGGGCGTTCTTGTCAAACCAATTTGTTAACATTATATGATGAGGTTAGTTGTGAGCTAGACAGTGGGAGACCTGTGGATGTGGTGTACCTGGATTTTGCTAAGGTGTTTGATACAGTTCCCCACAAATGCTTGATTTATAAATTAAGGGCGACAGGCATCGACCACAAAGTTTGCTCTTGGATACGGAACTGGTTAAAGGGGCGTGTCCAAAGGGTGGTAATAAACAACGCATACTCAGACTAGTCTGGGGTGGTAAGTGGGGTCCCCCAAGGGCCAGTTCTGGGACCAATTTTTTTTCAATTGAGGACGGGATCAGCAGCTCGATCTCAGTTTTTGCAGATGACATAAAATTGAGCAGGGCAATAACTTTACATCGTGAGGCAGAAATCTTACAGAATGATCTGAACAAAATAACAGAGTGGGCAACTGCATGGCAAATGAGGTTTAATGTGGATAAGTGCAAGGTATTGCACTTAGGGACCAATAACATAAAAGCAATATACAAGCTAGGGGGGGAAACTCTGGGGGTATCAAAAATGGAGAAAGATCTGGGGGTCTTAGTGGAAGATAGAATAGGCAATAGCATGCAATGTCAAGCTGCCAAAGCTGGCAGAATTTTGGCATGCATAAGGAAGGGGAGGTATTCCAGAGATTAAACTATAATCCTACCACTTTATAAAACTCTGGTCCGACCACATCTGGAGTATTCTGTCCAGTTCTGGTCACCAGTCCTCAGAAGGGATGTATTGGAGCTTGAGAGAGTACAGGGCAACAAAACGTATTAGGGGATTATAGGACCTTAATTACGAAGAGCGTTGAGATGCACTGAATTTATTCTCCCTGGAGAAGAGACGTGTGAGTGGGGACATGATAGCGATACACAAATACCTCAATGGTGATCAGAGCATAGAAAAAAAACGATTCAGGCACAAGGAATGCATGAGGTCACGAGGTCATTCAATGCGTTTAGAGGAGAAGAGATTTAACCTCAGGCTACGCAGGGGGTTCTTTACTGTACAAGGCTGTGGAATTCCCTGCCACAAATGGTAGTAACTGTGGGGAGTATGGCTACTTTTAAAAGACTCTTGGACGTACATCTCAAGGATCGAAACATTCAGGGGTATGAGAAATGAATACGTCCGCACACACCTTCACAGGTTGAACTGGATGGACTATTGTCTTTATTCAACCTACTATGTAACTATATTACTCACATGCCTACTACAGATGAAGCTTCTTTATAGCCATCATACACTGCCTGACCTTTCAGCTGTGGTCAGCAGGGTTTTGATGGTGAATAATGGGGGCTTTGGTATGTGCTAGCCTCCTCACTATAAAAAGGAGGCCTGCGTATCCACTGGGACTGATGCGGTTGTGAAGGCAAGTCAGGCATACGTATGTATTACATGTGTACTTAATCAGCATATTGTTGGCAATGCCTCCACCCCCTTCACCCAATGGTGTCTGTAAATTGTCCAAACATAAGAGTTTAATCACCAGAGGGGCCAGTAGTGAGAGTAATGCTTGCCCTTCCCACTGCTGTGATCAGACACAAAAGTGAGAAGTGCTGACAGGGTCTCTTTCACTGACATTACCAATGTAAATTGAAATTCACTGGTTATAGATCACTGTATTTATACGGTCTTATGAAAGGCTTGTTTAGGTGTCCTTTTTGCATGTCCTTGCTTGAGAAAAGTTAAAATATTATTTAGGTTAATGTAAAAATAGGATTTTTTTAAATTGCCATAAAATTGTTTTTCTTTGACGGAACACAGGGTCAGTAGAACTCTGCCTACAGGAGAATTGGACACTGGCAACACACAAAATGGTTCACTGAGTCTAAACTTGCAACCTCTGCTGTGTCTGGCAATGTCTCTTTTTGCTGAGCCACCTGAGATGCTGGACAGCACCCTATCTATATCATCCTGTTGGCCAGATTATTGTGCTCTTCTATGCTTCTGCCTAATCCCAACCTGCTACCACTTGTTAGCAGTTTACTTGAATGGGGGTCCTGGACTCTCGACCTAACCCCATGCTTATTCCCTACCACGAGATGTGAGACTGCTCTGATACCCGACTTATTTACACCGCTTGAGGCTCAAACAGGCTTTTTCAGATCGGAGCTGACCATTAACATGCAAGTGTGAGCCTGGAACAGAACACCTGAGTGAGCTGGATGGATGCCTGCCACAGCTGCCGCTAAGTGGATCTGAACAAGCTTGACTAGAGACAGGTGAACAGCATAGACACATTGGCCTGGATACAGAGCTTCAACCGGCAAGAATGAGATCGTTGACACAGAGCAGTGAGTACTGACTGCCCTAGATTAGAGCTCCATACACGGAGACTGCACCTGGGTTTGACTCTGTATCCCTCGTTCAGTTACACTTCATCTTCCACAGCCAAGATGGCTCTGATGAATCTATAAGCTGTGATTTCCGTCCCTCATCCATATCCATGCCTGATTCTCCACCATTTCGAGCTACCATCACCTGGACTCCACGAACGGCATCTCAACTTACTTCCCTTTGTTCCATCAAGGCTGCCATCCACCAGTGATCTCTGTACACCTCTACAGGCTCTGCAGTCTATGTCTATTCTATAACTATATTATTGATTCACTTCATTGACTCTGCTCCCATATTAATGGGATACACTGCTATTACCTGTCGATAGATGCCTCATCTCAGCTACTTTACCTCATTCTCGAATTAAGCGTCCTCTCCAGAGTTACAGCCCCCTAACCAATTGCAGGGAATCTATCCATTTTTCATGAGGGTTCTTGTGTTATCACACACACATAGCATGTACCGTATATACTCGAGTATAAGTCGAGTTTTTCAGCATGTTTTTTCATGCTGAAAAAGCCCCCCTCGGGTTATACTCGAGTCATGGTTTTACTTACCATTTCCCCGGTCAGTGCGCATGCACCTCCTTGGCCTGTACACGTTCAGCTATTCCCTGGCAGACGGCGCATGCGCAGTGACGTGTTGGCACCCGGCGGCGCCATTTTTAAATGTAAGGTGGAAAGGTAAGTGAGACTCCTCCGCAGCACTGCAGGTAAAGGTAAGTGAGACTCCTATACCATGTCCACAGCACTGCATCTCCTGTACCATCAGTGCCATATCTGTGCCATATATGTGCCATGCCTGTACCATATGTGCTATAGCTGTGCCATGCCTGTACCATCTGTGCCATGCCTGTACCCTATCTGTGCCATGCCTGTACCATCTGTGCCATGCCTGAACCATCTCCTGTGCCATGCCTGTACCATCTCCTGTGTCATGCCTGTACTATCTCCTGTACCATCTCCTGTACCATGCCTGTATTATGTCCTGTACCATCTCCTGTACCATCTCCTGTACCATGCCTGTACAATCTCCTGTACCATGCCCATAGCCCTGCATCTCCTGTACCATGTCTGCAGCCCCTGCACCATGCCCGCAGCCCCTGTTTTGGGTCTCGTGGTGGTCCAGTTGGGTCAAGTAGCTGCTGCATTTCCCACCCTAGGCTTATACTCGAGTCAATAATTTTTTCCAGTTTTTGTGGTAAAATTTGGTGCCTCAGGCTTATATTCGGGTCGGCTTATACTCGAGTATATACGGTATATCACACTTCTTGGTCTGCATCTCCTTTGTAGTGCTTGAGATTTCCCCCTTTAATACCACTATCTGCCTTAGCCATTGAGCAGAGGTAGTGGATAGCAAACATGGCTACAAAAATGCCGAGTAACTTTGCTATACATTTATTGTCTAGAGACCAGACTTTTTATTATTTGTGACAAAGTTGTCAATTTTTATTCATGGTGTCTGTTGGAGGTAGTGTTTTACAATTTTATGATGTAATTTCTAATTCTAGTTATATTACCTGGATCTCGCAAATACCTTCTTTTGCATGGTTCCTTCACATGCCTCCTTATTTAATCTTTCTCTGACCTCTACTAAGGTATATTGATCAATGTCTCAATTGGACGAGCTAATTCACTAGATTTGTGGTTTTTCCGTTACCACCGCACCTCACTAATCAGTTGCAGCCTTGTGCAACTAGCTCTGTGTTCTACCTGCTATATCTGCTACTGATTTGATCCCTACCTGCTATATCTGCTACTGGACCCTGGCTTGCCTACCTCCTGGTGGGGCGATCCTGAGGACCGCAACCTGGTACTAACATGCAGCACAACCCATCTCCACCATCAGGAGCTCTGGTGAATACTGCTTAGTACTTAGACTCCGCAACTCGAGTGGGCCCATGTCATCTGCCAGGGTGACCTGCTTGTATACCTGTCCTGCTGTTCAGTGGGAATCTCTCTAATGCTATAGCTTCTGGTCTCTGAGTCTGACCCTTGACTGTGACAGAATAATCTGCCCCATACATGGAGACTGCTATAGCAAATGCCACGGCTCCATCAGACAGCAAAGAGTTGCAAGAGTTTGGTGTTACCTACCAAGAAAATGTTTCCAAGCTGGAAAGTGTGATAAAAGGGCAACAGGAGGAAATTGATGCTCTGCAGAGATGATTGCTGTACTTATGTTATGTTCAAGATGTTGCTAACACATGTATGCCTCTACTACTCAAAATCAATGGAGGCCACCACCATTACAGAGGTTTCCTTAACCATTTATTTATTTTTTTCCAAATGCAACCTGATCCAACTGATCATCCAAATGATGAAGCCCTACCTTGGGTCTCCTTATGTGGAACAAGACAGCGCCACTCTAATTTTGAGACTTGTGACTGCACTGAATCAAATTTTGAATTTCAAATTCTGAAAATTGGCACTGGCAGGAAGGGGGTGAAAGTGGGTATTGTCTTCAGCCAAAAGGAATTATGCCATTGGGAATAAGGGGTTGCTGGCAACTTATAGACAAGCACAATGGTTTCCCTTCTTTTCCAGGTTCAATTTTATCATCTCGTATTGACCTGGGTCATGGGATAGTAAGGATGATGCCTTATCGAAGATGTTGTTTGAGCCTCTCCAGGAAGGCAACACTGAATGTACAATCTTACCTTAAAAGAACTTCCTAGGGGTCACAAGTTCCAAGACATTTAAAGAGGGGTATGAAAATGATCCAGTCTTCAATCATCCTCCTAAGGGCATTAACTTTGAGTACAAGAATGGCTTTTGGACTCAATCACATGTCTCTATGTACCTGAATCTGCTCGAGTTGATGCTATGTAGCCTCATGCCTGATCTGTGCATGCAATTGGACACCCCAGGCTTCTCCTTTGGGGTTGCTTCAGCCAACTCCTGTTCCATCAAGACCATGGTGGTCAATTTTTATGGAATTTGTGTTCCATTTACTTTGAGACATCTTTAGACTACATGGAATTCTTGATGATGTGGTGTCTGTCATAGGAGTCCGGTTTGTTTTAAAATTTTGGAAAAGCTTTTGCTTGGCTTTAAGAATAAAAATCTGTTTTCTGCTTTTCAAACTTTAAAGCAGTACCTTCAATGTTTTGTTAGTTATCTTCAGGATGATTTGGTGGACTATCTTCCTACAGCAGAACTTGTATATCAATTCTAAACATAGCTCCACCTCACAAAGCGTTTTTTTCTTAAATATCAGATCTCATCCAGTTTTTATTTCTGATCTCCCTATCTTAACTCCATTTCCTGCTGTTACTAACAGATTAAACACTTTGCTGGAGATTCAGGAGAAATTGATTGAGACTTTGAGGGTGGCTCAGGAATTTTACAAAAAGGCTGTCAATAGACATCACAGCTCATTTCCAACCTTTTATGCGGGTGACAGATTTTTTTTATCAACCAAAAATTGGAAGGTACACATTCTATCTGCTCAAACCATGGTTTTATAGAGAGGTATGCTTCCCAAATCAATTCCCCAATGTGAGCAGTGAGTGCACAGTGCCCCCCCCCCATTCCCCTTGGAGCCCATGTCTACTGAATGCACTACACACATTAGGGACCCATCAGTGTTTAGAAAGTATTGAATCCATTGGACCAGCTTGATAACCAGAAAAGTAGTCTTTTCAGAACGAAAACCATTTTGGCAACTTTAATATTTTCTTAGTACACATTTTTTTAAGCCATTAAAAGTCCACTTTTAGGTGAACTGAGCTTGCAATAAAGTGCACAATTAAATGCATTTCTTCTAGTAGCTTGCACTTTAGTTCTTGCAAAATAAATGAAGAAAATAGAGAATTTGGTTACAGTTCTCACAGATTAGAATCTATCATCTCTCTTATTTGAGACGGAAACACTGGTATTACAGACACATTATAAGATCAACTTTGGGAAGACAAGCATAATGCAGATGTTTTTGCTTAGTTGGTATGTCTTTATTTGGATAATAATATATGTTGGTCATTTTTCGACGGAACAGGCTTACTTTTATTTACATGTGAAATGTAATGCAGGTGTTGGGTTCAGAAACCATTGGTTGTTGTCATGGAAATATCAGTCATTATTCAATTTGCAAGGCAGGTCAAGGCAAAATGCAATGTCTGGCCTGACTAGTCTAGAAGAACTCATTATATCTTACATGCTATACGTACAGGGTTTACACCTCTTCACAGTGATAAAACAATACTGCTCATTTTATAGGATAGAACTTAAAGTAAACCTGTACTGAAAATAATATGTAGACTGCCTTTTCTAATCTCACAACCTGAAAATGCTACCTACCTTATTGTTATGCCAGTTTCACACTTTCTCACCAGAACCAACACCACCATAATAAAGATGTTGTAAAGACAAAATTGCTACAGTATAGTGCAGTGTTTCTCAACCTGTTTTCTATTAGGCACCATTTAAAATTATAGACAATTTCAAGGCACGGTTTACAATTATGGATGGTCTTGAGGCACCCCATTTTAAAATGAAAAAACAAAAAAACTTTCTAATAGTTTTAAAGAATGCAGTAACATCCACATGTAGGATACCTAACGTTAGAGGTGTTTTTTTCTTCCAAAGCAAATACACTTTTGCACACTGGTAGTGACTAGTATGCCTATGTTAGCTAATGTGACCCCAGTTCCGAGGGAGAGGGGCAGAGAAGGATCAAACAAGGATGCTGTGGAGGCAACAGACAACCTCCCCATTAACTGATGACATCATCGGATGCCAGTGTCTAGAAAGTCATAATGGTGCATAATAAAAAAAACCATGGCTTTGTGTAACTATGCCTGGGAACCCTGGTTGAAAAAGGCTGGTATAGTACATGAAGAAACCTATAATAACATCCAACTAACCCTGCATTTCCTATAACTTGACAATGTCTGCACATTGACTTACCCACAAACTTTAAGAGTGTAACAATGTGGCAGGAATTTCAGCAGCAATCTTGCAGCATTGTTAGTCCAGTTAGTCCAGTCCAGTGGCCGCACACAAATAAATACATTTGATTACATTGATGTTTTTTCTTTGTCTACAGCAGCTCTTTTCGATTAATTCTGCAAGGCAAAAAACCTCCTGGCAGGTCCTGCAAAATAAAGAACTAAATGTAGAAATCTGTCCTAAGTCTAAAAATTAAAGTGAATATAAACCTCCGTTTTTTTTAAAACTAAAATTAGAAACATTGTTTGACAATAGTTTTGCACAGAGCACCCCCGATCCTCCTTTTCTGGGGTTCCCTGCTGGCACTCCAGGCCCCTCCTCTTTAGCGAGTGAAGATGCCAAATGCACAAGTGCTTGCCCCCAAGCCACCCAGTCTGCGTCTATTGACACAGATAGGGCGACTCAGCCCTGCTCCCTGCTCCACTGTCACAGCATTTGATTGACAGCAGAGGAAGTCAATGGCTACTGTTGCTATTAATCCGTCCAATGAGGAGGGACACAGCGGCGAGAGCTGCTGCTCTTGTGTACATCGCCGGATCAAATGGGGCTCAGGTAAGAATAAGGTAGGGGGGGGGGGGTTTAGAATAGAATGCATTAAGGTAGAAAACCTTAAGGCTTTAGAACCACTTTAAGCTATATGAATAGGTACTATGGAATAAGTTGTTAACTTTACTGTGGAGACACAGCAGCTCCATGGAGCCTTATGGGCAATACACACTATAAGATTTTCTGAAGACTTTTTCCTTTAGACTTACCAAAACCATATAATATGAGGTCAAACCTAAACACTTTCAATTTGTATGCAATCTGGCAGGCCCTTGCACTACATAGAAAAGGAAAATCTGAAGGAAATCTAACCACAAAAGTTGGATAGTGTGTATCCAGCTTTAGTGTAAGAGACTGTGCTCCTTCTTTTAGGTGTATTTTACCATATGCTAATGTTGGCAGTCATCTTGGTGAACTTCTCATAGGGGGTCTATTTATTCTATTTACAAAAAAAAAATTGTATGAATGTTACAAGAATTGGCCTAGCCCTCATGAATTCGGGCTATTTTGCTAAATATATTGATTTTCTTTGATTGCAATCTCCATCTAATAACCATAATGATGTATTTTCCTGATTGAGGTATTTAAGGAAAAAATGATTATAGGAAATCAACACATTAAGCAAAATATGATCAGAATTTGTGATGGTTGGATAAATGCTTTTGATAATAACTTATGATTTTTGTTATAACTGGACCCCACAGTGTACACCTGAATGTCTGTATCAATCTGTAATGTTGGTCAGCACAGGTTTGTCACGTTAGGGGTGATTCCAGTGTACATTACAACCCTAGAGTTATGAACACAAATTGCATTTAGTAAAGTTAGGACTTTGTGTTTCTGCAGATGACATGCACTTAAAACACACTTTAATTTCAAGCCTGCATACAGTATATCCATAAAATTACTTTGTGTACTGTAGGCAGTGGCGGACAGGGTCGACCAGTGTCCAGGGTGAAGATGCCAAATTGCATTCCCCTCCTCCTCCCCAGATGCAAGAATATCCCTCAGCATTAATGAGGAAGTAAACTTCCATCTTTCAATTTTACCTATAAGTAAGCCTTTAATAAGGCTTACCTATAGGTAGTGTAAAAATCTCCTAAACGTGCACTGTTTAGGAGATATTTACTGAACATGCAGCCAGTGACATCACTGGTGCATGCGCTCTGAAGGAACGGCCACCTGTGCCATTCCTTCAGAGCCCTGTGCTGTGACTGGCGGCTCCCCCGTGCATGCGAGGGGGTGACATCATCGCAGCTCCGCCCAGTAACAGAGCCAGAGTCCGCAAACCCAGAAGCAAGGCGGGTGAAGATGGAAGCTGACTCCAGCAATGACATTGCATCGCTGGAAGGCTTCGTTTTCAGGTAAGTTTCACATATTGTGCTAGTATGCAATGCATACTAGCACATTATGCCTTTGCCTTGCAGGTAAGAAAAAAAAAAAGTGCAGCAGTTTACAACCGCTTTAAAGTCAGTGGATGCATTAAAAACTCCCAAAACAGATGTCAGTGCACGCATTAATAACCCCCAGCATTGATGTCAGTGGACGCAATAAAACCCCAGCACAGGTGTCCGTGCACCCAATAACAACACCCTACATGTGTGTCAGTATTTTTACCTTCCTCTCCTACATTGGGGGTCAGTGGCATTGAAATTTAACCCCTTCCATGACCACCAATGTGGGGAAGGGGGTTAACTTCAACTGCAATGACCACAAATGCAGGAATGGGCGTGTTTGGTTATATTTTCACTGGCATGAGGATAAAGTGGGGAGGGTTAACATTTACTGCCAATGACCACCAATGCAAGTGATGGATGGGGGTTAGCATTCACTGCCACTGACCAACAATGTGGGGGGGGGGGGGGTTAGTGGCAGTAAAAGCTAACTCTCCATTCCCCACTACCTGCATTGCACCCGTACCGTTCCTTCAGAGCCCTGTGCCGTAATCGGCGGCTCCCACGTGCATGTGCAGGAGTATTGTCATCATGGCCAGTCACAGAGCCGGAGTCTGTGAACCCAGAAGCAAGACGGGTGAAGATGAGAGACCCTGCAGCTCTGACATCTCGGCGCCGGAAGAGCTTTGTTTTAGGGTAAGTTTCACATAATGCATACTAGCACACTATGACATTACCTTGCAGGGTAAGATGAAAAAGTCCAGTGGTTTACAACCGCTTTCACCTACTTATCCCCCCCCCCCCCCACCTTGCATAGGTGTTCATGGCAGTGTTAACCCCTTCCTCAATTCCAGCCTTCTCCAGTCTCATTCTCTTACTTCCTGATCTCTGGTGTTGAACAGGGAGCAGCAGCGATACTAATCCATGCTGTCAAATACCACCAGCTGAGCTTACTTCAGTACACACTCGCTCCATCTGCTGATCTCACACCTCTTCCAGGTGGGCAGATCTCTGAGACCAATCGCATCCCCATCAAGCCCACACAGTAAGCAGCAAAGAGGAAGCTCCACCTCCAGGTTGTTTCCTCAGTCCCACAACAGAAAGAAACTGCTGGAGGAGGTAAGGGGAGGAGATTCCATTCCAGCAGCTAGAGGGAGGACAGAGCAGAATCCTCCCTCCAGAAGCAATTGCAGCACTGCATCGTGCTCTGTTCTGAATGACAGACGCGATAGCAGCGCCACTCCTGTCATTCATAGCTGGAGAGCGGAGCGCTCATTGGCCGTCAGAGCCCCCTTTCCCCAAAGCGCCTCTGTGCTCAGGGCACGTTCCCACTCTGCCCATCCCTTGTCACAGGCCTGGCTGTTGGTGATGGTATTTGATCTGCTGTGCTTTCTACATTTTTGAACCCAGCCCATCCTATAATCCAAGCAACTCCAGGATTATTGTGAGCTCATTATTTGTCTGTTAACCCATACAGAACCTAGCCATTACATGTAATGTACTAGTTGGTCCACTCATTTATAGCAGACAACATTTTGGTGAATTCAATGTTCTTGCAAATAATGCCATATTTTCACAAAAGAAACATTTCATGCATGTATAAAAAAGCATAGATATGTACAAAATAGATACAGATACACAATTTGTACACTGCAGCTTTGCGTGACATTTGGCCTATATATACTTGCATAGCCACTACTATATTTTATTATGTAGAAAAAGCAGCATTTAGTTTTTACATTTATGTGTGGTAAATGAGGAACTCTAAGTGGCATTTGTATTTTAACTTATATCAGATCGGCAATCTCAGCCTTTAATGATTATAGCTGCCAGTTGGTGAGGTAACATGTTGGATAAGATTACAGCAAAGCCAGAGGTAATGGAGAGGCTTATGTATGTCTATCAACTAAGATTTAACCAGGCAGCACATAAATACTTTCAGGGGCTATTCGATAAACCTTGGACCACAATTATATCTTATAAAAAACATTGCAACAATATAGTTATAGAGGAACAAGCAAAAGTGCGTGCTGAAAATACAATGGCGAGTCACTGCAGTGGTAGCTAGCACAGAAGTTCACATTGGTACAATGGCAACAAGCGCAGATCTTTGGTGCCGTGGCAATTGAAGTGGGAGCCTGAGGGAGGGGTGGTGAGAACAGGAGAGGTGGATGGGGTCAGTCATAGTGGTAAGAGTAAGGATTGGTGTTGAGGTGTAGTGCGGTGGGAAGAGGATGGGGGTCATCTGCAGCTGTGGGGGAATTAACATTAAAGCAAAGTGGTGGTGGGGGGAATGTTTCAGTCTTGGTGGTGACAGAGTGGGTGCTGGCGTGGTGTGGTGGTAAGTGGTGCCTCTACTGAAGAGCTGGCAGCTGTGGCTGCAATTGCTGGCAGCAGATCTCCTGGCAAGCAGCAGAGGTCGGACAAGGGGCTGGTGGTGTAAACTGCAAGGCCAGATAATACAGGCAGGGGTAGGGAGGTTGTGTGAGTTGATGGAGCCAGAAATTAGAAGGTCACATCCTTTTGCAACACAAACTCATCTACTGCTCTGAAAATACCCCCAACCATTCCAGATTCTGTAGGACTTCCCTGGGACTTTAACATAATCCTGATGTCCTGCTCATCAGGGCTGTGACCAGAAGCTGAGTTCTGCACCACTTATTTCAGCAACCGGCTCTGTGCAAACTTTGTGTGGTGGAGTGATCTCCTGCCTGACTCAGTCTGCATAGTCTGGCAGAGAGGAGGAGGGAGCAGCAGGCCGAGGCAAAGATTGCAGTGGAAAGAGTTGTCCACTGACATCAATGTTTACTCCCACTAGGCACTATTGTCCACCCCCTCCACCTCTGTTGGGCACTTTTTGGTTCTCCCTACACCCTGCTGTGCTCCATTTTCCCCTAACCCTTACATTTGGGACTATCTCAGTACTGTTGCCACACACTCTATACTGGACACTATTGTTCTCCTGCTTCCTACCCAGAAATATTGTTCTTTTGCCTTCAACCTGGCACTACCCCTCCAAAGCCATGTTATTCCTCTAACCACCTGCTCAGCACAACTCCCCCGGCCTACTAAACACCAATGCCTTCCACACTGAACATCAATGCTGCCCCTCATCCTAGCCACTGAGGACAATTACCTCCCAATAAGCCCTGCTGACACAACTGAATCCTTTCTTCTTTCTTTTCCCACTGACCTACGCTGTCATGGCATTCTTTCTCCCACAGACATTAACACATTTTTACCTCTCACTACACCAGTGTGAGACAATTGCGCAGTCATGCAACACTGTACCCATTTGAAATTTGTATCATATTTTTGAGACAGATAGAGATTTCTTTTGGTGGTATTTAATCACCACTGTTTTTTTTATTTTTTGCTAAACAAATGAAAAAAGGCTGAAATTTTTTTGGGGAGAAAAAAAAAGTTTTTCTTAGTTTCTGTTATAACATTTTGCAAATAAGTAATTTTTCTCCTTCACTGATGTGCACTGATGAGGCGGCACTGATGATGTGGCACTGATGAGGAGGCACTGATAGGTGGGACTGATGGGCACTAATCCATGCCACTGATAGGCAGCACTGATGGGCACTGATTGGAACTGATGGGGCTGCACTGATAACCAGAGCACTGGTGATCAGTGCCCTGAATATCTGTGTAAAAGCCCCCTTTCACACTTGCCGGTTACTACTACTACTACCTACTCTCCTCTCCCCACACTATGACAGGCATGAGGAAAGGAATGCTGATACCGGCAAGTTTGTTTCCATGTGATCAGCTGTGATTGGACACATGGTAAAGGGCCACTGTAATTAGCCCTTTACCACTATCCTTTGATCAGTTGTGTCCGGCGCGGATGTGCACCCAAGGGGACGTTTGGGGGGGAGCATGGTTGGGGCAGGACAACCATGGGCGTCAGCCCAGAACGAGAGAGCTGGCTATGGCATGGACATGAAGTGGTTAAGCAGAACTTCCTTTACAGGGCTTATCCATGCTTTAAAAAAGCCCATTCTACTGTCATTGATGATCCAGGTACAGGGTGGGTCTTTACTGAAAATGTTAGGAGAAAATCAAGAATCCAGCAGCTCCTGCTGGAGTCATTGTCACATTGCTCTATGTTGGGCTGAAATCTCTATATCAGGTGAAGAGGAAAATAAAACTCCTGTTTTTACCCTGAAAATGCACCACTGTACTGCAACTGTGTGCATTACACGCAATTGCAGGGTGGTTGTGACATGACTCCATTCAATTTAGTGGGTCATGTTCAGCAGCATTACCTCCTCCTGAATGAAAAGCCATGAAGCAAAGCATTATGGCAAGAGCATGTGTAAACCCCCATTCATGCAGCTAAGGTGGGGGGGGTGTAAAAATGCATCTCAACCACCTGTTTTTGTGCCCCAGACCCCCCCCCCCCCCAACCGCAAATGTAGACAAATCCATACATTTACTTTTTCAAGCTAGACACCTACATAGCTGTAAACAAATTTTTGTTTGTTACCTAAAGCTGTACAGCTGGATTTTATAGAGGCAATCATATAGCCAGAACGCTGATAGACAAAGAAATGAGATTAAAGTCCTTCAAATAAACTAACAATATAAATTTCTAACACAAAATAATGTAGCTTAAAATACAGTCCTAAAAGCAGTAAAACTATAAAAGTAAGAGGAAAAAGAAAGGCAAAGTTGAAAACAAAAATGTAAAGGACTGCTCAATTAACAGAAGACAAAGGGACATGTTGCTGTGTCATGTAATCACATACAGTATAAGGCTCATTTATTTTAATTCAATATTCTCAAAAAAGGATGCATAATTCCAATGACATTGCTAGGGCTGTTAATTCACCTTTTCAGGTAGAATTTCACTTTTCATAATAAATAGAAGCCTTTTTAATGTATTTTTTGCCCAAGCCCTCCCAATGTCCTTATCTTTCACTTACCAAGTCCATGGTAGCTAAGAATCTGCACCCCTCAAAATGTTACAAAATGCATTCTGAGCCCATCACTTCCTGTAGTATTATATGACATCCAGGAAGCTCCATGTTCCATTATTGGTAAAAAGAAATATAAGGACAGTATGGGCCTACAGTCCAATGCAAAGTCCTGCAAAGTCCATGATTGGTAAATTCAGTAGGATAAAAGCGATAGTCCACTAATGGCAGCTGATCCTGACAGTTGAAGCAGGCTCTGTGTTTAGATATGAAACAAGAGAAGGAAAAGTGTAGTAGTATCTAAAAAAATGTATTAAAAATTCAAGACAATTGGCCACTCACATTATGAATGAAAAATAGTCTCAGAAGTGGTGTTGGGGGACCTCCATAATGCTGTGGGAATTGATGCCGCTGAGATATATCCGATGGATGTCCAGGAGAGGAGAAAGCCAGCCACTTGTGGATCCGGAAAATCGATAAGGTGCAGGAGCCACGGTGGATTGCAGTGTGGGCCGCAGCGTCAACAGGAAGTCATCCTTGAGCAGAAAGCGGCCCTTTCCTTCTCTGGTCTCATATCCCATTATGCCTTACTGCATCGCAGAATAGGGTGTGTTTACCTCTGTGGACCACACAGCCCTCATTACTATCTCTTTTTTTTTTTTTTTCGACCCTTTTTCCTGCTTATTCTTTTAGGGTGGCTGTATACCATACAATCTAATTTTACAATATCCTGTAGGTCTACCAGCTATGTTGTACAAGGGTCTACCTGATTTAATACAATATGAATAGATTGTTCAGGTGGGTCCTCCAGTTCCATGGGTTTGGTAAATCTAAGGAAATTACAATTGTACAATTAGATTGCATAGCGTATGGCCAAATTTATACAAGTACCGTGTTTCCCCGAAAATAAGACCGGGTCTTATATTAATTTTGGCTGCAAAAAACACACTAGGGCTTATTTTCAGGGGATGTCTTAATTACGGTATGTACAATGGCGATCTTAAAGTGATTGTAACCCTAAAATAAATAAATAAATAAATATCCTGATCCTTTAACCACTTAAGCCCCAGCCCTATTTCGGACACTTTTTGTTTACAAGTTTAAATCAGTATTTTTTCCTAGAAAACTACTTAGAACCCCCAAACATTATATATATTTTTTTAGCAAAGACTCTGGAGAATAAAATGTCGGTCATTGTAATATTTTTTATCACGCGGTATTTGCGCAGCGGTCTTTAAAGCGCCATTTTTTTGGAAAATTTTTGAAAAATCACATTTCACTAATTTTAAAAAATACTAAACAGTAAAGTTAGCCCATTTTTTTTGTATATTGTGAAAGAACATGTCACGCCGAGTAAATAGATACCCAACATGTTACGGTTTAAAATTGCGCCCCCCCGTGGGATCGCGACAAACTACGGTCAAAAGAGATCTCAATCTGCGACGCTTTAAATTTATGTAACGGTTACCAGTTTAGAGTTAGAGTGTAGCTCTTTTTTTTAAATTATTGCTCACGCTCTGGCGATCGCGGCGATACCTCACATGTGTGGTTTGAACAGCGATTTCATTTGCGGCTCGACTTCCGTATACGTTTTTTTTTGTGCGCGAGCTAACGGTGACGGGGGCGGCTAAATTTTTTTTTTTTTTTATTTTCCCATTTATTTTATTTATTTTTTTAACTTTATTAAAGTTTTAAAAAAAAAAAAAAAATCTGATCACTTTTATTGCTGTCACAAGCAATGTAAACATCCCTTGTGACACCAATATGTAGTGACAGGTACACTTTATGGAGGGATCGAGGGTCTAAAAGACCCTAGACCCCTCCACTACACTTCCCTGTATGCAAAACGCCGAAAACGGCATTTTTGCATACAGCCGTTTTTCAAATTTGCCGCCTTTTGCAGCACAGTAACCCGGAAGTGACGTCATGGACGCCGCCTCCGGGTTACGTCATCGGAGACCCGATCGATGCCGTTTCCGGCATTCATCGGGACTCCATCCAGCCGGCGGACGTGCCGGCTGGGTGCTCGGGGCTCCCGGTGGAACGGGAGCCCCGGGCAAAGCCACGGAAGGCGGCGGGAGGGGGGGGGACGTCCCCTCCCGCCCCCCCGGGTACCGATCGAGCGGCTCCCGAGCCGCATCGGTCGGTACCGACGGAAAGCCAACCGTCGGCTCTAAACCACGGTACCGGGATGGTGCCTCTAGCTAGAGGCATCATCCCGGTACACTACCGCAAAGTTTACTGACGTAGACCTACGTTAGTATGCGGTAAGTGGTTAAAGCATGATAGACAGCACAGTGCTTGTGCTGTGTCATTTAGCCCTCTCTATGTTCTAAAAACCTGGAATAAAACAATGGAATGTTAAATAAAAAAGTTCACTCTCCCCCCTCTCTCACTGTCAGCTCAGGAGTCAGCATTATGACAATCTGTAATCCCAAAAATAAACCTTGGATAAAGTCATTGTAAAATGATGTAATCGATTTTGTAAAAAGATTATTTAATATGCAGGGTGTCTCCTTTTTGTAACATTATTGTGGAAAATACCTTCTTTACAGCGCCGCTAGGCATTCATGTGACCCTCTGGAGCTCTGCTTTCCCTCTCCGAATACTGCAGAGGGAGGGGCTGAGATCAAGGATTTTACTAGGGCTTATTTTCGGGGTAGGGCTTATATTGCAGCCATCCCTGAAAATCACGCTAGGTCTTATTTTCGGGGTAGGGCTTATTTTCAGGGAAACAGGGTACATGGGAGGGTGTGGATGGAGACACTCAGCTGTCACTGTTCTTGTGAAAACACAGCAATTTCACTTTCAGGCCCAATTCACACATAGTGCTGTGGGAGCGCTTGGTTTTTTGGCACGTTTCCCCGCAACCGGCATAAGGCAGCCCATTGATTTCATTGATGCGGCAAAGTAGCATGGGACATTTTGGCGTGTTGCAATTTGCACATTTTTTACTGCGTGTTTTGTCGTGTTTATTGCATGTTGCTTCTGCATTTGGGGTGCCATTAACAATTAGGTAAACAAAGGTGGCCATACACTATACAATCTCATTGTACAATTTCTGTACAATCCCCTTTAGTTTTTCCAAATCTATATAATAAGAGGACACATCTATCTATCCAATAACATAAACAACAACTCACCCTAGCTCCACCGCTGCATATGCTGACATGGACCTGTCATCTGATCTGCCTGCTCCGCTTATTGTGGCCCGTGACCGGTTACCAAGTCGCTAAAGTGGCCCTTGCTCCTTAAGAGGTATATATATATACACGAACACACACTTTTTTATTTTTGAGGTTGGGGGTGGTAATCTTGGGTGAGTTCCCACACTTTTTCCCAGGATTTGACTCCTGCAATACACTATACAATCTCAACTGAACAATTTCAGTACAATCTCCTTTAGGTTTTCCAAAACTTTATAATAAGAGGACACATCTATCTATCCAATAACTCTCTATCCAGTCAGGCAGGCCCTTGCACTGTACAGATGATGATAGATCTAAAGATGCCAGTACATTTATAATGTATGGTGAGCTTTACAGACTTCCATGGACACAATTCTCCTGTTTTCAATATTTCAGTTGTGCTCCACTGTTATGTGCTCTGCTGTTATGTGATTGCTCAGTTCCTGCACACTCTGCCAAATGAATGATCTGTGCAAGAAGAAGGTAAGGTACAAAACCATCAATCAGCAGAGGGAAACACTGGCTGTTTATAGAGGGAGAACGGTGCCCACTGACAATATCTGCATTGGAAAAGCATGTAACTGTAAAGGTGGGTGGAATCTCCTTGAGGGGAAGGGCAGATTCAGGGTGTATGTTAATGAGGTCAGTTGCTGAAGTACTTCCTTCTAATGCTTTTCAGGTCCCAAAGGACGAATATCAGGAAGCCATGAAGGAGTTTTCTGTTGGAGACACTGGAGGCTGAGTTAAGTCTGTCCTAGAATATAGAGAAAGCTTGTCTTTTCTGCAACATAGGTACATAATGATATATTGGTACATAGGGAATCTGGAATTAAAAAAAAAAAACATTAAAGGTGAATGTAGCCTTTAAAGACCTGGGGCAGCCTTGGGTATGCATTCTGTGGCATGCGCAGCCAGATTGCACTGAGCAGTGGGACTTGCGTAAAGCACTTTTATAAAACTAAAAATGTAATATATTGCAGTTTACCAGTTCTTAACCATTTGCCGACCGCTCACGTTGCTGCTACTGCAGCAGAGCGGCTCGGCTGGGTCTGGCAACGTAGACCTACGTCGCCAGATACCTCCTTCTCTCGGCGGTGTGCGCGTGCTGCTGGAGGCTCGCTCTCGCTGAGTCGGGCCAGGGGAGGAGATGCGGTGATCACCGCCGCTCTTCCCCGATCGTCGGGGAAAGACTGAGGAAATCCGCCCGCTTGTGTAAACAAAGCGGGCGGATCTCCTCTGTGACAGGCAGGGACAGATCACAGGATTCAGCATAGCTGAACCTGCAATCTGTATCTGTGTCACACAACCCCCTCCCCCCACACTTGTCAGAAAGCATAAGGCTCACATTTAACCCCTTGGTCACCAACGGTGTTAACCCCTTCCCTGCCAGTGTCATTATTACAGTAACAGTGCATATTTATAGCACTGATTACTGTAGTAATGTCACTGGTTCCCCCAAAAGTGTCAAAAATGTCAGTTAGGGGTCCGATCTGTCCGCTGCAATGTCGCAGTCCCGCAAAAAAAATCGCAGATCGCCGCCATTACTAGTAAAAAAAAATAAACAATAAAAGTTACAAATTTTTCCTGTAGTTAGTAAACGCGATAACTTTTGTGCAAACCAATCAAAATACGCTTATTGTGATTTTTTTTTACCAAAAATATGAAGCAGAAAACAAATTGGCCTAAAATGTTTTGATTTGTAAATTTTTTTAGGGAATGTTATATATCAGAATGTGAAAAAAAAATGTTTTTCAAAAATTAAAAATTGCATAGGTGATCAAATACCACCAAAAGAAAGCTCTATTTGTGGGGGAAAAAAAGGATACACATTTAATTTGGGTACAGCGTCGCACAACCACGCAATTGTCCGTTAAAGTAACGCAGTGCCTAATCGCAAAATATGGCCTGTCAGGAATGGGGTAAAATCTTCTGGTCTTAAAGTGGTTAAAAATACGCTCATTGAGAATTTTTTTGTCAAAGACATGTAGCTAAGTACATTTTGGCCTAAATATATGACAAACAATTTAATTTTTTGGATATTTTTTAACTGTCAAAGTAGAAAATGTCAATTTTTCGCAAAATTTTCGCTCATTTTTATTTAAATCGCAAAAAAATGAAAAGCGCGGAGGTGATCAAATACCACAAAAAGAAAGCTCTGTTTGTGGGGGGGAAAAAAAGGACGTAAATTTAGTTTGGGTACAGCGTTGCATGACCGCGCAATTGTCAGTAAAGTTGCGCAGTGGCAAGTTGAAAAAAGTGGCCTGGACGTTAAGCAGGAAAATCCTCCGGTCTTAAAGTGGTTAAATGTGGTTGCTGCATTCATTTTAATGTTTGGCTTTCTTTTGTACCTTTATTTTCACCTGGTGATTCTGCCAGTAGTACTTCCTGTCCTAGTATGACAATGGTCACTCACAGTACTGTATCAAGATAAGAGAAACGGAACAGAAGTCCTGGGAATTTCCCATGTTCACCTGTCCATAACATAGATGGGCAGGGTTCCAGTTGTCCTCAGAATATTATAAATGAATATTATACATGATAATAATCCCCCACTGTTGTTTGTGGTGCTTATTACATTGGGACTGTGTATGGGACAGCTGCACCCTTGAATTTAGACCCCTGGCCATTCCCATATATGTATAAATGTTTTTTAAACTTATTTTTTAACCTATTTTCATTGTCTTCATCAGTCAGGTCCTTGGGTCTTTTCTTTGTCAGTCAGCTCTAAGCGCCAGGTTTTCTTTTGTATTTTTTTTGTTATCCACACAGGTTGAGAGCACAGGAAGTTATCAGTTGACAACATTTCTGGTGGGATCAACAAGGATTATATGTGCTTATGAACAGATATTAAAAAAAACACAAGTAATTGTTTCATACCCTTTAAAGGGGAATAGGTAAACAAAACTTGAACCTACTCACTGTACAAATTGCATGCATAAACAAAGTTCCAAGTACCCAAAAAATATGCTTTATATATTGTGACATGTGAAAGAGTCTGACAAACACCCATAAACATCAAGGGAAAGTGAATACACTGTTTTGTTAATGGTCAACAGTGGGTGCCCCTTTTGTTGGTGGTCAATGGTGAGTGCCCCCTTTCATTTATAATCAGTGGCCAGTGCCCCCTTTCATTGGTGGTCAGTGATGAATGCCCCCTTTTATTGATGTTCAGACAGAAAAGCAGAGAGGGTGCAATGTCAGGAAAACTGTCAATATCCCAATTACTGGAACAATACAGATATTGCATGTAAAAGCAACAGGAAAAACCCCTCAGGGACTTTTAGGCAGTTGAGAGACAGAGTAATGGAGTTTAAAAGGCTGACGCCAATTTATTGGTATATAATCATAAAAAGGACAAGGTCCATAAAACATGGATATAAAATGCAAAATACAAAATTCTATATACAAAAATGCAGAGAAGAGTACTCAGAACTACGAGATCCCCCTAGCTAGTCCATCTTTAGGGTGCATTTTGCAGTTTTGGGTACTTTTCTCTGTACTTTTGTATATACAATTTTGTGTTTTCTATTCATGTGTTATTGACCTTTGCCTAAAAGTCCCTGATGGGTTTTTCTTGTTGCTATTACATGCAATATCTGTATTCTTTCATTGATGGTCAGTGATAAATGCAGCAGTGTCAGGATCTCTGGGAGATGTGTAAGATTCCTACAGCGTGCATGACAACTAGGTACATTCTGATATTTCTCAACTTTGCAACATTTCTGACCTTCTCTTACACTGTTCACTTCTGCAAACCCCCTACACTTCTCTTACTCGTCTCATTTTTGCAACCCCCTGAACTACTCTTACACTTCTTATCCCTGCAACCTCAGCCAATACCCTTACACTTTTCATCTCTGCAATCCCCCTGCACTACTTTTACAATAATCAACTCTGAAACTTCCCTTGCACTACTTTTACACTCCTCCACTGCCAGAATACACTGATCAGTGCTGAAGATGATTGGCTGCCACTGCTGATTGTATGAAAGCTTTCTAACAGTCCTGTTCAAGAAAAGTCAATCTACCAATCAAGGGTCATACACAGATTGAATTTCAGATGGTCTATACTGAATGAACCAGCCGAGTTTCGATATGTGTGTACCCACCTTTACGCTAACCACATACACAACCCTCTATACTACTCTTACATTTTTCACCTTTGCAACCGCCCTGTACTAATCTTACATTAACCACCTCTGTGACGGTGGCGGCTATCAGATCCCTGCCCTTCTCACTAACTCGTGACCATGGACCAGCCAATCTCACACCCTGCCGTCACTGCGGGTGTCAGTTGCAGTTGAGGTGACACCAGAGACTGCAGGTGCTGGTTGCTGGGGAACTTGACTCATAGGTACAGGAGGTGTTGCCATGTGTGATTTCCCTCCTTTCCAGCCATTCAGAGTAGCCTTGCGATGGTCAGATACCCGAGTGTTGATGTAGGTATCTGCCAGTTCTGCTGCTGCTTGGGCAGAGGTTGGCTCCTGTTTCAACACAAACTGTCTGACGTCTATAGGACAGATGTGCAAGAGTTGATCTTCAATCATAAGATCCTCCAGGGACTCAAAAGAATTGGCTTTCAAGCCTCTAGTCCACTGCCGGAATGTGGTACGTAAGCGACTTACCACATCCATATATGAGTCCCCTTTTGCAGGGACCTAAATCGCTTCCGGTACACTTTCGGGGTCAACTGGTATTTTTGGATGATCACAGCCTTTATGGCCTCCTAATCGCCATCCTGTTCTGCTGGCAATTCGACATAAGCGTCCAGGGCCTTGCCTCGCAGCCCTGGCGTCAGGTACCGGGCCCACTGTGCTTGGGGCAGATGGTACTGACGGCAAGTCTTTTCAAACGACAGTAGATACACATCAATGTTACTGTACTTTTCCATAACTGGAAATTTGGCTGCCTGGCTTACAAGCAGAGAGGTGTCCCTGTGCTCTAGGGATCAGAAGTTCTGAGCCGGTCACTGCTGCTGGAGCCTAGCCATCTCCAGTTCGTGCTGACGATTAGCCTCCCTCTCACGTTCCGCAGCCTCTCTCTCAGCATGGTGTTCCACAGCCTCTCTCTCAGTCTGGCATTCCAGAAACTGCATAGGATCCACCTCCTTGATACGTTTTAGTGTTTCCTGTATTTGAGGAGAGTCTATGCTGGTTGCAGGCAATCTGGGGCTGGTCTGCTCATGCTGTGGCTTGGAGGTGACTTCCAGTGGTACTCCAGTGTCAGTCTGTGCTGGCCCATCCTGCGAGGCTGTTCCTGAATCACTGGGTTCTGAAGTAACTGAAACCCCTTCTTCTTCTGGTTCCGCCAGGTTCTGGCTTGCCTGGATATCATGCTCCTGCAGGGCATGAATCATTCCTTCACGATTTTTGCCACTGACATCAAGTCCTCTAAATGTTCACTCAGCACTCAGGTCACTTTTGCTCATTTTCTTATATTCTGATAAATCAGGCATGTTTGCAACCAGAAAAAAATAGAACAGAAAGCAGAGATAGGAAAGAGCTGTAGAAGGTAGAGGTTGCTGTATGGCTCTTTTAAAAAAAAAAAAATATGCACCGGCTTGTCTCTAAGGACTGTTTTCCACAAACGTTACAATCCTTCAGTGCAGAGCTTATTCCTAACAGTGCACCGAATGCTCTTAATGCAAGACTATCCCACGTACGCTGCCAGCCAATATGTGACGGTGGCGGGTATCAGATCCCTGCCCTTCTCAATAACTCATGACCAAGGACCAGCCAATCTCACACCCTGCCGTCACTTGCGTAACAATGCCACTCTCAGCTGCACACGACACAAAGATTTTCCAGCTTGTGGGACCCCAATCTAGATGCCAGCAGGCTGAGAGCGATTGTGGACGGGCTAATTTAAGCAATTAACCCTTTCACTGCCACCACCGCTACGTTATGAGCCCAGCGGACGCTCGTAATTTTAGAAATACCAATTATGACTTTAGAATAATCATCTGTAACACGCACTGTCACCACAGACAGGAATATTCAGAGGATTTATTCTATACAATAGCACTCTTCAAGAGACAGGTTCGTTATTAGTTTGCATTAAGAGCTTAGGGACAAGATTAACACTTTTCAGAATAAAGTTTAATAATAAAAAGGTTAAAATTGGTGCAAATAAAATATTTACAGAAAAAGGTGTTTCAAAGAAATAGCGACATAATTCAGCAATTTAGAAAAATAAGATAGAATTGAGAAGTAAGGATACTTGCATTCAATGTGCTTGGTGTTATCAGAGTTCAGAAGCTGAGCCAGTGTGATTGGTTCTCAAACTTGATAGATGTTCCTTCTTGATGTTACCATGAGAACTCTAACCCCGTCTGCTTCTCTCTCTCTCTATTTTCTGAGACCACAGGGCAGTTAACAGATGCCCCTAACCAGTAAACACAGTGGCCATGGGCTGCCCTAAGGTTTACGACAATACCAAGGAACCTCCTGTATAGACAGACTTATAACATAATTCATATCTTCCAATATCTACCAGTTGCCTTCTTGAAACTGATAGATTATTGTACAGCATTGAATTTTATATCCATAGATACCAAACACAGGCTATCTCAAAGTAACCCCTGACCCGTAAGGCATCTGACAGCTAGCTTGTCTTCCATAGGAGCTAAAGTGGTCATGTATGATCTCGTTTCGTTCAGTATTTTATTTTGCATTTAACTATACACTTTCTAGAGACATATCTTGTTTGTGTTTAAAGTTATGAATTTGTGTGTGAATGTGTTCAATTAACAGAGCTCTTGAACGGCTCTGTTTTACGACCCATTAGCCACTATCCTTCTTTGCCCGGTTATGGCTTTACGACCAGCCTGAGTATCAGAACAGATATCCGACCAGAAATCTGTTCAGATAACGGCTTGTTTGAAGCCAAAACTCTCTGCATTCCATGAATTATTTAGCTTGGGGAGGGGGGCTGTGTGAGTGAGGGTCTTTTGTAAACTGTCATGGCGTCCTCAACACAAAATGGTTGCCCGTGACAAAATGGTTGCTTGCGACAGCTTTTAGTATATCCAGTGCAGGATATCATTACAACCTCTACTACCCCATCCTCCTGCACTGTTCATATACGTCTCGCCTCTGCAACCCCCCTGTACCACTCTTACACTAACCATCCGTCCCCATGTACTACTCTCACAATAACCATCTCTGCAACTGCCCTGTACCACTCTTAGAATAACCTCCTCTGCAACCCTCCTGTACTATTCTTACATTAACCACTTATGTTACCCCCTCCTCCTGCATTGCTCAGACATATCTCATCTCCGTAATCCCCCTATACCACTCTTACAATAACCACCCCTGCAACCCCCCCTGCTGCACTGCTCCTAGGCTTCTCACCTCTGCAACCCCCCCTGTACCACTCTTACTTAACCATCTTTGCAACCCTCCTACAATACTCCTACATTTCTCACCTGTGCAACCCCCTGAATACAATAGCCGGGAATTTCCTCCATATATGCTCTTTTAGATTCATTAGGCTGCAAGAGAGAAATGTATGCATGTATGGCTAGAGTTACAATGCTCTGCCTTTCTCTTCTAGCCTGCCCCTATGCTGGGCATCACAGGAGGCTGTTGGCATGCTCTGAAAAAGGTACAAAAAGCTTTATATACTTAAGCACTGCCTGTGCACTGTCAGGTCCACCTTTTCACATCAGTAGCAGTGACCGCCTGAATGTTTTTTACCTTAATGCATTGCCTGCATTAAGATAAAAAACCTTCCACTAGTTGTTCCCTCCACCCCCGTCCCTAAAGGCTTACTGAATCCTGTATCGATTCAGTGCTGTGCCCATCTGCAGTAGTGCTGGTTCCCTCTACCCTCTCACATGCTCAGAGACAGCAGCAAGAGTCATTGGCTCCTGCTGCTGTCAATCAAATGTTGCTAAGAGAGAGTGGGGGGTGGGGATGAGTCACGCTGTGTATGTCAACAGACACACAGTCTGACTCGGGAGCGAGTCTGTAAGTGCACCACCATGGGAAGCGGCTTCTTGTGGGGGCATACTGGGAGGAGGAGGAGGAGCTGAGAACGCTGGCAGGGGACCCCAGAAATGGAGGTTCAGGTAAGTATAATATGTTTGTTATTTAAAAATGTTATGCCTTTACAACTGCTTTAAGAAACATGACTCTAGATGAGTGCTGCTGCCATAGAATGCATCACTCGTGGCAATTTTTTACAGAGCTTCAGAGTAGTCTATAAACTTGTAGGTTTATTTGAATAGAAAGGGTTCAGGACAACAAGGAGTAAGAGAGAGGATAGGATACTGGCGGCACTAGCTTATCAGGGAGGAAAGATTTCAAACCTGTTTGATCACTGGTTTCCTCTAAGTGGTAGATGCTAGTGGTGTCTGCAGGTGTGACACTATCAACCAATCCAGCCAGAAGTGGCAAGACTGGTTGTCATTTGAAGGCTATGAGTACTTTAAACAATCACACTTTAAAAACTTTGCACAATTGCTATAGTTCCACAGAGACACGTACATCTCATTCTTATTCAGAACACATGATATTATGGTATTGTATGCCTTAACCTTCCTGGCGGTATGATTGTTTCCGATTTTAGGTGCTGAAAGCGGTACAATTATTTTGCTAGTATTTCTTAAGGACGAGCAGCCTAAACCAACTATTTACATATGATTTTTTTTTACTGTGCATTCTTCTTTATAACATCTCGGGTATGATAAAGTTTGAAACACAAAATCAAAAATTATAATATAATAAATACCTATAAATAAGTTAAAGTATATATATATACTTTAAATATAAATATAACTTTTTATATATATCTTTTATATATATATATCTATACGTATATATATATATATATATATATATATATATATATATATATATATATATATATATATATATATAGATATATATATATATATATATATATATATATATATATATATATATATACGTATAGATATATATATATATATATATATATATATTTATATATATATATATATATATATATATATATATATATATATATATATATATATATAAAGTACAGTAAAACTGCAGGAAAGGGTACTGGGGGGCAAACTAATGTAAATTTATTTTATTTTGTAATGTAATCAGTGTGTTGTGTGTTTTACTATTTGAATTTGCCACCGGTTCCAACCCCCTGCGAGTGTCACGTCGCAGGAGACAGAAGCCGGGGCTCACAGCATCAGGCAGAAGATCCGGCCCCCGTATGCTGCAGGGACAAATCGCGGGATCCCGGGGACAAGGTAAGTACCCTCTACCAGGATCCAGCGATGCTCCCTGGCGATACCCCGAGTGTGGCAATAGCCGGCGATCAGCTGAATCTCTGTCACAGGAGAACAAAAGTAAATTTAATCCTGTGACGCTAAATAGATGTAATGCCAAGAAAAGATTGGCCACACTTCTCTGTAGGGCTGGGTTCACACTATTGTGAATTGGATGCGGGTTTCTCCGCATCCAATTGCATGTCAGGAGCCTGTGACCAGCTCTTTATGGAGCTGGTTCACACAGCTCTGGGATGGCTGTGGAGCGAACTTCACAGGAGTTCTGTGCATCTTCTGGTCTGTTTCAGGTCTGAATTCAGCCAAAAACTTGAACCGAAATCAGACCTGAAATGGTGAACAGGGACACACCGGACCCCTGCTGTGAGTCACTCCGCATGGAGGTGTGAACCCAGCCTAAAGGCTAATCTTGATTGTGAAGCATGTAACTCATTGTACAAAGGTAACCTGGTGCTGGAAAATCCAATGAGGAAGGACAGAAGAATGGGAGCCCACAGTTACTGCAAGGCTTGTGCATATCCAGTAATCAGTAGTTAGGATCTATGGGAATGGGCAAGTCATTGGCATGGCGGCTAAAAAGCCAGTGTGCATTCCAATAGCTTGTCCACTTCTGGGTGCCATGTGTTTCAGGACAGCAGGAGAGCACAGCCCGCACCTCCTACTTGCTCTCTCCTCTGCCCCAGCAAAAGCTCCCTGCTCCATTAATACTGTCTGCCCTGGCAGCATGACATACATGACTTTTGCCACCATTATTCAATTCTTCCTGTTCCCCTAAAAGTCCTAGTGCATACTCCAAGTTAGGAAACACTGCACCAAGGCCACACATCTGCCCTGCAGCATGGTGCAACATATTGCTATGCATTGTGTTTCCAAAAAAGTTTCAGGTGTTGTTTAGCCTCACTGGGGATATAATGGCACACGTTACCACACCAGACAAGGTGAACCCAGTGTGATGCTCAAGAAAAGTGGAATTGTGCCTGTATGTGTCTGAGCACCTTTATTTACCTAGTACTTGTACTTATTAAATAAGCTGCAGATGTAGTGTATGTTAAATTACTTTCATAAAGAAGGGACAAGGGACATAAAGTGCTATGTGACAAGGGATGGAAGTTCACCAAGAAACTATTTCCACAATCATTGCATTATGGTAAATGAAGAAAATATTAAACAATTTTCTTAAATGCTTATTGAAAGCAGGAAATTAAAACTAAAACTCTATATTTATGCAATCTACATGGATTGTCCCAGA
Organism: Pelophylax lessonae; assembly: GCF_965119305.1. Classification (NCBI taxonomy): domain Eukaryota; kingdom Metazoa; phylum Chordata; class Amphibia; order Anura; family Ranidae; genus Pelophylax; species Pelophylax lessonae. Next base: position 211,577,559 of record NC_138773.1, read on the forward strand.
GGCTTAGCGCTTTTACTAAAAAGGGCAACAAGTTAACTGCTATAATGTTCTGACAGTAAATGTGATGAAACAAGAGATTTACTCGCACACGCTGGAGTGGATGCATCCTTCCATTTGGTATCTGAGCACGATTTACACTGTGATTAGGACTGTGAAGCTTCAGTTGGGATATTACGGCTTATGTTTTTCCTATTAGTTTCCAAATGACCTTGGAGCACCAGCATTACATCTGATTTTGATGAAATTTTAGACGATGCTGTTTGCAGTCTACTAATGGAACGCATGAACCTTCCCATGACTCCGTGCAATTACGAAGGCCGCACAGCATTGCGAGTAATGTAAACATATTTACCAAACGTGAAATTGATCTTGTGAGTTTCAACGTGCACTGCGCAGTCAGACACGTCAGATTAGGAACATGGGTGGTAATACACGCGCCAGGATCTTGCTTCTCTCTGCACCTGGTATTGTTACTGTAGCCCAGTAACATTCCGCAGGAAGCTGGCTTCCAATTGGTTGGCCATATTCTAAAAGACGTAGGTCAGACTGTGGTTTGTTCAGTGATACTAAACAATAGCTAAACAATGGATGCGCCACATGTCTGTCTGAACAGCTTTTAGCCATTTGTTGCAAGGATCAGACCCCCCTTAATTGCTTTTCCTTTTAATCAGATTTGAGAGTCGTCACCTTCCCTGAGGCTGATTCTAAGCATTTGCTTTGGTCACCAAACAAAGTACTAGCGACCCAAGCAGTGCTTCAATTGTATTCTGAATTTTCATTTTAGTTTTCAAATTTAAACACGGACTCTTAAGAATAAAAGCACAGAATACAAGGCTTATTTAATAGAACAATGTAACACACTTTGATCATCTAATTGCAGTTACAAACAGCAGCCAATCAGCATTCTTCTTTTAGGAACCTTTTTTACTATACACCTTTGGGAAGCCTACCTGAGCTTTCAAAAGGGCATTCTAGTCTATCTTTCTGTCAAACATACAAATTAGCAAAGGTTTCTTTTTTTATTTCCGTTGTAAGAATGTATATCCCAGCTAAATGAAAAATTGGAGGTGGTTTGCCAACATCCCTGGGCTGAACAAGCAGAATGGGGGGTCCCCCTAGGGTTGGGACTTTACCGGCAAACACACTTCCACAAATATGTAAAAGTTAAATAATTTTATTAACAAAAGATAAAATAGATCATACATTGGTCTAAATTGTAGCATAGATTTGTACAAAAAACATAGATTGTATGGTATTCAAAGCATAGGTGTAGACAAAATGACTGAAAAAGATATAGTGATGCATATACTCGGAGGTATATGTAGGTTACTTGAAGGAAATCCTCCCACCCGACGCGTTTCAGGCACGCAGGCCTTTCCTCAGGGGTCTAAAAGTGGGGAGGTTTTCTGATTTCCTATATAACATAATAGATATTATATAAATTAGTTACATGGAGTATTACGTCAATTTCAATATAGATAGATCTCAATCATTCAATGTTATACCTGTAGAAAGGTTTAGGATAAAAAAGTTTCTTATACCTGTGAGTATGTAGAAGGCGTGACAAGTGGGTCACTGCTGCTAAAAGAAAGAAAGAAAGGAGGAGGGTTCCGCTGTGTCGAGTGTCGATGTACCGCACCTCTTGGTCCCTGGAGGTGTGAGTCTTCCCAGGTGTGGCCCCAGCGAGGATGCCCAAAAGGGGGGGTCCGCAATTGTCTCTGTGTGAACGTATATATAGGAGGGTTGATCATTTTAATAAACTCAAAGAGATAGGTAATGTAATCTTGAAATGACAGCGGTGGTACAAAAGAAGGGGTGGGAAAATCACCTTATGGCAATTGTCGCAGCATATATATTGTTGAGAATATGCCTGTTGTGCTGAAGTTCGAGGAATGGTTGGTTTAATCCTCTGAAAGAAACACACATATACGTATATACATATGTATGTATACATCCGCATGTATATACGTATGCTATTTGTTTGGGACTGGGTCATATCAAAGATTTAATCAAGGAGAATATATATGTTTTCATACCTTAGTTTGTTGGTATATATGTTCCGGAGGGGTTTAGTGATAGGAGACGTATTGTTGATTCTCCGTCAATAAAGAAGTTAAAGTATGGTCCCTGGGTGAATATTTAGATGGAAGCACATTAGATTAAGGGAGAAGAAATAAAGAGTATTTGTATTTGTAAATATTGATTAGGATATACCTAAGTAAATTCAGTCAGTCCATATTTGGTTCTCCCCTCTATGTTGCTGAAAAGTGCATCTAGGGACCAAGCATATAACATCTATGTAGCATACAATGAGATGATGAGGGGTAAACAAGGGGGGGGGGGAGTGAGGTTTAGGAAGTTCCAGGGGTGAGTCTGGATGGTAAAGTACCTGGTGTTAGGGATGGTAATGGGTATTCAGGCTGGATTCCGTTGTCTTGTGGTGTCCCTGAAATGGTATATTACCTATTAGGTTCATCTAGTAATAGTAGTAATAAGGATGGCTTGAAGGAGTGGTAAGGTTCCGGATGTTTACCTGGGGTTCAGGGGGTCCTCTGTGCGATCGCGGCAGCGGGTGCTATGGTTAGCATCCGCCGCTGTTTAAATGTCGGTAAGGGACGCCGGGGCATGCGCAGTGCAAGCCGCAGGCACGCTACTGCGTCCTTCGTGCGGCCAATGGCATCCCCCGCCGATGGAACGCAGGACACGCCCCCGGAAGCGGAAGCGCGGCCTGCGTTCCAACGGCACCGACGCAATGATTGGTCCCAGCGTAGCGGGCGGGGATGATGTCTTCACCCGTCGTCCGTAGGCGGGGCCAAGGCTCTCAGTGGCTTGCTGAGAGGCTGAGCCGGGTGTTAGTCCAGGCACCTGGTGGATCCCGACTTCCATTGTCGTTATGACGCAGTGCCTGGACCGACTTCTGTGATGTCAGCAGAGAGTGGACTTCAGCCCGACCTCTGCTGAAAATGGGTCACAGGAGTGCAGAACAAACTGCACCACTCCCCAATGTATATGCAGTAAAGCAGGGTTGTTACACACACTGTGGAATCTAAGGGGTTAATCCTCTTCATTGTGTAAAAAGGCTGTTTGATCCTGTCTTCTCTGGTCATCCCATTCTTCCACCGTCCCCAATCCATCTGCCGACAGAACAGAGCCTTGGGGGCACTCTGCACATAGTCAGTTTGGTGTGTTTTGCTAGAGAGTTTTTTTTCTTCACATGGTGCATGTGATCGGCACAGGGCCATTGAGCATGGTCCAGACAGAAGGTCAGGGGTCCTGCAACCTCATAGGACAGTCAGAAGAGAATGAAAACTCCTCTAACAAGCTTTAACCAGACACTGAAGAAGCCACAAGACTGCTATATACTAAGAAGGATAATATACTCGCGCCTAGGTATCTTTGTTTAATTTACGGGAAGCAGCAAGTAATCAAAAAACACTATCTATGGATAGATAGTGATCTCAAGCATAAAAAATGGTATATAATACTGCGCTATCCTAATAGTACTGATTTAGCAATGAAAGTGTCCATGCAAACGTGTAAACAATACTTCCGTGCTATATAACCTTGTTTGCTGATATAAATAAATTTTGATAAATCACTGTGGTATGAGCAATGTGTGGTTTGCCACTAAAGTGCACGTGCAAACGTGTAAGCAATAAATATATATAAAGTGCTTTAAGGGCTATACAATATATATAATTAAACAAAAAAGTCCAGTGTAAAAATAGTCAGTGAAGGGAACATAATTGGGAAGTGCAAAAACGTGCTCAAAAGTCTCTTAGTGTGGGGATGGGGTCGTGCGTGCCGGTGGTCCTTGGGTTCTATCACTCTGTGCCAAGTGGTAAGGTAGCGCACTTACCAGAAGGTGTGGATTCCAATATCATACGCCAATAGGAATCAAAAACGCTTTTTCTGCTGCTCCTTTGTATGGATGGGCGGGTGGATGGTCTCCTTATGGATAAGGATGAGCATTCAGCATGGAAGAAAAAAGGAAGAAGCTCCTCATAGTGTGAAAAGGTTTTAAGACCTTTATTGAACTCAAAAATGCACATCAATCTTCATGTAAAACATCCGTAAAATATCCATAAAACCCCCGATCGGTACTGCAGCTCAAACTTTAAAATCACTCCAAATGTAAAAACACTCCAAATGAGAAAATGTAGGTGACACAGCAAACAGAACTCGACCCAAAGTATAGGGTCAATAAGATAAAAAAACGCTGTTGAGCTCCTGTGTTGCCTCGCGGCTAGGATAACACAGGACGCTGGCTCTCTCCGCTTGTGTGCGCCGTACCCGGAAATGGGAGTCCCGGCGTTCGGTCCAGCTACTGGCTCAGAGCGAGGCAACGTGCGTGCCAACTTGACGCGTTTCGTCAGAGGTGTGACGTCTTCGGAAGTGGCACGTACGTTGCGTTTCAGCTTGGTTATATGCAGGAATATTAGCTAATTTCCGCTCTTTTACACCCGCTCATATTCCCCTTTCTGACATATAAACCGGAAGCAATTCACTGGATTCATAGTGTGCACTTTACTAATACGTTTAGCATAATAGTGATCTCTTTATTACAATATGTGTATACTGAAAACAGATGATGTTCCCCAGGTGGAAAAAAACTATAAATTTAATGAGAAAAATGATATGTATAACAGCCTCTTACCGGCTAGTTATAGTCCCATGTGCAAAAATGCTATTATTGGAGTTACATACTGTGCGGTATTGCAATAATTTTATGCAAAATATCCAGATGTATGAACAAATGATTGGCTTCCGTTTACATATATAATTTATCTAAACATTTCATATATACCCAAATGTGAACATAAGATATGCATGGCAATTAAAAAGGATCACCACCCTTCCACTGCCGGGTGCATATTTTAATAAAATAACGCAATGTCCCATTGATATGGGACACCGCGATATCTCATTACATGATAAATATATATAAATATAACAATACAAATTAATTTTTTAAAATCAATAATTAGATAAAAAGCAGTTAATATCCAAATCTTTGTTCATTCCCCTCGGCTGTAGAGTGTCTAGTTCACATATACAGAAGGTTTCATTTTTTGATATGGCTATTTTCCTATCACCCCCTCTCCAATGTGATTCAACTGTGTCAATCCCACAAAACTTTGCTAATGTGGGATCTCTGTTGTGGTGAGTTCTAAAGTGCATAGAGAGACTATGTTTTTTTGAAACCCTTTCTAATATTATTTAAGTGTTCCCCTATTCTAATACTCAACTTTCTAGTAGTGCGGCCCACATATTGTAGGCCGCATGGACAGGTGACTAAATACGTTACATGGGTGGTAGCACATGTAATAAGTTTTTTTATTTGGTACTCTTTAGATGTAGTGTGAGATTTGAAAGAAGTTTGTTTCCTATTCTTTATTTTGACTGTATTGCATGCTTTACATTTTTTACAAGCATAAAAACCTTTAAAATCCAGGAAGGTTGGCCCCAACGTCTTTGGAGGGTCTGGGATATTCTGGACCAATTTATCCCTCAAATTGGGCACTCTACGATAAATGAAAGATGGTTTCGGGGGTAGTATCGTTTTAAGAGTATTATCTCTCATCAATATGTGCCAATGACGTTTGATTACTTTCTCTAGTTGTCTATAATTTCTGTGATATTGTGTAATAAATGCTAGGTTAAAGTGACTGGTGCTAAGATGATTACTCTTATCCTTGTCTGCTAATAGCGTTGTTCTATCCATCTTTCCGATATCATCTCTCAATGTCACTAGTTCTTTTTCATTATACCCCTTATCAGTAAATCTATCTATTATTGTGTTGGCTTGTTGCACATAATCATTATCGTCTGTACAGTTCCTCCGCATTCTTAACAGTTGTCCCTTGGGGATACCATTAATCCATCTCGGATGGTGGCAACTGTGGGTGGGTATATACCCATTGCGATCTGTACTTTTAAAATAGGTCCTAGTATAAAATTTTCCTTGTTTAAAATTAATAGTCAAATCTAAAAAGTTTACTTCATTTTTATCATAAATACCCGTAAAATTTATTTTGTAATTGTTAATATTCATTTCATGCATAAAAATTTTTAAAGCTTCCTCCGTTCCTGACCATATAATAAAAATATCGTCAATGTACCTTTTGTAGATTACAAGATCCTTAATGTTTTTTTGAAAAATTTCTTCTTCCTCCCATTTACTGAGAAATATATTGGCGACACTAGGAGCGTACTTGGCCCCCATGGCTACGCCTCTGTGTTGCCTATAATATTGGCCCTCATGCCAGAAGTAATTACTACCATGGCGAGGTCCAACATTTCACCTAATAGGATTTGTTGGTCGTGTTTTAGGTCTGTCTTTTCTTTTAAAGCCCACATGACTGCTCGTAGGGCATCAGTTTGATCTATATTGGTGTACAACGACTCAACGTCTATTGTAGCCATGATTAAATTGGAGGTGCCTTGTATTCCATTTAAGATATTAATTAATTGTTTACTGTCCCTCAAGTAGGCCGGGTAGGTCTGTGCTAGGGGCTGTAAGTGAAAATCCAGGTACTCCCCTATTCTAGAAAAGATGGAATTTATTCCATTAATAATAGGTCTGCCTGGTGGTGCTGTAGTGCTTTTATGTACTTTGGGGACTTGGTATATAATGGGAAGCCTGGGGTGGTCCGGGATGAGGTATCTGTACTCCTTTTTGTTCAATATACCTCTTTTATGTGCCTTTTTCAGTAATAATTTACATTTACTTCTATATTTGTGGGTGGGGTTGTTTTTTAATTTCTCATATGTGGATATGTCCTGCAATCTGTTTAATTCCTGTTTATACATATCTTTGGTTAAAATAACTATGCCACCCCCCTTATCAGCGGGGCGGATAATTATATTTTTCCTTTTTTCTATTTGTTTAATACCTTCCCATATGTCTTTCTTAGTTCTACCTTTATTCTTAGTCACATCCTTTAAGTCTTGGGCTACCATATTTTTAAAAGTCTCCGTAAAATGATTGTTAGGGGGTTTGGGGTTAAAAGTCGATTTATTTTTAAGATGGCTATGTTTAAAATCACTGGGAGGGGTTAGTGGAGGGTTTAAATCTGGAGCCAAAACATCTTCTTTCAAGTGGTAATGCTTTTTAATATTAACTTTCCTTATAAACTTTTGCAAGTCTATGAAGGTATGGAACTCGTTGAATTTATTATCAGGGGCAAATTTTAGTCCTTGATCTAGGACCATGAGTTCTGCCTCAGTAAAGGTTTCACTGGTCAGGTTAAAGATCCCCTGGCCTAGTGTTCCCTTTTTCTTTTTGAGGTGGCCCCCCTGCATCCTCTCCTTCTCTATCCCCCCTTCCATATTCTGGTTGGGGGGGTGGAGGGGGTGGGGGTGGGTGTTGTGGGTACGGGTAAGGTTGGTACCAGGGTTTCCCCCTTCCTCCCCTGCCCCTTCCTCGATAATTGGGATTCCAACCCCTGTTTCCTCTGTAGTATTGGGGGGGTCCTGGGGGGTTGCCGTATCCCCTGTGTTGAAAATCCCGTGGGTCGGATTGAGTGGGGTATTGCGGTTGTTGGTAATTTACCTGTCTCTCATTCCTAATGTGGGGGCTATTGTAGTACATGTTAGATGGTTGTTTCGGGGTTCTCACCGATTGTGGGCCCCTCGGGGTGTTGTTTTTCCTCTGAAGGCTCGGTGTTACAGGCCTTATTGGGGTGTTACTGTTTTCCTCTTGTTGGTCCTGTTGGTCCCTAGCTGGAGATGAATCTCTGGAGGTGACCTGTGGTTCCTCCAGTAATTCCTGCCATTTATAGACTAATTTGTTCTGATAATCTTTAATGTCTCTTTGATATTTCTTAATTTTTTTGTTTTGTGTGTCCCTGTCCAATTTATCTAGGAATTCTTTAAGATGTTTATATCTCTCTTTGTATTCCGTTGATTGTGCGTGTGGTTCTAGTTGACCTTTTATATTTTATATTTTTTCTTCTATGACTCCCAATTTATTCTTGCGTCTAGTTACTATTAATTCAAGGAGTTTGGTTTCACTAGCTTTAAAGAAGTTGTACCAATCTTCTTCCAGCTTTTTATCTTCAATGCCATCGTTGGGAGCTAAGTCCCACCTCAAGCGTCTGGGTGTGATATCCTCCTTTATATATGTTTCTAAAGTAGTGATATCCCACCAGGTGCAAATCTTCCTGTGGTTGTTTAAAACACCTTAATACAGAGAACAGCCTTAATACATTCATACAATACAACTTAATGAGAGGAGGCGGGGCGGAGGCGGGGCAGAGAACAGCCTTAATACATTCATACAATACAACTCAATGAGAGGAGGCGGGGCGGAGGCGGGGCAGGCACGGCTCAATACAGCTCAGCTCCTGCGAGATTTCTGGAATAGAATACATCCCAGCAGACACTGCGAATTCGCCGAATGACGTCATCGCCGATCGGACCCGGAAATGAGGAGAGGAGGAATAAAGCAGAAATTAAGGTATTTACTAGCAAAAAAAAAAAAAAGTTTCCATTGGTAAAAGCCATTTTAAAGGGGATTACATAGATCTAAAGTTCCAAAAATGGGTGGAACTCCACTTTAAAGCCCTAAGATGCTGCCCAAATGTTCTGCACCTTCTAACGTTTTTGGCAATGAACCTAAGCACTGGAAGAAGTTTAAGACACTCCAGGAGAAGATTAAACTACTGGATTTTCTCCCGAAATGAAAAAGTTATGCTGCAGTAGTGCGCCATTATGGCATCAACAAAAGCACTGTGGGCTACATAAAGAAGAATGAGGCAGCGATCAGGAGTACCGTATCAGTAAGTTTCTGTGATAGTGTCAAAAAGGTAGCGACCGTAAGAAAAAAAAATATCGTCAGGATGGGATCTGCCTTGGCAGTGTGGATCACCGACTGCAGGAAGAAGAACATCCCCTTGGACAATATCATCCGTGAGAAAGCACAGAAATTGTACCAGCAGTTCGCTACAGGAGAAAATTCAGAAGGTACTGAAGATCTGCAACCAGAACCATCAACAGCACCGGAACCTGAAGATTTTCAAGCCAGTAAGTGATGGTTTGATAGTTTTCAGAAACGATTCAATATTAAATTTGTTTCTCTACATGGGGAGGCAGCATCTGCCGACAAAGGAGCCACAGAGAAGTACCCCCAGATCTTCAGGCACATCATAGTGGAGAAGGGGGACAAGCCCGAACAGGTTTTTAACATGGATGAGACTGGCTTGTCCTGAAAGAAGTTGCCATCCAAAACTAACATCATGAAGGACAAAGCCAAAGTTTTAGGGTTTAGGGCACAGAAGTACAGAGTGACTCCCATTATGTGTGGCAATGCTGCTGATTACATGATGAAACCAGGCCCCTTCTACAAAGCAGCGAACCCTAGGGCCCTCAAAAACAAAAATAATAACCTGCTGCCTGTCTACTGGATGCACGACCCAAACAGGTTTCACCAGTGCTTAATCCTTCAAGCCAAGGAATACCTCCACAACTTAGGCGTGGACTTCAAGCTGTTGCTCATTATGGATAATACTGGTGGCCACCCTTTGGATTTGTATTCCGAGGGAGCCCAGGTTGAGTTCCTCCTTGCCAACACCACCTTCCTCATCCAACCTATGGACTAAGTCATGATCTGTGCCTTCAAGGCCCTTTATACCCGAAATTCTCTCTAACACCTTGTGGATGCAAGTGACACAGACGAGAATTTTACATGAAAGGGTTACTGGCGTAACTTTACGATCGCAATGTGCTTGTCAGTCATCCAAGCTGCTCTTAAGGAGATGAAAAAGGAAACCCTCAATGCATGCTGGAAGAAGCTGTGGCCAGAGTGTGTCCATGACTACAAGGTCTTCACACCTGAAGAAATTCAGCATGAGGCTGTCGACAAAGTTGTAAACCTGGCAAAGATACTTGGTGGCGAATGTTTTGATGACATCACTCAAGGTGAGGTCAACAACCTCTCTGAACACGTGATGGACGAGAATTTATTTGAGTTAACCAAGTCCGCCAGCGAAGAGGAGGAGGAAGCGACACATCAAGAGGAGGAGGAGCAGGGCCTGACATTGGAACGTCTGTCCCAAATTATTAGAACAGTGAAGGAGTTGCAAGGGATGATTGAAGCATGGGATCCCCATATGGTTCGGGCTCTCAAACTTAATAAAGAATCACTGCTCCCATTCAGACATATAAAACCCTCCTCGCCACCATAAAGAAACAACAACAGCAACTTCCCATCACAATGTTCCTCCAACCTATCAAGAAAAGCCAGCACAAAACCCCACCAGAAGAAGGCCGTCAGAAGATACGACTCCTCGTGAAGCGCCTGAAGAAGAAGCACCACCCGAGGAGCTGTAAATCCTCTGCTTTGCTGTGCAGTCATTATCTTCATTACATACCTTCATCGTACTGCACAGCTAATTCATAATTATCATCATCATCATCATCTTCAATCAATATCATTCATTAATGGGAAGTACCAGTAGATTTTACTGTATTTTCTTTTAATTTAATTATTACTGTGTTTACCCTACAAATAGACATTTATAGATATTTTTTTGACCACATCCAAAATTTGCGGTTTATCACAATTTGCGGGTGCTCTATAAATGTTACCCCGTGAATTTTTGTGGGTCAACTGTACTTATGTACGTGTGATTTTTTTCGTTTTTTAATTTATTATACATTTGCAAAGATTTCAAACAAACTTCCTTCATGTTGTCATTATGGAGTATTGTTTGTAGAATTTTCAGGAAAATAATGAATTTAATCCATTTTGGAATAAGGCTGTAACATGACAAAATGTGGAAAAAGTAAAGCGTTGTGAATACTTTCCTGATGCATTGTGCTAACCTTTTGACCTATTTAATTTGTGCTGCATTCAGCGATAATTATCAGTAGCTTAATATACGTGAACATAATGCATCATGTTCTAAGAAAAAGTTTTAAGATCACAAGAAAAACGGAAAATTCCTATCATACTTACCGTAATTTTCCTTTCCTGGTGGTCTCCATGGCAGCCTACGTGTGGGTTAACCCCGCCTCCTCTCCAATGGTATAGGACCCCCCTCTATAAATTTCAGCTTGCAGGCACAGCCAGTGTTCCATATCTTAGCCGAATCCAAGACCAGAGGGTGGGAACTCCGGCTGCCATGGAGACCACCAGGAAAGGAAAATTACGGTAAGTATGATAGGAATTTTCCGTTTTCCTGGCAGTCTCCATGGCAGCCTACGTGTGGGAAATAACTAGCCCAAACCACACGGGTGGGAATGTTTCAAATCAAATTTTACTTCAAATTATTAGCAGACAAAACAGTCAAGCCAAAATTAACTGAAGATAAGGAGGCTGGCTCCACACAATAATGTGTCATAAACGTATTTACAGAAGACCATGAAGCTGCTCTGCAGACTACTTCTGGTGCAACATGATGTGAAGCCGCCCAGGACGTTGAGATGCTTCTCGTCGAGTGGGCTGTCACCGCCTCCGGAGGAGCCAAACCCTCTACACAGTAAGCTCGCTGAATGGCAGACACAATCCAGGCTGCAATGGACCTTGACGAGGCCCGTTTCCCTCTATTCTTGCCTGAGAAAAGGACGAAGAGATTATCCGATTGTCTGAAAGAAGACGTTGACTGGAGATATTCCATAAGAGTTTTCCCTACATCCAAGGGATGAGGTTCATTATCCTCTGAAGAACGAAAGGTAGGAAGTACAATCTCCTGGTTCTCATGAAAAACCGATGATACCTTCGGATTGGAATTGAGCATCGGAATTAGGACTACTCGGTCCGGGAAAAACGTGAGAAAAGGTTCTTTATAACCAAGAGAACTGATCTCAGAAATTCTTTTAGCTGAAGTGATTGCTACTAAAAAGGCTGTTTTAATGGTAAGATCTTTAATGGAGTCCGACAAACTAGATCTTGAAAGGACGTTAAGGACAAGGGGAAGGTCCCATTTTGGGAACCTTGGCTTCCTCTGAGGTCTGAGTCTGACCGCACCTTTGAAGAATTGTTGTATGAGTATATGCTTGGCCCAGGAGAACCCTGAGAACACCGATAAGGCTGATATTTGCACCCTGAGAGTCCCAACTGATAGGGACTTATCCAGACCTGCTTGAAGGAACTTCAGGACTTCTTGAACTCCGAAATTCAGGGAAGGATTTCCCTCCGGGTACGTGAATTCCAAGAATCTAGACCAGACTCTACAGTAAACTCTGTTCGTGCTAGGTCTCCTAGAGTTCATTAAAGTAGGGATTGCCCCAGGAGGGCATCCGAGTGACTCCAACCTCTCCCTCTCAAGAACCAGACCGTTAACCTGAGCAAGGCGGGGCAGGGGTGTAATGTTGTTCCCTGCGAGAGAAGGTCTGGTTTGATGGGCAGGGAATCGGGCTCCGATAGCTGAGTTGCAGGAGAAGTGGGAACCAGGGCCTGTTCGGCCAGTGAGGGGCTACCATGACGATCTCCACATCTTCTGCTTGGAGTCTCTGAAGAAATCTGAGGATGATGGGAAATGGGGGAAAAGCATATGCCCTGCTGAATTCCCATCTGTCGGTCAGAGCATCCGTTCCGCATGCTTGGTGACACTTGCTGCGTGTGAAGTACCGGACTAGCTTGTGGTTGCATGGAGATGCAAACAGGTCTACTTCTGGTGAGACCCCTAGGGACAGAATCCACTTGAATGAGTCTATGTGGAGAGACCACTCGTTGTGATTCAACTGAACTCTGGAAAGGAAATCTGCCTGAACATTCTGTGGCCCCGGAATGTAGGCCGCCGAGATGTTGGACAGATGGGCTTGGGCCCATGTCATGATTGGGTCTACTTCTTGAAGAAGGGAGAGACTCCTGGTACCGCCCTGTCTTTTCACATAAGCCACTGCCGTGGTGTTGTCCATTCGAAGAAGTACGGATTTGCCTTCTATTAGATGATGGAAAGCTTGAAGAGCTAGAAAAGCCGCACGAAGCTCCAGGACGTTGGAAACCGGGGAGTGGGCTTGCGGGGGCCATTTCCCTTGAGCCACCTCTGTCATGCAATGGGCTCCCCAGCCAGAGTTGCTGGCGTCGGTTGTAATGATGACCCATGTGATGGGGACTAGAGAATGGCAATTGAGCAGGTTCTTGCGTTGGAGCCACCAAAATAAGCTGCTCCTCATGCTGTGGGAAATAAAGATATGCTGATCGTGATCTTCCGGATTCCACTGCCGAAGGAAGCCCCTCTGAAAGGGCCGCATTCGCCACAGTGCCCACTTGACCATAGGGGCCGTCGAGACCATTGTGCCGATGATCTTGAGACACTGGGATGCCGTCAGAAAAGAGGATGAGAGGGCTGGAAGGATCCTCTCCCGAACCACCGGGATTTTCTCTAGAGGCAGAGAAAGTGTATTCTGAACGGTGTTGAATTGAGCCCCTAGATAGACCAGATGTTGAGAGGGCTCCAGATGACTTTTTTGAAGATTCAACAACCACCCGAACTCCATGAGAGTTGTAGTGACCAGGTCCCTGTGGAACAAAAGTTGATCCCGGTCTTGTGACAACAGTAGAAGATCGTCCAAGTAGTGATGTAGACGTACACCCTTTGTTCTGATTAGAGCCACCACAGCTAGAAGGACCTTGGAAAACACCCTTGGGGATGTGGACAGGCCAAAAGGAAGGCAGATGAACTGGAAGTGTTGATGTTCTACCGCGAAACGAAGGTACTTGTGGAAGTTTACTGCTATAGGCACATGGAAATACGCGTCTTTGAGATCTATTGACACTAGCCAGTCTCCTGGAAGTACTGCTTTCTGGATAGTAGATAAGGTTTCCATTTTGAACTTTTCGTTCTTGATGAACCTGTTGAGATAGGTGAGATCTATCACAGGGCGCCAGGATCCATTCTTCTTCTGTACTAGAAAGAGGGGCGAGTATACGCCTTGGAATCTTTCCTGCACGGGCACCGGAATTATTGCGCCCTGAGCTACCAAAGTGCTTACATAGACGAGCAAAACGTTTCTTTTCTCGTCCTGAGAAGGCAAGCGAGTGGGAATAAATCTGGACACGGGATCTGTTGAGAAAGTCCATGTGTGTCCTGTGGACACTGTCCTGATGGTCCAGAAGTCTGAGATTGAGGCCGCCCAGACACGCTGAAAGCGGAGCAGGCGTGCCCCCACCTGGCATGTCTGAACGGGCCCAATCTCAAAAGGACTTCGAGGTTTCTTGACCGGAAGGTGCTGAGCCTCTGACCGGCTTACGAGAGGATGCTTGGCTGCTCTTCCAATTTCTCCTGTAATCTCGCCCAGGCCTATATGAGCGGGCATCCTTTGATCGCTCTGCAAACTGCTTTCTTGGTTGCTGCTTCTTAGGGCCAAAGAGGCGCCTATCTTGGGGAAGGAGACCTGACTTTCCACCCGTCACTTTAGTAATTGCATTATCCAATTTGTTTCCAAATAAAGAGGAACCTTCAAAAGGGATTTTGCACCAAGCCTGTTTAGAGGCTGGGTCTGCCAGCCAGGGACGCAACCACAGGGCCCATTTGGCTGTGACAGAAGCCAACATGGATCTGGATAAGAGACGTAACACATCAATGGATGCTTCTCCAAGAAACACAGAAGCTAACTTCAGTTCCTGAACAGGAGAGTTCTCTACTGCATCTTCAGACACACTTCTTAATTTTAGTTCAACATCAGAAACCCAGGTTTCCATGGCCTTAGACATGGCTGCTAGTGCTAGCACAGGTTTACAAGCCGCACCGGCTGTGACATAAATTCTTTTTAAATCCAAGTCCATCTTCCTATCCAGAGGGTCTTTAAAGGACACCGCATTATCCAGCGGGAGTGTAACGTGTTTAGCCAGTCTGGAAACTGCAGCATCAACCAGAGGAGCTGATTCCAGGTGACTGACTTCTTCCGATTTAAAAGGATACAACTTAGACAATTTGGAGGATAAGGAGGTCTTGCTGTCCCCTTTACTCCACTCTTCTAGGATGACATCCTTCAATTCTGACAGGAGCGGAAAGTTTAGCCGCTCTTTCCCCAAATGTTTGAAAAACCTTCTCTGTTTTACTTGTGGGGTACTGGGATCTTCCCATTTCAGAGCCTCTTTGACTGCTCTTATGAGAGGTGCAACAAGGGCAAAATCAAAACCACCAACTGCACCTTCCTCTTCTTCCGAATCGCTCTCTGAGGATTTCCCGGAAGTGAAGCTTGGCTGAGAGGGACCTTGCTCTTCAGGAGCATCAGCAGGAGAGCTGGGAGTAGCAGATCCAGGTGTGGGACTAGCATTCCACTCTTTCATGGATTGTTGGACAATCCGTTTCACCAGGGATTCCAATCTCTGATCTTCAGACACTCTTTCACCAGCTGCACGAGCGAAACAGGGCTCGCAAAGGGACTTGTCCTCCGGGACATGCGCCCCACAACCCCAACAGGCTCTCTGGGCCGTATGGCTACTGTGGCGGTGTGTGCGGTGTCTGGAGGAGGAATGTGAGCGTCTCCTCTCATGTCTGCTCCCTGATGGAGACTCACGGCGTCTTGACCTTGAAGATGATTCTCTTCGTGGCCTGACAGGGTCTCTTTCTTGACCAGACCTGGAGGAGCTGGGAGAAAGAGAAATCCAGGGAGACACAGGATTTAGCCATGAATCATGAGCCAGCATCCCTCCCTTCATATCCCTCTAAATGTACCAGCACTCACCTGTTGTGAGAGGGCTGGCCACAAGAGGGCGGTGAAGCAGGATCCATGTTTCAGGCAAAACCACAAACTCACTAGGAAGTAGAGCATACAGGGATCACTACAAAGCAATAAGGAACATTCAGGTGTTGTCCTAATATGCATCCAACCGCTCTCCCCCCCCCCCTGCATACCACAAAAAGGTATGCAGCATCCGGTCCCCACATACCTGGTAAACAAACGGACAAGGTACCGGGAAGACGTCGCTATGCCCACAGTGCATTCCCAAATGCTCTGGAGCTGACAGGCGTTTAAATTTTCGCGCCAGGATGACGTCAGCGATGGCCGGCCGTGATCGCAAGTGCGCATGCGCGGACCAGGCCTCGCTTCCGATCGCGGCGAAGTGCGCATGCGCAGGCAGCGAGCGGAGCTCCATTACCATACAGCGCATGCGTCCGCCGGACTGAGCGGAGGGGAAGCAGGAAGGAGATGGCTGGAACGCACGGAGCGTTCCAGCCGCCATTGGGCCACCAGGGATAGCAAAGAAAGATAGTTTGGAGACAAACAAACATAACAAAAACACTGCCATGGAGGAGACAAATCTTCAGACCCTGTCAGGATATCCGTCGGCCATCCGAAGCACCGCACAGTTATCAGCCAAAGGGGATTTTGAAATGTCACTCACCCGCCCGTGGCTGGGCCCTGGACATAGACACCGACTTTTCATTCTGAGGTAAGCCGACCAAATTCCAACAGGAAATAATCCAAATAGTTGGTCCTTGGAGGAGGACAAAAAAGGAACACTGGCTGTGCCTGCAAGCTGAAATTTATAGAGGGGGGTCCTATACCATTGGAGAGGAGGCGGGGTTAACCCACACGTAGGCTGCCATGGAGACTGCCAGGAAAAAATTATTACTTCAGTTACAAAACAATATAAACATATGATTAAATTCTTTAACAAATAGATTAATTTCTTTGTAATTATATTATTTAAAAAAAATATATACATATTTATTACCAATAACAGCTAAAAAGCAATTTACACTGGGTACCTCTAAAACTTTTTATTGCATATGTATAGATGTATTAGATGGTAAGCTCTAACAAGCAGGGCCCTCTGATTCCTTTTGTATTGAATTGTATTATATCTGCCCTGTCTGCTTTAATTTTGTAAAGCTCTGCGTTAACTGTTGGCGCTATATAAATTCTGTATATTAAAGAGGTTGTAAACTCTTTTTTTTTTTTTTTTTCTTATTCACCCTGCAAGAGAAACACATAATGAGCTAGTATGCATCGCATACTAGCTCATTATGAAATACTTACCTTAGAACGAGCCCCCGCCGTGCCGCCCGCTTAGCTGGATGACGGGCGACATGTCTAGTCGCCCGTCTTCCGGGATCGCGGCATCCGGCCATCTGATTGGCCGGAGCCGCGGTGACGTCACTCCCGCGCACGCGCGCGGGAGCCGACAGTCACGGCACGGGGCTCTGAAGGAACGGCACGAGCGGCCGTTCCTTCAGTGCGCCTGCGCCAGTGACGTCACTGGATGCATCTAAGGTAAATATCTCCTAAACTGTACATGTTTAGGAGATATTTACAGTACCTATAGGTAAGCCTTATCATAGGCTTACCTATAGGTACAAGTTGTAGAGGAGGGTTTACTTCATCTTTATGTAGTAAGTAGTGCTTGAATGTGCTTGCTGCTTTTACTGCTAGTCTGGCTTAACAAGGGTAAAAATGTTCTATCATTTTTAATTGCTATTATTACCAACTTTAAAACCTCAAAATTCCTGCATGGTACATCTGATTCACATATAATGCCCTAGCATTCATGGGTCAAAAGTGCCAACCGATTTCCTGGGGGTTTGCTCAGACACACCCTGCCTTGCTCCTACTATTGGTTTACAGGGCTGCTCATCACAGTGGTGAGCCAATAATGAGGCAGTTGGTTGGGAGGAGGCAGAACCAGCAATCCAGGAAAATGATTGATACCTGAGTTTTGGAAGTGAAGAGTCATTTACAGAATCAGATATGGCATGCATGCCCTAGAGAAGTCTGCTAGTCATTGTAAGCATGGATTAAAAAAAAAAAAAAACTTTCAATTTTGCTTTACATCAATGGTGTAATGCTGTTTAAAAGGGGCTTGATAATGTAAGTATTATTTCAATCCTTCAAAGTTACCAAGTATATGAAGTGGCACCACCACCTACTGGTGACTAATGGTAAATCTAGAATTTTAAAATAACACTGTGAACACAGGGCCACTTTTACAGAATAGCCAATCTGTAAATGAAATCTGAATATACTAGGTCAGTGCATTCAAAGGTTTTAATGTTGATGTGTAAGCATGACAGCAAAATAACTAGGATTTTCATATTATATTTATTTCATTGTCTTGCTGAATAATGAGCAAGTAGCAAGATGAATTGATTTTTTTGAGTTTTTAATTGTGTGGAATGCATTGCATGTTCCCATGAAAGAAGTCATATGTAGCACACAAATGGGTTGAGTTACTAAAGGTATAGTGTATGTTCACTTTTCAAAGTTAGTGTTCAAAAAGCTTAGCGAATGAGGTGAAGTTGTGTTGACATCCAACTGTGAGTGCAAGCAAAAATACTTTACTAAATGTGCAAGCAAAAATACTTTATTTTCTTGCAAGTGATTTGATATTCAAAGTGAACACATAATATTTTTATTTGCTAAGCTAAGTGAACATTTGCATCGATAGCCTCTACTTTTTAAGAAAACCAGCCCCAGTATTTTGCAATGAGGGGATTGTGTATAAATGTTTTAAAGAAATATATATATATATATATATATATATATATATATATATATATATATAAAGAGAGAGAGAGACACACATTTTTTTTTTTTTTTTTTTTTTAATCTTTGTATATTTATTGTCAGATTTTGGTAGATTTGTAGGATCTAGAGATAATTTACAAAACAAGACTCTGGAAGCTCGCCTATATCCAATTACATATAGCATTAGACTTGTATATAAAAGAAAGCTGTGTACAACACATAACAGCAAACTTGTAAAAGTGTTTTTTTTTCTTCAGAACAGATTTGGAGAGGCTCCTAGCATGGGTGGCCTATTAAGAGCATCACAAAAATTAGGCAGGCTTTTCGGAAAATAGCTCTGTGCGCTCAGTGAGGTTTTGCAAATGATGCCAAACTCTGTAGGTTCTTAATGATGTCAGTCCTGTGTAGCCAGACATGGAATTATATTAGAAAGCAGATCACTGCGGTTTATGTAATCTATGAAAGGACGGGGCAAAGAGTCTTTGTACAACATGTGTTACGACCATACAGCAAGAGTGAAAAACAAATTGTCCTCCGCTAAACATCTGCTTGGTATACACAAGTTTGTGTGAATTTTAGCACAAAAAACCTTTCATGTAACAGCAATGTACAACCACGTTTATATTTTTCTCATTCCCTTACTACTGATTAGTAGAACATCGGAGATTCCTTTTAGGGACTCTTTCATAGGTACATAGACGAGAGCTTCTAAATTTCTAATTAGTACTGATAATACCTTCTGAAGACCCTGTTTCACCTGGCAAGCCTATCAGTTGGACAGGTCATGTCAGGCAAACTTGGCGAATGGAGAAGAGTATATCTTCTAAATCAGCCAAAAAAAAAAAAAATAGAAAATCATTTTTGCACTCTATACACTACCAGAATATTGCAAAGTTGTGTCTTAATCTATTGTATCTTATTCCAATTTGATTTTGGGTGTGCTACTGAAGGACTCCTGGGTTGCTCTGGAAGGCAGTGGATGTGAGAAAAGAACATTCGAGACCAATGCTAGGTGAATGGTAAACCAAACCTTTAACCCAAGCCAAGGTCAGATTTCCATCAATAAAGCCTGTAGGAACACAACCGTTGGCATCAACAGCAACACATCTCTGCCAGGATCACCTTTATTTTAAAGAGCACATTCTTGCTAATGCTGGAGAGTTGGATTCATCATTAACCACTTAAGCCCAGGAGGATTTTCCTGCTCAAAGACCAGGGCCTATTTTGTGATTCGGCACTGCGTGATTTTAACAGACAATTGCGCGGTCGTGCTTTCTTTTGGTGGTATTTGATCACCTGTGCGATTTTTACTTTTTGCGCTATAAACAAAAAAAGAGCGACAATTGTGAAAAAATAACAATATTTTTCACATTTTTTTATATGAAATTCCCCCCCAAAAAAGTAAAAATCAACATTTTTTAACATTTTAGGCCAATTTGTTTTCTGCTACATATGTTTGGTAAAAAAAATTGCAATAAGCGTATTTTGATTAGTTTTCACAAAAGTTATTGCGTCTACTAACTACGGGAAAGATTTATGTCATTTTTGTTGTTTTTTTTTTTTTTTACTAGTAATGGCGGCGATCTGCAATTTTTTTGCGGGACTGCGACATTGCAGCGGACAGAACGGATCGCACTGTTACTGTAAAAATGACACTGGAAGGGAAGGGGTTAACTTTATTGGTGATCAGTGGGTTAAATGTATCCCTAGGGGCGTGATTCTAACTGTGGGGGGCATGGTTTGTAATGTAACCACAGAGACATATGATCCTACATAGCAGGATCGTATGATCTTTGCAGTTACACCAGGGAGAATGACAGGCGGCTTTGTTTACATTAGCCGCCTGCCTTTTTCCCTCTCCATCGGAGCCGCCGGTCACTCGCGCGGGGATGTTAGTGAATGAGCAGAGGCGGGAGCGCACCACCAGTGGCGTGCGTTCGCCTCCTAGAGGCTCGTAGGGGAGCGACATAGCCCTACGTAGTTTTGCCTGTAGGGGGCTGACTGCCGCAGTAAATAGTCGTGCGGCGGTCGGCAAGCGGTTAAGGATTGGATTACCATTGTGCTTCGGGCTCCAATAGGAGGCACCACAGATTATTTTTCCCCTAGATATAATGGCCATGAGGAATAGGTACACTTTAAAACAAAACATACTTATTATTTTGCCCCTTTTTCATGAGATAACTGATTTCACCCTCCCCTTCCACAGATGTATACTTACTGAAATTGGACTGCCACAGCCTCTGTTGTTTATGTACCTCACATGCTGGAAGTCCTCCCTCTCTCTCTTGGACACACAGGTGCAATAAAGCCCCATTAACTTCTATCTTTGTGTCCCAAATATCTCCAAAACTTCAATTTCACGTTCAGCATTTATTCAGGGGAATTTAGTAAAGCATTTACAAATCCTTTCTGGCAGTAGGTTCCTTTAAAGTTACCTGTGCCCAATTCAGACAAGAATTTGCAATGTTTTTTGTAACTATACTGACATGTGTGACAAATGGAGATATTTCTTACTACCATCACTTGTCAATATTGTTGCAACAGATTCAAAAAGACTTACCACCAGTTTTCAGACTAGGAGAACTAGCTGTAATTAAGTGTACAGAAAGAATACAGAATCTCTAGCTCTGAGGTCTAATACAGAGGCTGATATACCTCCATCCCAGTTGCTAAAGAAGTCAAAAAACAATCGCCCATGGGACTATTATCTCATACAAACACAAATATAGAATATGTAAAAGTCTCAAACTTTATTTAGAACATATCACATTAAAATAGTTTACATAGTTACATATAGTTACATAGTAGTTGAGGTTGAATAAAGACAATAGTCCATCCAGTTCAACCTGTGTAGATGTTTGTGGCCGTAATCATTTCACATATCCCTGAATGTTTTGATCCCTGAGATGCATGTCCAAGAGTCTTTTAAAAAGTATCCATACTCCCCAGTTACTACCATTTGTGGTAGAGAATTCCACAGTCTTGTAGCCCTTACTGTAAAGAACCCCCTGCGTAGCCTGAGGTTAAAATGCTTCTCCTCTAATCGCATTGTATGGCCTCATGTCCTCGTGCATTCCTTGCAACTAAATAATTTTTTTTTATATGTTGAGATCACCGTTGAGGTATTTATAAATCGCTATCATGTCCCCTCTCAGGTGTCTCCCCTCCAGGGAGAATAAATCAAGCGCCTGTAAGCGCTCTTCATAATTAAGGTCCTCCTATCCCCTAATTCGTTTAGTTTCCCTTCTTTGGGCTCTCTCCAGCTCCAACACATCCCTCCTGAGGACTGGCGACCAGAACTGGACAGAATACTCCAGATGCAGTCGGACCAGAGTTTTATAAAGTGGAAGGATTATAGTTTTATCTCTGGAATACATCCCCTTCCTTATGCATGCTAATATTCTGCCGGCTTTGGCAGCTGCAGCTTGACATTGCATTCTATTGCTAAGTCTATCTTCTACTAAGACCCCCAGATCTTTCTCCATTTTTGATTCCCCTAGGGGTTCCCCCCCCCCCCACCCCCCAAAGTGTATTGTGCTTTATGTTTTTAGTTTAAAAGCAGAGAAATGCACCAGGAACAATTATTTACAATTTTCCCCTTTTCAATACATGATTGTAATAATTATTCATACAAAAATCCATCAATCATTGTTTCAATCAGCAGAAGGGGATCGAAAACATCATTAATCTTAATGTGTTTTGTGAAACATAGTTCACTTCATCAGGAGCTTGGTGTTGCTGACAGGGTGTCTGTAAGTTATTTATTAAAAAGAAAATAAAACAATACATACTTAAGAATATTGGATCACCCCTGAAAAAGAGAAATGGCGGATAAAAAATTACCACTTACAGCTAAATATGATGGCTAAGGTTCAAAAGAACTGTATTCTCAGCATTAGATGAGATTATAGATGGGGAGTCTGTGTACAGAGAGATGCCTGTGTTCAGTGTGGGGCATTTTGTGCTAGGAAGCAGCAGTCATGACAGCTTCCTGCATAGGGATCATGGTTTCTAGGATGCATGCAGCCGCCAGCTTCCTAGAAACTAATGACTCAACCCCACACCAATTAATTTGCCATGCAGGAATTTCTCGAACTGAAAGCTGAATTTAAACAAAGGGACTAGGGATACTGGCTGACATCATTACCTAAATACTCATGTTTGGACAATGGCAAGTCACACAGGAGGCAAACCTGTTGGGGAACAAGTCTCAGCATATCCCAGCAAGCCCCACTCACCCAACTCCACGCCCCCCATTTCTCAATCAAAAGCAAGGTGGACCTAAAGGGAAACTAGTTTATTAGTCCCCTATTAGGCTCCACCCACCCCATTGCAAAACTCCCCTGCTATGCACCTGTGTGTGTGACAGGCGCACTGGTCGTGAAGGGGGGAGGGGTTCAGTGTTGCAAAGCTGCACTAAAAATACTGTGTTTTATATGGACACTCTGGCCTCAGTGCCAACACCTTCATATACCAATAGGTACATGAATGGGTTTCAAGCACTGACAATTAAAAAAAAAATAGTAAGTAGAAACTGTCCAAAAATATCAATAAAATATGGCCTTCCTGGATTGATGCGTACGGTTGAGATGAGCTGAAATATGTCTAATTTGATGAGACTTGGGTTGTAGCCCATGTAGATCTCTCTCCCTGACTTACCTTGTTTTTTTACCCCCCCCCCCCCTCCTTTACACCCCCCCCCACACACACACACACATATTCTTTTCTACCTTTTCTGATCCTCCCCCTGTGTTTTTTTTCCCCAGCCTGTGCTTACCCCATCCCCCCCCCCCCCCACCCTACAGTCTTGAATGGAGTATTATCCTGGTGTACGTGATTGATGGAGGGATGGTGCGGGTGTTATTTGTTTTATGCGGGTATGCTGCATAATTCTTAATAACCTTTGTCGTGGGAAAATGTATGTGCATACCCTCCCATCTATTTTTGGTGTTGTTTGGGAAACAGAGTTATGATCTGTTGTTCTTTCGACTCTGGCCTTTATGTGATAGATTTGGATTGTGTTTTATCGACTATGATACTTGTATTTAGCCTGTTTATTATTCAATAACATTTTACCTGTTAAAAAAAAGAAAAATTAAAGTCACCGACAATTTTAGTGCGGAGGTTTACAACACTCTTTATAAATTCCCTCTATTGAGTCTTAAGGTCTTGTCAGTTAAGCATGAGAGGGACCAAGTGGGGCACCATTGTTGGACTGTACTTCGGGCATCAGTTGCCCTTAATTTAGCCCTGAGTGCATGCATGTAGATAGGAAGTGGCAGCAGAATATCAGTGCCAAAGGAAGGATGATTAAAGGGGAAAACTGCATGAATAGTAAAAAAATGGCATTTGTTTAGTATTCACACGGCACAATTCCAAAATATGGAACCTGATCCAGGAAAAATGGAGGAGGTACTTTGGTTAAAATTAATCTCCAGTCAATCTTTTCTCTACTTCTTGACAGATGGGGAAGGGTAAATAATGTGTAGTTTTCTAGAATAACAACTCTTGCTATTTTGCCCTGATGATCATTATTACAGGGACAGAAGGAAATCAAAATTTTACAGCTGTCGCTGAAACAATGGTAAGGCTAAATTTACACAGGCAGGAGACTTTGCTGCCCCACTGAAAAGTGCTCCATGATGAATTGCTTTTCAGAGGCATTTGACAGGCAGTGAGGAGGCAATATGCATTATCCCACAGGGCAGTTGCGACACTTACCCCACTTGCCCCATTTACTTAACCCTCCTCTTATGTTAGCTTTCTGTTACTATCCATGATGTTAACGGGTCGGTTTTGACCCGTGTCTTAAATCAGCCATAAAATACCCTCTGAACAATTATTTATCATCCAATTTGTTTCTTACATCTTGGTTACCTTGTTAGGCTTCTTTATCCTTGAAAAGATTGGTTTTAATATTTTTGGTGTGACCCCTTAGACCTTTCTTTTGATAGCATACTTCTCATTTTCAAATTTAAAAAATGGTAAAATAAAGTCAGCAACTCTGAAATGTATTTGTCCTATGTTTCTTCACTTTATTTAGAGAAGCAGACAAGCAGGCAAAGAGATAGGCCCCTCCCTAACTACAGCTCACAGGGTTGAGAGGTGATTGGCTGTCAGTGTTACTAAGCAGAGAGAGTGTTTATGATTTCAGTTTTGGCACTTATTAGTGTCCTAAAATCCTATATTATAACTGGGTCAGAATTGACCCTAACACCATGAACGTCTTAATTTTCACCACAGTATTTTATAATTTAGTGAAAATGATTCTTTTTCTATTACATTGTTTAAATAGAGGTTCCTGACAAAGTAAAAAAATCTTGATTTATGTGATACTTATAGACATTCAAAACCTGAAAACGGGTCGGTTCTGACCCTAACATAAGAGGAGGGTTAAATGGTTGAATTGGTGCGGGTACTGCCTGCCGTAGCAGGGAAGATCATTTTTACCATGGCTATTAAGCAAAGCATTGCAGCCATGGCATTTGTACAACCCCATCCAGCTGCTCTTGCAGCTTAAAGCGGACCTTTAGTCATTTTTTCATCTTTCCATCTATTAAATCCTCTGTCCTTGTTGTTTTAACTTTGGATAGAAAAAACATTTTTATTCTATCAGTAAATACCTTATACGGCCCACTTCCTCATATTTTTCTGGTAAAAAGCCAAGCCTAATGACATCATGCACAGCTCTCTCTCTAACTCTCATGAGAGTTTGCAGAAAGGGAGGGGGGGGGGGTGAGTCATAGGAAAGCAAATGATAGCTGCAGAGCTGGAGGGGGCTGGATGAGGGTGGAGATAACAGGAGACTGCAGAGATCTATTAGGAGAAATGGGCAGGCAAGCAGTGGTGTGAGTGTGTCTGTCTGTCTGTATATATGTGTGTGTGTGTGTGTGTGTGTATATGTGCATTTGTGTGCCTCTGTGTGCCTGTGCCTGTTTAAATCCCGGAAGTGAACAGGCAGCAGCTTCAGCTGCCAACAGTTTAAATGGCTGCAGCCATACTTAGTGGAGGGGGATTTCTGCAGCATATTTGGTAAGTACAGAATCACAGTACATATAAAATAATATGCAAAGTGGTTGAAGGGAAGCTTCAGAATGACAAAGATGTTTTTATTACAATTTATGTGAGCAGACTGCTGTTCCTCTTTAAGGAAAGCAGTAACAACGCAACTCAACAGCCTGTTTTTACAGCCCATTTGACCACAACTTTAAATAAAACCTTAGGGGTAACTCTTCTTATGACTACGCTTGCTCTATCGGCATTTGGTAAAATGGGCCTTCTCCTTAATTTTAAGAGAATTCAAATCACTTTATGAAATAATCCATGAAGGGTGCCTCATCCATATAGTGAGTTACCTTAACCACTTGCCGACCGCCGCACGACTATATACTGCGGCGGTCAGCCCCTCACAGGCAGAGTGACGTAACGGTACGCCACTAGCCTGGGAGGGTCTGGGGAGCGAGCGCGCGCCGCCGCCGCCGCGCTCCCACTCCCACGCGGTCACGGACCCCCCCGCGCGTGTGACCGGCGGACCCGATGTCCGCTGGTCACTCGGCGATCGGCGGGGGAGAGGGAGAAAGGCAGGCAGCTTGTGTAAACAAGCTGCCTGTCAGTTCTCCCTGTGTAGAAACACTTATCATACGGTTCTACTATGTAAAACCGTTGATCAGTGTAACTACACCTCAAGCCACAGCCAATCACAGTTAGAATCACGCCCCTAGGGACACACACAGCCCCTCCCTCTCAAATAAAGTTAACCCCTTCACTGCCAGTGTATTTTTACAGTAACAGTGCATATATATAGCACTGATTACTGTAGAAATGTCACTGGTAACCCCAAAAGTGTCAAAAATGTCAGTCAAGGGTCCGATATGTCCGCCGCAATGTCGCAGTACCGCAAAAAAAATCGCAGATTGTCGCCATTACGCGTTAAAAAAAAACAACAAAAATGACAAAAATCTTTCCCTTTGATAGTAAACGCGATAACTTTTGCGCAAACCAATCAAAATACGCTTTTTGCGATTTTTTTTACCAAACATATGTAGCATAAAACAAATTGGCTGAAAATTTTAAAAAATTTTGATTTTTACTTTTTTTGGGGGGGGAATTTCATATAAAAAATGTGAAAATATTGTTATTTTTGCAAAATTGACACTCTTTTTTTGTTTATAGCGCGTGATCAAAAAATTGCACAGGTGATCAAATACCACCAAAAGAAAGCTCTGCTTGTGGGAAAAAAAGGACGTCAAATTCGTTTAGGTACAGCGTCGCACGACCGCGCAATTGTCCGTTAAAGTCACGCAGTGCCGAATCGCAAAATACCCCCTGGTCAGGAAGGGGGTAAAATCTTCCGGGGCTTAAGTGGTTAACTGCTGCCCCTTTAAGTGAAAAACACTAAAAAAAAAAAGAAGAAATCATTGTTTGTTCCTCTGTGCCTCTGTGCTGAGTGGGTCTAATGGGAGTGGTTTCATAATTATCTATCAGCTGTGGCAGCTGCAGTGCACTAATGAGAAAATCTGCTGGGCCTGCAGACCTTTAGACATGTTCCTATTGGGAGTATCTCACCAAAAATGACATTTGTGTTGCAGGGGATGCCAGAAATCTGACTTAGGCAGACTTCAGGGAAAATTAATGAGCCAATCACACAAGCAGGAAATGATGTTTCTGGGGTGTGGTCAGTATACATTCTGTGTACAGAACAGCTCCAGGTTGCCATATTGCATTGCATTTTCAGAAAATTACAACAGCTGCAGATTGAAATGGAAAGGTCATTTTTAATGACATTCAATTACAATATGATTTGTGTCGCAATTGTATATGCTATATTGTTTTTTTTTCTTTATTTGCTTTTTTTTCCCCCAAGAAAGTGGTGTTACCCTTTCCCATGTATTAATTTCTGCTGGTTATATAGCAATAGCGTATCGTTGTGTTCACACTATTGGCAAATTTGTATGTTTTTTTCAAATCACTTTCTGTCATGTTCCTGGGGTGGGAAGGGATGTTATTAACCCCAATGGGGACACAGACAGCAATAGGAACCTTACAGAGGTCTTTACCCTCCCACAATAGCGTAAATAATAATACTAGGACTAGCACTAGGAATAGCATAAGTAAAACTATCTTCAGCAATTATTATATACAGTTTGCAGAAATAATATCCAGAGGGAATACCCTGGCGGGAATTTATACAGACACTAAAGCTGCAGCATATATTTTAGGAAAGGGAAACAGACATATCTGAACATGACTGAACACAGTGAATGTTCAGCTAATAAAAGGTTGATGTCGTGTACACTGTCCCCCAGTGGCAAGTCCCAGATATCTGTATCTTGAATGTTTCCTTGGGAAATTATAAGGAATGCCCTTGCAGATGATGGGACCTAATGGTAGAAATAAACATATCAGGAGTGCAGATGATTTTCCCATGCAGCGTGCTGCCTGATCAAGACAAATGCTTCTTTGTGTGCTTTACTGAGAGAAATTGTGGGAAGCAAAATACTACTAATTGTGTAAATGATGTGATCCATACACTGCGGGTTAGTTCATCAAAGACTGAAGACCCACTAGAGTGAAAATATTGTATCTAGAACAGTGTGGAGTTAAAGGTGGACTTAAAGGGGGATTCTATGATAATATAGCATATGCTAGACAAGCCATTTTGTAAATGAATGTTATTTAAGAAGTGTGGGGTTGTAAAAAGCAAACATTCATACTCACTTCTATGGCTGCAGCATTGGTGAAATTCTGCAACTGTCCTCCACTGGCTCTAAGGCTGAGAACTGAGTGATCACATGACCGTTGATTGCTCTGTTCTCGAGCAAAGAAAGGGAGTGAAAGAAAAGGATAAGAGCGGGCCAACATCCCAATCGAAATACAGAAAGGACAGGGGGTGCCTCTAAATGGGACTTTGAGGGCCTAGAAAAATGTATTTAATTGAGTATCAGTAAACAGACAATTGAATATTATATATAAAAGTACAACATTTCTATTGAACATTGATGTTAAAACCACAAGCTGATAAAAAAAGACAAATGCTTGGAGCCAGAGAAAGGCAAGCCACCTCAACATAGTGGCATGGTGGTTAGTAACAAAGGTGCAAGTAAACCCTACAAAAACACCAGACGCGTTTCAGAGTTTTTCTCTTTCTTCAGGGGTGATGGATTGGGGTACAATATTTCTTACAACAAATACATCCAAGACCCAAGCATCAGCTAAAGAATTATTAAATGTATTAAAATCGAAATGAAAGAAATGGTTTAGGATTTAAAATGTTTTATTTTGAATAGCATAATGAACAATTTCTTCCTGCAGCTGCTGAATTCAGGCAGGAGGGAGGAGAGAAGCCAGCTTTCAGCAGGTGCAAGAGAAAAATGGAGAGGATCAGTTCTTGTAAATGCTGCCCCTCCTGTCCAAGTGTAAAGCAGAATGTGACAAGGAGGCTGCACAGGCCCCCTGAAGCATGGGATGGGGTCACAATTGTGACCCCTGGAGCTACATTAGTAGTTAAGGGTGTGTGGTAAAAGCCACCCGCCCCAAAAACCGCAAATGTAAGTGACCCCTTACTGTTCTGAGCCATCAATAAGGCTGCTTTCACATTGATGTACTGTTTACCCGCACCTGTGGTTTTCTTGCAGGTTAGCTGTACTTTGCCATAGCAAGCGCACCAAAACTCCTGCATACAGTTTGAGGTTAAGGGCCACATCAGAGTGTTTCGAGGGACACATGTGGCATTTGGGCAATGGTTTGAGAACCCCTGGTGTAGGGAGACACAACTTTAGTCCCTGCATGCAAGGGAGGATCCATAGCATTGTGCAAGAGAAAGAAGCCAGCCTGAAACTAGGGTTGCCACCTCATCCCCTTAAACTCGAACACATAATAATTACACAGGTTGTGTGGCTGATTAAGTTGGTAAGTAAACTCACTTAGTGCCTTATGTGCATTAAATTAGCCCCAGAACCTGTGTAATTAATATGTGCTCGGGTTTAAAGGGATGAGGTGGCAACCCTACCTGAAACAGGAAACCTGGGGCAGCCGTTACAGCCCCATCTTGAACTGTAAAAAAGGCAAGGAATAAAAGAAAGAAGACACAGAAAAAGCTTAAAAAACTGACAGTTTAATATCACTTTAACTACATCCCGCAAGCCAATAGCAAAATGATGGCCGGGTGGTGGCTTTCTAGCTCTGACTGGATGTCATATGACGTCCCTCAGAACGGGCTGCTCATGCGCACCCTCTGGGGCGCACACAACCCGCAATCAGTGGTGCGGTTTGTCGCTTAGACACACCGCATCTCTGATCACGGTAAAGAGCCTATGACGTAGGCTCTTTACCATTTGATCAGCTGTGTTCAATCACAGCTGATCACAGTGTAGCTAGACATTCCTCTATTTATGCTGACAGCGTGGCAGTAGAGGAGATCTGATAAGCGGCTCTCCGGACAGGGGGATCTGCACTGATAAGCAGTGCAGCCCCATCAGGGATGCCCACCAGTGATGCCCACCAGTGCCCACTAGTGATGCCCACCAGTGATGCCAAGCAGTGCCCATCAGTGATGCCTGTCAGTGCCTCCTCATCTGTGCCACCTATCAGTGTCCATCAGTGCCCCCTATCAGTTCCCATATAGGCTGTGCATCAGCGCTGCCTATCAGTGCCTATCAGTGTTGCCTATCAGTGCCTATTAGTGCCACCTATCAGTGCCCAGCAGTGCTGCATCCCAGTGCCCATCAGTATTGCATATCAGTGCCGCCTATCAGTCTCCATTAGTGCTGCATATTAGTGCTTCCTCATCAGTGTCCTTTAGTGCCACCTCACTAGTGATGCCTCATCAGTGCCCATCAGTCCCGCCTTATCAGTGGCCGTCAATCCAGCCTCATCAGTGCTCATCAGTGAAGGAAAAAACATGCCTATTTACAAAAAAATTTAACAGAAACAAAGAAAAACTTTTTTTTTTTTCAAAATTTTCGGGTTTTTTTTCATTCGTTTAGCAAATAATAAAAAACCCAGCAGTGGATAAATACCACCAAAAAAAGCTCTATTTGTGTGAAAAAAAAAAGATAAAAATTTAGTTTGGGTACAGCATTGCATGACCGCGCAATTGTCATTCAAAATGCGACAGCGCAAAAAGCTGAAAATTTACCTGGGCAGGAAGGTGGTGAAAGTGCCCAGTATTGAAGTGGTTAATGAACAGTGTCCTGGGATGGGTAACTTTTTCACTGCATTAGACGTAATAAAACACACGCCCGCCTTGGCTGTGTTTAACCACTCTACGACCGCTCACAGTAATACTACTGCGGCAGAGTGGTTCGTTATCGCCAGCCACGTAGTATTAACGTGATTGGACACTCCCCCTTCTGGGCGGCGCTTGCGCGCCGCCGGAGGCTCGCTCCCGCTGTTTTCATTCACAGCAGGAGTCGGGCCAGGGGAGGAGCAGCGGCGATCGCCGCTGCTCTTACCCGATCGTCGGGGATCGAGTCTGGAGATCCGCTCGCTGTGTGTAAACACAGCGGGTGGATCTCCATAGTGACAGGGAGTGACAGATCGGACTGTTCAGCATAGCTGGACATCCGATCTGTCCATGTCTCACACAGTCACCTCCCCCCCTACACGTCAGTAAGCACCAGGCATACATTAACCCCTCCCTCTCCAATAAAATTAACCCCTTCCCTGCCAGTGTCATTTTTACAGTAACAGTGCATATTTATAGCACTGATTACTGCAGTAATGTCACTGGTACCCCCAAAAGTGTCAAAAATGTCAGTCAGGGGTCCAGTCTGTCCGCCGCAATGTCGCAGTCCCGCAAAAAAAATCGCAGATCGCCGCCATTACGCGTTAAAAAAAAAAAACACCAAAAATGACAGAAATCTTTCCCTTTGTTAGTAAACGCAATAACTTTTGCGCAAACCAATCAAAATACGCTTATTGCGATTTTTTTTTACCAAACATATGTAGCATAAAACAAATTGGCCAAAAATTTTTAAAAAAATTGGTTTTTACATCTTTTTTGGGGGGAATTTCATATAAAAAAATGTTAAAAATATTGTTATTTTTTCAAAATAAACGCTCTTTTTTTGTTTATAGCGCAAAAAGTAAAAATCGCACAGGTGATCAAATACCACCAAAAGAAAGCTCTGTTTGTGGGAAAAAAAGGACGTAAATTTCGTTTGGGTACGGCGTCGCACGACCGCGCAATTGTCAGTTGAAGTCGCACAGCGCCGAATCGCAAAAAGTGGCCTGGACGGAAGACAGCAAAATCCTCCGGTGGTAAAGTGGTTAATACATACGCAGACTTGTATAAAGTACTCGAAATTTCTACTTGAGTAAAAGTACAAGTGCTCGATCAAAAAATTACTTGAGTAGAAGTGGAAGTGCTCGCAGAAAAAGTTACTTAAGTAGAAGTACTAAAGTATTCAACATTTTTTTTACTTAAGTATTGCAAGTAGTTTTTTCAAAAAATTTGCTACTTAAGTACTAAAAGTAAAAAGTACCAGTAGTTTTGAAAAAAAAATTCTACTCAAGTACTGAAAGTAGAAGTAGAAGTACTGTGTTATGTAGTTATTAAAGAAATAAGTCAAAAGTTTGAACATCATATTGTTTTTATTATTTCAAATGATTTATTCAAATGATTAACCTGTGTTTGTTAGTAGTTTCTTGATGCACTTTAAGCGCTGTAGCACCATTTATTTGTTTGTTTCATATTTTCTTTTTATTGGAAAGATTTGGTATAGCAGCTTTTATTATACACAGCCTTTATTTTCGTATGCGCTGATTTACAAATGACATTATACACATTTTTTTGAGCTTTATGCAACCTGCCATCTACTGTTCTGGCAGTGGTAATTTTTATAAAAGTAACGAGTAACTATGCAGCACAAAAAAAAATACTTGAGTAGAAGTATTGAAATCATCGAAAAAATGTAGTGAAGTAAAAGTAGAAGTAGGAGAAAAAAATTCTACTCTAGGAAAGTACAGATACCGCATTTCGGTACTTAAGTACAGTACTTAAGTAGTTCTACTTCGTTACTATACATCTCTGTACATACGGGTAAGATGTAGACAACATTAAAAAATAAGTAAACGCACTATCTGACCCACAGCAAATGTGCAACCCACGGACAAACAACCAAGCAAGAAGGGGCACAATTAGTTCAATAAAGTGTCAGCAAAGCAGATAACGACATTCGTTTCAGTCTAATGAGAAAAAGAAAGAAGAAATAAACAAAGCATGTAGCGGTATGTTTTGTGTTTACATAAATTATTAGGAGATCAGGACATTTTCTTGGCAGTCGCGGGTAAGTTTAATCAGTCCGCTTGTGATTGGTGATGCAGGTCGGAGTTTCTCATGATCAGAAATCTGTATTAATTGGAAAAAACAAACCTCAGGAGAGCAAATATTTTTGTTAACATTTAATTGAATTAACTTTTTTTGTGGGAGAGAAAGCTATGGTTTTTCAGATAATAACTATTGCAGTGTCTTTTATATCATGTAACAGGCACATGGCTCTTACATAAACAGAACTGCAGTAATAGTCAAAGTATGTAAAGGAAACACACAGAACTATTTATGTTACATAGAATCAGGAAGACAGAACCTTGTAAAACAAATTGTACGTTCTTTTAAATTCAATATTGAATGACAATCCCCCAAAAGAGTTTGTGCATAGAGGGGGGATGTAATAAAGAAAACCTGTTAAGAGAAAAGTATGTCAGCTGCCAATGAAGTAGATGTTAAGTGGAAAGAGCACAGAAAAATCGGGACTTTGAATATGCCTCTAAGAACAGACCACACTATAATATAAAAAAAGTACAAAAATATTTATTGAGATAACGAACACACCATAAAAACGCCAAACAGCATAAAAACATGTTATAGTCAATATCATTAAGTACAAAATACATCTCATGAATGCACAACGCTTCAAATACATATTCAAGGTGAGCTTGGTCTGTTCAATGTGTTTCGTGGGACACCTGCTTCCTCAGAACCATACAAGCATCATATGCAGGGGTCTTCAAAGTTCAAACTATGGCCCTCCAGTTGTTCGGGAACTACAATTCCCATCATGCCTAGTCATGTCTGTGAATGTCAGAGTTTTACAATGCCTCATGGGATGTGTAGTTCTGGAGGGCCATAGTTTGAGGATCCCTGGTCTTATGTACAGTGCCTTGCGAAAGTATTCGGCCCCCTTGAACTTTTCGACCTTTTGCCACATTTCAGGCTTCAAACATAAAGATATAAAACTGTAATTTTTGTGAAGAATCAACAACAAGTGGGACACAATCATGAAGTGGAAAAAATTTTATTGGATATTTCAAACTTTGTTAACAAATAAAAAACTGAAAAATTGGGCGTGCAAAATTATTCAGCCCCTTTACTTTCAGTGCAGCAAACTCTCTCCAGAAGCTCAGTGAGGATCTCTGAATGATCCAATGTTGACCTAAATGACTGATGATGATAAATAGAATCCACCTGTGTGTAATCAAGTCTCCGTATGAATGCACCTGCACTGTGATAGTCTCAGAGGTCCGTTTAAAGCGCAGAGAGCATCATGATGAACAAGGAACACACCAGGCAGGTCCGAGATACTGTTGTGGAGAAGTTTAAAGCCGGATTTGGATACAAAAAGATTTCCCAAGCTTTAAACATCCCAAGGAGCACAGTGCAAGCGATAATATTGAAATTGAAGGAGTATCAGACTACTGCAAATCTACGAAGACCTGGCCGTCCCTCTAAACTTTCAGCTCATACAAGGAGAAGATTGATCAGAGATGCAGCCAAGAGGCCCATGATCACTCTGGATGAACTGCAGAGATCTACAGCTGAGGTGGGAGACTCTGTCCATAGGACAACAATCAGTCGTATACTACACAAATCTGGCCTGAGTGGCAAGAAGAAAGCCATTTTTTAAAGATATACATAAAAAGTGTGTAAAGATATGTAGGTAGTTTCCAGGTAAGATGTTACCATAATCCCATGAAAATTGTGAAAGAAGACTAACCCCCTTTTTGGGTGGGTGGGACTTTAAGGGCAACTAGTAATTATCTCTCATAGGAAAGATTAATTTAGAATAAAATAATTTATTGAGAAAAGTAATTATAAGAAAAATCATCAAGGTAATTTATATTACATATGTAACGGTATAAATAAACATGTGATACAATACAATGTTACAGGTACACAACAGAGTCCAACGCGTTTCGAAGAATTGTATAATACCAGAATCTTCCTCAGGGAATCTGTGTATATTCCTGAAAAGCATATGCCAGAAATAAATCAAAAAAAATGTAAAAAGAAAAGAACAAAGCAAAATAATGGCTAAATATTATATATCAAATCATTAACATGGATACTTTTTGTAGTTGCGACAACATATTACTCCATCTTATTGTGAGAGACATTCCTGGCTGAATTAGCCATCAATAAATCAGAAACCTTATCTTATACCCTATAGAAGATTAAGCAAGAAAAGAGAAGGAAAAAGAAAAAAAAAAAAAAAAAGAAAAAAAAAAAAAAAAAAAAAAAAAAAAAAAGGCAAGCATATCACATGGTGAGAGTTCACATACCTGCAGACCTTTGGAGCCAGAAATATCTGTCCTGAAAGGGGGGGATATATAGTAATCCCACAGTGTAGGAGCAAGAGTCAGATATTAACTCATAATATTCATTACCTAAAGATAATAATTCATTATCAGTGAAAAGGGGGGGTTCCATAAATTTAAACCACCATATATGTAGAAGACTATGAATCAATTCACCTGTTATGATGATCAAAATGTTTAATATGTAAAAAGGGGAAGAGAAAAAATTCTCTCCAAGTATAAGAAGAAGGAAAGAGTTCCTAACAACTTGTGATGGTTATCCTCCAATGGGGGTGCCTTCAGGACTTGACAGATGGTAAATTCTGATAAAAAAAGAAGAAAAAAAAGAGGAAAAACAGGGAACCAACAGAATAAATATATCCATTAACCACGGTAGACTATATATTATATCCTTGGTATTTCGGATGCCTTACCTCCGTATTAATGTGAAACATCCATGGTGTCTTTATTGACTTCTATGGATATAATATTCACACGGGTATGTATAAAATCTCTATTCCAAAATGTATTCCCAGATTTTCAGGTCGATGTTGGATATTAATCTAGGACAGATACATGGATAATATATAACTTTATATGGAGGAGAAATAAATCCCCCCCCAAAAAAAGGGAAAGAAATATATAATGGATTATTGAGATTTGGACTGTCTTACCTCAATATTGAGGTGGGTTGTCCATAGTATCCCCACCACTTGAAGGGCTGCAGTATTTATCGGTATCAATACCAACTAAATGCCTGCAACAATATATAAAAAAGAAGAATATATTCATCTAGTTCCCCATATATGAAAATGTGCCATACATGAATCTTGCCCGTTAAGATAACGTATAAATACCGTTTAATGTAGGTGGAACGTAAAACATCTAGTTGCTATCCATAAGCGTTGGCCGTCAAACAGGTCCCAAAGCTTAATAGCGCAGCCTTATAGATTCCATCCAGTATCCTGAAGGTAACAAAACAAAAATCCCCTTATGTGGAGTCAAAGCCTAGCACAGGCTGTTTAAGTCCCCTAAGGCATACTCACTGATTATAGGAAAAATCGGCAATAGACCTGTCATGTCACGGAGAGATAACTCTCCGGACTGACTCTCGGCGTTTCCTTAAATATCAAGCCATTGCCGTGAATTCTCGTTGAGTCTCGCGAGATTGCGTCTAATCGGCGCACTGCAATGTCGTCACCTCCGTTTCCCTAATTCGCGGGAAATCTCGCAAGTCTACGGTGATGACACATCCGCCCTTATAGTCTTTATTGTTGAAGCGTACCACGTAGCCGCCGTCAGAGACATACTTCCGCCCTGACTTACGGATGGGCATAGCTATATGTCCGCCCATGTTTCTCGCGGTCCGTGGACACCACCAAAAGACAGAGTGAAATAACGGTGAAGAATAGAAAGAGAAATGAACATATAACACTGAAGAATCCGATCATAAATATGATCAGACCATTGATGCATAATGAAACAAAACCTCAGTTATATATGTATCTATATAGATTACTTGTTGTAAAGAACGGCATGGTACTGGTTGACAGAGAAGGAAAATCCTATCAGATATCGCCCCGGCACGGGAGATAGCGTTTAACCCCCTGAGCTCACCCGGGGTTCAGACATGGAATTCCCGAAAGAATTGTCGGGAATTGATCCAGCTGAAAAGACGCTGATTTCTCCAGTTGTTAAATGAGGACATCCCTATTGAATGGGGATCTCCATTGGAGAATGTCTCACCCGTGCCGGGCTCCTATGCTGTGGGTAATCTCCCCAAAAAAAAGAACAGAACCAAACCGTGCTATGCAAGGTTATGGCTCCAAAGCCGCTGGTGAACCCACCAGGCGGAAGGAGGGAAAAAATAGAAAAAGGGAGAAAAAAGAAATAAAGAAATGGGGATAAGAAAAATGGGAAAAATCCCTGGAAATATGTTTTTTATAAATAGGGGAATATCCCTTAATCTCACTATATCGAGGAAGAAAATAGTGGTCGCATCCTGCAATCACATAGTTTGTTCATGAAAATGAATATAATACATACATTGTATAACAAGTAAATCATTCTTAAATAAACCCACTTAAAGACATTGTATTTTCCTAAAAGATTTCATACTTATAAATATATATCCTCAGAATACTCAGTAGGAGTAAAGGGAGAAAGAAAAAAGGGGAGAAGTTGATAAGGGGAAGGAGGAGAAGTTAGTGATAAGAACCCTGACAAACAAACAGGGGAGACATCAAGAAAGTCTATAGAACTGACAGAAAACTATATACAAATCAACGTTTGAGTATTCGAAATAGAGCTAATGTGGGGGGACCCATTAGTCCGTCTTTCCAGAGAAAAATCCCTCCAGAAAGGGTCTATAACTCTCCATTTCGTTTAAGCCAGGGGGGGTGGTGGCCCTAAGCTTCACAATCCAGCGCATTTCCCGCTGGAGTAGCTGCTTGTTCCAGTCACCCCCCCTGGCCGGAACATGCACCCTCTCCAGGGCACAAAAAGTTACCTTGGGGGTCCTGTATCTGTGGGTGATGGCCATATGTCGGCCAAGTGGCAGATATAAGTTACCAATATTTAGGCTTTGCATATGTTGGCTAATACGTTTTCCAAGTTCTTGTTTGGTCTTCCCAACATAGAAAGCCTTACACTCACATCGCATCAGATACACGACCCCCTTGGTTTTGCAGTTAACAAAATGTTTGGGGTGAAATAGTTCACCATTGGGAAGCCTAGTGGTTTTGCATCTAACTATCACCCTGCACTGGTCACAATTGCCACAGGGAAATGTCCCTTTATCCCTGCAGGGGTCTTCTCTATTTGAGCCCCTATATTCACTTTGGACAAGACTGTCCTTCATGGAGGTGGCTCTTCTGTAGGTGATAGCTGGAGATGGTGTAACTATATGTTGGAGAGTAGGGTCTTCCCTCAATATTGCCCAATGCTTTTTAAGAATCCCATAGATTTTATCATGTTCATTGGAATAATTCAGAATTATTCTTGGTGGATTCTTTTGAGGGATTTCGTTTTTCTTGGGAGTTTTGAAAAGTAGGTCCTGTCTTTTCATGTTTTGTACCCTGTTGAAATTTTTCCTAAGACAGGTCTTCGAGTATCCCCTTTCGAGGAGTCTCTCCGTTAATTCACCTGCCTTTTTCCTGAAGTCACCTTCAGAGGAACAGTTTCTCTTAATTCTTAGATATTGTGAGTATGGAATTGACCTCTTAAGAGGTTCGGGGTGAAAACTAGCTGAATGCAGCAGGGTATTTCCCGCTGTGGATTTCCTGAATAAGGTTGTTGTTATATAACCCTCATCACTTTTGTTGATGGTAATATCCAGGAAGTCCACAGATTTTGAGTCATAGTGCATAGTAAAGAACAAATTCATATTGTTCTTATTTAATCTAGTAAGCCATTCTTCCAGTAGCTCCACCGGGCCATCCCATACCAGGAAGATGTCGTCGATGTACCTCTGCCATAGAACAACGTGGCAGAAGTACATCGACAAGTCTTCACTGGTAATAATTTTATGCTCCCACTCCCCCAGGTACAGGTTTGCGTAGGATGGGGCACAACAGGTCCCCATCGCTACTCCCTGTACCTGGAGGTAGTGGGAGCCCTGAAAGGAGAACACATTATGTTCCAAAATGAATTTCAAAATGTCTAAAATAAAGTCATTATAGTTTTGTTCCTGATGCCCACTCTGTTGCAAAATTTTGGTTATAGCAGAGAGGCCTTTGTCATGTGGTATAGAATTATATAAACATTCTGCATCTATAGTCGCTAGGATAGCATTATGAGGTATGGTAACATTCTCTAGAATCTGAAGCATATGGATAGTATCTTTGGTATAGGATGTTAAACCTGTGACATATGGTCTTAAGTGGGCATCCACCACACGGCTTGCAGTTTCCGTGATACTGCCATTCCCAGATATTATAGGGCGGCCTGGTGGATTTTTTAGGTCTTTGTGGACCTTTGGTAGACAGTAAAAAGTGGGGGTACGAGGATGTGGTGTCCTCATGTACTCCCACAATTCTGTCGTAATTATACCTGTTTCCCTGGCTCCATCAAGGATGGCATAAAATTCTTCATTGAATCTTGAGATTGTATTGGCTGATATTTTCTGATAGCAAGTTTTATTGTCTAGAAGTTGATGACACATTTTTTCATAATCTATGTTGTTCATAAGAACAATGTTCCCCCCCTTATCACTGGGTTTAATAGTGATATCATTATTTTTTTGGAGGGTTTTTAAAGCTTTACGTTGGTCCGGGGGGAGGTTATCTCTATTGGAGTGAGTGTTAAGTTTATCAATGTCTTTAGAGACTTGCCTGACGAAGAGAGCTATTGTTGGGTTTTGATTGAGTTGAGGAAATTTTGGAGATTTTCTCCTAAATTGTTTAATGGGAGTTTGATCCTTACCGTGTATTTGTGTATTTTCCTCATCTGATGAGTCGCTTAGATTTTCCCAAATCTCTTCATTATCGTATCCACTTTCCTGCAGAAGTAAATTTAAGTCCCTAAGAGCTCGATATTCTGCTGCTCTAAGTTTAGAGTCAGGTTTTTGTATTTTATCTGTATCTTTAAAATATTTACTTTTAAAGAAAATGTCCCTAGCAAAGAGGTTTATGTCTTTGATGACACTAAACCTATCTGTTGGTTGACTAGGGCAAAAAGATAAACCTAATTTAAGTAGATCCTCCTCCTCTTTGGTAAGATTATGGGATGACAAATTGATAATAGTTAGTCCGTTTTCTCGGTTACCCGTATCGCAAAGGAGTCCATACTGACTTGCGTTTTGACTGCTTGTCTCGTATGGGGTCTTCCTAAAAAAGGACCCTTGCTATTGGTGCCTTGGGATTTACTGGTTGCCGCCCCATCTGGTTGTGTAGTAGTGGAATCCAGGTTCTCCATGGAACCACCTGCAATTTCACTTTTTGTGCCCTCCTTATTTTTGGGTGTAGGTGTTGATCCCTGAGGGTTGTTTGTTTTTTTCCTGATTTTATCCTTATTTTTTCCCCATTGAGGGTAATCGCCTCTGGGACGTCCCCGTGGGTTAGTTTGAGAAGAATTAGAAGCAGAGGAGTCAGAGGAGTAATTTTCACTCCTATTATATTCCCCCCTGCGTCTAATATTCCGTTGTCCTTGATTCCATCTATATGCCTTGCCTTCATTGAAGGCTATCCTATCCCTCCAGTATTTTTTCTCCTTCCTTTGCAGTATTGCTTTATTATAATCCTCTAGGTATGTTTTTAATTTACTCTCTTGTTCTGTATATAAAGGGGAGGTTTTTAGCGGATCTAGTTGTTTATTAATGGCGGAAACTTCTGTTTCTATGAGTTTCAGTTGTTTTAAATATTCAGCTTGAAGAAGAATCATTAAATTTTTTGAACAATCGTTCAGAATTCTCTCCCAATCCTGTTTGAGTTCTGACGAAATATTCTCAAGGGTAGGGAAGATCTGAATCCTTAGACCTAAAGGATTCAGGCCTTCCTTCACATACTTGTCAAAAGTTTTTATATGCCAGTGTAATGCTGACTTTTTTTCTAAGAAACGTTTTAGAGTGGAAAATAGGGTAAAGATGTCTGATTCTATCTGTTCTT
Source organism: Pelophylax lessonae (assembly GCF_965119305.1). Classification (NCBI taxonomy): domain Eukaryota; kingdom Metazoa; phylum Chordata; class Amphibia; order Anura; family Ranidae; genus Pelophylax; species Pelophylax lessonae. Next base: position 211,618,160 of record NC_138773.1, read on the forward strand.
TTTGTTGGAATTTGCTTTCAATGTCTGACATTAACTCCTCCCATCCATCTCCCTGAAAGCCTCCCATTCTGGGTTATATATAGTATACAGGCTATATAGATAGCCTGGAGAAGGGTTTGTAGGAGAAAATTTCCGGTAAAGACCCTTTTCCCCCTTTAAAAAACCCTTTGTAAATTAATTTTGAAAAAATGTAATTGTTAATCTAAAAAAGTGGGTAACCTGTGAACTATCTACAGAAAATGGGGGTCGGGTGTGTTATCCACCCAAAACATAGACTGTAAAGATATGTAGGTAGTTTCCAGGTAAGATGTTACCATAATCCCATGAAAATTGTGAAAGAAGACTAACCCCCTTTTTGGGTGGGTGGGACTTTAAGGGCAACTAGTAATTATCTCTCATAGGGAAGATTAATTTAGAATAAAATAATTTATTGAGAAAAGTAATTATAAGAAAAATCATCAAGGTAATTTATATTACATATGTAACGGTATAAATAAACATGTGATACAATACAATGTTACAGGTACACAACAGAGTCCAACGCGTTTCGAAGAATTGTATAATACCAGAATCTTCCTCAGGGAATCTGTGTATATTCCTGAAAAGCATATGCCAGAAATAAATCAAAAAAAATGTAAAAAGAAAAGAACAAAGCAAAATAATGGCTAAATATTATATATCAAATCATTAACATGGATACTTTTTGTAGTTGCGACAACATATTACTCCATCTTATTGTGAGAGACATTCCTGGCTGAATTAGCCATCAATAAATCAGAAACCTTATCTTATACCCTATAGAAGATTAAGCAAGAAAAGAGAAGGAAAAAGAAAAAAAAAAAAAAAAAAAAAAAAAAAAAAAAAAAAAAAAAAAAAAAAAAAAGCAAGCATATCACATGGTGAGAGTTCACATACCTGCAGACCTTTGGAGCCAGAAATATCTGTCCTGAAAGGGGGGGATATATAGTAATCCCACAGTGTAGGAGCAAGAGTCAGATATTAACTCATAATATTCATTACCTAAAGATAATAATTCATTATCAGTGAAAAGGGGGGGTTCCATAAATTTAAACCACCATATATGTAGAAGACTATGAATCAATTCACCTGTTATGATGATCAAAATGTTTAATATGTAAAAAGGGGAAGAGAAAAAATTCTCTCCAAGTATAAGAAGAAGGAAAGAGTTCCTAACAACTTGTGATGGTTATCCTCCAATGGGGGTGCCTTCAGGACTTGACAGATGGTAAATTCTGATAAAAAAAGAAGAAAAAAAAGAGGAAAAACAGGGAACCAACAGAATAAATATATCCATTAACCACGGTAGACTATATATTATATCCTTGGTATTTCGGATGCCTTACCTCCGTATTAATGTGAAACATCCATGGTGTCTTTATTGACTTCTATGGATATAATATTCACACGGGTATGTATAAAATCTCTATTCCAAAATGTATTCCCAGATTTTCAGGTCGATGTTGGATATTAATCTAGGACAGATACATGGATAATATATAACTTTATATGGAGGAGAAATAAATCCCCCCCCAAAAAAAGGGAAAGAAATATATAATGGATTATTGAGATTTGGACTGTCTTACCTCAATATTGAGGTGGGTTGTCCATAGTATCCCCACCACTTGAAGGGCTGCAGTATTTATCGGTATCAATACCAACTAAATGCCTGCAACAATATATAAAAAAGAAGAATATATTCATCTAGTTCCCCATATATGAAAATGTGCCATACATGAATCTTGCCCGTTAAGATAACGTATAAATACCGTTTAATGTAGGTGGAACGTAAAACATCTAGTTGCTATCCATAAGCGTTGGCCGTCAAACAGGTCCCAAAGCTTAATAGCGCAGCCTTATAGATTCCATCCAGTATCCTGAAGGTAACAAAACAAAAATCCCCTTATGTGGAGTCAAAGCCTAGCACAGGCTGTTTAAGTCCCCTAAGGCATACTCACTGATTATAGGAAAAATCGGCAATAGACCTGTCATGTCACGGAGAGATAAAAAATAAGGATAAAATCAGGAAAAAAACAAACAACCCTCAAGGATCAACACCTACACCCAAAAATAAGGAGGGCACAAAAAGTGAAATTGCAGGTGGTTCCATGGAGAACCTGGATTCCACTACTACACAACCAGATGGGGCGGCAACCAGTAAATCCCAAGGCACCAATAGCAAGGGTCCTTTTTTAGGAAGACCCCATACGAGACAAGCAGTCAAAACGCAAGTCAGTATGGACTCCTTTGCGATACGGGTAACCGAGAAAACGGACTAACTATTATCAATTTGTCATCCCATAATCTTACCAAAGAGGAGGAGGATCTACTTAAATTAGGTTTATCTTTTTGCCCTAGTCAACCAACAGATAGGTTTAGTGTCATCAAAGACATAAACCTCTTTGCTAGGGACATTTTCTTTAAAAGTAAATATTTTAAAGATACAGATAAAATACAAAAACCTGACTCTAAACTTAGAGCAGCAGAATATCGAGCTCTTAGGGACTTAAATTTACTTCTGCAGGAAAGTGGATACGATAATGAAGAGATTTGGGAAAATCTAAGCGACTCATCAGATGAGGAAAATACACAAATACACGGTAAGGATCAAACTCCCATTAAACAATTTAGGAGAAAATCTCCAAAATTTCCTCAACTCAATCAAAACCCAACAATAGCTCTCTTCGTCAGGCAAGTCTCTAAAGACATTGATAAACTTAACACTCACTCCAATAGAGATAACCTCCCCCCGGACCAACGTAAAGCTTTAAAAACCCTCCAAAAAAATAATGATATCACTATTAAACCCAGTGATAAGGGGGGGAACATTGTTCTTATGAACAACATAGATTATGAAAAAATGTGTCATCAACTTCTAGACAATAAAACTTGCTATCAGAAAATATCAGCCAATACAATCTCAAGATTCAATGAAGAATTTTATGCCATCCTTGATGGAGCCAGGGAAACAGGTATAATTACGACAGAATTGTGGGAGTACATGAGGACACCACATCCTCGTACCCCCACTTTTTACTGTCTACCAAAGGTCCACAAAGACCTAAAAAATCCACCAGGCCGCCCTATAATATCTGGGAATGGCAGTATCACGGAAACTGCAAGCCGTGTGGTGGATGCCCACTTAAGACCATATGTCACAGGTTTAACATCCTATACCAAAGATACTATCCATATGCTTCAGATTCTAGAGAATGTTACCATACCTCATAATGCTATCCTAGCGACTATAGATGCAGAATGTTTATATAATTCTATACCACATGACAAAGGCCTCTCTGCTATAACCAAAATTTTGCAACAGAGTGGGCATCAGGAACAAAACTATAATGACTTTATTTTAGACATTTTGAAATTCATTTTGGAACATAATGTGTTCTCCTTTCAGGGCTCCCACTACCTCCAGGTACAGGGAGTAGCGATGGGGACCTGTTGTGCCCCATCCTACGCAAACCTGTACCTGGGGGAGTGGGAGCATAAAATTATTACCAGTGAAGACTTGTCGATGTACTTCTGCCACGTTGTTCTATGGCAGAGGTACATCGACGACATCTTCCTGGTATGGGATGGCCCGGTGGAGCTACTGGAAGAATGGCTTACTAGATTAAATAAGAACAATATGAATTTGTTCTTTACTATGCACTATGACTCAAAATCTGTGGACTTCCTGGATATTACCATCAACAAAAGTGATGAGGGTTATATAACAACAACCTTATTCAGGAAATCCACAGCGGGAAATACCCTGCTGCATTCAGCTAGTTTTCACCCCGAACCTCTTAAGAGGTCAATTCCATACTCACAATATCTAAGAATTAAGAGAAACTGTTCCTCTGAAGGTGACTTCAGGAAAAAGGCAGGTGAATTAACGGAGAGACTCCTCGAAAGGGGATACTCGAAGACCTGTCTTAGGAAAAATTTCAACAGGGTACAAAACATGAAAAGACAGGACCTACTTTTCAAAACTCCCAAGAAAAACGAAATCCCTCAAAAGAATCCACCAAGAATAATTCTGAATTATTCCAATGAACATGATAAAATCTATGGGATTCTTAAAAAGCATTGGGCAATATTGAGGGAAGACCCTACTCTCCAACATATAGTTACACCATCTCCAGCTATCACCTACAGAAGAGCCACCTCCATGAAGGACAGTCTTGTCCAAAGTGAATATAGGGGCTCAAATAGAGAAGACCCCTGCAGGGATAAAGGGACATTTCCCTGTGGCAATTGTGACCAGTGCAGGGTGATAGTTAGATGCAAAACCACTAGGCTTCCCAATGGTGAACTATTTCACCCCAAACATTTTGTTAACTGCAAAACCAAGGGGGTCGTGTATCTGATGCGATGTGAGTGTAAGGCTTTCTATGTTGGGAAGACCAAACAAGAACTTGGAAAACGTATTAGCCAACATATGCAAAGCCTAAATATTGGTAACTTATATCTGCCACTTGGCCGACATATGGCCATCACCCACAGATACAGGACCCCCAAGGTAACTTTTTGTGCCCTGGAGAGGGTGCATGTTCCGGCCAGGGGGGGTGACTGGAACAAGCAGCTACTCCAGCGGGAAATGCGCTGGATTGTGAAGCTTAGGGCCACCACCCCCCCTGGCTTAAACGAAATGGAGAGTTATAGACCCTTTCTGGAGGGATTTTTCTCTGGAAAGACGGACTAATGGGTCCCCCCACATTAGCTCTATTTCGAATACTCAAACGTTGATTTGTATATAGTTTTCTGTCAGTTCTATAGACTTTCTTGATGTCTCCCCTGTTTGTTTGTCAGGGTTCTTATCACTAACTTCTCCTCCTTCCCCTTATCAACTTCTCCCCTTTTTTCTTTCTCCCTTTACTCCTACTGAGTATTCTGAGGATATATATTTATAAGTATGAAATCTTTTAGGAAAATACAATGTCTTTAAGTGGGTTTATTTAAGAATGATTTACTTGTTATACAATGTATGTATTATATTCATTTTCATGAACAAACTATGTGATTGCAGGATGCGACCACTATTTTCTTCCTCGATATAGTGAGATTAAGGGATATTCCCCTATTTATAAAAAACATATTTCCAGGGATTTTTCCCATTTTTCTTATCCCCATTTCTTTATTTCTTTTTTCTCCCTTTTTCTATTTTTTCCCTCCTTCCGCCTGGTGGGTTCACCAGCGGCTTTGGAGCCATAACCTTGCATAGCACGGTTTGGTTCTGTTCTTTTTTTGGGGAGATTACCCACAGCATAGGAGCCCGGCACGGGTGAGACATTCTCCAATGGAGATCCCCATTCAATAGGGATGTCCTCATTTAACAACTGGAGAAATCAGCGTCTTTTCAGCTGGATCAATTCCCGACAATTCTTTCGGGAATTCCATGTCTGAACCCCGGGTGAGCTCAGGGGGTTAAACGCTATCTCCCGTGCCGGGGCGATATCTGATAGGATTTTCCTTCTCTGTCAACCAGTACCATGCCGTTCTTTACAACAAGTAATCTATATAGATACATATATAACTGAGGTTTTGTTTCATTATGCATCAATGGTCTGATCATATTTATGATCGGATTCTTCAGTGTTATATGTTCATTTCTCTTTCTATTCTTCACCGTTATTTCACTCTGTCTTTTGGTGGTGTCCACGGACCGCGAGAAACATGGGCGGACATATAGCTATGCCCATCCGTAAGTCAGGGCGGAAGTATGTCTCTGACGGCGGCTACGTGGTACGCTTCAACAATAAAGACTATAAGGGCGGATGTGTCATCACCGTAGACTTGCGAGATTTCCCGCGAATTAGGGAAACGGAGGTGACGACATTGCAGTGCGCCGATTAGACGCAATCTCGCGAGACTCAACGAGAATTCACGGCAATGGCTTGATATTTAAGGAAACGCCGAGAGTCAGTCCGGAGAGTTATCTCTCCGTGACATGACAGGTCTATTGCCGATTTTTCCTATAATCAGTGAGTATGCCTTAGGGGACTTAAACAGCCTGTGCTAGGCTTTGACTCCACATAAGGGGATTTTTGTTTTGTTACCTTCAGGATACTGGATGGAATCTATAAGGCTGCGCTATTAAGCTTTGGGACCTGTTTGACGGCCAACGCTTATGGATAGCAACTAGATGTTTTACGTTCCACCTACATTAAACGGTATTTATACGTTATCTTAACGGGCAAGATTCATGTATGGCACATTTTCATATATGGGGAACTAGATGAATATATTCTTCTTTTTTATATATTGTTGCAGGCATTTAGTTGGTATTGATACCGATAAATACTGCAGCCCTTCAAGTGGTGGGGATACTATGGACAACCCACCTCAATATTGAGGTAAGACAGTCCAAATCTCAATAATCCATTATATATTTCTTTCCCTTTTTTTGGGGGGGGATTTATTTCTCCTCCATATAAAGTTATATATTATCCATGTATCTGTCCTAGATTAATATCCAACATCGACCTGAAAATCTGGGAATACATTTTGGAATAGAGATTTTATACATACCCGTGTGAATATTATATCCATAGAAGTCAATAAAGACACCATGGATGTTTCACATTAATACGGAGGTAAGGCATCCGAAATACCAAGGATATAATATATAGTCTACCGTGGTTAATGGATATATTTATTCTGTTGGTTCCCTGTTTTTCCTCTTTTTTTTCTTCTTTTTTTATCAGAATTTACCATCTGTCAAGTCCTGAAGGCACCCCCATTGGAGGATAACCATCACAAGTTGTTAGGAACTCTTTCCTTCTTCTTATACTTGGAGAGAATTTTTTCTCTTCCCCTTTTTACATATTAAACATTTTGATCATCATAACAGGTGAATTGATTCATAGTCTTCTACATATATGGTGGTTTAAATTTATGGAACCCCCCCTTTTCACTGATAATGAATTATTATCTTTAGGTAATGAATATTATGAGTTAATATCTGACTCTTGCTCCTACACTGTGGGATTACTATATATCCCCCCCTTTCAGGACAGATATTTCTGGCTCCAAAGGTCTGCAGGTATGTGAACTCTCACCATGTGATATGCTTGCTTTTTTTTTTTTTTTTTTTTTTTTTTTTTTTTTTTTTTTCTTTTTCCTTCTCTTTTCTTGCTTAATCTTCTATAGGGTATAAGATAAGGTTTCTGATTTATTGATGGCTAATTCAGCCAGGAATGTCTCTCACAATAAGATGGAGTAATATGTTGTCGCAACTACAAAAAGTATCCATGTTAATGATTTGATATATAATATTTAGCCATTATTTTGCTTTGTTCTTTTCTTTTTACATTTTTTTTGATTTATTTCTGGCATATGCTTTTCAGGAATATACACAGATTCCCTGAGGAAGATTCTGGTATTATACAATTCTTCGAAACGCGTTGGACTCTGTTGTGTACCTGTAACATTGTATTGTATCACATGTTTATTTATACCGTTACATATGTAATATAAATTACCTTGATGATTTTTCTTATAATTACTTTTCTCAATAAATTATTTTATTCTAAATTAATCTTTCCTATGAGAGATAATTACTAGTTGCCCTTAAAGTCCCACCCACCCAAAAAAAGGGGGTTAGTCTTCTTTTACATAAAAAGTGTAGTTTAAAGTTTGCCACAAGCCACCTGGGAGACACACCAAACATGTGGAAGAAGGCGCTCTAGTCAGATGAAAACAAAATCAAACTGTTTGGCAACAATGCAAAACGTTACGTTTGGCGTAAAAGCAACACAGCTCATCACCCAGAACACACCATCCCCACTGTCAAACATGGTGGTGGCAGCATCATGGTTTGGGCCTGCTTTTCTTCAGCAGGGACAGGGAAGATGGTTAAAATTGATGGGAAGATGGATGGAGCCAAATACAGGACCATTCTGGAAGAAAACCTGATGGAGTCTGCAAAAGACCTGAGACTGGGACGGAGATTTGTCTTCCAACAAGACAATGATCCAAAACATAAAGCAAAATCTACAATGGAATGGTTCACAAATAAACATATCCAGGTGTTAGAATGGCCAAGTCAAAGTCCAGACCTGAATCCAATCGAGAATCTGTGAAAAGAACTGAAAACTGCTCTCCATCCAACCTCACTGAGCTCGAGCTGTTTTGCAAGGAGGAATGGGCAAACATTTCAGTCTCTCGATGTGCAAAACTGATAGAGACATACCCCAAGCGACTTACAGCTGTAATCGCAGCAAAAGGTGGCGCTACAAAGTATTAACTTAAGGGGGCTGAATAATTTTGCACGCCCAATTTTTCAGTTTTTTATTTGTTAACAAAGTTTGAAATATCCAATAAATTTCGTTCCACTTCATGACTGTGTCCCACTTGTTGTTGATTCTTCACAAAAATGACAGTTTTATATCTTTATGTTTGAAGCCTGAAATGCGGAAAAAGGTCGAAAAGTTCAAGGGGGCCAAATACTTTTGCAAGGCACTGTATATAACTTTCAGCTTAAATTGTAAAATGTATTTCCTATGTGCTCCATACAGGATAAAAGCAAAAATGAAGAGAAGGAAAAGTCTCCAAAAGAGGGTTACGTCTCCCGGCCCATGGAATGAGCTCGCCACAGAAAGGCATATGAAGGGGAAATGTCCAATGCTGTTTTATTCCAAAAGGCCACAGGTATAAAATATGTCAGGGCCATGTTATGGAAACCATCAAGCAAGTCAACGTCTCTGAGGGGGCTAGACAAATTATCCCAAATCCTACAATAGATCAGATAAATGGTATGTGGAGCCAATGCAGGGCAGAAATGGAGTGAGCACTGGGTATACGATCTGCTGCGGGTGTCAAAGTATTCCTAATGACACCCCAAACACAGATTGCAAACACAATGTGGTTGCTTGCACCAGGTCGTATAGTAGCACGGTACGATGCAATCCGGTGCAGTACGTTTTTGAAAAGTAGTGTATGCACTAGTTTTGGTGTGATCCAGTGCAATTTCTGCCTATTTAAATGAAGGCAAGGAATCGCACAGGAACACAGGCTGCTTTCCTGTTGGATTCAGGAGTGAACTGGTCCTTAACAGCTTGCCAACCCACCGTAGTGCATTTACTGTGGCAGGTCAATTCATGTAGGCACAATCATGTACCTGTACATTGTGGCTTTCTTCCATGTCTGCTCATGCATGCATGCGCACCCCAGAAGACTGTGCTGTCGTTCACTCTAGCACAAGCCGATCAGCAAGTCCCGGCTATTGATTTATGGCCCGGGACCAGCTGATCAGCTTCAGAGAATGACAGAAAAGAGCCCAGTGTTGGTAAAAAAAAACACAGGGCTCTCTTCATACAGCAGCGATGTGCCGTTTATTTCCCTGCAAAGCAGGGAGCAAAAACCAGCACATTGCTTGGTAAAACACCACACAGTAAACACACTAAATATTGTTAGGTGCACATTTAACCTCAAAGTAATTCTCCTGCCCTCAAGTAGTGGGCCTAAGAGTGCATAGTACAGATAGCTTCTTTCTGTGCTAATGGCCTCGCTGCCCTCCTTGGGACAATGGGTATCCTTTAGAACTGTAAGACGACAGCAAAAGAATGGCGCATTGACCTAGCACATCACCAACACAGTGCAAGCTGATACGAGCAGTCAGGTATAAAAAAACTGTATTGCCGGAAGACCAGGTGGTGTTAGGACTTGCTAACCCATTTTGAGGGAGAACCCTCTTCTTCAGCTGGTGAACTCCATGCCCAAGAGGGTTAGGGTAGGGCTGGAAAATAATGGTGGCCACACAAAATATTGACACTTTGGGCCCAATCTGGACATTTTCACTTAGGAGTGTACTCACTTTTGTTGCCAGCATTTTAGACATGAATGGCTGTGTGTTGAGTTATTTTGAGGGGACAGCAAATTTACACTGCTATACAAGCTGTACACTCACTACTCTACATTGTAGCAAAGTGTCATTTCTTCAGTATTGTCACATGAAAAGATACAGTAAAATATTTACAAAAATGTGAGGGGTGTACACACTTTTGTGAGATACTGCATATCTATAGTGTTTTCTTGTCTCTCTCCAAAGCTCAAGTGTTGTTTCTCTCTGGTGCTTCCTTCCTCTGTTATCAGCATGTGTCACTTCTGGGAAGTTTTTCTGACACATTGGAGGGTGGGGGTGGGGGTGGGGGGGCTCAGCATGCATCTTATCTATTCATAACACCGTTCTTCTGCTGTGTGAAAGGGGGTGTGTTCCTTTCCTCCAATCAGCTCTCACATGCTGTAACTGCAGCCTCTCCACCCACTCTTCTGTGATACTAACAGGTGAAGAAGGATTTTAACACTTTCCTGCCCTTTTGAAGGGGTGTAGGGAAGAGAGGGCTACAGATAAACAAGTAAAACCTATGTAGGAAGATTTTTTAATCTCTGTGTAAAAAAAGTAAGGTGCGTAATGCTTCCTCAGGTGCAGCCCTCCACAGATCGGGAAATCTCTACTCAACTGCAAGAAACACACACAAGAGGGCACAACTCTTCGTGTATTACCACCATAAAATTGTATTAAATTCCAAATAACAAATGGATACTCACAACAGCACAAGATAACCAAGCTTGTATCTCATTGGCTCCAGCCTTGGGTGATAAGTCCCATTGTGGAAACATTGGATGGAAAAGCTAATACATTTCGGGAGTCAAGCCCCCTTCGAAGGGGGCTTGACTCCCGAAATACATTAGCATTTGTGTTTGTGAGTGTCAGTTTGTTACTTGAAGTTTATTAAAATTTTATGCTGGTAATGCACAAGGAGTTGCACCCTCGTGTGTGTGTTTATATGGGATGTGTATTGTGCATAGAGCAGTGCACATGATTGCAGCATATGTGCACGGCTAGTTTTAAACAAGCTTTTGAGCCGCTGCTCTGTGTGTCCATTTACACACGGAGCGCGGCTCGACCCCATCTCACTCTCTCTTCATTGGATCACTGGCTGTGATTGACAAGAGCGGGAGCTAATCTGTCTCAGCCAATGAGGAGGAAGAGACCTGGGAGAGCCAAGGCTCCCGTGCACAGCGCTGGAGGAAGATCTGGCTCAGGTGGGTACTGTATAAGGGGGCTGCACACAGAAGGGTTTTTTACCCTTATGCATAGAATGCATGAGGGTAAAAAACCTTGAGCTTTTACAACCAATTTAAGTAAATAGGGTGAAGTTGTGTTTACTTTAATCATCCAATCATGTGCAATAAAAACTTGTTTGAGTTTTCAAATGAACACAGTTCTATCTTAATTACTAAGCTACGTAAATGTTCACTTTGCAGAATAAACGACTACTACTTATTTCATCAACCCCTCTTAGTCAAAGACTATGAACAAATCTGCAGTAAGTGAAGATAGAATTTCAGGTCCGTACACTTGTTCTGTAATAGTGACCTAGAGAGCATTGAAACCGGGGGATCTGCAAGACAGAAATACCACCAGCCTTTCCACAAGGGATCAGTATTGCAAGCCTGTGTGTTTCTCTCAAAGTGGTTTTCTATAAAATATTTAAGGTAAATAACACTTTTTTTCATATAAACCAAAAGCCTAGTAAAGATGTATTACTGCAAATTATTTTAAATAAACAAAGTCTCCAACTTTATGATCCTCGCTCTCCTGCGCCTGCCGTAGGCTATGCCACACAGTACAAATATTGCTTTACATTCTTCCTTTCTCATTATGTGGCACCACAGAAAGTGTCTGCAATTACACTATTTCCATTGCCGTAAAGCAAACAGTTATTGCAGCACTAGAGAATGTGGGATGTGTGGCACAGGCACTATGACTCTTGGAGGTGAATATCTATAATGAATAAAGGGAGTCTTCCCCATCCAAGTAAGCTTTATAGACAGTTTTACTCCACTCACGTTCTAATCTAAACCACAGCAGGGAGGCTCACTACTCACTATGCACGATATCCCCTTCTATCCCTATGCTTAAAGTGGAACAAAACCCTCCTATTCTTTAAAGACGAGGACGGAGCCATTGTAGCCTCTGTTTAGACCTGCAGTAGCCATGTAGCTGCATATGTGATCAACTATGACAGCAGCTGCTTGAGTGCTTGTAAGATCATTTAAAGCAGAACTAAACTTTTGCAAATACCCATCTCTCCTTCAATAATGCATTATTCCAAGGCCCCTTCCCGGAACTGGCATCCTCTCCCTGGCTCATTCTGGGTGCCAGGTCTTTGGCAGTGTTTATGCGCATCTTAGCCTATATTTAACCGCTTCAATAGTGGGGCTCTTTCACCCCCTTCCTGCCCAGGCCGATTTGTAGCACTTTGAATGACAATTGCTTGGCCATGCAATGTTGTACCCAAAACAAAATTGTTAGCATTTTTTTAACAGATAGAACTTTCCTTTGGTGGTATTTAATCACCACTGTGTTCTTTAGTTTTTGCCAAAAAAGAACAAAAAAACGAAAACTTTTGAAAAAAACGTTTTTTTTTCTTAGTTTCTTTCAAAAATGTTTGTAAATAGGTAATTTTTCTCCTTTACTGATGTGTGCTGATGAGGCGGCACTGATGGACACTGATAGGCTGCACTGATGAGATGGCACTGAGGGGCACTTAGGAGATGGCAATGATGAGGAGGCACTAATATGCAGCACTGATGGGCACTGATAAGCAGTACTGATAGGTGAGACTGATGGACACTGATAGGGGGCACTGCTAGGCGGCACATATGGACACTGATAGGCAGCACAGATAGGCGGCACTGTTGGGCATTGATTGGCGGCACTGATGGACACTGAGGAGCAGGCACTGAATGGCACTGAACATCAGCACTGCTGGGTCCTGACTGGCATTACTGCTTGGCACTGTTGGGGCAGCACTGATAATCAGGGTACTGATGATTAGTGCCCTGATTATCTGTGCAGATCTCCCCTGTGAGGAAATGCCACTGATCAGCTCTCCTCTCCTCACACGCTGCCAGTGTGAGGAGAGGAATGCTGATAACTGGCATTTCCTTGTTTACATGATCAGCTGTGATTGGGCACAGCTGATCACATGGGTAAAAAGCCTTGTCATTTCCCAGGGGCACAGTGGACGCCAATTGCTGCACTGTGCGCCCCCCCGGGCATGCAAGCGCAGTGAGAATGGGACAACACCATATGACGCCGTTCCGGAACGGGAGAGCCACCTTTCGCCTGTCAATTGGATGGGCCCGAAGCGGTTAATTCGATTAAATTAGATTGTGAACAGGCAGGTAAGTTATTTTATTGCAGAAGAGACAAAGGATGTCTCTTCTACAATAAAGATCCTGCCTGCTCACAATTGTATTTTTCATAGGTTACAACTGTTACAATTATTAATAGATCATGCCTTAAATGTAATTGTTAAATTGGTTTGTTTAGTTCTGCTTTGAAGTAGAACTAAAGGCAAGAATTTTGTGGTGCTTACTCCCAAAGGAGCAGCTTGGTGCAATGGGTCCCCAGTTACTGTGCCCATGATTCTGTGAATAGCACCACATACTCTGACATACCTGGCAGGTAAGGAATATTTATTGCAAATGGCTAGATATACCCCCAATGACTTATTGTGTGTAGGCACCAGGAATAACAAAGTAAATGGCTAAACAACTGTGAGAAGTAAACTACAACCAGTTAAAAACAGAAAAAAATAGATAGATAGATAGATAGATAGATAGACAGATAGACAGACAGACAGACAGACAGACAGACAGACAGACAGACAGACAGACAGACAGACAGACAGACAGACAGACAGACAGACAGACAGACAGACAGACAGACAGACAGACAGACAGACAGATAGATAGATAGATAGATAGATAGATAGATAGATAGATAGATAGATAGATAGATAGATAGATAGATAGATAGATAGATAGATAGATAGATAGATAGATAGATAGATAGATAGATAGATAGATAGATAGATAGATAGATAGATAGATAGATAGATAGATAGATAGATAGATAGATAGATAGATAGATAGATAGATAGATAGATAGATAGATAGATAGATAGATAGATAGATAGATAGATAGATACTGGATAAACAGCGAGCAAGATCTGTTAAAAAGATTAGACAGTTGGAGAAATACACTGCAATGATTAAACAAGGGCAGAAATGTGTTGCAACTTGCAACCACAAAGATAGATACTGTATTAATCACAACCCTTCTGCACAACCCTATGCTGGGTAGCCCTAACTAGGGAGAGATATACCACACTATCAGTTCAGCAGTCAGTAGTAGCCTACTCTACACCTTCTGCTGGCCAGCTCGTTTGTGGCCCAAAACATTATGTTGGAGCACTTTTTTTCCCTTTAAGAGCTGATGCAGTCAATAACACAGTGTTTCTAGCAGACAGCTCTGTCCCTCTGTTATAAAGGTTTAGTGCAGGATTGCCAGTGGCCACCCGCCAGCTGTGTTTAGCAGGAGATTTCCTTCCGCTAACTAGGCAAAGGGTTTCTTTCTATCGGTGTCCTTAGCGTCCAGCTCCTTTGCTAAACACACGGTTCACTCCACTGCTCCGGAATGGCTGCTGCTCTGTCTCTACTGCTCTCAGGTGCCACTGTTCACTCACAGTCTCTGCTTCTCTGCAAGTTGCCCCTCCACTCGTCCTAGGTGCAGCAGGTCTGTCCCAGCCTCGGTCTATGTGCAGAATGTTCCTTCTTCCTATATTCAGCCCAGGAAAAGACGTAAAAAGTGCCTCAGTGTAACTGGGAGTTGAAGTCCAAGAAAGAACTATAACACAGGCTAAGTCGTCTTTTTAAATTACATTTTTTGAGGCACCATTGCTTTCTCTGGTATCAACAGTGGGGCATAATTCCATTCACTGACTCCAATGAGGAGACACTATTTCTTCCACTGACGCTAAAGATGGGAAACTATTTTTCTTATTAATACCTATGATGGGGCACTATTATCTCCACTGAAACCAATAATGGGGCACTATTTCTTCCATTGACATAAATGATGGGGCACTATTCCTCCCACTAATACCAAGGATGGGGCACTATTCCTGCACGTACTAACTAGAGATGGGCCGAACACCCTACTGTTCAGTTCACACCAAAAGTCCCGAATAGAGAAAAAGTTCTGACCCGAACAGTGAACCCCACTGAAGCCTATGAGAGCCATTTTAAAGGTTTATGTGCAAGTAACTGGCCAGAAAAAAACTGTGTGGGGTCCGGGTATTGCCTGGGTGACATGCATTAATGCAAAAAAAAGTTTTTTAAAAGATAGTTTTTTAAGGAGAAGTGATTTTAATGATGCCTAAAGTGCAACAATAAAAATTAACAGAATCCCCTAAATATAGAGTCTCCTTAGTCTGCCTGTAAAATGGTGCATCTGTAGTATGTATAGAACCTGCTGCAGAAAAAATGAAATTTCTAAAGAAAAAAAATCAAATCACATTTTAATTGGCTTGCAGTTGTAATTGCCAGCACCCAGCTAATTAAAAAAATAAAGAAATAAAACACGTACCCCCCTTCCTCCCCCCGTTCTTTCCAGACCCTCCAGTCAGCCATCAATGAGTGAGGAATGTTTTCTTTTTATTTATTTTTTGGATGCAGCAGGTACCGTGGTTGACAATGGATTTATATTGGGGGGGGACATTGTTTTTTTTATTTTTTTATTTTTTAATAAAGGCATTGTCAACAACTGTCTGTGTTTTTATTACTTTTTGACACTTTTTTGTGAATAAGTAGGGGTACCCTCTACTCATTCACATAGGGGAGGCTGGGATCTGGGAGACCCTTGTCTGAATCGACATAGGGACAAGGTGCTTTGGGGTAGGGGAGCAGAGCCCCCTCTGCCCCAAAGCACTCCCCATGTTGAGGGATGTGGCCTGGTATGGTTCAGAAGGGGGGGGTGCTCACTCGTCCGTCCCCCCCTTTACTGACCTGCCAGGCTGCATGCTCAGATAAAGGTCTGGTATCTACCTTGGGGGGACCCCATACTGTTTTTTAAAAAATGTTGGCGTGGTGTTCCACTTAAAATCTATACCAGACTGGGGGGGACCCCACATCTTTTTTTTTTACCGACAAATTATTTTTGTTTTTATTCAGCTGTCAGCGGGGATGTCCATTGACAGCTGATGATTAATCGGTTGATAAGGACCCCCAGACGGCTTCTCAACCCAGCTCCTTAACAACCAGCATTTACTATGAGCTGATTGGGCAAAGCTTTTCCCAATCAGGGTGCAGAATGCACTGTGCAGCGCAGCAAACACCCGTTGAACACACTGAAAATTCTTGTGTTCCCCAAACTCATGCTCGGGCCCAACACTATTACTAACCATGGATGCCATGTAGTTTTTTTAAGTGCTAACAATAATAAACTTTATGTGCTCAATTTATAATGAATGAACTTGCTGCAATATTAAAGTGAAAAAAAAACAATGTATATGCAAATAATAGTGAAAATGTCTCCACAAGACAGTGCCATATAACACTGAACATAAAGAGCAAGGTGCAGTGCCACGAGTAAGACTTCAGCAATTTTCAAAATAAAGTTATTCATTGCATGTTCCACCTCTGGAGTGGTGTACCTGCTGCAGTGACCGTGCGGCCTACAATATGTGGGCAAGACCAAGCAGGCCCTGCAAGTTAGGTTAAACAAACACATCAATAATATCAGAAAGGGCTTCAAACACCACTCAAACATTATGCTACCTTTCATAACCAGGTATGGTGGAGTTAAGGGGTTTGATAATGGTTATTTGAGATTGTTGTAAAGTAATCACAACAACTATTGGTATGAATCTGTTTTTTATGTTAAACATTAGTTTGCTTATGATTCTTGTAATATATTCAAAATATGCATCTAGCCTTTTAATACAGGTCAATATGAGCATGGGCGGTAATTTGAAGAGTTTATTTGTGCAGATTTGTTGTTGGTTTAAAATATGGATTCAAATTTTAGGAATGTAGTTCATGTTGTTTCCAGTAGCGGCCACTTGTGACTTTGGTTGTACGTGGCCCCATATGGGGAAATATGACAGTTCCTGCTATTTTAGCCTAGAATGGTCTATATGAGATGGCTATTTCGGCTCTCTATTATTGTGGGAGTCTTAGATATCCAGTGTCACCTTGGCAACATTAAGTTGACACAATGTGATCTGATTTTATTTTATTTAAGAGTCTATTGGGATCTCTGGTGTGATTTTGGAGATTTGCCTGACTTTTCTTCTGTTTTAGTAACACATAGTAATAACTATGTTGTTAAGCATAGTATGATCATTGGGGTTGCCTTTGCTTTTATAATTCTCATTATTAACATTTTGGGTCTCTTTGACACTTCATGCATTGTTGTGACACCTATGGGATCCTTTTGTCATTTCCTGTTGTTGCGGTTTACACGTTAACAATAGAATAGTGTACGAAAAAAGATACTATTTGCTTTTCATGGCACTACATGCTTGTCGTTTTTGATGCAGATCTTTGGTTCGGTAGGTATGGTGGTAGAACCTCTTGTTAACTTTTTTATTTATGTGTAAAGGCGGCATAGCCCTCTTTCAAAATGGCCGATCCTTGCGAGGGGCTGCCCGAGGCTCAGACTGAGGTGTGGTTGACTTGTATTTCTATATAGTGAGTCAGTATGCCGCCCGTGCCCCAGGACGACGTCAGAGTGTGATGAAATGCGCCGGGTGGAGCGACATGCTGATGTCACCACAAACGCTTTTCCCGGAAGGTCAGGCTGCTACAGGAAAAAGTGGGGGATTTCCTTACCCTGGATGGATAGAGGCCCTGACTAGCCTTTGAGCCACAAGTGAGAGTGACCTTCCATAACAGAACAGAGAAAAGAAACAAGGGCGCCAAGTCATAAAGGTAGATGAACAGCTGTGTAATTTAATGTAGTAACTTACATGTTAAAAACAGGTATTCCAATGAAACAGCATGCATGGTGTAAAAGGACAGTCCCCACAGTAGATCCGATGGAAGATGCAAATGAAGGACAGTCACATCTGGGTCCTGTGTGGCGCGTCCTGTGTAGTGGTGAAGGAAGTCCTGAATACCGGCAATGCCGGGTGATGCTGCAAATGGCGTGGGCTCCCTGGCTGGGCAGCCTCACCGCTGTCTGCCGTACAGCAGGAAGGTAATAACCCGGAACCAGAAATAGAAGGACAAGTCTGTCGGTTCCTCCACGGAAGCCAACAGGAACGTACACTGAACCGAGAGTGGAGGGCGGGCTGCAACGTCGTTTCGGAGGACCTCCTCCTTCATCAGGCAAGCCCACCCCTCCACCATAGAAAGTATTTATAATCCTGAGAAACAATTGCACTGCTGAGGATTGGACAAACCTCAGGTGTCACCAATAAAAAAGGGAGGGAAAATTAACAACAAGAAAAAAAAAAAAAAAAAAACAAGAATCTCAGGATTATAAATACTTTCTATGGTGGAGGGGTGGGCTTGCCTGATGAAGGAGGAGGTCCTCCGAAACGACGTTGCAGCCCGCCCTCCACTCTCGGTTCAGTGTACGTTCCTGTCGGCTTCCGTGAAGGAACCGACAGACTTGTCCTTCTATTTCTGGTTCCGGGTTATTACCTTCCTGCTGTACGGCAGACAGCGGTGAGGCTGCCCAGCCAGGGAGCCCACGCCATTTGCAGCATCACCCGGCATTGCCGGTATTCAGGACTTCCTTCACCACTACACAGGACGCGCCACACAGGACCCAGATGTGACTGTCCTTCATTTGCATCTTCCATCGGATCTACTGTGGAGACTGTCCTTTTACACCATGCATGCTGTTTCATTGGAATACCTGTTTTTAACATGTAAGTTACTACATTAAATTACACAGCTGTTCATCTACCTTTATGACTTGGTGCCCTTGTTTCTTTTCTCTGTTACATGTTTGGAGGGTATCCCTACCGCTTGAGGAGCTGCCTGTCCAATCTTCACCCCAGTACCCTGATTTGGACTTTTTGTACTCTTTCATCAGCAAGGATCCATCCGGGATCATCGCATGATTGATTAGGACTTCTACACACTTGAGGTTCTTGTATCTTGTTTGCCCTGCAATATTCTCAATATTTTCATTGTTACCCAATTTAATTTAATTATTTATCCATTTATATTTTTAATTTTTTTTTTTTTTATATTTATATTGGTGATTCATCTGTGGTACCACTGGTCATGTGGTCCCCTCCAAAATGGTCCAGTGAGCGCTGATTCACTGACCTAGGTCAGTGTGTGTCTTTTTATTCTTCCATAATAGAAGGTCACCATTAGCTGGAAAGCAAGTACTTTGTAGGGTGGAGGCATTCACTCAGGATCACACACTTTTTCTGGTGATGGATGGTGCACTTACCGCCTGAAGGACTTTTTCAAAATATGGACTTTCTTCTATTTTTTTTTTTTTCAAATGTAACATTAAGCACAACTCTAAGGGAATTTGTTTGGTGCTGTGTGTGTCTTGCAGGAGAGTCGCTGCTCTAGTTTTTCATGTTGTATGAAAATATCGCCGTTTTCACTTTTTGTTATTAGCTTCGGTCCATGCCAGTGTGAACCTAGGAAATGTATGTAGACATGCCAGGATGCAGTTTGCAAGATCTTAAAGCGGAGTTCCGGGCACAGAAATCATTTTTCAACAAACATACCCCCGGGACAGTCAGGGCTAGTACATTCCACAATGGCTAGCCTCTGATCTGTCCCGGTTCGCACTTACCTTTTAGAAGAAATACTCACTTATAAAATTTCTTCCACAGCGTTTCCATCTCTCTTGTGGGCAGCTGAAGCCGGCGCGGTCCTCTTCAGTGTCTTCTTCCGCGTCTTCTTCTCCCAGAATGCGCCTGCACCGGCCCCTCTCATCACTTCCGGTGCGGCGCCGCATTCCTCCACAGCTTCTGGGCATGCCCAGAAGCTGTTTAGCAGGGGAATGCGGCGTCGCCCGGAAGTGACGAGCGGGGCCGGTGCCGTCGCATTGATTCCTGGGAGCGATGACGTTCAGCTCCCAGGAATCAGTGCAAGCCCGGAAGTGACGACGGAGCCGCGGCACAGAGGGAGGAAGTGAAGACTAGGTGAGTATCTTCGATCTTCAATTACAAGGTGAGTAAATAAAAAAAAAAACCTAACTATCCAATTCCTTTTCAGGTGAAGGTGTAGAAGCGGACGGGCACAAAAAAAAAATATCGATTTTGTGCCCGGAACTCCGCTTTAACAAGCTGCAGATTTTTTAGCTTATTACTGGCAGGAACCTGAGCTGTTTCTAAGCATGTGCAGGAGATACGACCCACGTTTAGACATGTCTCGGGTTTAGACCCACATCGTGTCTGCACGTGTGCCAGCTATGGATTTAAGAGGGAGAACTTTGCCTACAAGAAAGACAGTGAAGGACTCTATGGACTAGTAAGTAAGTCCATTTTATTTTGTATACAAGGACAGGTATTAAGGATTTAAATTTTTATTTTGTGATAAGTAGGGTGGCGTTCCTCTTTAATATCAGTGTGAAAAGGTTTATTATTTCTAGTGAAGTTTAAACCCTATTTATACTGACCCGAAGTAGCCATTTTAATTCCTTTCTTCAAGTTATCATTGCAACATGGAAGAACTGTGGTTTTAAAATATAGCGGAACACAGGATACACTAAATCCTTCATGGTTTTTAAGTTTAATTATAAGAGAAACCATAGAACAAAAGCCTCCCGGTACTGGATTCTGCATTATTCTTTAACAGTTGGATGCCTTCATTTTCTTTTAACACTGAAAACCATACCATGGTTGGAAATCGTCTTTAACTGTTAAATGTGATGATATCTGGAGAGATTGTAGGTGGTAAATTGCAATGCTTTTCACAATGCTTTTGAGAACAGATAATTGTAAGGTCAGCAACAGGCCCTGGTGCTCAAAAGACATCATCCTAAATCATCAAATTGTACCCTTAAGTGGGCAAAGAGTGTTTGTAAGTGGAATTAAGTCAGTAATTTGAATATTCACTTATATCTAACTAAGTGGGTTTTTTTTTCCACTGGGGGCTCCTAATTAACTCCTTTGCTGCTTCAGTGACTGACTATTACACAGTGAGATCCTTGGAGAGTAGATAATAAAGATAATAGTTATCATTTGCTTTTGTACTGCTCCTACTGTGTGGGCAGTGCTGGACTCTGCATTGATGCAGACAGAGCAGCCCTGCATCTCCCTGTGTGCAGCAGTACACACATTGCCATAAAAGAAACAGATATCATATGCAAAACCCTTCTCTATACAGAAAACGCTATGGAGCCTTCGGAGAAATGGTTAATTACAGCAGGAGGCTTTGCTGCCCTTATAGCTGGAGATAAATGGATCTATTGTAAAATGCAGTAGTGAGTGAATTTTCCCACTGTGGTTATATGCTGGAGATCAGAAGGGTCATACTAACATTTTCGTTATTTTATGCTCATACAATCCTTATCAAAATTCTTTATACTACTGTATGAAGGTATATAACTAATAAAAGCCTATCCAAGCCCAAAAGGAAAAATGTAATATATTTCAGCTTGCTATTCCTTAGACATGATGGCTGCATTCGTTTTCATTTTTTCTGACTTTTTTTGCTATTTTCAATTACCAATAACACAATTCCTTTACTAGGGTGACAACACTCACTTACTGCACTGTATCTATGGAGAAGCTGTCACCCTGGGCTGCTTTCTTGATCTGTGCTACAAACACCTCCCCCTCTCCTCATCTCCATTACATAAACTGGATTGGGATCTGTAATTTACACAAAGATAGCTGGGAAAGCTGATAACGTTTTTGAGATTTGAGTTCAATGCACAGGGAGTTACAGGGACTCCATATTTCGTTCAAAATTAACAGAAATGTGTACTTGTAAAAATGGACTCTGAAAAAAATAAACTAATGTTTTCTGTAAAGGCAATCAGCTTTATATGAGTTATCGTATTAATAAATGTTAAAAGTTTTTTTTTTTTTATCTATGTGTATACCTTTTAAATATATTTCATCAATAGCTACAAAGGCCCTGCTTTCCACATTGCAGTACTACACAATGCTTTTACTGCCCCATTTCATAATGCAAATCTTTAAGGTCTATTTATAAAAAATAGGTTTTGTGAAAGTCTCATTCTTTGCCCAAAAGTAACAAATACCTGTACTGATTGACGGTTGTAACATTCCCTTATTTCATCCTAAGAAAAAAATAGCCATAATAATGCAGGCAGGTGAAGTCTATTTTCTCCATTGTAGTTGGCACTTGACCGCAGGCAGGTGAAGTGTATTTTCTCCACTGTAGGTGGCGCTTGACCACAGCAGCATTGCAGTTGTAGAGGAAGTCTATGGTTTCTGGGTCACTGGGAAAGCTATTTGATTGAATGCTGCCACCCCATGTGACTCTGGCAGCCATCTTGAGCAAGGTAGAGCCTATTTAAGGCCCTGGCTCACAGGTTTGGGGCATATTTCACAAGTGGGTAGTGTAGGATTAGGTCACCCGTCTAACAGGGACAGTGATTAGCTGCAGTGAGAGGTTCCAGATGAGTAGGGAAAGGATAGGGACACATCGTCTTTTCTGGAGACATCCCCATTTAGGCATGAACCGGCCAGGCCGCATTCCTTCAAGACAGATGCTGTCGGCACATCCGAGACCTGCTCTCTTACACATTATTATTGCATTTTGTGAGTGTTCCCAGTCAAAAGCCTTCCCGCTGGGCTTGTTGTGAAATGCCAAACTTTACCTTTAATACAAGTTCTGTTTTCTGCAACTGGACTCTAAGTGTTTACTGCCGCCGCACCACACTGCACCTTCCCACAAGGACATTCGACCATAAGAGTTAATGAACATTCACCAATAGAGAAAATGGCCTAACACTATAGCCACTTGCCCTTCAGAAGATTGCACCCTCTTCATGGCCAGAGCATTTTTTGCTATTCAGCACTGCGCTATTTTAACTGGCAATTGCACCGTCATGCAACACTTACCCAAAGGAAATTTATATAATTTTTTTCACACAAATAGAGCTTTGTTTTGGTGGTATTTGATCACCACTGGGCTTTTTCTTTTTTGAGATATAAATGAAAAATATAAAATATTTTTTACTTATAAAACATATTCAATAAAAAAATTAAAAAAATCTAATTTCTTCATAAATTTAGGCCACAATGTATTGTGTTAAATGTCCTTGGTGAAAAAAAAAAAATACAGTAAGTGATTGGTTTAGTGTGAAAGTTATAGCATTTACAAACTAGGTATATATACTGAAATGTTATTTCATTCATTTTTTCACTAGTAATGGTGGTGATAAGCGACTTATAATGGGACTGCTATAGTACGATGGACAATATGACGCTGAGGTGGAACTGACTAATTGATACTGACATCACCAGTGAAACTAATACAGTGATCAATGATAATACTATACACTGTCACTGTACTAATGTCACTGGGCAGAAAGGGGTTAATATCTAGGGGCAATCTTTGGGGTTAAATATGTCACTTAACAAGTTTTGATGCGTGTACTGTGTGTAGCTTTTACTGGGGATCTATTTTTTTTTATTCCCTTCTTAGCAGGGAATTGACAGACATCCCCAGTCACTGAACACAGTCCTGTGTTGTTTTTATTCACAGAGCCGATCACCGGGTGCCGATTCACAGTATAAAGGGGTCGGCGCATGTGCGCGCCCCCCTGCCCTGAGCGCACGGATCACGTACTAGGCACGTGATCCAGCAGGTAGGCCGCTTTGCCGTCATACATTCTCATGATGTGGCCGACAAGCGGATAGCCTAAGAATATTCACTCAGAAGGGAAAATAATATGAGGGAGACTTCTGCACTCTGTACACAGTCTAAGGCTGGATACACACTATACAACTTTTGTTGTTAGATTTCCTTTAGATTTACCTTCAACTATGTATTGCACGGGCCTGCCTGATTGCATAAAAAAATTGAAAGTGTTTAGATGTGAATTATTATATGGTTTTGGTAAATCTAAAGGAAAAAAATCTAAAGACAATTGTATAGTGTGTATGGCCCATAAGGAGTTTCCCATGCAAGAGAGCAAAAAAATGGGTGTTTGGTCGAGCGAAAGTGAAACACCTAACAGCTCTGTTACTGCCATTGCTAAATGTGACAGCTTCCTCAGGTCTGGTGTGGATTTTAAGAGGTATCCCACACAAATCAAAAGAAAAAAAGGCTCAGGGTCCTCCTCAAATTCCAAACTGAACATTTTTCAGGGTACTGTTTGGGTACAATATAACTTAAAGCGGAGTTCCACCCAAAAGTGGAACTTCCGCTTTAGGGAGTCCTGACCCCCTGACATGCCACATTTGGCATGTCATTTGTTTGGGGGGGGAGCGGGTACCTAGTTTTGACAGGTACCCGCTCCCACTTCCGCTCGGAGCGCCGCGGCGCCCTGAACGGAAGTTCTCCTCTCCCCCTCCCTCCCTGCAATCTTCTGGGACACGTCAGAGGTCCCAGAAGATTGCCGGCCAATCACGGCGCGCAGCGCGACTCGCGCATGCGCAGTGGGTACCCGGGTGTGAAGCCTCAAACTGTAACAGCCGGGTGCCCACAGCAGTGATGCCGGCGCCGAGGGAGAGGATCGAGGCTTCAGGCAGCCGCATCGCTGGACCATTGGACAGGTGAGTGAATGGCTGGAACTCCGCTTTAAATGGTTGGCTTTAAAATGGAACTAAACCCATCGGTTTAACTGTTTAAAAAAAACAGTTATTTTCCCAGCATCCTGTGAATGATAACAGTCACATTGGTTGTGCTTTCAACCAAACTGTCAAACTATCAAATGGCTGGAGTCATACAGTATCTGATCACATACGTGCAGCACTATGGCAGCTGCAAATCAAACAGAGGCTAAGATGGCAGCTTCCTTGGCTGAAAAATATAGGAGGGTTTAGTTCCACTTTAAAAATGCCAGACCTCTTTCTCTAAAACAAATGCAGAGTGCATGAATACCCAGATCAATGTAGAAAGGAAGACTGACAGAGTACTAGAGAAAAACATCAGAGAATAATATAATATGTTTATCCCCGTAAACAACTTGAGTCATTAGGAGCAAACAATAAAGGAATATCGGAACTAATGAGACATTCCTCTATTTTGTCTTCTCTATTCATGTTTAGGTTTAGATTACAGATGTCTTTAATCACTTATGAATCAAAAGATTCTAAAAATAAGCACACACTTGAGTCACTCCCTTGGCCACCAGGGGGTAATGTAGAGGCTTCTTCTGGCTGCAATATGTAAAATATATGCTTGCAATATTTATTTTAGCCTGACGAAAATTTAAAAAATGTGTTTAAAATGGTTATTTTTTAGTCCCTTGAAATTATATGTAACAATTTATAATGATATACGGTAAATACATATATTTTTTTTTCATTTTGCAAAATCTCTATTGAATTTCCACAATTATACAACAAAAATTATCCAGAAAGGAAGATCCAGGTAAGAAAACTGAAAATTATAGTACCAAAAAAATAAACAGCATGAAAAAAGAATTATATTTTCTTTTAAGAACCATTACCCGATGAACCTATGTACACATGAAAATAATATTGTCTGTGTTTTTTATTGTCACTGTTGTTTTCTCCTAACTTGTAAACCTGTATTTTGTTTTTACTAGGCCAATTATTGCTGGTCATAAATACATGTGACGGTGGTAAACTATCCCATGTATCTCTAAACAACAATACTCTCATATCTAAAAATACCATGCATAACCTCTGGTACAATTAAAGTATATTAAGACCTAATCACTAGAAACTTTTATAAGCTTTACGTGTTACTGTAATTTCCAAAACAATTTTCTATATTTTAAAATCTGCGGCATTCGTTAAAGAATTAACTGCTGATTTGGGCATTTAGGCTGAACTGTGTAAAACTACTTTTTATAGGGACATTGGGGACCTGTTAGGCTCTCAATGTCTCCCCAGCTCTCAATTGCCACTAATCAAGCACAGATTTGCCCTTGATTTGCTGCTTCCCTGGTTACAGTAGTGCTTTTTAGTTGTCATTTTTCTAACTTCTCAGTGGACTGTAGAACACCTCCCCCATGTTACTGAAAGGAGAAAAGGGGGAAGTGTTCTGTAGTCTTGTACAAGATTGACAGCACTTCTTAGGCCCCTTTCACACAGGCGGACCGTTCAGATCCGCCTGTCCGTTTTTTTGGCGGATCTGAACGGTCCCCCCATGCATTCCTATGGGGCATCGGATGTCAGCGGAGACAAGTCCGCTGACATCCGACCCGATCCGATCCGTCAAATCTGGACGGATGGAAACCCTATTTTCCATCCGTCCAGCGGATCGGATGGGATCGGGTGAGAACGGACTGACGGTCCGTTGACATCCGATTTTCCCCATAGAGATGCATGGGGAACTGTCAGCTGTGTCTCCGCACACAGCGCGGAGACACAGCTGTCCTCCTGCTGCTCAGCGGGGGATCGGCAGCTCGATCCCCCGCTGAGAAAAACGGACTCCGTCCAACGGACGGAGTGTGTGAAAGGAGCCTTAATGGACACAGTGCCATGGCTAAGATTCATTACCTTGGGACAATACATTTGTTACTGGCAGGATCCCCAGGTAAAAATAAAGTAGAACTAATAGCAAAGGCTTTTTACAGTTCAGATAGAGTAAGGGAGGGTTATGGCCCTTGCTGGGTTTTTTTTTTTTTCTTTTGCCATCTGTGTCCTATTGGGGAGATTTATCTTAACTTCCTGTCCCATAGTCAAAGCAGAAAATGAGTGGAAATTCCTCCAAAGGGTAGTCCTTGGTTGTCACCAGGGTCATCAGTATCATTGTCCCCATTAGAAGATATCCCCTCGATTCCTGTTCTGGTGATCCGAAATTTAGGATTTTCTTTTACCTTCATTAACTGTAAACAGGACAAATAGAGAGGCTGAATCTCCCCAACGGGGGGTACAAACAGCAGTAATAACCTGACAGGTGTTCGAATCTCCCACTACTTTAAAAATAAATTATCTTTGGTTATACTTTAAGGCAGTGGTCCTCAACTCCGGTTCTCAGGGCCCACCAACAGGCCAGATTTTAAGTATTACCTTGGGGAGATGCAGACTAGAATACTGCAATCACTGAGCAGCAAATGAGATCACCTGTGATGTAATTTAGTTATCTTGCAAACCTGGGCTGTTAGTGGGCCTCGAGGACCAGAGTTGAGGACCACTGCTTTTAGGGACAAAAAAGTCTTGAAAAAAATAAATGAATGCAGCCATCACACCTAAGGACTTGTAAACTAAAATATACACATTTTTGGGGGGTTTAGATAGATATATTGCTTACCAGTCTTTAGATGTGGTGGCTACATTAGTCCTCCTTTTTAAGACTAAGAACATTTTCAGCAAGTACAGAAAATACCTGTTGATTTTGCCAGAAATGCAATGTCCATATTAGTTCCTGTGAGCTGAACAGAAATGTAAAACAATATTATCTTTGAACAAAGGCAAACATGTTTGAGGACCATGAGTGACAACCATGGCTTCCTCTATGGATGAAGAAATGCAGCTACTCAGAGATATGAATTGTGTTATTTTTAGGATTAGAAGGTAAAATAAAATGAAAAAGGCCTGAGAAAAAAAAAAAAGAAAACCAATGCAGGTAAGTCATCTAAGAACTTGAAATCTGCAATTTAGTTAAAAACATATTTTTGAGTTTAGATACCTTTTAAATATTATATCTTCTAAAACGTTCACATTGGTGGCATACAGAGGTATAATGTAAACTTTCCTCTACAAAGTTTAGCTTTGTGTCATGCAAAGGAACATCTCATTCAGTTTTCCGGCTGTTGTTTAACCTCATTAAAGAGGTTTTTTTTATAGGGAGAGGTATTAACATAGTTACTTGATAACTTTTACAAGTTTACTTCTATTTTTAAAGTCAAAGGTATTGGGGATGAGGAAGAAAGGAAATCCGGTTTTGAAAATATAACAATGAACACTTTAGTACCTAGATAACTTATTTTTTTTTTTAATTGTCCCAGGAAACAGAAATTCTTAAAGGTTACTCATTTTAAAGCAGAACTCCAGGATCTTTTTTCCCTCTCACGCAGTAGGGCTGTGCCTGCCCTGCATGGGTTAACAGCTTGTTTTCTCTAGGGGTGCACAGAAAGACTATACTTACCAACAATCCTCTGGAAAACGACGCTCCCCCACTTCAGCAGTGGACTGTTCCTGCCGTCCTCAGGTCCAGAGCCAGTCTATGGGCGTGATAAAAAGCCTGTAAAAAGGCTGCATCACATCTCCTACAGACATGCCTAAAGGATTCCTGGTGAAGAGAAGTAAAAAGTCCCTGCCGCTGACCTACTGAGTGCGGGTTGAAGACAAGGGCAGAGCGCATGCTTCCCCCCCAGCATGGATTTTAATAGATACTGCAGTCCTAACTCTATACATTTTGAGAGATTCCAAAGTTGGAGCACATATATAAGTTGGAGCCCTAAATCTATATATTGTTATATTGATTGTATAAATGAAATACATTATTATTGAAAGCTGCTTCTCCTCCTCCCCCTTCCATGGCATTTAGCTTCTGCATGAAAAGTCTTTTTGGGCATCAATACTTGAAATTGACACCCCCCCCCCTCCCACTGCACTGATCACCCCTTCCTGTAAGCCATGGGTGTCCAACCTTTTGGCTTCTCTGGGCCACATTGAGTGTAGAGAAATTTTCTCGGACCGCATATAAAATATATACTATAGTTAAGGTATATAAGTAATAAAATGCTGCCATGCCCTTCCCGCGCCACCGCACTAATTTAACACAACTAGAGGATGATCAAATGAAATGGAATCAGTATACAGAGATTTACTTCTTCTGAGAGATATTAAAGGAACACTCTAAGAAGTCAGGGTGGTAGGAGTCAGAAACACTGCACATACTCGCCTCCCCTCCCCTCCCCTCCCCTCCAAGGCAACCTCTGCCTAGTGTTAGTTGGAAGCCACTGTGGCCATGCCCCAGACCCGACTTCCTTCCTCCCTAGCAAAAAAAAAATTGTCAGGGGGCAGTGGGCCGCATTGCCTGGGGTTCCGGGCCACATGTGGCCCCCGGGCCGCAGGTTGGACATGCCTGCTGTAAGCTATCAGATCCCCCCTGCTGCCCAGACCTCCCTGTATGCCCCCCCCCCTGCAGTGCTGCCAGCTTCCCTCCTCTCCTCTCCAGATCTGCTGCAGGAGATCTTCAGGATGGAAAGCAGGGAAAAGGGTAAATATATCATTTACTTGCCCCTTCCTTTTCTGCATGGACACGTTTTATGGGCGTGATAACATTAAGAACAGTCCACTGCACAGGCATGCGGGGGGGGGGCAGGAGCGGCAGGGACCAGTCTTTTGCTCGGAGCATAAGTAGCATGGGAGGACTGGGCCAGGGGGCAATTGCCCCTTGGGCCGTTCTGATGCCCTGTAAAAAGTTGCATCTCATCTCCTACAGACATTCCTAAAGGATTCCTGGTGAAGAGAAGTAAAAAGTCCCTGTCGCTGAGCTACTGAGTGCGGGTTGAAGACAAGGGCAGAGCGCAGGCCTCCCCCCAGCATGGTTTTTGATGGGTACTGCAGTCCTAACTCTATAGATTTTGAGAGTCTCCAAAGTTGGAGCACATATATAAGATGGAGCCCTTAATCTATCTATTATTATATTGATTGTATAAAATATATACATTAATGAAAGCTGCTTCTCCTCCTCCCCCTCCCATGGCATTTGGCTTCTGCACGAAGAGCCTTTTTGGGCATCTATACTTGCAATTGACATCCCCCCCTCCAGCTGCTGATCACCCCTTTCTGTAAGCTATCAGATCCCCCCGGCTGCCCAGGCCTTCCTGTATGCCCCCCCCCCCGTAGTGCTGCCGGATTCCCTTCTCTCCTCTCCCACCATCTGCTGAAGGAGATCTTCAGGATAGAAAGTAGGGAAAACGGGACGGTAAACATATAATTTACTGGCCCCTTCCTTTTCTGCATGGACACGGTCTATGGGCGTGATAACATTAAGAACAGTCCACTGCACAAGACTGTTAGCATACGGGGGGCGGGGGCAGGAGAGTCTACAAAGTTGGAGCACATATATAAGTTGGAGCCCTTAATCTATATATTATTATATTGATTTTATAAATTATATACATTATTATTGAAAGCTGCTTCTCCTCTTCCCCCTCCCATGGCAATTAGCTTCTGTATGAAGAGCCTTTTTGGGCATCTATACTTGCAATTGACATCAAGCTATCAGATACCCTGTGCTGCCCAGGCCTCCTTGTAGCCCCCCCCCCCCCCCTGCAGCACTGCCAGCTTCCCTCCTCTCCTCTCCCGCCATCTGCTTCAGGAAATCTTCAGGATGGAAAACAGGGAAAAGGGACGGTAAACATATCATTTACTGGCCCCTTCCTTTTCTGCATGGATTGAGTGAGTGATCGGTACTACTGACCACTCACTGTGTTCATTTATAACTGAAGCATAATAAACACTTTTTACTATACTTCAGTTTATGAATGAATAGGAGTCTCTGTACAGAGACCCCTGTTTATTCATCTTCAGTGCAGATGAGGCTGGAGAGAAAAGAATTGAAGAATCTGTGTCCTCAATTCCTTTCTCTGTCTCAAAAGTGAGACATCAGGCATCTGTTAAGACCCCTGATATTTCAGCAAAGCCCCCCAACAGGGATGTTAAAAAAATTAATAAAAATAACTAAAAAATGTAATTGTAAAAAATAACAGAAAAAAGTAAATGTAAAGGTTTTTTTTTATTTTTTAAAAAAAACAAACATGTTATACTTACCTTCTCTTTGCAAGGGTTTTGCACAGAGCAGCCCTGATCTTCCTTTTCTGGGGTGCCCCAGTGGCGCTCCTGGCTCCTCCTCTTCATTGGGTGCCCCCACGGAGAGCTGCTTTCCATGAGGGCACCTGCGCAGGCGTGCCCACGAGTCCCCCTCCTGTGTCCATTTATACAGACAGCACGACTTGGCTCCACTCCCCCTGCTCCCATGTCACTGGATTTGATTGACAGCAGTGGGAGCTATTAGCTCCTGCTGCTATTAATCTATCCAATGAGGCAGTGGCTGGAGCCACTGGGCTATTGCTCGTTGCTTGAATGTTCGGGTTTAGGTAAGAATAATGGGGGGTCTGGGGGACAGGGTGTGAAAAACCTTGAGACTTTACAACTCCTTTAAATTAAAAAAAACTACTGACACCATCTACCATGGGAGGAGCCTGAAGGTTTTCAGGGATCCCAGTGGCGATCCTGCCCATGCCCCAGGGGGTGTAGCCTTCCTGTCACATAAGGTTTTACAATGTGTCACTTGGGAAAAGCAGTTGCATTGTCATTCTGCAAAGATCTTGGGCCCCATTAAGTTTCCAGTTCCACCTACACCTTCTCTGTTCAGCCCCCAAAAGCACAGCCCCTCCCCGCCCTACTCAGCCTTGCTAAACCGTGCACATGCACACAAGGTGGGGGCAGGCAGGCCACACTCTGAGCTGTGGGTTGAAAGTGGTGGGCTTTTATGTGAATTTGGAAGTAAAAAGGAAAAAAGGACCTGCCCTCCTCAGACATGGTCCAGGCTGGGAACTCTGAGTTTCCTCTTTAAAAATATAAGGCCACTGTTTTCACCTGGCAGCTCAGAGTAAAACTGCAAGTGATAATTGGGGGGCACCAGGTCAACCTTTGCATCGGGGCCCACAAGCTTCAAGCTACACCTCTGCATATATCAATCAGTCAAAGTATGTTTGTATGTCCAAAATTGTCAGTATACTGTATGCAATTCAGTGTATGTTGCTTAAAGCGGAGCTTCAGCCCCCCCACACCAAAAAAATTAAAAGTCAGCAGCAACAAATACTGTAGCTGCTGACTTTTTTTATTAGGACACTTACCTGTCCAGGGATCCCGCAATGTCAGCACCACCGCTTATTTTTCAATCGGCTCTCGAGTGCTGCCACTGCCATTTCTTGTGAGGGATTGAGTAGAGGTTGAGCGGACACCTAGATGTCCGTGTTCGACGGGTTCGGCCGAACTTTAAAAAAAAGTCCGGGTCCGTGTCCCGGACTTTTACCGAACTTTTCCCGGACACCGAACCCCATTGAAGTCAATGGGGACCCGAACTTTAAGGCACTAAAATGGCTCTAAAACACCAAAGGAAAGGGCTAGAGTGCTGCAAATGGCAGCAAAACGTAATTAAGAGCATGGCAAGTGCTCTGCAAACAAATGTGGATAGGGAAATAACTTAAAACAACAAAAAAAAACAGAAAAATAAAACAATGTTCTTCTTCATCTCTGAAGGACGAGGCCCATATGGAGTAGGAGGGAGGTTGAGGTGGTGGTGGATGTGGCGGTGACATAGGCATGCGCACAGGGTGTGCCGGGTGTGCCTGGGCACACCCTAATCACCTAGGGCACATAGCATTGCCAGTGAGGAGATGGGAAAGATCTCCCTCGGACCTGCTCTGCTCTATTTCTCTTTGCCTACAGGTACATGGCCCCGATACATTACTCTCCCTGCTGGCAAACACATGCATGTGTATTTCAACTTTGGGGTGCACACCTTAATGCAATAGGCTGCGCACACCTATGGGTGGTGTAGGTGGAAGCGGCGGTGGAGGAGGACCAGGGCCGGATTAAGAGCATCATGGGCTTGGTGCTGAGGATTTTGAAGGGCCTTAAGGACCGTGCCTTGCCATGCACCCAGAGGAGGAAGGGTGCAGCCATGCATGCCTAATTCAACATGGGATGCTGTCTCTGAAGCCCATAAACACATCCATGCATCGGCAACTGTCCCTCCTTGTCCGGCCTTCACGCTGTGTGGGGAGGTTCTGAGGGTGCTGCCTGGGGAAGCGAGCATAGAAGCCAGACTTCTGTGTTTACAAGTGACAGAAGAGCGGTAACAGTGAATATGGCCAACCCGGGGCCTATATAAAAGGTAGGGGCCTGGAGCTGCAGCTCCAATAGCCCCTACGTTAATCTGGCCCTGAGGAGGAGGACGAGGTAGCCAACACTGCTTCTTTTCACAAATTTTAAATGAGGGTACACCCCAAAAGAGTGAGAAAGAGCAAAAATGGAACAATGGGTGGGTAAGGTCGGTATCCATTGCTATTCTGCACAGGGTACGGAAAAGTCCCGTGGGATCCATGCCTGGTTCATTTTAATGAACGTGAGCTTGTCCACATTGTCTCTGGACAGGCGGCTGCGCTTGTCTGTTATAACGCCCCCAGCCGTGCTAAATACCCGTTCAGATAATACACTGGCTGCAGGGCACGCCAGCACCTCCAAGGCGTAAAGGGCAAGCTCAGGCCATGTGCCCAATTTGGAGACCCAGAAGTTGAAGGGGGCAGACCCCTCATTCACTACATGTAGGCGTGTGCACACATACTGCTCCACCATGTTGGTAAAATGCTGCCTCCTGCTAAGACGTTCCATCTGAGCTGCTGGTGCTGCTGTTTGTTGTGGCGTGCTAACAAAGCTTTTCCACATTTCGGCCATGCTAACCCTGCCTTCTGAGGTGCTGGCGGTGCCCTGGTTGCGTTGGCGACCTCCTCCTCCTCCTCCTCTGCCTTGTGCTTCCACTGCGGCCCCGCTGTCAGATGGGAATGCCAGCAGCATGGCGTCTACCAGCGTGCGCTTGTACTCGCGCATCTTGCGATCGCGCTCCAGTGAGTGAATTAAGGACGGTACGTTGTCCTTGTAACGGGGATCCAGCAGCGTGGCCACCCAGTAATCAGCACAAGTTAGAATGTGGGCAACTCGGCGGTCGTTGTGGAGACACTGCAGCATGTAATCGCTCATGTGTGCCAGGCTGCCCAGAGGCAACGAAAGGCTGTCCTCTGTGGGAGGTGTATCGTCCGTGTCCTCTGTATCCCCCCAGCCACGCACCAGTGATGGCCATGAGCTGGCCTGGGTGCCACCCTGCTGTGAACATGGTTCCATCTCCTCCTCCAGCTCCTCCTCCTCCTCCTCATCCTCCAGAACTGTGCCCCTGCTGGACAATTGTGTCCCTGGCGTTTGTGTGTGCAGGAACCCACCCTCGGAGCCCCTTGCGAATGACTGCCCTGAAAGCCTTGGAAATGTTACCTCTTCATCCTCCTCCTCCTCCTCATCCTGTGCCACATTCTCTTCCATCATCGCCCGAATTGTTTTTTCAAGGAGGCATAGAAGTGGGATAGTTAAGCTGAGAACGGCGTCATTGCCACTGGCCATGTTGGTGGAGTACTCAAAACAGCGCAACAAGGCACACAGGTCTCGCATGGAGGCCCAGTTATTGGTGGTGAAGTGGTGCTGTTCCGCAGAGCGACTCACGCGTGCGTGCTGCAGCTGAAACTCCACTATGGCCTGCTGCTGCTCGCACAGTCTTTCCAGCATGTGCCTTGTGGGCACGTCACATATGAGGCGGTGAGCGGGAAGGCCGAAGTTACGCTGCAGCGCTGCCAGGCGAGCAGCAGCAGGGTGAGAACGCCGAAAGTGCGCACAAACGGCCTGCACTTTCTGCAGCAGCTCTGACATATCGGGGTAGTTTTTAAGGAACCTCTGCACCACCAAATTCAGCACATGCGCCAGGCAAGGGATGTGCGTCAAACCGGCTAGGCCCAGAGCTGCTATGAGATTTCTCCCGTTATCGCACACCACCAGGCCGGGCTTGAGGCTCGCTGGCAGCAACCACTCATTTGTCTGCTGTTCCATGCTCCTCCACAACTCCTGCGCGGTGTGTGGTTTGTCCCCCAAACAGGCAAGTTGTAAAACTGCCTGCTGTCGTTTACCCCTGGCCGTGCTGAAGTTGGTGGTGAAGGTGTTACGCTGTCCGGATGAGGAGGCGGTAGAGGATGAGGAAGCGGAGTAGGAGGAGTTAGGAACAGGAGGCAAACTGAAGCGCCCTGCAATCCTCGGTGGTGGAAGGACATGCGCCAAATTGCTATCCGCCTCAGGCCCATCCGCCACTGCATTTACCCAGTGTGCCGTTAGGGAGATATAACGCCCCTGACCGTGCTTACTGGTCCACGTATCGTAGTTAGGTGGACCTTGGCACAGATGGCGTTGCGCAGTGCACACCTGATTTTTTCCCCCACTTGGTTGTGCAGGGAAGGGATGGCTTGCCTGGAAAAGTAGTGGCGGCTGGGCACGACGTACTGTGGGACAGCCACCGACATAAGGTTTTTAAAACTGTGCGTCTCCACCAGACGGAATGACAGCATTTCAAAGGCCAATAATTTTGAAATGCTGGCATTCAGGGCCAGGGATCGCGGGTGGGTAGGGGGGTACTTCCTCTTCCTCTCAAGTGTTTGGGAGATGGAAAGCTGAACGCTTCCACGGGACATTGTGGAGATGGTTGTTGGTGACCCAGGTGGTGGTGTTGCTGACAGATCGTCTGTTTGCGGGGTGGCAGGTGCCGGTATCACTACAGATGTGGCTGGAGCGGCCGAGACTGCAGCAGAAGAGGAAGCAGGATGAGCCAGAGACGTTTCTTGGTTTTGAAGGTGTGTACTCCACTGCAGCTCGTGCTTTGCACTTAGATGCCTGATCATGCAGGTTGTGCTCAGGTTGAGAAGGTTTATGCCTCGCTTCAAGCTCTGATTGCACAGGGTGCAAACCACTCGTGTCCTGTCATCAGCACATTTTCTAAAGAACTTCCACGCTAGAGAACTCCTTTGAGCTGACTTTGGTGCGCTCGTTCCCTTGCTGCGTTGGTCAGTAGCGGGCGTAGTGTCTAGGGCACGGCCGCTCCGCTTCTGCACCCTGCTCCCTCTTCTGCTGTGCTGGTGGCTCTGTGCGACCACCGCCTCTTCCTCCAAACTACTCAGGTCACCTGCATGACGTTCATTCCATGTGGGGTCGAGGACCTCATCGTCCTCCACATCATCTTCCACCCAGTCTTCACCCCTGCCCTCCTTGTCGGTCTCCACAATGCTGAACGCCGCAGCAGTTGGCACCTGCGTTTCGTCATCATCGGAGACGTGCTGCGATGATCCTTGCATGTACTCATCTTGAGAAATAAGTGGTTGGGCATCGCTGCACTCAATCTCTTCCACTTCTGGGGCAGGGCTAGGTGGATGGCCCTGGGAAACCCTGCTGACAGAGTCATCAAAAAGAAGAAGAGACTGCTGTATGGCTTGGGGCTCAGACTGCTTGCCTGATTTGCAAGGGGGTGAGGTGAAAGACGGTTGGACATCGGCTGCAGGTGCCAACTGTGACCTTTCTGCAGTAGACTGGGTGGGAGACAATGTGAAGGAACTGGAGGCACTGTCAGCAGCAAACCAATCTACTATCGCCTCCACTTGTTCTGGCCTCATCACTTCTAGGGGCGTATGATGCCCTACCAAACACTGATGCAGGTTCTGTCGCCTACTCACACTTGAGGAAGGTGTTTCACTTGTGCGTGTAGCTGTCACAGATCGACCACGTCCTCTCCTTGCAACAGGAGCTCTACCAGCAGCACCACGACCCAGGCCACGGCCCTTATTTGACGGTCTCCTCATATTTCTGTAATTTAGGATCTTGCCCTAGAAAGGTTTTTATTGAATAGCGGAATAGGAAATATGATCCAAAAAAGTGTATGTATCTCGCACGTACAAAACCACACTAGGCCCCAATTACTATTGTTTCTACCCCTAAAAGGATGGATGAGGAAAAGGAGGAGTATGGAACAGACAGCACCCTCAAATCTTCAGAAGTATGAGATGAACCTCAAAAACTTGGAAAGGTGGATCTCACACGTACCGACACAGACTATCCCACAATTCAATTGATCCTCAAAGGTTTTTATTGAATAGCGGAATAGGAAATATGATCAAAAAAAGTGTATGTATCTCGCACGTACACCACCACACTAGGCCCCAATTACTATTGTTTGTACCCCTAAAAGGATGGTTGAGCAGTAGGAGGAGGAGTATGGAACAGGCAGCACCCTCAAATCTTCAGAAGTATGAGATGAACCCCAAAAACTTGGAAAGGTGGATCTCACACGTACCGACACAGACTATCACGCAATTTAATTGATCCCCAAAGGATTTAATTGAATAGTGGAATAGAAAATATGATCAAAAAGAAAGTGTATGTATCTCACACGTACACCACCACACTAGGCCCCAATTACTATTGTTTGTACCCCTAAAAGGATGGTTGAGCAGTAGGAGGAGGAGTATGGAACAGGCAGCACCCTCAAATCTTCAGAAGTATGAGATGAACCCCAAAAACTTGGAAAGGTGGATCTCACACGTACCGACACAGACTATCACGCAATTTAATTGATCCCCAAAGGTTTTAATTGAATAGCGGAATAGAAAATATGACCAAAAAGAAAGTGTATGTATCTCACACGTACACCACCACACTAGGCCCCAATTACTATTGTTTGTACCC
Source organism: Pelophylax lessonae (assembly GCF_965119305.1). NCBI lineage: Eukaryota > Metazoa > Chordata > Amphibia > Anura > Ranidae > Pelophylax > Pelophylax lessonae. Next base: position 211,655,407 of record NC_138773.1, read on the forward strand.
CTAAAAGGATGGTTGAGCAGTAGGAGGAGGAGTATGGAACAGGCAGCACCCTCAAATCTTCAGAAGTATGAGATGAACCCCAAAAACTTGGAAAGGTGGATCTCACACGTACCGACACAGACTATCACGCAATTTAATTGATCCCCAAAGGATTTAATTGAATAGCGGAATAGAAAATATGATCAAAAAGAAAGTGTATGTATCTCACACGTACACCACCACACTAGGCCCCAATTACTATTGTTTGTACCCCTAAAAGGATGGTTGAGCAGTAGGAGGAGGAGTATGGAACAGGCAGCACCCTCAAATCTTCAGAAGTATGAGATGAACCCCAAAAACTTGGAAAGGTGGATCTCACACGTACCGACACAGACTATCACGCAATTTAATTGATCCCCAAAGGTTTTAATTGAATAGCGGAATAGAAAATATGATCAAAAAGAAAGTGTATGTATCTCACACGTACACCACCACACTAGGCCCCAATTACTATTGTTTGTACCCCTAAAAGGATGGTTGAGCAGTAGGAGGAGGAGTATGGAACAGGCAGCACCCTCAAATCTTCAGAAGTATGAGATTGTGTTCACTGTACCCCACAAAGATTGTGTTCACTGCACCCCACAAAGATTGTGTTCACTGCACCTCAAAAAGGATTTTGTTCACTGCACCCCACAAAGATTGTGTTCACTGCACCCTAAAAGGATTTTGTTCACTGCACCCCAAAAAGATTGTGTTCACTGCACCCCACAAAGGATTTTGTTCACTGCACCCCAAAAAGATTGTGTTCACTGTACCCCCCAAAGATTGTGTTCACTGCACCCCACAAAGGATTTTGTTCACTGCACCCCAAAAAGATTGTGTTCACTGTACCCCCCAAAGATTGTGTTCACTGCACCCCACAAATATTCTGTTCACTGTACCCCACAAAGATTGTGTTCACTGCACCCCACAAAGGATTTTGTTCACTGCACCCCAAAAAGATTGTGTTCACTGCACCCCACAAAGATTGTGTTCACTGCACCCCACAAAGGATTTTGTTCACTGCACCCCAAAAAGATTGTGTTCACTGCACTCCAAAAAGGACGTTGTTCACTGCACCCCAAAAAGGATTTTGTTCACTGCACCCCAAAAAGATTGTGTTCACTGCACCCCACAAAGATTGTGTTCACTGCACCCCACAAAGGATTTTGTTCACTGCACCCCAAAAAGATTGTGTTCACTGTACCCCCCAAAGATTGTGTTCACTGCACCCCACGAAGGATTTTGTTCACTGCACCCCAAAAAGATTGTGTTCACTGTACCCCCCAAAGATTGTGTTCACTGCACCCCACAAAGATTCTGTTCACTGTACCCCACAAAGATTGTGTTCACTGCACCCCACAAAGGATTTTGTTCACTGCACCCCAAAAAGATTGTGTTCACTGTACCCCCCAAAGATTGTGTTCACTGCACCCCACAAAGGATTTTGTTCACTGCACCCCAAAAAGATTGTGTTCACTGCACCCCACAAAGGATTTTGTTCACTGCACCCCACAAAGATTGTGTTCACTGCACCCCACAAAGGATTTTGTTCACTGCACCCCAAAAAGATTGTGTTCACTGCACCCCACAAAGATTGTGTTCACTGCACCCCACAAAGGATTTTGTTCACTGCACCCCAAAAAGATTGTGTTCACTGCACTCCAAAAAGGACGTTGTTCACTGCACCCCAAAAAGGATTTTGTTCACTGCACCCCAAAAAGATTGTGTTCACTGCACCCCACAAAGATTGTGTTCACTGCACCCTAAAAGGATTTTGTTCACTGCACCCCAAAAAGATTGTGTTCACTGTACCCCCCAAAGATTGTGTTCACTGCACCCCACAAAGATTCTGTTCCCTGTACCCCACAAAGATTGTGTTCACTGCACCCCACAAAGGATTTTGTTCACTGCACCCCAAAAAGATTGTGTTCACTGCACTCCAAAAAGGATTTTGTTCACTGCACCCCAAAAAGATTGTGTTCACTGCACCCCACAAAGATTGTGTTCACTGCACCCCACAAAGGATTGTGTTCACTGCACCCCAAAAAGATTGTGTTCACTGTACCCCCCAAAGATTGTGTTCACTGCACCCCACAAAGGATTTTGTTCACTGCACCCCAAAAAGATTGTGTTCACTGTACCCCCCAAAGATTGTGATCACTGCACCCCACAAAGATTCTGTTCACTGTACCCCACAAAGATTGTGTTCACTGCACCCCACAAAGGATTTTGTTCACTGCACCCCAAAAAGATTGTGTTCACTGCACCCCAAAAAGGATGTTGTTCACTGCACCCCAAAAAGGATTTTGTTCACTGCACCCCAAAAAGATTGTGTTCACTGCACCCCACAAAGATTGTGTTCACTGCACCCCACAAAGGATTTTGTTCACTGCACCCCAAAAAGATTGTGTTCACTGTACCCCCCAAAGATTGTGTTCACTGCACCCCACAAAGGATTTTGTTCACTGCACCCCAAAAAGATTGTGTTCACTGTACCCCCCAAAGATTGTGTTCACTGCACCCCACAAAGATTCTGTTCACTGTACCCCACAAAGATTGTGTTCACTGCACCCCACAAAGGATTTTGTTCACTGCACCCCAAAAAGATTGTGTTCACTGCACCCCAAAAAGGATGTTGTTCACTGCACCCCAAAAAGGATTTTGTTCACTGCACCCCAAAAAGATTGTGTTCACTGCACCCCACAAAGATTGTGTTCACTGCACCCCACAAAGGATTTTGTTCACTGCACCCCAAAAAGATTGTGTTCACTGTACCCCCCAAAGATTGTGTTCACTGCACCCCACAAAGGATTTTGTTCACTGCACCCCAAAAAGATTGTGTTCACTGTACCCCCCAAAGATTGTGTTCACTGCACCCCACAAAGATTCTGTTCACTGTACCCCACAAAGATTGTGTTCACTGCACCCCACAAAGGATTTTGTTCACTGCACCCCAAAAAGATTGTGTTCACTGCACCCCACAAAGATTGTGTTCACTGCACCCCACAAAGGATTTTGTTCACTGCACCCCAAAAAGATTGTGTTCACTGCACCCCAAAAAGGATGTTGTTCACTGCACCCCAAAAAGGATTTTGTTCACTGCACCCCAAAAAGATTGTGTTCACTGCACCCCACAAAGATTGTGTTCACTGCACCCCACAAAGGATTTTGTTCACTGCACCCCAAAAAGATTGTGTTCACTGTACCCCCAAAGATTGTGTTCACTGCACCCCACAAAGGATTTTGTTCACTGCACCCCAAAAAGATTGTGTTCACTGCACCCCAAAAAGGATTTTGTTCACTGCACCCCAAAAAGGATGTTGTTCACTGCACCCCAAAAAAGATTTTGTTCACTGCACCCCAAAAAGATTGTGTTCACTGCACCCCACAAAGATTGTGTTCACTGCACCCCACAAAGGATTTTGTTCACTGCACCCCAAAAAGATTGTGTTCACTGCACCCCAAAAAAAAGGATTTTGTTCACTGCACCCCAAAAAGGATGTTGTTCACTGCACCCCAAAAAGGATTTTGTTCACTCCACCCCAAAAAGATTGTGTTCACTGCACCCCACAAAGATTGTGTTCACTGCACCCCAAAAAGGATTTTGTTCACTGCACCCCAAAAAGATTGTGTTCACTGCACCCCACAAAGATTGTGTTCACTGCACCCCACAAAGGATTTTGTTCACTGCACCCCAAAAAGATTGTGTTCACTGCACCCCACAAAGATTGTGTTCACTGCACCCCACAAAGGATTTTGTTCACTGCACCCCAAAAAGATTGTGTTCACTGTACCCCCCAAAGATTGTGTTCACTGCACCCCACAAAGATTCTGTTCACTGTACCCCACAAAGATTGTGTTCACTGCACCCTAAAAGGATTTTGTTCACTGCACCCCAAAAAGGATGTTGTTCACTGCACCCCAAAAAGGATTTTGTTCACTGCACCCCAAAAAGGATGTTGTTCACTGCACCCCAAAAAGGATTTTGTTCACTGCACCCCACAAAGATTGTGTTCACTGCACCCCACAAAGGATTTTGTTCACTGCACCCCAAAAAGATTGTGTTCACTGCACCCCAAAAAGGATTTTGTTCACTGCACCCCAAAAAGGATGTTGTTCACTGCACCCCAAAAAGATTGTGTTCACTGCACCCCACAAAGATTGTGTTCACTGCACCCCACAAAGGATTTTGTTCACTGCACCCCAAAAAGATTGTGTTCACTGCACCCCAAAAAGGATGTTGTTCACTGCACCCCAAAAAGGATTTTGTTCACTGCACCCCAAAAAGATTTTGTTCACTGCACCCCAAAAAGGACGTTGTTCACTGCACCCCAAAAAGGTTGTGTTCACTGCAGCCCAAAAAGATTGTGTTCACTGCAGCTCACACACAGAAAAATAGATGTGGATCACTGACACCTGCCTATCTCCTATCCCACACCACACAGCAATATCGATTGTAGTTTGTAGAACACAGTTTCCCTAAAATTCAGCAGCAGCAGCCTCTCCCTAACAGGATTGAGAAGAGATCGTAGATCGGGACTAAGTGCAGACCCCACACAGCAATATCGATTGTAGTTTGTAGAACACTCTGACCCTAAAATTCAGCAGCAGCCTCTCCCTAACAGGATTGAGAAGAGATCGTAGATCAGGATTGAGTGCAGACCCCACCCCCCACACAGCAATATCGTTTGTAGTTTGTAGAAGACAATGACCCTATAATTCCCTAAAATGCCTACAACTCGCCCTGCCTAAACACTCCGACCTGTCCCTCAATTCTATCCGGACACAAATGGTTTTTTCCTGCCTGTCTTTCCCTAATCAGCAGCCAGCACGTTGATGTGTGCTCTGTCCCTGATCTAAGCAGCAGAATGAAGACGCTGCGGCTGCCTGGAACTTATAAAGACTTGATCACATGCTTCAGACGGCCAATCACAGCTACTGAGACATTTGCAGGCATGGCTGGGATGGCTTAAGGCACACCAGTTAAACGATTGTTGATTGGCTGTTGAAAGCCCGCCATGAAAAGAGCGCCAAAGCATGCAAAACCCGGAAATAAAACGACCGAACACGGATTTTTACCCGAACATACAGTAAAGTGTCCGTGTCCGTGTTCGGGTACAAAAAATCCAATTATTCGGTACGAACACGAATAATACAGTCCGTGTTCGCTCAACACTAGAAACCAGCAGTGAAGCCTTGCGGGTCTGTCAGTTATTTTAGGGGTGGTTCCAGGTAATATTAGAACTCGTCAGTATAAAAAATACCAATTAACATATACTTAACATAGTTAGCTTTCATGCAGATTTAATTGGCTTTGTCTCACCTCGTAATTGTGTCCATGACACACTGTGCCACTTCCCGAGAACATCTACATTAATGCCCATCAGATTTACACTATGAGCTTTGTTCCAAATGAACAGAAGACACATTTTGTTGGTGAAATATTAAAAAAAAAAATAATCTAAAAAAAATCCTATATCTTTAGCTAGTCATCTTTGTTGTTTAAAACATTGCACTGATTGATTCATAGCCATTAGAAAAATCTAATAAAGTTATTGACATTCATTTCTAAAGCAAAACAAGATATTGTATTTGTTTTAAATCATGTCAATTTCCTGTCTCCTAGAGGTCAATAACAATTGATTACCTGTTTGTAAATTGGAAATATATAATTTGTTGGAATGCTATTGATTGGTAAATTGGTGAGGTCTCTCCTTGTGTAACTTATTCATATCATTGCTAATTGCAAAAATGTAGCGTTTGGTCAAACAAAAACAAAAACTTATGATATTACAGATTAGTCCTAGGGCCAACAAAGTTAATGTAGTATCTTAGAGTTTAAACAAAATAGATTGGGCTTTGGATTTAAGTCAGAATTCTGACATACTATTTCAGTATGCTGACTATATACAGGTGCATCTCATACAATTAGAATATCATCAAAAAGTTATTTTATTTCAGTAATTTATTAAAAAAGTTAAACATGTATTTTATAGATGCATTACACACAGAGTGATATATTTCAAGCATTTCTTCTTTTTTCTTTCTTTTTTTTTTTTTTTATCGCCTCCATGCCTCCATGAAATTTGGCAAATGAAGATTATGTAGCCTTTTATTCAGCCAGCTAGTGGAGCTGAAAGCCTCCTCCTTTATGGTTCAGATTTTCGTGTAACCTCACCTGACTATATCTCTTGACTTACTGTTCATTTTTGTGTCTATATATTTTTCATCACATTTGGTTAGTATCGCTCATGTTTGTGACAGGTTCACTTTAATGTCCCAGAATGTTTATGATCTTTGAGCTATGGGATAGCATGTCAGAAGTTTAACTATTTCAGTAACCTGACCCCTAGGGGTGATATATAGTGTTGAGCGAACACGGACTGTATTATTCGGGTTCGTACCGAATAATTGGATTTTTGTTACCCGAACACGGACCCGAAAACTTTACTGTATGTTCGGGTTTAAAATCCGTGTTCGGTAATTTTATTTCCTGTTTTGTATGTAATGGCGCGCTTTTAACGGCGGGCTTTCAACAGCCAATCAACAAGCGTTTAACTGGTGTGTGCCATCCCAGCCATGCCTACTAATGTATTAGTAGCTGTGATTGGCCATCTGAAGCATGTGACCATGTCTTTATAAGTTCGAGACCCAGCGCGCTGCGTCATTCTGCTGTAGTATTAGGGAGAGAGCACACATTATACGTGCTGGCTGCTGATTAGGGACAGACAGTGAAAAATTGTGTCCGAAAAGAATGCAGGGACAGGTCGGAGTGTAGGCAGGGAAAGTTATTTGAGCATTTTAGGGACAGGCTGCAGAGATTAGGCAGGGACAGTCTACATCGATTTTGCTGTGTGGGGGGTGGTGCAGTGAACAATCTTTTTGAGCATTTTAGGGACAGGCTGGAGAGATTAGGCAGGGACAGTCTACATCGATTTTGCTGTGTGGGGGGTGGTGCAGTGAACAATCTTTTCGAGCATTTTAGGGACAGGCTGGAGAGGTTAGGCAGGGACAGTCTACATCAATTTTGCTGTGTGGGGGATGGTGCAGTGAACAATCTTTTTGCCCTCACTTGAGCCCACTGAGGAGGAGGAGGAGGAGGAGGGAGAAAAAAATCTATTTTTATCAGTCTGTTGTGAGCAGCGTTCAGCTATATTTTACTACAGATTGCTGTTCTAATCTGCTATTAAAAAATTAAGTTAAAGGGGAATTTTTTTTTAAGAGCACTTGCCATGCTCTTAACTACGTTTTGCTGCCATTTGCAGCACTCTAGCCCTTTCCATTGGTGTTTTAGAGCCATTTTAATGCCTGAAAGTTCGGGTCCCCATTGACTTCAATGGGGTTCGGTGTCCGGGTAAAGTTCGGAAAAAGGCCGGGACACGGACCCGGACTTTTTTTTCAAGTTCGGCCGAACCCGCCGAACACGGACATCCAGGTGTTCGCTCAACTCTAGTGATATACTAAAGGAGTATGTTATGCACGTAGCCAAGTAAGCCAGTGTTCACTAAGAACAACCAATAATGTCCAAAGGGATTTAAAAATATAAGAATGTCATACCTAAATCTTTGGTGATTGAAATGATTGAAGCTTCAAAAAGTGAAAATATACTCCTTTTGTAAACCAACCCCATTACCTCTGTTTTATTAAATAATCTATCAAAGCTCTGAGATATCTAAGAAATGAAATCTACAGTATCTAACAATGCGTTTTTCTGTTATTCATATATGCATATAGACATTTTAACATTGTCAGCATGCAATGTATGCAGACATAGGTGCAACAACTATTTTCATATATTTACTGTGATTACTAGTGCTGCCAGTAGGTGGCAGCGTTATTACTAATGTATTGTCTATTTTCTCTAGTGAGATTACATGGTATGAGATTAATGTAGTTGCCTGTTCTATGTTCCTGTTGTTTTTAAATAAAGCAAGAAGAGCTGAGTCATGTATCTAGTACCAACTTGATAGGTAAGAGTCATATCTTCAGCAGCTTGCCAACAGAACACATAAAAATATGCTCTCCTGGATGCCATTGATCAGCTCCTCCAGGAAAAATGAAAGCTGCTCTGAAGCTACTGTTGGGCTTAGAGCCACATAGCTCTTCCAAACATAATGTTGTTTTGGCCATTGAAACAGCTGCACAATTTTCAACCCTTGGCCAACTTCTGTTATCACAAACAGTCAAAAAAATATTTAGCACAAGTGCTCCATTTATGAAGCGGTATATAAAGAACTTGAAGTACTGTATGTGCATGGTATGTATCAAAGGGAGACAGCAACTACTTCAGGGCCCAGTCATGAAGTCACCCCCTCCACCAGCTTTATACATAGGTATTACATAGCTACACATTGCCTTGACTGATGATTCTGGATAATTTTTTCTCTGGTCATGCCTGTCTAATTTTCCGGGTTTAAAGTAAACCTTTCCTTCAATTAAACCCCTAAATGGGTTTCTGTGTTTACCTTAACTTAATGGGCATTCTAGTTCTCCAAAACCCAATGCTTTCTCTGCCTTCCCCGGCTCTCTTGTTATTCTGTAACATGATAGACATTCTTATTGTCAAACTGGGAGGTGTGAGAGGTAGAAAGGATCAGGACAGCCTGTTATCATCATCCTGATTCGCTGCCTACAAAAACCATGTTGGCCAAGGGCCCCTCCCACCAACCTCCCTCCCAGAAATGAGATAGGGTACACACACACCTGTAGGATGGACAAATTCTGCAATTTTTGGTCACTCACGTTCTCCAGGACTGAGGCTTGCCTCCTGAGAAAAAGAATTCCACACCTACAAGCCCTCTACTAGAGCCCGACAACACGGGTGCGTGTCAATGGTCACCTGTCGGATGCCTTTCAGCTACGCAAGGGTACCAGGCAGGGGTGTCCCCTATCCCCCTCAAACAGACTGCACAAATTCAAACATTCATGGTGTGTCGCTCTATGATAGGACATAAAAACTGGCTGCTTCCACAGATGATGATCTGTTATTCCTGACTGAACCCCACATCGCATTCCCTAACCTTCTTCAGGACCTCAAATCCTCCAACGGATCTCTTTACTAAAAATACATTATTTCAAATCATAGGAGCTCAACATGTCTCTTCCAGATTAAGTGGTACCTCTGCAAAACAAACTTTTGCCTGGTGTTTGGAATCTATTACTTATCTAGGAATACAATTTCCAAGACACTTTTCTGAGCTTTACAGAGGAAATCACCATGTAATTCTGGAGTCTGCACATTGAGACCAATCAAACTGGGCTATCCTTAATGTCTCATAGTTTGGAAGGGCATGACAATTTTTCCTAGATTACTCTATGTTATGCAGATGGTCACTATCCAACTCCCTCCAATCTTTTTCTCTATCTTTAAAAGCAAATGTTCGAACTCTTTGTGGCAAGCTAAGCTTCAGAGAATCAAATTTCTCCATTTCACCTAACCAAAGCATACAGGGGGCATTGGCTTTCCAGACATTCAAAGATTTTACAGGGTATGTTTGCCTTCTTGATTGATGAACTGGAATGTGCATGAGAAAGCAAAAGACTTGGTTTTCAAGAAAAGTCTCTACTTACCCTGCCTCTACCATGGATTTCTCCCCATTAGGTTCCCAAATCTGCTAAAAAAAAATCAATTGATAGGTCCCTCACTCATAATGTACCATGGAACCCACTTGTCCTTCACTGACACCTCTTTTGTACGCCCTTTAACACCCTTCCACCTCAACCTGGTCTTTGAACCTGGCATGCCGGCAAACTTTCTGAAATCCATATGGCCCCATAAGGAGGTCCTTGCCCTACATTTTTTTGACACAGAAAATTACTCCCCCTGGAGGCTATTATTGCTACTTTGATGCCTCAAGTACTTCCAACATGGACTTAGCTACATGTTAAACACTTTTTGTGTACTCAAGACTCCATTCTGTCCTGGATAAAACCACTCACCGTGTTAGAACTGTGCACTAGAAAGCATCCACAAAAACATGTAATTTCTACATTATATTCCGCTCTACCTGACCTATTCTACGTATTTCCATCCACCTCATGTATCACCTGGGGAAAGCACCTGGCCCAGACCTTCACCGAGGAGGAATGGGAAACTGTCTGCACCTGTATCCATAAGGGCTCACTGAATATCTCCACTCAGGAAACTGGCTATAAAATCTACTCACATTGGTTTAGAACCCCTCACTGTTACACAAGTTTTCTCTATCAGTCCCTAATGTATGTTGGAGTTGTGGAGAGGAGAAAGGAATTGTGCTTCACATATGGTGGGCGTGCTCCAAACTTCAACCCTTCTGGAGGAAGGTGCATGACACTATATCCACGGTCACAACTGCTGTGCTAGATTACACCTTGGCAAAATATTTGCTACACCATACCTCTATATCAAAAAGGTCATATCCTAAATCTCTGGCAATGTTTATGGTCAGCTCAGTCAGACAATGCATTCCTTGCCATTGCCTCTCAACACATGTTCCAACAATGTGGGAATGGTTGCAAAGAATAAATAAAATAGAGGAAATGGAGGAGTTAATTCATATTTCAGACAGGCTTGCTAAGTTAACAACTACATGGTACTACCTTTAAATTGTCCCTAACCTACCTTTCCTACCAGTAGTCGCACAAATCTAGGTTGCAATTATTGGGCACTTTTTGGTGGTGTTTGGGTGAGTTCTGGATTCCAATGGTAGTGGTAGCTGCTATAGAAACTACACAAGGTTTTGATACCAAAAGTACGTGAAGATCGGCTACTAAGTAGATACCATTTAATATTCTTTATTGTACATTCTCTGTTGGTTCTTCTCCAATGACAACCTGAATTACAAATGTTTTCTCTGCTTTGGATCCAATGTTATTAATCCATTTCTAAGTAATGCTTTATTGTCACTGCTGGCATGTTGGTTTGTTTCCTTATGCGTCTATTTCCACAAAACATTTATGAAACAAATAAAGAATATCACACATCCTCACTCACTCAGGATTGGCTGTGGCTAGTAGGACCTGGGTGCTTCTTCCACTGTCTCGCCTGGTCTTCCTTGCTGTCTGCACAGTGCATACCAACATAAACTTCAGATGGCCACTCAACCATTCCATAGTCCTCACTGTAGGTCCCCCATATGTGGGTTCTCCACCACAGCCTGCTGGGGGCCTGCCCCAAATGACAATGTTCGTATGGCTACCAGCTTACATATCTGTATACTAAGAGCAACCTTTTCCCATCACCCTCTACCCAGGCTCTTCCAGCTCAAGAATATACTGTATAGGATAGACTAATTATACCCACCATAACCATCCAGGGTTGGAGTTTCCCTAAAAGGGGTGCTAGCTCCTGCTTAAAAACCCATGACATGCTCAGTGAAATTTGAAATTTGCATTTCTGAGTTTCCTTGGTTTGTGGAGGTCCTTTAGTGGGCAAACAGGTAATGAAAAGTAGGTGAAGGAGCCTGACGGTGCATTCATTGCCTTTAGGGGTAATTTAGGGGGTTTAAAGGAAAACTTTAGGTGGAATTTCACTATTATAAACTATTTCACTGTAGAATTGTACTAATTTAAAACAATATGAAACTGACATATTTCCTTGATAACTCAGAAATGACAACCTTGACAGTTAGTATTAAAAATATGAAAAACAAAAGTTCAGAAGAAGTTGACAAGACTTGAAAATATATGTACTACAGTTAAAGCTGACCTTGAACATTATTCACAATTTAACAGGCCTAGCTGTTAACACTCGTTAGCAGCTATTTACTGTGAGTGACTTGTGTTTTATTAGAAGATTATTGAGGAATAGAAGCAGTAAAATGGTAATAAAAATTTTCTTTGTTTATAGGACAGGTCTAATACGCAATCTATAGGTAGAAGGGCAGGAAGGCGTTGACACAATCATTGCCTATAAAGTCAACGTTGCATCATTGTACCAACAAAAAAAAGATATAAATGTGCTGTTTTATGAGTTAATACATGCAGTAGCTAATGTTTCAGAACATTAAAAAAAATTCCACAGAAGGCAATATTATTTTTTTACCACCTTATAACATGAAACACCAGCAACAACGTGAGTTGTACAGAGGTGACTAATGTTTATGTATGCAAATATTAGGAAACAAAGAGCACAATGAGTTTTATTTTTAGCATAGGGAGGGATAACAATTAAAAGAAAGTGAGCTGAGCAGTTGTGAATAATATTTACAATACAGTACACATTTTATCATTTTAAAATTGTATATTTTTTTATATAGCTAAGGTATAAAAAAAGTTACATTTTTAAAATAATATCTAAAAGGACATTGCAACACTTGAACATTCACTAGTCCGAACCATTTTTATTTAATATTTAATTAAAAAGTAACTCCAGTAAGCGATTAAAATTGTCACAGTTGATAATCTGCCTCTCTTCTGACAAAATGTCAGGCTGGACTCCAGTGAAGTAAAATATCATGGGACAGATGAATTATATCCGGTTCAACATCTTTGTTTCTTAAAGCTGAACTACAGGCAAATATAAAATGCACAAATAAATGTACAGTGCCTTGCGAAAGTATTCGGCCCCCCTTGAACTTTGCAACCTTTTGCCACATTTCAGGCTTCAAACATAAAGATATAAAACTGTAATTTTTTGTGAAGAATCAACAACAAGTGGGACACAATCATAAAGTGGAACGAAATGTATTGGATAGTTCAATGTTGACCTAAATGACTAATGATGATAAATAGAATTCACCTGTCTGTAATCAAGTCTCCGTATAAATGCACCTGCACTGTGATAGTCTCAGAGGTCCGTTTAAAGCACAGAGAGCATCATGAAGAACAAGGAACACACCAGGCAGGTCCGAGATACTGTTGTGGAGAAGTTTAAAGCTGGATTTGGATACAAAAAGATTTCCCAAGCTATAAACATCCCAAGGAGCACTGTGCAAGCGATAATATTGAAATGGAAGGAGAATGAGACCACTGCAAATTTACGAAGTCCTGGCCGTCCCTCTAAACTTTCAGCTCATACAAGGAGAAGACTGATCAGAGATGCAGCCAAGAGGCCCATGATCACTCTGGATGAACTGCAGAGATCTACAGCTGAGGTGGGAGACTCTGTCCATAGGACAACAATCAGTCGTATACTGCACAAATCTGGCCTTTATGGAAGAGTGGCAAGAAGAAAGCCATTTCTTAAAGATATCCATAAAAAGTGTCATTTAAAGTTTGCCAAAAGCCACCTGGGAGACACACCAAACATGTGGAAGAAGGTGCTCTGGTCAGATGAAACCAAAATCAAACTTTTTTGGCAACAATGCAAAACGTTATGTTTGGCGTAAAAGCAACACAGCTCATCACCCTGAACACACCATCCCCACTGTCAAACATGGTGGTGGCAGCATCAAGTTTTGGGCCTGCTTTTCTTCAGCAGGGACAGGGAAGATGGTTAAAATTGATGGGAAGATGGATGGAGCCAAATACAGGACCATTCTGTAAGAAAACCTGATGGAGTCTGCAAAAGACCTGAGACTGGGACGGAGATTTGTCTTCCAACAAGACAATGATCCAAAACATAAAGCAAAATCTACAATGGAATGGTTCACAAATAAATATATCCAGGTGTTAGAATGGCCAAGTCAAAGTCCAGATCTGAATCCAATCGAGAATCTGTGGAAAGAACTGAAAACTGCTGTTCAAAAAGCTCTCCATCCAACCTCACTGAGCTTGAGCTGTTTTGCAAGGAGGAATGGGCAAAAATGTCAGTCTCTCGATGTGCAAAACTGATAGAGATATACCCCAAGCGACTTACAGCTGTAATCGCAGCAAAAGGTGGCGCTACAAAGTATTAACTTAAGGGGGCTGAATAATTTTGCACGCCCAATTTTTCAGTTTTTTATTTGTTAACAAAGTTTGAAATATCCAATAAATTTCGTTCCACTTCATGATTGTGTCCCACTTGTTGTTGATTCTTCACAAAAAATTACAGTTTTATACCCTTATGTTTGAAGCCTGAAATGGGGCAAAAGGTTGCAAAGTTCAAGGGGGCCGAATACCTTCGCAAGGCACTGTATCTATGTAATCACAATTATGTCAATAAAGGTTGTCTTAAGAACCAGCAGTTTAAGGTCCTTAGGTATGACTTGGCGTCAGCTTCTTACAGGTGAGCTGCAGTGCCCTCTGCATGCTGATAGTAGGGAATTGCAAAGTGAAAGAGAAATGAGCTCATCAGTGTGCTGCTTCTCCTTTCACTGACCACTCACAGGATGAGTGAAAACCTGAAATTTATACTTCATCAGTGAACCGATCAGCTCTCTACTCCTTACCATTCAGAAAGGCAGGATGTGGTTCAGGGTCAGAGGCAGCTTGAAGACTAGTGGAGTGCCTTTTTAACACACCTGCTGTCAACAAAACTGTAGTGGCTTGCAGTCTCTGCTTACTGTACATTGTGATAAATGTTCCAGTCATTTGGATGCCATGTGCATTCCTTATCACAAAGCTTGGTGAGAGCAGCAAATGAATGATTCAAGTTGGAAGCAAAAGTCACACACTCTTGCTATTCCTCCTTGCTTTTCCTTCGTCAGTTTTCCACCCCATGGATCTCCATCTGCATCTGCTGCAAAATTTATGGCCTCAAGAGATAAGGCTTAAAGTCTGATATGGGATTTAGGAGGTTTAGTATACAGCTCTTCAAGTGGGGATGAAAGTCAGCACAGGGCCACTCAGCATAGGGGCAAAAGTACACTTTCTCAAGTTTCTCAATCCCACCCTTCTATCTCCTGCAGCCTTCTTGACCATGTAGGGGTCTCTGCCCTTGCTGTCAGAGCAAAAGAAAAAAAAACCTTCTATTCACTCTTGCGCCAATCACCATAATGCCAGCTGGATTTACAACTGCACCCATTACAGCTTGTGGAGCCTGCCCCCTTTCACAACTTTGGCATGTGCTACACCACAATGGCAGATATGCAGCAGCCTTTTTTTCACCCAGAAGGCCTTCCCTGCCTTCCCAACAGCATGTGTATGCAAGAATAGGTAGGGATGTGGCACACCGGGTACATTTGTCAGCAGCTTGAAAGGATGCAAGGTGCAGCACACAATTGGAGCTGGTAGTGCTTCCCTGTGTGCACCGTGGCCAAATAAGGGGCTTACACTACTTGCTGTTGATTATGGTACTTTAAACAAGCAGCACTGACAACATGGTGGGAAAAGCAAAAGGGCACTCCTAATGCCTGTAATGTGGCAAACATCATTTATCCTGCCTGGCCTTGGTCAAATGTGGCGACAGGAAGGGGGGGTTACAACACAACATGGATTGTGAGTTTGGATTGAGAGTTTGAGAGTTTGGATTGAGAGTTTGCGAATGGAGTAGTTGCAGCACAATTCCTAACATCCTCCTCATGCTCTATATATGTGCTGCTGGCTACTGGGGAAAGTTTATACTTTTTTCTCCCCTAGGCCAGCAACCTTGTGCCCCTCCATATCAATACAGCATATAAATAAAATCCAGCACTTGCAATATTAGAAACAAAATGAGCACGGTCACAAGCAGATATATGTCTGCAGAAACAACATAACTTATGTACTGTCATAACCCCATAAATATTCAGATAAACATAATGAATATCATAATGGCACCGCCAGAAATGTCCGCAGAAACATATTAAGTACAATACTGACACAAGCAGAGGACACAATAAGTACCATACTGTCACAACCATCTGGAAGGGAGAGTGTTCAGTATACAGAAAATGTTGGGATATTTACATAGTTTACAGCTCACTCTTACCAGTCTTATTTTGTCAAGTTAAGTCTCACCTAGCCTTAAGATCACACGCTGCATGTTTCAAATTTGCCACCAACAATACCCCCTCCACAGGAAAAGCATCTGTGTTCCAAAAATTAGCTCTGGCAGGTGGAGAGAGTAGTATATACAGCCTCCATCTTCTTCTTAAACGGGTGAACGGTCAAGGATCTATGAGCCAAGAAATATACGCCCATTGGAGATTGATGGCAGGATTCTCTGACCCTCTGTCCGGTGGGCCACTGGAGTGAAATACTCACTTCCACTCCAGTGATACAGCTTCTGCGGGTTCCTTTAACAACCTCAACACAACATATTTGCCTGGCTTTCTTGTGGGTTTTGTATATTTAGCTGTCTTGGTTGGCCTGCCCGGGATGACATAACTCACGCACACACGCATGACAGTAAGTTCATTCTGGCACCAAGGCATGCTGAACATGTATGCATGGCTCCTGGTACATTCCAAAGAAGTTTGCGAGCAGGCAGGCAAGAAGCTTCTATTGCAGAAGAGACATATCTTCTGCAATAAAAGCCTGCCTGTTGGCGATTTTTTTTTTTTTTTTTTTAGATAAAGATCCACTTTAAGTGTTAGGATTAAATTTAAGGTTGGAGCCAAATATGCTTTAGTCACATCAAGAAAGTCCGGTATGGTTTAAGTGTTAGGGATAACTTGAGGACCATGTGATACAGTTAGGTGCTAAGGGATATGTTTTAGGATTAGGTCAAGGTTTAGGTTTTTGACCTTTCCCTAGTTTTTGGTTTTGCTCGATAACTGAAATCTTCCACTGAATGTGCTCTTTTTGGACATTGATGCAATTTTATTGGTCAATGGAATGTTAATTAGGCTTAAAAATTAAGTCAGGGAAAATCAGGCACCACCATCAAAAAAAAAAACTATAGAAATGGGGCACAAATAAGGGTCAATAGAAGGCATCTCTAGAAATAGAAATTTACTTTAACAAATAAAATCTATTCAGTTTTCTAACCACAACATCATATATTGTATTCAGATTGTTCCAGCATGTTAAACACTCATCTGCACCCCTTCCCTGTATTGATAAGCCAAATGCCCTCAGTAGTCATATACTCAAACTCTGTTTAAAGTAAAGCCATATGACTTCACCTCTCTTCCAAGCTGACAAGAATAGGAGGATAGGAGGTCACCTCCTGTTAAGATTACCCTTATCGCAGCCGGACTTGCAACCAACCCCGTCCCTTTTTTACCTGTACTGAAACCCACCCACCTCCAACCATACTAACACATACAGTACTGTTCCACTCACACAGACCACAACAGCCGGACTTGCAACCAACCCCATCACTTTTTTACCTGTACTGAAACCCACCCACCTCCAACCATACTGGCACATACAGTACCATTCCACTCACACAGACCGCAACATTTACGTTTGTTACCCTAAAAAAAAATAGAGATCCGGTTTTCTTATAGCAGGTAAAAAACAGCACAGTGCTTGTACTGTCTAACCTGCCCCTATGGAAACTGTAAAAAAACTGGCTGATCCTGCCAGTTTCTGCCCTCCCCTCTGTGTGCTGACCACAATAATCATGGCTGCTGAGCCCTGACTACCATGGTCTGTCTGCGTGCCTCCGTCATCTGCAGCTCTCCTGTCTGCTCTCCCCCCTCCCCTCCCTGCCTGTCAGCTCAGGAGTCTGTGTCTCTGTCTCAGCCCCCCCCCCCCCCTGCTGCTGTTAATAAAAAAAAGTACAATGTCACTGCCAGCCCCTCTCTTTCAAGCTCCTACACTGCACTGTATAAGTGTTTGCAAGAAAAGAAGGCTCTAAATACCTTTTTGTGAAGTACCTTCAGGCCAGTCACGTGACTTCTGGCCGCTCTGATAACACAATCCAGGGCTACAGCAGGAGGAGCCGAGCAGCAGCTCAGCAGTCACATGACTCCCATCTGACGTCAGAGGGAGAGCTTGGCTCCTCCTGCCCTGCTGTAGCCTTGGATAGTATTAGCAGAGCGGCCGTGAGTGAAGTGACAGACCTAAAGGCACTTCACAAAAAAATGTAGAGCCTTTGTTTCTTGCAAACACTTATAAAGTGCAGAATGGGAGCTTAAAAGAGAGGAGCTGGAAGCAAACCAAAATTTAGGGTTTAAATGATTACTAATTCAGCACATTGCATCTAATTACAGTCCCTAGGATGCTCCCTATGTTTTTTGCCTACTTGATATTACCTCTTTTCATTGAAGGAATATACTTTTGTTAACATAAATATTAGACAAACTTCCTGCTTCTGTCACTCACAATATGATATACCATACTATCATCTCATACTACATGTCTCAAGTCCAGAGTCTATAGACTGTACAGACGCCATGCAAATAATGTGTAGTGAGTAGACAACATGAGTGAGTAGACAACTACATCTTTTATATGACTAATGTTCGGCTCTATTCATCCCAGTAAGATAATAATGCAATAATTTGGTCAGCATACAAATCAGAAAAAAGTTTATTTCTTATGTACTACTATTGATAGTTGTGAATCATAGTCAGATGGTGGTTGTATGCCCTTTATCCCTTCAAGGTTGCCTGAGTTTATGAAGATGAGCACACATACAGGACTCTGGGAATCAAGGCGGCTTCAGTGTTTTACTCCTAGCTAATGGTGTAAGGGCTATTTTCTGGCGTCAGCTGTAATAAACAGAAAAGAGCTTTGTTTACACACCTTGATTTGTTGCGTGTGATTTGTCTTAATTGGCAGTGTGAGCCACCATAAAAGAAGATGGAAAACATATACTGTCCAGCTCCCAATCACAACCTCTTCCTCTGTTAATAGTCTTCCGGAAGGTCAGATTATGTTGAAATAAAAACTGTTTGGTCTGAAGGAGACTATAATTCATTCAAAAGAACACGTAATACTTTTCTATATTGCCATAAAAATAGAAATTTACTTTGTAAATCAGCTTTACCCCACCTTTTATTTTTAAAATTCCAATGGACAGAAATAATAAGGTGATATATTGAGGGTAAAATGCAACTTTTGTTTAAAATATTTATTGCAATACATTTAAGCACTACACAAACCATTTTGTGTGCAGCCTCTGTGATTTTTTTTTTAAATGAAAACAAGTTAATGTTGGGACATTTTATACAAAACTTCTCCAGATATGAAATTTTCTGGTAAAGTGTTTTGCTCAATGCTTTCTCCTGCAGTTTTTCTTACCAAAACTGTGACTGATCTGATCGTAGTAGAAAAGAGCTTCTTAATCCCCACCAGGGATAAGCAAAATTAAGAGTTTTTATTTTGCCAGAAATTTTTGGTGAAAATTGAGAGATTTTGGCAAAATGTAGCTATATTGGCGAATTGCAATGAAGTCAATGTAAAGGTGAAATTATGGTGATTTTTAGTGTTTTTAAGGGTACAATGAGCATTAAGTGGCTATTGTTTTGCCCAAAAAATGTCTCAGAAATAAAGAATAAACAATAAAAACATTAAAACAAAAAGCAAAATTGCACAAATAACTATCAAATACATCAAAAAGTAAAATAAATCACAAATACAAAAATAAAAAATGAAATAAAATATCATAACTGTGGAAAAAAAGTTATATTTATTTCCTTTCAAGCAAATTTTGCCTAAGGAGTTCAGTGAGTGAAAGCCAGAGTTTCTGAATTGGTGAAATTTTGTTTAAAGGAAACATTAGCACCAAGGAGTAAGTTAATAATTTTATTTCCTTTCCTTTTGCAGGGAATTGTTCTTTTTTTATTCCTGTCTCAACTTAAGAAAAGTAAACCCACAAGGTTCATTTACACTCACAAACATCTTTTTTGTCCCCAGGGTACCTCAGACAGAGACTCCACATCCTGTAAGCCCCCCTCTCTGGAGAATCCAAACAGCCTTGACAAATTAAGTCGACCAAACCTACAAAGTAGTCTCTCTCTACATAAAGGTTTGCCTTCACCTATCTATCTCAAGGTTGGGGGACAACTTGTTTGCAGATCCCTGGATTTCTTACATAATGGAAAATTAAAAAAAGCAAGTTGATCATTTGGGGTTACAACATAGAATTTCACCCTTTGTTGCCAGACAGGTTCTTTTCCTCTAATCTCTGACTGTTTCAGTTATGTCTCTGTGACTTTTGTGTGGTGATAAAGGGCTTGCTTCAACAAGAAGTGGTTGCCACAGTTCCATCGTTAATATGTTAAGGGATTTCTATTCAAACTTATTAATGATGCCCAAGAATCCATTTAGTGGTGGCATTACTTACATGTCACGATTTGTACACTCCATCAATGTTTTCTTTGTCTCAAGGTAGGGGATGAACATTTGCAATGTTCAGCCTCACGGTGGTAGCCAGATCCTGGGTATTGGTCAAACCAAAGTCCATGTTCATATTTTGACTTCTCCCAGCATCGACCTGCACCTGCATGCAAGTGCTTAGCCTAATGTTCTTCTCATTTGAAGTGGTTCTGTATGCTCAACACGACACACAGATTCTCCAGCAGGAGATTCTGAACAAACAGGATAAGTCCCTTTATCATTGAACCTGCAAGGTCCACTGGTCAAGGCCTCCCTAATGTTGGTGGTAGTCTCAACCTCTCTGTCAGAAAATTGTAACAAGACACAATGATAATCAATCATAAATCACAGCGAAAAATAGTGTAAAAGGTAGTAAGGTAACTGGCGCTGCCTATAGGTGTATATAAGATGTGAATATTGTAGTAAATAGTAATAACTTATACACAGAGGTTAAAACATGTATAAATACTCCAAATGAACATCATAAATAATATAAATATAAAGTGCAATAGTGTAAACAGTATATAAGTGAAAAAATCACACAAAGGCATATATGTATCAAAAGAACATATGTGAAGTGTTCCATGATAAAGGTGACCAAATAGAGTGAAGGTACTGGCCTGTAAGCTATTTATTATTCACCAAGAAAAAGAAAAAAGTGGCTGAAACAGATCCATGTATCTCAGCTGAAAATGGTACGGTGATGTAACAGTATAGTGATTCCAATATAGGTGAATATAGAAAATAGAAGTTCGGGGTGTAGGTGATTCCAAAACAAATGGAATAGCTTGCCAGAAAAAGAAAAAGAAAATAGGTGCAGAAAGGTCTTGGGATAGACCAGTGAAATGAATAATAACCACAATAATATTATTAGTGGTGAATGAATAATTTCAATACGTAGTTAGCGTAACTACGTCATTTCCGCATTGTTGGAACGCAGATCCGGCGGTTGGCTAAGACAGCGTCCCGGAAGTCACCGCTAAAGAGGGTCTTGCGGTCCCTATACACCTTGTCGCTTGTTTTACCACTGCTAAATGTGAGTACTATACACTTATTTTCAAATAAAGGATTACTTTTTAATAGTATATCACTATATGAGGATTTTTTTCTCCTATATGTGACCCTGGATATGTCCTTTTGAGTCCGATCTGCACATAACATATATGGCATAAGAGGCTTCAGGATATAATACTGGAGAGATCGGCACATAGGAGTACCACCGATTGGAGAGCTTACTTGCTACTTACACGCTGGTTACCCCTGTAGGGGTGCTGATTTCCAGTGAGTGTGGGAGATATTGGAAGGGGGGAGCACTGTTTCCTCACCCGCCACTTAGGCACCTGGAGCACCTCAAGAATCACCCACGGAGTCGGATATTTTAATTTTAATTTTATTTATTTTTTATAAACTTTATGGACTCTTTCCTCTAGTGTTTTGTTGAGCTTGGATACAGATAACCATTATTAGATCTTTTTGGTTATAAAAATATTTTTCTGCTCACTATTTTGCTCACGGGTCCCCATGATTGTCTTTTTAAAATCAGGACCTTTTGCACTATAGCACCTTTATTGAAATTATTAATTCACCACTATTAATATTATTGTGGTTATTATTCATTTCACTGGTCTATCCCAAGACCTTTCTGCACCTATTTTCTTTTTCTTTTTCTGGCAAGCTATTCCATTTGTTTTGGAATCACCTACACCCCGATCTTCTATTTTCTATATTCACCTATATTGGAATCACTATACTGTTACATCACCGTACCATTTTCAGCTGAGATACATGGATCTGTTTCAGCCACTTTTTTCTTTTTCTTGGTGACCTTTATCACGGAACACTTCACATATGTTCTTTTGATACATATATGCCTTTGTGTGATTTTTTTCACTTATATACTGTTTACACTATTGCACTTTATATTTATATTATTTATGATGTTCATTTGGAGTATTTATACATGTTTTAACCTCTGTGTATAAGTTATTACCATTTACTGCGATATTCACATCTTATATACACCTAAAGGCAGCGCCAGTTACCTCACCACCTTTTACATTTCTTGAATATTGACTTCACAGCAGCCATTCTATTTATTTCTCCATACCGCGGACACTACCATTTACAGCGCAAAATAGTGTAAACATACTACAAATACCATATGTGACCAATAATGCAAATAAGAATTGCAAGCAAGTGCTTAGTGAAAGTCTAAAGTAAAAAGATCTAACATTGATCCAGATAAAGTGCTGAAGTGCTTCAAAACTTTAGACTCATGCAGTGAAATGTGCTCATCACCCTCTTGTGCTTGCACTTACCAAAGGATGTGGATCTCTTAGCAATACTGCATGTGGGTCTGTATAGCTGTATGGTAAGTGGGAAGATGTCAGCTCACATATATCTTGTAGCTTGGCGTTCATGGATGGAGAAGAGAGAATTCCGATAGTGTAATAAAGCCTTTTTTATTGGTAAAAACATTACAATTGCACTTACAGTGTAGTAGGCAACATATCGCATCAGGTTAAAGCAAAGGTTAGCAGGGCAATCAGTCTCTCAATCAGAGCTCGTAATGCGAGGCGAGCATGGAACACAAACCTTCCTTCCACCACTGAGCCGGACGTGATGTCACTGAGGAACCGGAATCCACGTCAATGCATTTTGCCCCTCAGACAGGGCATTATTAAAGACAAAGATTCCTAGTTACTCAGTGAATTAAATAGCCATGCGCGGAAAGCTTCCGCTCACACGATTCCAAAGGATATCCAATAGGGTGTACTCGGCTTCATTCCCTGCACATTGACCTAATTCCCATTCACCCAAGATTACATTCTACTCCGTGATCACTATGCAGGTTCATATTTGGCTATATTTTTAAATTACCAATCAGCCGTAAACTCTAATAACATTTCCTTTACAAATATTACATTTGCGTGCTTATATTCCAAAGACAAAATAAAAATATATGTAATACATGCATACATGTAAGAAAATATACAGTATATCACAAAAGTGAGTACACCCCTCACATTTTTGAAAATATTTTATTATATCTTTTCATGTGATAACACTGAAGAAATGACACTTTGCTACAATATAAAGTAGTGAGTGTACAGCTTGTATAACAGTGTAAATTTGCTGTCCCCTCAAAATAACTCAACACACAGCTATTAATGTCTAAACCGCTGGCAACAAAAGTGAGCACATATTTTGCCATATTTTCTCCCCAGTGTCATGTGACTTGTTAGTGTTAGAAAGTCTCAGTTGTGAATGGGGAGCAGGTGTGTGAAATTTGGTGTTATCGCTCTCACTTTCTCGTACTGGTCACTGGAAGTTCAATATGGCACCTCATGACAAAGAACTCTCTGAGGATCTGAAAAAATGAATTGTTGCTCTACATAAAAATGGCCTAGGCTATAATGATATTGCCAAGACCCTGAAACTGAGCTGCAGCACAGTGGCCATGACCATATAGTGGTTTAACAGGACAGGTTCCTCTCGAACAGGCCTCACCATTTTCAAGCAAAGGGGTTGAGTGCACGTGCTCTGCGTCATATCCAGAGATTGTCTTTGGGAAATAGATGTATGAGTGCTGCCAGCATTGCTGCAGAAGTTAAAGGGGTGGGGGGTCAGCCTGTCAGTGCTCAGGCCATAAATCACAGTTGCCAATCAATGTTCTGGAACTGGATTGATCAAACTACTTCTACAGGGTCATTCAGTCACTGTTTAGTCAGAAAATTTCATATCCATGGCATATGTCAATCATCAGGGAAGAACGAAGAGTCCATCAGTGGTGCTGGAGGTCTCTCACATCTTTCACTAGACAGGAAAGCATGTTCCAATTTTATTGTGTGTATTATACATGTGTGTGTGTGTGTTTGTGTGTAGAGATGTATATGCATACATGTAGGTTGTAACACACGTGTAGAGATACACGTATGTGTGTGCATATAAGTGTGTAGATGTAGAGGCAGGTTTATATGTAAAGGTTGCTACATGACCCTTATCTTATCCCTTACCCTCCTATTAGTTAGTATGTTCTATCAGCAGACACCTTCCATCACATAATATATATTAAAATATTTTTTTTACCATTTATCTTGTCTTGTTGTTAGTATTTTTTACTGTCTATTCTGGTTTATTCCAAAATATTCTTAACATTACCTTTTTTTTTTTTTTTTTTTTTATACATGTATTAAATTTTTAACATGTGTCTTATACTTAACATTTATTTATTTATTTATTTATTTATTTATTTATTTATTTATTTATTTATTTATTTATATATATATATATATATATATATATATATATATATATATATATATATATATATATATATATATATATATATATATATATATATATATATATATATATATATATATATATATATATATATATATATATATATATATATGCAAAAAAAGAGAGTAGAGAATATGCTTGCCAAGGAGAACCTATACCATACACCCACTCACCCTGCGCTCAAAACTTATTGAGATGGCAACTAGATCTAAATATTCTGACACATAGTCTAAGCAGTTGCTATAAAATATCAAAATGCAAAAAAAGGTGTTATAGAATATTTAAAAGTAATAAAAATATATCCAAAACACTAGCAGCGCTAAATAAAACAAAGGGCTGTGGAAGACACTTCTACAAGAGTCCTCAAAACACAACTCCTACAGTCCAGTCTGAAAATCGTGTGTCAAGTATAAAAACGAAAACAGTCCATCGGAAAGGTAAGGGTGTGAGGGATCTTGACTTATCCACCAGACTTCCACCACCAACTGGTGCTCCCCCCCTATCCTCGAAAACTCACCAGACAATCGGTGAAAAAAACTCCTTCAAAGCATCCACCAATCAGCGAGTGTAAGATTCCAGACTTGGACGGTTAGATACTCCCTTCCAACGTTACTCCATTCAAAACCACATATAAATGAACAGAGTGGGGCAAAAATAGTGTAATTCCGCAAAAAATTTATTGAATAAAAAGGAAAAACAAACTGAGCCCCTCTCCCCTCCAGATGTCTACTTACAGGAAGGCCGTTAATGAAGGCATTGAGTAAGATATGCACGCTTAATGACCACCAGTCCCGATTCCCTAATGCCGAGAAATCTTGGAAGAGGTCTGGCGTGATGATTGTGCAATAGGCGACCGCGCACACAGGCTCTGACGCGTTTCGTCGTGGAGACTTTTAGACTTTTGCGGAATTACACTATTTTCGCCCCCACTCTGTTCATTTACATGTGGTTTTGAATGGAGTAACGTTGGAAGGGAGTATCTAACCGTCCAAGTCTGGAATCTTACACTCACTGATTGGTGGATGCTTTAAAGGAGTTTTTTTCACCGATTGTCTGAGTGTTCTTACACTCACTGATTGGTGGATGCTTTAAAGGAGTTTTTTTCACCGATTGTCTGAGTGTTTTCGAGTATAGGGGGGAGCACCAGTTGGTGGTGGAAGTCTGGTGGATAAGTCAAGATCCCTCACACCCTTACCTTTCCGATGGACTGTGTTCGTTTTTACAGTATACCTGACACACGATTTTCAGACTGGACTGTAGGAGTTGTGTTTTGAGGACTCTTGTAGAAGTGTCTTCCACAGCCCTTTGTTTTATTTAGCGCTGCTAGTGTTTTGGATATATTTTTATTACTTTTAAATATTCTATAACACCTTTTTTTGCATATATATATATATATATATATATATATATATACATATATATGATTTCCAATTATGGCCATTTTTAATTATACATCGATCGGTATATAGGTTTATATGTCTAGTACCGTTTCCCTGTAGAGTTACACCCACCGCGCGCCCTCGCCAGCTTTAAATTCCTTGCCCAAGATGGCCCCCAGTAGGACTCGATGAAGGAGCACCCATGCCCTGAACGAGAGCTCCTCCTGCTTCTGTTCCAGAGCTTCTCCGTGCTCCAGCTGGCAGCCGCTAAGAACAGCTACCTCTGACTTTTAAAGGACTTACACCTGTCTTACAGCCCCTTGAATATACTGCAGGGGACTGTTAAAGTTCCAGCTCAGTCCATACTAGAAGAGCGCCATATTATACTGTTTGTTCGTCTTTGGTACTTTGACTGAGGCTTTCTTTTCTGCCAAAGGTGGTGTCTGACCTTCATCTGACCTTCCATCTCTTTGTGCCTAGCCAGTACATTGTAAAGAAATAGCGCTCAATTGCTTGGATGTCCTTAGGTTAGTGCTAGTTTATTTCTCCACACAGCCCCTATTTTTTCAGACCAGATCACGCAAAGAGCAGGTAGCCTCCCCAGCCACAATATAGTGATAAATTAGACACACTATTTTTTAGACCTACGCCATCAAACATCAGACACCTTCTTTTCCTATCGCGGCCCATTCTTCTTGAGCAATTTGCGCATCTTGGGCTTTTGGTTCATTTGGCATCTGTTTTACAGGTTTGAAAGGTGGTCACCTTGATGTCAGAACATGCTTTAACACAGTTTTGCAAAGAGTATGTTGTTCCATCTTTGAGTATGGTTTTGTCAAAATGTCCTACAAGGGGCTGTGTAGCTAATCTTGTTGAAGGGGAGTTTTTTTTTGTTGCATTTTCTTTCCACATCTTTGGCTGCTCTGTCTGTGCTTTTTATTTATACTGCTTTGTCACTAACTGAGCCTCCTCCAGCAGATGGGGGGTTTAGTCACTATCAAGGACCACCCCTGAGATGTGCTTGCCTTTGTGCCTAGAATTCTACTCGTACAGGAGGTACTTTAACTCATACCATATCACAGAAAATCACTGAAAGTAAAACCAATGCCCGATAGTAGTGCTATGTCAAAGAAAACAGGCACCAAACCAGGTAGTAAAGGCAAACGTAATATAATGCCACCCAAAATGGCTAATAACTAGGGAAGCATAAAATGGATTAATTGAAAACACAATTTAGTCACAAAGTGACTATCCATAAAATGAAATTTGGCATCCAAATTGGCATAAACAGTATCAAGGCCACTTCAAGTGCAGCAGGGAGCAGTAGTATAGTTTAATCTACCGAGTTCTGGAACTATACTGCCAAAGCTCATTTATGGCAGCGAAGTCTTAGACCAACTGTGTATGCACTGTCCAAAAGAAAAGGAGTATAATAGTGGAGGGTGCGGCAGGGGAACAAAAGGCGAGTGGATGCTCCTGTCTCCCTGCGGTAATCATGCAGGTGTTGCAATGTGGGCAGCACTGTGCTGCCCCCGGTTGTTCTCATTCCCGGGATCAGACTCCGTATGGTCTCCAGCTGGCAGGCAAATATCCAGACAGAGGTGCTCTCTCACTAACTTCCTTGGTGCTAAGAGGAAGAACTTTCCTGGGCAGTTTAATAAAATTCCCTTTCCACTCCTGCTACTGCACAGTGCATATTGGGCTGTATTGTAACCATTATAGTGTAGCCATTATATGACTGTCATGTAAGACTACAACTCCCAGCATTCTCACTGCTCTGAATAGACATCTAAGGACTTGTTTTTCTTTAGTTCTCCCTCTGCTGGGCAGTGGAGGATGATGCAGCATAACATTAATATCACAGGAGAGAGAGAGTCTAATAAAGAGCAATGTCTCCTGGCTACAGGTATACAGTATAGGTATATAGTTATAAAGGTATAACTACAAACTGAAATGCTGAAAATCTCCATATATCAGAGTACTCCAAATCAAGTGAGAATGGAAATGTATTTACCTGGTATGTCCAGGGACATTGCAAAAGTGTTGGAAAATTACTGAGTATGTCAAGAAAACAGATCAGTCAACAAAAATAAACTTTGCTTTCATGTGAACAAGTATGACACAAACTAGCTAATTTGTATTCCAAAGAGATTATTTCAGACAGCATGCCTTTCTCCAGCAGAGAGATTCATACTTTTGAATTGTAATGGGGAATTCAGCCCTCAAAGAATGGTCAAACTGAGAGGATAATTCATATTGCGTTATATATTTTAAGAAGTTGTTCAGCACAGGTGTTAATTCGCATTTCATGTTTCTCCTTCCATTCCACATCTGTTCATCTACTGAGTGTTGAGTAATACTCTACCAGAAGGATACATTTTTTTGCCTGTGAAAAATACCTATTAAAATTACACAACGGATACTAGAAAAAGACAAAACCATAACTGTGGTAGCAAGCTGCTGTTGATTTTCCATCCAGGAGACTATAGTGTGTATGTTAAAAAAGAGCTGTTGGAAACCAGCTGTACTCACAAAGTCATAGTGTACAATATTGTCACTCCAGGATATAGAAAGGGACCCCTGAGGTTCTTGGAACCATTTAAAAAAACCTTTATAATAAAACATTAGGTTATACTAGATACTTTTGGGGCCCATTCTAACACTCAAGGAAACTCTTCTGTTCTAGATCTGAACTTACTTGGTTCACCAGCCCAGTCACCGACTCACATAGTTGCCTTGCTTTGTAGGGGGGGGGAAATGTATTTTAATTAGGGATGGGCATGATTTTATAATGGATGTGGTTCCTTCAAAAGACCTATTGTTAGCCTATTGTATAATTTAGTTTTAAAATGCTGTGCAATAAAAAAAAAAAAAAAAAAGATAGAAACACAGCTGTGGCAGACCTAACCAGGGCACAGGCTTTTGGAGAAGACTAGAGGCCAGCCTCCTACCTACTGATTATGGCCCATAGAGAGAGCAGATCATTCTCTAACGATGGATAACAATGTAATCGATACAGAAAGCAAGGCTTGGATTACTTCTTTGAATAAGGACAACAAAGCTTCCCTTCTGGAGTGGATGGAAAGGTTTAATATTTGTTTCATAGGGGTTTTTTGGTTAGAGGGAATATGGTCGCCCTCCTGCAGACTTGGTTGTAGAGGCTCCTTCACTTGGGACAGAAAAAGTTATCAACAATATCCCTCAAGAAATCTATTAATTCCACCTTTTATGAGTGCTGGAACATTATATGAGTTTGTCTCGTAGACTGTTGTAGGCTGTTGCTGGTCAGTCTGAGCTGTGGTGGGATCACTATTTATGTTATGTATGTTGTGACAGTATTCACCGTCACTGGAAGTTAAAAACAGATAATTAATGGTTTGAATTGCTTCAGATGGGACGGTCATATTTGCCAGCAATATCTCCATATAGGAATATAAAGATTTATTCCCATTTGCCATAAAATCTGTAATTCCTAAATACTGTGTATATTACATATCTTTCAATGTCAGACAGGTTTTCATTTTGTTTGTGTATTGGGAGGGAATGTGGATTGCCCTGTCTCATTGTTAAGTGTTAATGACCTCACATTGTTCTGCCTGACTGCCTCAAGAGAAACGTATTATGGGTTGTATATAGGTATGTGGATTGGATGCTAAGGAGAAGAAGGATTTGAAGACTTAAGGGGGCAGTAGTAAGTAATGAAGAGTTTAGGGTTTAGTAGTAAGTCAGAAGTAAGTAACATGGAGTGGAGAGTTTTAGGAGTAAGTAAGGCAGGTTGCAGAGGTCAGGAGCAGGCAATGCAGAGTGCAGAGGTCAGTAGTATGCCACATACAGTAGAGGGGACAGGAGCAACACATAGTTCAGTGGTCTGTAGTATGTAATAAAGAGTGCAAAAGTCAATAGTATGTAATGCATAGTTCAGGGGACCAGGAGTAAAAAAACACAGAGTTCAGAGGTCAGCCCTATGTAACAGAGTTCAGAGGTCAAGAGTAGGTTATGCTGAGTGCAAGGCTTAGTTATAAAAGTCCTGACCTTTAAAAAAAAAATCATAGGCAATTTTAGTTGACAAGAAGTTTATGGAAACAGCAACATTTTCTAACCTACGCCAATGTACATTTTCTAACCTACGCCATGGTACTAGTCTCTGTAATAAGATTACAGAGACTAGTGCCATGTGTGTCTCTGCTTGAGACTATGAATATATCTTATGTGGCAGGTTTTATGCAAAAGTATGTTTAAAGCATTATTTATTTGCCTATTGATGTTACACTGTTTCTTGCCCTGGGTTGATCACTTGAAAGGGTATCAGCTGTGACAAACAACATTCAGCCTAAGCTGCTCTCACCCCATGTGGTTGCTTTTTTTGCTTTGGCGCTTGAGTGCCAGCATGTTCGTCTTCTGCCTTGCTGGCGTGTCTGGGGGGAAGGGCCGTTCATGCGCTCCGCCAGAATCTTCGCTTTCTAAAACAGGCGTACGCCGCATGGAGGGCAGGTTTGAATGCTTGCATGCATGTGGATGCCACGTAC
Source organism: Pelophylax lessonae (assembly GCF_965119305.1). Taxonomy (NCBI): domain Eukaryota; kingdom Metazoa; phylum Chordata; class Amphibia; order Anura; family Ranidae; genus Pelophylax; species Pelophylax lessonae. The sequence continues at coordinate 211,685,672 of NC_138773.1, forward strand.
CATGCCGTAAATGTGCCATACAGCATAAATAGGCGCGATTTTGAAGGAACTGTTTCCAACGCGCTAGCTTGGTTATGACTAAGCGGATCTAACTCCGTGAAACGCGTTAACCTTGGTCCTGTCTCTGAATAATATTGTCTGTCATCTTGATCAATAAATCGTTTATCATTTCAAGTTGGAGTGTACTGTAGTCTCTCATCGTCTGTGTGAACAATGTTGCCGGAGTTATGGATCTGACGTGCACCCGACCGCTGATCATCAGACTATGTACACCTGAGTGGCTTTCCTCTCCTGCGAACTCCAATGCGCTAGCCTCTGTCAGAGGCTGAAGGGGACACATAGAAGAAGCAGCTAGGTTTTGCCTGAGTCACTGTGGGTGTATGTTACTGGCACAAGCAAGTCCTGTATCTTGGGTAATCAGTGCGGTGTGTGATAAGCTGTATGAGCTTGGCACAAGCTTTGAGTACACTTAAAAGTTAGTACCTCAAGTTTGTCTTGCTATAAAGCAATGTCTGGCTGAAAAAGGACTGGGGTGTGCACAGTTGGAGGAGGCACTATGATGCCACCGTCAGGCCTTGAGGGTCCTAGCCTTGCTTCCACTGTGTTTACTCCTCCTGAAGAGCCAGAGGCAACAAGCCAATCTGAGCCATTATGGTTGTCAGGCTTAGTAGCTACTCCGAGTACTTCTGCCGCAGCCTACATCACGAAGGACAATTTGGCATCGGCATTAGCCAGCCTGGAGGGTAGAATTTCTGGTACGATTGCAGCATCACAGGGGGGGAAAGAAACGGGATAGATCCCCCTCACCTGAGCCACCCCACTGAATCAGTTCAGGGTTGGGCAGAGGATGTGGAAGATAAAGCTGATGGTGACCCTATGGAAGGTCAAGCTGAGATTTCCACTTACGGGGAGTCAAGGTCAGAGGAGTCTCTATCAGTATCTCAAACCCAGAGATTGTTTATTTAGTCTCTTACTGAAATGGTCTTGTCTGGATACAAGTTTCCTCCCTTAGAGACAGCTGAAGTCTCTTTTTCCTCTTTAGGCTCATTGCGCTCTCCTCAGAGTCCTCGAACATTTCCCATACATCCACTCTTGGAGTAAGAAATATTTAATGATTGGGATCATCCTGATAGGATTTTTGTTCCTCCTAAAATGTTTTAATTATTATATCCTATGGAGGAAAAGTTTACTAATAAATGGAAGATACCCACTGTGGATGCTGCCATTTCTTCGGTTAACAAGAGTTTAACCTGCCCTGTGGATAATGCCCAGGTTTTTAAAGATCCAGCTGATAAGAAGCTGGAGTCTTTATTGAAAGCTTCCTTTGCAGTTGCAGGATCTGCGATACAACCAACAATAGCGGCCATATGAGCTTGTCAGTCGTTAAAAGACCGTATGAGTGTCCAAGACAGTTCCTTCTCAAGGAGATCCTGTGGAAGATCTGTCAGATCTTCTCGCACTTTGTGTTTTGAAAATGTCATGGTTTGCTCTGATGACAGTGCATATGCGCAGAATCATTTGGTTAAAGAGCTGGTCTGCAGAATTACCATGTAAAAAATTACTAGCTAGCTTCTCTTTTCAGGGAGAACGCCTTTTTGGTGATGATCTGGATAAGTATATCCAAAAGATCTCGGGGTAGAAGAGTACATTGCTACCTGTAAAAAGGAAGAGCAGGCGTCCTTCTTTTAAGATCCCCAGCATTTATACTACCAGTGTTTCTAATTCCAGACAGTGGCGACGGCCTCAACCACCTGGATCCGGAACCAGGCCTTTAGGACAGGGTCAGAAAATGCCCTGGGCCGAGAGATCAGCCAAGTCTTCCTCTAAGCCCACTCTGTGAAGGGGCGCCCCCACTCACTTGGGTGGGGGGAAGGCTGCTGCAGTTCTCAGGGGTTTGGGTGGAGTCAATTCAATACAACTGGGTTGTCTCCACCGTTTCACAGAGATACAAGCTGGAGTTTCGGGTGTTCCCATATCCTCGGTTTGTAAGGTCAAGTATACCGACAGATCCCATAAAAAGAAGGTCTCTCTTTCTGGCATTGGACCAGCTGAGGGCTCAAAATGTGATAACAGTGGTTCCAGAGAATGAAAGGTTCAGGGGTTTTTACTCAAACTGATTCATAATTCCCAAACCAAGTGGGGATGTGAGACCTATTCTGGATCTCAAAGCTTTTAACCGGTTTCTGAACGCTCGTATTTTCCGCATGGAGTCAATTCGTTCAGTCATACCCTCCCTGCAGGGAAAGGAATTTCTAGCATCCATAGACATCAAGGATGCACATCTTCACATGCCTATATTCCAGGCTCATGAAAGGTTTCTACATTTTGCGATAGGAAACCATCATTTTCAGTTTGTGGCCCTGCCCTTCGGGTTAGTCACAGCTCCAAGAGTGTTACAAAAATCCTAGCTCCAGTATTGGCTGTTCTAAGCTCCTGAGGGATATCTGTAATAGGATATCTGGATGATCTATTACTAATAGATCGACCGGCGATGGCTCTAAGCCGAAATGTCCTTCAGACAATACAATTTCTAGAAAGTCTGGGTTGGATACTGACCTTAGCAAAGTCAGCATTACAGCCAGTCCAGCATCTGGAATACCTGGGTCTTCTTGTAGACACGGTACAGGCAAAGATATTCTTCCCAGCAAGAATGGTCTCAGACCTGAAAGATCAGGTTTGGTCCATAGTAAGGCTGAGATATACTTCTATACGTCTTGCATGATGCTACTGAGGAAGATGGTGTCCACATTCGAGGTTATTCCCTATGCTCAATTCCATGCCAGACCCTTGCAGAACAACATTCTGTCTGCATGGACTGGAAGGGTTCAGTCTCTGGACTGGTCCATGTCTCTGGTACCAAGGGTACAGCGGAGTCTGAAGTGGTGGTTGTTGACCAGAAATCTAGTGAAGGGGAAATCCTTTCTTCCAGTGACCTGAAGGGTGGTGACTTCAGATGCCAGTCTCTCCGGCTGGGGAGCAGTTCTGGAGGAAGCTACTGTCCAGGGGAAATGGTCTTGGGTAGAGAGCCGTCTCCCCGTCAACATTCTGGAAATCTGAGCAGTCAGTAGGGCTTTGAAATACTGGACGTCCAGACTTCGGGGTCACCCTGTCAGGGTGCAATCCGTCAATGCCACGGCTGTGGCTTATGTCAACCATCAAGGAGGCACAAGGAGTCAATCAGCCCAGAAAGAGGTGGATATCATCCTGTCCTGGGCAGAGAAGTTTGTGCCATGCCTGACAGCAGTGTTTATTCCAGGAATAGAGAACTGGCAGGCAGAATTTGTGACCCGTCAACAGATGTTTCCAGGGGAATGGTCCTTACATCCCGAGATTTTTCAATCCTTCTGCCTATGCTGGGGGGTCCCAGGCGTAGATTTGTTGGCATCCAGGTTCAAAAACAAGTTAAAAAGATTTGTGTCCAGGGCCAGGGATCCACTTGCAGTCAGAGTGGATGCTTTGGTGACTCCTTAGGAGGAGTATTCCCTGATTTATGCCTTTCCTCAGGTTCAGCTGATACAGCGTCGGCTGTGCAGGATCCAGCAAGAGGGGAAACCAGTAATTCTGGTAGCTCCGGCATGGCCGAAGAGGATTTGGTATGCACAAATCCAAAGGTTGGCAGTGATGAGGCCTTGGGTTCTTCCATTGCATCCGGACCTACTCTCTCAAGGTCCGATATTCCACCCTGCTGTACAGTCTCTAAATTTGATGAAAAGCCTATTGAAGCCTTAATCTTGAAGGAGCAGGCCTCGTATCTGGCCCTGCAGTTCATACGCTGATAAACGCTAGGAAACCCGTCTCTGGAAATATTTATTACAGGGTCTGGAAATCCTACATTGCCTGGTGTGATGCCAGGAAATGGCATTCCCGCAAAAATATAATCGGGAGAATTCAAGCAGGAGTAGATCTGAAATTAGCCTTGAGCATTATTAAAGAACAGATTTCAGCTTTATCGTTTTTTTTTCAGGAACCGATCGCTTCCCATTCGTTGGTCCAGACCTTATAATGTTGCGTTTGCTTCCACCTGTGAAGCCACCATTGTGTCTTGGGACTTAAATTTGGTGCTGGCAGTTTTGCAAAAACAGCCTTTTAAACCTCTAGGGCAGGTTCCCCTGGTTCTTTTGACCACAAAACTGGTCTTTTTGATTGCGATAAGTTCAGCCAGAAGGGTATCGCAACCAGCAGCTATTTCTTGTAAAGAGCCATTCTTGATTTTTCATCTAGATAGGGTGATTCTACGTCCACACCCAGGTAATTTGACCAAGGTGGTATCCGCCTTTCATTTGAATCAGGACATTGTACTACCTTCCTTTTTTCCAGATCCTCACTCAGAGGAGGAAAGGTTATTGCATTCCCTTGATGTAATGCGTGCACTTAAGTTTTACTTGGAGGAATTAGCTCAGATTCGTAAGACCGAGAGCTTGTTTGTGCTGCCAAAAGGGCCAAAGAAAGGGTTGGCAGCATCTAAGTCTACGATTTCTCTTTGGGCTCGCCAGGTTATTACCCAGGCGTATGATTTAGTAGGGAAGGTTTCACCTTTTCCTGTAAGGGCACATTCTACCAGAGGAGTAGATGCCTCTTGGGCACATTGCCATCAAGCTGGCTCAGATTTGCAAGGCCGCTACCTGGTTGTTGGTGCATATGTTCACTTATTTCTATGAAGTGGATGTTAGGTCCCAGAAGGAATCTGCATTTGGCCGCAGTGTTCTGCAGGCAGTGGTGTGATCCTTTTGGTGATCAGATGGTGGCATTTTTTGGTGTCCCCCTCCCCTCAGATGCATTGCTTTGGGACATCCCATATGTTATGATTTATGGCCCTTTGTCCCGTGATGTACGAAGAGAATATTGGATTTTTTTAATACAGACTTACCTGTAAAATCCATTTCTTGAAGTACATCACAGGACACAGAGGTCCCTTCCCTCTTTAATGGGGTCTTTATTGCTTGCTACAAAACTGTGGTACTTCCTGTGTGGGAGGGGTTATATAGGGGGACATCCTTTCTGATTGCCAGTGTCCTTCATCTATAGGTGGCTATATAACTCATATGTTATGATTTATGGTTCTGTGTCCCATGATGTACTTCAAGAAATTGATTTTTACAGGTAAGTCTGTATTAATAAAATCCATTCATTTTTTTATCATTTTTTTATGGGTAAGGTTCTCTTTAATCCTTTGTATGTGTATTATTCCTGCTTTGTATTTGTGGTATTCAGTTGGCTAATCATTTTGCTTTGAACAATTGGTATTGTTATGTTATTATGCCCTTCTTTTAGGAGGTGATGTTGGTGATTCTCTTATTTTAGTACTAATCCTCTTCCATCCTAGCCCAACTCCCACACCAAACCCCCACCACTGTGATCTTCCAGTGAGGTAGGGGTCAATACTCCTAAGGAGCTTTCTCAGGCTGTCATCAAAAAAGCCTGACAATGCCCGCCCTTTCCTCCCAGTTTCTCCATTCATACAGTAGAAGCCAGTACTACAACTTCTATGAATGAAACGGGATCTAAAAATGGAGGATGAGTAGATAATTGATAGCTCCTCACCCTCTATTCAGAGATTATGTTCCAATCAAAGCAGTTGTAGCATGGTGTCTGTGAATGAAGCAGATGGGAGGAAAGGGTGGGCATAGTTGGCCTCTCTTGATGACAACCTATGATAGCCCCCTAGCTGTATTAACCCCTGCTGCACTGAAAGATTACAGTGATGGGGGTGGGCAGGACAAAGGAAGATTACTACTAAAAGAAAAGGAATCAGCACAAGGGACACATCCTATGAAATGTAAGTTATGTCCCTTGTGCTAATTTCTCTTTTTTTAATTTTGGCTGCTATTAGGCTTTAATCATTTTTCAACGTGGCTCACTGCCCCCTTGGTTCTGTCTTATACCTAGTGGAGACCAGGTTGACGAGAGGGCTTCCCCTTACACTTTCTGTCTAATACTCCCTGGGGTTTGCTACAGGGTTTAGCAGGACAAGGAGTGACACAGGTGCCTGTGGTGGATACAGACACAGTAGACAATCTGCATACAGTCTGAATACTGCTACGTTGATGGAGAAGTTAAGATGTTAGAAATTCAGAATCTGTGCAGAATGCTGGTTTGCACAGGCACAGGAACCTATGGAAGCAGGAAGTGGAAACATAGTCAGGGCAAGAAGGATTTAGCAACAAACCAGGCAACACAAATACCAATTCAGAAAGCAAACGCAAAGTCAGAGTCCAGGTCATGTTTGATCATAGATGAGCAGCAGAGGTAGCAGGCAGAAGGTGAATCAGGCCACAGGCCAAACTCAGAAGCAGGGGCGAGGGCAGGCAGAGTCAGGAGGCAACCTGGATCAAACACATGGTAGCAGAGTTGCAGTTAAGGTCATGGGTCACAGGAGTTAGTGACAACTCAGCAACTTTTTTAGGTTGTGCTGAGCTTTAAATAAGATGTTTGGCAACAAAGCTAGTGATTGACATGCAAGCTCATTCAAACTGACACCATGAGTTCGACCTTCTTAACAGGTTCACCTCTAGCTGCCATTTTCATTGCTAAGGCAATTCTAGGTCACTCTAGAGTCATAGTTTTAACACATTAGTTAGAATTCATTGAAAACTGTACCCAGTCAGGGCACCCACACTCCTTTAACCCCCAAAGTCATTGCCACTCACACACACTGTTAGGATTCATTAACATACATTCTCCACACTCCAGTGGCGTAATTAGAACCTTCCGGGCCCCGATGCAAGAAACCATAAAGGGCCCCCCGGACGGGGCTCTTCCCTCCCAGCCTGGTGGCGGAACGCCAGGGTCGGTCGCAAGTGCAATGTTTGTGTGGTAGTTCTGCCATTGGTGTCAGTAGTTTTTTATTTTAATTACATTTTTCTACCATTTGCTTTATTCATTTTTTTTTTTTACAATATGGATGGTAGGAAGATGACAGGGGGGATGAAGATGACAGGGGGTGGGATGGTTGGAAGATGACAGGGGGGGGTGAAGATGACAGGGGGTGGGATGGTAGGAAGAAGACAGGGGGGATGAAGATGACAGGGGGTGGGATGGTAGGAAGATGACAGGGGATGGGATGGTGGGAAGATGACAGGGGATGGGATGGTGGGAAGATGACAGGGGGGGGTGAAGATGACAGGGGGTGGAATGGTAGGAAGATGACAGTGGGGATGAAGATGACAGCGGGTGGGATGGTAGGAAGATGACAGTGGGGATGAAGATGACAGGGGGTGGGATGGTAGGAAGATGACAAGGGGGATGAAGATGACAGGGGGTGGGATGGTAGGAAGATGACAGTGGGGATGAAGATGACAGGGGATGGGATGGTGGGAAGATGACAGGGGGGGTGAAGATGACAGGGGGTGGAATGGTAGGAAGATGACAGTGGGGATGAAGATGACAGGGGTGGGATGGTAGGAAGATGACAGTGGGGATGAAGATGACAGTGGGTGGGATGGTAGGAAGATGACAGGGGGTGGGATGGTAGGAATATGACAGTGGGGATGAAGATGACAGGGGATAGGATGGTGGGAAGATGACAGGGGGAGTGAAGATGACAGGGGGTGGAATGGTAGGAAGATGACAGTGGGGATGAAGATGACAGGGGGTGGGATGGTAGGAAGATGACAGAGGGGATGAAGATTACAGGGGGTGGGATGGTAGGAAGGTGACAGGGGATGGGATGGTGGGAAGATGACAGTGGGGATGAAGATTACAGGGGGTGGGATGGTAGGAAGATGACAGGGGGTGGGATGGTAGGAAGATGACAGGGGGTGGGATGGTAGGAAGGTGACAGGGGATGGGATGGTGGGAAGATGACAGTGGGGATGAAGATTACAGGGGGTGGGATGGTAGGAAGAGGACAGTGGGGATGAAGATGACAGGGGGTGGGATGTTAGGAAGATGACAGTGGTGATGAAGATGACAGGGGGTGGGATGGTGGGAAGCTGATGGGGGATGAAGATGACAGGGGGTGGGGTGGGGTGGTAGGAATTTTACATATATCACCCCACCATCTCCATACAACTCCCCCCAGCTTCACACACCCCTCCATCTCCATACACCCCCCCTCAGCTTCACACACCCCTCCATCTCCATACACCCCCCCCAGCTTCACACACCCCTCCATCTCCATACTCCCCCCCCCCAGCTTCACACACCCCTCCATCTCCATACACCCCCCCCCCAGCTTCACGCACCCCTCCATCTCCATACACCCCCCCAGCTTCACACACCCTTTCATCTCCACCCCCTAGCACCATACACCCCCCCTTTGCAAGTTAGTATTAGTTACATAAACATCACAGACCAGAGCGGCGCTGTTGCAGAGTGGAGACTCTGGAGAGAGCTGGTCCCGCCTCCTCTCCTCTGTGTACTGTACAGGAAACACACAGGAAGGGGGAGGGGCGAGTTCAGTGCTCGTCTCTGCACTCACACACAGGCAGCTGGATAGAGAAACCAGCTGCTGTGTGTGTGTAACTCGCTGAGGATCGGGGAGCTCCCATCTAAGCTGCACTTGCCACTCCTCCTCTCTATACATACAGGGGGCCCTCTCAGGCCCCCTGCAGCATGGGGCTCGGTCGCCATGGCGACCCCTGCGACCCCTGTACGTCCGCCCCTGCCACACTATAGGATTAACTTGTTCATGCATCCCTCCTACCTGGATTGATCGCTTATTCCAACTGGATGCCTGCAACCCTTTTCACTCCACCCAATTCACAACCACTTTTACCACCTGCACACTGAACTGCATACTGGATTAACAAACACACATTTTTTGGTCTCACGACTAATTACAACCACCATCCCAGGACTCATTGTCACATATTAATTCCTCCAACCTCCACATATAAGCCCACACCATACACACATCACCTGATAACCAATAAACCCCTGGACTTTAAGCACCCAAGGCCTTTCCTAGCATAATGAATATTCACAGCCTTGGACAAGTTGCAGACCCCTAAACCCCCTCCCACCCACCCCCTCCAACCACTGTCATTTCCCCCACATTCAAGGCCACTTGCATTAGCCACTTGAAACTTCTCTCCTAAACCTAAGGCTAACAAACAACTTATTGGAGAGATTGCTTGTCATTTTAAAATTACAAAACCTTTTTACTTAGTCAACAATGAGTTTTTCCTACTACCGTTTGACTCGTATTAGTTTTAGACAATTTCACCTTTGTACAATTGGTTTCTAGGAAATATTCCACTTTTTTTTTTTTTTTTTTTACTATATATCTTGTGCATTTATTTCTGTTTAAAATATTTATTACAATTCCAAAAGCTTTTACAGACTTCCAAGAAATGAAATGAAAAACATTATTCTCTGCACCTTTACAGTAAGTCACTTTATGAAATATAATATTTTAACCCTTTTTGTGCTAACACAAAGGTCATGCAAAAAGCAAAAACAAAAAAGGTAGCCAATTTATTTTTGAACAAGTTATGCACTTAATTGCACACAACCAGAGTGATCTGGCCTATATAAATGCATGAGGATTATAGACACGTTGCAATGATTAACCCGCTTTAAACAAGATGGAGTGTTATTTTTTCCACTTTCCAGAAAATTGCACACACTGGAACACCTTGGGTAGAAAATGCTTATGTATTGAATTTCCTTCAAAAACTACCATGTTGATCTTTTTTCTTAAATTGCCGTTTTAAGGAAAATAGTTAGGGAAAGTAACTCCTAAATTCTAAAAACCTCCTTCTCCTTGAAAACAATTATATAGAAGTATATAGTTCCATGGTGGTCATAGCAAAGAGGTTTTGCAAATGGTACTTAAAACATAAAACCTCCCATTTATTTATCAAGAATAGGACTCTTAACAGCTGCCTGAAATATCAAAGGAAATGTAATATCGTGTTGCCAAATAACTTTATGAAGTAGGTAATTTATTTACATATAGCATATTTTTTTATTAACAATAAAGTCTGACGAATCTACTTTCCTGGAATCTATCTCCTTATGCTGTACATTCCATACTTGTATGCATTCTGGAGAGTGCACTGACAAATTAAAATAAATATATTCTGTGGCTGCAGGTTTACAATATACTGTATGCTGGTAAATGGGCAATTGCTGCTAATCTATTAGTTTAAAATTGTATATTTTGTGTGTGTGTGTATATATATATATATATATATATATATATATATATATATATATATCAAAAAATAAAAAAATTTTCTTTATATGTAGCAATATTTTTTTTTATTAGCCCCTTTCCAGCCATCATCTGTGTGTAGAGGTTTTCCAGCATAAGGCCCCACGTTGGGGATCTATTTAGAAATATTCTCCCCATTCAGAGCTCAAAGTCTCTCTTACATCTGGCTCTACACTGTCAATGGTTCATGTTTATGCAAGCATGTGACCACTATATCAGCTATGACATGAGGTGATCACATCTGTAGTTGCATACATCTGCCAAACATGCCATAACTAGATGATATTAAACAAAAATAAAAATAAATAATTAAAACATAGAACTATATATACATATCTCACAAAAGTGAGTACACCCCTCACATTTTTATAAATATTTGATGATACCTTTTCATGTGACAACATTGAAGAAATGACACTGTGCTACAATGTAAAGTAGTGAGTGTACAGCTTGTATAACAGTGTAAATTTGCTGTCCCCTCAAAATAACTCAACACACAGTCATTAATGTCTAAACCGCTGGCAACAAAAGTGAATACACCCCTGAAAATGTCTGAATTGGGCCCAAAGTGTCAATATATGGTGTGGCCACCATTATTTCCCAGCACTGACTTAACCCTCTTGGGCATGGAGTTCACCAGATCGTGACAACATCACGGAGCTGGTGGATGTTGGAGACCTTGCGCTCCTCCACCTTCTGTTTGAGGATGCCCCACAGATGCTCAACAAAGTTTAGGTCTGGAGACATGCTTGGCTAGTTCATCACCTTTACCCTCAGCTTCTTTAGCAAGGCAGTGGTCACCTTGGAGGTTTTTTGGGGTCATTATCATGTTGGAATATTGTCCTGTGGCCCAGTCTCAGAAGGGAGGGGATCATGCTCTATCACAGTACATGTAGGCAGACACACTTGTCTTTGTACTCCTCACCTGGTTACCGCCACACACGCTTGACAAAATCTGAGTCAAATAAATGTATCTTGGTCTCATCGATCACAGGACATGATTGCAGTAATCCATGTCCTTAGTATGCTTGTCTTCAGAAAACTGTTTGCAGGCTTTCTTGTGCATATCTTTGGAAGAGGCTTCCTTCTGGGATGACAGTAATGCAGACCAATTTGATGCAGTGTGCGGCGAATGGTCGGAGCACTGACAGGCTGACTCCCACCCCTTCAACCTTTGCAGCAATGCTGGCAGCACTCATATGTCTATTTCCCAAAGACAACCTCTGAAAATAACGCTGAGCACATGCACTCAACTTCTTTGGTCGACCATGGCAAGGCTTGTTCTGAATGGAACCTGTCCAGTTACACCGCTGTATGATCTTGGCCACTGTGCTGCATCTCAGTTTCAGGGTCTTTGCAATCTTCTTCTAGCCTAGGCCATCTTTATGTAGAGCAACAATACCTTTTTAGATCTTCAGAGAGTTATTTGCCATGAGGTGCCATGTTCAACTTCCAGTGATCAGTATGAGAGAGTGAGAGAGATAACACCAAATTTAACATACCTGCTCCCCAGTTACACCTGATGACCCAGGGAGGGAAAATTGCTAATTGGGCCCAATTTGGACATTTTAACTTAGGGGTGTACTCACTTTTGTCGCCAGTGGTTTAGACAATAATGGCTGTGTGTTGAGTTATTTTGAGGGGACAGCAAATTTACACTGTTATGCAAGCTGTACACTCACTACTTTACATTGTAGAAAAGTGTAATTTCTTCAGTGTTGCCACATGAAAAGATATAATTAAATATTTACAAAACGTGTGAGGGGTGTACTCACTTTTGAGGGATACTGTATATATATATATATATATATATAGCAGGTAAAATAAGTGTTGAACACGTCACCATTTTTATAGCTAAATATATTTCTAAAGGTGTTATTGACATGAAATTTTCACCACATGTTGGTAACAACCCATGCAATCCATACATACAAAGAAACAAAAAAATAAATAAGTTCAGAAATTAAGTTATGTGTAAAAAAACTAAATGCCATAGGAAAAAAGTATTATACCCGCTATCTGAAATTTATTTAATATATTGTACAAAATCCTTTCTTGCTAATGATAGCTTAAAGACGCCTCCTGTATAGAGAAACTAGTCGCATGCATTGCTCAGGTGTGATATTGTCCCATTCTTCCACAAAAACAGTCTTCAAATCTTGAAGGTTCTGTAGGTCTCTTCTTTGAACTCGGATCTTTAGTTCTTTCCATAGATTTTCTATTGGCTTCAAGTCAGGTGATTGGCTGGGCTATTCTAGCAGCTTTATTTTATTTCTTTGAAAAGTTTGCCAGTACCGTATGCTGAAAAACAGCCCCACACCATGATGTTCCTACCTCTAAACTTCACTGTTGATATGCTGTTTTTGGGATGATGTGCAGTGCAATTTGACCTCCAAACATGGTGTGTATTATGGCATTCAAAGAGTTCAATTTTGGCCTCATCTGACCAGACTTTATTCTCCCAGTATTTCACAGGCTTGTTTAAATGCTGTGTAGCAAACTTTAAAAAGTTTCAACATGCTTTTTCTTAAGCAATGAAGTCTTGCATGGTGAGCGACTGAGCGTGCATACAGGCCATGGCTGTTGAGTGCATTACTTATTGTTTTTTCTTTGAAACAATTGTACCTGATAATTCCATGTCCTTCTGAAGCTCTCCACAAGTGGCCCTTGGCTCTTGGACGACTTTTCTGATAATTTTTTCACTCCTCTATCAGAAATCCTGGGAGGAGCACCTGGTTGTGGCCAGTTTATGGTGAAATGATGTTCTTTCCACTTCCGGATTTTGGCCACAACAGTGCTCACTGGAACAGTCAGAAGTTTAGAAATCCTTCTGTAACCAATGCCATTAATATGTTTTGCAACAATAAGGTTGTGAAGGTCTTGAGAAAGCTCTTTGCTTTTACCCGTCATGAGATGTTTCTTGTGTGACACCTTTGTAATGAGACACTTTTATCAATTCTAGTTAATAGCACCATTAGAAATGTATATTTAAGTATAATTAAGTATAAAGTATAATTGTGACTTATTTTACTGGCTGTATATATGTTTGTTTGTTTTTTTTTAATATTAAAGATTATACCAAATGAAATCCTTATAGTAAAACATAAAGGTCATTTGGGTATCCAAATTTGTCATAAAATTATTGATACTGACTGGGGCACCTAGGCATCAATTACCTCTGAGCATTAAGTGGTAAACACTTAAGGATCTTAAGTGTAAGAAATATACCTTAAAAAACTTCAACAAAGTTTCTAGGATTCATTGCCTGCATTCAGCATCATGTATAATGTCAGCTAGAGTTTCCCTGTATATAGCCCACACACTGCACTGGTTGCTAGGCTAGAGCCGCTTAGCGTCTAGCAACCGGTGACGTCACCCCCTTTCTCCTCCAGGCCGCCGCCTCCCAGTCCCCGCCTATTACAATTTGGCTCCAGCAAAGGGTGGACCCGGGGCGCAGAGTAATTCCCCCCGAGCTCACCCATTGTGTGACAATAGTGAATGAAAATTCGCTATTGTCACAAGGATCCTCCTCCTGGCCAATCAGGAAGCGGGTCCGAGACCCGCTTCCTGATTGGCCGAAAGGCAAACCCCATGCCATTGGCTGAGGAGGAGGCGGGAGGACTGAGGACTCAAGGAGATGCCGGGGGACTGAGGAGAAGCCGCCGATATAGGTAAGTGCACGCTGTTCACTCTGCATTGAAAGGGGGCACGCTGGTCTCTGCATTTAAAGGGGGCACGATGATCTCTGCATTGAAAGGGGGCACGCTGGTCTCTGCATTGAAAGGGGGCACGCTGGTCGTCACTGCATTGAAAGGGGGCACGCTGATCACTGCATTAAAGGGGGCACGCTGGTCTCTGCATTGAAAGGGGGCAAGCTGGTCTCTGCATTGAAGGGGGCCTGCTGGTCTCTGCATTGAAGGGGGCACACTGGTCCCTGCATTGAAGAGGGAACGCTGGTCTCTGCTTTGAAAGGGGGCACGCTGGTCTCTGCATTGAAAGGGGGCACACTGGTCTCTGCATTGAAGGGGGCACGCTGGTCACTGCATTGAAGGGGGCACGCTGGTCACTGCATTGAAGGGGGCACGCTGGTCACTGTTTTGAAGGGGGCACGCTGGTCACTGTGCATTGAAAGGGGGCACGCTGGTCACTGCATTGAAGGGGGCACGCTGGTCACTGCATTAATGGGGGCACGCTGGTCACTGCATTAAAGGGGGCATGCTGGTCTCTGCATTGAAAGGGGGCACGCTGGTCTCTGCATTAAAAGGGGGCACGCTGGTCACTGTGCATTGAAAGGGGGCAGGCTGGTCACTGTGCATTGAAAGGGGGCACGCTGGTCACTGTGCATTGAAAGGGGGCATGCTGGTCACTGTGCATTGAAAGGGGGCACGCTGGTCACTGCATTGAAAGGGGGCACGATGGTCACTGCATTGAAGGGGGCATGCACGCTGGTCACTGCGTTGAATGGGGCATGCACGCTGGTCACTGCATTGAAGGGGGCACGCTGGTCTCTGCATTGATTGGAGCATGCTGGTCACTGCAATGTAGTGGGCACGCTGGTCACTGTTTTGAAGGGGGCACGCTGGTCACTGTGCATTGAAAGGGGGCACGCTGGTCACTGTGCATTGAAAGGGGGCACACTTGTCACTTAGCATTGAAAGGGGGCACACTGGTCATTCTGCATTGAAAGGGGGCTCGCTGGTCGCTGTGCATTGAAAGTCGGAACTGGTTACTAAAATGTTTGAATCCCACCACTGCTCCAAAGGATGAGGTAACTGTGTCACACCTCCCAGATGATCTGTTTCAACCTGGCCCTTCAACCAAGATTGCACAGAGTATATTGTTGCATTCACACAGCCATCTTTGATGGAGACACAGCCACAGGAATTCAGTCAGTGCCTAGGTATTAGCAACTCCATTTTCAGACACACAAACCCCAGCCCTTAGAACAATTACAGCTGATGTCTTTATCATGTCTGTCCTATTGTTTCTGTTGATGCTTTGAAAATATCATTCATCAAGCCTCAAGAATCTCTCCCATCTGTGTGCATTTGTGCAAGATTTTTTGATCTGCTGAACATGCTTGTAAGAAATGTTCTTTGATGGTGAACACCTCTTTGGGGAATCCCGTGAAAAATTAATCAAGGAAATGAAGGCTAGATACTGCTACCTTACAAGAAAAAGACCCCTACTCCTACAGCTTCTGCCTCTACTCAAAGAAAGGGATCTTTCCCTAGGTATCAACCTCAAAACTAAGGCTTAACACTTGCTTTCATTGCAAGTCCTTGCCAACCAAGCTTACCAATCCTTCCCTAAAGCCCCCCTCACAATGAAGGGGCACCTCGACTTCTCAGAGTGTGGGGATGTCTTATGGCCTTTGCGCTAGTCTGGATCCAAGCTGTCACAGACCTCTGGGTGCAATCTTTCATTTTTATTTTCTATTCCTGCCCCTACCTCACTTTTTACCTTGCAATCTATCAGCCTCAGGCCAAAGACAGGCAGATTTGTTGACCACCTTGCACTAACTTCAGACACAAGGGATGGTTATACCAGTTCCTTCAGAAGAATAGTTAGAGGATTTCTGTTCAAATCAATTCACAGTCTGGATAACAAATGGGCTTAAAATACCTAAACAGCATTCTTTCAAGAATTCTTTCTTTCATTCGTTCAAGATGGAATCTATAAGATATTTCATTGATTCCCTAAGACAAGGGGAATTCCTAAATCAGTAGACATACAAGTTGCCTATCTTCATATTCCCATTTTCTCATCACAAAAAGCTCTTCCTGTATTTTGCTGTGGGAGGCTAGCACTTAGTTTGTTGCACTGCCATTTGGGGTAGATCAATGCACCTTGAGTGTTACAGAATCTAATATTCCAGCTCTTTCAGCAGCCCACATTCCGGGATTGGACAATTGGCAAGCAGATTTTCTAAAGCTTTAATGCCTTGACCTGGAGAAGAAAGGGGGTTGTTCCTCTATTTCACAGATCTTTCCAAATCCAGGGATCCCTAAGCCCTTGCTGTTAGAAAAAAAAAAAGCACTTTTTTAAATTTGTAAAAAACGTTACCATGCTTTGTACAAGGCACATAATTTAAGTGTCATTTTAATAATGGATATTGTTTATTCATGCTAAAACGACTTTTTAAAAAAACTTTAACATACTTTTTTTTTTAAATACCTGGTCAGAATTAAAACATCTCTACCTGCTTCAGCATCTCAAATTCAAATTAAACAGTAAAATATCTACATATAATAGTGTCCCGAAACATAAAGGATTATATAGATCTAAATTTAAAACCATTACTAGTTAAATTTAAAGATAAATGTCTAAGCTGGTGCAAACTCCCACTGTCAGTTATAGGTAGAGCCAACCTTATCAAAATGGTATGGAACTCGCAACTTCTTTATATATTGCATAATTCCCCTGTATGGATTGCCTCATGTTGGTTTAAAAGAATAGACTCTCTGTTCCGGGAACTCATATGGAAGAAAAAACAACCACAAATAAGTTACATTAATGTTTGATAAAGAAGCTGGTGGTCTATCGATCCCCAACGTAAAAACAATTTTCTTGCTTCGCAATTGCAGCAGTTTTTTGGTTGGTCAGAAAGGATATAGTATGACTCAATACAGGGCTTATTATTATCTGTCTATGGTGATCATTCTTTTATGACCCTATTGGAAACAAGGAACATATTAAAAGATAAAAAATTTTTGACAGGAAAATTATTTGATTAAATATGGCAGGTGATGAAAAGTATTACTCAGGAGAATGGATACCTGTCAGTAACACCACTGTGGAATAACTCGAGATATCTAGAACTGCAGAGTTTTTGTGGGCTTAGGATTTTGGAAGGCAAGGGGAGTTTTGTATGTTCAGGAGCTGTTCCACTGTGATGAATTTAAAACCTTCTCACAGTTGAGTAGTGAATATGGGATCCCGAGTCAGAGATTTTTCCAATATCTGCAACTGAGACATGCAGTAGAGACAGAGGCACGATCACAAGTATTGATATTTAATAGGTCTAAAATGGTTCTGCTTCTGACTAGAAGTGGATGTAAAAAAGGGCTTATATCACAATTATACCTGATATTACATAACAAATTTCAGGAAACAGTGGATATACCAGCAAAAGCAAAATGGGCTGAGGATATTGGGTTTATGCATCGTGGTGCGGCCTGTGTGCAGCGTATAGCGCCCTTCTTTTCCCTTGTATATCATTCAAATGCAATCTTGTATTGTTTGTTGTATTGTATGTCCTAGGTGGTGAGGTCCTCCCCATTCACCTATCATTTGTATCCTCTGATCAATGGATTCTGCCCATGTTGATCGGTCGACACATACTTTTGTGGTTTTAATACTTATCTAAAATAAAGCGTTTTTTATTACGGTGCCTTCAAAGTCCATTTATTCCTCCCCCTTTTTGCAATTCTGACATTCAGGACGTGGCACATGGTTCCTTATTTTATCACGCCCCTGTCTTTTGCTGCACCAGGGATAGGCGTAGATATTCTATTTAGTTAAACATTTTTGGGTGGAAGCACCCGCCAGTCATCATACTGGCTTTTGCAGCTTTTTTACCTTAAGGTTATCACGATACTACCCATGTTCAACCATTATACCTATTGTGAATCACCTTTGTTCCTGATCATTGACTGCCGACACTTGGTTGTCTCCAGTCTCTGACCAGGTTTTCTGTGCTTGTTGTTTGTTTCCCTTGTTCCCCTTTTCCTTACTTCCTTTTCCTCCTTGTGTTTCATCCCCCCCTCTCTTTATTTCAACAGTGTCTAGTTGTGATCTGGATTACTTGGGTATTGGACCCCTCCAGTGGTATCGGGATGGAGTTTATGGGTGAGGCATGGACTGGCTACATGTCGGAGCTGCAACAGAGTGTTGCCACTCCAGTCAGCGATGATATTAGCCTGAACCAATACATCAACACAGTCAAGAAACTACTCAAACGTAAGTCCAACCTGTTTTGGCACATCGAATATTTCTGTAAATGTATTCAAGATGGGATATGCCCGATGGGTCTCAGAGTACAACTGTTCCCATCATTCGAGATCACTTCAGCTGAGTTCAAAATACAATGGGAGCATGCCTTGACTCATTGTAGTCTTGAGCTATGCAGGTTATTGGTGACCCAATACAGGTTGGACCTGACGGTTCTTGACTCAGAGTTAGCCACTCTTTATGGCAAATATGAAAATATTAAGAAACATGCTAGCTATGACAAAAGATGGTCAGAAGTCAAGGAATATACAACTAAACTAAATAAGGACATCATTCACAACAAACAACTCAAATTTGTAAAAGATAAGTTGGCCTTCACTGAAGGCTATGCCTATCATTGGCAAGGTCCATCTCGTTCCAGACGACCTAGACAACCTTACAATGCTACATCTAGTTCCAGGGCTTCTGACCACAGAGAGACGGACGGTGAATCCGATTCATCGTCCTTCTCCAACACTTCACAACAGTCTGGCACTTCCAATCGAATGCTTACCCGTTCTAGGGCTCGCGATGGTCTCCATAATCGCCCACCTGTTGCACCCAATCCTCCATTCAAATCAGCCAAACGGTCTGGCCTACCAGCCAAGAAACAGCCGTCTACCCACCCTAACAACAGCCATTCTAGTGCTTTGGGCCCTGTGGATGCATCGGGTCCTGCCCCTGATCCCTATCTGGGCAACATTGCGGCCCGGGCACTGCAGATGCTCCAACCTACCCTGGCAGACAGTAGCAATCCCCCTGATAGCAATACTGGCCAATTGGGCAATAACACCAGCCCTGCGGTGGGGCCCATTTTGCCCCTACAAGGGGCCTCTAATCTATCTTCCTCGTTGGGTTGACTGCCTGGTAGTAGACAAACCACACTGGACTCTCATTTCAGTCTTCCAGGGTCACAACCCTCCCTTTTTCAGCTGAGTCAACCCCCATCCCTCCCACCTAAAGTCTAACCTTTCTGTTATCAACCTGACTGGGTATGTGCTTACTCCCGAGGAGGTGGAGTTGCTGGAACTGGGCCTAACTTTTTGCCCCACTACTCCATTAGATAGGTACAACACTATCAAGGATTTATACCTGTTTTGCCGCAATTTGACATACAGGTTCATCTTTGATCAGGAGCACGTCCGCCAGAATAAAGAGCGTGAACTCTCTGAACAGATCAAAAAGTTCACTATCAAAGAATTTATGGCTCTACGTGATCTGATCCTCCTTCTGGAGGAAAATGAACGCGCCACCTCTTCTCCTCCATCGGGCCTACTTTCAGCTACTCCACCTCCTTCGGAGGTGACCCCTCCATCCACCCACAGGAAGTTTAAACCTAAATCCACCGCCTTCCCTGACCTTAACACCAACCCTAAGATTTGGGCGTTTTTGATAGCTTGTGCCAGTGATATCTATAGATGTCAATTGCCACCCTCTCGTGGTAATCTCACATCTAAACAACATAGAGCTTTACGTAATCTACAACAACATCCAGACTTAGTGATTAAAGCCTCGGACAAGGGGGGCAACGTGGTTCTCATGACGAAGGCAAGCTATGAACAAATGTGTTACGATATACTCAATAACACCTCGTGGTATAGGAGGATAAATTGTTTCACGACTGTCAGGTTCGGTGAGGAGTACAAAACCCTTATTGGGGAAGCATTCCAGAATGGCATCATCGACCAAGACACATATAATTATTTAAATGTGCGTCTTCCTAGGGAGGCGACGTTTTACGCCCTCCCTAAGACGCACAAAAATTTACATTGCCCTCCGGGGCGTCCTATCGTGTCGGGTATAGGCAACCTCACCGAACATGCCAGTCGTTTTATTGACTTCTTTTTACTCCCACATGTAGTGGGTCTTCCCTCTTATATCAAGGATACTGTGGACTTGCTGAGGACCCTGGAGGGTATGGTCCTTCCTCCTGACGCCCTGCTCGTGACTCTGGATGTGGAGGCTCTGTACTCGAGCATCCCTCACGAGCAGGGCGTCGGGATGATAGGTACCTTCCTCTCCGAACAGGATCGTCATACCTGGCCCTTCAATCGGTTTCTTCTCAAACTACTAACATTTGTCCTTACCCACAATTGGTTCTCCTTCAATGGTTCCCACTTCCTCCAGGTACAGGGGGTGGCTATGGGCACCTGCTGTGCACCTGCCTACGCCAACCTGTACCTGGGGGGGTGGGAACGCTACATCTTCTCTGAAGAAGTTTACACTCAGTATGTCTGCCATATTCAATTATGGCTTAGATATATTGACGATGTTCTAATTGTGTGGTCAGGCTCTTCCAATACCCTGACCAAGTTTATTGAACTCCTTAACGTTAATGAGTTTAACTTGAAATTTACCTTTTCTTTTCATCCTACCGAGGTCAACTTTTTAGATTTGACCATCATGAAGGACTCGGAGGGCCAGGTTGTGACCAACCTATTCCGTAAGCCGACCTCAGGCAATACTATTCTCCATGCCTCCAGTGCGCATCCACCCACATTACTACGTAGTATCCCCTACGCTCAGTATATCAGGCTGAGGCGTAATTGCAAGCTCACTACCGATTTCAACCATCAAGCAGGCCTCCTACGTACCCGCCTCCTTCAGAGAGGGTATAGTAAGAGCATACTACGTAAAGCTTATAATCGTGCCCGCTCTAAAAACAGGGCCGAACTTCTTTATAAACCTAATGTGGCCCCACATCAATCTACTGTTAGACTCATCACTGAGTTCTCGAGCCACCAAGGTTTACTTAGAAGTATTTTGAATAGACACTGGCACATGCTCAGTGAGGACCCCATTGTTCGCAAACACATTAATCCCACCCCACAGGTGACTTTCAGGCGGACGCGCTCCTTGCGCGATCGCCTGACAAGCAGCTTCTACCAACCTTCTAGAGTACCCCCTCCCAGGAGCAGGGGCACCTTTAGATGCCATCAGTGTGCTTTTTGCCCCTGGGTCGCTGAGGGCACCCAATTTTTGTTACCCAATGGTGAGACCCTATCTCCAACATTTCGAGCGGATTGCAATACCCAAGGGGTGATCTACTTAATGTATTGCGACTGTGGGGTCTTCTATGTAGGGAAGACGGTACGCCCACTCAGACGTCGTATTAACGACCATGTGTATTGTTCTTCTAAAGGGAAGATGCTTACCCCTGTCACCAGACATTTAGATCTGCATCACAGATTTAACAACCGTTGTGCACATTTTTTTATTCTAGAGGTGATTCCTCAAGACCCTCGTGGAGGTGACTGGAATAGGCGTGTCCTACAACGTGAGGCACTTTGGATCCTACGCCTCAATGCCACCTGCCGCCCGGGGTTGAATGAGGCACAGTCTTTCAAATCCTTTTTGTAATTCTACCACTCTCCCCTACCTTCCCCTTCTAAACCCCCCCCCCTCCCCTCCCCTCTTTTGACTCTATTCCTTTGATTCATATATGGTCCATTGGACTTGGCGCGCATTTTTTGCGCCCCTACTGTTTGATATTTTTTCAGTTTGAAGGTTGTTCCTTCTCATTGCAGACGCCCTTAGGGTTGGGCTTTTGCCATGGCTGGAATTTTATTTGTTGACCTCTCTATACCTAACATCATTCATGGATCTGATATTCAATATAACAAATTTTTTTTCTCTATAGGTGCGGCTGTCATTGAGGGATGCTGTTACGTCCTGGTTCCACTGGGTGGCGCTGTTTCATTGCCAACGGTCTGCTTGAGTATTATTGGGTTTCACTGTGCGGCCGGGGAGCCACATTGTGACGCTTCTTGACTGAGGCTTTACATGTGGCATATGAGCCCATTAGACCCTAGGGCTTCTGGTGGGCTCCTCCCCTCCCACGCTCTGCCAGTCCGGCGGTTCCTGCCCTTGTACGCACGGCTTTCTGGCGCATGCGCGGGTTGGACGGCCGGGGTCAGACTGACGTCACTTCCTGGTGACTCACTGACCCGGGAACATTTGAGCTATAAAGGAGGCAGTTACCCAGCCTCCGTTATGGTGGTCATTCCCCATCCGGGGGTCACTGATCTGCGCTTTTGAGGAGCATCTGGAGGACGCGCTGCATGGTAATTTTTATCTCCCTACTTCATCTCTCTGCCTATCTAGGGCTTCAGTCTAGTCTCTAACTGTCTACTTGTTGCTAGCTGCTTTCGTTTTGGAGGAACTGCCTGCTATTTTACCCTATGCCCTATGCCCGGTTATGTATGGGACAGGTGAGTATACATTGGCTTTAATACCGACATTGGCCACCCCTCACGGCCTTTGTCTCTAGACATTTGGCACTTCCCCCTTTGGTTTTACTCTTTAGGTGTTGGTGTTCCATATATTTAATTTACTTTTCTGATTAGGGTTCATTAACCCTTTGGGTGCTGGTTCTTGTCAATGCTTTTATGCATGCTTTCTGCATCATCTATCTCCGTGGGATATTTCCTGGCTTGGGTACATTGCTATTTGTCGCTATAGTTACCCCTTGTTACATCTTTTTGATGCCGTCACCTGCTACCCTAACTGGCCCTATGACATCTTACTCCTTACCACAGGCATACTCTATATTGTGATTACCTGATACCTTTTTAATTGGCCATAAGCAGTGCGTGCTCCTCCAGCTACCTCAACAGGTCACCCCTCGTGATTACTAATTACAAGATTATCCTCCTGGTGCCTTTTGGTTGGCTCCAGCAACATCTTCCTATGGGTAGGTATTGTCACCTGACTTATACAATCCTTTTTGTCTTGCTATTTTCTCCCTTGTTCCCCACAGTGACCCCTTTACTCCTGAGACCCTTGAATTGGTGATCTATAGCCCACCCAGTTTGACCATGACTGGAGAGGAGCATACCATCTTCTCCCCCTCTGTGCCAGCTGCACTATTCTAGTTGTTAATTATGAGAACATTTTAGCAATTTGCCAGTTAGTGTTCGATTTGGCGATACGTGTTAATTGGTTGGACATACTCAACTTGCGACATCAATGTTATTTTTCTGATGGCATGTTATTATACTAATCTCATTGTATCCTACTACACAGAATCTATATTCCAAACCGCTCCGGATGAAGTCTGAACACCAGGCGAAACATGTAGAGCAATTGGACATATTGGTTTATTTCCTTTTGGAAGCTGTTACTGTATTGTACAGGACGCTCTGCGTTGCCTGCACCGTGGTGCGGCCTGTGTGCAGCGTATAGCGCCCTTCTTTTCCCTTGTATATCATTCAAATGCAATCTTGTATTGTTTGTTGTATTGTATGTCCTAGGTGGTGAGGTCCTCCCCATTCACCTATCATTTGTATCCTCTGATCAATGGATTCTGCCCATGTTGATCGGTCGACACATACTTTTTTGGTTTTAATACTTATCTAAAATAAAGCGTTGTTTTTTATTACGGTGCCTTCAAAGTCCATTTATTCCTCCCCCTTTTTGCGATATTGGGTTTATATCAGATGAACAATGGTTTGAGGTACTGTCAATATTGCCCATGGTTTCTCCATCCCCTA
The DNA here is from genome assembly GCF_965119305.1 of Pelophylax lessonae. Taxonomy (NCBI): domain Eukaryota; kingdom Metazoa; phylum Chordata; class Amphibia; order Anura; family Ranidae; genus Pelophylax; species Pelophylax lessonae. The sequence goes on from NC_138773.1 coordinate 211,709,315, forward strand.
CACATAGTCTGACTCAATTATTTATACTGCATAGATCTTACCATACCCCGGAAAAGTTATTTAAGTGGCGACGGCGGGACACATCAAGATGCCCAAAATGTAATCAGGATCCAGCAAATATAATGCATATGTTATGGAGGTGCCCCACCTCCATCGCTATTGGCAGGGAATTATTTCCATTCTTAACTTGGTCTTTGGTGTAGTCTTCTTGGCAGAACCTGCAATATGTTTGTTGTCCATATTGGATAGAATGAGGACTCCGGTAAATACTCTTGTCCTGATAGTTTGGTGTCTTTTTCTTGCCCGTAAACTTATTGCACAAAAATGGCTGGCACCACACCCCCCAACAGTCGAGGAATGGATAATACAAATTAAGGAGAATTTACTTAAAGAAAAAATGATTTTTCTGCATAGAGGGTGTCCAGAAAAGTTTGTTAAAATATGGAAGAAATGGTTGGATAAAAGGAGGGGAGGGAGAAGGTCAGAGGCGTAACTAGAACCTTCAGGGCCCCGATGCAAGAAACCATGAAGGGCCCCCCAGACCCCTGGCCGGGGCCCTTCCCTTCAAGCCCGGGGCTCTTCCCACTAATCCTGGGGCTCTTTACTCTCATTGCATGGCCTTTTATTATGGTCCCGCATCAGGATCCTTTCACAAGTTCTGCAGTGGGCCCCCTTCCTGCAATCTTGGGGCCTCCCCACAGTGGTGAAATGCCAGGGCCCGGTCGCAAGTGTGACCTTTGAGATCCTAGAAGTTCACCCACTGGTTTGCTACCGGGCCCCCTGGAGCATGGGGCCCGGTAGCGATTGCAACCCCTGCAACCCCTGTAGTTACGCCCCTGGAGAAGGTATATGGCAGGCGAGAGGGGTAGGAGAGGGAGGATTACCTCCTCTTTTCCCCTCCCCCCCTTTTTTTTTTTGTTGATATTATTTGGGTATGGGGGAATATTATTATTATGTACATGAGGATATGTTTGTATGTTGTTTGTAAAAAAAATTAAAAATGTTCAATAAAAATGACATGATTAAAAAAAAAATACCTGGTCAAAATAGAAAAAAAAAACACATTCTACGTTCTTTTTTTGTATTTTGTCTATAGATTACATAGAAAATAATATATTTTTTGCAGAACAAATTAGTTTGTCTCCAAAAATGTATGCTTATTTTGTTATATTAAGTGATGACAATGCTATCACCAAATAAACAGACCCATAGTGGTAATGTAAAAATTTCTCAAGTCCATAAGGGATGTAAATGTATGACAGCTGAAGTGGTTGAGTTATGTTAACTTTGGACATTCACATTTGTCGATGTCTCAGTGGTGTATATAACCTAATTTCATACCTAAAAATACAATGCAACATTTCCTCTAAGCATTATGTAGACTGAACCCAAAAAATCCACTAATGTAATATTGGATTGTCTGTACTGTAGAAACCTGTGCAATTACATAACCTATAATGTTAAAGGACTTAGGCTCTGATTGTATTTCAGTCCAAGGCTCTGACTGCCCTATTCAATAAGCATTTACCAAAGTGCATCTAAAGCCAAAATGTTCTTTTTAGTTTTGGATAGAGTAGAACGTTGTTTGAACATGTTTGATTTTTTTAGTGGTCTGTATGCAATGAGAAATTCTGAAGAATCAACAAAAACTGTGAGAAAGCATCTCCAAAGTGAGGTGAAATCGATGCTTAGATAGTTGTTATCAATATGGTGTCTTTTTTGGAAATGTTTGAATTTCTCACACTTTCTGTCCTCCTGTGCAAACAAAACAAACTCCTGCACTCAAGGTGGATGTTCCAGCAATGGTGAACCTTATATCACCAAAAGCTTAAAACTATGCAAGACCTTTCAGCTCCCTAAGGACTGGGGAAGCCCAAAAGGAACACTAGAAAACAAAAACAGAAGATGCACCAGCCTTGCACATTACCTTTAAAAATTATTTTATTGATGAAAAACAAAAACAAAACTCTAACTCGGTTTCTTTTTCTTAATTGTAGAGTGTGAAAACCTCATCTCCTCCCTTTTTTTTCTGTCTCTTTCCTCCTCTTTTTCCTCTTCTCGTACACTTTCCCTCTTCCTTGCATATTTGGCAGTCTTTGTCGGACTCTTGTTTTTCAAGGCTGCATGTGCTGGTGCACTCCCAGCCTTTCTCCCTAGAAAAATACTCTGTTTTCTTCCACATGCCCACCACCTTGCTGTGATGTGCTAAATCTACTCACATTACATGAATGACTTGGGGAAATAGAATTATTAACTCTATTTTCCTCACTGAAAGGATTTGTGTGATCCTTATTGACCTTCGTGGAGGGACAGTATGACCCTTATACTTTTTTTGGGAAGTACTTACTAATTGTTTATCCTATGGAAGAGAAAGTGGGTTCTTGCTTCACACTTATTGTTATTGCAGTGTTTAGAACCTTTCTGCCTATTAATATTGTGAGTGTAGTACTTTGTGGAGAAAATATTCTCGGCTGCCGATCCTGCTGCTTTCACCGAAAGGTTTAAACTATTTCATGAATAGGTACTTACTGTACTAGATCTCCCCCTATTTTGACTATTATTATACTCTGCATTATTGGATCTCCTCTTGTTACCTTTACCTTTACTTTTAGGCTGAATATACACTGCAATGGAGACCTGCCAGAGCAGTAGGGGGCAGTGTGGTGTGTGATTTAGCGTATCACACAGCTCCCTTTTTTTGTTTTGTATGAACTTAAAGTGTACAAAATATACGCTTTATTCACGGCAATGTACAGCAGTGTGCTGCACTGCGTTGCTGTACATTGCAATGCGATTTGGCTGGGTGTGCTGTGATAAAATGAAGCATGTCAGCATTTTATCACAGCATGTTGGAGCGCAGTGCTGGGCTGCCTTGCTGTGTGAATTGGAGACAAAGGAAATAGTTGTTTCCTGTGTGCCCCTGTGGTGACAGATGATTTACAATGGAATAAAATGTCCGTCACCACATATAGTGTGAATTCACCCATACCATGCTTTGTTCTGCATTATGTGTCTATGTGGAGGTGACCATCTGGTGGGAGGAATAGGGCTTTTGATTTTTCATGTCAGACCTGCTCCCCCCGGTAACTGGTGATCTGATGACTTGTGGTATATTGAGCAAAAAGCAGCAGAAGTGACAAAAAAGCACAAATCTACAGAATGAATGAAGCAGAAGCACTGAGTTTTTGTAGGTGTGCGAGTTCCTTACACTAGAGGGCTTCGGGAACAGCTTCCTCTCTGGCGAGGAGAACAGTTAGCACAACAATAGTGATATTACTCCTGTAACATCACTAAAATCTCACTACAAATCTTTTGAGACCACCATTTAGAAGCAGCAGTGCCTTAGGTTTTCTCACACTGCAGATATACAGCTATTATGTTCAAAGCATAGGAGTGCCTAGCCAAAGGTAAACACTTCAGTTTTTCGGAAGGAATTCCAAGCAAAATGTACATCTTTCAGGGTACTGCTTAGGTCCGCTTAACATTCTATATGTTCTTTATTACATAGCAAATGTACACTTTTTGGGTTCAGGTCAACTTTTAGAAAGGTTTTTGGGCTAACTATTCTGTTTTACTTTTATGCCGTTTTGGTCCTGTTAAAGTTGGCTTTCTCAGCCCAGAGCCCAAAGGAATATTAACATACAGTTTACCCATACTTATGGAGCACAGAAGAGCATTCTAATGCCACTACCATTTTATCAAGCTTTATCAGATAATACCTAAAAAGATGTACACAATTTTCTTCTTTTTCTCATTCTGAAACAAATGCAGATATCTTGGTTCAAGATAATGTCACACCTTGGACCAAGCTCTGTCAACCCACGCACCTTTGATCTGTCTAATGAGAATGCCCTAGTGGCCAAAAAGGATAGGAAGTTGGCAGATAGAGAAGACTTTTTCCTGAAGTCAGGCAATTAGTAATACAATTAATCTGGATTCAAAAAGAACAGTGGAGGTTTTTCTGGCTAATGAACTAATGAAATACTAATATCTGCCACAAATTGTTGCAAGTTGTTCCAATCAAGAGATACTTCTACCTACCATCCGTTACTTGGGATTTTATTTTACAAACAAGGATTTCTTTCTTTTTTGAAACACATGAAAATGTTACAATACCAGGATCACGTCATATAGACATAATGTGGTGTAAAAATAAATCTATACAAAGCTGGACAAAGCTGAGTAAGGCACAGAGCACCATTAAAAAGAAACATTAAAGAAAACATAGGTAGGTCAACTCAGATGAAGAAAGTAAGTTCTGAAAGGGAACCCAAAAAGGCTTCCCCCAAACAGACAGATGCATTAGCAAGGGGTCATGTAAACCACCAACTAATTATAACTAGGAAAGCTGTCCAATAGTAAGTCTTATAATTGGGTAATCAATTCAACAATAAAAGAAGATTGTCATGGTGGTCGCCATTAAGCACATGTTTTTGTTTGGAACACAGTTATTTTTACTTTATGACACTTTCTCATTCCTGACTACTGTAAGCCATTTTATGGGCAAAACTTGTTGGCTTGGTTGGGGTTTGGGTTTTCACAAATTTTTGTGCTGAGAATTTTTTGGATATGCAGAACAGTTGGAGATTGAATTTTGTGGGATTGGCAAGTATGGTCAGTTTGACCAATATGTAACAAACAGAAAACAGATATGGATATCTCTTTTGCTTGGAGATTCAATCTGAGAAATCCTCTCCTCATTATTTCCACTCCCTGCATACACATGTTGAAAATTCTAAAACACCGTTTTGATAACTTAAGCTACTTGTTTTATTTAGTTTAAAAAAAAAAGTTAAAGTGTCAAAATATAGAGTTCACTAGAGCTTCACAGGTTGCCACTTGAGTCCTCTTCCTCTCTTCCAGGATGACATCACAAAGGTGGTGGATGTTAGAGACCTTTCGCTCCTCCACCTTCAGTTTGAGGATACCCCACAGATGCTCAATAGGGTTGAGGTCTGGAGACATGCTTGGCCAGTCCATCACCTTTACCCTCAGCTTCTTTAGCAAGGCAATGGTCATCTTGGAGGTGTGTTTGGGGTCATTATCATGTTGGAATATTGCCCTGTGGCCCAGTCTCTGAAGGGAGGGGATCATGCTCTGCTTCAGTATGTCACAGTAAATGTTGGCATCTATGGTTCCCTCAATGAACTGTAGCTCCACAGTGCTGGCAGCACTCATGCAACCCCAGACCATGACACTCCCACTACCATACTTGACTGTAGGCAAGACACACTTCTCTTTGTACTCCTCACCTGGTTGCCGCCACACATGCTTGACACCATCTGAACCAAATAAAGTAATATTGGTCTCATCAGGCCACAGGACATGGTTCCAGTAATCCATGTCCTTAGTCTGCCTGTTTTCAGCAAACCGTTTGTGGGCTTTCCTGTGCATCCTCTTTAGAAGAGGCTTCCTTCTGGGACGACAGCCATGCATACCAATTTTTGATGCAGCATGCAGCGTATGGTCTGAGCACTGAAAGGCTGACCCTCCACCCCTTCAACCTCTGCAGCAAATGCAGCAAAGTACGTCTATTTCCCAAAGACAACTTTTGGATATGACGCTGAGCACATGCACTCAACTTCTTTGGTCAACCATGGAGAGGCATGTTCTGAGTGGAACCTGTCCTGTTAAACTGCTGTACGGTCTTAGCAACCATGCTGCAGCTCAGTTTCAGCCACTATTTAAGCAATATCTCTTCATGTATGTGCATGGTTACGACTAAGCGGACGTTTATCCATGAAACGCGTCAACTACTATGCGTTCATCTCTTGTCTCTGACTGTACTATGGATACACTTTGAATTGATTTTATCTTTTGGATACGAATAAAACAGATTTTATATTTTTCACCTTCAAGGAGTGCGGCTATTTCTCTCTATACAATACAATCTCCTTATAGCCTAGGACATCTTTTTGTAGAGCAACAATTCTTTTTTTTCAGATCCTCAGAGAGTTCTTTGCCATGAGGTGCCATGTTGAATTTCCAGTGACCAGTATGAGAGAGTGAGAGCGATAACACCAAATTTACCACACCTGCTCCCCATTCACACCTGAGACCTTGTAACATTAACGAGTCACATGACACTGGGGAGGGAAAATGGCTAATTGGGGCCCAATTTAGACATTTCTGCTTGGGGTGTACTCACTTTTGTTGCCAGCGGTTCAGACCCTAATGGCTGTGTGAGTTATTTTGAGGGGAGAGGGGACAGTAAATCTATACTGTTACACAAGCTGTACACTCACTACTTTACATTGTAGCAAAGTGTAATTTCTTCAGTGTTGTCACAGGAAAAGATATTATAAAATATTTACAAAAATGTGAGGGGTGTACTCACTTTTGTGAGATAATGTATATCCATATCACAGAAGAAGAAATAAACATAAAACAGAGCTCAATGCTTAACATCCCACTCAAAGCCAGCAATGGCTGGCATCCCTCCTACCCTGGATTTTCCACATAACACATAACTCTCTAAAATAGTCCAATTAAGGAAACCCATAGACTCAATTAAAAGTCCATAATAAAAAGGTGTGGAGGAAGGAAAACACCCAATAAGAGATGCTGGATTGTTGTTAGTATTTTTATTATCATTATACAGTATTTATATAGCGCCAACAGTTTGCACAGCACTTTACAACATGGGAGCACAAAACCTTATTCTCCTGGACTAAGCTAGGGACACAAACTTGAACTCGGTTTCCAACATTAACAGAAGAGGGGGATGACAGGAAAACAAACCAAGCAACATCCGGTATTGCAATTTGAAGAATCCCAGACACATCTTTTTGAAATCTTGTATCGACAGAAGAACAGAAGAAAAATCTAAATGAACTCAATATTTGGTGTGACTACCATTTGGCTTCAAATTAGCATCAATTCTTACACTTGCACACTTTGTACACTTGCACAAAGTCAAGGACTTTGTAGGACTAGAGTCAGGTGCATGGTTTACCAATTATGCCACGCAGGTGCCAATGATCATCAATTTCATATGTAGATTGAAGCACAGCCATTAACTGAAACATAAACAGCTGTATAGGAGGCTTAAAACTGGATGAGGAACAAGCAAACTACGCTACTAAGGTGAGGCTGTGGAAGACAGTTTCATGCCATAGGTCATACACCATGACAAGACTGAGCAAAGCAACAAGAAACAAGGTAGCTATATTGTATCAATAAGGTCCTTCCAGGCAAAGATTTCAAAGTACACTGGGGTTTCAAGATGTACTGTTTAAGCTCTTTTGAAAAACCACAAGGAAACAGGCAACACTGAGGACCAGGGACACATTGGCCACCAAGGAAACTTAATGCAGCAGGTGAAAGACATGTCATGCTTAATTTCCTCTGACATCGGAAGATGTCCAGTAGAGAAGTCTGACCAAAAGTGGTCTCAATGGGAGAATTGCAGCCAAAAAAAACATACCTTTGATGTGGAAACAAGGCTAAGCGACTCAATTATGTGCAAAAACATAAGAACTGAGGTGCAGAAAAATGGCAGCAGATGCTCTGGACTGAGGAGTCAAAATTTGAAATATTTGGCTGTAGCAGTTTGTTTGCTAAGGGCTGGAAAGCAGTACGATAATGAGTGTCTGCAGGCAACAGTGAAGCCTGGTGGAGGTTCCTTGCGGGTTTGGGGCTGCATTTTTGCAAATGGAATTGAAGATTTGGCAGGGTCAGTAGTGTCCTTATGCTGAGAAATAAAGGCAGATACTTATTCATCATACCATACCATTATGCAGCAGGACAACTCCAAACATACAGCTAATGTCATTAAGAAATAACTTCAGCGTAAAGATGAACAAGGAGTCCTGGAGGTGATGGTTTGGCCCCAAGAGGGCCTTGATCTCAACATGAAGTCTATCTGGGATTACAAGAAGAGACAGAATTTGAGGCAGCCTACATCTACAGAAGATATGTGGTTAGTTCTCCAAGATGTCAGGAACAACTACCTGCCAAGTTTCTTCAAAAACTGTGTGCAAGTGTATCTAGAACTGGTGTTGTTTTGAAGGCAAAGGGTGGTCACACCAAGTATTGATTTTATTTTGATTTCTCTTCTATTCATTTACTTTCCATTTTGATAATTGATAAAAATAAACAATTAACACTTCTACTGTATCTCTGAAAGCATTCTCAATGTACAGCATTTTTTCACACCTGCCTAAAACTTTTGCATAGTAGTGTATGTGCCACAGGATAGGAAACATTTTACAACTCTGTATGGCCCACCAAACTAAACATTGCCAAGAAGAGCCCCAAAAAAATCCTTATGGAAATAAGGAAGTACATGCCCCCCCCCAGAGCCTTTAGATGGAGCAAAAGTGGATACAGCTCAACATGCAGACCAGGAGAGGAGCCCAAAACTTAGCAACGTCACCTCTGTGGGAGAAAGGATTCCAGCCAGGCAGAAGCCTCTAAGGAGCTGTGAAAAAGCGGACAGTCTCTCCATCCAGCACATTCAACTTTGCAGGCAATAATTCACTATATTTGATTACCTAAGCTCTCATAGCAACCTTAACTATTTTAAAGGACCTTTACATTTTTTGGGTTCAAAAGACTAGTCCAGGAAGAGTAAAAGATTCCCATTACAATAAGTTAGGTTGCTAGTGCCACATGCTGCCCAAAGAATCTCATCCCTGAAATTCAGCAGGCAAAGAATCAGTATGTGAGGCAGGAGCCTACCAGGTCAGGTTTAGGCGTCATACAATGTTCACTTTCTACCGTAAAGTAAGGAGAATGTTGGGCGGCTGTAACTCCTCCACAAACAGAAACAGTCTCTTTCCCTCTACGTACTCAGCCAACCCCACAATCTGGAGATTATTTCTTCTTTGCTATATATTCCAGGGCTGTGAGTTTTGTTTGCAAGGAGCAGATAGTAGCAGTGTGTGCCCCACAGTAGTGACTTCCACATAGCTAACACGCTGATCAGGAGTGGTGAGTCGAGAGGGAATTTTGTGTAGTTCTTGCAGAATCAGGTCAATATTTAACTGTACAGCCTCTATCTTGCATGTCAGAGCTGCCCGGTAGGTAGTAATAGCTGCCATAATATGAGAAAAGCTAAGCCCCCCCTCTCCCTACCTTAGGTTGTCAAGAGGATTTGTGAGGCACACCACTGAGGAAAGCAGGGCGGCTTACCTTGCCATCTTGGCTACAGCCCCTTTACTTGGGTTTTAATTTTTGGCTGGTGCTGGTTACTTCAGTGATGCTGTACAGAACTGTGGAAGGAGTTGTAAGTGAATACATATGAAATGAAGGTAAAGTTTGCAGATGTTGGGACAGGTAGTACCTATTGTGGGTGCCTTTAGCCTGGTGTCATTATGCCAAGAGAGTAAATGCATGTGTGGAATAACAGAGCCCAAGCTGCTTAATTTCACAGCTAACTTCTGTAGACTACATCCACAATTGTCCCAGATACATACAGACAATTAATAATAAACCCTAGCTCTTGTGTGTTTAAAGGGAATCTCTGCATCCATTGCTGACATCCTCATGAAATGCTACTTTAATGAATCTGTCTTTGACTTTAATATTTCCAAGTTACTGACCTGGAACAAGTAGACTATAACTTAAGTCATAGTAAAATCATAACTCCAGTACAACTATGCGTATTCTTGGTGACTCAGAAAGGATTGAAGCAAGTGGTTCATATTGACAACAAAGTTATTAACATTTTTAGAAGAATATTAGCACAATATCAGCCTATATTCCCTTTAGTTGAGATTTACTATAGGGTAGACCTCCTTCTTATAAAGATGCTACCAGGTAGCATGGCATTAGATAAAGCTAGAGCAGGATTTAAAGCTGAATTACAGGAATTCGACCACTTTATCAAAACTGAAGGCACACTATGTATAAGTTTGAAGAGCTGCATGACATCTCCTAGGTTTGTTTCTATTATGTACTTTTGACAGGTTCATTGCCCTGCGAGAAACACTCAGAGGATCAAATAGAGCAGCTATGCCCACACCTCCTCTCTGCTGCCCATTCACAGAAGGTGTTCACATAATAACAAGGCTTCTGTAATTGGGCAGGAGGAGGGGAGGGGCAAGCATAGCAGCTGCAGTGACTCTTATGTTCAAGATGCAGAGCTCAGAAGGATCAGTGTCACTCTCCTAGAACTACAGTGATAGCTGTCTTCCAAGAGTAATATAAAGCTGTCAGATGTAAATAATGGAGCTAAGTCCAGGAGGTGTCATTCACTTCATTGGACTTAACTCATAGTGTGCCCTCAATTTTTAGAAAGGAGCTGGATTCCTAGAATTTAGCTTTAACATGACTGCTAAATTACACAAAATCTGTCTCTACCTTCCTTGATTCTCTTTCCCTGGCTTCTGTTTGCTATTCACTATATAAGATACCATTGTTTGTTGTAGGGATAAACCTCCCATATCTTATAGCATACAGTATAACAAGTAGGTCTAGCAAGCACAGAGGAAGACATTACTCTGCAGTAGTAATAATATCTGTGCTGCCACGCAACTTTAACTGTCTAGCAGTTGTTATTACATGTTATGTTATGCTATGTTATTGGTATCATCCTTGCACCCCTGCTGTTTCTGGCTAGTTGGTTGCTCCCACCCTCCATTTCCAGCTGTAACTTCATTTTGTTTAGTTGTTATGAAGAGACTGCAGAGTGTGGAAGCTGCGTAACTTCATTGGAAATTTAACTATGGAAAAGTCTCTATGTTTATGCCTTTGCTAACTTGAAGCATACAGAAGCATTGGAGAACACCTCTGGAATCTTTATTCATTGAGTAAACTATCTGTTAAAGTCATCATTCAACCTGCTGCACACACTTTCAGACTGGGTCTACAAGAAGGTCACAGGTACAATCGATGCTGAGACAGAACAGTAAATTTCCAAAAGAATCCATCACATGGTTATCTCTGCAGCTTCAGAAACATGAGTAAACACATGCCCATGTGAATAACAAACGCCCTAAGACAGGAACCCATCGTCAGACTGTGCACTGAAAGACAATGCCTGTGTGTTACTGCTGCAGTCACCAGAAGCATTACTCTGCATATGAAGCCAGCCACCTACTGAATGCTCCATTGCTGTTACAGCCTTTACTGCCAGGGATTGCTGGTCTGTGCTATGGACCCATTACTCTAGTAATACCAGCTTATACAAGTTTTGCATTTATTGAGGAGCCATAAGTACCTTTTGAACTGTGTAAGGGCTGTGTATCATAGCTATATCAAGTCCCAAGGATTCATCATTGTCAAGCTGTTTGGGTGGTGAATCCAGTACCTGAATCTACTAAAATAACTGTATATTCCTGCCTGTATAAAGTGATAGTGAATTGTGCACTGAGCTGAGCTATCCAGTCTGAACCAGTTGCAGCACTAGCTGGCTCATTGTCACAAATATCCAGCTTCTCAGCTCAGCCTGCTTACTAACAGAAGTCACTACTTACAGAGCTCTCGCAGATTTCTAACAAGACACCAAAACTACAGTACTTGTCATTATGTCTGCCAGAGATCCCATAGAGTTACCTGCATTTAGTCAAGATAAAGCAGACTCCTTACTTCATTCTCCTCGTCCTGTTAGAGCCCCTCATCCATCCTTGAAGGCAAGGGAGGCTTATGAAACAAGTAAGTAAGAAACATCTAGTAACCTGACTGCATTATGGGAAAAGACTTTAAGTTGTATAACAGCCACTAATGAAACTAGCAACAATTCTGAGCAATTGAACACTGCTCTCTCAAGGGTTAAGAAGGCATTTGAGAATTATAAAAGACTTTCTGAGAAGTACTATTACCTATTGTCACATTCCAACATAGAGGAAGCTGCATTGGAATTAAAGGACTTTACTTCTACTGACCAGCAGAGGCATAGCACATATCTTGAAGCAAAGGCACAGATAGAAGGTAGATTAGCACAACTACATGAAACTACATCCTGTAAATCTGCTTCTTCCAGACACTCAGGAAAATCATCTAGATCTGCCCGCTCATATCATAAATCTTCTTCTAAGTCATTACGGTCCTGCTCTATAAGGTCAATGCTGAGCGACCAAATACTCAAAGCTCGCCAAAAGGTTGCAGTAGCCCAGGTTCAAGTCGTCTGCTCTGAAAAAGAAGCAGCCTTCAAGGTAGAAGCTAAATGCAAGGAAGCAGAAGCTTAACGCATTCAAGCAAGAATACAAGCAGAAACAGAGGCTCAGCTAGAAATTCTTCTGAAGAATAGAGAAAAGGAAGTAGCTTTAGCAGAGTTATCTGTCTAAGAGCAAGCCCTATTGGAAGAAGAAGGAGCAGTGTGTACCAGCTTGGCTGCTTGCCAAGACCCTGTTGAAAGGACCCTACAGTTTGTCTTAACTCAGAACCACGACAATACAGTCCCACCTACAGTTGGAGATTCTTCTCATAATTATCCAGCAAGTGGATCAGAAGGCAATGTGTCGCCAAAGCAAGCTGGTCAACTAGACACACCTACTAACAGAGACCCTCCACAATGTAACGCTCCTGCGTTTTATGTATGATGTGGATTTACAGCTGCAGAAATATTCCACTTCAGTAGTCATGTAGAGAAATGCTGAGACACCAATCCCAACTCCCAAAGACTCATCATGTGTGGATGATCTCAATTCAGCAAGCAAATACACACACTCAATAAGATGTTCCTAGAGTGACTTATGTATATAGTAACACAGTGATGATAGGCTGAAGAGAGAGGTTGGGTAGAGATGGTAGATGACAGACACTTGAAAGGAAATGTTCTTGAAAGTAAGATAGTAGCAGATGGGATGCAGATAGGTTAGCAATCATGTATGGTAGCAGATGATAGAGTAGCAGGTGAACATACAGGAGAGACCAACCCAGTGCAAGAGCAAATGGTAGTAGGCTCAAGAGCTAGCAATCTTAGATAATGCAGATGTAATAATAGTCCTTAGTATGCAGAGCTAGATAGTGTAAGCTTTAGTATGAAGGTTTATAGAGGTTTCCCCTGTGGGGTACTTATCACTAGTAGCAATGTAGCAGAGGAGAGGTTCGTCAAGAGCGGATGATCCGGTAGCGGGATACAGGGATCAGCGCAGCGTGGTTCCGACAGCGAGGTATGCTTGCAAGCATGAGAGCTTCAAGACAGGTTAGCATCAAGGCACAAAGCAGGTTGAACGAACACATGTGAGTGAGAGCTGGTGATTTAAATAGCTGTTCAGTCCAGCGCTCAGTGATGACAGCACTCTTAAAGGGAAACACACCTATATGTGCTTCATCTATCTAGGTAGATGGAACGCACCCGGAAATGATGTGATAGGAGGCACTGAGAGTGCCAGAACCTTACAGTACCCCCCCCCCGTAAGGCCGGCTCCGGAAGGCCTCTAAGGCTGGTTGTCGATATAAGAATCGGAAAAAGCTGGTTGCCGATGTGAGAATCGGAAAAGACTGGTTGCCGATACGAGAATCGGATAACACTGGTTGCCGATACGAGAATCGGATAATACTGGTTGCCGATACGAGAATCGGATAAGACTGGTTGCCGATACGAGAATCGGATAAGACTGGTTGCCGATACGAGAATCGGATAAGACTGGTTGCCGATACGAGAATCGGATAAGACTGGTTGCCGATACGAGAATCGGGTAAGACTGGTTGCCGATACGAGAATCGGATAAGACTGGTTTCCGATACGAGAATCGGATAATACTGGTTGCCGATACGAGAATCGGATAAGACTGGTTGCCGATACGAGAATCGGATAAGACTGGTTGCCGATACGAGAATCGGATAAGACTGGTTGCCGATACGAGAATCGGATAAGGCTGGTTGCCGATACGAGAATCGGATAAGACTGGTTGCCGATACGAGAATCGGATAAGACTGGTTGCCGATGTGAAAATCGGATAAGGCTGGTTGCCGATACGAGAATCGGATAAGACTGGTTGCCGATACGAGAATCGGATAAGACTGGTTGCCGATACGAGAATCGGATCAGGTTGGTAACCGATGTGAGAATCGGATCACTTGTTGCCGATATGAGAATCGGATCAGGTTGGTTGCCGATATGAGAATCGGGAAAAGACTGGTTGCCGATGCGAGAATTGGATAAGACTGGTTGCCGATACGAGAATCGGATAAGACTGGTTGCCGATGTGAAAATCGGAAAAAAACTGGTTGCCGATGCGAGAATCGGATAAGATTGGTTGCCGATACGAGAATCGGATAAGACTGGTTGCCGATGTGAAAATCGGAGAAAAAAAAAAACTGGTTGCCGATGCGAGAATCGGATAAGATTGGTTGCCGATATGAGAATCCGGAAAAGACTGGTTGCCGATGCGAGAAATCGGATAAAGCTGGTTGCCGATATGAGAATCGGATCAGGTTGGTAACCGATCTGAGAATCGGATCACTTGTTGCCGATATGAGAATCGGATCAGGTTGGTAACCGTTGTGAGAATCGGATCACTTGTTGCCGATATGAAAATCGGATCAGGTTGGTAACCGATGTGAGAATCGGATCACTTGTTGTTAGGGTGTCTGCTACATGAACCCCTCACTAGAATCAGACGCATAACCATCCGAAGTAATCCTAGTAGTCCTAGCAACCAATGCTTCTTCAAACATCCTCAGATCCTTCCTACATACCACCGTGCCATTAGAAGCGCGTACGCAGTCAGGTGCAAGAATCTCAATGTTTTCATTGGAAGCTAGAAATGTACTTGCAAAAATAGGAGTATCTATACCAACATCTGCCAATTTCTGGGTGTCCTTTTCTGATATAGAACGGGGACAGGGCTGGCAACAGCCTTGGTAATTTCCAGGCTGTTTTTCAGGGAAGACAGTTCGGATTCGCCTGGCCTCCATTGGGAGAGCCTTAGGCCTATGGGGTCTGGTTGGGCAGGATGTAATGAAATGTCCCCCTTCTCCACAATAAAAACAAAGGCCACAGATTCTCCTGTGATCTTTTTTTTTTTTGTAAGGACAACTTAGTATGTACGGCACCAATCTCCATAGGCTCCTCATCCATCTCTGTAGGATCAGGGTTCAAATGAGATGTGTCAGAGTGACAAGGCTGACTGTTTAAGGCAGGCTTGGACCATGACCAGGCAGGATCACCATATTCCTATATTCATATATGCGTTTTATGTATGATGTGGATTTACAGCTGCAGAAATATTCCACTTCAGTAGTCATGTAGAGAAATGCTGAGACACCAATCCCAACTCCCAAAGACTCATCATGTGTGGATGATCTCAATTCAGCAAGCAAATACACACACTCAATAAGATGTTCCTAGAGTGACTTATGTATATAGTAACACAGTGATGATAGGCTGAAGAGAGAGGTTGGGTAGAGATGGTAGATGACAGACACTTGAAAGGAAATGTTCTTGAAAGTAAGATAGTAGCAGATGGGATGCAGATAGGTTAGCAATCATGTATGGTAGCAGATGATAGAGTAGCAGGTGAACATACAGGAGAGACCAACCCAGTGCAAGAGCAAATGGTAGTAGGCTCAAGAGCTAGCAATCTTAGATAATGCAGATGTAATAATAGTCCTTAGTATGCAGAGCTAGATAGTGTAAGCTTTAGTATGAAGGTTTATAGAGGTTTCCCCTGTGGGGTACTTATCACTAGTAGCAATGTAGCAGAGGAGAGGTTCGTCAAGAGCGGATGATCCGGTAGCGGGATACAGGGATCAGCGCAGCGTGGTTCCGACAGCGAGGTATGCTTGCAAGCATGAGAGCTTCAAGACAGGTTAGCATCAAGGCACAAAGCAGGTTGAACGAACACATGTGAGTGAGAGCTGGTGATTTAAATAGCTGTTCAGTCCGGCGCTCAGTGATGACAGCACTCTTAAAGGGAAACACACCTATATGTGCTTCATCTATCTAGGTAGATGGAACGCACCCGGAAATGATGTGATAGGAGGCACTGAGAGTGCCAGAACCTTACACACAACTACCGCATGTCACAAAATCAAGTGAATCAACCTACGCAGCTCATGTGCCACCACAACCCTATGTGCATAGAGATTACAAGGGCACAGCAGAAGACTATAGAATGAACTCTATACCCCCTTTAATACAGCTCTCTTTAACTTCAAATGCTCAGAGACCTTCAGACGACAGACTCTTACCTAGATTAAACCCATCTGCAACACCTTTCTCTCCACCTACCAGCCAACATCATATACCAACCATGGTCCTAGACGGCGCACCATCAGTACCCCCTGTGGCTATAAAAACTGAAAGCACTGACATTGCAGAGTTCAGCAAGTATATGATTCGACGAGAGTTGATTACAACTGGACTGTCTAGATTTCATGACCGCCCAGAGAACTACAGGAGTTGGAGATCTACATTTAAGGCGGTAACCAAGAACTTGGACATTGAACCTCAAGCAGAACTTGACTTACTACTAATAAAGTGGTTGGGGCGTCAATCTTCAGAACAAGTAAAGAGACTTAAATCTGTCTACATTTATAACTTTAAAGCAGGCCTTGATGCTGCCTGGGAACGTCTAGAACAAGACTATGGGAGCCCCGAAGTCATTGAATCTGCCTTATTCCAGAGACTAAACGACTTTCCTAAGATCTCTGTTAAGGACAATCATAAGCTTAGAGAGTTAGGTGACCTCCTTCATGAACTTGAAATTGCTAAGTTAGATCCTAGTTTACCAGGTCTTAGCAATTTAGACACTGTTCAGGGCGTAAATCCTATTGTAGCAAAGTTGCCCAGTTATCTTCAGGGAAAGTGGACTAGTGTAGGATCAAAGTATAAGTATGAGCATCATGTTTCCTTCCCTCCCTTTTCTTATTTAGCAGAGTTTGTGCGGAAGGTTGCAAGATCCAAGCTTCTTCTATCCAGATACAACCACCATTCCTTTAACTACTTCAAGGGGTATTGCCACCAACAGTAAATTCAAGGATATAAGGCATCCTATTGCTGTGAGGAAGACCGCGATAGCATCCAACGTCTTAGCTACAGACATTAAAGCTAGCAATCTTAATCAACAGTGTCCTATTCATAATGCGCCACACTCTCTCTCCAAATGTCGTGCATTTAAGGACAAGCCTATTGAAGAACGCAAGTCATTTCTCAAAGAGCATAATATCTGTTTTAAGTGTTATGCATCCTCCAATCATTTAGCTAGAGACTGTAGATCGCCATCAGATGTTCTCTCTGTAACAGTGCCAAACATGTGGACACTCTTCATTCAGGCCTGTTCAAAAGGAAACCTTCACGTGGCAGCAACTCCAAGACTACATCAGATGATGGCGGGGAGAAAACTGAGCAATATGCCAAACCCATAACCACAAGGTGTACAGAGGTATGTGGAGAAGGGCTTCATAGCAAGTCTTGTAGCAAGATATGTCTTGTAAGGGTTTTTCCTGAAGGATGTCCACAAAATTCCATAAAAATGTATGCCATACTCGATGATCAGAGCAATCGCTCATTGGCCAGTAGAGAATTCTTTGACCTATTCAACATTCAAGGAGAGACCTGGTCCTATACCTTGCAGACATGTCCAGGAAAGATCAATACTTCTGGAAGAAGAGCCCATGGCTTCATAGTTGTGTCAGAATATGAGGACACAGAGTTTCCTCTTCCAACTCTAATCGAATGTGGTCAGCTACCGAACAACAGAGAAGAAATCCCCACACCAGAGGTTGCACGTCATCACCCTCATTTGAGCCACATTGCTAACTACATTCCACCACTTAACAAGGATGTTAAGATTTTGATTCTACTAGGGAGGGACATTCCTAGAGTTCATAAAATAAGAGAGTTATGTAACGGTCCAGATGATGCTCCTCAGGCCCAGAAACTTGATCTTGGATGGGTGATAATAGGAGAAGTCTATTTAGACCAATCTCACAAGCTCTTGGATGTAGCTTCCTACAAAACTAATGTTACCTATCCATTGATGAAACGTCCATTGCACTATTATATGAAGGAAAGACTTAATTTAAAAAAATGAAGTTCCATATCAAGCACTTCAAAGTATTAACTGCAAGCTCACTTCTCAAAAGGACTTTGGTGATTCAGTGTACCAGACTACTTGTGATGACAACAAGATTGCTCCTTCAGTCGAAGACAAGGAGTTCATCAAGATTATAGATGAAGAGTTCTTCAAGGACAATTCCAACAGTTGGGTAGCTCCATTACCCTTCCGAGTACCAAGGCTTACTCTCCCTAACAATCGAGAACAAGCTTTAACCAGATTTGCTGCACTTAAGAAAACTTTCCGTAACAAACCTGAGATGCAAGAGCACTTTCTAGCATTCATGCAGAAGATTTTAGATAACCTTCACGCTGAGCCAGCACCAGACCTTAAGAAAGGTGAAGAATGCTGGTAGCTTCCATCCTTTGGAGTCTACCATCCTCGTAAACTGGGGCAAATCAGAATAGTCTTTCACTCAAGCGCTCAGTTCCAGGGAACCTCTCTAAATAACGTTTTTCTAACTGGTCCAAATCTAACGAACAACCTTATAGGAGTGTTGATGCGGTTCAGGAAGGAACCAATTGCCCTGACAGCTGACGTCCAACAGATGTTCCACTGTTTCATAGTCAAAGAGGACCACAGAAATTATCTCAGGTTCTTGTGGCACCGCAACAATGACATTAATGATCAGGTGATAGATTATCGCATGAGAGTCCATGTCTTTGGAAATAGTCCATCTCCTGCCGTGGCAACTTATGGACTGAGAAAAACAGCGCAGGAAGGTGAAAGGGAATTCGGATCTGACACCAGGCAATTTATTGAGAGAGATTATTATGTAGACGATGGCCTAAAATCCTTCTCAACACCTGAAGAAGCCGTCAATTTGATAAAAAGGACCCAACAGCTCCTGTAGACTGCTAACTTGAGGCTTCATAAGATCGCATCTAATAGCAGCGAAGTAATGAGGGCTTTCAATCCAGAAGATCACGCTAAGGATTTGAAGGATTTGAAGGATTTGGACTTGGGAGTAGATTCCCTGCCCATGCAAAGAAGTCTCGGTCTTCTCTGGAATGTAACTTTAGACACATTCACCTTTCAAGTCTCTGACGCTAAGAAGCCATTCACCAGACGTGCAGTCTTGTCAACTGTTAACAGCCTTTACGATCCCCTAGGCTTTATGACTCCAGTTACCATCCAAGAGAGATCCATACTTCGTCAGCTTACTGAGAGAGTGACAGATTGGGATGCCCCTCTGCCAGTAGACCTACTGCCTAAATGGGAGAAATGGAGAAACTCCTTGAAGGTACTGGAAGAACTTAATATCCCACGCTGCTATTCACCCACCTCAGTTTCAAGAAGTCTGAGGAAAGAGATTCACATCTTTTGTGATGCATCTACTGAAGCCATAGGGTTGTGGCTTATCTCAAGATCATAGATCCGTCCGGGAGACCCCATGTCGGGTTTCTACTAGGAAGCGCCAAGTTAGCTCCAAAACCTGCTCACACTATTCCAAGATTAGAATTGTGTGGTGCAACCCTAGCTGTTGAAGTCGCAGAATTACTGTAAAATGAAATGGACATTGAAATCGATCAGATTAAGTACTACACTGACAGCAAGGTAGTGCTTGGTTATATATGCAACAGTGTGAGAAGGTTCTATGCGTATGTGGCTAACAGAGTAGAAAGAATAAGGAAAAACAGTAGACCTGAACAATGGAACTATGTTCCGACTGGTTTGAATCCCGCAGACATTGCCACTAGGTCAGTGCCAGCAGTTGTCCTCACACAAACCATTTGGTTTTCAGGACCCAAGTTTTTAATGGAAAACAACAAGAGAAGAGCGCACCAACCTTGTGCATTACCACTTAAAAGTTTATTAAAATCAAAGAAGGGTAGCGTACAATATACTCACAAATGTAGCATATGAACAAGCATATAGGAAATGGGCACCGCTCGCTTCCAGGACACTTCTCTACTGCTGGATAGCGTGATGGCGTCCTCAAAACCTGATGTGGCTTACGCGTTTCGAGGGAGGAACCTCTTCCTCAGAGTCAAAATCGCCACTGACCCACCATGCACTCCTAGGAAGTTATATAGCCAGTGGCCACCGCCCACACCACCCGGACCCCGCCCTGGGAGGGGCAAAAGGTCAGGGACAGGTGTAGGAGAAAACAAACTGGGGTGCGTGTCCCAATGGTCAGGTGCATGCAATAAATGATGTTCATAATATGGCAGTAGCACTGAGTGCAAAACAACCAAGGATAGCATGATGGTGGTAATGGCCCAAAAAGTTTCGTCCCATTCTTCACAGGCTTCTAGTTGTTCAACTGTCTTAGGTCTTCTTTGTCGCATCTTCCTCTTTATGATTCACCAAATGTTTTCTATGGGTGAAAGATCTGAACTGCAGACTGGCCATTTCAGTACATGGATCCTTCTTCTACGCAGCCATGATGTTGTAATTGATGCAGTATGTGGTCTGGCATTGTCATGTTGGAAAATGCAAGGTCTTCCCTGAAAGAGACGAGATCTGGATGGAAGCAAATGTTGTTCTAGAACTTGGATATACCTTTCAGCATTGATGGTGCCTTTCCAGATGTGTAAGCTGCTCATGCAACCCCATAACATCAGAGATGCAGGCTTCTGAACTGAGCGTTGATAACAACTTGGGTTGTCCTTGTCCTCTTTAGTCCGGTTGACATGGCGTCCCTTTTTTCCAAAAAGAACTTGATTCATCTGACCACAGAACAGTTTTCCACTTTGCCACAGTTCATTTTAAATGAGCCTTGGCCCAGAGAAAACGCATGCGCTTCTGAATTATGTTTAGATATGGCTTCTTTATTGGCCTATAGAGTTTTAGCCAGCAATGGCGAATGGCATGGTGGATTGTGTTCACTGACAATGTTTTCAGGAAGTATTCCTGAGCCCATGTTGTGATTTCCATTACAGTAGCATTCCTGTATGTGATGCAGTGCCGTCTAAGGGCCCGAAGATCACGGGCATCCAGTATAGTTTTCTGGCCTTGACCCTTACGCACAGAGATTGTTCCAGATTCTCTGAATCTTTGGATGATATTATGCACTGTAGATGATGATAACTTCAAACTCTTTGCAATTTTTCTCGGAGAAACTCCTTTCTGATATTGCTCCACTATTTTTCGCTGCAGCATTGGGGGAAATGGTGATCTTCTGCCCATCTAAACTTCTGAGAGACACTGCCACTCTGAGAGGTTCTTTTTATACCCAATCTTGTTGCCAATTGACCTAATAAATTGCAAATTGGTCCTCCAGCTGTTCCTTTTATGTACATTTATCTTTTCCAGCCTCTTATTGCTACCTGTCCCAACATTTGTGGAATGTGTAGCTCTCATGAAACCCAAAATGAGCCAATATTTGGCATGACATTTCAAAATGTCTCACTTTCAACATTTGATGTGTTATCTATATTATATTGTGAATAAAATATAAGTTTATGAGATTTGTAAATTAGTCCATTCCTTTTTTACTCACAATTTGTACAGTGTCCCAACTTTTTTGGAATTGGGTTTGTACAAACAGGTATTATTAACAAAGGGTACAATAAGAGTCCTACCTTGTCTATATGCCCAGGTATACAGTATATAGAAGTTATATTTATATATTAATAAAGATTCCTCTAGATGAATGTTGCGGCAAAGCCCGGTTGCAGGGACCCCTAAGGATGATCATGGTGTTGGAGACCTGAAGACAAGATCTGCAGTGATGGGGAAACTCTCAAGCCATTATCCAACTAACCTGAAACACAGCTTCTGTGTAAAACTGTGGTGTGGCAGGAGAATTCAGAGTCAACCTATCTTTTCTGTGCTTCCTAGTTTCTAATCTGACATGCAACTAGACCTCTAACTACCATAAGTGGTTGTCAGGTGACTAACCTGGCTCTAGCCTTTATTGGTTATTGAGCCCTGAGCTAGCTATAGAATCCCAGACCAGAAGGGACACGGTTAACTAAAAAAAAACAGTAGCTGTATACAAACTGAAATACTGAATTGAACTGAAAAAAAAGAGCTTACCTACTAATTTACTGGAAGGTGACCACTACACACATACAGTAGCACAGACCTAGTTATCTGGCACTGTGCATGTGAGATATCAATAGGACAGAAATAAGCCTGTCACAAGGATTTAGATACACACTCAAGAAGCTATTGGCAGCTGCAGTTAGACTAATAAAACATTGGAATACTTGCCTAATAGTCTTTGTTTCTGGTCTGGTGAAAATACAGCAGCAGTAGTAGCTCCTGTGTGTATCAGGACATGTGGCTCAGTTCTTTCTCCACTTCCTCTTTTTGGGGTTTCTGACCCAGAAACACAGAGACAAGAAGTGATGTGCATAAATAATTTCTGTAAACATTAGGCGGCAGAGCCACCTACAGACAGTAGAGGGCATCAGATCCCTACATGTTAATATAACATAAATCAGAACACAGGGACATCTCTTTGCCAACTGTATGAAACCAAAACCACCTAAGTGGTTATCCATTAAAAAATAAAAGGTAATATGCTAAATTGGATACCCACCTGCCAGGACCCTGATCTGAACCTGCAACCTCTGCTGTGTCTGGCAGTATTTCTTCTTGCTGAGTCACACAAGATGCTGGACAGCCCCTGCCTCATTTCTTAGACAACCTTGCCTTGTGTCTTGTTTCTTCTTAACCTTAATCCTTTTGCTATTTCCATTAACTTCCTATTTAAGCCATGCCTTCTGCACTTCCTGTCTAACAGATTATTATGCTCTCTCCAGCCAATATCTCACCCTTGTTACGCCTGCTGTCACCCGTATCTTTGCTACCCCTAGTTACTGACCTGTGGCTTGTTCCTCAACTGCGTTTCCGAATAATGCCAACCTTAAACCACTTGTTACAGACCTTTGGTTTGTTCCTCAACTGTGCTTTTGCTTGATCCCAACCTGAAACTACTTGTTACCAACCTTTGGCTTGTTTACTGACTACGCTTCTGCCTGATCCCTACTTGCTATATCTGCTACTGGACTTCAGCCTGCTCACCTCCTTGCGGGGCAATTCTGAGGACAGCGACCTGGTACTAATATGCAGCAAAATCCATCTCCACCACTAGGAGCTCTGGGGAATCCCTGAATTTAAACCAGGGCTTGCCGTACTCCTTCTTCAGTGGTAGATCAATAAAGGTCTTATATAAATTGGTCACTATAAAACAACCAGAGGTATCAAAACCACAAAGTTACTTTAAGACAAACTCAAACCTCAATTTCTGAGGTTTCTGAGGTTTTTTTTGATATGCACAAATGCCATCCTTCTTATGAACTTTAGCCAAAAAAAAAAAAAAACTGAGGATATTACCTTTAAATAAATCTTTGAGTGTGTGCAGAGAGGACACTCACAACTGAGGTAACATTTTGGCTATATACTCCCTCCTAATTACCTCAAATTACAAACTATGGCACAAATTGACATAGAGGGCAAAAGGAGCACTCATTGACATACAACAGTGGCAAGAGTAGGCAACCATACCTTGAAATTACATTTTTAATTGAGTCAAATTATAATGCATTGATGTGATGACGCATGGTACCTGCCAATCTATCGAAATTGGCTGCTTATGTTTCCCCCTACTGCTTCAGAAACTGTGGACAGATAGGAAGTCTATATGATGGACATGCCCCAAAATATAGATATTCTACATAAGATCTTATAAAATGGTCTACTCCATTACCTGAGATACCTCAACCATTGATTTTGTATATTTTCTAGTTGCTAAAATAGCCATAGCTAAATCCTGGAAAACTGTTTTGATAATATTATAACAGTAAAAACAAAGATCAACTGGATCATAAGTGGCAAACTAACTAGTGTGTTATTGTTGTTCAGTCATTTAGTCGTGTCCGACACTTCGTGACCTCATGAACCATAACGCGCCAGGCTTTTCTGTCCTCCACTGCCTCCTGGAGCTTGCTTAACTTCATGTTCATTGTTTCAATGATGCTATCAATCCATCTTGTTTTCTGTCATTCTCTTTTTCTTTCCATGTTTCCCAGCCTCAGGGTCTTCTCCAATGAGTCCTCTCTTCGCATTAGGTGGCCAAAGTATTCGAGATTAAGCTAAACTAACTAGCGTACTGAAAGATAAAATGGCTCTTTTTAACACCACATGGGATCCTTTGAAATCTCGCTGTTCATAATCATGTTTTAATGATGCTACTCCCTAACTTCCCTTTCCACATGCTGAGGTAAATCTATTCTACTTCATTATTTTCCTTTCAACTTCTCTTTTTCCATTTTCCATACAATCTTCTCACATAAAACTCAACTTTATTGTGTTCTGCATCATACTGTATAGTTACACTTTTTGGTTAACCAACACAATGTTGGTATCTGATAATGTTATATCACTGTTTCTCTATCAGAATAGAGGTACTCACCGAGGCCGAGATGCCGAGAGCGGTTCGCTGTTGCGACTAAGCGCACTCCGCCCCTCTGGAGGTGATACAGAGGGTGGATGGCACAAAGAGGCACAAGCTACCAGCAGGCAGGTAGAGCTTGCGTGGAGGTCCTGTAGAACTGAAGCAGAGACTGATCAGGATCCAGCAGAAGAAGTCCGGAGCAGGCTGAGGGTCAAACACAGGTAAGCAGACAATCCAGGTCACAGGCTGAGGGTCAAGGCACTGGAGATAGGAGACAAGACTAGGTCACAAGCAGAAGGTCAAAGCACAGGAGACTGAAGGTAAATCCGGGTCGCAGGCAGAGGGTCAAACACAGGTAAGCAAAAGCAAAGTCCGTAAAACAAGCAAAGGTCGGGTCCAGGAGAAGAGCAGAGTAGGTCAGGGTCAATCCGGGTCACAGCAGGTAAATGATCACACAGGAACTCATGTACAGGAAGCTGAAAGACAAACCAGCAATTATTCTGAGCACTTGCTCAGCTTTTATAGGCAGCCAGGAAGTCATGTGGAAGTCATGTGGTGCTTGTCATATGATGACCAGTCTGCAGCTGAAGGTTTCTCTGACACTCCTTCTCTACAAAGAGAGAAGAGCTGGTGGTCATCCATTAGCTTTCTAGACACACAAAAATCAATCAAGTAAATGAAATGGGCCAAATATCTGTTCAGCAGAAAGCGGCCAACGTTCAGCCCGTGTGTACATCAACCTGTCCAACAGAAACAATCCAAATGGGCCTATCTATCTTCTCAAAGCTAGGAAATCAACCTCCTTTAAAGTTTACAATGGTACCTGGAAAGCATATTTGGCTTGCTGCAAGGCAAGGAATTCCTATTCCAGGACATTCTCCATGTTTTAAAATATGTTTTATCTCCAGTCAGGACTGATTCTTTGCCTGGCCCTATCAGGGATATTCCTTTGTCTGCACTTACTTACAAACTGACCCTTCCGTTGCCATTACCGCAGTAAGATAAGTTTCCGAGTTGGCTGCATTAACCCTTAAAGAACCCTTTTTTGTGTTATGGAGGAATAAGGTTGCATTCAGGACTAAGCCCTTTTTAATCTAAAGTGTTTTTTTTTTTCTTTCACCTCTACCAGGACATTATGCTCCATTCTCTCTAGCCTGTTCCAAGACATTTCAAGTTTTGTCCCTATTGCCCAGATGTAATGAGAGCTGCTGGAGTTTTCTCACAGCTATTGCCTCACTTACAGTATATTGACTGACACTCTTTTTTCGTCCCTTTTGAAGCATACTTTAAACAACAGGCTGCATCTTCTTCCACTATTTGTATGTGAAATAGGCAGCTTATCATTTGAGTTTATCAGTTAAGAACATGTTTCCTCCTTTTCTTGTTAAACTGCACTCCACTAGGTCTGTTAGTGCTTCTTTGGCTTTTTAGCATCAGCCATCTTTATCTCAAATTTTCAAAGTTGCCAACTGGTCTCCTTCTCAATTTTCCTACCAGGAGGATGTTTGGCCCTAATTTGAAGCAAATTTTAACTGTAAGGCTCTAAAATGGGCATGTGAGCTCTATTAAGCCTTCCTTGTTAAATTTTGGGTACTCTGGGCTTCTCAGCATTTTATTTGTTGTGTTGTCCACTCCTCAATGACATTGTTTTAGGACATCCCTACCTCTCAGACTCCACCCAGTCTCCCTAATAAACAATCTGGGAAACAGGATTTTTGACTGACCATAAAAGCGTTTTCTTGGAGTTCATTAGGAAACACAGGCTCCTTTACCCTGTTTTTGTGATCCACTCCTACTACTGCTTGCTACAAAACTGAGGCATGCTGGGATTGAAGCTGTCGTACAGCTTTGATTGTCCAACCTCCTGAGTGCAGCTGCATAACCCCTAATGTACTCCATTAAATAGATTTTATGGTAAGTCATAAATTCTGGGGTGTTTTTTTCACTTATTACCTATAAATAGGATGATTGATGAAACCAGACATTTTTAATAGCATTAGATTCAAAATATTGCTTGTTTGAAATCACTGTTGTCGTTATATGTATTTTAGTGAATAGAATTTGACTTTAAAACATATATTGAGTGGTAGAGATTCCAACGAATTCTGTATAGGTATTTTTTTTATGTGTATGAGGCTTAAAAAATGAAATCCATACCATTGTCAATTCCATGGTCTAAATTACAGCTAAAGAATCCAGTTTCACCAATGTCACAGTAGATGGGAAAATGGGCAGACTAATAGAGCTGAGTAGCTGGTATCAGTCATTGCAATCTGTGTTTCTGAAGGGTTATTAAAGAGAGAAAAGTAAACAAAACTACTTCTAATGCCCTCAATGTATATGCCACACAGTTCTTAACTCCCTTTACGTGTATCATGCCAAATTCACGGAGAAAGGTGGTCCGGATTACACAGAAAGCGTAGTCCGTCTTGAAAAATGCCAAACATCACGAAATGCTTAGTTTGAAAGTCAAAACTCAAAACAGCAAAGTTTTCAGACTGCTGACCTTGGTGAAATCCAGATCTGTAGCCTCATGTTAGAATGTGAAAAAAAAAAACAGTCTTGTCAATTTCACTTAGAATTTGTATTGTTTTTCAGATTCCCCTGAATATTTCCAATCAATGGTTCGTTTTTTTTTTTTTCCTATGCAGGATAAAACAGCTATCATTTGATAGGTTGGAATAACAAGCCAAGCAATTCATTACTTTTTTTCTTAAAAGCCAGAAGCACATAATGTTTATTAATAAAGGGACAAGGTTTACAGAGATTTTATTATTATTATTGAACATAAAATGGTTTATAGTACAAGCAAGGGTGAAATTACCAGCTAATTAGGCTGCGAGAATCAGGTTTAATGGAATATAAATCTGGAATCTTCACAAACCTTTAGGGCCTCATTCATTAAACATTTATACATACAGGCTTTATGGTAAAGTTTGGGGGGGGGGGGATTGAAGGGTTGCACGTACAGATGGTAGATCCAAGGTCAAACAGCTCATTTTAAAATGCAAATCAGTTCCTGGGATATTAAAAATTCTCTAAACAGAAAAAGGCAAATGTTCCGAACGCAGAAATGCTGACTGTGGATGAGTCGTCTGGCTCTGGCAAGAATGTTTCTGCAATTTTTTGTTTGCCTTGTAATTTGTATTATAATATGATGCACCTATTAACCCTAAGGAAGCTGGATGGGTAGTTTTTTTTTACTCAAATATGAAGATGAAGTTGCAGACATTTTATATAATTCACACAGAACCATTGTAAGTGATTCAATAGCACCATACAAACCACAACCTATGGCCATGGCCTCCTCACCTGGTTGCCGCCACACACACTTGACACCATCTGAACCAAATAAGTTTATCTCGGCCTCATCAGACCACAGGACATGGTTCCAGAAATTCATGTCCTTAGTCTACTTGTCTTCAGCAAACTGTTTGTGGGCATGTGAATCAACTTTAGAAGAGGTTTCCTTCTGGGATGACAGCCATGCAGACAAATTTGATGCGGTGTGTGGTCTGACCCCCCCACCCCTTCAATCTCTGCAGCAATGCTGGCAGCACTCATACGTCTATTTTCCAAAGACAACCTCTGAATATGACGCTGAGAACATGCACTAAACTTCTTTAGTAGACCATAGCGAGGCCTGTTCTGAGTGGAAACTGTCCTGTTAAACTGATGAATGGTCTTGACCACCGTGCTGCAGCTCAGTTTCAGGGTCTTGGCAATCTTCTTATAGCCTAGGCCATCATTATGTAGAGCAACGATTCTTTTTTTTTAGATCCTCAGAGAGCTCTTTGCCATGAGGTGCCATGTTGAACTTCCAGTGACCAGTATGAGAGAGTGAGAGCGATAATACCAAATTTAACACACCTGCTCCCCATTCACACCTGAGACCTTGTGAAACGAACGAGTCACATGACACTGGGGAGGGAAAATGGCTACTTGAGCCCAATTTGGACATGTTCACTTAGGGGTGTACTCACTATTGTTGTCAGCGGTTTAGACATTAATGGCTCACTACTTTACATTGTAGCAAAGTGTAATTTCTTTAGTGTTGTCACATGAAAAGATATAATAAAATATTTACAAAAATGTGAGGGGTGTACTCACTTTTGTAAGATACTGTATATATATATATATATATATATATATATATATAGTATTTTATTTACTTTTTTAAGCCTTATACTGTCTTTAAATAAAGTATCTGTTTCCCTGTGCACAGGAAATGTACCGAGAAAGAAATTCACTGACAGCTGCAGCCTGCAGGGTTTGTATACTTACATAAGTCATGAGATGTCATAGCTAACATGGTGATCACATGATTGGGGACCACGCTGATTGGTACCTGACAATTGGTTGAGACCAGTAGCTATCAGTGATAGTGTGATTTTGAAACTAGTAACTGGCACTACTATGGGCTCCTGATTCCACAGTGGAGCATAGATTTATGTTTCCTTAGCGTGGGGGCATTGTGCTTGGGAATGTTTATCTATGTGAACTGGAACTAAGACCTTCTACATACCTATGTGTTTTCTAGGCATTTTCATAAAAGAAAAGTGCATTGAATTTTTAATACTTTACTATAATTGTGCCATATAGTTTTAATGTGTAGGAGAGGTGAGGCATGTCCTGCATTCTACCATCTATGTTTAGTCCTTTACATAGAAAAACATGGATTACAAATATCCAACTTCAGTATTGATGCATAGTGATGGACGAACATTGGACGGGGCGGTTCGCGAACGCCATCCGCAAACATTCTCAAATGTTCGCGAACTGCAAGTTCGCGGCAGACCCTATTTACTATAATGGCAGGCGAACATTAAAAACCTTCAGGTCATATTTGCAGCCAAAAAATACTTACTAGCTGTGCACACATAGTCCCACAACATGGACACTGACCAGAAGTATTGCTATTGGAAAAGTTGCCATAAAATTTTTTATTTTTTTTTCAGCCAAAAAATATATATATTTTTTTTTCTAATTTAGCCAGAACTGACAGCAGCCAGTAAATACATGTCAAATACATATAGGGTCCACTCACACGTCTGTAAAATGGGTCCGCATCCGTTCCACAATTTAGTGGAACGTTTACAGACCCATTGATTTTCAATGCCAGTCTGAAAAATTAGGCATTCACAGGATAAAGAAGTCAGTGTCGGCCAGTACAGGCCCCAAAAATTAGCCAACAGGCGTTCACCTGACAGCAAAGAACTTGGTATTCTGTGGCTGGAGGTACATTAGGCATTCACAGGATACAGAAGTAAGTGTCGGCCAGTACAGGCCCCGAAAATTAGCCCACAGGCGTTCACCTGAAAGCAAAGAACTTTGTATTCTGTGGCTGGAGGTTGCTGTTTGGAGCCGGGACAGACTGTATGGTGACACAAGTCGCTAGCTAATAGGTCCACAAAAGTCTTTTGACAGTGTAGGGAGAGGTTGCTGTGTGAAGCTGGGATAGACTGTAGCAATGAGGCAATAAACGGACATAAAAGGCCTTTTATGCCGCTGTATTTACCTAAGACAGGGACCATGAATTGTTATGGGTGGTGGCGGATATTTGTGGCCTGTCATAAGGAATATGAATCAAACATGGTCTAATGGTCACATGTGTTGAATTCCTCCGAGATCCATGCCTCATTCATTTTTAGAAATGTGAGGTAGTCAACACTGTCGTGAGCTAGGCGAGTGAGCTTATCGGTCACGATCCCCCCTGCTGGGCTGAACGTACTTTCGGACGGGACACTGGACGAGGGGCAAGCCAACAGTTCCATTGCAAATTGTGCAAGCTCTGGCCAGAGGTCAAGCCTGCCCACCCAGTAGTCCAGGGGTTCATCACTTCTCAGAGCATCCACATCGGCTATTCACCCGATGTAGTCAGACACCTTTTCGGTCTATGCGTTCCCTGATGCTGGAACCTTTGCTGTCAACGCATAAGTCGCGGTAAGCCCAACACTCACCTAGGGGTGATCCACTTGACGGATAGAAAATAGGGTTTCCATCCGTCCAGATTTGACGGATCGGATTGGATCGGATGTCAGCGGACATGTCTCCGCTGACATCCGATGCCCCATAGACATGCATGGGGGACCGTTCAGATCCGCCAAAAAAACGGACAGGCAGATCTGAACGGTCCGCCTGTGTGAAAGGGGCCTAAGAAGGCACTTGGACTCCAATCTCCGAGCCCAGTGGGAGCAACGCCGTCAGAACCCACACTCCAGGCTCTCACCGTCCAGCCTCTTCTCCTTCTCCTCTCTCCTCCTAATTGTCCCCAACTCCACCTTCCATCATGCAGTCCTAACATTTTTCTAGAAAAAGGCAGGCTTCCGTGGCCAAAATGTTCGAGCGTAAAAAAATTATGACGCCGGATAACCCTCTTGCCCAACGGTTGACCGCTGGCTTGACGGAACTGATAGCCTGCCAACTACTGCCATATAAACTGGTGGACTCGGAGGCCTTTCGAAAATTTGTGGCCATTGGAACACCACTATGGAAGGTCCCAGGAAGGAAATATTTCTCGCAGAAGAGCATCCCAGAGCTATATGGCCATGTTCAGCAGCAAGTGAATGTATCTCTGGCACACAGTGTCGGTACCAAGATACATCTGACCACAGACACGTGGTCTAGCAAACACGGGCAGGGAAGGAATATAACTTTTACTGCCCACTGGGTGAATCTTCTGACAGCCGTCAAGCATGTAACCCGTGGCACCCAAGTAGATTTGGTTTTACCGCCACGAATTGCATGCAGGCCAGCCTCTTCTTCTCCTCCTCCTACTCCATCCTCGCTCTCCTCCTCGGCTGACTCCTCCTTTTCCGCTACTACCATCTCTTCCACTGCGCCACCCAAGATCCCCAGAACCTATTCGACATGCCAGGTGAGACGTTGCCATGCTGTGCTGCATCAGTTGTGCCTGGAAGCCAAGAGCCACACTGGTCCTGCACTCCTTTCAGCTTTGCATTCACAGGCAGATCAGTGGCTAACACCGCTCAATTTGACAGTTGGTAAAGTGGTGTGCGACAACAGTGCCAATCTGCTGAGCTCGCTGAAACAGGGCAAAATTACACACGTGCCATGCATGGCACACGTCCTGAACCTGGTCGTGCAGCGATTCGTTGTCAAATACCCTGGGGTCCAGGATGTCTTGCGGCAGGCCAGGAAAATTTCGGGCCATTTCAGAAGATCCTACACAGCCATGGCTCGCCTTGCTGACATTCAGCGGTGACACAACCTGCCTGTCAGACGTCTTATTTTTGACTGCCCGACGCGATGGAAATCAACCTTGTATATGCTTGATAACTGCACGTTTCTGCTGGAGCAGCCTAACGACTACCTGTACGAACTCTGCGGAGGACAGGTTCTGGGGAGCTTGGGTTTTTTTCACCGCTCCAGTGGCTGCTCATGCGCGATGCATGCAGACTTCTGCGGCCATTTGATGAGATCACTAAACTGGTCAGTGACATCGTACCTTATGCCTTCTTTCTGTAGCGTGCATTGCGTCGTGTCATGGATCAAGCCGTCGAGGAGCAGGAGCAGGAAGATGAGTAAGTTGCAATGCTGGATGAATATAGAATATAGCATATTATAGTGGATTTGTATTGTGCAGCATTGTGACTGGTGAGTGGTTCTGCAGCGATACTACAACTACAAAGAGTGACAAACGCATTTAGAAAAAAGTATTATAACTGGTGTGATAGACCAGTCGCCCCCCAAAACGACAGATTAAAGCGGGGGTGTTATATAACAATATACTTTCATAATAGTGTATTTGGGTACAGCAGAAATTGTGCCTCTGCATCATCTACGTCACCTTCCCCACCACTAACATTAGAGATCTCGGAGTAGGCAGCAACAGCGGGGACCAACCTCCTTGCGCTGATCTGGGTACTGTTGTCAGACTGCTGAGTGGTGGCTGTTGCTTCCTCCTCTTCCTGATCCGATGCCGAGAATGGCTGCGCATCGTAAATGTCTTGTGATGGATCGGAAAATAATTCCTGTGACTCAAGCGGAGGGTATATGATGGTGGTGATGGTGTCTTTGGGGGTGCACACAGCAGAGAGTGAAGAGGGTACAGATAGAGAGAATGAGGAGGGTGCAGAAGAGGAAGGCTAAGTGAGCCACTCAACCAAGTCTGGTGCGTCCTTTGACGTAATCGAACGCACCTTCTGCAACTTCCCACTTTGGCTCCGGCCTGGTGCTCCTGCCCTACCCCTACCACCCTTGTGGGGCGGAAGGGCCTGCCTTTTCCTCTGCCTGTCATTTTTTAAATGATCCTGTGACAAAAGTCTCTAGAGAAGCGCAGTATATGTGGAAGAAGGTATATAACACCCCGCTTCCATCTGTCGTTTTTTTATCCCAGAAACTTTTGTCACTGTGTGTAGCAGAGTTAACGCAGCGAAAGAGGCAAAATTTCTGCAGTACCCAAATACACTATTATGAAAGTATAACACCCTGCTTCAATCTGTCGTTTTGGGGGGCCACTGGATTATCACACCAGTTATGAAAAATATTTTCTAGTAACTTTTATCACTGTGTGTAGCAGAGTTAATGCAGCAAAAGAGGCAAAATTTCTGCAGTACCCAAATACACTATTATGAAAGTATAACACCCTTCTCCAATCTGTCGTTTTGGGGGGCCACTAGTTTATCACACCAGTTATGAAAAATATTTTCTAGTAACTTTTGTCACTGTGTGTAGCAGAGTTAACGCAGCGAAAGAGGCAAAATTTCTGCAGTATCCAAATACACTATAATATGCTTTCTATATTAGAAAGTATATTGTAAGTGTATTATACCCATATATACTGCACACCAAACAATAGTACACCAATATCAGTCCTTTCAGTGCCGATTCACACTGATGCGATGTAGGAACACTGTGAATATATCTGCGTGTTACCTGACAGTTCGCACAGAATCGGATCGCACTGGTGTGAAGTTAGTTGGCACATAGTGCAGTTTCACACTGATGCAATCACAGAGATCGCATGTAATTCGGAGCGCACTACTCCTAAAATGACATGCGATGTCTGTGCGGTGCAAATTCAGCCATACAGATTGTATGCCTGAATTCACACCGCAATCGCAGTGAACATGCACAGGACCCTTTTTTTGGTCCGCAGCAGAATCGGATTGCATGGTGGTTCACACCAGTGCGATCCTATTCTGTGCGAACTGTCAGATTGCACTGTGATATGCGATCTGAGCTGGGGGTGTCGTTAACTTTGAATTGACACCCCCGGCGTATGGCATATGGCAGTGTGAACTGCCTGTGCTGCGGATGCGATGTGGGAACACGCAGATATATTTGCAGTGTTACCGCATCACATCAGTGTGAACCAGCACTGACAGTCTGTCCCTGCCCCCCACAGCAACCTTTCCCTACACTGACAAAAGACAGAATATAGATAGTACACCTATATCAAATACCAGTCCTTAAAAGGACTTTTGTGGACCTATAACCGAGCGATCTGTGTCACTCACTAACAGTCTGTCCCTGCTCCACACAGCAAACCTCTACCTACACTGACAAAAGCAGAATATAGATAGTACACCTATACCAAATACCAGTCCTTAAAAGGACTTTTGTGGACCTATAACCGAGTGATCTGTGTCACTAACAATCTGTCTCTGCTCCACACAGCAAATATCTCCCTACACTGACAAAAAGCAGAATGTAAAATGGCAGCCAGGTAAGGTCTATTTATAAGGTAGGGGGTATGTCCATGTGCTGAAATGTCTTAATTGGCTGTCCTGTACCACCTGATGGATGTGTAATGGGTCAAAGTTCTTCACAATGTAAAAGAATATGGCCACCGCGAACATCGCCATATGTTTGCATGATTTGCGGACAGTGAACGACCAAAGTTTGCCGTGAACCGACCGTCGGGCGAACCGCAAGGCCATCTCTATTGATGCAGTCATGATGCATTCCTGGGAGTCAGTTGGGATACTGAAATTGTGCTTCAAGTAGGGGATTTGGGTTTGGTTTGAGGGTTCAAGAGGGTTATTGGGGAGGGTAATTGGAAAGGGGAGGATACAGAACATTTTTGCAATTACTGTTACCCCTATTCATAGCCCACTAGTTGGAACTGCAGTTAGCTATGATGGAATGAAAGCAGATTTGAGAACTGAAGCCTCGTACACACGCAATGATTATCGGCCGACCGATCGTCTGACTTTTGTTTTTTGTTGGTTGGAATGTGCCTAGACTGCACACGAATTTTCTCGGCCAACAAAATTCTACTTCAGAAGTGATGTCATGTGTTGGTTTGTTTTCTTTGTGTTTTTTCTTCACTGAGCATGCCCAGACTTGCTCATCAGATTTTTCCCTGTCGAAATCTGTACTGACTGCACGAAAATCGGCCGTTGTGTTGACAGCCAACAAAAAATTTTACAGCCTGCACACCAGATTTTTTTTCGGCCAAAAAGTCGGAGTTGGTTGTCGGAAGCATCATACTAACAAGTCGAAAATCGGCAGAATGGACGTTGGCCGAAAATTCCCTGCCAATTTTCGACGCGTTTGTACGGGGCTTTAGTCCTGCACTTCAGTAAAGCACAATAAACGAATACAAAAATATTGTATAAAAAAATTTGTTTCAATAAATCCATTGTTAAAAACCTGATTGGTTGATTTAAATCAGCTTGTATGTCTTGACTTGGTACTGTACTTTGCTGTAATGAGTCATTCAGGAAACAGATGTAATGAAAAAACCTCTCTATTGCCATGAATTACACATTTAAAACTGGCACCGATCTTCTATCTTAGCAAAAGACCTGGGCTGAAGTTCAGGACCGTATTAAAGTTGGAAAGTATTTCATATTCCAGAACTTGCAGTTAAAACATACATTTTGGTTGCAGTTTCTCACCTCAGCAAATACTTTTAGGTCTTATGGGCTGTTCAAAAGCTATGTGGTCATCACTTTTACCTTGTGGCGCTGGAATTCTGGGATCAATACCTCCTCAGGACTGTTTAAACAGAATTTATATTTCCTACACATGACTGTGTGGGTTTCCCTGGGATGCTCTGGTTTATGTCCATAATCCTAAAACATATTGGCACTGGCTTACGTGCAAATTGACCCTAGAGAGAGCATACATGCCTTTTTTTCTAACTGTGGTACATTATTAAGCTTTAAAGCTCAATTGGAGAAACACAGATACACTATATTACCAAAAGTATTGAGACACCTGCCTTTACACGCACATGAACTTTAATGGCATCCCAGTCTTAGTCCATAGGGTTTAATATTGAGTTGGCCCACCCTTTGCAGCTTTAACAGCTTCAACTCTTCTGGGAAGGCTGTCCACAAGGTTTAGGAGTATTTCTATGGGAATTTTTGACCATTCTTCCAGAAGCAAAAAATAGACTGATAAGAAGTAGTGAAATGAAGCTGCTTCCTCCAATTAAACAGCTACCTAGGTAGATGTTAGTATATGTGATTGAGAAAGTTAGAGTGGTGAGGCACTGCTTATGCTGGGTGTATTGCACTACTCAGTGTATACACCAAATGAATAACTTATACGTGCTATACATAAAAAATAATAGTTTGAAGAAAATCACGAAAAATCAATATATAAACTGATGTGACTTAGTAATAAAGTGACATGTGCAAAAAAACTTTCAATATAAACCATTAATAGTCTTAGTGCCTCTATGACTTTAATAGCGCAAAAGTGAGGTGAGCTTGCACACAATATAATGACAGTCCTAAAATGTTATATTGCACGGAATTTAGAAAAAAGAAAAAAAGGTATTTTCACAAAATGTTCATGCCGGTGTCTTCACTCGTGCTCCCCCTTATGTACCGCACTCACCGGAAAGCTCTCCCCACCAAGGGCGTATTCAGTATTCACAGCACCAGTGGCTGTATGTAATCTCCTTTTCGCAATGGGTGGCTGACACACTATATTCTTATGCTCCAGTTACCCCCAAAGTCTCATACATACAGTATATGGGAAATGAAACATCCATAGCATAATTCCGTGGTTTACATTTTTAATAAGAAGCTAGTAGTGCACTTACATTTGAGCAATAAAAGCAAAGCAGTAAAAAGAGAGAATCTAGAAGTCTGGAATGCCGGTGCACTCCACGGAACCGAAACTGGAAGTGATGCAATGACGCTGTGGCTCTGCCCTACACCTTTCGTCACTCT
This sequence comes from Pelophylax lessonae, assembly GCF_965119305.1. Classification (NCBI taxonomy): domain Eukaryota; kingdom Metazoa; phylum Chordata; class Amphibia; order Anura; family Ranidae; genus Pelophylax; species Pelophylax lessonae. The sequence continues at coordinate 211,745,770 of NC_138773.1, forward strand.
GACATAATGGCGAGCGGTGCCATATTGCTACACCATCTGGTTTAAATAAGGTGCAGTGTCCTATCAACCCTAGGTCACACATGCAGCCTTGGTTGGGTGAGATTTCTGGTGAGTGCGGTACATAAGGGGGAGCACTTGTGAAGACACCGGCATGAACAATTTGTAAAAGCATCCTTTTCTTTTCTCTGATTTCCGTGCAATATCAAATTTTAGGACTGTCATTATATTGTGTGCAAGCATATATCAGTATTAATGGTTTATATTGAAAGTTTTCTTGCACATGTCACTTTATCACTGAGTCACATAGGTTTATATATTTATTTTTTTTTATTTGCTTTAAACTATTAATTTTTATGTATAGCATGTATAAGTTATTATTATGAGTATTGCAATACATCCAGCATAAGCAGCGCCACACCCACTTAATTTCTTTATCACATTATTCCTGAAGCGCATTTGTGAGGTCAGGCACTAATGTTGGACAAGAAGGCCTGGCTCGCAGTCTCCACTCGAATTCATTCCAAAAGTGTTCTGTCGGGTTGAGGTCAGAACTCTGGGAAGGCCAGTCAATTTCCTCCACCCTAAAAGACCCTGCTTCGTGCACTGGTCAAAATCATTTGGTGGGGGGGGGGGATTATGGTGTGGGGTTGTTTTTCAGGGGTTGGGCTTGTGAAGGGGTAGTTCCAGTGAAGGGAACTTCTTAAGGCATCAGCATACAAAGACATTTTGGACAATTTCATGCTTCCAAATTTGTGGGAACAGTATTGGGATGGCCCCTTTGTGTTCCAGCATGACCTTGCACCAGTGCACAAAGCATGTACTGTGACATACTGAAGCAGAGCATGATCCCCTCCCTACAGAGACTGGGCCGCAGGGCAGTATTCCAACATGATAACGACCCCAAACACACCTCAAAGACGGCCGCTGCCTTGCTAAAGATGCTGAGGGTAAAGGCGATGGACTGGCCAAGCATGTCTCCAGACCTAAACCCTATTGAGCATCTGCGGGGCATTCTCAAATGGAAGGTGGAGGAGCGCAAGGTCTTCAACATCCACCAGCTCTGTGATGTCTGATATAAAGTAGTTCTTTATAAAATTCCACATCCAGTTAATTGTATGCAGAAAATTGGCAGAACCCCAGCTCTGCCTTTCGTAAGGCGGACTTTACTTTCACTACCAAGAGACTCAATAGTAAAAAAATATGTGTAATTTTTATTATTCAATACTTATTTTTAGGACAAAACACATATATCGACATATAAAAGATATTTCCACAATGAACATCTGACAAGAACATCACAATATACAAAATATAAAACCAGTGAAACAGGACATGTGAAAAAGAACTGGAACAAAGGACACTTGCTCCTGGTGGGGAGACAGGGATGATCCTATAGCCCCCTTTTGATTCCCATGAGATGACCCTGTTCCAGTGACAGAAAGTTGATATAGCCAATGGGTCGACGCGTTTCGCAGACCTTCGCTTTATCAAGACCAGGCTGTAGATCAGTCTTTGTTTAAATTTGTCATTTGAGAACACGTGCATGGGGAAAATTTCACAGACCCACCGGGGGAGCCATTGTCATCAAGGATATCAAGCAGATATTTTCCTGAATAACATATTTTTACAACCGCCACCCTGAATTTTCTGTGTTTAACAAGAAAGGGGGGCTGCTAGATGGGTGTGTATCAGGTCAAAAAAATATATTGCAATCTAAGGACCACCTGTATTGGGTCAACCTGCCATAGGTGTTCATCTATGAGCATCCCATCCAAAGGGATACAGAGATGCAACCAAAGAAATATATATCTCCTGTGCTGACACACCTTTTTGTCTGTACCTCTTTCAGGAAAAAAATCATCATCTATGCATGTCCTGTTGCAGCTGCACTGTAAAAGAATAAAAATAAAAATTACACATTTTTTTTACTATTTGGTCTCTTGGTCATGCCAGTAAAGTCTGCCTTACGGAAAGCAGAGCTTGGGTTCTGCCAATTTTTTGCAGTTCTGTGATGTCATCATGGAGGAGTGGAAGAGGACTCCAGCGGCAACCTGTGAAGCTCTGGTGAAGTCCATGCCCAAGAGGTTTAAGGCAGTGCTGGAAAATAATGGGGGCCACACAAATTATTGGCACTTTGGGCCCAATTTGGACATTTCTACTTAGGGGTGTACTCACTTTTGTTGCCAGAGGTTTAGACATTAATGGCTGCGTGTTGAGTTATTTTCAAGAGGCAGCAAATTTACACTGTTATACAAGCTGTACACTGCATATTCATATTCAGTATATATATATATATATATATATATATATATATATATATATATATATATATATATATATATATATATATATATATATATATATATATATATATATATGTGTCATATGAATATGCAGTTCAATAGGAATCACAGTTAGACCCAGTGAACTCTGTAATCAGCCACTGTAACATAAATGGGCTGACACGACCCTCTCTTCTTTTGCCATACAAGTCTGTGTGAGGATGCTTGTGTTGAGGGGTTTGACTGGTATTCAGCTATTATTATAATATTATTATACAGGCTTTATATAGTGCAGCAGTTTATGCAGCACTTTACAAAAAAAGGGGACAGTATAATTACAATACAGTTCAATACAAAATGAATAGGAGGGGGCCCTGCTTATGGAGCTTACAATCTGAAGGAGGGGGTGGTAAAAAAGGTAATAGCTGCAGGGGATGATCTGATGGAGGTGACTCGGTGAGGTGTTTGGAATCACAGTTAGACCCAGTGAACTCTGTAATCAGCCACTGTAACATAAATGGGCTGACAAGGATCCCCTAAAGGCGGACAGGGTAGGAGCTGACCGGACATACTGTGGCAGGAAGTTCCAGAGGATGGGAGAGGTTCTGGAGAAGTCCTAGAGGTGAACATGGGAGGAGGTAACAAGGGAGCTAGAGAGCAGGATGGATTTTGGTGATATGAGATGATGCTGATGATGTTGCTGGAGGCAATGTTGTGGATGTTGTCTTGTATGTTGTGGTTAGTATTTTGAATTGTATATAATAGGGTAGGGGAAGCCAGTGATGAGATTGGCAGAGAGGGACAGCAGTCACAGATTGATTGGTTAGTAAGGTGTATCCGTCTGGTAGTGGGGGGGGGGGGTAGCATAGAGCATTGGAGTGGGAGAGGAGAGCTAAAGAGCTAAAGAGAGCATTTTACTGAGAGAATATTTCCACGCAATCAGTCACAGAAATATAAAGAGATAAAAAGGTGTAAGACCTCAACTGTGCCTTAAGCTTTTCTAAAGACAGTGAAAGTAAATAGTGAGTAAAGTAAATTGTTTTACGATTCATGCACTAGGACAGTTATAGGCATTTTTTATGCCTAGCATACATTTTCTGAAGCTTTCCCACACCCAGAGACCTGCAATTACTGCATAAAGGCTGCCATATAAGTGAATGACTGTGTTCTTGTAAACACTGATGCTTCTGTGCATCAGCATTTACCCGCACATGCACGTCTACCATTTTACCCAGCATCCAACATGTGGCGGACACAGAAGAAATAAAAAATATCCTGGAGTTGAGATTTAGGGGTAATTTTAGAGAAAATAAATTATGCCAAGGTTTTACCAGGGACTATAGCCTAAACTGTTGTGTTTATTTTGGATAGATCATCAGGTTTAGATAGGTTGCGGGGTTGGATAGGTTATAATTTCCACCCCTGTTTTTGTTGGGGAGATTTACCTAGTGGTTGACAGGACAGGAAGTGAGGAAACATTTCTCCAATGTAGACAAAGCAAAAATAAAATAAACATTGTTTAATAGGGATGAGCTCAGGGCGTTAGTAGTGAATGAAAGTGACAGCTTTTGTCACAGTTTCTGGCTGTCAATGCCAAGGAAGCAGTCGGGGCTTGCACCTTACCAACCAATGACATCACCCAACCCATTCACTTACATGATTGGGAATCCCTGGCTATGTAAGCAAATGGGCGGAGAATAGTTCAGGTTACATCATTGACTATATATGGCCACATGAGCATAATGCAACCACTATCCTCTCCATATCACTTTTATAGCTGATGACCGGAAACATTTCTTCAATGTAGACATGGCAAAAAGAAAATAAACATTGTTTTTGGAAAAAAAAAAAAGAAAAGAAACATTGTTTAATTGAAATGATCTCAAAGGGTTTGGTGTGCACAAAAGTGACAGTTTCTGTGACAGTTTCTGGCTGTCAATGGTTGCTAAGGAAGCAGTGGATGCTTGCACCTTACCAAACACTGACATCAACTGACCCATTCAATTACATGGTTGGGAATCTCTGGCCTTGTAAGCAAATGAGAGGAAAATAGAGCAGGTTATATCATTGCCTAAATAAGGCCACATAGACATATTTGGGCAATAATGTCCCTGCTATCCTCAGAGAGGGACATTTTTTCAGGGTTTTTATTTTTTTTTATATAGGACTTGTCTGCTGATTGGGTGTTTTTCTAGGGGACATCTTTTTTTGTGAATAAAAAGTAGGGGTACTATGTACCAACTTTATTCATGTTGGGGGTGGTTATTATTAAATGGGCTTCCAGATTCCCATAAGCCCCCAGCCTCCAGACCCCCACAACCACTGGTCCAGGTTTGTTAGGAAGAGGCCCATGGCTTGGGGGGAAGGGGGGGGGGTGAATGCTTGTCCTTACCTTTCCCTAGCCAGCCAGGCTGCGTGATCACATTAAGGGTCTAGTATGGATTGTAGGGGGAACCACACATTTTTTTCCAGTAGTCCAACCTAAAATCTATATCAGAATTAAAGGCTCTAGTATGCATTTGAGGGGTGGGAGGGTTCAACACAATTTTTTTTTTCATTCTTATTGTAGGATGTGCTACAGTCAAAGTGCAAAGTTAAAAAGTGGCACAGTTTAGGTTGCCAGGAAAGAAAACTTAATTACTGGCTTCTTTAAAACAAAAAAAAGGTGGGGGACGCAGGCCCCTCCAAAGGTCTTGTACAATAAATAACAGACCCTTGGGGATCTGCAATGTGTTTTGGGGAACGTTTTGGGCCTGTGCACCATTTTTTCTTAAAAAAATTAAAAAGACAGTAGGGTGATGTCATTTGCTGGCAATTTAAAGCTCTGTGTTGCAATGTTGTACATCGGGGGTGTCAAACTCAATTTCGTTGTGGGCCACATCAGCATTAGGGTTGTACTCAAAGGGCCGGTTGTATCTACAAGACTATGTATCTACTTAGATACTTAGGAGCACGCAGTGTGCAGAGCTCACAAGTGCGCTAAATACAGATTGCAGAGTTCAGAGGTGCGCTGTGTACAAACTGCATGGTTAACCACTTGCCGACCGCTCACTGAGCTGGTACTGCGGCAAAGTGGCTCAATTCCGTCCAGCGACGTAGACCTACGTCGGGCGCGATCACGGCCCCGCAAGCTGATCCTGGTCTGATTCGGCAGAGAACCGATCAGTCACCAGATACAGACCAATGATTTTTGGTCTGGATCTGGTGATCGGTTCCAGCCAATGGCATTATGTCCCCTGCCTGGTGTAATATAAACACAGGCAGGGGAAGTGATGTAACTGTCCCTTCTGGAGCCCTTTCGGTTCCATGAGAAGACAGAGAGACATCAAAAATGTGAGTTCCACCAAACACTACACTGACGCACCTCACATAGGCACATTTAACCCCTTGATCACCCCTGATTACCCCTGATAACCCCCCAAACCCCTCACAGTGAACACTATATACAGTGGTATACAGATCTTTTACTGATCACTGTAAAAGTGTCACTTGTGACCATAATTTGCGCTTGCGTTAGGCCCAAATAGGGTTAGGGCACCCGCTATCTATCCCCTAATAAAGTTTAAACCCCTTGATCACCCCCAGTTAACCCCTTCAGTCCCTATCACTCTCAGCACTAAATACAGTATATAGGTAAATACTGATCACTGTATTTAGTGTCACTTGTGACCCTAATTTGCGCTTGCGCTAAGCCCAAATAGGTTTAGGCCACCCGCCATCTATCCCCTAATAAACTTTTAACCCCTTGATCTCCCCCAGTTAACCCCTTCACTCCCTATCACACAGTGCACTAATATATACAGTATATCAGATAACTACTGATCACTGTATTTAGTGTCACTTGTGACCCTAATTTGCGCTTGCGCTAAGCCCAAATAGGTTTAGGCCATCCACCGTCTATCCCCTAATAAACTTTTAAACCCCTTGATCTCCCCCAGTTAACCCCTTCACTCCCTATCACACAGTGCACTAATATATACAGTATATCAGATAACCACTGATCACTGTATTTAGTGTCACTCGTGACCCTAATTTGCGCTTGCGCTAAGCCCAAATAGGTTTAGGCCACCCGCCATCTATCCCCTATAAAGGTTTAACCCCTTGATCTCCCCCAGTTAACCCCTTCACTTCCCTGTCACAGTGTTCACTATATACAGTGATTACCGATTACTGTATTAGTGTCACGGGTGACACAACTTAGGCTAGTTAGCTTCAGGGTCCCACTACACCATCGTTATTTAGCATCAGTTAGAGTCAAGTACACTAACACACGCCTCCATTACTAGTATAGTGTTTGAACAGATCAATATCTGATCTGATCAGAACTATACTAGCATCCCCACAGTTTAGTGTTCCCAAAACGCAGTGTTTGCACAATCAGCACTGATTCCTGTTAGCACCTGCGTTTAGCCCCTCCGCCCAGCCCACCCTACCCAGGCAAGTGTAGTAATCAATAGATTACTGTCACTTCCAAAAAACACAAATCCCACAAAACTGCTGCGTTAGCAGAGTCAAGCCTGATCTCTGCTAGCACTAGTAGTTTTTTTTGTAGCGACCAAATAGTCCTTGACAACCAGGTGCTTTTTTACCTGTTAGTCACACTACTGTACCGGTAAATTTAGTTACTAAAATTTCCAAACGTCTGTACAGTAGTGCAGAGGCTTACAGTATACTGACCATGTCAGATGAGAGCGATGGGGAAGCCTCACTGGCAGAATCAGGGTCAGTATACAAACCTGATGACAGCAGCGCTCCCTGACAAATAGCTCCGGCGACAGAGGGGTCCCTGCTAAGGTCAGGCGTACCCGACCCCATTCTGGAGTTGCTGAGATGCAAGAACCGGATGTTTCTCGTATGCAGTAGAGTGCCAGTACTAGTAGTGTCGCTCACACTTCTCCTGATCTGGCAAGCACGAGGGGCCTAGTAAACCCTGGACCTTGAACAACCAGCACTGCAGTAACACTTGGTGACATGGCGAGTCCCATAAGTGCAGTAGAAGCTGCACGAGTAGTGGCCCGCAGCCACCGCGTATTCAAAGACAGGCCCGTAGAGCCCATAGTGCCCTCCCTGAAGCACTGGCATATCCTAATTGGCAGCCCACAGATTCCACAGCGCCAGTACTTCCCCCATTCACTGCCCAACCTGGAATCCAAGTGGAAACAGCTGGTTTTAATCCCATTAACTTTTTTGAGCTGTTTTTCACTGAAGATCTTTTCAGATCTATTGTGTATCAATCAAATTTATACGCACAACAATTCATCGCTGCCAACCCAAATTCACCCCTTGCCAGACCATTCGGCTTGAATCCTATAACGGTTTCCGATTTTAAGACCTTTCTGGGCCTATCCTTCAACACGGGCATTACAAAAAAGAATGAATTGTGGTTATATTGGTCCACTCACCCAATTCATCAAATACACGTGTTCTCTGCTGCTATGTCCAGGGCTCGATGCGAACAAATATTTTGGTTCATGCGTTTCAGCGACAATGAACTCTGTCTTCCTTGGGGAGACCCTGAATATGATCGGCTCCACAAAATTCGGCCCCTCATAGACCACTTCAATCAGCGGTTTGCAGCCTTGTTTACCCCCCAACAAGATGTATGCGTTGACGAGTCCGCCTTGCTATCAAACAGTATCTCCCCAGCAAGCGTGCCAGATACGGGGTCAAGTTGTATAAGCTGTGTGACAGGGCCACAGGCTATACAGTTAGTTTCCGTGTCTACGAGGGAAAAGATAGCTCTGTGGAGTCCCCCGACTGCCCAGACTACATAGGGAGCAGCGGCAAGATAGTTTGGGACTTGGTGTCACCCTTATTCGGAAAGAGGTACCACTTGTACGTGGACAATTTTTATTCAAGCGTGCCACTTTTTAGACATCTCTTTCAATTTCAAATTGGCACTTGTGGCACCGTGCGATCTAATCGTCGGGACTTCCCCCAACGGCTAGTAAATGCCCCACTGAGTCCGGGGGAGAGAGCCTGCTTGAGGTGCAATTAATTGCTTGCAGTGAAGAAGAAGGACAAACGGAACGTTTTCGTTCTGTCCTCCATTCACCCAGACACGGCAGTCGAAATTACTACGGTCACCGGTGTTGTTGTTGAGAAGCCCCTCTGTGTCCACGACTATAACCGTAAAATGGGAGGGGTGGACTTCAATGACCAGATGATGAGACCGTACTTAATTGCCCGTAAGGCCAGACGCTGGTACAAAAAAGTGTCTGTATACCTATTTCAGTTGGCTATTTACAACGCATCTGCTGGAACATTATCCTTCTTTCAATTCCAAGAAGAGATAATCAGAGCCCTTCTGTATCCAGCTGGCGCTCCTGCCCAAATTCCCCAACCAGATGCAGTGAGCCGGTCGCATGAGAGGCATTTTCTGGAATACCTCCCGAGTACCCCTACCTGGAACCTAGAACTCTAACGATTGAAGAAAAAAAAAAATACATAAAAACATAAAATAAAAAATAGTTGTCGTCTAAGTTATTTTTATGTTCTTCTACACTTCCTACTGTACTTTTACTGTACTTGTTTTTTTTTTATTCTTTTGTTAACTTGTTTCTCTTGCAGGTACCCGTCGGCTGCCACACTGATTTGATATATTCTGACACAAAGAGCGTTTGCGCTCAGCATATATGGATACCTCTGATGGCAGCAGCTGTGGTAGGCTGATTTCACCACTGCAGTTAAAATACCTTTAGGTATACGTGGAATATTGTCATGTATACCCACCATTAAAATCAGTGGGTGGCTGTTTGGGCGGTTAATGGTGTGTAATACTACACAATATTACTGTGGTGATTTCTGTTAGGTTCTCTTTTTTTTTGTTCAGCCCACAGGCTGCATGAAAAAAAAAACCTACACTATATGCCAAACAAGGACCAGCAATGTACTGGTACGTTGCTGGACTTTGAGTGATTATACCAGGATGATGCCTGCAGATTTAGGCATCATCTTGGTATCGTTTTTTACAGCCAGCGGTTGGCTTACATGTAAAAGAAATCCTAGCGGATAATTGGCCGCTAAACTGCTTTTACTCCTGCCACCTTCCGCCGCCTTCCACGGTTTTTCTTGGGCTCTCCTGTCCCACCGGTTAACCCGAGAGTGCAGTCGGTGGTTCAGTTATCTAACCATAGAGCTAAGTGGAGATGAGAATGGCTCCAATCATCTCTATGGCCTAAGATATCGGAAGCTACGAGCAGTAGCCACCCAAAGCTATTTGCTGAGAGGCATATTGAGTCCATGGAGTATTTTACCTTTTGCCCTAAGTTTCAGGAAAATTACATTGCATTACATTACAATTACATTTCACATATACCCATGCATGCCATGGGTATATGTGAAATGACACCCCAAAATACATTCTGCTGCTTCTCCTGAGTACAGAGATACCCCATGTGTGAGACTTTTTGGCAGTCTAGCCGAGTACAGGACCCCGAAAACCAATCCCCACCTTCAGGCTTTCTAAGGGCGTAAATTGTTGATTTCACTGCTTACTACCAAATAGCTTGGGGTGTCTACTTTGCAAAATGGGGTCATTTGGGGGGGGGGGGTTTGTGCTATCTTGGAATTTTAGGGGCTCCGAAACTGTGACAGGTAGTGCGGAGGTGAGATGCACAATTTACGCCATTAGAAAACCTGAAAGTGGTGATTGCTTTTCAGGGTCCTGTACACAGCTAGGCTCCCAAAAAGTCTCAGGTCCTGTACTCAGGAGAAGCAGCAGAATGTATTTTGGGGTGTCATTCCACATATACCCATGGCATGTGTGAGCAATTTATCTTTTAGTGACAACTTTGTGTTAAAAAATAAATTTAAAAAAAATGTAATTTTCCCGAAACTTGTGGCAAAATATAAAATATTCCATGGACTCACCATGCCTCTCAGCAAATAGCTTGGGGTGTCTACTTTCCAAAATGGGGTCATTTGGTGGGGTTTTGTGCTATCTTGAAATTTCAGGGCCTCTAAAACTTTGATGGGTAGTGAGTAGTGTTGAGCGAACACAGACTGTATTATTCGTGTTCGTACCGAATAATTGGATTTTTTGTACCCGAACACGGACACGGATACTTTACTGTATGTTCGGGTAAAAATCCGTGTTCAGTCGTTTTATTTCCGGGTTTTGCATGCTTTGGCGCTCTTTTCATGGCGGGCTTTCAACAGCCAATCAACAATCGTTTAACTGGTGTGCCTTAAGCCATCCCAGCCATGCCTGCAAATGTCTCAGTAGCTGTGATTGGCCGTCTGAAGCATGTGACCAAGTCTTTATAAGTTCCAGGCAGCCGCAGCGTCTTCATTCTGCTGCTTAGATCAGGGACAGAGCACACATCAACGTGCTGGCTGCTGATTAGGGAAAGACAGGCAGGAAAAAACCATTTGTGTCCGGATAGAATTGAGGGACAGGTCGGAGTGTTTAGGCAGGGCGAGTTGTAGGCATTTTAGGGATAGAGTCTGCTGAATTATATGGTCAGTGTCTTCTACAAACTACAATCGATATTGCTGTGTGGGGGGTGGGGTCTGCACTCAATCCTGATCTACGATCTCTTCTCAATCCTGTTAGGGAGAGGCTGCTGCTGAATTTTAGGGTCAGAGTGTTCTACAAACTACAATCGATATTGCTGTGTGGGGGGTGGGGTGAATCTGCACTCAATCCTGATCTACGATCTCTTTTTAATCCTGTTAGGGAGAGGCTGCTGCTGAATTTTAGGGAAACTGTGTTCTACAAACTACAATCGATATTGCTGTGTGGTGTGGGATAGGAGATAGGCAGGTGTCAGTGATCCACATTCATTTTTCTGTGTGTGAGCTGCAGTGAACACAATCTTTTTGGGCTGCAGTGAACACAATCTTTTTGGGGTGCAGTGAACAACGTCCTTTTTGGGGTGCAGTGAACAAAATCTTTTTGGGGTGCAGTGAACAAAATCCTTTTTGGGGTGCAGTGAACAACATCCTTTTTGGGGTGCAGTGAACACAATCTTTTTGGGGTGCAGTGAACAAAATCCTTTGTGGGATGCAGTGAACACAATCTTTGTGGGGTGCAGTGAACACAATCTTTTTGGGGTGCAGTGAACAACATCCTTTTTGGGGTGCAGTGAACACAATCTTTGTGGGGTGCAGTGAACACAATCTTTTTGGGGTGCAGTGAACAAAATCCTTTTTGGGGTGCAGTGAACACAATCTTTGTGGGGTGCAGTGAACACAATCTTTTTGGGGTGGAGTGAACAAAATCCTTTTTGGGGTGCAGTGAACAACATCCTTTTTGGGGTGCAGTGAAAGAAATCCTTTTTGGGGTGCAGTGAACACAATCTTTTTGGGGTGCAGTGAACAAAATCCTTTGTGGGGTGCAGTGAACACAATCTTTGTGGGGTGCAGTGAACACAATATTTTTGGGGTGCAGTGAACAAAATCCTTTTTGGGGTGCAGTGAACAACATCCTTTTTGGGGTGCAGTGAACAAAATCCTTTTTGGGGTGCAGTGAACACAATCTTTTTGGGGTGCAGTGAACAAAATCCTTTGTGGGGTGCAGTGAACACAATCTTTGTGGGGTACAGTGAACAGAATCTTTGTGGGGTGCAGTGAACACAATCTTTGGGGGGTACAGTGAACACAATCTTTTTGGGGTGCAGTGAACAAAATCCTTTGTGGGGTGCAGTGAACACAATCTTTGGGGGGTACAGTGAACACAATCTTTTTGGGGCGCAGTGAACAAAATCCTTTGTGGGGTGCAGTGAACAACATCCTTTTTGGGGTGCAGTGAACACAATCTTTTTGGGGTGCAGTGAACAAAATCATTTGTGGGGTGCAGTGAACACAATCTTTGTGGGGTACAGTGAACAGAATCTTTGTGGGGTGCAGTGAACACAATCTTTGGGGGGTACAGTGAACACAATCTTTTTGGGGTGCAGTGAACAAAATCCTTTGTGGGGTGCAGTGAACACAATCTTTGGGGGGTACAGTGAACACAATCTTTTTGGGGTGCAGTGAACAAAATCCTTTGTGGGGTGCAGTGAACACAATCTTTTTGGGGTGCAGTGAACAAATCCTTTTTGGGGTGCAGTGAACAACATCCTTTTTGGGGTGCAGTGAACACAATCTTTTTGGGGTGCAGTGAACAAAATCCTTTGTGGGGTACAGGGAACAGAATCTTTGTGGGGTGCAGTGAACACAATCTTTGGGGGGTACAGTGAACACAATCTTTTTGGGGTGCAGTGAACAAAATCATTTTAGGGTGCAGTGAACACAATCTTTGTGGGGTGCAGTGAACAAAATCCTTTTTGAGGTGCAGTGAACACAATCTTTGTGGGGTGCAGTGAACACAATCTTTGTGGGGTACAGTGAACACAATCTCATACTTCTGAAGATTTGAGGGTGCTGCCTGTTCCATACTCCTCCTCCTACTGCTCAATCATCCTTTTAGGGGTACAAACAATAGTAATTGGGGCCTAGTGTGGTGGTGTACGTGTGAGATACATACACTTTCTTTTTGATCATATTTTCTATTCCGCTATTCAATTAAAACCTTTGGGGATCAATTAAATTGCGTGATAGTCTGTGTCGGTACGTGTGAGATCCACCTTTCCAAGTTTTTGGGGTTCATCTCATACTTCTGAAGATTTGAGGGTGCTGCCTGTTCCATACTCCTCCTCCTACTGCTCAACCATCCTTTTAGGGGTACAAATAATAGTAATTGGGGCCTAGTGTGGTGGTGTACGTGTGAGATACATACACTTTCTTTTTGATCATATTTTCTATTCCGCTATTCAATTAAATCCTTTGGGGATCAATTAAATTGCGTGATAGTCTGTGTCGGTACGTGTGAGATCCACCTTTCCAAGTTTTTGGGGTTCATCTCATACTTCTGAAGATTTGAGGGTGCTGCCTGTTCCATACTCCTCCTCCAAATGCTCAACCATCCTTTTAGGGGTACAAACAATAGTAATTGGGGCCTAGTGTGGTGGTGTACGTGTGAGATACATACACTTTCTTTTTGATCATATTTTCTATTCCGCTATTCAATTAAAACCTTTGGGGATCAATTAAATTGCGTGATAGTCTGTGTCGGTACGTGTGAGATCCACCTTTCCAAGTTTTTGGGGTTCATCTCATACTTCTGAAGATTTGAGGGTGCTGCCTGTTCCATACTCCTCCTCCTACTCCTCAACCATCCTTTTAGGGGTACAAACAATAGTAATTGGGGCCTAGTGTGGTGGTGTACGTGTGAGATACATACACTTTCTTTTTGATCATATTTTCTATTCCGCTATTCAACTAAAACCTTTGGGGATCAATTAAATTGCGTGATAGTCTGTGTCGGTACGTGTGAGATCCACCTTTCCAAGTTTTTGGGGTTCATCTCATACTTCTGAAGATTTGAGGGTGCTGCCTGTTCCATACTCCTCCTCCTACTCCTCAACCATCCTTTTAGGGGTACAAACAATAGTAATTGGGGCCTAGTGTGGTGGTGTACGTGTGAGATACATACACTTTCTTTTTGATCATATTTTCTATTCCGCTATTCAATTAAAACCTTTGGGGATCAATTAAATTGCGTGATAGTCTGTGTCGGTACGTGTGAGATCCACCTTTCCAAGTTTTTGGGGTTCATCTCATACTTCTGAAGATTTGAGGGTGCTGCCTGTTCCATACTCCTCCTCCTACTCCTCAACCATCCTTTTAGGGGTACAAACAATAGTAATTGGGGCCTAGTGTGGTGGTGTACGTGTGAGATACATACACTTTCTTTTTGATCATATTTTCTATTCCGCTATTCAATTAAAACCTTTGGGGATCAATTAAATTGCGTGATAGTCTGTGTCGGTACGTGTGAGATCCACCTTTCCAAGTTTTTGGGGTTCATCTCATAATTCTGAAGATTTGAGGGTGCTGCCTGTTCCATACTCCTCCTCCTACTCCTCAACCATCCTTTTAGGGGTACAAACAATAGTAATTGGGGCCTAGTGTGGTGGTGTACGTGTGAGATACATACACTTTCTTTTTGATCATATTTTCTATTCCGCTATTCAATTAAAACCTTTGGGGATCAATTAAATTGCGTGATAGTCTGTGTCGGTACGTGTGAGATCCACCTTTCCAAGTTTTTGGGGTTCATCTCATACTTCTGAAGATTTGAGGGTGCTGCCTGTTCCATACTCCTCCTCCTACTGCTCAACCATCCTTTTAGGGGTACAAACAATAGTAATCGGGGCCTAGTGTGGTGGTGTACGTGTGAGATACATACACTTTCTTTTTGATTATATTTTCTATTCCGCTATTCAATTAAAACCTTTGGGGATCAATTAAATTGCGTGATAGTCTGTGTCGGTACGTGTGAGATCCACCTTTCCAAGTTTTTGGGGTTCATCTCATACTTCTGAAGATTTGAGGGTGCTGCCTGTTCCATACTCCTCCTCCTACTGCTCAATCATCCTTTTAGGGGTACAAACAATAGTAATTGGGGCCTAGTGTGGTGGTGTACGTGTGAGATACATACACTTTCTTTTTGATCATATTTTCTATTCCGCTATTCAATTAAAACCTTTGGGGATCAATTAAATTGCGTGATAGTCTGTGTCGGTACGTGTGAGATCCACCTTTCCAAGTTTTTGGGGTTCATCTCATACTTCTGAAGATTTGAGGGTGCTGCCTGTTCCATACTCCTCCTCCTACTCCTCAACCATCCTTTTAGGGGTACAAACAATAGTAATTGGGGCCTAGTGTGGTGGTGTACGTGTGAGATACATACACTTTCTTTTTGATCATATTTTCTATTCCGCTATTCAATTAAAACCTTTGGGGATCAATTAAATTGCGTGATAGTCTGTGTCGGTACGTGTGAGATCCACCTTTCCAAGTTTTTGGGGTTCATCTCATACTTCTGAAGATTTGAGGGTGCTGCCTGTTCCATACTCCTCCTCCTACTCCTCAACCATCCTTTTAGGGGTACAAACAATAGTAATTGGGGCCTAGTGTGGTGGTGTACGTGTGAGATACATACACTTTCTTTTTGATCATATTTTCTATTCCGCTATTCAATTAAAACCTTTGGGGATCAATTAAATTGCGTGATAGTCTGTGTCGGTACGTGTGAGATCCACCTTTCCAAGTTTTTGGGGTTCATCTCATACTTCTGAAGATTTGAGGGTGCTGCCTGTTCCATACTCCTCCTCCTACTGCTCAACCATCCTTTTAGGGGTACAAACAATAGTAATTGGGGCCTAGTGTGGTGGTGTACGTGTGAGATACATACACTTTCTTTTTGATCATATTTTCTATTCCGCTATTCAATTAAAACCTTTGGGGATCAATTAAATTGCGTGATAGTCTGTGTCGGTACGTGTGAGATCCACCTTTCCAAGTTTTTGTGGTTCATCTCATACTTCTGAAGATTTGAGGGTGCTGCCTGTTCCATACTCCTCCTCCTACTCCTCAACCATCCTTTTAGGGGTACAAACAATAGTAATTGGGGCCTAGTGTGGTGGTGTACGTGTGAGATACATACACTTTCTTTTTGATCATATTTTCTATTCCGCTATTCAATTAAAACCTTTGGGGATCAATTAAATTGCGTGATAGTCTGTGTCGGTACGTGTGAGTTCCACCTTTCCAAGTTTTTGGGGTTCATCTCATACTTCTGAAGATTTGAGGGTGCTGCCTGTTCCATACTCCTCCTCCTACTCCTCAACCATCCTTTTAGGGGTACAAACAATAGTAATTGGGGCCTAGTGTGGTGGTGTACGTGTAAGATACATACACTTTCTTTTTGATCATATTTTCTATTCTGCTATTCAATTAAAACCTTTGGGGATCAATTAAATTGTGTGATAGTCTGTGTCGGTACGTGTGAGATCCACCTTTCCAAGTTTTTGGGGTTCATCTCATACTTCTGAAGATTTGAGGGTGCTGCCTGTTCCATACTCCTCCTCCTACTGCTCAACCATCCTTTTAGGGGTACAAACAATAGTAATTGGGGCCTAGTGTGGTGGTGTACGTGTGAGATACATACACTTTCTTTTTGATCATATTTTCTATTCCGCTATTCAATTAAAACCTTTGGGGATCAATTAAATTGCGTGATAGTCTGTGTCGGTACGTGTGAGATCCACTGTGACGGAATCCGGACACCAACGACTGGGTATCTCCGCCAGTAACCTGCTTCCTAAGCTCTGGAACACGGGATCCGTGATTCTGGCTATAGTTACCCCAAGAACTAGACAGTACAAGTTTTGGGGTCAAACCAGAATGAACTGTTTTATTAAAACTAACTCACAGACTTTTATACATTGGAGAAGTATGTCATTGGCCAGTCAAATATTTACACAAAATATCACACAATAGCTACGATAACGAGGTAGGGCTGACCATGATATCATTACCAATTAACTGAGCACTTAAATCAGCCTAGGCAGAATGCACAGAATGCTAGCAGGCAAACAATAGATGACACAAACACCTGAACATTCAGGAATCTCATTCAAGGCCAGACACACCGGCATCGAGATCCCAAAGAACAATAGACAGCATTAAAGTGTAACACACCCCCCCCCCAGCAAGAGTCTGATTAGTGCAGAGCTGGCCTGATTAGGGTTTTTGGTCACCCTGTGCCTCTTATAGACACAGGGTGATTTACACATAAGAGGGACTGGGGATGCTGGACAAGGGGTCTCCCAACCTCCCTAAAGCAATTGGGGTTCCACAAGCCCCCCAACCAAAGTGTCTCACGTCACATATCTCCCCTTTCGGCAGGAGACTAACACAGAAGGAGACCCCAAACGGGTTGACTTTGAAGTTAGTCCGTAGTTCCAGTCCCCCAATGTCTGCACCCACACAGTACCCCAAACAAATTGTCCGGAACAGATCGTTACTCACCCAGCCAACCTCTGCCTCTCTTGTAGAACAAAACCCCTGCTGGGGAGAAGTGTGGACTGGTCCTTCTCCCTGGAGTCCATTTAGCCGCTGGAGAGAAGACAGGGTGACTGGGATCACTCCATCATGCTGTTGGGGATCTGGGCCGACTGCCCAGTATCCCTGGGGTATGCAGGTGGAGACTGTAGTCTCATATACTTTTTCTGTATGAAAATCCACCAGTGATTGCACAACAAGGCTGACATCCTCCTGTCCCAATGCCAGACCTTTTTCTGGGGTTGTGTAAGTGGGAACCAAAGTCTCATCCACTACCACAGGGAATCCATCTTCTATTAGTTGGGGGCAGAGGCCAGCAGCGCTCTGCTCTGTTGCCAGCCCTTCTGCTGGGTTGGGGTTGGCGAATACTACCCCCAGAACCTGGTTGGGGGTCTGCTGTAGAGAGGAGGGATCACTTACCTCCTCCTCCTTGTATTCCTGCGGGGTAGGTGGGGGATCTGGACCGGCCGTCCACCATCCCTGTAGGTCTGGTGCAGAGACCGCGGTCCCATCTCCACCAGCCATCGGTGGGTCTTCACAGTACCCCCAGTCTGTACTGTCTCTCCAACCAAGGAGAGACTGTTGTGGGCAGTGGCCAGTAGCGTTCTGCCCAGCTTCCAGCTTTTCCACTGTGAAGTAAATTGAAACATCGGTGACCTTGCACACATCCTTCAGGGCCACCGATTGTTGTATGCAGGGGTCCACAGCGCCATGCTCTGAAGTGAGCTGTTCTGCAGGAGTCTCACCGGGTTGTTCCTCCTCAATAGAAAAGTCTATTAAATCCCCAGTCTCTGGTGGTGTCTGGGGATCGAGGTTCACCATCTCCTTTCTGTGGAATCCAGAAGATGTTACTGGTGCTGGGCAGAGGCTAGCAGAGCTCTGCCCTGTTGTCAGCACTTTAGCTTTGGGAACAGCAATCTCCGGAGTTTCCACTGCCGACTCATAGGCATGCTGCTGAACGTGTCCTAGCAGTTTCCTGTATGCCCTTTCCAGATGCTGTTCTTTCCTTACCAAGTGTTCTAGATCAGGTTCAAGCTCTGAGACCCCTGTGAGACGGAGCATAGCCTCTCTGTATTCTCGCAGGTTCTCAAGGGTAGGTTCCCCTTCATCCCCAAACACAAAGACATCTGTAAGGCTCTCCCACAGCAATCCAGGGCCACCAAAGTCATATCCCTCCGGAGAGCATTCTGATGTCTCTCCTAAATATTTCTGCTCTGCGTGCCATTGCAGAGCCCGATACTGATTGTCCAGCTCTATCTCCTGCTGGACCAGCCTGTCCAACTCGGATACCCATTGCTCCTGGGGCCGCTCTCCCAGGAATGCCATCCGCAACTTCCGTTGATCACTGGCCTGTTCCCCTGGGGTTGGAAAGCACTTTCCCTGGTATATACCAGCAAGCTGGAGGGCTCCAAGCCAGAGCCCCACCCGAATCTGCTGCCTGAGCTCCAGGTATTGATCCGCAGAGACCATCCTGGGGTATACTGAAAGGGCGATCCGCAGCACCCCCTCAAACTCTGATGCCAGGTCCATATCTCCGTTGTAGCCACCAAAGTCTGCTATCCCGATCTTGGATCCCGGTGGAGGTTTGGATGTCCCAGACTGCAGGAAGCATCCCACCGCTGCCACCAATGTGACGGAATCCGGACACCAACGACTGGGTATCTCCGCCAGTAACCTGCTTCCTAAGCTCTGGAACACGGGATCCGTGATTCTGGCTATAGTTACCCCAAGAACTAGACAGTACAAGTTTTGGGGTCAAACCAGAATGAACTGTTTTATTAAAACCAACTCACAGACTTTTATACATTGGAGAAGTATGTCATTGGCCAGTCAAATATTTACACAAAATATCACACAATAGCTACGATAACGAGGTAGGGCTGACCATGATATCATTACCAATTAACTGAGCACTTAAATCAGCCTAGGCAGAATGCACAGAATGCTAGCAGGCAAACAATAGATGACACAAACACCTGAACATTCAGGAATCTCATTCAAGGCCAGACACACCGGCATCGAGATCCCAAAGAACAATAGACAGCATTAAAGTGTAACACACCCCCCCAGCAAGAGTCTGATTAGTGCAGAGCTGGCCTGATTAGGGTTTTTGGTCACCCTGTGCCCCTTATAGATACAGGGTGATTTACACATAAGAGGGACTGGGGATGCTGGACAAGGGGTCTCCCAACCTCCCTAAAGCAATTGGGGTTCCACAAGCCCCCCAACCAAAGTGTCTCACGTCACATCCACCTTTCCAAGTTTTTGGGGTTCATCTCATACTTCTGAAGATTTGAGGGTGCTGCCTGTTCCATACTCCTCCTCCTACTCCTCAACCATCCTTTTAGGGGTACAAACAATAGTAATTGGGGCCTAGTGTGGTGGTGTACGTGTGAGATACATACACTTTCTTTTTGATCATATTTTCTATTCCGCTATTCAATTAAAACCTTTGGGGATCAATTAAATTGCGTGATAGTCTGTGTCGGTACGTGTGAGATCCACCTTTCCAAGTTTTTGGGGTTCATCTCATACTTCTGAAGATTTGAGGGTGCTGCCTGTTCCATACTCCTCCTCCTACTCCTCAACCATCCTTTTAGGGGTACAAACAATAGTAATTGGGGCCTAGTGTGGTGGTGTACGTGTGAGATACATACACTTTCTTTTTGATCATATTTTCTATTCCGCTATTCAATTAAAACCTTTGGGGATCAATTAAATTGCGTGATAGTCTGTGTCGGTACGTGTGAGTTCCACCTTTCCAAGTTTTTGGGGTTCATCTCATACTTCTGAAGATTTGAGGGTGCTGCCTGTTCCATACTCCTCCTCCTACTCCTCAACCATCCTTTTAGGGGTACAAACAATAGTAATTGGGGCCTAGTGTGGTGGTGTACGTGTGAGATACATACACTTTCTTTTTGATCATATTTTCTATTCCGCTATTCAATTAAAACCTTTGGGGATCAATTAAATTGCGTGATAGTCTGTGTCGGTACGTGTGAGATCCACCTTTCCAAGTTTTTGGGGTTCATCTCATACTTCTGAAGATTTGAGGGTGCTGCCTGTTCCATACTCCTCCTCCTACTCCTCAACCATCCTTTTAGGGGTACAAACAATAGTAATTGGGGCCTAGTGTGGTGGTGTACGTGTGAGATACATACACTTTCTTTTTGATCATATTTTCTATTCCGCTATTCAATTAAAACCTTTGGGGATCAATTAAATTGCGTGATAGTCTGTGTCGGTACGTGTGAGATCCACCTTTCCAAGTTTTTGGGGTTCATCTCATACTTCTGAAGATTTGAGGGTGCTGCCTGTTCCATACTCCTCCTCCTACTCCTCAACCATCCTTTTAGGGGTACAAACAATAGTAATTGGGGCCTAGTGTGGTGGTGTACGTGTGAGATACATAAACTTTCTTTTTGATCATATTTTCTATTCCGCTATTCAATTAAAACCTTTGGGGATCAATTAAATTGCGTGATAGTCTGTGTCGGTACGTGTGAGATCCACCTTTCCAAGTTTTTGGGGTTCATCTCATACTTCTGAAGATTTGAGGGTGCTGCCTGTTCCATACTCCTCCTCCTACTGCTCAACCATCCTTTTAGGGGTACAAACAATAGTAATTGGGGCCTAGTGTGGTGGTGTACGTGTGAGATACATACACTTTCTTTTTGATCATATTTTCTATTCCGCTATTCAATTAAAACCTTTGGGGATCAATTAAATTGCGTGATAGTCTGTGTCGGTACGTGTCAGATCCACCTTTCCAAGTTTTTGGGGTTCATCTCATACTTCTGAAGATTTGAGGGTGCTGCCTGTTCCATACTCCTCCTCCTACTCCTCAACCATCCTTTTAGGGGTACAAACAATAGTAATTGGGGCCTAGTGTGGTGGTGTACGTGTGAGATACATACACTTTCTTTTTGATCATATTTTCTATTCCGCTATTCAATTAAAACCTTTGGGGATCAATTAAATTGCGTGATAGTCTGTGTCGGTACGTGTGAGATCCACCTTTCCAAGTTTTTGGGGTTCATCTCATACTTCTGAAGATTTGAGGGTGCTGCCTGTTCCATACTCCTCCTCCTACTCCTCAACCATCCTTTTAGGGGTACAAACAATAGTAATTGGGGCCTAGTGTGGTGGTGTACGTGTGAGATACATACACTTTCTTTTTGATCATATTTTCTATTCCGCTATTCAATTAAAACCTTTGGGGATCAATTAAATTGCGTGATAGTCTGTGTCGGTACGTGTGAGATCCACCTTTCCAAGTTTTTGGGGTTCATCTCATACTTCTGAAGATTTGAGGGTGCTGCCTGTTCCATACTCCTCCTCCTAATCCTCAACCATCCTTTTAGGGGTACAAACAATAGTAATTGGGGCCTAGTGTGGTGGTGTACGTGTGAGATACATACACTTTCTTTTTGATCATATTTTCTATTCCGCTATTCAATTAAAACCTTTGGGGATCAATTAAATTGCGTGATAGTCTGTGTCGGTACGTGTGAGATCCACCTTTCCAAGTTTTTGGGGTTCATCTCATACTTCTGAAGATTTGAGGGTGCTGCCTGTTCCATACTCCTCCTCCTACTGCTCAACCATCCTTTTAGGGGTACAAACAATAGTAATTGGGGCCTAGTGTGGTGGTGTACGTGTGAGATACATACACTTTCTTTTTGATCATATTTTCTATTCCGCTATTCAATTAAAACCTTTGGGGATCAATTAAATTGCGTGATAGTCTGTGTCGGTACGTGTGAGATCCACCTTTCCAAGTTTTTGTGGTTCATCTCATACTTCTGAAGATTTGAGGGTGCTGCCTGTTCCATACTCCTCCTCCTACTCCTCAACCATCCTTTTAGGGGTACAAACAATAGTAATTGGGGCCTAGTGTGGTGGTGTACGTGTGAGATACATACACTTTCTTTTTGATCATATTTTCTATTCCGCTATTCAATTAAAACCTTTGGGGATCAATTAAATTGCGTGATAGTCTGTGTCGGTACGTGTGAGATCCACCTTTCCAAGTTTTTGGGGTTCATCTCATACTTCTGAAGATTTGAGGGTGCTGCCTGTTCCATACTCCTCCTCCTACTGCTCAACCATCCTTTTAGGGGTACAAACAATAGTAATTGGGGCCTAGTGTGGTGGTGTACGTGTGAGATACATACACTTTCTTTTTGATCATATTTTCTATTCCGCTATTCAATTAAAACCTTTGGGGATCAATTAAATTGCGTGATAGTCTGTGTCGGTACGTGTCAGATCCACCTTTCCAAGTTTTTGGGGTTCATCTCATACTTCTGAAGATTTGAGGGTGCTGCCTGTTCCATACTCCTCCTCCTACTCCTCAACCATCCTTTTAGGGGTACAAACAATAGTAATTGGGGCCTAGTGTGGTGGTGTACGTGTGAGATACATACACTTTCTTTTTGATCATATTTTCTATTCCGCTATTCAATTAAAACCTTTGGGGATCAATTAAATTGCGTGATAGTCTGTGTCGGTACGTGTGAGATCCACCTTTCCAAGTTTTTGGGGTTCATCTCATACTTCTGAAGATTTGAGGGTGCTGCCTGTTCCATACTCCTCCTCCTACTCCTCAACCATCCTTTTAGGGGTACAAACAATAGTAATTGGGGCCTAGTGTGGTGGTGTACGTGTGAGATACATACACTTTCTTTTTGATCATATTTTCTATTCCGCTATTCAATTAAAACCTTTGGGGATCAATTAAATTGCGTGATAGTCTGTGTCGGTACGTGTGAGATCCACCTTTCCAAGTTTTTGGGGTTCATCTCATACTTCTGAAGATTTGAGGGTGCTGCCTGTTCCATACTCCTCCTCCTACTGCTCAACCATCCTTTTAGGGGTACAAACAATAGTAATTGGGGCCTAGTGTGGTGGTGTACGTGTGAGATACATACACTTTCTTTTTGATCATATTTTCTATTCCGCTATTCAATTAAAACCTTTGGGGATCAATTAAATTGCGTGATAGTCTGTGTCGGTACGTGTGAGATCCACCTTTCCAAGTTTTTGGGGTTCATCTCATACTTCTGAAGATTTGAGGGTGCTGCCTGTTCCATACTCCTCCTCCTACTGCTCAACCATCCTTTTAGGGGTACAAACAATAGTAATTGGGGCCTAGTGTGGTGGTGTACGTGTGAGATACATACACTTTCTTTTTGATCATATTTTCTATTCCGCTATTCAATTAAAACCTTTGGGGATCAATTAAATTGCGTGATAGTCTGTGTCGGTACGTGTGAGATCCACCTTTCCAAGTTTTTGTGGTTCATCTCATACTTCTGAAGATTTGAGGGTGCTGCCTGTTCCATACTCCTCCTCCTACTCCTCAACCATCCTTTTAGGGGTACAAACAATAGTAATTGGGGCCTAGTGTGGTGGTGTACGTGTGAGATACATACACTTTCTTTTTGATCATATTTTCTATTCCGCTATTCAATTAAAACCTTTGGGGATCAATTAAATTGCGTGATAGTCTGTGTCGGTACGTGTGAGTTCCACCTTTCCAAGTTTTTGGGGTTCATCTCATACTTCTGAAGATTTGAGGGTGCTGCCTGTTCCATACTCCTCCTCCTACTCCTCAACCATCCTTTTAGGGGTACAAACAATAGTAATTGGGGCCTAGTGTGGTGGTGTACGTGTAAGATACATACACTTTCTTTTTGATCATATTTTCTATTCCGCTATTCAATTAAAACCTTTGGGGATCAATTAAATTGTGTGATAGTCTGTGTCGGTACGTGTGAGATCCACCTTTCCAAGTTTTTGGGGTTCATCTCATACTTCTGAAGATTTGAGGGTGCTGCCTGTTCCATACTCCTCCTCCTACTGCTCAACCATCCTTTTAGGGGTACAAACAATAGTAATTGGGGCCTAGTGTGGTGGTGTACGTGTGAGATACATACACTTTCTTTTTGATCATATTTTCTATTCCGCTATTCAATTAAAACCTTTGGGGATCAATTAAATTGCGTGATAGTCTGTGTCGGTACGTGTGAGATCCACTGTGACGGAATCCGGACACCAACGACTGGGTATCTCTGCCAGTAACCTGCTTCCTAAGCTCTGGAACACGGGATCCGTGATTCTGGCTATAGTTACCCCAAGAACTAGACAGTACAAGTTTTGGGGTCAAACCAGAATGAACTGTTTTATTAAAACTAACTCACAGACTTTTATACATTGGAGAAGTATGTCATTGGCCAGTCAAATATTTACACAAAATATCACACAATAGCTACGATAACGAGGTAGGGCTGACCATGATATCATTACCAATTAACTGAGCACTTAAATCAGCCTAGGCAGAATGCACAGAATGCTAGCAGGCAAACAATAGATGACACAAACACCTGAACATTCAGGAATCTCATTCAAGGCCAGACACACCGGCATCTAGATCCCAAAGAACAATAGACAGCATTAAAGTGTAACACACCCCCCCCCCCAGCAAGAGTCTGATTAGTGCAGAGCTGGCCTGATTAGGGTTTTTGGTCACCCTGTGCCTCTTATAGACACAGGTTGATTTACACATAAGAGGGACTGGGGATGCTGGACAAGGGGTCTCCCAACCTCCCTAAAGCAATTGGGGTTCCACAAGCCCCCCAACCAAAGTGTCTCACGTCACATATCTCCCCTTTCGGCAGGAGACTAACACAGAAGGAGACCCCAAACGGGTTGACTTTGAAGTTAGTCCGTAGTTCCAGTCCCCCAATGTCTGCACCCACACAGTACCCCAAACAAATTGTCCGGAACAGATCGTTACTCACCCAGCCAACCTCTGCCTCTCTTGTAGAACAAAACCCCTGCTGGGGAGAAGTGTGGACTGGTCCTTCTCCCTGGAGTCCATTTAGCCGCTGGAGAGAAGACAGGGTGACTGGGATCACTCCATCATGCTGTTGGGGATCTGGGCCGACTGCCCAGTATCCCTGGGGTATGCAGGTGGAGACTGTAGTCTCATATACTTTTTCTGTATGAAAATCCACCAGTGATTGCACAACAAGGCTGACATCCTCCTGTCCCAATGCCAGACCTTTTTCTGGGGTTGTGTAAGTGGGAACCAAAGTCTCATCCACTACCACAGGGAATCCATCTTCTATTAGTTGGGGGCAGAGGCCAGCAGCGCTCTGCTCTGTTGCCAGCCCTTCTGCTGGGTTGGGGTTGGCGAATACTACCCCCAGAACCTGGTTGGGGGTCTGCTGTAGAGAGGAGGGATCACTTACCTCCTCCTCCTTGTATTCCTGCGGGGTAGGTGGGGGATCTGGACCGGCCGTCCACCATCCCTGTAGGTCTGGTGCAGAGACCGCGGTCCCATCTCCACCAGCCATCGGTGGGTCTTCACAGTACCCCCAGTCTGTACTGTCTCTCCAACCAAGGAGAGACTGTTGTGGGCAGTGGCCAGTAGCGTTCTGCCCAGCTTCCAGCTTTTCCACTGTGAAGTAAATTGAAACATCGGTGACCTTGCACACATCCTTCAGGGCCACCGATTGTTGTATGCAGGGGTCCACAGCGCCATGCTCTGAAGTGAGCTGTTCTGCAGGAGTCTCACCGGGTTGTTCCTCCTCAATAGAAAAGTCTATTAAATCCCCAGTCTCTGGTGGTGTCTGGGGATCGAGGTTCACCATCTCCTTTCTGTGGAATCCAGAAGATGTTACTGGTGCTGGGCAGAGGCTAGCAGAGCTCTGCCCTGTTGTCAGCACTTTAGCTTTGGGAACAGCAATCTCCGGAGTTTCCACTGCCGACTCATAGGCATGCTGCTGAACGTGTCCTAGCAGTTTCCTGTATGCCCTTTCCAGATGCTGTTCTTTCCTTACCAAGTGTTCTAGATCAGGTTCAAGCTCTGAGACCCCTGTGAGACGGAGCATAGCCTCTCTGTATTCTCGCAGGTTCTCAAGGGTAGGTTCCCCTTCATCCCCAAACACAAAGACATCTGTAAGGCTCTCCCACAGCAATCCAGGGCCACCAAAGTCATATCCCTCCGGAGAGCATTCTGATGTCTCTCCTAAATATTTCTGCTCTGCGTGCCATTGCAGAGCCCGATACTGATTGTCCAGCTCTATCTCCTGCTGGACCAGCCTGTCCAACTCGGATACCCATTGCTCCTGGGGCCGCTCTCCCAGGAATGCCATCCGCAACTTCCGTTGATCACTGGCCTGTTCCCCTGGGGTTGGAAAGCACTTTCCCTGGTATATACCAGCAAGCTGGAGGGCTCCAAGCCAGAGCCCCACCCGAATCTGCTGCCTGAGCTCCAGGTATTGATCCGCAGAGACCATCCTGGGGTATACTGAAAGGGCGATCCGCAGCACCCCCTCAAACTCTGATGCCAGGTCCATATCTCCGTTGTAGCCACCAAAGTCTGCTATCCCGATCTTGGATCCCGGTGGAGGTTTGGATGTCCCAGACTGCAGGAAGCATCCCACCGCTGCCACCAATGTGACGGAATCCGGACACCAACGACTGGGTATCTCCGCCAGTAACCTGCTTCCTAAGCTCTGGAACACGGGATCCGTGATTCTGGCTATAGTTACCCCAAGAACTAGACAGTACAAGTTTTGGGGTCAAACCAGAATGAACTGTTTTATTAAAACCAACTCACAGACTTTTATACATTGGAGAAGTATGTCATTGGCCAGTCAAATATTTACACAAAATATCACACAATAGCTACGATAACGAGGTAGGGCTGACCATGATATCATTACCAATTAACTGAGCACTTAAATCAGCCTAGGCAGAATGCACAGAATGCTAGCAGGCAAACAATAGATGACACAAACACCTGAACATTCAGGAATCTCATTCAAGGCCAGACACACCGGCATCGAGATCCCAAAGAACAATAGACAGCATTAAAGTGTAACACACCCCCCCCAGCAAGAGTCTGATTAGTGCAGAGCTGGCCTGATTAGGGTTTTTGGTCACCCTGTGCCCCTTATAGATACAGGGTGATTTACACATAAGAGGGACTGGGGATGCTGGACAAGGGGTCTCCCAACCTCCCTAAAGCAATTGGGGTTCCACAAGCCCCCCAACCAAAGTGTCTCACGTCACATCCACCTTTCCAAGTTTTTGGGGTTCATCTCATACTTCTGAAGATTTGAGGGTGCTGCCTGTTCCATACTCCTCCTCCTACTCCTCAACCATCCTTTTAGGGGTACAAACAATAGTAATTGGGGCCTAGTGTGGTGGTGTACGTGTGAGATACATACACTTTCTTTTTGATCATATTTTCTATTCCGCTATTCAATTAAAACCTTTGGGGATCAATTAAATTGCGTGATAGTCTGTGTCGGTACGTGTGAGATCCACCTTTCCAAGTTTTTGGGGTTCATCTCATACTTCTGAAGATTTGAGGGTGCTGCCTGTTCCATACTCCTCCTCCTACTCCTCAACCATCCTTTTAGGGGTACAAACAATAGTAATTGGGGCCTAGTGTGGTGGTGTACGTGTGAGATACATACACTTTCTTTTTGATCATATTTTCTATTCCGCTATTCAATTAAAACCTTTGGGGATCAATTAAATTGCGTGATAGTCTGTGTCGGTACGTGTGAGTTCCACCTTTCCAAGTTTTTGGGGTTCATCTCATACTTCTGAAGATTTGAGGGTGCTGCCTGTTCCATACTCCTCCTCCTACTCCTCAACCATCCTTTTAGGGGTACAAACAATAGTAATTGGGGCCTAGTGTGGTGGTGTACGTGTGAGATACATACACTTTCTTTTTGATCATATTTTCTATTCCGCTATTCAATTAAAACCTTTGGGGATCAATTAAATTGCGTGATAGTCTGTGTCGGTACGTGTGAGATCCACCTTTCCAAGTTTTAGGGGTTCATCTCATACTTCTGAAGATTTGAGGGTGCTGCCTGTTCCATACTCCTCCTCCTACTCCTCAACCATCCTTTTAGGGGTACAAACAATAGTAATTGGGGCCTAGTGTGGTGGTGTACGTGTGAGATACATACACTTTCTTTTTGATCATATTTTCTATTCCGCTATTCAATTAAAACCTTTGGGGATCAATTAAATTGCGTGATAGTCTGTGTCGGTACGTGTGAGATCCACCTTTCCAAGTTTTTGGGGTTCATCTCATACTTCTGAAGATTTGAGGGTGCTGCCTGTTCCATACTCCTCCTCCTACTCCTCAACCATCCTTTTAGGGGTACAAACAATAGTAATTGGGGCCTAGTGTGGTGGTGTACGTGTGAGATACATACACTTTCTTTTTGATCATATTTTCTATTCTGCTATTCAATTAAAACCTTTGGGGATCAATTAAATTGCGTGATAGTCTGTGTCGGTACGTGTGAGATCCACCTTTCCAAGTTTTTGGGGTTCATCTCATACTTCTGAAGATTTGAGGGTGCTGCCTGTTCCATACTCCTCCTCCTACTGCTCAACCATCCTTTTAGGGGTACAAACAATAGTAATTGGGGCCTAGTGTGGTGGTGTACGTGTGAGATACATACACTTTCTTTTTGATCATATTTTCTATTCCGCTATTCAATTAAAACCTTTGGGGATCAATTAAATTGCGTGATAGTCTGTGTCGGTACGTGTCAGATCCACCTTTCCAAGTTTTTGGGGTTCATCTCATACTTCTGAAGATTTGAGGGTGCTGCCTGTTCCATACTCCTCCTCCTACTCCTCAACCATCCTTTTAGGGGTACAAACAATAGTAATTGGGGCCTAGTGTGGTGGTGTACGTGTGAGATACATACACTTTCTTTTTGATCATATTTTCTATTCCGCTATTCAATTAAAACCTTTGGGGATCAATTAAATTGCGTGATAGTCTGTGTCGGTACGTGTGAGATCCACCTTTCCAAGTTTTTGGGGTTCATCTCATACTTCTGAAGATTTGAGGGTGCTGCCTGTTCCATACTCCTCCTCCTACTCCTCAACCATCCTTTTAGGGGTACAAACAATAGTAATTGGGGCCTAGTGTGGTGGTGTACGTGTGAGATACATACACTTTCTTTTTGATCATATTTTCTATTCCGCTATTCAATTAAAACCTTTGGGGATCAATTAAATTGCGTGATAGTCTGTGTCGGTATGTGTGAGATCCACCTTTCCAAGTTTTTGGGGTTCATCTCATACTTCTGAAGATTTGAGGGTGCTGCCTGTTCCATACTCCTCCTCCTACTCCTCAACCATCCTTTTAGGGGTACAAACAATAGTAATTGGGGCCTAGTGTGGTGGTGTACGTGTGAGATACATACACTTTCTTTTTGATCATATTTTCTATTCCGCTATTCAATTAAAACCTTTGGGGATCAATTAAATTGCGTGATAGTCTGTGTCGGTACGTGTGAGATCCACCTTTTCAAGTTTTTGGGGTTCATCTCATACTTCTGAAGATTTGAGGGTGCTGCCTGTTCCATACTCCTCCTCCTACTGCTCAACCATCCTTTTAGGGGTACAAACAATAGTAATTGGGGCCTAGTGTGGTGGTGTACGTGTGAGATACATACACTTTCTTTTTGATCATATTTTCTATTCCGCTATTCAATTAAAACCTTTGGGGATCAATTAAATTGCGTGATAGTCTGTGTCGGTACGTGTGAGATCCACCTTTCCAAGTTTTTGTGGTTCATCTCATACTTCTGAAGATTTGAGGGTGCTGCCTGTTCCATACTCCTCCTCCTACTCCTCAACCATCCTTTTAGGGGTACAAACAATAGTAATTGGGGCCTAGTGTGGTGGTGTACGTGTGAGATACATACACTTTCTTTTTGATCATATTTTCTATTCCGCTATTCAATTAAAACCTTTGGGGATCAATTAAATTGCGTGATAGTCTGTGTCGGTACGTGTGAGTTCCACCTTTCCAAGTTTTTGGGGTTCATCTCATACTTCTGAAGATTTGAGGGTGCTGCCTGTTCCATACTCCTCCTCCTACTCCTCAACCATCCTTTTAGGGGTACAAACAATAGTAATTGGGGCCTAGTGTGGTGGTGTACGTGTGAGATACATACACTTTCTTTTTGATCATATTTTCTATTCCGCTATTCAATTAAAACCTTTGGGGATCAATTAAATTGTGTGATAGTCTGTGTCGGTACGTGTGAGATCCACCTTTCCAAGTTTTTGGGGTTCATCTCATACTTCTGAAGATTTGAGGGTGCTGCCTGTTCCATACTCCTCCTCCTACTCCTCAACCATCCTTTTAGGGGTACAAACAATAGTAATTGGGGCCTAGTGTGGTGGTGTACGTGTGAGATACATACACTTTCTTTTTGATCATAATTTCTATTCCGCTATTCAATTAAAACCTTTGGGGATCAATTAAATTGCGTGATAGTCTGTGTCGGTACGTGTGAGATCCACCTTTCCAAGTTTTTGGGGTTCATCTCATACTTCTGAAGATTTGAGGGTGCTGCCTGTTCCATACTCCTCCTCCTACTGCTCAACCATCCTTTTAGGGGTACAAACAATAGTAATTGGGGCCTAGTGTGGTGGTGTACGTGTGAGATACATACACTTTCTTTTTGATCATATTTTCTATTCCGCTATTCAATTAAAACCTTTGGGGATCAATTAAATTGCGTGATAGTCTGTGTCGGTACGTGTGAGATCCACCTTTCCAAGTTTTTGTGGTTCATCTCATACTTCTGAAGATTTGAGGGTGCTGCCTGTTCCATACTCCTCCTCCTACTCCTCAACCATCCTTTTAGGGGTACAAACAATAGTAATTGGGGCCTAGTGTGGTGGTGTACGTGTGAGATACATACACTTTCTTTTTGATCATATTTTCTATTCCGCTATTCAATTAAAACCTTTGGGGATCAATTAAATTGCGTGATAGTCTGTGTCGGTACGTGTGAGTTCCACCTTTCCAAGTTTTTGGGGTTCATCTCATACTTCTGAAGATTTGAGGGTGCTGCCTGTTCCATACTCCTCCTCCTACTCCTCAACCATCCTTTTAGGGGTACAAACAATAGTAATTGGGGCCTAGTGTGGTGGTGTACGTGTGAGATACATACACTTTCTTTTTGATCATATTTTCTATTCCGCTATTCAATTAAAACCTTTGGGGATCAATTAAATTGCGTGATAGTCTGTGTCGGTACGTGTGAGATCCACTGTGACGGAATCCGGACACCAACGACTGGGTATCTCCGCCAGTAACCTGCTTCCTAAGCTCTGGAACACGGGATCCGTGATTCTGGCTATAGTTACCCCAAGAACTAGACAGTACAAGTTTTGGGGTCAAACCAGAATGAACTGTTTTATTAAAACTAACTCACAGACTTTTATACATTGGAGAAGTATGTCATTGGCCAGTCAAATATTTACACAAAATATCACACAATAGCTACGATAACGAGGTAGGGCTGACCATGATATCATTACCAATTAACTGAGCACTTAAATCAGCCTAGGCAGAATGCACAGAATGCTAGCAGGCAAACAATAGATGACACAAACACCTGAACATTCAGGAATCTCATTCAAGGCCAGACACACCGGCATCGAGATCCCAAAGAACAATAGACAGCATTAAAGTGTAACACACCCCCCCCCCCCAGCAAGAGTCTGATTAGTGCAGAGCTGGCCTGATTAGGGTTTTTGGTCACCCTGTGCCTCTTATAGACACAGGGTGATTTACACATAAGAGGGACTGGGGATGCTGGACAAGGGGTCTCCCAACCTCCCTAAAGCAATTGGGGTTCCACAAGCCCCCCAACCAAAGTGTCTCACGTCACATATCTCCCCTTTCGGCAGGAGACTAACACAGAAGGAGACCCCAAACGGGTTGACTTTGAAGTTAGTCCGTAGTTCCAGTCCCCCAATGTCTGCACCCACACAGTACCCCAAACAAATTGTCCGGAACAGAT
Organism: Pelophylax lessonae; assembly: GCF_965119305.1. Taxonomy (NCBI): domain Eukaryota; kingdom Metazoa; phylum Chordata; class Amphibia; order Anura; family Ranidae; genus Pelophylax; species Pelophylax lessonae. Next base: position 211,777,826 of record NC_138773.1, read on the forward strand.
CGTTACTCACCCAGCCAACCTCTGCCTCTCTTGTAGAACAAAACCCCTGCTGGGGAGAAGTGTGGACTGGTCCTTCTCCCTGGAGTCCATTTAGCCGCTGGAGAGAAGACAGGGTGACTGGGATCACTCCATCATGCTGTTGGGGATCTGGGCCGACTGCCCAGTATCCCTGGGGTATGCAGGTGGAGACTGTAGTCTCATATACTTTTTCTGTATGAAAATCCACCAGTGATTGCACAACAAGGCTGACATCCTCCTGTCCCAATGCCAGACCTTTTTCTGGGGTTGTGTAAGTGGGAACCAAAGTCTCATCCACTACCACAGGGAATCCATCTTCTATTAGTTGGGGGCAGAGGCCAGCAGCGCTCTGCTCTGTTGCCAGCCCTTCTGCTGGGTTGGGGTTGGCGAATACTATCCCCAGAACCTGGTTGGGGGTCTGCTGTAGAGAGGAGGGATCACTTACCTCCTCCTCCTTGTATTCCTGCGGGGTAGGTGGGGGATCTGGACCGGCCGTCCACCATCCCTGTAGGTCTGGTGCAGAGACCGCGGTCCCATCTCCACCAGCCATCGGTGGGTCTTCACAGTACCCCCAGTCTGTACTGTCTCTCCAACCAAGGAGAGACTGTTGTGGGCAGTGGCCAGTAGCGTTCTGCCCAGCTTCCAGCTTTTCCACTGTGAAGTAAATTGAAACATCGGTGACCTTGCACACATCCTTCAGGGCCACCGATTGTTGTATGCAGGGGTCCACAGCGCCATGCTCTGAAGTGAGCTGTTCTGCAGGAGTCTCACCGGGTTGTTCCTCCTCAATAGAAAAGTCTATTAAATCCCCAGTCTCTGGTGGTGTCTGGGGATCGAGGTTCACCATCTCCTTTCTGTGGAATCCAGAAGATGTTACTGGTGCTGGGCAGAGGCTAGCAGAGCTCTGCCCTGTTGTCAGCACTTTAGCTTTGGGAACAGCAATCTCCGGAGTTTCCACTGCCGACTCATAGGCATGCTGCTGAACGTGTCCTAGCAGTTTCCTGTATGCCCTTTCCAGATGCTGTTCTTTCCTTACCAAGTGTTCTAGATCAGGTTCAAGCTCTGAGACCCCTGTGAGACGGAGCATAGCCTCTCTGTATTCTCGCAGGTTCTCAAGGGTAGGTTCCCCTTCATCCCCAAACACAAAGACATCTGTAAGGCTCTCCCACAGCAATCCAGGGCCACCAAAGTCATATCCCTCCGGAGAGCATTCTGATGTCTCTCCTAAATATTTCTGCTCTGCGTGCCATTGCAGAGCCCGATACTGATTGTCCAGCTCTATCTCCTGCTGGACCAGCCTGTCCAACTCGGATACCCATTGCTCCTGGGGCCGCTCTCCCAGGAATGCCATCCGCAACTTCCGTTGATCACTGGCCTGTTCCCCTGGGGTTGGAAAGCACTTTCCCTGGTATATACCAGCAAGCTGGAGGGCTCCAAGCCAGAGCCCCACCCGAATCTGCTGCCTGAGCTCCAGGTATTGATCCGCAGAGACCATCCTGGGGTATACTGAAAGGGCGATCCGCAGCACCCCCTCAAACTCTGATGCCAGGTCCATATCTCCGTTGTAGCCACCAAAGTCTGCTATCCCGATCTTGGATCCCGGTGGAGGTTTGGATGTCCCAGACTGCAGGAAGCATCCCACCGCTGCCACCAATGTGACGGAATCCGGACACCAACGACTGGGTATCTCCGCCAGTAACCTGCTTCCTAAGCTCTGGAACACGGGATCCGTGATTCTGGCTATAGTTACCCCAAGAACTAGACAGTACAAGTTTTGGGGTCAAACCAGAATGAACTGTTTTATTAAAACCAACTCACAGACTTTTATACATTGGAGAAGTATGTCATTGGCCAGTCAAATATTTACACAAAATATCACACAATAGCTACGATAACGAGGTAGGGCTGACCATGATATCATTACCAATTAACTGAGCACTTAAATCAGCCTAGGCAGAATGCACAGAATGCTAGCAGGCAAACAATAGATGACACAAACACCTGAACATTCAGGAATCTCATTCAAGGCCAGACACACCGGCATAGAGATCCCAAAGAACAATAGACAGCATTAAAGTGTAACACACCCCCCCCAGCAAGAGTCTGATTAGTGCAGAGCTGGCCTGATTAGGGTTTTTGGTCACCCTGTGCCCCTTATAGATACAGGGTGATTTACACATAAGAGGGACTGGGGATGCTGGACAAGGGGTCTCCCAACCTCCCTAAAGCAATTGGGGTTCCACAAGCCCCCCAACCAAAGTGTCTCACGTCACATCCACCTTTCCAAGTTTTTGGGGTTCATCTCATACTTCTGAAGATTTGAGGGTGCTGCCTGTTCCATACTCCTCCTCCTACTCCTCAACCATCCTTTTAGGGGTACAAACAATAGTAATTGGGGCCTAGTGTGGTGGTGTACGTGTGAGATACATACACTTTCTTTTTGATCATATTTTCTATTCCGCTATTCAATTAAAACCTTTGGGGATCAATTAAATTGCGTGATAGTCTGTGTCGGTACGTGTGAGATCCACCTTTCCAAGTTTTTGGGGTTCATCTCATACTTCTGAAGATTTGAGGGTGCTGCCTGTTCCATACTCCTCCTCCTACTCCTCAACCATCCTTTTAGGGGTACAAACAATAGTAATTGGGGCCTAGTGTGGTGGTGTACGTGTGAGATACATACACTTTCTTTTTGATCATATTTTCTATTCCGCTATTCAATTAAAACCTTTGGGGATCAATTAAATTGCGTGATAGTCTGTGTCGGTACGTGTGAGTTCCACCTTTCCAAGTTTTTGGGGTTCATCTCATACTTCTGAAGATTTGAGGGTGCTGCCTGTTCCATACTCCTCCTCCTACTCCTCAACCATCCTTTTAGGGGTACAAACAATAGTAATTGGGGCCTAGTGTGGTGGTGTACGTGTGAGATACATACACTTTCTTTTTGATCATATTTTCTATTCCGCTATTCAATTAAAACCTTTGGGGATCAATTAAATTGCGTGATAGTCTGTGTCGGTACGTGTGAGATCCACCTTTCCAAGTTTTTGGGGTTCATCTCATACTTCTGAAGATTTGAGGGTGCTGCCTGTTCCATACTCCTCCTCCTACTCCTCAACCATCCTTTTAGGGGTACAAACAATAGTAATTGGGGCCTAGTGTGGTGGTGTACGTGTGAGATACATACACTTTCTTTTTGATCATATTTTCTATTCCGCTATTCAATTAAAACCTTTGGGGATCAATTAAATTGCGTGATAGTCTGTGTCGGTACGTGTGAGATCCACCTTTCCAAGTTTTTGGGGTTCATCTCATACTTCTGAAGATTTGAGGGTGCTGCCTGTTCCATACTCCTCCTCCTACTCCTCAACCATCCTTTTAGGGGTACAAACAATAGTAATTGGGGCCTAGTGTGGTGGTGTACGTGTGAGATACATACACTTTCTTTTTGATCATATTTTCTATTCTGCTATTCAATTAAAACCTTTGGGGATCAATTAAATTGCGTGATAGTCTGTGTCGGTACGTGTGAGATCCACCTTTCCAAGTTTTTGGGGTTCATCTCATACTTCTGAAGATTTGAGGGTGCTGCCTGTTCCATACTCCTCCTCCTACTGCTCAACCATCCTTTTAGGGGTACAAACAATAGTAATTGGGGCCTAGTGTGGTGGTGTACGTGTGAGATACATACACTTTCTTTTTGATCATATTTTCTATTCCGCTATTCAATTAAAACCTTTGGGGATCAATTAAATTGCGTGATAGTCTGTGTCGGTACGTGTCAGATCCACCTTTCCAAGTTTTTGGGGTTCATCTCATACTTCTGAAGATTTGAGGGTGCTGCCTGTTCCATACTCCTCCTCCTACTCCTCAACCATCCTTTTAGGGGTACAAACAATAGTAATTGGGGCCTAGTGTGGTGGTGTACGTGTGAGATACATACACTTTCTTTTTGATCATATTTTCTATTCCGCTATTCAATTAAAACCTTTGGGGATCAATTAAATTGCGTGATAGTCTGTGTCGGTACGTGTGAGATCCACCTTTCCAAGTTTTTGGGGTTCATCTCATACTTCTGAAGATTTGAGGGTGCTGCCTGTTCCATACTCCTCCTCCTACTCCTCAACCATCCTTTTAGGGGTACAAACAATAGTAATTGGGGCCTAGTGTGGTGGTGTACGTGTGAGATACATACACTTTCTTTTTGATCATATTTTCTATTCCGCTATTCAATTAAAACCTTTGGGGATCAATTAAATTGCGTGATAGTCTGTGTCGGTATGTGTGAGATCCACCTTTCCAAGTTTTTGGGGTTCATCTCATACTTCTGAAGATTTGAGGGTGCTGCCTGTTCCATACTCCTCCTCCTACTCCTCAACCATCCTTTTAGGGGTACAAACAATAGTAATTGGGGCCTAGTGTGGTGGTGTACGTGTGAGATACATACACTTTCTTTTTGATCATATTTTCTATTCCGCTATTCAATTAAAACCTTTGGGGATCAATTAAATTGCGTGATAGTCTGTGTCGGTACGTGTGAGATCCACCTTTTCAAGTTTTTGGGGTTCATCTCATACTTCTGAAGATTTGAGGGTGCTGCCTGTTCCATACTCCTCCTCCTACTGCTCAACCATCCTTTTAGGGGTACAAACAATAGTAATTGGGGCCTAGTGTGGTGGTGTACGTGTGAGATACATACACTTTCTTTTTGATCATATTTTCTATTCCGCTATTCAATTAAAACCTTTGGGGATCAATTAAATTGCGTGATAGTCTGTGTCGGTACGTGTGAGATCCACCTTTCCAAGTTTTTGTGGTTCATCTCATACTTCTGAAGATTTGAGGGTGCTGCCTGTTCCATACTCCTCCTCCTACTCCTCAACCATCCTTTTAGGGGTACAAACAATAGTAATTGGGGCCTAGTGTGGTGGTGTACGTGTGAGATACATACACTTTCTTTTTGATCATATTTTCTATTCCGCTATTCAATTAAAACCTTTGGGGATCAATTAAATTGCGTGATAGTCTGTGTCGGTACGTGTGAGTTCCACCTTTCCAAGTTTTTGGGGTTCATCTCATACTTCTGAAGATTTGAGGGTGCTGCCTGTTCCATACTCCTCCTCCTACTCCTCAACCATCCTTTTAGGGGTACAAACAATAGTAATTGGGGCCTAGTGTGGTGGTGTACGTGTGAGATACATACACTTTCTTTTTGATCATATTTTCTATTCCGCTATTCAATTAAAACCTTTGGGGATCAATTAAATTGTGTGATAGTCTGTGTCGGTACGTGTGAGATCCACCTTTCCAAGTTTTTGGGGTTCATCTCATACTTCTGAAGATTTGAGGGTGCTGCCTGTTCCATACTCCTCCTCCTACTCCTCAACCATCCTTTTAGGGGTACAAACAATAGTAATTGGGGCCTAGTGTGGTGGTGTACGTGTGAGATACATACACTTTCTTTTTGATCATATTTTCTATTCCGCTATTCAATTAAAACCTTTGGGGATCAATTAAATTGCGTGATAGTCTGTGTCGGTACGTGTGAGATCCACCTTTCCAAGTTTTTGGGGTTCATCTCATACTTCTGAAGATTTGAGGGTGCTGCCTGTTCCATACTCCTCCTCCTACTCCTCAACCATCCTTTTAGGGGTACAAACAATAGTAATTGGGGCCTAGTGTGGTGGTGTACGTGTGAGATACATACACTTTCTTTTTGATCATATTTTCTATTCCGCTATTCAATTAAAACCTTTGGGGATCAATTAAATTGCGTGATAGTCTGTGTCGGTACGTGTGAGTTCCACCTTTCCAAGTTTTTGGGGTTCATCTCATACTTCTGAAGATTTGAGGGTGCTGCCTGTTCCATACTCCTCCTCCTACTCCTCAACCATCCTTTTAGGGGTACAAACAATAGTAATTGGGGCCTAGTGTGGTGGTGTACGTGTAAGATACATACACTTTCTTTTTGATCATATTTTCTATTCCGCTATTCAATTAAAACCTTTGGGGATCAATTAAATTGTGTGATAGTCTGTGTCGGTACGTGTGAGATCCACCTTTCCAAGTTTTTGGGGTTCATCTCATACTTCTGAAGATTTGAGGGTGCTGCCTGTTCCATACTCCTCCTCCTACTGCTCAACCATCCTTTTAGGGGTACAAACAATAGTAATTGGGGCCTAGTGTGGTGGTGTACGTGTGAGATACATACACTTTCTTTTTGATCATATTTTCTATTCCGCTATTCAATTAAAACCTTTGGGGATCAATTAAATTGCGTGATAGTCTGTGTCGGTACGTGTGAGATCCACTGTGACGGAATCCGGACACCAACGACTGGGTATCTCCGCCAGTAACCTGCTTCCTAAGCTCTGGAACACGGGATCCGTGATTCTGGCTATAGTTACCCCAAGAACTAGACAGTACAAGTTTTGGGGTCAAACCAGAATGAACTGTTTTATTAAAACTAACTCACAGACTTTTATACATTGGAGAAGTATGTCATTGGCCAGTCAAATATTTACACAAAATATCACACAATAGCTACGATAACGAGGTAGGGCTGACCATGATATCATTACCAATTAACTGAGCACTTAAATCAGCCTAGGCAGAATGCACAGAATGCTAGCAGGCAAACAATAGATGACACAAACACCTGAACATTCAGGAATCTCATTCAAGGCCAGACACACCGGCATCGAGATCCCAAAGAACAATAGACAGCATTAAAGTGTAACACACCCCCCCCCCCCAGCAAGAGTCTGATTAGTGCAGAGCTGGCCTGATTAGGGTTTTTGGTCACCCTGTGCCTCTTATAGACACAGGGTGATTTACACATAAGAGGGACTGGGGATGCTGGACAAGGGGTCTCCCAACCTCCCTAAAGCAATTGGGGTTCCACAAGCCCCCCAACCAAAGTGTCTCACGTCACATATCTCCCCTTTCGGCAGGAGACTAACACAGAAGGAGACCCCAAACGGGTTGACTTTGAAGTTAGTCCGTAGTTCCAGTCCCCCAATGTCTGCACCCACACAGTACCCCAAACAAATTGTCCGGAACAGATCGTTACTCACCCAGCCAACCTCTGCCTCTCTTGTAGAACAAAACCCCTGCTGGGGAGAAGTGTGGACTGGTCCTTCTCCCTGGAGTCCATTTAGCCGCTGGAGAGAAGACAGGGTGACTGGGATCACTCCATCATGCTGTTGGGGATCTGGGCCGACTGCCCAGTATCCCTGGGGTATGCAGGTGGAGACTGTAGTCTCATATACTTTTTCTGTATGAAAATCCACCAGTGATTGCACAACAAGGCTGACATCCTCCTGTCCCAATGCCAGACCTTTTTCTGGGGTTGTGTAAGTGGGAACCAAAGTCTCATCCACTACCACAGGGAATCCATCTTCTATTAGTTGGGGGCAGAGGCCAGCAGCGCTCTGCTCTGTTGCCAGCCCTTCTGCTGGGTTGGGGTTGGCGAATACTACCCCCAGAACCTGGTTGGGGGTCTGCTGTAGAGAGGAGGGATCACTTACCTCCTCCTCCTTGTATTCCTGCGGGGTAGGTGGGGGATCTGGACCGGCCGTCCACCATCCCTGTAGGTCTGGTGCAGAGACCGCGGTCCCATCTCCACCAGCCATCGGTGGGTCTTCACAGTACCCCCAGTCTGTACTGTCTCTCCAACCAAGGAGAGACTGTTGTGGGCAGTGGCCAGTAGCGTTCTGCCCAGCTTCCAGCTTTTCCACTGTGAAGTAAATTGAAACATCGGTGACCTTGCACACATCCTTCAGGGCCACCGATTGTTGTATGCAGGGGTCCACAGCGCCATGCTCTGAAGTGAGCTGTTCTGCAGGAGTCTCACCGGGTTGTTCCTCCTCAATAGAAAAGTCTATTAAATCCCCAGTCTCTGGTGGTGTCTGGGGATCGAGGTTCACCATCTCCTTTCTGTGGAATCCAGAAGATGTTACTGGTGCTGGGCAGAGGCTAGCAGAGCTCTGCCCTGTTGTCAGCACTTTAGCTTTGGGAACAGCAATCTCCGGAGTTTCCACTGCCGACTCATAGGCATGCTGCTGAACGTGTCCTAGCAGTTTCCTGTATGCCCTTTCCAGATGCTGTTCTTTCCTTACCAAGTGTTCTAGATCAGGTTCAAGCTCTGAGACCCCTGTGAGACGGAGCATAGCCTCTCTGTATTCTCGCAGGTTCTCAAGGGTAGGTTCCCCTTCATCCCCAAACACAAAGACATCTGTAAGGCTCTCCCACAGCAATCCAGGGCCACCAAAGTCATATCCCTCCGGAGAGCATTCTGATGTCTCTCCTAAATATTTCTGCTCTGCGTGCCATTGCAGAGCCCGATACTGATTGTCCAGCTCTATCTCCTGCTGGACCAGCCTGTCCAACTCGGATACCCATTGCTCCTGGGGCCGCTCTCCCAGGAATGCCATCCGCAACTTCCGTTGATCACTGGCCTGTTCCCCTGGGGTTGGAAAGCACTTTCCCTGGTATATACCAGCAAGCTGGAGGGCTCCAAGCCAGAGCCCCACCCGAATCTGCTGCCTGAGCTCCAGGTATTGATCCGCAGAGACCATCCTGGGGTATACTGAAAGGGCGATCCGCAGCACCCCCTCAAACTCTGATGCCAGGTCCATATCTCCGTTGTAGCCACCAAAGTCTGCTATCCCGATCTTGGATCCCGGTGGAGGTTTGGATGTCCCAGACTGCAGGAAGCATCCCACCGCTGCCACCAATGTGACGGAATCCGGACACCAACGACTGGGTATCTCCGCCAGTAACCTGCTTCCTAAGCTCTGGAACACGGGATCCGTGATTCTGGCTATAGTTACCCCAAGAACTAGACAGTACAAGTTTTGGGGTCAAACCAGAATGAACTGTTTTATTAAAACCAACTCACAGACTTTTATACATTGGAGAAGTATGTCATTGGCCAGTCAAATATTTACACAAAATATCACACAATAGCTACGATAACGAGGTAGGGCTGACCATGATATCATTACCAATTAACTGAGCACTTAAATCAGCCTAGGCAGAATGCACAGAATGCTAGCAGGCAAACAATAGATGACACAAACACCTGAACATTCAGGAATCTCATTCAAGGCCAGACACACCGGCATCGAGATCCCAAAGAACAATAGACAGCATTAAAGTGTAACACACCCCCCCCAGCAAGAGTCTGATTAGTGCAGAGCTGGCCTGATTAGGGTTTTTGGTCACCCTGTGCCCCTTATAGACACAGAGTGATTTACACATAAGAGGGACTGGGGATGCTGGACAAGGGGTCTCCCAACCTCCCTAAAGCAATTGGGGTTCCACAAGCCCCCCAACCAAAGTGTCTCACGTCACATCCACCTTTCCAAGTTTTTGGGGTTCATCTCATACTTCTGAAGATTTGAGGGTGCTGCCTGTTCCATACTCCTCCTCAACCATCCTTTTAGGGGTACAAACAATAGTAATTGGGGCCTAGTGTGGTGGTGTACGTGTGAGATACATACACTTTCTTTTTGATCATATTTTCTATTCCGCTATTCAATTAAAACCTTTGGGGATCAATTAAATTGCGTGATAGTCTGTGTCGGTACATGTGAGATCCACCTTTCCAAGTTTTTGGGGTTCATCTCATACTTCTGAAGATTTGAGGGTGCTGCCTGTTCCATACTCCTCCTCCTACTCCTCAACCATCCTTTTAGGGGTACAAACAATAGTAATTGGGGCCTAGTGTGGTGGTGTACGTGTGAGATACATACACTTTCTTTTTGATCATATTTTCTATTCCGCTATTCAATTAAAACCTTTGGGGATCAATTAAATTGCGTGATAGTCTGTGTCGGTACGTGTGAGTTCCACCTTTCCAAGTTTTTGGGGTTCATCTCATACTTCTGAAGATTTGAGGGTGCTGCCTGTTCCATACTCCTCCTCCTACTCCTCAACCATCCTTTTAGGGGTACAAACAATAGTAATTGGGGCCTAGTGTAGTGGTGTACGTGTGAGATACATACACTTTCTTTTTGATCATATTTTCTATTCCGCTATTCAATTAAAACCTTTGGGGATCAATTAAATTGCGTGATAGTCTGTGTCGGTACGTGTGAGATCCACCTTTCCAAGTTTTTGGGGTTCATCTCATACTTCTGAAGATTTGAGGGTGCTGCCTGTTCCATACTCCTCCTCCTACTCCTCAACCATCCTTTTAGGGGTACAAACAATAGTAATTGGGGCCTAGTGTGGTGGTGTACGTGTGAGATACATACACTTTCTTTTTGATCATATTTTCTATTCCGCTATTCAATTAAAACCTTTGGGGATCAATTAAATTGCGTGATAGTCTGTGTCGGTACGTGTGAGATCCACCTTTCCAAGTTTTTGGGGTTCATCTCATACTTCTGAAGATTTGAGGGTGCTGCCTGTTCCATACTCCTCCTCCTACTCCTCAACCATCCTTTTAGGGGTACAAACAATAGTAATTGGGGCCTAGTGTGGTGGTGTACGTGTAAGATACATACACTTTCTTTTTGATCATATTTTCTATTCCGCTATTCAATTAAAACCTTTGGGGATCAATTAAATTGCGTGATAGTCTGTGTCGGTACGTGTGAGATCCACCTTTCCAAGTTTTTGGGGTTCATCTCATACTTCTGAAGATTTGAGGGTGCTGCCTGTTCCATACTCCTCCTCCTACTGCTCAACCATCCTTTTAGGGGTACAAACAATAGTAATTGGGGCCTAGTGTGGTGGTGTACGTGTGAGATACATACACTTTCTTTTTGATCATATTTTCTATTCCGCTATTCAATTAAAACCTTTGGGGATCAATTAAATTGCGTGATAGTCTGTGTCGGTACGTGTGAGATCCACTGTGACGGAATCCGGACACCAACGACTGGGTATCTCCGCCAGTAACCTGCTTCCTAAGCTCTGGAACACGGGATCCGTGATTCTGGCTATAGTTACCCCAAGAACTAGACAGTACAAGTTTTGGGGTCAAACCAGAATGAACTGTTTTATTAAAACCAACTCACAGACTTTTATACATTGGAGAAGTATGTCATTGGCCAGTCAAATATTTACACAAAATATCACACAATAGCTACGATAACGAGGTAGGGCTGACCATGATATCATTACCAATTAACTGAGCACTTAAATCAGCCTAGGCAGAATGCACAGAATGCTAGCAGGCAAACAATAGATGACACAAACACCTGAACATTCAGGAATCTCATTCAAGGCCAGACACACCGGCATCGAGATCCCAAAGAACAATAGACAGCATTAAAGTGTAACACACACCCCCCAGCAAGAGTCTGATTAGTGCAGAGCTGGCCTGATTAGGGTTTTTGGTCACCCTGTGCCTCTTATAGACACAGGGTGATTTACACATAAGAGGGACTGGGGATGCTGGACAAGGGGTCTCCCAACCTCCCTAAAGCAATTGGGGTTCCACAAGCCCCCCAACCAAAGTGTCTCACGTCACATATCTCCCCTTTCGGCAGGAGACTAACACAGAAGGAGACCCCAAACGGGTTGACTTTGAAGTTAGTCCGTAGTTCCAGTCCCCCAATGTCTGCACCCACACAGTACCCCAAACAAATTGTCCGGAACAGATCGTTACTCACCCAGCCAACCTCTGCCTCTCTTGTAGAACAAAACCCCTGCTGGGGAGAAGTGTGGACTGGTCCTTCTCCCTGGAGTCCATTTAGCCGCTGGAGAGAAGACAGGGTGACTGGGATCACTCCATCATGCTGTTGGGGATCTGGGCCGACTGCCCAGTATCCCTGGGGTATGCAGGTGGAGACTGTAGTCTCATATACTTTTTCTGTATGAAAATCCACCAGTGATTGCACAACAAGGCTGACATCCTCCTGTCCCAATGCCAGACCTTTTTCTGGGGTTGTGTAAGTGGGAACCAAAGTCTCATCCACTACCACAGGGAATCCATCTTCTATTAGTTGGGGGCAGAGGCCAGCAGCGCTCTGCTCTGTTGCCAGCCCTTCTGCTGGGTTGGGGTTGGCGAATACTACCCCCAGAACCTGGTTGGGGGTCTGCTGTAGAGAGGAGGGATCACTTACCTCCTCCTCCTTGTATTCCTGCGGGGTAGGTGGGGGATCTGGACCGGCCGTCCACCATCCCTGTAGGTCTGGTGCAGAGACCGCGGTCCCATCTCCACCAGCCATCGGTGGGTCTTCACAGTACCCCCAGTCTGTACTGTCTCTCCAACCAAGGAGAGACTGTTGTGGGCAGTGGCCAGTAGCGTTCTGCCCAGCTTCCAGCTTTTCCACTGTGAAGTAAATTGAAACATCGGTGACCTTGCACACATCCTTCAGGGCCACCGATTGTTGTATGCAGGGGTCCACAGCGCCATGCTCTGAAGTGAGCTGTTCTGCAGGAGTCTCACCGGGTTGTTCCTCCTCAATAGAAAAGTCTATTAAATCCCCAGTCTCTGGTGGTGTCTGGGGATCGAGGTTCACCATCTCCTTTCTGTGGAATCCAGAAGATGTTACTGGTGCTGGGCAGAGGCTAGCAGAGCTCTGCCCTGTTGTCAGCACTTTAGCTTTGGGAACAGCAATCTCCGGAGTTTCCACTGCCGACTCATAGGCATGCTGCTGAACGTGTCCTAGCAGTTTCCTGTATGCCCTTTCCAGATGCTGTTCTTTCCTTACCAAGTGTTCTAGATCAGGTTCAAGCTCTGAGACCCCTGTGAGACGGAGCATAGCCTCTCTGTATTCTCGCAGGTTCTCAAGGGTAGGTTCCCCTTCATCCCCAAACACAAAGACATCTGTAAGGCTCTCCCACAGCAATCCAGGGCCACCAAAGTCATATCCCTCCGGAGAGCATTCTGATGTCTCTCCTAAATATTTCTGCTCTGCGTGCCATTGCAGAGCCCGATACTGATTGTCCAGCTCTATCTCCTGCTGGACCAGCCTGTCCAACTCGGATACCCATTGCTCCTGGGGCCGCTCTCCCAGGAATGCCATCCGCAACTTCCGTTGATCACTGGCCTGTTCCCCTGGGGTTGGAAAGCACTTTCCCTGGTATATACCAGCAAGCTGGAGGGCTCCAAGCCAGAGCCCCACCCGAATCTGCTGCCTGAGCTCCAGGTATTGATCCGCAGAGACCATCCTGGGGTATACTGAAAGGGCGATCCGCAGCACCCCCTCAAACTCTGATGCCAGGTCCATATCTCCGTTGTAGCCACCAAAGTCTGCTATCCCGATCTTGGATCCCGGTGGAGGTTTGGATGTCCCAGACTGCAGGAAGCATCCCACCGCTGCCACCAATGTGACGGAATCCGGACACCAACGACTGGGTATCTCCGCCAGTAACCTGCTTCCTAAGCTCTGGAACACGGGATCCGTGATTCTGGCTATAGTTACCCCAAGAACTAGACAGTACAAGTTTTGGGGTCAAACCAGAATGAACTGTTTTATTAAAACCAACTCACAGACTTTTATACATTGGAGAAGTATGTCATTGGCCAGTCAAATATTTACACAAAATATCACACAATAGCTACGATAACGAGGTAGGGCTGACCATGATATCATTACCAATTAACTGAGCACTTAAATCAGCCTAGGCAGAATGCACAGAATGCTAGCAGGCAAACAATAGATGACACAAACACCTGAACATTCAGGAATCTCATTCAAGGCCAGACACACCGGCATCGAGATCCCAAAGAACAATAGACAGCATTAAAGTGTAACACACCCCCCCCAGCAAGAGTCTGATTAGTGCAGAGCTGGCCTGATTAGGGTTTTTGGTCACCCTGTGCCCCTTATAGACACAGAGTGATTTACACATAAGAGGGACTGGGGATGCTGGACAAGGGGTCTCCCAACCTCCCTAAAGCAATTGGGGTTCCACAAGCCCCCCAACCAAAGTGTCTCACGTCACATCCACCTTTCCAAGTTTTTGGGGTTCATCTCATACTTCTGAAGATTTGAGGGTGCTGCCTGTTCCATACTCCTCCTCAACCATCCTTTTAGGGGTACAAACAATAGTAATTGGGGCCTAGTGTGGTGGTGTACGTGTGAGATACATACACTTTCTTTTTGATCATATTTTCTATTCCGCTATTCAATTAAAACCTTTGGGGATCAATTAAATTGCGTGATAGTCTGTGTCGGTACGTGTGAGATCCACCTTTCCAAGTTTTTGGGGTTCATCTCATACTTCTGAAGATTTGAGGGTGCTGCCTGTTCCATACTCCTCCTCCTACTCCTCAACCATCCTTTTAGGGGTACAAACAATAGTAATTGGGGCCTAGTGTGGTGGTGTACGTGTGAGATACATACACTTTCTTTTTGATCATATTTTCTATTCCGCTATTCAATTAAAACCTTTGGGGATCAATTAAATTGCGTGATAGTCTGTGTCGGTACGTGTGAGTTCCACCTTTCCAAGTTTTTGGGGTTCATCTCATACTTCTGAAGATTTGAGGGTGCTGCCTGTTCCATACTCCTCCTCCTACTCCTCAACCATCCTTTTAGGGGTACAAACAATAGTAATTGGGGCCTAGTGTAGTGGTGTACGTGTGAGATACATACACTTTCTTTTTGATCATATTTTCTATTCCGCTATTCAATTAAAACCTTTGGGGATCAATTAAATTGCGTGATAGTCTGTGTCGGTACGTGTGAGATCCACCTTTCCAAGTTTTTGGGGTTCATCTCATACTTCTGAAGATTTGAGGGTGCTGCCTGTTCCATACTCCTCCTCCTACTCCTCAACCATCCTTTTAGGGGTACAAACAATAGTAATTGGGGCCTAGTGTGGTGGTGTACGTGTGAGATGCATACACTTTCTTTTTGATCATATTTTCTATTCCGCTATTCAATTAAAACCTTTGGGGATCAATTAAATTGCGTGATAGTCTGTGTCGGTACGTGTGAGATCCACCTTTCCAAGTTTTTGGGGTTCATCTCATACTTCTGAAGATTTGAGGGTGCTGCCTGTTCCATACTCCTCCTCCTACTCCTCAACCATCCTTTTAGGGGTACAAACAATAGTAATTGGGGCCTAGTGTGGTGGTGTACGTGTGAGATACATACACTTTCTTTTTGATCATATTTTCTATTCCGCTATTCAATTAAAACCTTTGGGGATCAATTAAATTGCGTGATAGTCTGTGTCGGTACGTGTGAGATCCACCTTTCCAAGTTTTTGGGGTTCATCTCATACTTCTGAAGATTTGAGGGTGCTGCCTGTTCCATACTCCTCCTCCTACTGCTTAACCATCCTTTTAGGGGTACAAACAATAGTAATTGGGGCCTAGTGTGATGGTGTACGTGTGAGATACATACACTTTCTTTTTGATCATATTTTCTATTCCGCTATTCAATTAAAACCTTTGGGGATCAATTAAATTGCGTGATAGTCTGTGTCGGTACGTGTGAGATCCACCTTTCCAAGTTTTTGGGGTTCATCTCATACTTCTGAAGATTTGAGGGTGCTGCCTGTTCCATACTCCTCCTCCTACTCCTCAACCATCCTTTTAGGGGTACAAACAATAGTAATTGGGGCCTAGTGTGGTGGTGTACGTGTGAGATACATACACTTTCTTTTTGATCATATTTTCTATTCCGCTATTCAATTAAAACCTTTGGGGATCAATTAAATTGCGTGATAGTCTGTGTCGGTACGTGTGAGATCCACCTTTCCAAGTTTTTGGGGTTCATCTCATACTTCTGAAGATTTGAGGGTGCTGCCTGTTCCATACTCCTCCTCCTACTCCTCAACCATCCTTTTAGGGGTACAAACAATAGTAATTGGGGCCTAGTGTGGTGGTGTACGTGTGAGATACATACACTTTCTTTTTGATCATATTTTCTATTCCGCTATTCAATTAAAACCTTTGGGGATCAATTAAATTGCGTGATAGTCTGTGTCGGTACGTGTGAGATCCACCTTTCCAAGTTTTTGGGGTTCATCTCATACTTCTGAAGATTTGAGGGTGCTGCCTGTTCCATACTCCTCCTCCTACTGCTCAACCATCCTTTTAGGGGTACAAACAATAGTAATTGGGGCCTAGTGTGGTGGTGTACGTGTGAGATACATACACTTTCTTTTTGATCATATTTTCTATTCCGCTATTCAATTAAAACCTTTGGGGATCAATTAAATTGCGTGATAGTCTGTGTCGGTACATGTGAGATCCACCTTTCCAGGTTTTTGGGGTTCATCTCATACTTCTGAAGATTTGAGGGTGCTGCCTGTTCCATACTCCTCCTCCTACTGCTCAACCATCCTTTTAGGGGTACAAACAATAGTAATTGGGGCCTAGTGTGGTGGTGTACGTGCGAGATACATACACTTTTTTTGATCATATTTCCTATTCCGCTATTCAATAAAACCCTTTGAGGATCAATTGAATTGCGGGATAGTCTGTGTCGGTACGTGTGAGATTCACCTTTCCAAGTTTTTGGGGTTCATCTCATACTTCTGAAGATTTGAGGGTGCTGCCTGTTCCATACTCCTCCTCCTACTCCTCAACCATCCTTTTAGGGGTAGAAACAATAGTAATTGGGGCCTAGTGTGGTTTTGTACGTGCGAGATACATACAATTTTTTGGATCATATTTCCTATTCCGCTATTCAATAAAAACCTTTCTAGGGCAAGATCTTAAATTACAGAAATATGAGGAGACCGTCAAATAAGGGCCGTGGCCTGGGTCGTGGTGCTGCTGGTAGAGCTCCTGTTGCAAGGAGAGGACGTGGTCGATCTGTGCCAGCTACACGCACAAGTGAAACACCTTCCTCAAGTGTGAGTAGGCGACAGAACCTGCATCAGTATTTGGTAGGGCATCATACGCCCCTAGAAGTGATGAGGCCAGAACAAGTGGAGGCGATAGTAGATTGGTTTGCTGCTGACAGTGCCTCCAGTTCCTTCACATTGTCTCCCACCCAGTCTACTGCAGAAAGGTCACAGTTGGCACCTGCAGCCGATGTCCAACCGTCTTTCACCTCACCCCCTTGCAAATCAGGCAAGCAGTCTGAGCCCCAAGCCATACAGCAGTCTCTTCTTCTTTTTGATGACTCTGTCAGCAGGGTTTCCCAGGGCCATCCACCTAGCCCTGCCCCAGAAGTGGAAGAGATTGAGTGCAGCGATGCCCAACCACTTATTTCTCAAAGATGAGTACATGCAAGGATCATCGCAGCACGTTTCCGATGATGACGAAACGCAGGTGCCAACTGCTGCGGCGTTCAGCATTGTGGAGACCGACAAGGAGGGCAGGGGTGAAGACTGGGTGGAAGATGATGTGGAGGACGATGAGGTCCTCGACCCCACATGGAATGAACGTCATGCAGGTGACCTGAGTAGTTTGGAGGAAGAGGCGGTGGTCGCACAGAGCCACCAGCACAGCAGAAGAGGGAGCAGGGTGCAGAAGCGGAGCGGCCGTGCCCTAGACACTACGACCGCTACTGCCCAACGCAGCAAGGGAACGAGCGCACCAAAGTCAGCTCAAAGGAGTTCTCTAGCGTGGAAGTTCTTTAGAAAATGTGCTGATGACAGGACACGAGTGGTTTGCACCCTGTGCAATCAGAGCTTGAAGCGAGGCATAAACCTTCTCAACCTGAGCACAACCTGCATGATCAGGCATCTAAGTGCAAAGCACGAGCTGCAGTGGAGCACACACCTTCAAAACCAAGAAACGTCTCTGGCTCGGCTCATCCTGCTTCCTCTTCTGCTGCAGTCTCGGCCGCTCCAGCCACATCTGTAGTGATACCGGCACCTGCCACCCCGCAAACAGACGATCTGTCAGCAACACCACCACCTGGGTCACCAACAACCATCTCCACAATGTCCCGTGGAAGCGTTCAGCTTTCCATCTCCCAAACACTTGAGAGGAAGAGGAAGTACCCCCCTACCCACCCGCGATCCCTGGCCCTGAATGCCAGCATTTCAAAATTATTGGCCTTTGAAATGCTGTCATTCCGTCTGGTGGAGACGCACAGTTTTAAAAACCTTATGTCGGTGGCTGTCCCACAGTACGTCGTGCCCAGCCGCCATTACTTTTCCAGGCAAGCCATCCCTTCCCTGCACAACCAAGTGGGGGAAAAAATCAGGTATGCACTGCGCAACGCCATCTGTGCCAAGGTCCACCTAACTACCGATACATGGACCAGTAAGCACGGTCAGGGGCGTTATATCTCCCTAACGGCACACTGGGTAAATGCAGTGGCGGATGGGCCCGAGGCGGATAGCAATTTGGCGCATGTCCTTCCACCACCGAAGATTGCAGGGCGCTTCAGTTTGCCTCCTGTTCCTAACTCCTCCTACTCCGCTTCCTCATCCTCTACCGCCTCCTCATCCGGACAGCGTAACACCTTCACCACCAACTTCAGCACGGCCAGGGGTAAACGACAGCAGGCAGTTTTACAACTTGCCTGTTTGGGGGACAAACCACACACCGCGCAGGAGTTGTGGAGGATCATGGAACAGCAGACAAATGAGTGGTTGCTGCCAGCGAGCCTCAAGCCCGGCCTGGGCGAAATCTCATAGCAGCTCTGGGCCTAGCCGGTTTGACGCACATCCCTTGCCTGGCGCATGTGCTGAATTTGGTGGTGCAGAGGTTCCTTAAAAACTACCCCGATATGTCAGAGCTGCTGCAGAAAGTGCAGGCCGTTTGTGCGCACTTTCGGCGTTCTCACCCTGCTGCTGCTCGCCTGGCAGCGCTGCAGTGTAAATTCGGCCTTCCCGCTCACCGCCTCATATGTGACGTGCCCACAAGGTGGAACTCCACCTTGCACATGCTGGAAAGACTGTGCGAGCAGCAGCAGGCCATAGTGGAGTTTCAGCTGCAGCACGCACGCGTGAGTCGCTCTGCGGAACAGCACCACTTCACCACCAATAACTGGGCCTCCATGCGAGACCTGTGTGCCTTGTTGCGCTGTTTTGAGTACTCCACCAACATGGCCAGTGGCAATGACGCCGTTCTCAGCTTAACTATCCCACTTCTATGCCTCCTTGAAAAAACAATTTGGGCGATGATGGAAGAGGATGTGGCACAGGATGAGGAGGAGGAGGAGGATGAAGAGGTAACATTTCCAAGGCTTTCAGGGCAGTCATTTGCAAGGGGCTCCAAGGGTGGGTTCCTGCACACACAAACGCCAGGGACACAATTGTCCAGCAGGGGCACAGTTCTGGAGGATGAGGAGGATGAGGAGGAGGAGGAGCTGGAGGAGGAGATGGAACCATGTTCACAGCAGGGTGGCACCCAGGCCAGCTCATGGCCATCACTGGTGCGTGGCTGGGGGGATACAGAGGACACGGACGATACACCTCCCACAGAGGACAGCCTTTCGTTGCCTCTGGGCAGCCTGGCACACATGAGCGATTACATGCTGCAGTGTCTCCACAACGACCGCCGAGTTGCCCACATTCTAACTTGTGCTGATTACTGGGTGGCCACGCTGCTGGATCCCCGTTACAAGGACAAAGTACCGTCCTTAATTCACTCACTGTAGCGCGATCGCAAGATGCGCGAGTACAAGCGCACGCTGGTAGACGCCATGCTGCTGGCATTCCCATCTGACAGCGGGGCCGCAGTGGAAGCACAAGGCAGAGGAGGAGGAGGAGGAGGAGGAGGTCGCCAACGCAACCAGGGCACCGCCAGCACCTCAGAAGGCAGGGTTAGCATGGCCGAAATGTGGAAAAGCTTTGTCAGCACGCCACAACAAACAGCAGCACCAGCAGCTCAGATGGAACGTCTTAGCAGGAGGCAGCATTTTACCAACATGGTGGAGCAGTATGTGTGCACACGCCTACATGTAGTGAATGACGGGTCTGCCCCCTTCAACTTCTGGGTCTCCAAATTGGGCACATGGCCTGAGCTTGCCCTTTACGCCTTGGAGGTGCTGGCGTGCCCTGCAGCCAGTGTATTATCTGAACGGGTATTTAGCACGGCTGGGGGCGTTATAACAGACAAGCGCAGCCGCCTGTCCAGAGACAATGTGGACAAGCTCACGTTCATTAAAATGAACCAGGCATGGATCCCACGGGACTTTTCCGTACCTTGTGCAGAATAGCAATGGATACCGACCTTACCGCCCCATTGTTCCATTTTTGCTCTTTCTCACTCTTTTGGGGTGTACCCTCATTTAAAATTTGTGAAAAGAAGCAGTGTTGGCTACCTCGTCCTCCTCCTCAGGGCCAGATTAACGTAGGGGCTATTGGAGCTGCAGCTCCAGGCCCCTACCTTTTATATAGGCCCCGGGTTGGCCATATTCACTGTTACCGCTCTTCTGTCACTTGTAAACACAGAAGTCTGGCTTCTATGCTCGCTTCCCCAGGCAGCACCCTCAGAACCTCCCCACACAGCGCGAAGGCCGGACAAGGATGGACAGTTGCCGATGCATGGATGTGTTTATGGGCTTCAGAGACAGCATCCCATGTTGAATTAGGCATGCATGGCTGCACCCTTCCTCCTCTGGGTGCATGGCAAG
The DNA here is from genome assembly GCF_965119305.1 of Pelophylax lessonae. Classification (NCBI taxonomy): domain Eukaryota; kingdom Metazoa; phylum Chordata; class Amphibia; order Anura; family Ranidae; genus Pelophylax; species Pelophylax lessonae. The sequence continues at coordinate 211,798,303 of NC_138773.1, forward strand.
GCACGGCCCTTAAGGCCCTTCAAAATCCTCAGCACCAAGCCCATGATGCTCTTAATCCGGCCCTGGTCCTCCTCCACCGCCGCTTCCACCTACACCGCCCATAGGTGTGCGCAGCCTATTGCATTAAGGTGTGCACCCCAAAGTTGAAATACACATGCATGTGTTTGCCAGCAGGGAGAGTAATGTATCTGGGCCATGCACCTGTAGGCAAAGAGAAATAGAGCAGAGCAGGTCCGAGGGAGATCTTTCCCATCTCCTCACTGGCAATGCTATGTGCCCTAGGTGATTAGGGTGTGCCCAGGCACACCCGGCACACCCTGTGCGCATGCCTATGTCACCGCCACATCCACCACCACCTCAACCTCCCTCCTACTCCATATGGGCCTCGTCCTTCAGAGATGAAGAAGAACATTGTTTTATTTTTCTGTTTTTTTTTGTTGTTTTAAGTTATTTCCCTATCCACATTTGTTTGCAGAGCACTTGCCATGCTCTTAATTACGTTTTGCTGCCATTTGCAGCACTCTAGCCCTTTCCTTTGGTGTTTTAGAGCCATTTTAGTGCCTTAAAGTTCGGGTCCCCATTGACTTCAATGGGGTTCGGTGTCCGGGAAAAGTTCGGTAAAAGTCCGGGGACACGGACCCGGACTTTTTTTTAAAATTCGGCCGAACCCGTCGAACACGGACATCTAGGTGTCCGCTCAACCCTAGTAGTGAGGAGAAAAATCAAAAATGTACGCTATTAGAAAACCTGAAGATGGTGATTGAATTTCGGGGTCCCGTACACAGCTAGGCTCCCAAAAAGTCTCCCACATGTGGTATCCCCATACTCAGGAGAAGCAGCAGAATGTATTTTATGTCATTCCACATATACCCATGTCATGTTTGAGAAATTTATCTTTTAGTGACAACTTTGTGTTAAAAAAAACTAAAAAAAAAACTGTAATTTTCCCAAAACTTGTAGCAAAATATAAAATATTCCATGGACTCGCCATGCCTCTCAGCAATCAGCTTGGGGTGTCTACTTTCCAAAATGGGGTCATTGGGGGGGGGGTTGTGGTATCTTTTCATTTCAGGGCCTCCTAAACCGTTATAGGTAGTGAGAAAATGCAATGAAAAATGTACGCCCTTTGAAATTCTAACGGTGGGGATTGATTTTCGGGGGTCCCGTACACAGCTAGGCTCCCAAAAAGTCTCACATGTGGTATCCCTGTACTCAGGAGAAGCAGCAGAATGTATTTTGGGGTGTCATTCCACATATACCCATGGCATGTGTGAGCAATTTATCTTTTAGTGACAACTTAGTGTAAAAAAAAAAAAAATTATTTTTAGTCATTTTTCAAAAAAAAAAAATGAAATATTCAATAAGCTCAACATGCCTCTCAGGACATTTCTTAGGATGTCTACTTTCCAAAAAGTGGTAATTTGGGGGGGGGGGTTGTACTGCCCTGCCATTTTAGCACTTCATAAAATGAGATAGGCAGTCAGAAATTAAAGCTGTGTAAATTCCAGTATTTACACCATAGTTTGTAGATGCTATAACTTTTGCGCAAACCGATAAAAATACGCTCACTGAGATTTTTTTTGTCAAAGACATGTAGCTAAATACATTTTGGCCAAAATATATGACATAAATTGAGTATATTGGATATTTTTTAAAAGACAAAGTTGAAAATGTCATTTTTTTCTCAAAATGTTCGCAATTTTTTTATTAATATCGCAAAAAATAAAAAGCGCAGAGGTGATCAAATACCACCAAAAGAAAGCTCTGTTTGTGGGAAAAAAGGACGTAAATTTTGTTTGAGTATCACATTGCATGACCGCACAATTGTCAGGTAAAGTCACGCAGTGCCGAGTTGCAAAAAGTGGTCTGGACGTAAAGCAGGAAAATCCTCCGTGGTTAAGGAGTGTATGACATGCAGAATGCAGGGTTTATGGGTGCTCTACGCACAGAATGCAGAGTTCAGGGGTGCGCTGTGTACAGACTGCAGGGTTGAGGAGTGTATGACATACAGAGTGCAGGGTTTATAAGTGCGCTAAGTACAGAGTTCAGAAGTGCGCAGTGTACAGAGTACCCCCCCCCCTCCACCCCCAAAAAGCTTTCTTTACATATCATCTGCCTGGTTGTAGTACCTCCCGTCAGTGTAGGTGGCTCTGCATCTCTCTCACTTGCAGGGAGATCATTGGTCAGCACTGCTGTGCCCCGCTGTAAGTGCATGCAGGATAGGCAGGTATCTGCAAGAGTCTGAGGTGGCAGAACGAAATTCCACCACATTCCAACTGAAAAAAGCCCTGGGTGCGAGGACATGAGATCCGGCTTGCGGGCCTTGTGTTTGACACCTGTGATATACATTATGCTCCTGACCCCAGCACTGTATATGCTATGTTGTGCATTACATTAGGCTGAGTGACAGAGTCATAACTAGTTTTATTACAAATATTGTTGCAACCCACAGAAACATTTAATCCATTAGATGGCAGCCAATAGCTTTTTGCTGTGCATACATTTTGTTATTAAAGTACACTCTTTCTGTCCCATCACAAAAAACTATTTTGTGTGTAGAACGTCAAGCAGCCTCCACCCATTGGCTGTAGCTCCTCCTATAACCTAGTGTCCTTCATATTATTGACTGTTTCCAATTTTTGTCCACCACTAGGGATGCGGATGCTTATCTTTGCTTGGCAGTATTTACAATACCCTTTGTAGACACTTGCAAATGTAATAATTTTAGTCTAGCACCTTTTTAGGGATTTTTCAGCTCAAATTTAGGTCTGTTAAGTGTTAACGAAAGCAATGAAAAGCAGTCTGGCTTATTAAAACATCATTTATGTGAAGGGTAACATTACATGACACAGCGCTGCCCCTGTAATTCTAGATGCAGGCTTGGCAAGGTTTTCAAGTTTACATTTTACATTTATTCTGAATGTGACATACTGAAAGGCTGGATTGCTGCTTAGGAATTGCGTGCTTTGTACGAAAAATCTGCTATGTATCAAGGCAAGGCGATGTCATTAATTCAATAAAGACAGTCAATTATTAATCAATTATGTTCCAAAGGCAGATTGTTAAATGTGATGACAACATGGGTTGTTTGGATGGGAATGAAAATGATTAATGATAGGTAGCATGAACTGAAGAAACACAATTATAATACTTAGAAGACTTTATTAACACATTTTCTTTATCTGTACAGTTGATATAACTAGATGTGTTCCTTGTAATACAGCAAGAGGAAATAGCAAATACAACTACTAGGTGTACAGCACCAATTCTGTTATATTTAGCTGGGCTAATTCATTTTATAATGGCACCTCAGATAATACTTTTTTATAAAGAGAGGCAAAAGTAAAACCCTCTGTAAGTTTTTTTTTATTGCTATCTCTACTAGGCAGATTGTCCTCACTTCCTGATCCAACTGCCCATGGGATAGGAAGTAAAGGCAAATCAACCTAATAGGGACATAGATAGCAATAAAGGTCCTAATCCTTTCTCAGTTTAAAAAAAGATAATGCATCAAATAAAACCAATTTTCTCTTTTTAGGTACAGCTATGTCCTGTAGCGATTTCCCTTCAGTTCCTGTCCCAGATATACAATAGCAACTGAGAGGAAATCTTTTTTAAAATGAAGGGTAATCCTTCTGGGAACATTTTTTTTCACTTCCTGTCCCAGAAACACAATAGCAACTGTAATGAAATCTTTCTAAAATTAAGGGAAATCCTGTTGGGAAGATTTTCTTCACATCCTGTCCCAGAAACCCAATAGCAACTGTAAGAAAATCTTTCTAAAATTAAGGGAAATCCTGTTCGGAAGATTTGTTTCACATCCTATCCCAGACACGCAACAGCAACTGTGAGGAAATCTCTCTTTTTTTTTTAAAGAAATATTTATTGGTATTTCAAAAATTTAACAACAAAGTACAAAAAGGGTATGCAATCACAGGAACTAAAACACAGAGCATATCAACCATCAATCAACTGCTGTAATTACGCCCACTAAAAGGAATAGTAACGAAAAACAGTGTGGTTTGGGGGGGGGGGTGTGAATAGGAGGGAGAGTCGTGTAGATACGTGAAGCGTATCAGGGGATTATTCTGATGAGCCAACTAATGAGACCCCTCACGGTTAAAGGTGGGGAATGACAAACAGGAAACAAACCAAGTCCAAGCCACTGAGGATATTAGCAGAGACATTCACAGTGGTCACGGGAAGTGGGGAAGGGAGGAAGAGGGGAGGGAATAGGAAAAGGAAGGGAGGAGGGAAGGAAGTGGTCCGAGTGTTCATAAATGGAAATATACATTAACAGCAAGCACATACATACAGCGTAACATCATATCAGATGGAATAACGGATTAGACAGGGGTGATGGATCCAACTAGAAAGGGGGGGTAAGGAACAGGATCTCCAGTGCCTATAGAGTCAGGGTGATTTCCACTAGGGCTGCGAGGAAGGTGAGTAAAGTTTTGCAAGTCCGAGTAGGCAGACCATTTTCTCCAGAATCTGTGAGGATCAGTTTTGGTGAGGATCATGTCCAGATGTTCCCTTTGCAAGAGAGTATTAAGATCAGACTTGACTTCCCCCACCAACGGAGTAGTGGAGGACACCCAATGGCAGAGGATGACCCGCCTGAAGATCATGAAGCATGTGACGATCCATGATCAACATAGAGATAATGAGTCTGAGGCAGTCCATAATTTACTTGTAGAGTGTTAAATGAAAGCGGAGATCCAGAGGTGGGGTCATAAAGTTGGGCTAAGAATTTTAGGCCATGGGATGCCCAGAGGGAGTAAATACGTTCCAAATGGAGGTGTATACGGGCAGGGTGACCACTGATTGGGAGATGCCGGGAAATGTGTTGCGGAGACCCAGTTTCTTACGAAGTTCCTTCCAAGCAGCCCGAGTGTCTCTAAGAAGAATATGCTGACATAGGGATAATGGTAGATCACTAAATTTGCAATGCAGAACAGCTGCAGGAGTGTAGGGTTGTACTATTTGAGACTCAAGTAGGTAGTTGGAGAAGTTTGACGTACCCTGGATCCAATCTAGACCCTCTCTTACTAGACTGCATAGATTGTAGAATCTGATGTCTGGAAGGTTCATGCCACCCCTGAGTCTAGGAGGGTACAATTTGTGAAGGGCAATATGGGGCTTTATGGAGGACCACAAGAAAGTAGTTAGGGATTTCCAAAGTGTGATTAGATCCTTATGCTTGATGAGTAGGGGTAGGGTCTGTAGCACGTACAGTAATTTAGGGAAGGAGACCATTTTATACAGATGGCATCTGCCAATGAGGGAGAGAGGGAGTTTGGACCAGCCGGCTAACTCTTTGGTAAGTTTAATAATGAGCGGGGTGTAATTTAGGTGATATAGGGGGGACGGAGTCCTGCCAATCAGAATTCCCAGATATTTAATGTGGGTTTTGGCTATTGGGAAAGGAAAAGAGATTGACCAAAGTGGAGGGAGTGGGGATCTCAGTGCAAGGATCTCCCTTTTGGTGTAGTTAATCCTAAGAACAGAGCATAGCCTGAATCTATCAAAGATTAGTTTGACCATACCGACATCCTGTGCGGGATTGGAGGTGAAAAGTAAAATGTCATCAGCGAAGAGGACAGAACGGATTTCCTCATGGCCAATCTGGACACCAGTGAGAGGGGCGTGGAGTGCAAGGAAACAGGATAGAGGTCCCAGGGCTAAATTGAAAAGGAGAGGGGAGAGGGGGCAGCCTTGACGGGTGCCTTTGTGTAGGGGGATATCGTTGGACAGAAAGTTGGAGGTGATTACTTTTGCAGTGGGCGATTTGTACATGGCATTAATAAGATGTAGAAAGGGACCGGAGAAACCAAATTTTTGAAGGGTAAGGTGTAGCCAACGAAAGTTGACATTATCAAATGCCTTTTCGGCGTCTAATGTAAGTATGGCAATATCAGAGTGTGGCTGGGCTTGTTGTTTGGATAACACCGCCAGGACTTTAGGAATGTTGGCAGTAGCTGAACGTCCTTTAGTGAAACCTGATTGGGAGAGGTGCAGGAGTGTGGGCATGATGTGTGCAAGACGGTTGGCTATGATTTTAGATAACAATTTGGCATCTAGATTGATCAGGGAAATCGGACAATATGATCCTGGCTCGGAAGGATCCTTACCCGGTTTGGGGATAAGCTTAATATAGGCTTGGGCACCGGTAGGGATATATCTGTCGCCATCCAAAATATGCTGATACATGGTGAGCAGGGTGGGGGAGAAGACGTTTTTGGTCAATTTAAAGAACTCAGAGGAAAAACCCATCCAGTCCAGGGGCTTTGCCAGAGGATAGTGAGGTGATGGCGGTGTGAATTTCAGTAAGAGCAATGGGGGCATTGAGTTGGGATAGTTGGGAGTCCGAGATCATGGGCAGAGTCACTCCCCGGAGGAAGTTGTGAGCTTCCGTCTCATCAATGGGATCTTGACCATATAGAGTAGCATAAAAGCGTTCCATAATCAGATTAATTCCCTCTGGAGTGGAAATCAGGGTACCCATGGGATCTTTTAACGATTTTATAGGGGTGGTGGTATGAGGTCCCTTACACAGAGGGGATAGCAATTTGACAGACTTGTTTCCGAATTTATGGAACTGAATGTCCTGGACAGACTTGTGGAACTGTTCCTGGGCCAATGCCCATTCGTCAAAATTATGCTTTGCCTCTTTCCACTGCGCTACATGTTGGGAGGAGTGCTGCAGCTGAAGATGTGTGTGGGCCGATTGGAGCGCAGCGCTGGCCGTTTTATAGCCAACCGCTACCTTTGTATGCGGAGGCGAACGCAATGATTCGCCCTCTCAGAACCACTTTGCCCATCTCAGGAAATCTTTCTAAAATGAAAAGAAAAATCCTGTTGGGGAGATTTTTTTTTCACTTTCTGTCCCAGAAACACAATAGCAACTGTGAGGAAATCTTTCTAAAATTAGGGAAAATCCTGTTAGGGAGATTTCTCTTCACTTCCTGTCCCAGACACACAATAGCAACTGTGAGGAAATCTTTCAAAAATGAAGGGAAATCCTGTTGGAAAGATTTTTTTTCACTTCCTGTCCCAGAAAAACAATAGCAACTGTGAGGAAATCTTTCCAAAATTAGGGGAAATCCTGGTAAGGAGGTTTCTCTTCACTTCCTATCCCAGACACACAATAGCAACTGTGAGGAAATCTTTCTAAAATTAAGGAAAATCCTGTTGGGAAGATTTTTTTTCATTTCCTGTCCCAGAAAAACAATAGCAACTGTGAGGAAATCTTTTTAAAATTAAGGAAAATCCTGATACACAAGATTCTTCTTTCACTTCCTGTCCCAGAAACACAATTACAACTGTGAGGAAATCTTTCTAAAATGAAGGGAAATCCTCTTGGAAAGATTTTTTATCACTTCCTGTCCCAGAAACCCAATAGCAATGTTAGGAAATATTTCTAAAACTAGGGGAAAATGGAAAATTGTATCATACTTACCGTAAATTTCCTTTCCTGGTGCCTATCCATGGCAGCATACCAATGATAGAGCTCCGCCTCTACTCCGTCTTCAGGACTAGTGAATAGCATAAAAGAAAGATGCCCCCTACTCCCAACATTCTCCTGTAATTTAGAATACCGAGGGAGGGAGCGTATGCGGTTCGACCTCCAACAGGAGGGATCTGCTGCGTGTTTTCCCCTGTTTCTGTAGGTAGGATACTGCTGCTTTGTTGTCCATCCTGAGAAGAACTCTGTGTCCTTGGAGGAGTGGTGTTAAACATGTTAGGGCTAAGAAGGCCGCTCTCAACTCCAGCACATTGGATACTGTTCCCCTGGTTGAACAAGACCATCTTCCTTGGAGTATTGTATCTCCGCAATGGGCGCCCCAACCGTATCCGCTCGCGTCTGATGTAACAATGGTCCATGAAAACAAGCCTAGATAATGAGGCTTCTCGAGGTTCCTCTTCTTTGTCCACCAGTGTAAGCTCCTGCGCATTACTGAGGTTATTTTGATCCTCTGGCAAAGATGTTCCTTCTTCCACTGCGCTAGGAAGCCTGTTTGGAAGAAACGTAGATGCCAATGGGCCCATGGCACCATGGGGATGCAGGATGACATCATACCCACTAGGCTCAGGCACTGAGAGGCCATCAGATGAGTACTCTCTGTGATCTTGAACATTCTCTGGATGACAATGTTTCTCTTCTCGGGGAGTAAGGATACCGTCCCCTGTCGAGTATTGAAGAATGCCCCTAGATAAACCATCTGTTGTGTTGGTGAAAGATGACTCTTTTTCAGGTTTACCAGCCATCCGAAATCTTTCAGGGACTGAAGAAGAATCTCCTTGTGGGACATGAGCTGTACTGGATTGTCTGCAAGGAGAAGGATGTCGTCCAAATAATGGAACACTCTTAAACCCCTCTCCCGGAGGGGAGCGAGAACGGCTATCAGAACCTTGGTAAATACCCGAGGTGAAGTGCAGAGGCCGAATGGAAGGGCCTTGAATTGTAGATGTAGTCCCCCTACTGTAAACCTCAGGAACCTCTGGAAGGATGGGGATGTCATCCAGTCTCCTGGCTGGATTACCTGGATGATTGTATTTAATGATTCCATCTTGAAGCTTTCGAGTGTTATATATAACGATTTAGCTTCTTGAGATCTATCACAGGTCTCCATCCTCCTGTCTTTTTTTTGACCAGAAAGAGCAGGGAATAAAAGCCTGTATAGTGTTCTGCTGATGGGACTGTAACGACTGCTCCCTGGAGCTGAAGTTCTGTCAGAAATTGCAGTAGAGCCGAAGCTTTTTCCCGAGAAGCTGGGATCCTTGTCTTCTGAAAGACTTGAGGCGGTGAATGGGAGAACTCCCAATGATGCCCTAGCTTGATTGCAGATAAGACCCAAGGGTCCTGTCAGCGGGCAGCCCAAACCGGGTAGAAAAGTTGCAGTCTTGCTCCGACTGGGAGGGACTGCAGACCCCTGGCGTCAAAAAGACTTTGTGGAATCTTGGGGAGCTGTAAGAGTCTTGTTTCTGCATGCCCCTAGAAAGGAGGCCTGCGTGCCCCTCCAGGGTCTTCTGTTCTCCCCTTGTTGTATTGGCTGCCTGTAGTCTCTGTATCTTGATGGGCGAATTCTTGAAGAAACCACTCTCGATCTCTTGGGTTTCCTGTCCTGGGGGAGTAAACCGGACTTCCCTCCTGAGACTCTGGAGATGGCTTCGTCCAATCTTTTCCCAAAGAGAGCCTTTCCATCAAAGGGAATCCTACACCAATTTTGTTTGGACGATAGATCCGCCGTCCAAGACTTTAACCAAAGGGCCCTTTTAGCCATTACTGCGTGAAGCATTGACCTGGCTGAACAGCGGATTGTATCGATTGCGGCTTCTCCGACAAAATCTGCTGATATCTTGAGTTCTTCAAGCGCCTTGAAGATGTCTTTTCGGGGGAACACCCTGGCGCAAGGCTGTCTCAACATTATCTGTCCAGACTCTGATGGCGTTAGACACCGATGTGAGTGCAATGGCCGACTTGCAGGCAGCGCCTGAGGCCAAGTAGCTTCTCTTTAGATCAAAATCGATTCTGCGGTCTAGAGGATCCCTAAAGGAAGTTGAATCCTCCATGGGAAGAGTCACATTCTTGGCAAGGCGTGCCACTGCTGCATCAACTACCGGCATACAGTTTAAGGATTGTGCATCCGATTCGGCCAGTAGGTAAAGCTTATTAAGGCGGCCCAGAGAAAACTTTTTATCGGTTTTCTTCCATTCTTCCTCTATGATCTCTCTGATCTTGCCCATTAGTGGGAAAAAAACCTGCTTCCTTTTAAGGAATGGGAAGTAAGTTTTGGATTTTGCCGGGGAATCCTCTGTGTCTTCCCAGGCAATGGCTGTCTTCACTGCCTGGATGAATGGCTGCACCAAGGTATAGCTGAAGCCTGATGGATGTGCTTCATCTGAGGACTCCTCTGAGAGTGAATCCGCGGAATCGTCTCTGGCCGGTGGGTCTGCTGACGGCCGAGAGGTGTTGAGGCCCGAAGGACCTGGAGCATCAGGATCTGTGCCTTGCACTAATGCCTTAAGAGGGGCTGTCTGCGCGGGAACCAGGGTTGTCAACTCTGCGAGGGAGTCCTTAATAGTTTGTTTGAGCAGATCTACCACTTGGATATTTTCTGCTTCCCGGTTGGAGGCATACTCGCGGAAGCAGTCTCTGTAAACCAGCTTGCGTGGCAAGGGTATTGTTCCACAGGCCCAGCATTTCTTGGGGGAGCGAGGAGGTGCAGAGGGCGAGCGACGTTGCCTTGATCTTGATCTTTCTGAAGATCTATGGCGGGATCTGCGATCCGGGCTGTCATCTTCGCGGTGTCCTGAAGATCTTCCTGATCTTCTAGAATGAGTAGGGCTGAAACAAAGTACTTTTGTCAGCCAATTATGCACTCTTTTTTGGTACCTAAACATACTCACGATAAGGTGGTCCTATATCTATTGCGAGGATCTTGTCCACGGGATGATTGTCTCATTGCAGGGCGTTACGGGAGGACTGACTAAAAAGAAAAAGTAGAATAGATGAAAAGGAGGCCAAGACGATGAGAACAAAAGGTGATTAGAGAAAGAATGGGCACAGGGGTCTTCAATGAAGGGGCCGGGGAAAACAGAAAAACGAAAAGAAAACAATACCCCCCCCTTTTTTTTTTAAAGTTCCCTTTTTTTATATATATATATATATATACATATATACTATCATACACACACTTCTCTTTTTATTTTAACCAACTTTTAAGACAAGAAAATGTTTTTACCAAAGAATAAAGTTTTTCACTCCTACCTACTATATTGCCCTGCAGATAGCAATATCTTACCTAGGGCTTTATGTGTAGAGGATGAGGCAGGAACCATCAGCCTGGATAACTACCAGGCTAATGATCCCTTTAATACTAAAAGGAGGAGGGAGGGAACTCGAAAATCCCTCCTCCTCCATTAATTGGAATGTTAAGGGAAACTGGGGGCAAAAACCCTACCCGTTTCCCTTAACCGAGATGGCCGCCGCACCTCGGCCGCACTGCGCATGCGCCTGCGAATGTGCACAAGCCCTACCCACACGACTGCCAGAATCCCCGCCTCCCCACGCTGGGACGCCAGCGAATGGGATAAGGAGTGGAGGAGCGGAGCGGCCGAACAACACTCCAGAGCGCTGAGATGCACACATTGGGATACTGCACGCCGGCAAAGCGGGAGCCCGGAGCGGGACAACGAATCCAAACAGGGCGACCACCAGGCACTCAAACAAGGTACATAACATACAAGGGGGCTATATTTTGTCAATCGATAGAAGAGGGGAGAGAAGGGGGAAAAAATTAGAAGGGGAGAGCAAAAGAGGGAAAGAAAATTACCTATTTACAAAAGAGGAACAGAAAAGGGGGAAGGAAAAGGAAAAGAAAAAAAAAAAAGGAAAAGAACTACTTTAAAGGAAGTGAGTCCTCCTGCAAAACCCTGCAGGCAAATCATCATAAATCTGTTCCTTTGCAGGCAGAATGCGTTCCTATGAGGAAACTCTGTGCCTTACCCCAAGATCCACAGAAGGGGTTCCCAGTCTTATCAGTGCTTTGAGCGAACCAAGAAGCAGGGACTGCCACGGGAGAGGCTTAACCCGGCGGAAGTTGCCAGATGGTCAGCAGGTAAGGACATACTGCTACTATTCACCAGTCAAGAAGGTATGAGGAAAAAAAGGAGAATGATGGGAGTAGGGGGCGTCTTTCTTTTATGCTATTCACTAGTCCTGAAGACGGAGTAGAGGCGGAGCTCTATCATTGGTATGCTGCCATGGAGGCACCAGGAAATCCTGTTAGGGAGGTTTCTCTTCACTTCCTGTCACAGAGTCAAAACAGCAGCTGGGGAGAGGAAATTTTTCCAAAATTAGAGTAGAATGGAGAACAACTGTATAATATTGGATAGCCCATCACTTTTTTTTTCAGTGACAACATTCACCAGGACAAATAGAAGGGGTGATTCTATCCAGAGGGGACACAGACAGCCATCAAAATCTAACAAAGGCTCTAACACTTATCTACCGGAAACTTTAATGAAAAGGTTTGGGTAGGGATACATTTTAGTAGTATGACATCTGCACCACCACACACCTGCAGATTGGTTTGTAACTTTTCTATCTGAATGTGGTAGCATTATTTGTGGCCTTCTGCACAGCAATGTTGTAAAGAACAGTTATTTGAACAGGTGTGGATGTCCTATTGTAACAAGTCTAGCCATTCTCCTCTGAACTCTCATTAACAAGGTGCTTTCACTCACACACTCATTTCATTTTTCTTTGCTTTTCACAACACTCTCTATAAATTCTACACGTTGCAGTATGTGATAGTGGAAGAAGGTCGGCAATTTCTGGGTTGGTACCACCATCACTGTGTTGGCCAAGGGGCACAAACAATTATTTTACAGTCACAGTTGTTTAGATGCAGTTCTTCTCCATTCTAAAGCTTGCTTATATGAAAGCATACCTCCTGAACAGGTCTGCTTTATGTATCGTGCCATAGCCACATGATTTACTGTTTGGCTGTTTGCACGAGGCAGCAGGTGTAACTAATAAAAAAAAAAAAACCCCACAAAATTAAAAACTATAGATCAAGGACAAACACATAGGACATTGCTATTTTACAGTGAAAGGTGAACTTTTTATATAGTTGTTTGTGTATGATATATATATATAAATATATCCACACATATATATATATACTGTATATATATATATATATATATATATATATACACACACACAGTATCTCACAAAAGTGAGTACACCCCTCACGTTTATATCTTTTCATGTGACAACACTGAAGAAATTACACTTTGCTACAATGTAAAGTAGTGAGTGTACAGCTTGTATAAAAGTGTCAATTTGGTGTCCATTCAAATTAACACACAGCCATTAATGTCCTAAACTGCTGGCAACAGAAGTGAGTACACCCCTAAGTGAAAATGTCCAAATTGGCCCCAAAGTGTCAATATTTTATGTGGCCACCTGTGTTTTCCAGCACTGCCTTAACCCTCTTGGGCATGGAGTTCCCCATAGCTTCACAGGTTGCCACTGGAGTCAACTACCACTCCTCCCTGACAATGTCACGGAGCTGGTGGATGTTAGAGACTTTGCACTCCTCCACCTTCTGTTTGAGGATGCCCCACAGATGCTCAATAGGGTTTAGGTCTGGAGACATGCTTGGCCAGTCCATCACCTTTACCCTCAGCTTCTATAGCAAGGCAGTGATCATCTTGGAGGTGTGTTTGGGGTCATTATGTTGGAATACTGCCCTGTGGACCAGTCTCTGAAGGGAGGGGATCATGCTCTGCTTCAGTATGTCACAGTACATGTTGGCATTCATGGTTCCTTCAATGAACTATAGCTCCCCAGTGCTGGAAGCACTCATGCAGCACCAGACCATGATGCTCCCACCACCATGCTTGACTGTAGGCAAGACACACTTGTCTTTGTACTCCTCACCTGGTTGCTGCCACACACGCTTGACACCATCTGAACCAAATACGTTTATCTTGGTCTCATTAGACCACAGGATATGGTTCCAGTAATCCATGCCCTTAGTCTGCTTTTCTTCAGCATACTGTTTGCGGGCTTTCTTGTGCATCATCTTAAGAAGAGGCTTCCTTCTGGGACGACAGTCATGCAGATTAATTTAATGCAGTGTGCGGCGTACGGTCTGAGCACTGACAGGCTTACTCCCCACTCATTCAACCTCTGCAGCACTGCTGGAAGCACTCATACGTCTATTTTCCAAAGACAACCTCTGGATATGATGCTGAGGACGTGCATTCAACCCCTTTGGTCGACCATGGCAAGGCCTGTTCTGAGTGGAAGCTGTCCTGTTTAACGGGTGTATGGTCTTGGCCACCGTGCTACAGCTCAGTTTCAGGGTCTTGGCAATCTCCTTATAGCCTGGGCCATTTTTATGTAGAGAAACAATTCTTTTTTTAAAATCCTCAGAGAGCTCTGAGGTGCCATGTTGAACTTCCAGTAAACCGGTATGAGAGAGTGATAGCAATAACACCAAATTTAACACACCTGCTCCCTATTCACACCTGAGACCTTGTAACACTAAGGAGCCACATGACACCCGGGAGAGAAAATGGCTAATTGGGCCCAATTTGGACATTTTCACTTAGGGGAGAGAAAATGGCTAATTGGGCCCAATTAGCAGGGAGAGAAAATGGCTAATTGGGCCCAATTTGGACATTTTTACTTAGGGGTGTACTCACTTTTGTTGCCAGCGGTTTAGACATTATTGGCTGTGTGTTGAGTTATTTTGAGGGGACAGAAAATTTACACTGTTATACAAGCTGTACACTCACTACTTTACATTGTAGCAAAGTGTCATTTCTTCAGTGTTGTCACATAAAAAGATATAATAAAATATTTACAAAAATGTGAAGGGTGTACTCACTATTGTGAGATACTGTGTATATATATATATATATATATATATATATATATATATATATAGCCTTGGGCAGATGTGAAATAGTGCTCTAAATTAAGAATGCTTTTAGAAATGGAAGTGTTACTAATTTAGATTTATCAATTAACAAAATGGAAATGAACAGAAGGGAAATCCATATCAAATTAATATTTTGTGTGACCAACTTTTTCCCTCAAAACAGCACCAGTTCTTCTAGGTACACCTTCACACTGTTTTTGAAAGAACTCAGCAGGTAGGTTGATCCAAACATCTTAGAGAACTAACCACAGATCTTTTGTGGATGTATGCTGCCTCAAATCCTTTTGTCTCATAATGTAATCCCAGACAGACCCGTTGATGTTGAGAGCAGGGTTCTGTGGGGGCCAAACCAACACTTCCAGGACTCTGTCCTTTACAATGAAGATATTTTTAATGATTTGGGGTCAATCGCATGCCTCCCAGATGGTATGGCATAATGGATAAGTATCTACCTGCATTTCTCAGCATTAAGGACAATAATGATCCTGACCAACTTGCCAACACTATATGCAAAAACACCACCCCAAACTTGCAACGAACCTCCACCATGCTTCACTGTTGCCTGCAGACACCAATATTGTACTGTTGTCCAGCCCTTCCTGAACAAACTGCCTCTATATACAATATAAATGCAGGTCACCATTCTCTGATTTGTGAATGGTACCTACGCACACACATCCATGCATAAATATATATACAAATATATATATATATATATATATATATATATATTATATATATATATATATATATATATATATATATATATATATATATATATATATATATTCAAAAGTATTGGGATGCCTGCTTTTACATGCCAATTAAGTTTAGGAGTGTGTCCATGGGGGGAATGTTTGACCATTCTTCCACAAGCACAATTGTGAGGTCAGGCACTGATGTTGGACGAGAAAGCCTGGCTCACAGTCTCCATTCTAATTCATCCCAAAGGTGTTCTATCGGACTTTGTGCAGGCCAGTCAAGTTCCTCCACCCCCAAACTAGCTCATTCATGTCTTTATGCACCTTGCTTTGTGCACTGGTCCAAATCATTTGGTGGAGGGGGGATTATGGTGTAGGGTTGTTTTTCGGGGGTTGGGCTTGACCCCTTAGATCCAGAGAAGGGAACAACCAAGGCGTCACCATACCAAGACATTTTGGAAAATTTCATACTCCCAACTTTGTGGGAACAGTTTGGAGATGGCCCCTTCCTGTTCCCACATGACTAAGCACCAGTGCACAAAGCAAGGTCCATAAAGACATGGATGAGTGAGTTTGGGGTGGAGAAACATGACTGGCCTGCACAGAGTCTTGTGCTCAATACCTTTTGGATGAATTAGAGTGGAGACTGTGCACCAGGCCTTCACATCCAACATCAGTGCCTGACCTCACAAATGCGCTTCTGGAAGAATGATCAAGGCACTGATATTTGACAAAAAGTCCTGGCTTACAGTTTCTGCTCGCAAAGGTGTTCTATCTGGTTGAGGACTCTGTGTAGGCCAGTCAAGTTCCTCCACCCCAAACTCGCATATCCCTGTCTTTATGGACCTTGCTTTGTGCACTGGTGTGTAGTCATGTTGGAACCAAAAGGGGCCATCCCCAAACTGTTCCCACAAAGTTGGGAGCATGAAATTGTCCAAAGTATGGTGACGCCTTAATAGTTACCTTTATTGGAACTAAGGGGTCAAACCCAACCACTGAAAAAAAAACCCACACCATAATCACCACTTCACAAAATGATTTGAACCAGTGCACGAAGCAAGGTCCATAAAGACATTGATTAGCAAGTTTGGGGTGGAATAACTTGACTAACCTGACCTTAACCCAATAGAACCCCTTTAGGATAAATCAGAGCAGAGACGGCGAGCCAGGCACCAGTGCCTGGCCTCACAAACGCACTTTTGGAAGAATGGTCAAACATTCCCATAGACACACTCCTAAACCTTGTGGACAGCCTTATCAGAAGAGTGGAAGCTGTTATAGCTGGAAAGGGTGGGCAAACTTAATATTGAACTCTACGGACTAACACCGGGATGCCATTAAATTTATTGTGACACAAATTTATTTTTTTTGTACACTTCTCCTTAACCTGTTGCCGACCACCGCCAACTTTTTACTATGGCAGGGTGGCTCTTCTGCGCAAACCAACGTAGACCTGCAGCTAGGGAGCGAGCATGCGCCGCCGGCGGCGCGCTCCCGCCTCCACTCTGCAGCAGAGAAGCACAGGTCAGGCAGCTCTGATTTCTGCCTGACACCCGCGATCGTTCCCCGCTGAGAGAGAAGGATGGTAAGTTGTTGTAAACACAGCTGACAGTTCTCCCTGGAAAGCTGTATATTCTATATAGGATCACAGGTGTCTATGATCATTTCACAAGCCACGCCCCCCCCAGTTAGAATCTTTCCCCTAGGCTCACATTTAACCCCTTGATCACCCACAATGTTAACCCCTTCCATGCCAGTGTCATTATTACAGTAACAGTGCATATTTTTTAGCACTGATTACTGTAGTAATGTCACTGGTCCCCCCAAAAGTGTCAAAAATGTCAGTTAAGGGGGGAGGGGGGGGACAGGTACCCTTGCTCACTCCCGGGAGACGGCGCCACGGCGCCGTCCCTCTGAAGTTTGGCCCCCCTCCTTCTTCTCCCACCGCCGAGCCAATTCGATTGCTCAGCGCCGAAAGGCTTCACTGCCGGTTACCCTTAGAATGAATGGCACCGGCAACACCCGGCAGCTGATCCGAAAATTGGCTGTGGTGCTGACAGTGTGGGCTCCCTGGACAGGTAAGTGTCTATATGTTAAAAGGTCAGCAGCTACAGTATTTGTAGGTGCTGACTTTTATTTTTTTTTTCCCCCAGCTGGAACACCGCTTTAAGGAAAAGGTGATAGCAAATTAAAAAGTAGAAAAATGCAGTTACAGCAGCAAAATTCAATGTATGTGAAAAATTAGTTCAGCACTATAGACTTTGATTTAATATAAAGGAAAAATACAGCAAATTAAAAAAATCATATAGCTTATACAATTACTACACAAGCCATATTGTAATTTACTGTTATTAAAAATGACATTTCCTTTTCAATTTGCAGCGATGTAATTTTCTGTACAATGAAATGCAATATGGCAACCTGGAGGTATTCTGTACACAGTTGTTGTAAGGAAATCCCCCAGAAATGTAATTTGCTGTTTGTGTGATTGGCTCAATTTTCCCAGAAATCTACACTAAAATACAAGTCAGATTTTAGCCATCCTCTGCAACACAAATATAATTTTTGGTGAGATGGTCCTAAAGGGTTAATCACTTCTAAAGGTATGCAGACCCTACAACTTTCCTCACAACAACAGCCCTGCAAGTACATTAGCTAATGAATAATGAAAAAGTCAACCCCTAATGCCTCGTACACACGTACCGATCGTCGGCCGACCGATCGGCCGTCTTTTGTCCAGGGCTGTCCTGTCCGCTGAAAAGTGCAAAAGACTGCACAGGAATTTTGTCCCCTGACTGCAGAAGTGATGTCATGTGATGGTTAACTTTCCCTGTGTTTTTTCTTTTCTGAGCATGCCCAGTCTTGCAAATCTGCTGATTGTCGGCCGAATTCTGTACTGACTGGCGAACAATCGGCCGTTCTGGTGTTGGCCAACAGAAATTTTAATGCCTGCAGGACAGATTCTGTTCGGCCGAAAATGCGCTGTCGGCTGTCGGAAGCATCATACTAACAAGCCTACAATCGGCCGATCGGTCGTCGGCCGAATATTTACGGCCGACAATCGGTACGTGTGTACGGGGCTTTAGTATACAAAAGACATTGGAGAACAAACAGCTTTTTCTTCAGACCAGAAACATGTAGAATTCTGCAGCAAAATTTGTTAAATCCCTGCAACGTACATTGATCACCCAGAGGGATGTTTTTTTTTTCTCAACTAAAGTAGAGTTACTCTTTAACACATATTTTATAGTATATATAAGTAAGAAAGTGCAGTGCTATAATCTATTTAACAAACACCATAAAAATGTGAAAATTAATAAACAAACACATCCAAATTAAAAATGACAGGCAATGGTAATATCATATAAATTAGCCCCCATATAAGTCCATGAAAGTGATGTGATTAAAAGTGCTCTTCACTAGGGTTGAGCGGACACCTAGATGTCCGTGTTCGACGGGTTCGGCCGAACTTTAAAAAAAAGTCCGGGTCCGTGTCCCGGACTTTTACCGAACTTTTCCCGGACACCGAACCCCATTGAAGTCAATGGGGACCCGAACTTTAAGGCACTAAAATGGCTCTAAAACACCAAAGGAAAGGGCTAGAGTGCTGCAAATGGCAGCAAAACGTAATTAAGAGCATGGCAAGTGCTCTGCAAACAAATGTGGATAGGGAAATAACTTAAAACAACAAAAAAAAACAGAAAAATAAAACAATGTTCTTCTTCATCTCTGAAGGACGAGGCCCATATGGAGTAGGAGGGAGGTTGAGGTGGTGGTGGATGTGGCGGTGACATAGGCGTGCGCACAGGGTGTGCTGGGTGTGCCTGGGCACACCCTAATCACCTAGGGCACATAGCATTGCCAGTGAGGAGATGGGAAAGATCTCCCTGGGACCTGC
This sequence comes from Pelophylax lessonae, assembly GCF_965119305.1. Classification (NCBI taxonomy): domain Eukaryota; kingdom Metazoa; phylum Chordata; class Amphibia; order Anura; family Ranidae; genus Pelophylax; species Pelophylax lessonae. The sequence goes on from NC_138773.1 coordinate 211,817,367, forward strand.
TCTGCTCTATTTCTCCTTGCCTACAGGTACATGGCCCCGATACATTACTCTCCCTGCTGGCAAACACATGCATGTGTATTTCAACTTTGGGGTGCACACCTTAATGCAATAGGCTGCGCACACCTATGGGCGGTGTAGGTGGAAGCGGCGGTGGAGGAGGACCAGGGCCGGATTAACAGCATCATGGGCTTGGTGCTGAGGATTTTGAAGGGCCTTAGGGCCGTGCCTTGCCATGCACCCAGAGGAGGAAGGGTGCAGCCATGCATGCCTAATTCAACATGGGATGCTGTCTCTGAAGCCCATAAACACATCCATGCATCGCCAACTGTCCCTCCTTGTCCGGCCTTCACGCTGTGTGGGGAGGTTCTGAGGGTGCTGCCTGGGGAAGCGAGCATAGAAGCCAGACTTCTGTGTTTACAAGTGACAGAAGAGCGGTAACAGTGAATATGGCCAACCCGGGGCCTATATAAAAGGTAGGGGCCTGGAGCTGCAGCTCCAATAGACCCTACATTAATCTGGCCCTGAGGAGGAGGACGAGGTAGCCAACACTGCTTCTTTTCACAAATTTTAAATGAGGGTACACCCCAAAAGAGTGAGAAAGAGCAAAAATGGAACAATGGGTGGGTAAGGTCGGTATCCATTGCTATTCTGCATAAGGTACGGAAAAGTCCCGTGGGATCCATGCCTGGTTCATTTTAATGAACGTGAGCTTGTCCACATTGTCTCTGGACAGGCGGCTGCGCTTGTCTGTTATAACGCCCCCAGCCGTGCTAAATACCCGTTCAGATAATACACTGGCTGCAGGGCACGCCAGCACCTCCAAGGCGTAAAGGGCAAGCTCAGGCCATGTGCCCAATTTGGAGACCCAGAAGTTGAAGGGGGCAGACCCGTCATTCACTACATGTAGGCGTGTGCACACATACTGCTCCACCATGTTGGTAAAATGCTGCCTCCTGCTAAGACGTTCCATCTGAGCTGCTGGTGCTGCTGTTTGTTGTGGCGTGCTGACAAAGCTTTTCCACATTTCGGCCATGCTAACCCTGCCTTCTGAGGTGCTGGCGGTGCCCTGGTTGCGTTGGCGACCTCCTCCTCCTCCTCCTCTGCCTTGTGCTTCCACTGTGGCCCCGCTGTCAGATGGGAATGCCAGCAGCATGGCGTCTACCAGCGTGCGCTTGTACTCGCGCATCTTGCGATCGCGCTCCAGTGAGTGAATTAAGGACGGTACGTTGTCCTTGTAACGGGGATCCAGCAGCGTGGCCACCCAGTAATCAGCACAAGTTAGAATGTGGGCAACTCGGCGGTCGTTGTGGAGACACTGCAGCATGTAATCGCTCATGTGTGCCAGGCTGCCCAGAGGCGACGAAAGGCTGTCCTCTGTGGGAGGTGTATGGTCCGTGTCCTCTGTATCCCCCCAGCCACGCACCAGTGATGGCCATGAGCTGGCCTGGGTGCCACCCTGCTGTGAACATGGTTCCATCTCCTCCTCCAGCTCCTCCTCCTCCTCATCCTCCTCATCCTCCAGAACTGTGCCCCTGCTGGACAATTGCGTCCCTGGCGTTTGCGTGTGCAGGAACCCACCCTCGGAGCCCCTTGCGAATGACTGCCCTGAAAGCCTTGGAAATGTTACCTCTTCATCCTCCTCCTCCTCCTCATCCTGTGCCACATCCTCTTCCATCATCGCCCGAATTGTTTTTTCAAGGAGGCATAGAAGTGGGATAGTTAAGCTGAGAACGGCGTCATTGCCACTGGCCATGTTGGTGGAGTACTCAAAACAGCGCAACAAGGCACACAGGTCTCGCATGGAGGCCCAGTTATTGGTGGTGAAGTGGTGCTGTTCCGCAGAGCGACTCACGCGTGCGTGCTGCAGCTGAAACTCCACTATGGCCTGCTGCTGCTCGCACAGTCTTTCCAGCATGTGCAAGGTGGAGTTCCACCTTGTGGGCACGTCACATATGAGGCGGTGAGCGGGAAGGCCGAAGTTACGCTGCAGCGCTGCCAGGCGAGCAGCAGCAGGGTGAGAACGCCGAAAGTGCGCACAAACGGCCCGCACTTTCTGCAGCAGCTCTGACATATCGGGGTAGTTTTTAAGGAACCTCTGCACCACCAAATTCAGCACATGCGCCAGGCAAGGGATGTGCGTCAAACCGGCTAGGCCCAGAGCTGCTATGAGATTTCGCCCGTTATCGCACACCACCAGGCCGGGCTTGAGGCTCGCTGGCAGCAACCACTCATTTGTCTGCTGTTCCATGCTCCTCCACAACTCCTGCGCGGTGTGTGGTTTGTCCCCCAAACAGGCAAGTTGTAAAACTGCCTGCTGTCGTTTACCCCTGGCCGTGCTGAAGTTGGTGGTGAAGGTGTTACGCTGTCCGGATGAGGAGGCGGTAGAGGATGAGGAAGCGGAGTAGGAGGAGTTAGGAACAGGAGGCAAACTGAAGCGCCCTGCAATCCTCGGTGGTGGAAGGACATGCGCCAAATTGCTATCCGCCTCAGGCCCATCCGCCACTGCATTTACCCAGTGTGCCGTTAGGGAGATATAACGCCCCTGACCGTGCTTACTGGTCCACGTATCCGTAGTTAGGTGGACCTTGGCACAGATGGCGTTGCGCAGTGCACACCTGATTTTTTCCCCCACTTGGTTGTGCAGGGAAGGGATGGCTTGCCTGGAAAAGTAGTGGCGGCTGGGCACGACGTACTGTGGGACAGCCACCGACATAAGGTTTTTAAAACTGTGCGTCTCCACCAGACGGAATGACAGCATTTCAAAGGCCAATAATTTTGAAATGCTGGCATTCAGGGCCAGGGATCGCGGGTGGGTAGGGGGGTACTTCCTCTTCCTCTCAAGTGTTTGGGAGATGGAAAGCTGAACGCTTCCACGGGACATTGTGGAGATGGTTGTTGGTGACCCAGGTGGTGGTGTTGCTGACAGATCGTCTGTTTGCGGGGTGGCAGGTGCCGGTATCACTACAGATGTGGCTGGAGCGGCCGAGACTGCAGCAGAAGAGGAAGCAGGATGAGCCAGAGACGTTTCTTGGTTTTGAAGGTGTGTACTCCACTGCAGCTCGTGCTTTGCACTTAGATGCCTGATCATGCAGGTTGTGCTCAGGTTGAGAAGGTTCATGCCTCGCTTCAAGCTCTGATTGCACAGGGTGCAAACCACTCGTGTCCTGTCATCAGCACATTTTCTAAAGAACTTCCACGCTAGAGAACTCCTTTGAGCTGACTTTGGTGCGCTCGTTCCCTTGCTGCGTTGGGCAGTAGCGGGCGTAGTGTCTAGGGCACGGCCGCTCCGCTTCTGCACCCTGCTCCCTCTTCTGCTGTGCTGGTGGCTCTGTGCGACCACCGCCTCTTCCTCCAAACTACTCAGTTCACCTGCATGACGTTCATTCCATGTGGGGTCGAGGACCTCATCGTCCTCCACATCATCTTCCACCCAGTCTTCACCCCTGCCCTCCTTGTCGGTCTCCACAATGCTGAACGCCGCAGCAGTTGGCACCTGCGTTTCGTCATCATCGGAGACGTGCTGCGATGATCCTTGCATGTACTCATCTTGAGGAATAAGTGGTTGGGCATCGCTGCACTCAATCTCTTCCACTTCTGGGGCAGGGCTAGGTGGATGGCCCTGGGAAACCCTGCTGACAGAGTCCTCAAAAAGAATAAGAGACTGCTGTATGGCTTGGGGCTCAGACTGCTGGCCTGATTTGCAAGGGGGTGAGGTGAAAGACGGTTGGACATTGGCTGCAGGTGCCAACTCTGACCTTTCTGCAGTAGACTGGGTGGGAGACAATGTGAAGGAACTGGAGGCACTGTCAGCAGCAAACCAATCTACTATCGCCTCAACTTGTTCTGGCCTCATCACTTCTAGGGGCGTTTGATGCCCTACCAAATACTGATGCAGGTTCTGTCGCCTACTCACACTTGAGGAAGGTGTTTCACTTGTGCGTGTAGCTGGCACAGATCGACCATGTCCTCTCCTTGCAACAGGAGCTCTACCAGCAGCACCACGACCCAGGCCACGGCCCTTATTTGACGGTCTCCTCATATTTCTGTAATTTAAGATCTTGCCCTAGAAAGGTTTTTATTGAATAGCGGAATAGAAAATATGATCCAAAAAAAGTGTATGTATATCACACGTACACAACCACACTAGGCCCCAATTACTATTGTTTGTACCCCTAAAAGGCTAGATGAGGAGTAGGGGGAGTATGGAACAGGCAGCACCCTCAAACCTTCAGAAGTATGAGATGAACCCCAACAACTTGGAAAGGTGGATCTCTCTCACACGTACCGACACAGACTATCCCGCAATTCAATTGATCCTCAAAGGTTTTTATTGAATAGCGGAATAGGAAATATGATCAAAAAAAGTGTATGTATCTCGCACGTACACAACCACACTAGGCCCCAATTACTATTGTTTGTACCCCTAAAAGGCTAGATGAGGAGTAGGGGGGGTATGGAACAGGCAGCACCCTCAAACCTTCAGAAGTATGAGATGAACCCCAACAACTTGGAAAGGTGGATCTCTCTCACACGTACCGACACAGACTATCCCGCAATTCAATTGATCCCCAAAGGTTTTTATTGAATAGCGGAATAGGAAATATGATCAAAAAAAGTGTATGTATCTCACACGTACAGAAACACACTAGGCCCCAATTACTATTGTTTGTACACCTAAAAGGATGGATGAGGAGGAGGAGGAGTATGGAAAAGGCAGCACCCTCAAAGCTTCAGAAGTATGAGATGAACCCCAAAAACTTGGAAAGGTGGATCTCACACGTACCGACACAGACTATTCCGCAATTTAATTGATCCCCAAAGGTTTTTATTGAATAGCGGAATAGGAAATATGATCAAAAAATGTGTATGTATCTCACACGTACAGAAGCACACTAGGCCCCAATTACTATTGTTTGTACACCTAAAAGGATGGATGAGGAGGAGGAGGAGTATGGAACAGGCAGCACCCTCAAAGCTTCAGAAGTATGAGATGAACCCCAAAAACTTGGAAAGGTGGATCTCACACGTACCGACACAGACTATCCCGCAATTTAATTGATCCCCAAAGGTTTTTATTGAATAGCGGAATAGGAAATATGATCAAAAAATGTGTATGTATCTCGCACGTACAGAAGCACACTAGGCCCCAATTACTATTGTTTGTACACCTAAAAGGATGGATGAGGAGGAGGAGGAGTATGGAACAGGCAGCACCCTCAAAGCTTCAGAAGTATGAGATGAACCCCAAAAACTTGGAAAGGTGGATCTCACACGTACCGACACAGACTATCCCGCAATTTAATTGATCCCCAAAGGTTTTTATTGAATAGCGGAATAGGAAATATGATCAAAAAATGTGTATGTATCTCACACGTACAGAAGCACACTAGGCCCCAATTACTATTGTTTGTACACCTAAAAGGATGGATGAGGAGGAGGAGGAGTATGGAACAGGCAGCACCCTCAAAGCTTCAGAAGTATGAGATGAACCCCAAAAACTTGGAAAGGTGGATCTCACACGTACCGACACAGACTATCCCGCAATTTAATTGATCCCCAAAGGTTTTTATTGAATAGCGGAATAGGAAATATGATCAAAAAAAGTGTATGTATCTCGCACGTACAGAAACACACTAGGCCCCAATTACTATTGTTTGTACACCTAAAAGGATGGATGAGGAGGAGGAGGAGTATGGAACAGGCAGCACCCTCAAAGCTTCAGAAGTATGAGATGAACCCCAAAAACTTGGAAAGGTGGATCTCACACGTACCGACACAGACTATTCCGCAATTTAATTGATCCCCAAAGGTTTTTATTGAATAGCGGAATAGGAAATATGATCAAAAAATGTGTATGTATCTCACACGTACAGAAGCACACTAGGCCCCAATTACTATTGTTTGTACACCTAAAAGGATGGATGAGGAGGAGGAGGAGTATGGAACAGGCAGCACCCTCAAAGCTTCAGAAGTATGAGATGAACCCCAAAAACTTGGAAAGGTGGATCTCACACGTACCGACACAGACTATCCCGCAATTTAATTGATCCCCAAAGGTTTTTATTGAATAGCGGAATAGGAAATATGATCAAAAAATGTGTATGTATCTCACACGTACAGAAGCACACTAGGCCCCAATTACTATTGTTTGTACACCTAAAAGGATGGATGAGGAGGAGGAGGAGTATGGAACAGGCAGCACCCTCAAAGCTTCAGAAGTATGAGATGAACCCCAAAAACTTGGAAAGGTGGATCTCACACGTACCGACACAGACTATCCCGCAATTTAATTGATCCCCAAAGGTTTTTATTGAATAGCGGAATAGGAAATATGATCAAAAAAAGTGTATGTATCTCGCACGTACAGAAACACACTAGGCCCCAATTACTATTGTTTGTACACCTAAAAGGATGGATGAGGAGGAGGAGGAGTATGGAACAGGCAGCACCCTCAAAGCTTCAGAAGTATGAGATGAACCCCAAAAACTTGGAAAGGTGGATCTCACACGTACCGACACAGACTATTCCGCAATTTAATTGATCCCCAAAGGTTTTTATTGAATAGCGGAATAGGAAATATGATCAAAAAATGTGTATGTATCTCACACGTACAGAAGCACACTAGGCCCCAATTACTATTGTTTGTACACCTAAAAGGATGGATGAGGAGGAGGAGGAGTATGGAACAGGCAGCACCCTCAAAGCTTCAGAAGTATGAGATGAACCCCAAAAACTTGGAAAGGTGGATCTCACACGTACCGACACAGACTATCCCGCAATTTAATTGATCCCCAAAGGTTTTTATTGAATAGCGGAATAGGAAATATGATCAAAAAAAGTGTATGTATCTCGCACGTACACAACCACACTAGGCCCCAATTACTATTGTTTGTACCCCTAAAAGGCTAGATGAGGAGTAGGGGGGGTATGGAACAGGCAGCACCCTCAAACCTTCAGAAGTATGAGATGAACCTCAACAACTTGGAAAGGTGGATCTCTCTCACACGTACCGACACAGACTATCCCGCAATTCAATTGATCCTCAAAGGTTTTTATTGAATAGCGGAATAGGAAATATGATCAAAAAAAGTGTATGTATCTCGCACGTACACAACCACACTAGGCCCCAATTACTATTGTTTGTACCCCTAAAAGGCTAGATGAGGAGTAGGGGGGGTATGGAACAGGCAGCACCCTCAAACCTTCAGAAGTATGAGATGAACCCCAACAACTTGGAAAGGTGGATCTCTCTCACACGTACCAACACAGACTATCCCCCAATTTAACTGATCCCCAGAGGTTTTTGATTAAATAGCGGAATAGAAAATATGATCCCAAAAAAGTGTATGTATATCACACGTACACAACCACACTAGGCCCCAATTACTATTGTTTGTACCCCTAAAAGGCTAGGAGTAGGGGGAGTATGGAACAGGCAGCACCCTCAAACCTTCAGAAGTATGAGATGAACCCCAACAACTTGGAAAGGTGGATCTCTCTCACACGTACCAACACAGACTATCCCCCAATTTAACTGATCCCCAGAGGTTTTTGATTAAATAGCGGAATAGAAAATATGATCCCAAAAAAGTGTATGTATATCACACGTACACAACCACACTAGGCCCCAATTACTATTGTTTGTACCCCTAAAAGGCTAGGAGTAGGGGGAGTATGGAACAGGCAGCACCCTCAAACCTTCAGAAGTATGAGATGAACCCCAACAACTTGGAAAGGTGGATCTCTCTCACACGTACCAACACAGACTATCCCCCAATTTAACTGATCCCCAGAGGTTTTTGATTAAATAGCGGAATAGAAAATATGATCCCAAAAAAGTGTATGTATATCACACGTACACAACCACACTAGGCCCCAATTACTATTGTTTGTACCCCTAAAAGGCTAGGAGTAGGGGGGAGTATGGAACAGGCAGCACCCTCAAACCTTCAGAAGTATGAGATGAACCCCAACAACTTGGAAAGGTGGATCTCTCTCACACGTACCAACACAGACTATCCCCCAATTTAACTGATCCCCAGAGGTTTTTGATTAAATAGCGGAATAGAAAATATGATCCCAAAAAAGTGTATGTATATCACACGTACACAACCACACTAGGCCCCAATTACTATTGTTTGTACCCCTAAAAGGCTAGGAGTAGGGGGGAGTATGGAACAGGCAGCACCCTCAAACCTTCAGAAGTATGAGATGAACCCCAACAACTTGGAAAGGTGGATCTCTCTCACACGTACCAACACAGACTATCCCCCAATTTAACTGATCCCCAGAGGTTTTTGATTAAATAGCGGAATAGAAAATATGATCCCAAAAAAGTGTATGTATATCACACGTACACAACCACACTAGGCCCCAATTACTATTGTTTGTACCCCTAAAAGGCTAGGAGTAGGGGGAGTATGGAACAGGCAGCACCCTCAAACCTTCAGAAGTATGAGATGAACCCCAACAACTTGGAAAGGTGGATCTCTCTCACACGTACCAACACAGACTATCCCCCAATTTAACTGATCCCCAGAGGTTTTTGATTAAATAGCGGAATAGAAAATATGATCCCAAAAAAGTGTATGTATATCACACGTACACAACCACACTAGGCCCCAATTACTATTGTTTGTACCCCTAAAAGGCTAGGAGTAGGGGGAGTATGGAACAGGCAGCACCCTCAAACCTTCAGAAGTATGAGATGAACCCCAACAACTTGGAAAGGTGGATCTCTCTCACACGTACCAACACAGACTATCCCCCAATTTAACTGATCCCCAAAGGTTTTTGATTAAATAGCGGAATAGAAAATATGATCCCAAAAAAGTGTATGTATATCACACGTACACAACCACACTAGGCCCCAATTACTATTGTTTGTACCCCTAAAAGGCTAGGAGTAGGGGGAGTATGGAACAGGCAGCACCCTCAAACCTTCAGAAGTATGAGATGAACCCCAACAACTTGGAAAGGTGGATCTCTCTCACACGTACCAACACAGACTATCCCCCAATTTAACTGATCCCCAAAGGTTTTTGATTAAATAGCGGAATAGAAAATATGATCCCAAAAAAGTGTATGTATATCACACGTACACAACCACACTAGGCCCCAATTACTATTGTTTGTACCCCTAAAAGGCTAGGAGTAGGGGGAGTATGGAACAGGCAGCACCCTCAAACCTTCAGAAGTATGAGATGAACCCCAACAACTTGGAAAGGTGGATCTCTCTCACACGTACCAACACAGACTATCCCCCAATTTAACTGATCCCCAGAGGTTTTTGATTAAATAGCGGAATAGAAAATATGATCCCAAAAAAGTGTATGTATATCACACGTACACAACCACACTAGGCCCCAATTACTATTGTTTGTACCCCTAAAAGGCTAGGAGTAGGGGGAGTATGGAACAGGCAGCACCCTCAAACCTTCAGAAGTATGAGATGAACCCCAACAACTTGGAAAGGTGGATCTCTCTCACACGTACCAACACAGACTATCCCCCAATTTAACTGATCCCCAGAGGTTTTTGATTAAATAGCGGAATAGAAAATATGATCCCAAAAAAGTGTATGTATATCACACGTACACAACCACACTAGGCCCCAATTACTATTGTTTGTACCCCTAAAAGGCTAGGAGTAGGGGGAGTATGGAACAGGCAGCACCCTCAAACCTTCAGAAGTATGAGATGAACCCCAACAACTTGGAAAGGTGGATCTCTCTCACACGTACCAACACAGACTATCCCCCAATTTAACTGATCCCCAGAGGTTTTTGATTAAATAGCGGAATAGAAAATATGATCCCAAAAAAGTGTATGTATATCACACGTACACAACCACACTAGGCCCCAATTACTATTGTTTGTACCCCTAAAAGGCTAGGAGTAGGGGGGAGTATGGAACAGGCAGCACCCTCAAACCTTCAGAAGTATGAGATGAACCCCAACAACTTGGAAAGGTGGATCTCTCTCACACGTACCAACACAGACTATCCCCCAATTTAACTGATCCCCAGAGGTTTTTGATTAAATAGCGGAATAGAAAATATGATCCCAAAAAAGTGTATGTATATCACACGTACACAACCACACTAGGCCCCAATTACTATTGTTTGTACCCCTAAAAGGCTAGGAGTAGGGGGGAGTATGGAACAGGCAGCACCCTCAAACCTTCAGAAGTATGAGATGAACCCCAACAACTTGGAAAGGTGGATCTCTCTCACACGTACCAACACAGACTATCCCCCAATTTAACTGATCCCCAGAGGTTTTTGATTAAATAGCGGAATAGAAAATATGATCCCAAAAAAGTGTATGTATATCACACGTACACAACCACACTAGGCCCCAATTACTATTGTTTGTACCCCTAAAAGGCTAGGAGTAGGGGGAGTATGGAACAGGCAGCACCCTCAAACCTTCAGAAGTATGAGATGAACCCCAACAACTTGGAAAGGTGGATCTCTCTCACACGTACCAACACAGACTATCCCCCAATTTAACTGATCCCCAGAGGTTTTTGATTAAATAGCGGAATAGAAAATATGATCCCAAAAAAGTGTATGTATATCACACGTACACAACCACACTAGGCCCCAATTACTATTGTTTGTACCCCTAAAAGGCTAGGAGTAGGGGGGAGTATGGAACAGGCAGCACCCTCAAACCTTCAGAAGTATGAGATGAACCCCAACAACTTGGAAAGGTGGATCTCTCTCACACGTACCAACACAGACTATCCCCCAATTTAACTGATCCCCAAAGGTTTTTGATTAAATAGCGGAATAGAAAATATGATCCCAAAAAAGTGTATGTATATCACACGTACACAACCACACTAGGCCCCAATTACTATTGTTTGTACCCCTAAAAGGCTAGATGAGGAGTAGGGGGAGTATGGAACAGGCAGCACCCTCAAACCTTCAGTATGAGATTGTGTTCACTGTACCCCACAAAGATTGAGTTCACTGCACCCCACAATGATTGTGTTCACTGCACCCCACAAAGATTGTGTTCACTGCACCTCACAAAGATTGTGTTCACTGTACCCCCCAAAGATTGTGTTCACTGCACCCCACAAAGATTCTGTTCACTGTACCCCACAAAGATTGTGTTCACTGCACCCCAAAAAGATTGTGTTCACTGCACCCCAAAAAGGATGTTGTTCACTGCACCCCAAAAAGGATTTTGTTCACTGCACCCCAAAAAGGATGTTGTTCACTCCACCCCAAAAAGATTGTGTTCACTGCACCCCACAAAGATTGTGTTCACTGCACCCCAAAAAGATTGTGTTCACTGCACCCCAAAAATGATTTTGTTCACTGCACCCCAAAAAGGATTTTGTTCACTGCACCCCAAAAAGGATGTTGTTCACTCCACCCCAAAAAGATTGTGTTCACTGCACCCCACAAAGGATTTTGTTCACTGCACCCCAAAAAGATTGTGTTCACTGCACCCCAAAAAGGATGTTGTTCACTGCACCCCAAAAAGGATTTTGTTCACTGCACCCCAAAAAGATTGTGTTCACTGCACCCCACAAAGGATTTTGTTCACTGCACCCCACAAAGATTGTGTTCACTGCACACCAAAAAGGATTGTGTTCACTGCACCCCAAAAAGATTTTGTTCACTGCACCCCAAAAAGATTGTGTTCACTGCAGCCCAAAAAGATTGTGTTCACTGCAGCCCAAAAAGATTGTGTTCACTGCAGCCCAAAAAGATTGTGTTCACTGCAGCCCAAAAAGATTGTGTTCACTGCAGCCCAAAAAGATTGTGTTCACTGCAGCTCACACACAGAAAAATGGATGTGGATCACTGACACCTGCCTATCTCCAATCCCACACCACACAGCAATATCGATTGTAGTTTGTAGAACACAGTTTCCCTAAAATTCAGCAGACTCTGTCCCTAACAGGATTGAGAAGAGATCGTAGATCAGGATTGAGTGCAGATTCACCCCACCCCCCACACAGCAATATCGATTGTAGTTTGTAGAACACAGTTTCCCTAAAATTCAGCAGACTCTGTCCCTAACAGGATTGAGAAGAGATCGTAGATCAGGATTGAGTGCAGATTCACCCCACCCCCCACACAGCAATATCGATTGTAGTTTGTAGAACACAGTTTCCCTAAAATTCAGCAGACTCTGTCCCTAACAGGATTGAGAAGAGATCGTAGATCAGGATTGAGTGCAGATTCACCCCACCCCCCACACAGCAATATCGATTGTAGTTTGTAGAAGACACTGACCCTATATAATTCAGCAGACTCTATCCCTAAAATGCCTACAACTCGCCCTGCCTAAACACTCCGACCTGTCCCTCAATTCTATCCGGACACAAATGGTTTTTTCCTGCCTATCTTTCCCTAATCAGCAGCCAGCACGTTGATGTGTGCTCTGTCCCTGAATCTAAGCAGCATAATGACGCCGCTGCGGCTGCCTCGAACTTATAAAGACTTGGTCACATGCTTCAGACGGCCAATCACAGCTACTGAGACATTTGCAGGCATGGCTGGGATGGCTTAAGGCACACCAGTTAAACGATTGTTGATTGGCTGTTGAAAGCCCGCCATGAAAAGAGCGCCAAAGCATGCAAAACCCGGAAATAAAACGACCGAACACGGATTTTTACCCGAACATACAGTAAAGTGTCCGTGTCCGTGTTCGGGTACAAAAAATCCAATTATTCGGTACGAACACGAATAATACAGTCCGTGTTCGCTCAACACTACTCTTCACTCCTTCAAGCAATAAACACCCACGTGTTCAAATTATCTCTGTGTGATAGCTAATTCTGTGCATAGTGCACCCAATCCAGAAAAGCTCACACTCCAGCCGCTTACCAGATCACTATGGCCATTGTAGCAATCAATGGTCATTCAGCACTTCAAAAATGATAGCCTCTAGCAGGTTAGTGTGCCTCCTCAACTAAACCAATACAAGATGTGCAACTGCAATTCTCAGAAATAAAACATAAAAAACGATCCCATAGCGTAAAATCATCAGGTTTAGTTTATTAAAAGCAAATAAAATATGCACTCACATTAACTACATGATTGACAGGCATTAAGGGCATGAATCGAGAATTGGCGTTCCTATGGGCTGTACAGTGTAGTTCTGGACACCAATTTGCCATTTAAGGTTCTTCCAACCTGTAATTTTTAAGGTTCTTCTCTAAAGGAAGGTTAGTTTGCCTTTGCCTTTTGGGAAGAGAGAGAGAGAAATAGAGAGGAGAGAGAAAAGAGAGAGAAATAAGAGAGAGAGAGATAAGAGAGAGAGAAAGAGAGAGAGAGGGAGAGGGAGGGAGAGAGAGAGATAAGAGAGAGAGGAAAGAGAGAAAAAGAGAGATATAGACAGAGAGAGATAGAGACAGAGAGAAAGAGAACGAGAAGAGAGAGAGAGAGGGGGGGGAGAGAAAGAGAGAGCAATGGAGGGAGAGAGAGAAAGAGCGACAGAGGGAGAGAAAGAGAGAGCAATGGAGGGAGAGAGAGAGAGAAAGAGCGACAGAGGGAGAGAAAGAGAGAGCAATGGAGGGAGAGAGAAAGAGAGTGAGAGAAAGAGAGACAGAAAAAGATTTACATTAGGTCTCTGTACAGGTGAACTGGGTAAACCACCTAGGGATTGCTTGAATCTGCTTCAAGCTGATAGGTCTCCAAGGTTGCATAATGATGATGAGTACTCCACAGTGTTGCTAACCATCAGTATTTCTACTGGCAGCCAGTAAATAATGGGCACATTTCTCCTGCCAGTAAATGCCAGTGACAGGAAAAGGTTGTCATTTAAAAATATGACTGTGAAGCTCCAGCCAAGACCTTCCAAGTGCCTGCTACCGTGCGTTCAGACAGCGAAGGTGGGGGGGGGGGGGGAGGGGGCGTTTCTAGCAGAGGCAGTGCCTGAGTGGGTCGTGTGATGTCATAGTGCAAGGGAGCCAAACGGAGCCTTGTGTGCGGGTCTGTGGGGACAAGAGCAAGTCTCCCGAGAGCAGGACTGTCAGTGCTATTTGGACTGGTGTGGACTGAAGTGACCACCTGGCATGGAGAGAGACTGTCCCTGTGACTCAGGAGGGGACGTGTCATGTCGGTGAGGTGTCATCATCATCATCTTCTGCACACTGCTGTTCCCTGTCCTGTTCCCTGCACTGCAATCGTGGCAACTCACATCGCGGGAAGCTTGTCATCCAAAAAAAGCTCAGTAGCTACTTTTGGGCGACAAGCTTCATGCAATGTGGATTGAAGTGTGATTTATCGTGCAACAATCGTGGCAGAACCGCATTGCGATTTGAGGTGCCATTCAAATGAATGGCATCTCAAATACGCGTTCTAAGATTTGTCAGATTTGCCTCGGCGCTTTGAAATCTGCCCACGATTCTAAACGCCAGGTTGTGAGTACAGCCTTACTGGCCGGATCACTAGGTGAAAATTAATCAAAGAAAGCCTAAATAGAAAACTAATCGCTGGCAAAATCTTGGCAAATCTGCTTGCGATTCAAATCGCCAAGGTGTGAATGCAGTCTGTTGTTTTTCAAAAGAACAAGCTCTCTTGCAGATATAGCAGTTAGTGGGTTTAGGCATACCATTTAACACTGACAGGGTGCTTACAATGATCAGCTTTTATTTATTTATATAAACCTTTATCCCAAAAGTAAGAAAAAAAAAACGCTTACAAAGTGTGAGCTGTGGTTTGACTTCAATTTGTTAGTGTATTTAAATCTGCTAGTACAAATAACACTCTCCTCCCCCCAGATTACCAGTGCTGCTGGCCAAAGGTGCCCCCTGTGCTCCTTCATCCAGAGTGGGTGCATTCTAATACAGGGGGGGGGGGGGTTGTTACTGGTCAGATCACCAGGTGAAAACAGAGGGGAAAGCATAAAAAAGAAAATGAATGCAGCCACTGCATCTACGGATTGGTAAAGTGCAATATATTACATTTTTGGTTTTGGGTTTAATACCAATCCTCTTCTGAGGGTCGTATTGGGCTATGAGAGTGGGACAGTAACCAACTTTTTATGTCAAGTCTAAAGCATTACTTTGGTTACAGGGACCCATATTAATCTTGAATGATCGCTCAGTGTTATTAGTATTAATACCTGTAATCTTTGTAGCAAAGATTACACCATGTCACACGTTAGCCGGATTAAGAAATGGGCGTAAAAAAAAATAATAAATAAAAATAGGTGTAGCCCACCATCTTCATTTTTTAATTTTTTATCAGAAATATTTTTTTTTCCTTTTTTTTTTTTTTAAATGTCTCTGTTATCAGAAATAATTGATTGAAAAAAAAAGAAAGCATAGTTTAACAAGAGTCTCAACCCCTGTTCTCTATACAGAGTGAAATTTATGTGAGCGATTTTTATGTGTTTGAACTTTTCTGAATTCAGTGAATTCCATACTACAGTTTCAAATACAACCTGGTAATCTAGAACCTCATATGCATGCCTGCAGTACATGGTAAATTCCATAATTATAATGTATATAAAAGTTTATGTCCGCACCCTCCTTATTTCCTCCTAACTGGTCATGTTAAATGTCTTCTAGTATATGCAGCTATGTTTCGTGACACACACCATGCTCCCATTAAACTGTGATTAATGTCCATGCCACCTTACTAATAGTCTTCTGTGTAGTAGTAAGTTTCTGTAGGATGGTATTTCCATTTGAAGTTTAACATTGCCCTCTACTGGCAGCAATAAACAGTTCTGTAAAGTGACACAAGCACTAACATCCAAATTTTCAGGACAAGCTTTTGGGGTGTACATCCCCCCTTCTTCAAGGTCTAAGCATGACTGACACACAAAGTTATGGCAGAACCGCGGTACACCCTGAAAGCTTGTCCTGAAAATTTGGATGTTAGTGGAAATAAAAAGATTATGGACAGTACTCAAATGTTTTTTTTTTTTCACAAGTGAACTAATACGGTTACAATCACCTCCAACTTGATGTGATACTAAACTAGTTCAAAAAATTATTCCATTCCAGTATGTATTCTTAACGCGCCAAATGTCCTTTCTTTTGCTCGCATCCTACTCCAAATCTTCTAATTCGTTTATTTGCTGCTTTGATCAGACTTCCTATGGCCATCACAATTCTTCAAACAACTGAATGACCCAAGCGCTCACTCCAATGGGAATTTTAGAAGTGCTGCTCTCCTCATTTGCTGAAACTCCAAAGACTGAACGCATATAAGAAGGAGGCGCAAGCACCTAGTGCATTACCCTTGGACACCTTTAAAATGTATTTAGAATGCCAAATACATACTCACAAACATGAAGAGTAAAAATAACATAGAATAAGTTCACCGTGATGGGGAAAGGGAATTTGTAAATTCCTCGGACGCGTTTCGGGAGACACGCTCCCTTCCTCAGAGCTCTGAAAGCGGTCCTTACATAGGGATATCCCCTTTCCACATCTCAGTAGACTTAATTCTATGCAATTTTTACTCTTCATGTTTGTGAATATGTATTTGGCATTCTAAATACATTTTAAAGGTGTCCAAGGGTAATGCACTAGGTGCTTGCACACCCTTTCTTATATGTTTAGAGGGTGGCTATGTTTGTTCTCCGTGGTCCCACTGTATGTAAGAATATAGCCACCCTCACTTGCTTGCTCCAAAGATGGACTAGAGACTATGAACTATGGGATTTGTAGTGTGCATAGAGCAGTGTACATGACATATTGTGCACTGCTCAATTTAAAAAGAAGTTAGGGGGAAAGGAGAGTTTTGGTAGCTGAGAGTGGATGTTACAAGGAGACAAAAACACAGAAATTATTTCATTCATATTTGGTGGACATGCTCGAAAGCACAAAGATTTTGGATATGGGTTCACCATTTTTTTTATATACTTTGACAGGGACGAATCGAAAAAAATAAATAAACGAACAGACCCTTTTAGGCCACCCTGTACTAGAGACCCCTAGGCACACAAAATGCATAGCTCCCAATTTCGAGCTCCCTGATTTTGAGGGACTGTCCCTGATTTGGAAAAAGTCCCCCTGTCCCTCTTTCCTCCTCATTTGTCCCTCATTTTGGTCTGATCCATATAGTTTTATATAAAATGTGTTTCCCAGTGCTAAACCGTTCATCCAATTTTTTAATTGCATTTGTAAATTTCATAAGCCAATATAAAGGAATAGTAGTAGTAAAAAAAGGTCCTTGTAGGTTTAATCAATCATTTGTTTGTATAATTATCCTTTAAGAGGCGTGGAAGGGGTGTGTCCTATGCCTACATACTTTTACTATTATGTACCCTCATTCTCATCTGAAAAAGTTGGGAGGTATGCAAAACGATTAATTGCATTTGTATTCATATCTGCAAAAATTGCTATAGCCAGGTCGTGGAAATCGTCTATAGTCCAGTTTGACATGGTTAGGGCTAAATTATCCTGGATAATGATTAATGAAATATGTTCCACATTCAATAGATCAAATATATCTTGGGGAATGACTTGTGCCCTCTTGGCTTTTTAACATCTTTGGTAGAGTGGTGTGGTTGCACTTATCTTTTCTTCTTTCCGTCCTCTTTTTCCTTTCTGTTCCCTTTGCTTCCTGGAGATAAATGTCTGTGCCTGCATTGGAATTTATAGGGCCCTTTGGCCGGTGATCCAGGATTAGTTTACCCAATCTGCTTCATGTATTGTGTTGTGGATATACTTATTGTTTTTCTATAATGTTGTATCAGTTTTATATTGGCAAAAATACCTTTGACTGGTAATAGCCACTGCCATGTTCAAATGAGCGTTTGAAATGAATTGCATTGCATGGTGGGTCAATGATGTCACAAGGGTGCAGGGTCAACTAATGACATCATTGGGTGGCCCCCACCCCTTAGTTATTTAAGAATTATCAGATGGCAGAGCTGTCAGAAAACGGGAGCCTTCGTCAGATGCAGAAATTTTTTTTTGTTCGGGTTGGCGGTAGCGACCGGCATCGTAAATTACATTGGATCTACTTTGGGGGACATTTATTTTTTGGGTTTTTTTTGTTTTTCAATAAAGGACTTTAATAAGAGTCCATTCAGACTAGCGCGACTTGTCAGGCGACTTGGTCGCTTGACAAGTCGCGGTCGGTCGCTCGCCATTGAGTAGTACAGGACCCGTTCTAATAGGAGCGACACAAGTCGCTCCAACATAGAAAAAGGGTCCTGTACTACTTTGGGGTGACCTGGAGGCGACTTGCATTGACTTCAATTATATGAAGTCCGTGCAAGTCGCGGTGCACAGGTTGCCCCACAAAGTCGTGTCGCGCCAGTCTGAATGGGCTGTAAAGGTCAAAAACTGTTGCTGTGTTTTTATTTACTTTTTCAACTTTTTTGGTGAATGAGTAGGGGTACTACGTACCCCATACTCATTCACATGAGAGGGGGGGGATCTGGGGGATTTGTTAAAGGGGGCTTCCAGATTCCGACAAGTCACCCCCCATAAGCACTGGGCCAGGGTTGTGGGGAAGAGGCCCTTGTCCTCATCAACATGAGGACAAGGTACTTTGGGGGTCATTGGTTGTTAAGGATGTTTCTTAACAGCCAGCTTTTCTTCACACAGAATTTGAATCAGTCGATCATTTCTCAATCAATCCGAATGCAAATCGTTCTATAAATTTGGAATTAGTTGGAAAACGTATATACAAAACTAAATGAATTTCAACTAAATTTGTTACTATTTTTATGTATCCGAATGTCTGAGCAACCAAAAATTTGTCCGATTTTTTATTTGGACCGAAAATAATTGCACATGTCCAAGTACCTTGGTGGTGGGATGACCCCAGTTGATGTCTGTGGGAGATCCACCTTCTACATTTAGGTTTCAGGGCCTTTCTCCCCCTATTGGAGGTTGAAGGGGACCTTGAGTAAAGCATGTGATATTAGTTGGTTTGTTGGTTCCCCCATCATTGGCTCTGATATTACATTTTGCTGTTTAGCTGATGATGGACCATTGCCCTTTTGCATTCCTTCATATTCAGTCAGTGGATCCTATTCAACTACTCGAGGCAACTCGTTTGATTAAATTTTTTTGTACTATAGATTTACTATGCTGTCTATGTACATAGTTAGGATTTCTGAGTACATGGAATAGAATTGTCTCCTGTTACCTCCTCTGTAAGTGCTTTCTGTATGTGGAGTCATTCGGCATTGTACCTCTCATGTTCTAATTTAAAATGCTGTTTGTACCTTTTATTTCTTAAAAACTCTCAATAAAATTATTGGAAAGAAAAGGTTTTCCACTTACGTCCTGTCCCAATGACAATTTTTTTTAACAGGTCAAGAAGTGAGATAAAATTTCACCTGCAGGATCACAGACTGCAAATAAACACAAGTAAAAGTTCTATCTCTTCCCTATTCTACCTATAACATTAAAAAAATGTTATCCTTTAACCGCCTCCAACCTGCAGTATAAACAAATGATGGTGGGATCCCCTCTTGTTCTGGGCCGATGTCATATGATGTTGTCCAGTCTCACCGCCACCACACGCTTGTGGGGGTGTACAGTGCGGCAATCTCTGTAAAGAGCCAATGACACAGCTCTTTAGCCATTGGATCGGCTGTGTCTAATCACAGCTGATCACACGTAAACACGAAAGTGTCGGTAATCGGCTCTCCTTGCCTCACACTGACAGAATGTGAGGAGAGCCGACCAGCGGCATCTCCTCGCAGGGGAGAACTGCACAGATAGTTAAGGCACTGATTATCAGTGCCCTGATTATATGTGTAGCCCCAACTGTGCCCAGCATTGATGCCTGTCTGTGCCCATCAGTGACACCAATCTGTGACTATCATTGACACCAATCTGTGCCCATCAGTGATGCCAATTTGTGCCCATCAGTGAGGCCATTATGTGCCCATCAGTGATACAAATCAGTGCTGCCTTTCAGTGCCCATCAATGCCTGCTCATTAGTGCTGCCATCAGTGCCGCCTATCTGTGCCACCTATCATTCCCCATAAGAGCCGCCTATCAGTGCCACCTATCAGTGCTCATCAGTGTTGCATATCAATGCTGCCTATCAGTGTCCATCAGTGCTGCATATTAGTGCCGCCTCATCAGTGTAGTCTTATCAACACACCTCAGTGCAGAAGAAAAATTACTTATTTACAAAATTTTCTGAGAGAAATGAAGATAAACATTTTTTTCAAAATTTTCAGACATTTTTTGTTTTTTTTAACACAAAATAAAAAACCCAGTGGTGGTTAAGTTCCACCAAAAGAAAGCTCTATTTGTGGGAAAAAATAATAAAAATTAATTTCATTTGGGTACAGAATAGTCATTCAAAGTGTGACAGCGCTGAAATCTGCAAATTGGCCTGGGCCAGAAGGGGGTGAAAGTGCCCTATAGGCAAGTGATATAAGTGTTCCTTGCACCGTCACCCCTAGGACCAGCTTTGCCCCCTAAAAAATGCCACAGTTACTCCTTTAAATAAAAAAATGTGGTAAAAAGATAACAAAACATACTTTGTCAGATGTTACCATTTTTCCAAGTTACATTTCTTGAGAAAATATTTATGGCTCGTGCACTTTTGTGATTGTACTTCTAATGCAATCTACCTATAGTATTTTATGTCCTGCAACCCAACCTGGCCTGAAACAAGAGATTACCGACCTGCGATGACCTTCCACAGAGTAATCACATTGCTATTTGGTGTAACAGAGGGGTGAGAAAAAACTTAATACCTCTATATGTCTACTAAAGGAGTTATTTATCCTTTGTTGCAGAACCTGGTTTGAGATTAACTTCTGTAACTTCTGTTAACTGTTTTATGGACAAACGTCTGTACTAAAGTACTACTACAAAGTAATTACTATACGTTTTCAGTTTTGTTTAATATGCCCCTGTACAGCCAGGAAGGTGACACCATATCACCCACTACATTAAAAGTGGAATTCCTGCCTAACCATAACTATTCTTAACCACTTCTGGACCGGAAGATTTCCCCCCTTAATGACCAGGCCATTTTTTGCGATTCCGCACTGCATTACTTCAACCGACAATTGCGTGGGCGTGCGATGCTGTACCCAAAGAAAATTTATATTCTTTTTTTCCAGCAAATAGAGCTTTCTTTTGGTGGTATTTGATCAGCTGTGCAATTTTTATTTTTTGCGCTATAAACAAAAAAAGAGCGACAATTCTGAAAAAAAAAAAAAAAACATTTTCCACTTTCTGCTATATAACATTCCCCCCCCCCCCCCAAAAAAAATTAAAAATCTAATTTTTTTATCAGTTTAAGGCCAATTTGTATTCTGCTACATATTTTTGGTAAAAAAAATGCCAATAAGCGTATATTTTTTGATTTGCGCATAATTTATCGCATCCACAAACTAGGGGAATTTATCCTATAAATAACTAGATTTATGTCATTTTTATTTTTTTATATTTTTTTACTAGTAATGGCAGCGATTTTTAGCGGGACTGCGACATTGTGGCGGACAGATCAGACCCCTAACTGACAATTTTGACACTTTTGGGGGGGTGGGGACCAGTGACATTGCTAGAGTAATCAGTGCTAAAAATATGTACTGTTACTGTACTAATGACACTGGCAGCTAAGGGGTTTACCCAGGGGTGATCAAAGGGTTAAATTTGAGCCTAGATGATGTTTTCTAACTGTGGGGGGGATGGGCTTGTGAAATCAACACAGAGACCCCTGTGATCCCAAATTGGAGGAACACAGGAGCTCTGTGTCGATAGCTTAGAGAACAACGGTCTGCTGTGTTTACAACAGTTGACCGCCATTCTTTCTTCATGGGGAGCGATCGTGAGTGCCCAGCGGCCCCGTGGATTGGCTTCCCCGCTGGCGAGTGTGCTCCCAGGAAACCTCCTACAAATCGCTGTACAGGTACAGTGATTCGCAGAAACCTGTCGACCTGCCGCCATATATAGGTTGGTCAGCAAGTGGTAAAAAATGTCCCCTCCCGCTTTCTGCTACCTACCCTGTCCACCATATGTAAAAAAAGATGTGTATACTTACCTTTTTCAGCCAGTTCCAGTCTGGTCAAATGATCCCCTCTGTGATTGAGCAGCCAGCTACAGGGGAACACAGTGAGCCCCTGATAAAAGCTGAGAATCCGGGAGAGGTGACATCACCCATAGGCTCCCACAGCCCGGCCATTGTCAGCACTCCCTCCTCTCCCCTGCAGATGAACACTCACTGACACAGGGGAGACAGAGCTTCAGGATCACGTAACCAGACTGGAGTAGGCTGGAAATAGGTAGGTATACAAATCATTTTTACATAGAGTAGACAGGATAGGTAGCAGGAGGGAGAGAGGACATTTTTAAAATAGTTATGGTTAGACATTCCACTTTAAGGAATACAGTATTGTCACCTGCCTGCTGGCTGGACAATTAAGATGCCTATGTGCTGTGTAACCTGTTAGGCTGATGACAGCAGTGCAATAAAGCCTAACTGACACCAATGACCCTTCTTTTGCCAGTCTAATTTTGTTTGGCTGAGGAATACAGGAAGCTGATTTAAAAATATCTTCAGGTACTTGTTCCATCTGTGTTTAAAGCGGAACTCCATCCAAAAGAGAAAGCTCCACTTGTTTGCATCCCCCCCTCCACTGCAACATTTGGCACTTTTTTGAGGGGGAGCGGGTACCTGGTTTTGGTACCCGCTCCCACATTCAGGTAAGTTCGCCGCTCGGTAATCTTTGACATTTCCAGCCCCTTCTGCCTCCCCTGCTGCCTTCTGGGACAGACAGAGGTCCCAGAAGACGACTGGACCATTCAGAATGTGCTGTGCGACTCGCTCATATGCAGCAGGAAACAGGCTGTGTAGCCGCAAGCCTTCACTTCCTGTTTCCTTTATTACAGATGTTGACGACTGCCCTCGAATCCGATTGACGAATAGGATAGGGGTGCCCACTTCGCTGGATCCCTGGACAGGTAAGTCCCCCTATATTAAAAGTCAGCAGTTACAGTATTTGTAGCTGCTGAATTTAAATTTTTTTTTTTTTTTCTTTTACAGACTGGAACTACTCTTTAAAAAATGCTTTTGATAATTTTCAGTCAATACATAACTACAATAATTGGTATCTTTTATAGTAATCTCAACTTCAAGCAAAATAGAAATCACAAACTGTAGTGCCAATTCACTCCAAAGGACCCTGCTGGTTCAAGACACAGATATGTCATATTCCAATGATAAAGTCTTACAGGTATTTGCAGTAAGTAAAACTAGATAAGTACATTTCACTAGCATTTACCCACAAATATGCCAAGATACTTTTTACAATGTGTATGTTGCTTCCACATTTTTTATGCTCTGGGGTATATACTCTAAAATGCTGTTGTACTTATATCTACTTATTTAGGCCTCATGCACACAGGGCATTTGAAAAAAACAAGCTGCAAAGCCAGTTCGGACGCCAGGAAAAACTGTAAAAACGTGCTTTTAGAAGTGTTTTGTATTGGCGTTAATGCACATTTTAGCCACGTTTAGCAGTGTTAGCGTTTGGCAGCCTTTCTCTGCCCTCTTCTATTTTCAAACCTCAAATCCAACTACTACAGCTTAACCACTTTACCACCGGAGGATTTTCCTGCTTTACGTCCAGGCCACTTTTTGCAACTTGGCACTGTGCGACTTTAACTGACAATTGCGCGGTCATGCAACGCCGTACCCAAACTAAATTTACATACTTTCTTTTGGTGGTATTTGATCACCTCTGCGCTTTTCATTTTTTGCGATATTAATAAAAAAGCAAAATTTTGCAAAAAAATTTACATTTTCTACTTTGACAGTTAAAAAATATCAAATATATTACATTTTTGTCATATATTTAGGCCAAAATGTATTTAGCTACATGTCTTTGACAAAAAAAATCTCAATGAGCGTATTTTGAACCGCATTAATACCGGAAGATTTTACCCCATTCCTGACCAGGCCATATTTTGCGATTGGGCACTGCATTAATTTAACGGACAATTGCGCAGTCGTGCAATGATGTACCCAAATTCAATTTATGTATTCCCCCCCCCCCCCCCCACAAATAGAGCTTTCTTTTGGTGGTATTTGATCACCTGATTTTTACTTTTTGCGCTATAAGCAAAAAAGAGCGACAATTTTGAAAAAATAACAATATTTTTCACATTTTTTATATGAAATTCCCCCCCCCCCCCAAAAAATTTAAAAATCTAAATTTTTTAACATTTTAGGCCAATTTGTTTTCTGCTACATATTTTTGGTAAAATAAATTGCAATAAGCGTATTTTGATTGGTTTGCGCAAAAGTTATCGCAGCTACTAACTACGGGAAATTTATGTAATTTTTATTGTTTAGTTTTTTACTAGTAATGGCGGCGATCTGCGATTTTTTTTTTGCGGGACTGCGATATTGCGGCGGACAGATCGGACCCCTAACTGACATTTTTGACACTTTTGGGGGTACCAATGACATTACTACAGTAATCAGTGCTATAAATATGCACTGTTACTGTAATAATGACACTGGCAGGGAAGGGGTTAACTTTATTGGTAATCAAGGGGTTAAATGTATGCCTGGTGCTTACTGACGTGTGTGGGGGGAGAGGATTGTGTGACACAGGCACAGATCACAGGTTCAGCTATGCTGAATCCTGTAATCTGTCCCTGCCTGTCAGAGGAGATCCGCCCGCTTTGTTTACACAAGTGGGCAGATTTCCTCACTCGATCCCCGACGATCGGGGTAGAGCGGCGGTGATGACCGCCTCTCCTCCCCTGGCCCGACTCCCGCTGTGTCTGAATACAAGGGGAGTAGGTCTACGTCGCTGGACGATAACGAGCCACTTTGCCGCAGTACGCTCAATGTGAGCAGTCAGCAAGTGGTTAAAAACATCTGACGTGGCCTAACGCTGTATGTAGCCTATAGCAGCCTTTAGCAGCGTCAGGCGTTTTTACAGCTTAACGCTGCCTCCCCAGAACGCGCAAGCCCTAGTTTTTTTTTTAAAGCTTTAAAACTCCCTTTGTCACTGCCAGCTCCTAAAAGTCTGTGTGTGCATGAGGCAATAGAATAACATGGAGAGGTGTTTTTAAGCTGCAAAAAAAAACGCCTGACGCTCCTAAAAGCAGCTGTAAAAACACCCTGTGTGCATGAGGCCTTACAGCTTAAAAACGCCTATGCCACTTACAGCTCCTCAAAGCCTGTGTGTGTGCATGAGGCCATAGAACAATATGGAGGGGTATTTTTAGGCTGCAAAAAAAAAAAAAAAATGCCCGACGCTCCTAAAAGCAGCTGTAAAAACGCTCTGTGTGCATGAGGCCTTATACTTACTGGCAGTTCTTTGATGGGTATTTTTTGGCCTGTAATGTCCTTGGTGGCCAATAAGTGTCACGGCCTGGTCCTGACGATCCAGTGGGGAGTGATTTAGGGAAAATGGCAGCAAGTCCTTGTCTTTCATTGTTTTAACAACAGCGGTTACATTTCTATTCTGTTTTGCACAGTAGGGTTAGTATTAAGTGCAAATGTAAAATTTATATATATATATATATATATATATATATATATATATATATATATACACACAGTATATTACAAAAGTGAGTACACCCCTCACATTTTTGTAAATATTTTATTATAACCTTTCATATGATAACACTGACTTCCTCAGTGTTTTCACAAGAAAATATATAATAAAATATTTACAAAAATGTGAGGGGTGTACTCACTTGTGTGAGATACTGTATGTATGTATATATATATATATATATATATATATATATATATATATATATATATATATATATATATATATATATATATATATTTATATAATATATATATATATATATATATATATATATATATATACGTACAAATGAATTGAAACATCATACTTTATGGTACTTTTTCATTATAGAATACCCCCAACCTGCATATTGACACCCCTGAGGAAGAACAAAAATAAATCCTGCTTCTAAATGTGATGGGCGCTTCTGTCGTCAGATCAATTTTGTTGTTAACAGATACATGGGGGTTAATAAACTGTGCTTGACACTGTGCTTTATACGCGTAATAATTAACCACAAATTCTCTTAACATTTTATCAGCTGTTTTTGTAGCAATAAAGTTGTGTATGTTTTATATACAGTTCACAGTTATTGTTTGCCAATAATA
This sequence comes from Pelophylax lessonae, assembly GCF_965119305.1. Taxonomy (NCBI): domain Eukaryota; kingdom Metazoa; phylum Chordata; class Amphibia; order Anura; family Ranidae; genus Pelophylax; species Pelophylax lessonae. The sequence continues at coordinate 211,843,452 of NC_138773.1, forward strand.
GTCCCACAAAATAGAGGGACTTGTTCTATATTGTATTGCATGGGGGATTATGGCACTTCCATAACATTTTACCATTTATACTCTGTCTATACGTCATTTTGCAATGATAGAGTCTTACAGGTATTTGCAGTTAGTAAAACTAGACAAGTATTTAAGACATTTTACTAACATTTACCCACAAATATGCCAAGGATGAATACCTAGTAAAAAAGTAAACCTTAAAGTTATGTTTAGTAAAAACAAAGTCCACTCTATATGTTAGATAATGGAGCAATCATAATCACACTTATTTATTCTGAATTTAACTTGGTATGTAAACCCTGACTGTCTCAAATGAACTCAGGAGAATTAGGAGAGACAGCTCAACAATATCCTGAACAAGCCACAAATGTGTTGATAAGCTACGCTGGCTGGTGAAGGGTTAAAAAGCGCACGGACGGGCCTTCTGTATAAAGCAGACCTTTCCACTTGTACTAAATTACAGACCACACAAAACGTCCTAATAGAAGCCAGCTGGTTGGGCCCTATGTCACCAATAGCATCTAAGGTCTGAGTTCTGTCTATTTCTATTTCAAGTTCTCCATCCCAAAAAGCCACAGCCACAATTTGCTCACAGCCCATACAGCCCGTCTCTTTTAACCTGTACAGTACCAAAAAGGTAAAAGTCAGTTTCCTGAAAATATTACAACTTTCAAAAAATTACATTTCGTTAAAGTAAGGAGTTATAATATTACCAAGGACATACTGTGGATATTAATAAGCAGTTGGATATCTGTCCGTGTAACATTATTAGCAATATCATCTTCGCTTTAAAAGTGGTTTGCCTGCATAGCCAAACATAGCGGATGGTAGTATGAAATAATTGAACATATGGTTTCAGAAACATCCAGTACAGAACCTTTGAAGCTGAATTCCAGACTGATATTAAAAATGTCTAGTTTTGTGATGTTAAAAAACTTTGCACTTAAAATCTTCTACCCCTTATATATTAGTCCCCATCTAAAATCGTTACCCATAAAGCTAATAAGAAAAAAAAAGCAGTTAAAGTGTCACTAAACTCACATCATAAAAAACTATCAATACATGCTGTATTGCATGCTGTTCATATTCACTCAGTCACTATGAGATTTTTTCTCTGTACTCTGCAAAAAAACTTGGTCGATCCTGCGGCTCTCTATCGCCACCTTCTGTCCAAGTCTCCAATGCAGATAGGGATTTTGCAGAGAACTGTTGGCAGCGCTGCACTTGCTCAGTTTTCAGTGAGTTTCTATGCTGAGCATTTCCTCCCTATCACACCTGAGCAGGCCATGTGACTGTAGAGTCACACATGTCAGCGTAAACACAGTGGTAAATGACAGCCCATTCCCTCCCTCCTCCTCCATACCCCCTAACCAGCTAAACACAATGGGGGTTCAAAATTACATCTTGACAGATGGAGGCTTCACCCTCCTGTTAATCTAGGCTGGAGAGGTGTGACAGCCTGTGACTGGCAGAAATCCGCCCACACCATGTTATTCCCAAAAAATAATATATATGATTGTATCATTTTTTAAAACAGTCTATTGATATGAATTATTTATTTTTACTCTGTATCCCATTTATTTTTACTCTGTTTTTTTTTATTTGAACATGTGACTAGTAGCAGAGGACTAGAAGCTCCTCCTGCCACTGTTTCCCTACAGACAGGTTCGGAAAGATCTGGGTCATGTGACAGCTGTATATCGATTAGGAAAAAGGTACTTAGATTTAAAAAAAAAAATTACAGAGCCATCATCCATATACAGAAATAGAAGGGACAATGTAAATGAAATAGTGTGCGTTTAGTATCACTTTAAAGATACTGCAAACCCAAGATTCTGGCCTGTGTCTCTAGGCACCATTAACGTCACTCAGCCTTACATCAACCAGCTTCCCAAATCATCACTGACAATGGAAACTTCACACTGGACCTCATGCAAATTGGATCCTGTGCCTCCCCACTCTTCCTCCAGACTCTGGGACTTTGATTTCCAAATGAAATGCAATATTTTTCACAGTCCATGATAATTTGTGGAGCCATATCATCTGCTGGTTTGGTCCACTGTGTTTTATCAAGTCAAAAGTCAATGCAGCCCTCTACCAGGAAATGCTTCCCTCTGTTGACCAGCTTCATGGAGATGCTGATTTAATTTTCCAGCAGGACTTGGCACCTGCTCACACTGCCAAAACTACCAATACCTGGTTTAATGATCATGGTATCACTGTGCTTGATTGGCCAGGAAACTCTCCTGACTTAACCCCCATAGACAATCTGTGGGGTATTGTCAAGAGGAAGATGAGAGACACCAGATCCAACAATGCAGAGGAGCTGAAGGCCACTATCAAAGCAACCTGGGCTTCCATAACACCTCAGCAGTGCCACATGTGGATCATCTCCATGCATTGATGCAGTAATTCATGCAAACGTAGCCCGACCAAGTATTGAGTGCATACTATACTGTGCATGGACATACTTTTCGATAAGGCAACATTTCTGTATTAAAAATATTTTTTTTTTTTTTTGGTCTCATGTAATATTCTAATTTTCTGAGATACTGAATTTTGGGTTTTCACTAGCTGTAAGCCATAATCATCAAAATTAAAATAAAGAAATGCTTGAAATAGATCACTCTGTGTGTAACTCATCTATATAAAATATGAGTTTCACTTTTTGAATTGAATTTTATGGGATGCCACTGTAAATGTTTTTTAACCACTTTACCACTGAGTACTGGAATAGTACTGCGGCAAAGTGGCACCATCCCGTCTGACGACGTAGACCTACGTCGCCAGACTCCTCCCCTGTAGGCGGCGCTCGCGCGCCGCCGGAGGTGCGCTCCCGCTGTTTTCATTCACAGCGGGAGTCGGGCCAGGGGGGGAGCAGCGGTCTGCCCCGAACGTCGGGGATCTAGTGTGGAGATCCGCCCGCCTGTGTAAACACAAGCGGGCGGATCTCCTCAGTGACAGGGAGTGACAGATCGGAGTGTTCAGCATAGCTGGACATCCGATCTGTCCCTGTCTCACACAGTCACCTCCCCCCCCCACACGTCAGTAAGCACCAGGCATACATTAACCCCTCCCTCTCCAATAAAATTAACCCCTTCCCTGCCAGTGTCATTTTTACAGTAACAGTGCATATTTATAGCACTGATTACTGCAGTAATGTCACTGGTACCCCCAAAAGTGTCAAAAATGTCAGTCAAGGGTCCGATCTGTGCGCCGCAATGTCGCAGTCCCGCAAAAAAAATCGCAGATCGCCGCCATTACTCGTTAAAAAAAAAACACCAAAAATGACATAAATCTTTCCCTTTGTTAGTAAACGCAATAACTTTTGCGCAAACCAATCAAAATACGCTTATTGCGATTTTTTTTACCAAACATGGGTAGCAGAAAACAAATTGGCCAAAAATGTAAAAAAAAAATTGGTTTTTACATCTTTTTTGGGGGGAATTTCATATAAAAAAATGTTAAAAATATTGTTATTTTTTCAAAATAAACGCTCTTTTTTTGTTTATAGCGCAAAAAGTAAAAATCGCACAGGTGATCAAATACCACCAAAAGAAAGCTCTGTTTGTGGGAAAAAAAGGACGTCAATTTCGTTTGGGTACGGCGTCGCACGACCGCGCAATTGTCAGTTAAAGTCGCACAGTGCCGAATCGCAAAAAGTGGCCCAGACGTAAGACAGCAAAATGCTCTAGTGGTAAAGTGGTTAATGCAAGGTCCCCTTTAAATGTATTTTTTCTAAGAATTAACACAAGTATCTAAACACATGTCCTAATATCAGTTGTGATGCTAGACATACCATCACCAAGACTGAAGAGTGCTATTTCACTGGAACAATCAGAACTCTTTTGCTTATAGAGAACTTGTTTGCATTGAAGGAGAGCAGAGGATGACCTAAGAGACTAACTACCTAGCTGCATATTGTTTGACCTCCCTGGTGGTAATCCCGAGTGTGGCTCGGGGTTAATTTTCAGTACCAAAAGCGGTAACCCCGAGCCACATTCGGGATTACCATGTAGTGAAACTTAACTTGTCCCTACGATCCCCTGATGTCCTCCCACTGCGTTCTCCGGCCAATGTCGGCATCCGTCTCTGGGGGTTCCCTTCCCTGTGAGCGATGCGACGCAGGGGGGCGGAACCCAGCGGGAAATTTTAAAAAATAAACAAAAACATAACACATACACATTGTAATACATTGTAATCTGTTAGGATTACGTCACTGTGTGAAACCATTTCACCTCAGTTTTGTCCCTAGTGCTTAGTCCAGTGCCCTGCCTGCACTTTAATTGTTCTTTCTGCCTGGAAACTTGAGAACGTCCATGGCGTCCAAAAAGCGTTCCTTTATGTCAAAAACGGTTTTATACCAGCTAGAAAAAAGCGATAGTGAATTGGAATTACTTGAAGAATTGAGTGATAGTGATTTGTGGGGAAATTCGTCATCAGACACTGAAACTGAGATCAGTGATGTGCAAACTTGGTGCTCTATTGACTGCAGTACGGATCAGGCAGCGCCCCAAAGATTCCCATATACTTGAGCACCTGGCATTAAAGTAGACGTTGAACACAACAAACCCTTGGCATACTTACAATTATTTCTGATCGATGAGGTTATTGTAAAAATACTGAGACAAACCAGTACAAAGAGCAACAATTAGCTACTCTGCATCGGAAGCTTTCAAGAAGGAGAAAGTGGGAACCAGTGACCAAAGATGATATTTGGAAATTTCTGGGCCTATTAATACTTCAGGGAGTGGTGGGGAAACCCTGCAGAAGTGGTATTGGACAACTAATACATTACTTGCCACTCCATTCTTTAGCACGGTCATGTCAGAGAACAGATATTCCCTGATCATGAAATATTTACAATTCAAAAATAACAAAGAATTTGATGAAACTACTCATCCTGCACCAAAACTAAAGGAAATTTGGGAAGTATCTCAAATTATTCTGAAGAATTTCAAACGGAGCTATGTGTCAGAAAGAGATATCAGCATAGATGAAAGTCTAATGGCCTACAAGGGAAGGCTCAGCTATGTACAATACGGTGCATCAAAGAGGGCACGATTTGGTGTAAAATCCTACATGCTATGCGAATCGTCAACTGGCTACATTTGGAATTCAGTCATATGCACTGGAAAAGGAACAAAATTCAATCCAAAATACAGCAAATATGGAATGGTAACATCTTTTGTTCTTTCACTCATTGAGCCATTGCCTAATCAGGGCTATTGCGTAACAACTTTTATACGTCTCTTGAACTTTATGAGTTCCTTCTGCAAAACAAAAACAGATGCCTATGGAACCGTTAGGGCTAACCAGGGTGACATGCCGCCAATCTTTGGCAAATAAGAAGCTGAAGACTGGAGAAATGGTTGCTTGGCAGAAAGGCAAAATGATGACACTGCGATGGGGTGACAAGAAAGATGTGCCGATGTTACTTGTGAATACACTAAATGTTAACATCCACCGCCCATCCCCACCAGCTTTATATCCCTTGCTCAATATGGCCTCAGACTTAAGGCCTGTACACACGATACGAAAATCGGAAGTAAAATTTCGTCCGACGAACGATCTGCCGATTTTCGGATTGTTAGTATAGCACTTTCAACAGCCGATAACGAATTTTCGGACGACAAAATCTGGATGTGCAGGCTATAAAATTTTTATCATACCTCAACACACGTCCGATTTTCCTTTAATTAGTACAGTTATTGTCCGAAAAAAACGTAATAGCAAGACTAGGCATGCTCAGAAACGAAAGAACACACAAAACAATTCAACACATGACGTCACTTCTGAAGTTGAATTCTGTCGTACAAGAATTTTCGTAGGAAAGTAACCTCTTCACTTTCAATATGAGACTAGCATGCAACAAAAATCGGACGCAAGATCGTTCGATAATCTGATCGTGTGTACGAGGCTTTAGCCTGATAAGGGAGAACTAAAAAACTAATTTGGTGCTAGTATGGCAGGACCAGCGCTCTCTCCATGATAACTGGCATAACACCTGTTTAGATTTGTCATCCATGTGACAAAATGAAAAGTATGCCGTTTGCAATAAACTTTGCATAAAATAGTTAATTTGCATTTAATTTTAATGGTCCAAAGAATGTCAGGCAAAATGGTTGGCCCTCACGCATGTTCACTTCATCAAATCTGGCCCTCTTTGAAAAAAGTTTGGACACCACTGTCTTAAACATTATAGGCTTAAAGATGAATTCCAGGTATGGATATTTTATACATAGTTACATTAGTCTAGCTTGGACCAATGTAACTATACATATACTATACCAGGCCAATGCTCCTGGTAGCTGAAAATCACTGAAGTAGACAGCGCTATTCCAGTGTTCTCCACTTGCTTCTGGGTCCCGTGCTCAATGGCTTGCCTTCTGCATTCTGAACACAGGATGTTGGCTGCTTAGCATGGGTGCCATTCAGAAAATGCAAAGCAGAGCAGTCACTCACCAAGTGGAGATCACTAGAGGAGCGTTGTCCATTTCCAGCTTCCATGTGCATCAGCCAGGTATGGTATACACATAGTTGCATTGGTCCAAGCTGGACCATTGTAACAATCTACAAAATATCCATGCCTGGAATTCCTTTTTAAATAGGGCTTGTATTGTCCTACAACAGCCAGACAGATAGAAACATGCTTTGAAAAAAAGGCCATTTGGATATCGTAAGCATAAATCTGATTGTTTTTGGACAAAGCAAATAGTTTTTAATGCAGACCCAATGATCAATGAGTCCCCTGACATTTTTACAGTTGCAATGTCACTACTTCCCTAATAACAATTTCTAAAATACAGGGATTTATTTTACAAGATATTGCAGGTATATTTATGAGTGGTTAGCACTTTTGCCTTGAATTGCTGGGGCCCTCTTTTCATTTGTCTAGGACATAAGAGGAGGTCTATCATATACTATGTTGTATTGTCTCTATAGGTTTACGTGGGTTTTATCCAGGTGTGCTGGTTGTCATCCAAGTATGTTACATGATGGCAGATTAATGCAGGAGTTGCACGGAATCCATATAGCCAAAAGTAAAATACCATAATTAGCAGAGACAATACAATACGCTTTCACTTGTATCTGACATCTTACATATAAAATTGGAGGCTACTTTATTTTAAACAGAATAATATTGTTGGTAGAATGCACAATAATGTGTTTGCGTTTTCCATTATTTAGTGCTGCCACTAAAATAAGCTATGACTATGATGATATCAATGAGGTTAATGGAGCTGCTGGACCATAACTGACTTCCTGAAGTGGAAAATAATGAAGCATAGATCTCTCGCGACACGATAGAAAGGCAGGTCTGCCATTCTTAGTGTAATCCCATTAAGTCTCAGAATTGGCTCTAGGGTGAACTAAATGTTAAAAATAAAAGAAAGAAACATGCTAATATCATGAATAATTAAGCATCACAACAGCCGCTACAACAAAACAGCATTAACAAAAATGAGTTTTCTTGCTTACGAAGTGCAGCAGGTCATTTCTAATTAAGTGCCCCATGCGTCCATAAAAAACAATTACATTTTTAACACAATCTTATTAGATATTTATTCTTTTTTTCCAAAGTAAAATCTTGACTACCATACAAATACATTTCTGCCAGTGACTGAACATTCATTGTAAATGGAATTCTTGAAATGCCAGGGGGTCCTAATTATATGAGTAAACAATGAGATGTATGCTTTATACCTCTGTGCTTACAGTAAAGATGTCTTGTGGGGTGAATGGGGTTTATGTCGGCTACAAAAGAAATCACTTAAACAAATTGAAACCCTATATGGGTCATCATGGCTCTAGAATGTACATTAAATAGTCACAATGTTATACACCTTTAAGATTTTTAGTCTGTTATACTTAATGTTATAAGATATGAATTAGAGAATTGCTATCCTACTGCCCTCAGTGCAGCTTATGAAAGTTTTAAAAAACTGAAACATTGGAATTTCGAATATATTATATTTCTTAAGATTGCCTTTTAATCAGCAGGGGGGTCGACTCAAGGCCATTCAGGAAAACAAGGACGGCAGCATTAACATTTGAAGAACCAAGGTTAGTGTTGCATAGCTTGGTGTACATACAGTAAGTATTTAACAGCAAAATATGAGCAAAAATATAACAAAAATGTACGTCTTTAGCTAGTACAGTATTATATAATATATATTTCTTCATAATCTTTTTTAAGCCTAAAAATCCCTAAAAGATTTACAATTTTAATACCATAAATATAAGTCAGCATTCTACTTCATTTACAGTATCTCACAAAAGTCAGTACACCCCTCAAATTCTTGTAAATATTTTATTATATCTTTTCATGTGACAACATTGAAGAAATTACACTTTGCTACAAGTAGTAAAAGTAGTGAGTGTACAGCTTGTATAACAGTGTAATTTTGCTGTCCCCTCAAACTAACTCAACAGACAGCCATTAATGTCAAAACCGCTGGCAACAAAAGTGAGTAAACCCCTAAGTTAAAATGTCCAAATTGGGACCAATTAGCCATTTTCCCTCCCTGGTGTCATGTGACTCGTTAGTGTTACAAGGTCTCAGGTGTGAATGGGGAGCAGGTGTGTTAAATTTGGTGTTATCGCTCTCACTCTCTCAAACTGTTCACTGGAAGTCCAACATGGTGCCTCATGGCAAAGAACTCTCTGAGGATCTGAAAAAAAAGAATTGTTGCTCTACATAAAGATGGCCTACGCTATAAAAAGATTGCCAAGACCCTGAAACTGAGCTGCAGCATGGTGACCAAGACCATACAGAGGTTTAACAGGACAGGTTCCACTCAGAACAGGCCTCGCTATGGTTGACCAAAGAAGTTTAGTACACATGCTCAGCGTCATATCCAGAGGTTGTCTTTGAGAAAAGAGGTTGTCTTCAGAGAAAAGGATTTTACGGTAAGATTTTACAAAAATCCATTTTTCTCTATCGCTCATTGACAGACGTAGTCCTCGGTGATTCAGCACCTTCGGGACGTCCCAAAGCAGTACCACAAATGAGGGGTGGGAGAAATGGAAATTAAATCCAATCTAGAAGGCCCAACCGGTGCCAACTAGAAGTTTTACAATGCTCATCCTCAATGATGAGACTCAACAAAAATCTTTCAACAGAAAAAAACCTCGAGGTAGACCTCCGGTCTCCTCAAATTGCGGCCTGCAAAACCATGCGGCCAAATGAGGCATCCGCCGATGCCATCACATCAATTTTATAAAATTTTGTAAAGATATGTACCGACGACCAGGTGGCCGCCTTACATACCTGGACCACTGACGCCTGATGGCGAAAGGCCCAGGAAGTACTGAGCGCTCGAGTGGAGTGCGCCCTAACAGGGAACGGAGGACTCCGACCCTTAATAGAATAAGCCTGTACCACCGTCTGTCTAATCCATTTGGCGATAGTCGCGGCAGATGCAGGCAACCCCTTTCTGGGGCCATCCGTGATCACAAAGAGTGAATCCGTCTTACGGAACGTTTCCGTAGCCTTCAGGTATACCCTGATTGCCCGAACCACATCTAAGGAATGCAACGCATGTTCCCGATGATGATTGGGCTGAGGACACAAGGAAGGTAGTACAATATCTTCATTCAGATGAAAATCTGAAACCACCTTAGGAAGAAAGGATGGCTTAGGATGAAGTACTACCTTATCCCTATGAATCACTAAGTATGGGGACTGGCATGATAAAGCAGCCAGTTCTGACACCCTGCGTGCAGAAGTGATAGCCACCAAAAAGGCTACCTTCTGGGATAAAGTAAGCAAGGGAATCTCCCTGATGTTTTCAAAAGGAGGTTTCTGTAGAACCGACAAAACCAAATTAAGATCCCAAGGCGGTAAGGGCGCGCGGACTGGTGGAGCCAGGTGCCGCACCCCCTGGTTGAAATTCCGCACCAAGGACTTGGTAGCTAAAGGTTTCTGAAAGAAGATTGCTAATGCTGAAACTTGACCCTTGATGGTGCTCAAGGCTAGTTTCTGCTCAACCCCTTTTTGCAAAAAGGCCAATATTCGAGTCACCGAATAGGTACGTGGAGGGAATCGATTCGCACCACGCGATATAAGTCTTCTATGTGTGATAATAGACTCTGCTGGAAGTCGCTTTCCTTGCTTTAATAAGGGTAGGAATGACTGAAGCTGACAACCCTCTGTCCTTCAGTACTTGGGTCTCAATGGCCAGGCCATTAAAACCAGCGACTGTAAAGCACGATGGTAGATTGGTCCTTGAGACCGCAGATACTCCCTGAGACGAAGTTCCCACGGAACGTCCGCGACTAGCAAGTCCAAGTCGGCCAGGCCGGCTTGACGAGGCCAGCCTAGAATTTCTAGGACCACTGGCGCTGACTGGATCTGAACCAGGCGTCCCTAGAGCTATCTGGCCCCGACCATCCGAGAAAGTCTGGTCGTTTTCTGTTCCCACACATTTATCAGACACCTGATTCCTATCAGGAACGGTGATCTTTCTTGGTTGAACCTCAGGGACCGAAGTCACCTGGCTAGAGGCTTCTTGGTCTGTCTGGTCAACCAGATCCGATTCCTGTGGGGAATTGAGACTAATCTTAGGAAAAGGTAAAGGAAAAGATCTGTTCAGGGAACGGTGACTACCGCTCCCTGTAGTACTTAAATGTTGGAAGGGAAGAATCGCACCGGTAGCAGTAGTCGATGCTCGATCTAATGTCCTGAATACCGGTGAAAACGTCCCCCCACCCTCAAACCGGGTGGGGGCGCACCTTCAGGCTGTGTAATCCTTTGCTTCGGGTTTGGCTGAGTCGGTCCTCTGTTTGTCCGACCAGCCCTTCTTGAACCCTCCTGGAGGAGTCTTGCCTTTCCCGCTTGTTCCAGCCGGGCGTGCGAACCCTTTATGGGCGGTAAAGAAAGGTCCTCGCTTGTTACCAGGTCCTTTAGCTTTAGCAGCCTGTGGCAAGAAAGTGCTCTTGCCCCCAGTGGCATCCTTAATGATCTAATCTAGGGTGGCCCCAAATAGGCGATTCCCCTGAAAGGGGAGATTCGTCAAGGTCTTTTTGGAACCTAGGTCTGCTGACCAGCATTTTAACCACAGCACACGTCTGAGGATTACCGCTGACATAGATGCATGCCCTAATAGGGGGTAGCATCCAAGGCTGCGTCACAGACAAACTGTAGCCCTTGTATAATCTGTTCCATCAAATCAGATGTTCCCTGGGGGATATCTTTTCCCCTCAGGTCTTGGCGTACCAATCTCGCCCATTCCGTTAGTGTCTGGGAAACTAGACCAATAACAATTACTGGTCTAAATGCTGACCCTATCAGGGAGAAGATAGTGCGGGACTCCGCTTCCACCTTTCGATCCACCGGATCCTTAAAGGACGAAGTGTCCTCCACTGGGATAACCGTGGCTTTATTCAGCCTGGAAATAGGTGGATCCACCACTGGTGGTACCGTCCATTTCTTAATGAGGGATTCCTCAAACGGATAGCGTCTAGCAATACGCTTGGAAATAGTAAAGGTACGCTTAGAATGTTCCCATTCTTCTTTAATTTTATTACCAAAACACTTGGGTACAGGAAAAACCTTCACCGTTTTGATGGGCTTGTTAGTACCAAAGGGAATCTCTGTTTCAGTTGCCTCTGCCGGTAAAACCTCAAGTCTTAAGGTTTCCCACACCGCCACAACTAGTGCGTCCACCAATGCTTCTTCCCGAATTATGGCGGATGAACGTCCTCCTCACTGTCTGAGGGAACTTTACCTGAGACAACAGCCCTTGCAGAGGGACCTGCAGCTGCGGTGACCATCTCTGAATCTGAGTCAGAGGTGTCAGATGATATAGGGGTAGGCGGGGGTCGCTTTCTTGACCCCCGTCCCTGACAGGCCGTCTCCACCCAAGCCACCAAAGACTCCAAAACTGATGTAAATGCGTCTATACTCTGTGCACCGGCGGGTCCCGTGGTCCCCTCGAGGGAAACAGGTGGGGGTGCTTGTGTGGCAGGGTCCATGATAATTCCAGTTACTACCCGGAAAATTCAATCCAAAATAAAACTTTTTTTTTTTTTTTTTTTTAGACCCCCAGCGCCACAAAGCCCCTCAGTGTTAGCTGCTCAGGGACCCCTATCGAGCGAGAGAGAGAGAGATAGACCCCCAGGCTCACCACTTGATGCTCAGAGTTTTCCACTGCACTTGTCTCAGCACTGTCTCGAATCGACAGGAAGTCTCTTGGCTGGCTGCCCGGGAAGAAAGGAGGCGGCTCCGCTAGCTCCACGAGGTGTTTGGATCACCTCAAACATGGCCGCCCCCATGCTGGAGACACGAGGCTACGCCAAAATGGCGGCCTCGTGCGATCTAGCAAGCAATGGCGGCGGTTGTACCGAATAGCGGCGTGACTTCAGAGCATCACAACACCTTCTCTACATGGGGAATTAGCCTGGTCGGCGGTACCGGACCCTGGCGGACCGCATGGCCGTCGGAAGGCCTGCTATTGCTGGAGACCTGACTTGGAAAGCAGTCTACATGTCCGTGGCTTCTGACTGGTAGGATACTTATATTATCACAGTAAGATTACCGTACTGCCACTGATTACAATCTTTTAACATATTTACAATTAGATTGTCAGCTCCCAAACCAAGCCTCCTGGCTTTTTGCACATAAAAATCACACTCAAAGTAGGGGGATCTGTGCCATGTTAAAGGATAGAGGGGAACTCATCCTTACCATACAGAGAGGGGCCCGCGTTCACTACAAGACCCGTCAGGGGGAAAGGGGGAACATACTACTCACCATACCGGAACCAGGCGGGCGCCAACTCCTGACAGTACCCCTCTCCACCGGGGCGGGAGGGCTGTCGACCAATACGGACGCCGTGACTCATGGTCCTTGGCGTTTCAGCGAGACGTTTAACTCGCAGGGTCAGTCCCTCCAGTGGGACTATGTCGCGGCCGACCCAGCGCGGAGCTATGGCCTGCACGCGCTCGTAGGCTGAACTGGGGTGACCACCGGATCTCAACATCCAGCCCGTCGCCCAGTTCAGCTTTCTTGCTTGAAGATCTCACAGGAACACTGGAGAAAAAAAGCTGTCTAAAAAATCTTTTTAAGAAAAAAATCCTGCCAGGACCGAAGATCCCAGCAAAGTATCTAGGTCCTTACTCCTGACTAGACAGAAAAAAACTGATTTGCTGTGGCAGAGAGAGAGAGGATATACCCTCGGGGACTGCCCCTAGGGTGTGGCCAGAGCATTTTATTTCCTGTCTAGTCCTACTCCTGTGGAGGCAACATAACCCGAAGGTGCTGAATCACCGAGGACTACGTCTGTCAATGAGCGATAGAGAAAAGATATTTACAAAAATGTGAGCGGTGTACTCACTTTTGTGAGATACTGTATATGGAATTTTGACCATTAAGGGCCACTATAATTAGTTGGTGAAAGCCAGTGAACTCTCCATTGCATGGGTTCATCTTACCACAGGATGGCTAAAGAGGGATGTGGCTGAGTAAATGCATGGTCAATGAAGTGCCACATAACTTTAATTCCACTACATACTAGCCACTAGTATGTTACTACTGTTAATAAATATTCCTAAAGGCTAGCCATAAAAATCTACACAGAATTGTACACAGAAGCTCTCACACTAGTGCAATAACACACCATGACCTGCTTACGTTGCCTTTATGCACAGAAACAATGTAGGAAATACACTTACCTGCCACTTTATTATGTACACTTGTTCAATTGCTTGGTAACACAAATCACTTTTCAGCCAATCACATAGCAGCAACTCAATGCATTTTGGCATCTAGACATTGTGAAGATGACTTGCTGAAATTCAAACCGAGCATCAGAATGGGGAAGAAAGGGGATTTAAGTGACTTTGAATGTAGCATGGTTGTTGGTGCCGGACAGGCTGGTCTACTGGGATTTGAATGCACAACCATCTCTAGGGTTTACAGAGACTGGTCTGAAAAATAGAAAATACCCAGTAAGCGGCAGTTGTGTGGATGAAACCAAGTTATGCAGAATACCATCTCTGAACGCACAACACATCGAACATTGAAGCTGATAGGCTACAGCAGCAGAAGACCACACTGGGTGCCACTCCTGTCAGCTAAGAACAAGAAATTGAGGCTACAATTTGCACAGGCTCACCAAAATTGGACAATAGAAGATTGGAAAAACGTTACCTGGTCAATTTCAGCTGCAGCATTCAGATGGTAGGGTCAGAATTAGGTGTAAACAACATAAAAACATGGATCCATTCTACCTTGTATCAATGGTTCTGGCTGGCTGTGGTGGTGTAATGGTGTGGGGGATATTTTCTTGGCACACTTTGGGCCCCTTAGTACCAACTGAGCATCGTTAAAATGCCATGGCCTACCTGAATATTGTTGCTGACCATGTCCATCCCATTAGGACTACAGTGTATCCATATTCTGATGGCTACTTCCAGCAGGACAATGCACCATGTCAAAAAGCTAAAATCATGTCAAACTGGTTTCTTGAACATGACAATGAGTTCACTGTACTCCAATGGCCTCCACAGTCACCAGATCTCAATCCAATAGAGCACCCTTGGGATTTGGTGGAACAGGAGATTCACATCATGGATGTGCAGTTGACAAATCTGCAGCAACTGTATGATGCTTACATGTCAATATGGCCCAAAATCTCAGAGAAATGTTTCCAACACCTTTTTGAATCTATGCCACAAAGAATTAAGGCAGTTCTGAAGGAAAAAGGGGGTCCAATCTGGCACAAGCAAGGTGTTTCTTAATAAAGTGTCCGGTGAGTGTATATGGACCAATGATACACTATATAGCCAAAAGTATATAAAAGGCCCTCCAAATTTTTGAGTTTAGGTGTCTCTAGTAAAAGGTACTGCTATTACCACAGCATACAAAGGCATTTTAAATAACTGTGCGCTTCCAACCTTCCGGAGTTTTGGGAAAGATAATTTTCTGTTCCAGCATAACAGTGCCCCTGTGCACAAATCTAGGTGCATAAACTCAGTTTACGAGCCAGGTCCTCTCAACCACTATCAGTACTTGACCTCACAAATGCACTTTTGGCTCATTGGGCACAAATTTCCACAGACACTCCAAAATGTTGTGGATCCTTTAAAGAAGAGAGGAGGTTTTTAAAGCCATGAAGGGGGTCCAACTTCATATTAAGCACTTCCCGACTGGTGTATGTGTATATATACGTCCTCATCAGGAAGTGGTTATACCAGGATCTTGGCTGGGATCATTCTTTTCAGCTGGTCATTCTCTTTTAAGTAAAAGTAATCCGAAAACACGTTTTCAGAGGTCTCACAACTATATTGGCGTCAATGCGGACAAGTAGGCATTATAGAAAACATCCTATGGGCTTGCAAGAACCTAAAGAGTTTTTTGAACTTGGTATTCTCTTAAATCCCACTTATCCCCCTCGCTCACTTTTTTTGAGTTACAACTAGATATATTTCCTTAACAGTACTTCACTATAGTCTCTCATATTTTAATAGCCACAAGAATGACAAAATCAAGCAAGGGGAAACAATCCATGGCTCCAAATCTTTCAGAAGTATTCAAAGAGTCCATGCCCAATGCACCTGTGAAAAATATATAGCTGTTATAAAACAATCCCTTCAAGTGTATTATAACAAATGGAACGCATGGATCATAGTTTACAAGCTAGACCCCAAATGGTAAATACGTCCTAAAATAATCTACAGCATTCCCTCTTGTAAGGAAGCCTAAAACTCTTTTTCCAATTGTTTCTTCACTTTTCTTTTTAACTTAATACTTGCTGTTTGCACTTCTTTTGGTAACAACTTGTATTCCACATGTATGACGTTCATCAGTACTTACACTGTTTATAGTGTAAAACTCTATTCAATGTTACTACTATGCTGGAACATGAATCTGTTCTAACATGCCATGTTACATTTGTTGTTCACTTTTCCAAATGTCAATAAAAAAAATATTGAACTGTAAAAATAAAAAGCAAAACTGACCCAAGTGGCTATACAGCCACCCGATCACTATTACAGGTGGCAAAAGGGGGTCCCCTTTTGGTTACCAGGATTTTCGTTAGTTTGTAACACAGCCGATCAAATCGATCTCGGTTTGAACAGCTGCTTTGGAGGGCAGAGGAGAGATCTTGGGTCTAAAAGACTCCAAATATCTCCAAAGAAAGGACCTGAAGCTCATGATATCACAAAGAATGTTGTTTATCCCTTGCGATTTCAATAAAGTAAATAAAAAAAAAAAAAAAGAGACAGTTAAAATAAATGTAATAGAATAAATAATAAAATCTTTTATTTTTTAGGTGCCCCTGTGCTTACCAATGCAGGTCGAGCACCACACATGTGAGGTATCGTCGCAAATGTCAGAGAGCAATAATTCTAGCATCAGACTTCCTTTGTAACTAAACTGGTAACCTGCAAAGGCTATTTAAAGTGTCACCTATGGAGATTTTTAGGTATCATCATTTTTTTCTGTTACAGGAGCATACAAAATTTTAAAACATGAGACATTAGGTAGCTATTTACTCGGCATAACATCCTCTTTAATATGTACCAAAAAATGGAAATTATATTGTGTTTTTGTGCAGTAAAATGTATTAATGTGTATTCTTCCTGAATATGTGCCTTTGATAAGCTGCTGTACAAGTAACGTGTGACATAAAAAGTTGCAAAACCCACCAATTTATTCTCCAGGGATTTTGCATACGGAAAATATACAGTGTAATGTTTGAGGTTTCTAAGCAATTATTTGCAAAAATGCAGATTTTAAATGTACAGGTATGTGAGAAATGGCACGACTGGCCCAATTGTGAAGTGGTTAATGCCCATGGTTTGAGAATTGGATGTCCAACAACTTCATATAGGTGTAATGGAGAGTTCTAGCTCTAACCCAGAAGGGAGTGTGCCGGAACTGGTGTGCAGGGAAAACACTGCATCTTTGCAGAGATTGAGGGTCCTACCCAGGCTGTGGCTGCTTTCTATAGAAAACAAATAGTGAGACTTTGCACGCCTCTTTTATTTGATGAACCTTTAGGCTTCATTTAGATTTAGGTTGGGGGTGGCATCAAAAATGCATGGTTGAGCCCCCTCTTAAGCTGCAATAGGCGGCGGGTGGGGGTGTTTACATGCTGTTCACGTCCACAGTGAAGTTTACCCAACATGTAGCAATAAGCAGGCGGCAAGCCCACCGAACGCTTTTCATTTAAGTAAATGGGAAAGGACATAAATGGGGTTAAAACAAGTAGCGAGAAGACATTGCAACACTCATCGCCTGTCAGTAGCCTCTGGAAGAGATTCGAATGCAGATTGGGCTTCAGAGGAAAGGGAGATTTAGAGGCATGCCTAAATCTACCCTTAGTGTATTTAGATTATTAGAATGGAAAGCAGAATTGCGTTTTAATACTAAAGGATAGCAATATTTCCCTGAATTGATATAATGCATTAATTTGCCTTTGTGAAGTTGGGAGGGCATTCCCCCACCTCACCTTACCTTAGCAAAGATTTGCCAGAGTTAAGCTGCAGCATTTTTCTTACCCTTCCCTTGGATAAAAATGCTTACAATTTCCAATTAAGTTAAACTTGATAGACATATCCTTTTTTTCCAACTTTGTAAACTATGTATGAGATGAAAAGAATAGATGTTAGGGAGCACAGGTTGCAGAACTATTACACTCAGTCATTCCATCACATGTAACTGTTTTGACCTCATGAACATTAACACACCAGGCCTGTTTGTCAGTAATTGGCTCCCACAAGTACACATTGGTTTCTTCAATAACCCGGTCTTACTTACTACTGTAGCCTCTACCACCTCTTTCATTCTTTTGCCTTCATTTTAGTACAATGAAGGCAAAAGTCATCTAGTCTATTCTGAATCAATTTGTTCTGCACTGTACTCAACTTTCGTTTCAAACATTTAATGAAAAACACTGCTAATAGTCTCTCTGTTTAGTATTTCATAAAAAAAAGCAGAACAGATGATGCAAAGGAACATCACTTTTATGTTTTTTTAAAGCGGCACCATTTTGCTAGAAATGCCCTTGCTTCAATGTTCAGTGGGTGCACTTGTATGTATTTTATGTCTTAAAACTAGAAACCCATGTTTTTTATGCAAAACAAATATTAATAGAAAAATGCTACATTTTGTATATGTTGTAAATGTAAGGTGAATAAATGAATAACGTTTCATCATCTACACAACTACAACCACTCCTTCAATGTTTTAGATGTTCTCCAAGCTTCTTCTCAGATCACTGATCCTTCAGCCATGGGATTCATTACTATGTCTAGCAAGCAGAGCTGTCCAATTTCCTCCTGGTATAGTAGCATGTGGTTATGGAAAGCTGTAAACTATTGTTAGTAATGTGATGCGTTCAAGATGGTAGTTCTTACAGAAGCCTAGATATAACTTAATGTATATCCCAGGGGCACTATTCATAAGATAATAGGGGTGTCTCAGCCTGTGGTTCTGGCAGTGATATAGAAAGCATTACCACTGTAATATTAGCACACATACTAGAGAATAATATATCATTATGTGTTTTATGTCTTGTCCATATCAATCTAAATAGTTATATAAATAACACTGAGCTGGTGTCAAATAACTTACAGCCAGCTCCATTGCACAGAAAAGGTATGTAAATTGTAGTACTCACAGACTAAAAAAGGAAAGCTTCATAAATGTTGCAGGGGCAAAATTGCAGTGTGTGAATTTTACAAATAATGTGTGCTGAAACGCAGCAATATCATTCTATTGCTTTTTTTTTTTACAAACATTTTATAGTTTCATTGTTCAAAATGTGATTTATTTAACTGCTTTCATTTATCAAAGACACACAAGTTGAAAATACAAAAAAATTACTGCTCTTGCGTCCAAAGGCAAAGGACAGCAGCCAGCACAACACTTTAACCAATGTAAACAATGTATAGAAATGTGCAGCGCTCATAGATAATTAACATATGATAAACAGTAAAAATTCATAACATTGTGAAAAATACATATACAAACAAGTATATAATAATAAAAAAAGAGTAAATAAGGGCAAAAAGTAATTTTGAATGAAGTGAAAATTCTTCAAACGTTTATTCCAGAAATGAATAACTGAAAATTTGCTGTGACACCATCAATATATATATAAGTAAGCTTACCGGAGTGAGTGGACTCAGTTTGGCATATGCCTAGTGAGTCAACTCATGCGTTGGTGTATATATACCCAATAGGCCAGGGAGGACAACGAGTGGCCCTTCACACCAGTCGTCTTTGTATTTTCTTTGGAAAAATCGCATAAACCATCAGTAATCCAAATGAATGCAGAGAATGTTGACCTCAAGATGAATACTCTTCCATGATGGATGAATCATCAAAGAAAGGAAACAAAAGGCTCCACATAGTGAAAAACCATAAGCAAAGGGCAATTATTAAAAGTTCAGAACACTTACAGTGAGGTAGATAAAAAAGCTTAAATCCAGATCTGTAAATAGCATCAACAAGTGGTAGCACGGACAGAAGTCAAACCAACGCGTTTCGTCTGCTTAGACATCATCTGGGATATGCTACTGTTAATGCTACTGCAGTTTAAATAGTGAATATGACCCCAATCAAGACAGACAACAAGTGACACCGTTTACCTGTGAAGGGGAATTCACTTCTTGTATCTTGCCAAGATAAATACCCTTTGCTTATGGTTTTACACTATGTGGAGCCTTTTGTTTCCTTTCTTTGATGATTCATCCGTCATGGGAGAGGATTCAGTTATTCACATCTGGGATACACGTTTGAAGATTTTTCCCTTCATTCAAAGGGACTTTTTGCTCTTATTCACTCTTTTTTTTATTATTATATATTTGTTTGTATATGTAGTTTTTTTACAATGTTATGAATTTTCACTGATTATCATATGTTGATTATCTATGAGCAAAGACACACAAGTGCAACTGTTCTCTTCCTTTTAAAGCCCAAAGGAAAACCTTTTTATTTTTCTGGGGTGGACAGACACTTAGGGGTTGATTTACTAAAGGCACATAGACTGTGCAATTTGCAAAGTGCAGTTTCCTTCTGCAAATGCAGTTGCTCCAAAGCTTAGTAAATGAGCAGGAGCTCTGTGGTGCCCATCGTCCATTCATGTGCAAGCAAAAATACAGGTTTTTTTTTACATTTTCCTTGCATGTGATTGGGTATTCTTTGCAAAGTTGCAGCTTTACCTCATTTACTAAGCTCTGGAGCAACTTCACTTGCAGAGTGCAGTCTATTTGCCTTTAGTAAATCCATCCCTTACTGTCTCTATACTAAGTGTTATTTCTGGTTACCTGTATGATGACACAGGATCATTAAGATCTTCTTGGCCTGGATTGATCACTGTGGCCTACAGGGACCTCTGCCCCCCAAAGTAACACCTCTCTGCTAGGATCATCACAGTTACAAAGAATATTTACTTGTTTTATTAGTCCTAATCTGGTTTAGAATATTGTGATAATGTGAAGGTAAATTTATTAGACAAGACTACAGATCTTTACATAGATGTTTTACATCTATGGTCTTTGATAAAATGATGGCCAAATTAACATTCATAGCACATATTAGCATAGCATAAAAAAGAGCTGTGGGGACACATTAGCTTGTTTCTCCCTGAGAAGGTCACGTGACTCTGTGACGCAACACATTGGAAGGAGCCTATGATGTCACGCTGCAAACTGGAAGTCTATGGGCTGCCATTTTCTATGAGCCTTTTTCGAATACACTTGCTTGTATCCTGATATGGACCTGTAATAGTGCATTGAAAAAGTTGAGTTTTACCCCTTGGTGCCGGCCGTACAGAAAAAGGCGGCCTCTCGGCGACTGGCTCTTAGCGTCGAGGGGCCGCATATTTGTGTGTATTTCTGCCAATACACCTTTGCCAAGAGCGTGCATGCTCCCGGCACAGTTTTCGTCGCCTGACTAAAAGCTAGGAGCAATCGAGAGTTTACGGATCCCATGACTGCCGTGACAGTCAATCACAGCGGTCACGTGGTCTTAAGCCCCACCCCATTTCCTAGTGTTATAAAACCTTATAAAGGGCTGGGCGGCACTGGGGCTAACAGGTTCATCTGTTTGGGCTATATTGTAATCAAAATAATTTTATATATACGGAGAGCACTACATGTATTATCCTTCTTTGAGCTTCCCATATACTTGGGGGATTCCAGAGGATGGGGATGCATGGAAGTATACCCCTGTGAAGTGGAGGTGAACAGCATTCCTGGCATAGCAGACCTAGCTTAAAGGGAAAGGGCATTAGACCTGATGAGTATTGGGTCTAACTAGGTGAGAGCATTGGAACATTGGTGATGGGTTCCACCTGATAAGAATTAAAGTGACGCACACACGATTTCACAGAAAGGATAACATATTTTCAGCACAAGTGGATGGAAAATAATAATGGACATACACTTTTGGACGCATTATTGTTTAATATATGATTTGTGTCACTGTGTATATATGCATTTTGGAAGAATTTTCTTTGGATTGAAATTTGCACTGATGTTGAAGATATATGGTTTGTTAATAGTTTTGCATTTAGTATATATTATACTGCGTAGCATATATTATGAAAAGCATGTATCAAACAACAAACAGCATCAAACAACAAGGGTAACAATCCCATTTCTGAGTGGTAATATCATTTAATTGCTTTATTTTAACAATTCAGATGGTCAGATTAGCATTTTGAAATTTAGCCGTTCAATCTGTTAACTAAACAGACAAGCAACCTACCATTTGAGTCAGTTTTTGAGTGACAATTTCTTTGGGTACATGGAAAGCTGCACTAAGAGTAAGCAGTATAAAATGTAGTTGCAGAGCTGAACCTACAACAATATTAATTTCAGCTTTTTCTGAAACAATACTAATATATGTACTTCTGTAAGCCTGACAGTCCATTTGTACTTTCATAAATGATGTCTAATGAGACTAATAACAAGTACAATACGTGTATTGTAAAAACACTCCCGCATTGAGCTCAACCCATTTACTTTACTATAAGAAGCTGCAACAACGCCTGATCCAGAAATAATGCAATTACACACGTGAGTGACGAGCCTCCGGCAACAATGATATATATACTTATATACACATGCCATGCCAATGGTAAAATGGTCATCACTTTTAATCTGGTGGCAGTTAAGAGTGCAATTTAAATGCTCTGAGGTCTGCAGTCTGGATATTTTTTTAAATACCCAAGAAAATAATAGATACTAGAAAACACATTAGACAGTGGTTAGTATTCCACTAGAAAAGTCCTGGCAAGGATATATTATTCCATATTCTTTTGCAGGTATTGTTTTGGAACTTGTGTGATGTGGTCAAGAGACTCGTTAAGACAGACAGCTAAGGAATTGATGGAGCTGTTTTGTGGTTCTTTTTGTCCATCTGTCAGTTTAGCTAAAATGGTTTGCCTGTTTCAAAGATCCTGGCAATGAAGGATATTTGAATTTATGTTTGCTAAAGCTGCAATTGAAGTGGGTAGAAAGTATTACAAGCTATTTAGGGCATAGTTTTTCAGAGTCCTCTAATTAGACAGTCTAAAGAAAACAAGTTCATAAAAGCAGGACCTTAAAGGTATCAGGTGTAAAAAATACATTAGAGTGCTATGCTCACAAAATCTGTACATTGGATTTTCCCACCTATAATATGTTTTCCATTTTCTTTCATAAAGGACTTAAATTATGTTTTTTTTTTTAAACTATTATTTTGTCAGACAATTACAGTTCTAAACAGACACACCGCTATCTACAGGCTGCAGTTCCAAGTAGAAACATTTTTTTTTTCTGAATGAAGACTCCAGTTTGCATTTGATTGCTATGTCATAGCTGACATAGTGATCACTCTACTTGGTTGTCAATAAAAGTTAGGTTTGACAGCTAGCCTCTGTGCACAGTGTCAACTGGTGGTAACTGTATAATGGATGACATAATTAAATGTATTTCCAGCACAGGGCATCTGTTACTATACAGATTGTCGGCAGAAAGTAGTTAACCCAGTACAATGGTCAGGTTGCCAGATTACTGTGCTGTCAGGTAAGGCCCTGTTTACACCAATGGATTGGGGCAGTAAAAACATGAGATTGAGCCATAATTTTACCATTCGCCAACCACATGCATATTCTTGCTTTCACAGTACTGCCCACCAGTGGCAGCTGGTGCTCCATGGGCCGGGGGGCCCGCACCATACCCCCCCCCCCGGACCATGCCAGGCCGCACACCATACCCCCCCCAGCGAGACAGGAGAGAGGGGAGACAGGACAGGGGAGACAGGAGACAGGACAGGACCCCCCCTCACTCACCCTGCCTGGATGCAGCAGCAGGCGGCGGCTTTGGCCTCTTCCCCCTGTCTTCTGCGTCTCCTCCCTCCTCCTCCATGCCCAATGGCATGGCTTCACCTTTCGGCCAATCGGGAAACGCGTTTTAAAACCCACTTCCTGATTGGCCAGGAGGAGGATCCGTGTGACAATAGTGAATTTTCACTCGCTACTGTCACACAACTGGGTGGGCTCGGGGAGCAGAGCCCACCCTTTTTTTTTAGCCTGTGAGAGCCTCTGTCTCTAGTAACATGGTTAAAAAAAAAAAAGCCCCACTGAACTCCATGCGTCCCATATACACCAGCCGCCACTGCTGCCCACCGAACACAACCCACTGGAGCAGGACTTAGGGAAATAAAACAGGTGGTGAGGAGGCAATAAAGCGCTCATCAAATGCCCTCTCAAGAGCTTCCCAATGCAGATCGCTCTTCAAAGGGCAACACAAGTGTAAACAAGGCCTTAGACTGGGTATATTTACAGATTGGATGGCCAGAAATACACTCTTTTATAGGTAAAACAGACTTCTTATGCATCACACAAATGTATTTTGAGGTTTTCCTGGAGTTCAGCATTAAACATTGTTCTAGGAACATAAAGGTGGTCTACTGATTTTTTTTTCAAGGCTCATGTTTGCCTTAAAGTGGTTGTAAATCCTCACAAATAACCAGTGAAGTGACTAGCCTCAGGTGATACACAGAGATGAAACAAATCCTCTTTTATATGTTGTACCTGTTTATCTGCAGTCTTCTCTTTTCCACATCCATTCAGACCTCAGAACTTTTAAAGCTTGTCTGAACTATCAGAAAAAAAGGGGGCAGAGAGCGGAAGTTACACTCTGCAGAGCTCAGAGAGCTGATTGGAGAGAAGGGACAGACCCCCAGGCTATGTGCTGAGGCTCCCTCCCCTGTCACTTTTTTTTCTTGGTGTCAAGAAAACTTGTCAGAAGTGACTCAAGCTGAAAGCAGAGGAACGAAGCAGCAGACAGAAATTACACTTAGTGCTCTTAATTGAGACAAGTACTTACTATAGAGAGATATGTTTTTTTCATATTTCATGCTCAGGTTTACAACCACTTTAAGCTTATCCAGCCATGACAGTGGTAAACAAGGTATAACACAACAGGCTTCCTTACAAAGACTAATGAAAATGAAGTATATCTATAGTGGACAATCAGATTTCAAGATATCATTTATTTCTAGAATTGGTCAAAACAACATTGTTACTCTTTCCTATGAATGTATTACATACTTATTATAACTGAGGATTTTCAGGTTTTTCACATAAAAACACCAGCTTGTCTCCTCTTCCAAATCTCTCCTATTCCATGTGATATTGCATACTCAGCTGTGGACTTGCATTCTAGTGGAGTGAAACCAACAAGGGCAGTTCCTGCTGTGTTGATGCCGTGTTGTGAAACTAATTGTCGAATCTGAGCCTCTATATATTGAGGAGATATGTGTGCAAACGTTTCTCCACAAATATGATGAAATGTATATTTTTTAGCTTCTGATGAAGAAGTAGTCTGCTCAATGTCTCTGAAACTCTCCACATTACAGGCTATTTCTACCCGACCACTGTTTGGGAAAGCCATTGCTTGCACTCCCTTAAGCCCTCCAGACCGATCACGGATGGCAGTTGCTATAGCTCTACCTAAAGCCAGGTCCTGTGTGTCAAGGGTGACATTGCAGTTCATCACATATGGGCTGGCACCAACACCTGGAACAATGAACACAATGGGAAAAAATGTGAGAAAAAATAAATTTTATTTAAGAAGTTGATGTATTATTTAAAATAAAAAATTGTAACATTATTCAAGATTGCATTTAAAAAAATTATTCATAATTATTTGCTTCTCAAATATTTCCATACTGCCAATTTTTTTGAGATGCAGCCACACAAACTCTGCATATTCTTGGGTACATGTGGCTGCAATTATCTGACTGATAGATGGACCGGTCATACTTGCACAGCTCTGTGGCTTACAGTCCTGGGAACCACGGTGCAGAGTTAGGCTTACTTATCCAATATCCGACCACAATAATGACCACCCTGGTTCTATATAGGATAAATTATAACAACTAACAGAGTACTTTTGACAGCATAGAATCATGGGACTGATAAGACCGCAATGGTGCAGATTGATTGTAGATTAGGTGGCTATGTACTATCGAGCTGTTTTGATATACAGATTACAAATCCAGTGGTCATGTATGTGATTTCTGCTGTGTTGAGTTATTTTGAGGGGACAGCAAATTTACACTGTTATACAAGCTGTACACTCACTACTTTACATTGTAGCAAAGTATTTCAAAGTCATTTCTTCAGTGTTGTCACATGAAAAGATATAACCAAGTATTTCCATAAATGTGAGGGGTGTACTCACTTTTGTGAGATACTGTATAAATGATCATTATTTAAATGATTAGGCTCTATTCACATTAGCATGTCTCCAAAGTCGCACGATGTCCAGTACAACTTTGGGTCGTAACTTTGTTCCAACTTAACATTCTTTGGACCAAATTGGCACCCAAGTAGTGCAAGCACCTTTTCAAAGTCACTGCAACATTAACCACTTGGCGCCGGCTGTACACATATATGCGGTTCTACGGCGGTTGGGCCCTGATGCCGAGCAACAGCATATATGTGGCCCTGTGTTTATAGCTTGCCGTGCTGAGAAAGCGAATCCCAGCACGGTAGCTGGCAAGGATCGTAAGCTCCCAATGCATACTTATGATTGGAAGCGTTCCATACATATGACTGCTGTGGCAGCCAATCACAGTGATCACATGACCTGAAAAGGCTGCCTCCTGGCTTTTAGAACTCTTAAAGGCCAAAAATCGGTCAGCGTGGAGAGGTTAAGTCGCACTGATTTGAACGGGTGCTATTGAAAAGAATGGGCTGCATGGTGCCAATGCGACTTTGATGTCCAAAGTCACATGACAGGTCGCACAAGTGTGACTAGACCATAAATCTTAGCAGATCAGAATATCTCATGCAAGGCAGTATGGGCATTATTATGTAATGCAACTGGGAATTGTATTGTGAGGCCAGTGATGGTAATAATGGCGTTAAAGTAAACGGTGTTACTTAACGCCGTTACTTTTGCGGGTAACTAGTAATCTAATTGATTACTTCCCCCCCCCGCGGTAACGACGTTCCCATGACTTAAGCGGCGTTACCACAATTACATCTACCGACACTAGATGGCAGTAGTGTCATTCCTCCTCACTCCTCTATTCCTCTATGACCCTGCCGGCGCTGTCTGCGATACTGACATGTGTGACATGGAGGAGAGCGGAGAGGGAGAGCGGACTGGCCGAGGGGAACCGTGAAGGCAGTGATAGCCCTGCACTATACATCTACCTACTTACCTTATATACCTACCTACCCACCCTATACACCCAATGACCCCTATATACACCTACCAATCCACCCTATACACCCACTGACCCCTAAATACACCTACCTACCCACCCTATACACCCACTGACCCCTATATACACCTACCTACCCTATACACCCACTGACCCCTATATTCACCTACCTACCCACCCTATACACCCACTGACCCTTATATACACCTACCTATCCACCCAATACACACACTGACCCTTCTATACACCTACTTACTCACCCTATACACCCACTGACTCCTATATACACCTACCCACCCACCCTATACACCGGCAGTGTACCACGCAGCCAGCCAGTACCCCTCAGCAAAAACCACTCATACAAGTCATTTGACATATTTGATTATTTTGTTAAAGTAATGCAATAGTTACTTTCCCTGGTAATTAGTTACTTTTTTACTGATGTAACTCAGTTACTAACTCAGTTACTTTTTGGGAGAAGTAACTAGTAACTATAACTTATTACTTTTTTTAAGTTACATGCTCAACACTGGAGGCCATTGATATACAGTATATGAGGACAAAGTTGTGATGACTGCAAACTAACAATTTGTTACTCAGTTTTTGACAGTGGTTCATAATTTAATCAACAAACTATAATGTGCTGAACCATGGGAAACCAGATGGCATTGTGATTGCAAAGGGAAATGAATTTCTTTATTGGAGTTGAAGTGATAAGTTAAAGTGGTATTAAACCCAAAAGCAAACATTTATTATATTGCGGCTTACCATTTCTTAGATGTGAAGGCTGCAGTCAACTTCTTTTTTAGGCTTTATTCTATTTTCATTTGGTGATCTGGTCAGTAAGTCTGCTGTTTTTCAAAAGAACATGTTCTCCAGCAGAATACGTAATTTACAGAAATGAGACAAACCATTTGACACAGGCAAGGGTGCTTACAATGATCAGCTTTCATTTATTTATGTAAACCCCTTTTCCTAAAAGGAAAAGCAGTTTGCTGTAACTGCTTATAAAGTATCAGCTGGGGTTTGACTTCAATTTGCTAGTGTATTTAAATCTGTAAGTACATCTAACAGTCCCCTCCCAGACTGGCAATGCTGCTATTGCCCCTGTGCTCCTTCATTGAGAGTGGAGACACTAAAACACGAGGTGTGTTATCGGGCAGATCACCAGGTGAGCCTAAATAAAATGATTGCAGGCACCACATCTAATAACTGGTAAGCTGTAATATATTACATTTTTGGTTTGGGGTTTATTACTGCTTTATGCTGTGACTAATATTAACAAATGTATATATTTTCAATGTGTATTGCAAGCTCTTTACGATCAAAACGTTTAACCCCTTGACAGCAATCTCACACAAATACGAGTCCCACAAGAATGGGTTTTTTTTTTCCGTAGGGCTACATATTTGCGTATTTCCCTTTGTGCTGTGCGGCGTGCTCCCAGCACAGGGACCAGGGTCTCACTGAAGGCCTTAGGACCCGGAACACCTGATTCCGGGTCACCTAATCACTGTGAATCCCGCCCCCATGTTTTCTCTTGAGGAAAGAGATACATCATATTTCTCTCTTTTCTTGTAGAGAAAAAAAAAAGTGTGTGTAAAAAAAAAATGATAACAAAATAAAATACAAACAAATACCTAGATCAAGGTTTGATCTAGATCAGTGCCAGGGTTATTCTCCGTTCACATGTAGGCGTTTTGGGGCGTTTTTGGGGAGTTTTTCTGCTCTAGGATCAGCTCTCAAAACGCCCAACAAGACAAATCCTATTCATTTCAATGGCCCCTGTTCACAACTGAGCGTTTTGACGCTGTAAGCAAAACGCCCAACGCTCAAAAATGTACATGAGCTTCTTTTTGGGCAGATTACAGGCGTTTTCCATTGGTCTCTATTCAATCTAAAAACGCCTGCACAAAAAACGCCCGTAAAAACGCCTGTAAATCCAGTAAAAATCGTGGTAAAACGCTACGCTCAGGTGTGAATGTAGCCTTAGTGTTTGGATCAAGGTCAGGGTCAGTATTTTTTTTGACCAGGATTTTTTAAGTTAGTATCTGTGTCAGTTAGTGTCAATGTTAGTGTGTTTTAGGTAGGATAAAAATAACAACTAACAGACAACAACTAACGTACACATATGTGGTATTGCTGCCATCATCAGGAGCAGAAGAATTTATTTTTGGGTTGTTCTTTGGTGGAAGGTTATGGTATTCGCAAGAAATATACAGCTACATTTTAAAAAAATATATTTGTTTTCACTATTTTGGCCCAGTTTTTCCTTTGATAAAAAAAAAAATCAGGAGATTTACATTACCATTTACCACCAAATAAAAGCCCAATTTGTCTTGAAAAAAAAAAAGGTATAATCCACCTGGATGCACAAATTAGTTGTGATGATATACGGTTTTACTAACACACGTCAAAGTTGAAAAATTGTGCTTAGGCATTAAGATTTGTTTTATTCTTAGGCACAAAGGGGGTTAATGTTCCTAATGTTTTTGTAGTCTACATAAAGTAACCTATTAAATTAATCTTTTCCATACACAAAGAGGTTGATTTACTAAAACAGGAGTGTGCAAAATCTGATGCAGCTCTGCATACAAACCAATCAGCTTCCAGGTTTTATTGTCAAAGCTTAATTGAACACGTTGAAGTTAGAAGCTGATTGGCTACCATGCAGAGCTCTCCATTTTTAGTAAATCAACACCATAGTCATCTGTCAGGAGATCTCCGTAAGCCTTATGACTGTTTAATAGTGCTTTAGTTTTTAAAGAGTTGAGTCCTATTGATAATATTTAAAATCAGACAAACTTATATGACTTATTGTTAACTGTGGCGCCCCTGGTACTATTTTGTTATTTGCTACTCTTTTCCCCCTCCCTATTTCTTCTTTTTGTACCCAAAATCAGGCAAACTTAAGCTATATTGTACCAGTAATTAATTCTTGCTTGTTTAGGTACTCTTTTCCTAAACCCTTTAAAACCTTGGAATACGTTAACGTTTTCGAAACTATATAGAGGAAGCATATGTTTCTAGGACAACCGTTTTTTGACTGGCAAACAGAGACCATCTCCAATTCCAATGCATTCAAGATAGGCCTGGTCTACTATAGTCAACCTAGCCTTAGTTCTGGGTAACTGTACAGGGAAAAATGTCTTAAAACCTTTTTTAAGAAAATATTGAAAAGTTCTTCAATGGTTGAATGTATGATGTTATGCGCAGAGAATGAGTTAAGCACTTAGACAAATAATAATTAGTTCTGAATGCTTTAAGCATTTTTGTTTACAAATGCTCATACCAAAACAGCCCCGGTATGGTTCGTTATGCTATTAACATTGATGTTGAGGATGTTTGTGGTACAGATTATTATTGAAGTCATATACACAGAATCAGAGGAAGACAAAACAAAAATGAAGAACACAACCAGAAACAGAAGGTTGGGAGAGGGGCCCAGAGACATACAAATGCTGGTTTTATTGTCCCCTCATAACACACTCTCCCACTATCAAAATCAATTGTACATCAGGGGTGAATAATTAAAAGAATAAGCACGTTTTTATTCATGAAAGATGATGAGATTGGCTCCACATGTGTCCTCGTCTTCTGTACCACCACACAGGAAGGATAGGAGTTTATTTATAGTTGGGAGGGGGAGCTATTTTTTTTACTAAGAACAGGGGAAATCATTAGGACATGTCAAGGACTATTCATGGTAAAAGGTCACTGGTCATGGTAGGAACCAAAATAACTAAGAAAACAACTCTCCAAGCAATATTTTGGTTTACTGTTCATTCTGTAAAGGTAAAGCCAGCATAATCTTAAAGTGGAATTAAACTCCACTTTTGAACTTGTACCTATAGGTAAGCCTATATTAAGGCTTACCTGAAGGTACAGTGAACATCTCCTATACTTTCACCGTTTAGGAGATATTCACACAACATTTAGCCGGAGACGTCATGCCCGCATGCTCTCTAAAGGCATAGCATACTGTGCCAGACCTTCAGAGCTCGGTGCCAGAAGCGGAGGCTCACCACGCAGTGACGGAGTCACAGCTACAACCACTTATACAGCTGGAGCCCACGAACCCGGTAGGCAGCTGGAGGGCTCCATGTACAGGTAAGTCTGTCATAATGTGCTTGTATGGGGTGCAGGGGGTTCCATTGCTTTTTATTTTTCTGGTGACTTATTACCGCTTTAGGCATCTACCCCAGGTAGTAGACTTCTTCATCTCTTCTCACAAATATTGCTTCCTAACTTCTCAGTATTCGTATCATCATCCTGATTTTCCTCTTTCACACTACCAACCTTACATAACAGAGATAATAAACCTTTGAACATGGAGGCAGTTCCTATGAGAAGTTCACAGTGTGGCAGAGGATGCTAAATAATAGGACTACTCAGTTAAAAAACTCAGCAGTAATGAATCACATTGTCTATGTCATTCTCCCACGAGGCCTGGTCACTGCTGTGATTGGGGCCACCCATTATGCTATATAACTAGAGTCTATCAAAATCAATGCAGGGTTTATAGTGGGGTTTGATTTGAGAAACAATCTGCTTTGAGTAATATATGTTCCACATGTATTTGAACTATTTCCTACCTTCCTCCCTAGCATTTTACTGGTTGCATACGTACCCAGGTGTACATTTGAAAATGGAATGGAAGATAATTTGGAGCTATGTGAAAACTTCTTAAAGGGCCAATCGATTTTATACAACATTTTTGTAGTATTCAACAGCCATATTATCAGATGACTAATACTGTACCACTGACTATGTCAGTTTCAAAAATGCTTATTGGGTTAAAATACCCATATCTATGATACACACACTGCTAAATTGTAATGTTCCAGTGACTGTCTTACTGTGCATTTGTTGCAACTAAAATGCTTTACTAAGGGGGTTTACTCATCTACTGCTCAGGCCACACAGACTGTAAATGTTTAATAACAAAGATCAATCAATCAAAGATCAATAAAATATAAGCAAACTCTATGACAGCAAAGACATAAACCACATAATGCCTATACAATAACAGCTGCATTTCAGGTGGACCTACTGGCCAGTGACATGGTAGCATCCAATTCATAAATACTTAGGTAGGATCTACCATACTGTATATAATGTGTGGCTGGCAAAAAGTTTAGATATGATGCAAACAACCTAATAAACAGCTGACCTTCATATATCTTAATTTTGTTAGCTGAAAAAGTTTTGCAGTTCTGATTACCTAGGAAGCCTAGGTATCCAGTAACACACTCCCTAATCCTGGACCTCTGTGAATTTGTGATGAATCCGGACACAGTGGGGGACTCCAGGCTGGCTGTAGGAAGATTTAAGGCTTTCTGCCCTATGGAAGCTGTTGTATGTGGTAAGTCCCCGTCATGCACATATTGGGCTGTATTTTTTGTAAGCCATCTGACTTTTCATGCGTATTTCTGTTACTACCCATGTGTACTATGGCTATTAGCTATGATAGCTGAATGCACCGTATAAGGGAGACTCATAACACCTGCAAATTGATTTGGTTGCTGCATGCACATATACATTTAAATATTGAAAGAACCTGAAGTCTCAATGTCTGATATATGTGTTTTACTGGTGTTACAGTTCCTGCCCTCATTGTTTTCTTCTAGCCAATGCTCTGCTGTAGCATTTGTGTTGTTGCTTGCACCCTCTCATCCTGATGAAGCGGAACTATGTGAAACATGTCGAGCTTGATGTAAAGGATTGATAGTTTTCTTCGTAAATGGTCATTTAGAATGTTTCTGTTAGTGAAATTTTTTGGAAACGCTGTTCCAGAAGGACCACAATCTTTTTCAACATATGGTGCAAGATGCTACTGCATTGTTTGTATTTTAATTGATTTTATGTTTTTTAAATGTGCATCAATAAAAATTTTACCTTTTAAAGAGGAAGTCCATCCTAACATTAAAAACTCTACATTTACAGGCATCCACAATCTAAGACTAACCTATCTAGCCCTGTAAAGAAGAAATCGCTATACAGTACATATCTTTTCTGAAGCCGCTCCAGTCCGGTCCCATGCTGAGCTGTCAGTGGCGGCAGCTTCAGAGGAGGCAGCCAACAACAGAAGCCCCATAGTAAGTCTATGAGTGATGTCACTTCCCATTCATTTCCCAGCAGATGTCGGCTGTGACCCCTGCAGACCTTGGGTAAACCGGACTAGAGCGACTTCAAAAAAGGTATGAATAGGAATTTTTTCTTTAAAGGGCTAGATAGGTTAGTCTTAGATCATGGATGCCTGTAGATGTAGAGCTTTACGGGTTAGGGTGGACTTTCCTTTAATGAATATTGTGTACCAATAAAGTCCATGGACTATTGTGACGGTACTAACCGTCACTATGAGTGAAAGACAGATAATTAATGGTTTGGATTGCTTCAAGTGCGACAGTAATATTTGTCAACCATATCTTCATATAGAAATATGAAGATTTAATACCACCTTACACAGTGTATTCCATGTGCTTTGTGAGAGAGACACACAGACTGTCATTGGCAGATTTCCCTATTGTTTGTGTATTGGGAAGGAATGTGGATTTTGCCTGCCTCATTGTTAAATGTTAATGACCTCACATTGTTCTGTCTGCCTTAAGATAAGCTTATTATGGGATTTATATGTGTATTGGCTGCTAAGGGGGAGGGGGGGTTGTCCCACAGTGTATATCTTTGTGTATCTTTGGGGAAAGAGAGGTTCACCCGCGAGAACCTGGAGCCTTGTCTTAGGTCCAGGGTGGGTAGGAGACGGCGATACCCCAACCAAGCTGCAGCGGTTTGTGGGGTCTGACGTGGTTATGGTGTCTGGTGGAGTGCTTGGAGCCCTCGGGAAGCACTCGGAGCATCCATCAACAGAGGTACCCAGTCCGGGGTGCCGGTTGATCCGTTTCAACTATGGTCCTAAATCCAAAATATTTTTTGATTTACAGAATGTTGTTAAAAAAAGAGGGGATGCTAAACTGTGGTAAACATGGCCCTGTCACTTTTTTGAGATGTGTTGCTTGCATCAATTTCAAAACTACCTTATTTGCCTAAACACTTTATATGTTTTATTATTTTTGATTGTGAATAAAATATAGGTTTATGAGATTTACAAATCATTGCATTCTGATTTTATGTAGATTTTACACAGTGTCCCAACTTTTTTGGAATTGAGGTTATAAGAATATATACAATTCTGAAATAATTAGACTCCTTTATATCTGACTGGACCTTTTAGAAAAGTGGGATGTCGGTTGTAATATTGTCATAAAGATTTTTAAATTTGATTGAAAAATCAAAAGGAAATTCCTTCATTGGGACTTCTTCCTTAGTGATGCCAATTCAGAGTGCTGTGACTGACAGCACATGCAGGAAGGGTGGAGAATCATTTAACATAGAGTATGCTTGCTGTGTAATTTATATATAACAGTGGTTTGTGAAAAGTCTATAAAAGGATGTAAAAGGTGGAACAGGTGCTTTCATTTAGATCAATGAAAGATGTTGTGGTTGCTATGGGATACATTTTTTTTTTTTTTTCAAATGTTTTTTTTTTTTTAGCGACAGATACAAAAAAAAAAAAAAGAAGTACAAAGTTGTACATGAAAATAACATACAAAATCCAACCAAATTTCAGAGGTTACAATATGTAATACATAATATTTGAAAGAAACCATGCTTGGTAAGACTGTACTTACATAGCTCCTATAAAGAGTGGGCATGTAAAAGACACAATCATTCTACTTCATAATAGAACAATGAAAACCAATGGAACCTCAGATTTCATCACAGGGGAGTACGAAAGCATGATGGAATACATCAAACAGGCAGAAATAAAGAGTAAAAAGAGGAGGAAAGAAAGAAAAGAAATAAGAAAAGAAAAGCACAAAGAGGGGATGCACAACATTTGCAAGATTACAAGCATGTGACCAGTTGCCTTCGTCCAATGCGACTGACATCGTAACCTATGGTGGCCAGGTCTAAACTATAGGTAAGATTAAAAGCATTCAGAGTCCATGTATAACAACCAGGGATGCCAGGTTTCAAAATGAGTTTTAGTTCTTTTTTACATCTGGGCCATCAAATTTTCCATTCTCATGATATTACCTAATTCTTTAGCCCATTCAACAACTGTAGGGCAGGCTGGGGATTTCCAATGGTGCTGTGTAAAAGCACGAGTAGACAGAAAGAGAAACCAAAGAATACCCTTATTGTTAGCAAAAGATTCTAGAAATATTGATAAGGGAAGCAATTCGAGGGATTTGTTGGACATCATACAAAGTAACTTGGTGGAATATGGAGAGGTCATGCATCCAAAAGGGCTGAATGCGTGGACAATACCACTTTATATGATATACAGTATACAGTAGCCTTGTACTGCCCCCCCCCCCCCACACACACACACACCTCCAGCAGGTATTTGGCATAGAAGGTATCATGACAACAAAGTTAGGATTTTAAACCTCCTTTATTTTGTTACTTTTACAGTAGGTAAAGAAAAGAATCACCCCCTTTAAAATAATCACATTTTGTTACTCTGCGGCCTGAAATGACGACAGACACAGTTTTAGTTTTATCCAGCTGTATTTATTCAGTGCAACTTTAACCATCCAAGTGAAAAAGATATAACAAAAACGTGTCAGAAAAAAACCCTGAAAAACAGAATCACTGAGTTGGAAAAAGAATCACCCCTCCTAAAAATCAGGAGTTGGATGCAAAAAAATGTTGGTGTTATATCTTTCAATTGGATGTTATAAGTCACAGAGTATAGGTGGATAAGTTGTGGACAGGCACAAGTCAAGAGATGGATACTAAAAAATGCTGGTGTTATATCTGTTGGCGTTATATCTTTCAATTGGATGTCATAAATCGCAGAATACAATTGGATAAAACAAAAACTGTGTCTGTCTGCATTTCAGGCTGCAAAACAACAAAATGTGATTATTTTAAAAAGGGGGGGGGGGGGGGTTGGTGATTATTTTCTATATCCACTGTATGTGTGAGAGTTAAGGATTTGAGGAGCTCAGAGCCAGAGAGGGAACAATTAGGTTCTCTCTCCCATTCAGCTATATAGAGAGGTCTCGTCGGAAAAGATTCCCAAAAGTTTTAAGCCATAGAGTAGAAAAATCACACACGTTGGCCCAGTAGGGTAATAGCAAAGTTGTTCAAAGAAGGTCAAAGAACAAAAATCAGAAAGATGTAAAAACCGGTTCCCACTAAATCGTCTGTAGCAGAGGATGGCGATAATAACAAGGCTAAGGATTTGATTTTGTCCCACTTATAAAGCAGAACATATGGGTGGGGGGCATGAGGGCATCTCAAATGAAAAACATATGCATTGAATGCCTGGTGGAAAGTTTGGGTTTCCATGAGAGGGTTGACCCCATGAGAAGGGCCAATGTAAGTGGAAAAAGGTTTTCTTTTGAGGGTGCAAAGGGCTTTCAAGTGCTACTTAATGTTATTGAAACTACTTTTAACTATTGTGGACCTGTTCTAGTTTAAAAAAAAAAATCGCCCCCCAATAGCTTAATTATTTATTTATTTTCACAGATAAAATGTGAAATAAAAATGTATTGCAACATATCAAATACAAAAATACATAGAAAAAAAAAGAACACAACCTAAAACAAATTAGGTACAACCCCTAAAAACACACCATTAAAAAAAAAAAAAAAAATGGAGTAGATTTTTTTATTATTATTTTGAAGACTAAAAGGAGAGCTTTCATAAAACAGTAGGTCAGAAATTATGACTATAGTGAGATATTTAAAGAGGTTGTAAAGCCATACAAACATTTTTTTTTTTTTCGACATGAAAGAGAAACACATAATGAGCTAGTATGCATCGCATACTAGCTCATTATGAAATACTTACCTTAGAATGAGCCCCCGCCGTGCCGTCCGCTTACCTGTATGATGGGCGACATGTCCAGTCGCCCGTCTTCCGGGATCGCGGCATCCGGCCATCTGATTGTCAAGGGACACGTTGACGTCACTCCTGCGCACGCACGCGGGAGCCGATGGTCACGGCACGGGGCTCTGAAGGAACGGCACCAGCGGCCGCTCCTTCAGAGCGCATGCGCCAGTGACGTCACTGGCTGCATGTAAGGTAAATATCTCCTAAACGGTACATGTTTAGGAGATATTTACAGCACCTATAGGTAAGTCTTATCATAGGCTTACCTATAGGTACAACTTGCAGAGGAGGGTTTACTTCCTCTTTAAAGAGTTTGCAAAGGTAATTTTTTAAATTTAAATAAACAAACATGTTATACTCACCTGCTCTGTGCAATAGTATTGCACAGAGTAGCCCGAACCTTCTTTTCTGGGGTACCCCACCAGCGATCTTGGCTCCTCGTCTTCTGTGTCTGCCCCATAGCAAGCCACTTGTTATGAGGCAGACGTGTGGGCTTGCTCAAAAGTTGGGCTATGTGTGTCTTTACAGCTGTGTGTGTATGCTCACAGGATTTGATTGACAGCAGCAGGGGAGCCAATGACTCCTGCTGCTGCACGACCATCCTGTGTGAAGAGAAAGACATGGGAGAAGAACCAAGGAAGGGCACAGTGCTAGATAAATACAGGATTTAGGTAAGTGTTTAGTTGGGGGGAGGGGGCACCAAATGTTTTCAGGGAATGTGTTAAAGTAAAAAAAATGTTTTGGCTTTAGAATCACATTAACTTTGCCACAAAATTAATTTTAGCTAATTTCCCCAGTAATACCTAGTACCAGTTATATTTGGTTTTTATGGGTCCGAAAGACTAACCTGTTATCCCATGCTTTTTTGATGGTTTTGGCCCAATATCAGCTTTTAGGGAGTCCACATGGATTTCTGATTTCTTCTTAAACCATCCAATAGATCTCCTCTTATCTGCCAAACTCTTCATGTCTGGCCTGTCTGCATAGCCAAAAAGAAATACACTGCTGCCTGGAACAAGTGTGACCAGTTCTTCTGCAATACCTAAAAAAGGTTTGGTTTAAAAATAAAGAGAGAGGCTGGAATGAAACATAATGTAATATAAACACTTATGGGCTTCGTTCATAAAGTATTTGCAGGGACAACAGTCCTGGTTACCTTATATTAGTAATCATTTGGTTGCTTGCTATGGCATACAAGAACTGTTTTCGTTCAAACAATTTTATGAATAGGGTCCACTATACTGTATATTGTAAGTATACTGCTATTGAGATCCGCCATATTAAAATTACAGATTACAGAAATATTATAGATAATATTTTTTAAAAATGATAAAATAAACAAGTTAGTAACAAGATAATCAATAATAAACATTAACCATATTTTGTACCAACATTAGTAGCCCTAAAGTTGGGACAAAATATAGTCAATATTTATTATTAATTATCTTGTTACTAACTTGTTTATTTTATTCTGATGTTCTGCGATAGTGGCAGCTAGTGTTTTGATTTAATTTTATTTAATTACCAGTGGCGCTGGGTGTGATTTTACATTTTACTGTTTTATCACTATTTTTTTTTTTAATTTTTAAAATGATAATTTATTGAAACGATTGTTACATATTAATATACATGAAATATTTAGGCTAAAATAGGTTAATGTAGAAAGAAGAACAACACTTCTCGACTTAACCAATAAAAAGCAAATTGTTTAAAAAAAAAAATTTTTTCCACGAAACAGTCCATGCATTTCTGAGTAGCTTTGGCTCCATGCCACTAATCTTCACTAGGCATTTAGAGCTAGTAAGTGGTAACTACTAGTGCTGATTAATGTACGCCGCCTTGTGTTATGTCTAAGTTAATCCTCTATGTAATTGCTGCTATGAAGCACTTTCAAGATCACAAACGCACTAATAAGCTACAAGAACAAGTACAATAGTGACATCTTGTGGCTTACTGACTTTTACAGTCATTTTTGTAGAAAAGCAGAAAAAAAAAGTAGAACAATATAGATGGGTTTATAAAAATTGTAATGTTACAGTTGTTTTAATGCATTGGCTAGCAAGCCTGTGATTAAAATAGTGGCAAAACTGAAAGTGTGTACTTAATCATACTAGATTAGAAAAATTGGGTTTTTGTACTTATTGAAAAAAACATTTCTCTAAGTTCATCAATAGACACAGGAGTGTGCAGTTTGTTCTACAGGAGAAGTATAGCCAAAATAACATTGGCCATACTTCTCCTTTAAGTATATGTTTCCTAAGAAAATGGAATATGAAACACTTTTCCAGCACTCAGTGACAAAAGAACAGGGACACACCCTTATTTAAGGCACTGTGTTGTAGTTATAGATGCACATTAAAAGGTTTATATATTGTCATACCTTAGTTTTCATAACATGAAGTTACCCTTTAAGCAGGGTTTCTCTTTCGTTCATTGATGGACACAGCTCTCCATAAATCATAACTAGTGGGATATATTGCCTCATCCAGGAGTAGGACTAGGCAGAACAAAAAACACCTGACTACGCCCATGGGCCACCCTCAGCTGGTATATAATCCCCCCCCTCACTGCTTTAGGTAATCAGTTTAATAGTAAGCAGTATTAGTAGTGTCAGAACTTCATAGAGGGGTGGGTGCTATGTTCGCCGAGAAATGGATTTTATGGTAAGTACAAAAATCCCATGTTCATCGACGGACACAGTGCTCCATAAATTATGACTAGTGGGACGTCCAAAATCAGTGCCAAAGGGAAAATGAGGCGTGGGGGAAAAAAACCCAAGGCTAAACATAAGAGCCCTTAACCAGGACACAGGAGCCTTAACTGGGTCACAGGAGCCCTATCTGAAAACCCCCCCTCAAGAGGGAACAGGCCCTCCCGAATATTCTCAAATGGAGGTTTCTGGAGAACCGAAAGTACTAAATTTAAATCCCATGGCGACAAAAGAGACCATGCAGGTGGAGCCACATGTTGAACCCCCTGAATGAAGGTACGAACTAAAGAGTGCGTGGCTAGGGGTTGCTGAAAGACGATTGCCAGGGCAGACACCTGGCCCTCGATGGTACTCAAGGCCAACTTCTGATCAACGCCATGTTGAAGAAAGGTTAAGATCCGAGCCACAGAAAAGGATCAAGGATGAGCGCCAATCAACTCACACCAAGAAATGTACACTGGCATATCTTGCTGGAAGATAACTTCCTCGCCTTCACCATAGTAGGGATCACTGATCCAGACAGACCTCTATCCCTCAGTACCTGGCTTTCAATAGCTAAACCATTGCAACCAGTGACTGCAAAGCAGGGTTGTAGATCAGCCCTTGGGACAACTGGTCTTCTCTGAGAGGAAGCCCCCAAGGGATGTTTACTGCTACTAGAATGATTGTAAGATCATTGCGTTTGATTCCTCGCAGGAACTGCAGAAGAAGCCTTAGCCGAGGATGATACTGACCTTACCATGGCCTTTGGACGCCTGCGGCGTCTGTCAGAGGACCCCGTGACCTTGTCACGAACTTCAGTATCCTCCTGTGGAGCCGAACCTGCTAAAGGAGCTGCATGTAAGACTGTGCACACAGAACTGTCTTGAAGGTGGATACCACCAGACTCAGAACCTGTATGCAAAATGGGAGAGAGCCCCTGAATTACGGCCTGTGGTCCCTGACGTTTGTGAAGAGGAAGGACCACCCTGGTCAGAAATAGAATCAGGCCTAGGTAAATCAATTCCCTGGACATGGATAGGGGGGACCTTAGGTAGTTCAGACATCACCTGAACCTTTTCAGGAGTTAAATCCGCCCAAGGAGACTCAGGACCTAAAAAAAACAGAAAAGGACAAGCTTTGTCCCCCTTTCTGGGTACCCTCAAAAGAAACATTTCGCAAATCTCTTTAACGTTCCCCAAAGACCGGAAACCAGGGAAGATATACCCCACTTCAATAATGGGCGAGGGAAGACCTTCATGCTGAAGGAGTCTTGTCTGCTGGTTTGGGGAAGCTAGCTCTAGGCTTACCAGACCAAGGTTGCATGGAACCTCCCAGGGAAGATTTAAAAGATCCATTTACCTTATTCTACATCCCAGAAGCACAAATTTATTTTCTATGGGCTGAGAAGGAGGGCCCCCGTCTGCGGCGAGGCTCCTTCCCTTTCCTTGACTGTGGCAGGAAGGTAATCTTCCCTCCCGTGATACCCTTAATGATGTCATCCAGGGTAGCCCCAAACAAGCGATAACCTTGAAAGGGTAGCGCAATGAGAGCTTTCTTAGAAGCTTGGTCTGCAGACCAATTCTTAAGCCACAGCACGCGTCTAATCACCACCCCTGAAACAGAAATTTTGGACAGCACAGGAGCTGTGTCCAAAGCAGAATCACAAATAAACTGCAGCCCATGGACCAACTGGTCCGCTAAATCAACATAAGGCAGCAGCAGGGACCTGTTCACCCCCCTCGGCCCTGGCGCAAAAGCTTGGCCCATTCAGTTAGGGTCTGAGACACCAGGGCTGAGGCAAAGTCTGTCCGCAATGCCGAACCAACCATAGTAAACATGCTGCGTGCCACAGCCTCGGCTTTTTTTGTCAGCCGGGTCCTTAAAGGACAGGGATCCCTCTACTGGGATCATGGTTGCTTTATTCAACCTGGAAACAGGAGGGTCCACCACTGGTGGACTAGTTCACTTTTTTAGAAGTGACTCCTCAAAGGGGTAATGTACAGCAAAATGTTTAGGGACCACAAAGGGTAATTTTGGTTGTTCCCATTCCTTACTGGAAAACCTGTCAAAAATAAGGCACGTAAGGAAACACCTTTGGAGTACGATGCGACTTATGCGTACCAAGTGATACAGCCACGTCTGTTGCTACATCAGCCGAATCCTCCATTTTTAAAGTCTCACTCACTGCAGTATTGAGTGCGTCTACCAGCGGCTTTTATTTAGCTGCTGCGACCATGAAAGAATCATCCTCACTATCGGATGGATCAGGGGGTGATATTAAGTCCCCCTGGACGAGCTGCGTCCACGGCAGCATCCGGCTCAGAATCAGATGAGACAGAGTGAGCAGGGTAAGGCGGAGGATGCTTCCTCCTGGGCCTTTGTCCACACACCACTTTCACCCGGGACACTAAGGACTGCAGGACCACTATCAGTGCAACCATGGGAAGCTGGGGTTTCCGAGGGACCTGCCACCTCCATGAGGGGGTCAGTGGGGGAGATGAGACCCTGAGGCTCCATAAGAAAAGGAAGACCTTGCAGTACAAAAACAATCTTTTGGCACCACTAAAGAATCCCCTCAAGGCTCAGGGTACCTATCAGCAGAGAGAGAGATAACAGGGACCCCCAAAGATTCACCCTACCAACCGAAAGGAGCACCAAGAATTCGAACCCAGCATCATCATGGACGCTATCCCTGTTCATACGTCCCGAGCACAGGAAAAGGAAATTAAGGAGGAGCTTAAGCATCCCCACGAGGCTTCAGTTGTCTCCAGCATCTCCCAAACTAAGAGAAAATGGCCCCGTGACATCATCCGGCTACAAAAACATGGCCGCCAACCAGAGACCAGCCAGACTAACAGAAAATGGCCACCATCAGCTACAAACACTGAATCATGCTGCCAGGATCTTTCCTGCATCCTCTGCAACGCTGCACCCTCTGCAAGGGGACCCCCCCGAAGGTAGAACACACATTTAGGGGAGACTTTGCTGTGTACCGGTCTCCGCACTGGGACCCCCCCTGCACTATACCCACACTGCAAACAGCAGGGCATGCACCTAGGGGTCTCCTACACTGGGACCCCTCTACACTACCAGGGCAGGACACACACTATCCCAGGATTCTTACAGAGTGGGCAAAGTGGGAGAATCCCCAAGGGTCTCTGCTGCATTCTCTGCCCTGGGACCCCCACCAGATTCTAGGTTCAGACAGGGGGGAGTGGGAGTGGGGGAAGCCCAGCTCAGTGAAAGATTTAAGGATGAGAGGGGATCCAACCGTCCCTGGAGGTTACCCGTATCCACCCCAAAGAAAACCACCAAAAGGGGAGAGGGGGGACTGTACTTACCCTTCCATGGTGCGGGTAACACTCCAGACACAACTCCTCACCACCGAAGTAGGTAAGCTGTCAGCCAAGGGACCGCTGCGACTCAGACCCAAGCCCAGGTGTATGCGACCCTGTGAGACATTTAACTCGCGGGCCAACCTCTGTCCGTGAGGCTATGTCGCGGCTGACCTAGCTCATAGCTGCATGCACTCGCTGGCTGGGCTGGAGGGATTACTGAATCTAGATTATCCAGCCCATCGCCCAGCCCGGCAGTTGATTGTAGATCTCCTGAGAGAAAAAACTTAAAAGATGTAAGGAAAGAGAAAACTCCTAAGACCAGAGATCCCAGCCAGGAGCATAGGTCCTTACTCCTGACTAGACAGATTAAAACTGATTACCTAGAGCAGAGAGGGGGGATATATACCAGCTGAGGGTGGCCCATGGGCATAGCCAGGTGTTTTTGTTCAGCCTAATCCTACTCCTGGAGGAGGCAATATATGCCACTAGTTATGATTTATGGAGCGCTGTGTCCGTCGATGAACGAAAGAGAAACACTGCTTAAAGGGTAACTTCCTGTTATGAAAACTAAGGTATGACAACATATAAATCATTTAATGTGCATCTATAACTACAACACAGTGCCTTAAAAGAGGGTGTGTCCCTGTTCCTTTGTCACTGAGTGCTTGAAAAGTGTTTCATATTCCATTTTCTTAGGAAACATATACTTAAAGGAGAAGTATGGCCAATGTTATTTTGGCTATACCTCTCCTGTAGAACGAACTGCACTCCTGTAACCCGTTTTCAGCCGACTAAAGCCTGTTGTCGGCTGATGTCACTCACCCGGTCTAAGCTTTAGAAAGATCCTGACTTTACAGTCGGGATCCACACAGATACCTGGACTTGCAGCTGGATCAGTCTCGCTAAGTGACTGAGCCAGTCAATCCCATTCCCTCCACAGCCCAGCGCTCCATTGAGCGCTGGAGGGGCAGAGCAGAAAGCTACCTGCTCACTGACGGCTGAGAACTGAGCTATCAGCCTGTGCTGATCAAAACACCTGGGGTGTTTGCTGTAGGTATCCACAGGCATACTTGCCACACCATGGCCCTTTACAATGTATGGATGGGGACAGCTTCACACTGATCTTTGGAAACAGTATAGTGCACCCACAGGTTTCATGTGGGTTAGTTGTGCTTTTCCATAGACTTCTATGATGTCCCACGGTTTGGGTACATTTTCCGAAAGTCCACCCGAACAGCAGGATATAATAGATGTCGGTGGAAAATTGCAGCTAACCTGCACAAAAACTGTGGGTAACCTACACTGCACCCTTGCTGTGGCCAAAGTGTAAAAGCACCCTTATTTTTTCCCTACCAAAGGATTTGTAATTCTGATAAGGCAACACTATGATTTAAGCACCTCTTACACACAGCACATTTACAGAGATGAGACACACTTATTTCCTGGTTCAGAAATTCAGCTTAATGGCTACCTATATAATTTCTTCGTCATGGGCTAATCAGTAGACAATGAAACAGCATCATCGCTGCTATTGAATGAGGCAAGCGGCAGTAATGGTAATCCATGATGTAGCAGAGTGATCATCCTGAGTAGAAGAGGTGATCGACAACAGTGGCTAGTCAAATGTATATATTCCCTGTCAGGTAAAACAGTAATATATGTATTTGAAATGCCTATTTAAATTCATTTTTAATTAAAATAACAAACGTGTTATATTTACCTGCTCTGTGCAATGGTATTGCACAGTGCGTCCGAAAACCTCCTCTTCTGGGGTCCCCCACTGGCGCTCCCTGCTCCTCCTCTTCTGTGTCTGCCTCCACAGAAAGCACTTGCTATGGGAGCAGATGTGCAAGCTCGCTTTCAAGTCGGGCTGTGTATGTCTATAGACACACACAGTGTGTCTTGGCCCTGCCTCCTGAGCATGCTTTTTCTCATCCTTTAAAACCACTAAATGACATTATATAGGGAAAATAGTATCTTATTTTGAGATTGCACTGAAAAGTGAGCTACTGGGGTTGATTTACTAAAGGCAAATAAGCTGTTCATTTGCAGCGGAATTTGTCCAGAGCTTAGTGAATGCAGCACAG
The DNA here is from genome assembly GCF_965119305.1 of Pelophylax lessonae. Lineage (NCBI taxonomy): Eukaryota > Metazoa > Chordata > Amphibia > Anura > Ranidae > Pelophylax > Pelophylax lessonae. The sequence continues at coordinate 211,888,179 of NC_138773.1, forward strand.
TTTACCTTTGCAAAGAACACCCGATCACATGCAAGGGAAACAAAAAAAACAGCATTTTTGCTTGCACATGACCAGATGATGGAGGTCAGCAGAGCTTCACCTAATTCACTAGATGGGATAAATCCCTTGCAATTACTTCCCTAGACTCTGGGGATAAATCCCTTGCAAAGCAAACAACCTATTTGCCTTTTGTAAATCAACCCCACTGTGTTTTATTGAATATAATATTAATTCCCTTAAACTTTGCATTAGAAATAAAAAAAGCATTTGATGACAGGGTGCAAATAATAAATATGGGCTCAAAATTTCAATTGCCTAAAAACTTTCAAACAGATCCTAGCTCCTAGCTTCCAAATCAAAAAAATAGGCCTGCACACCAGTGACCTTGGAAATCCAGTTAGCTTTATTGAACAGGCTAAACAACACACACTGTGGAGCTTCCACCCGAGGCAACCCCTGATTCTACTGTAGCTAGTTACTCAGCCCAAACCTGAAATGACTCAATGATATTCAAAATAGGCAACTACAAATGTTGACAAATCAAAGAAGGATCTGGCTAGCCAGAAATCACTCAAGATCTAGGATCCCATAAAAACATGACTAATGTAGTTTTACTGTGTCATATAGCAGAACTTACCTTTTGCAATATCCCCACACTGCTCCAGTGTTATACCTGATAAAGGATAGATGGGTACTAGGTCAATGGCACCGAGACACGGATGTATTCCATCATGTACAGATAGGTTGATAGATGCAAAGCCTTCCGCACAAGAAGACACAACAGATTTACCTATATAGATACAAATTCAGAGATTTATGAACAAGTGTCCAATTCAGAAGAAATATTATTTGTAAGAATGTCTCATGTCAATGGTTAACTCACAAATATTCTGTTAAATAATTAACCCACTCTAGATTGCTATAAAAAAGTTAGCATGTACAGTAACTGACATCTATTTTCATTAATCAAGAGGTTAGAGTCACAAGGGAGACATACATGTGGACACGTCCAAAACTGGTCCAGAATCTTTGGTTTAATTTGTACGCGTTTTTACATTGTTGTCCCCAAGAATTCATGGGTAGCAATTTTTCACTACACTATAGAAAGCCTAACTTTGAAGCCAACAAAAGCTTGACACTTTTTTGCTAGCAGCTCCGCAAAGCTTAGCCAAGTCCTGCAAAAAAAGAAATAGGTAAACATCCATGCGGTGGAAAATCAAATAACTTCATGTCTAATCCATGAAAAACTCTTAGGCATTTTTTTTTTTTTATAATGAATTTTTATTGGAAAAAAGGTTGCAATAACAAACAATGTAATACATAAACAACAGAAAAAGAAGAATCAACACAGTACATACAGGTCATCGGAGCATAATTGTGCTGAACAACAAGAACTAGACAGTCCGCAATAAAAGTGCATGCCATTAAATCAACTGTATGGTACGGGGACCCCGGAGTGGGAGCGAGGCCGGCTTATGCTGAAGCGGGGGAGAGGGCTCTCCCAGGTCCAAGCATTCGGTCCCAGTTGACCTGCCTCTCCTCCTCCTAGGAGGGGAGAGAGAGAGAGAGCCCACGTCACCAAACAAAACAACATGGCCCTCTAGGTCCGCCTCAAAGGGGGGAGCCCCCATCAAGGGCATCAAATATGAAAAAAGGCTTGTAAAAATAGGTGAGTAAATAAGACACCAAAACAGGGAAAGAAAAAAATAAATAAATAAAAAGGGGGGGGGAGAGGGTCTATGCCAACCCTGATGAAGTTTCAGGTCATCAGAAGGTGTGCCCGCGCCCGGCTCCGAGAGCTGATACAAGGAAAACGGTAGCATATGTAAATCATAGGGGTGTGAGAGGTTTGTAGAACCCGCTGGTAAAATGAGGGGTCGGCCAGCGCCAAGAGGGCCACATCGAGACTAGAGGACACAGGGAGCGAATTCGGGGCGTTACAGACGCCACTGAGACCAGGCTGAGTCAAACCGCTCCCTAGTACGCCTGCAAGTGGCCATCCACTCCTCAGCGTCAATAATCTCCTTGACCTTGCGTAGCCAATCTGCCTCGCTAGGGCCCTGGGGGGTCTTCCAATGAACAGGAATGAGGCATTTGGCTGAATTGAGTAGATGCGTGAGAACCCCTCGCTTATATCTCGGGATGGGAACCGGGGGGGCATGCAGAAGGAAAAGCCCCGGGGAGTCCGGCAGGTCCAAACCAATACCGGCCAAGATGTGTTTCTTCACCATCTCCCAACTTTTAGGCATTTTAAAGGAAAGAGGAAAATGTGGGACCTCTGATCTCCCCACATTATATCTTCTTAGAACTGCTTGTATCTCAAGCTACCTATGAAACCACCCTAGGTATAAACCCTCCTAATCCCTCTCCTCCAAACTTCCCCTCCCATACTCAAACCCCACACTTGCCCCATGACTTTTTCTGTTCTTCTAGCCTCCTTAGACTTTAAGCCTACCTTACACTGTAGTGAACCAGAGCCAGGCGCCCACTACAAACTAATTGGCTAGTTTACGGGCCAGTATAGCAATTCATAAAAGACCTTAGAAACAGACTTTCTTTGTGGAATTCTTTTGTACCTTTCTTTTATGCTGTGCATACAATTTGGTACAAATGTAGGTCTGCAAAGATTTTTTAGTTTGTCAATTTTTTTTTCTTCAAAACCAAATGAAATAGTGTTACCAGAGATCACCATAAAAAAATTGAAAGCAAACATTTAGTGACATCCATTGCAGTTTGTGATGGCCAGTAGTATTTGGCTATCATCCATGTTATATTTTTTCACACTTTCTCATGAAACAATTATCCAGTGGCACTTATTTAGCACTGCAGTTTTATCTTAAATATTAGAGGTATCAAACACTATATATTACAACTAGATTTAAAGTGTAACAAAATCCACATCATAAAAAAACGATTAATACATGGTGTATTACATGCTGTTCATACTCACTTATCACTATGAGATGAGTTTTCTGTATTCTGCAAAAAACCTGGTTGATCCTGCTGCTCTTTATCTGTCTATCTTTTCATGCAGTTAGGGATTTTTCAACTGTGGTGGCAACACAGGCTCAGTCTTCAGTGAGTTTCTATGCTGAGCATTTCCTCCCTATCACATCTGAGCAGCCAATGTGGCTATAGAGTCACACACGTGGGCATATACACAGTGGTAAATGACAGCCCCACTCCCTCTATCCTTCTCAATGTCCACTAACCAGCTAAACACAATGGGGTGGGATATTACATGTAGAATATTGGAGGCTTCATCTCCCTCTTATAATAAGACACAGGCTGGAGGGGAGTGACACGGCTACTTATCCATCATACCATACCATCATGGAGGTGTGTGATTGGTTCCAAATTTATTCTGCAATAAAACAACGACCCCAAATATACAGCCAATGTCATTAAGGACTATCTTCAGTATAAAGAAAAACAAAAAGTCCTGGAAGTGATTGTTTGGCCCCCACAGAGCCCTGATCTCAACATCATTGAGTCGGTCTGGGATTACATGAAGAAACAGAAGGATTTAAAGCACCCTACATTCACATAAGATTTGTGGTTAGTTCTCCAAGATGTTTGGAACAACATACCTGCCAAGTTCCTTCAAAACAGTGTGTACCTTGAAGAATTGATGCTGTTTTAAAGGCAAAGGGTGGTCACCAAATATTGATTGATTTGGATTTCTCATACGTTCATTTATTTTACATTTTGTTAATTGATAAAATAAAAATAAACTATTAATACTTCTATTTCTAAAAGCATTCCTACCTATAGCTTTTGCACAGTAATATACACTGCTCAAAAAAATGAAAGCAACACTTTTTGAACAGAGTATAGCATCAAGTGCTAACCACGGCGGCACAGTGGTGTAGTGGTTAGCACTTTCACCTAGCAGCAAGAGGGTCGGTGGTTCGAATCCCAACCACGACACTACCTGCCTGGAGTTTGCATGTTCTCCCTGTGCCTGCGTGGGTTTCCTCCGGGTACTCCGGTTTCCTCACACACTCTAAAGACATGCTGGTAGGTTAATTGGATCCTGTATAAAATTGGCCCTACTATGTATGTATGAATGTGAGTTAGGGACCTTAGATTGCATGCTCCTTGAGGGCAGGGACTGATGTGAATGCACAATGTATATGTAAAGCGCTGCGTAAATTGACAGCGCTATACAAGTACCTAAAATAAATAAATAAGTCAATTTAACTCTGGGGATATTGATCTGGTCAGTTAAGTATGAGAATGAAGGAGTTGGTACCACTGAATGGCCCCCACGCTCGCCTGACCTAAATTCAATAGAACACCTCTGGGACATCGTGTTTCAGTCAATCCGATGCCACCAGGTTGCACCCAAGTCTGTTCAGGAGCTCAGTGATGTCCTGGGTCCAGATCTGGGAGGACACCATCCATTGTCTCATTAGGAGCATGCCCCGATGTTGTCAGGCATGCATACAAGCATGTGGGGGGGCCATACAACTACTGAGTACCCTTTTGAGTTGCTGCAATGAAATTTCAGCAAAATGGACTAGCCTGCTGCATCAATTGTTCACTTTAATTTTCGGGTTGTCTTTGAATTCAGAATCTGTAGGTTGATCATTTTTATTTCTATCAAACAATGTGGCATCCTTTCGTTCCTAACACAATACCCAGTTCATATCAGTAAAGATACCCAGCATGATATTTCTCCCCAATAGGATCTTATGTGTTTTAAAAGTGTTCCTTTAATTTTTTTGAGCAGTGTATATATATATATATATATATATATATATATATATATATACGGATATATATTAGTGAACTCTTAAATGAAAATGCAATTCCTGTTACTGTAGGGATTCCACCAAAATGCTAAGAAAATACATGTACAAATTCATGTGTCCAAGTAAAGCATTAAACGTTTTATGTGCTTTTCATTTCCCCAGCAAATGAAGTAATTTAATTAACAGCTTTTTCTTAATTCCCTTGGGATCCGTTTTTTCACTTACTCAGCTAAAATAATGTTCACAAATGATGTTCCCGGATCTTGAAACAACAGAAAGAATATTTATTAAATCATGGGATGTCATACAGCACTTTATGGCCTATTCATTATATCCTATGACTTCTTGCTCAGCACAACTCAATGCACAATGGCCCCAGGGATTGGGGACGTGTAGCAGCACACATGCCAAGTCATTTTCCTTAACAAAATAATAGAATTAAACAAAAAGGGATGACTTATAAATGGAGACATGTTGGATGTGCAACACATAGCAGATATTTTGTTTTGAGGTTGCCACACCTGTATTCCACTACCGTAGGTGTATGCAAACACGACATACTTCAAATGTTCACACGTGGCTACTCTCTGATCATATGTGTCCTTGTTTCGATACCTATTACAGGGTGACAACTGTCTCCCAATTGTGTTCCTGCAATGTCATCCTGTCATGTGTCCCTAGTTGAGGATACAGGTAGCCATGCTGACACATATTGCACAGTCAAGTGCCACCAATGTCACTATCAGAAAGCTGGTGCAAAGCAACGATATGCAGCCACTGCTGGGGAGCATGCATGCAGAGAGGAAATGGCTGAAAATGCTGCAGGAGAACAGCAGCAATTACAGTATATAAAAACAGATATAAATAGGTGAAAACATGTTTATGGTACAAAAATAAAATTCTATATTATTTAAGAGATCATCATTCACAGAACGCTCTGTATTTTTTTTAAAATACAAGGCGTTCTCTGATTGGATTAGTTAGAGAGATTGGGAAGTGACATCATGATCTCCACCTTGTCCAATCAGAGAACAATCAGTGAAAAAAAGGCATTCTATAAATGGCTGCAATGCTCACACAGGACCCAGAAGATTGCTGCTATCATCATCATGATATCGCTGACTACCATAATGATCTCAGCATCCCCATCTAAAGTCATTGGGCCTAAAAACTGATTTGATCAGGTAGGAACAGCAAAGCAGTACAGAGATTTTCAGAGGAACTTATGCTACAAAAACCCTGCCTCAGTACACCGTGCCCACGGCTCATTTATATGTTAATTGCTGTAGAATCTGCATATGATAGAACCTGTATGTAAATGAGCCAAACATGGGTGGCTACTGGTGGGGAGGGAAGGGGTCTGAACTGGAGGGAAATGTCTATACTGGTGGGGAGGGAGGGGAGTTGTATCATGGAGGGGTCTGTACTGAGAAGAGGCTGGGAGGGGATATGTGCTGTGGGGGTAGTCTGTACTAGGGGGGTCTTTACTGAAAAGCTTCTGAGAGGGGGGTCTGTGCTAATGGAGGGTTGGGCTTTGGGGGGAGGGGATCCATACTGGGTGCGGATTTGGGGGTTTGAGGAGAACTCTGTACTGGTGGGGGGTATGGGCTTGTGGGATTTGTACTGGAAGGAGGGGGCAACTTTTGATTGTACTCTGTACAGGTGCCTGTGCATTAAACACTCCTGACCCCTGCACTCTCTTTGCTACTAGCGTTGGGCAAACAGTTTGAGCCGAGAAAAAGTTCGGCCTGAACATTGGGTGTTCACCTGTTCAAGGAACACCTGATTTGGCAGGGCATTCGATTGTTTGTTCGGCCCACCAAACGCCCCACAATCCTCTGCACACTGCATAGTGCATTGTAAGCCCTGATTGGCTGAAGCAATGAAGGCTTTGCCCAATCAGGGCACAGAGCACTGTCAGAGCCATGAATAGAGAAAGTCATGATGACTTAGGCAAATCATTGCTCACTGCTCCAAGATCCACCTCCCACTATAAAAGGTTCCTTCCCAGAGGAGCCATTTGCGGTGTGATATTGGCGTACAGCTAGATAGAACAGGGCTCTGTTCATTGCTACTAGCGAGTTAGTGTGCTACAGTGTGCTATTGAGATTCTATTGTGAGTGTAGAGTGTCAGTGTATTGTGAATATAGTGATAGTGCAGCGTCAGTGTAGTGCATCCGTGCAGTTTCACTGCAGTATATTTATACAGTATATATAAAGACTTAGACTAGGAGGAAATTTTGGCATCAATGAACACAGAACAGAAATGGGAATTCTTCAAAAAGACAATATGTAAACTCACTGCAAAGTATATTCCAATGGGCAATAAGTTTTAAAAATAAAAGCTATGTGGCTCACGACCAAAGTTAAAAAAGCTATAAATAAAAACAAAAGAGCTTTTCAAAAATAAAAAAATGAAGGAACGCTACCATCGTTTAAATATTACAAAGAGTATAACATAATTTATAAAAAGGAAATTAAGGCTGCAAAAATTAAAAACGAACGACCGATTGCAAAAGATAGGACAAACCCCAAAAATGTTTCAAATATATTAATAGTAAAAAGATCAGGTCTGAGCACGTAGGTGTCAGATCCCTTCTTGGTAGAGGCCGAAATGCTGAGAGGGCTTCCCTTGCAGCTCGGTGCGAATCACCCCTGGAAGTGGGACAGGTGACGCGTCCCAAGGAGCACTGGATGCTTGTGGAGTGCAGGTAAAGGTTCACAAGGGTATCGGAACAAATTTCAGGGCCTCCAGGGAATCAAGCAATGTGCAGGTAAAAGCCAGGCCGAGGGTCATACACAGGTATCAGTCCAAACATGCGCCAAGACAAGGGGATTTGAGCAGAAGCAAGTCCATTGAGCAAGCCAGGATCGGTACACTAGAAGCCAGGCAGAGGGCAAAAGAGCAAGGATGGTCACACAAGCCGAGGGTCAAACACTGGAGCAGGATCGGATGGTCAGATGAAGCCGGGGGTCAAAGCCAGGAGAGAGAGCAGACAGGTCAGGAACAAGCCGGGTCAAACTGGAATCCAGGAAGTAACAATGCACAGGAAACAGGAACAGCTGAAGACAATCCAGCAATCTGATGGGCTGAGCAGAGTCCTTTCATAGGCCAGTAAATGAGTCTATGGCCTGAGTCCATTGCGGCCATGGGAAGTACTGGCAAAGTTGCCAGTTGCAGCACAGCCATTTCACTGACAATGAGTCTATGGCCTGAGTCCATTGCGACCATTGGAAGTACTGGCGGAGTTGCCAGTTGCAGCATGGCTGTTTCTCTGACAGTGCCCCCCCCCCAAGGGGCAGCAAAGTAAGTATTGTTCAAGGGTCTGGTTGGTCCTTTACGTTTGACCATTACTCTGCGGGTGGTAGGCTGATGAAAGGCATATCTCAATGGACAAGTATTTGCAAAGCTCTTTCCAGAATTTGGAGGTGAACTGGATGCCTCTGTCCAATACTATACTGTCCGGGAGACCGTGTAGCCTGACCACTTCTGTAATAAACATGTTAGCTGTTTTCACGGCAGAAGGTGTGCCATTCATAGGCAAAAAGTGTCATCTTCGAGTGTCACGGAACCATGAACCAGACGTACAACAACAGATAAGTGAAAATAAGAAGGCTTTATTGAAAATCAAGCTGTAAAGCAAAAGTCCAAACGGATGGCGAAACCGAGGCAGAGTCCTTGCGAAGCCAGAGGTCAGGAACCAGGAGGGTAGACAGACGAAGCCGGAATCAGGAACCAGCAGGGTAGTCAGACGAAGCCAGGATCAGGAACCAGCAGGGTAGTCAGACGAAGCCAGGATCAGGAACCAGCAGGGTAGTCAGACGAAGCCAGGATCAGGAACCAGAAGCAGCAGCAGTCTTAGAAGCATGTGAACACAGGAGGACCAAGCAAGGAACTGAAGCCACAGACCTCCTATATATATGAGCTAGGCATCCAGCTCCTCCCAGTGGGAAGGAGGAGCCGCAGGGTGGGAGGCTACAAGAAACCCAGAAACCAAGATGGCCGCCAGCACATGTCAAACGAAGGAGAACAGCAAGAAGGTAAGACCATGACATCGAGAGACGGTCCACCACCACCAGGACAGTAGTGAAACCTTCTGAAAGTGGTAATTCCACTATAAAATCCATGGATAGTTGCTTCCAGGGCTGTACCGGGATGGGCAATGGCCTCAACAGGCCCCAGGACTTGGTCTTAGCCCCCCTGTTACGCTGGCACGTAATACAAGAACCCACATAGGATTTACAGTCCCGAACTAAATTGGGCCACCAAAAGCGGCGCTGAATGAGTTCACATGTCTTCCTGACCCTGAAGTGCCCGGCAAGCTTGTGATCATGCAAAGTCTTTATTACCTGTAGTCTGATTTGTGAAGGAACAAAAATCCTTTCCTGGAACCACAAGAATCCCCCGCGTTTTTCCAAGGAAGAGGTCCCAGGCTCGAGACATTGAACTGAGGCTTGCTTAATTGCTGATTGTAGATCCGTTTGAATAAGCAAAAAATTTTGGGCCGAGAGAATGGTGTTCGGTTCCGCTGTGTTTGGGGTATCTGGAAACATTCTGGACAGGGCGTCTGCTTTCCCGTTCTTGGACCCTGGCCTGTAAGTCATATGAAAGTTAAACTGGGAAAATAACAAGGCCCATCGAGCTTGACGGGGTCTCAGGCGTCTTGCTGTCCTAAGGTATTCCAGGCTTTTGTGGTCTGTGAATATCAAAATAGGATGAGTAGCCCCTTCCAGCAAGTATCTCCACTCTTCCAAGGCACATTTGATGGCCAAGAGTTCCCGATCCCCTACATCATAGTTTCATTCCGGAGGTGTCATCTTCCGGGAAAAGAAAGCCACAGGGTGCAAAAGAGTCTTCGGGCCTTGTCTTTGAGATAGGATTGCTCCAGTGGCTATTTCTGAAGCATCCACTTCAAGCACATAAGGTAGGGTTGGATCAGGATGCTGGAGAATAGGTGCTGAGGTGAACAACGTCTTCAGTTTGTCAAAGGCCGTTTGAGCTACCTGTGACCAATGGAAGCTGACCTGTTGGCGGGTCAACTGGGTAATGGGCGAGATAATCATAGAGAACCCCTTCACGAACCTCTGATAGAAGTTAGCAAACCCCACTAAGCGTTGAAATCCTTTCTTATTACAGGGGGCTGGCCAATCGAGAATTGACTGCACTTTCTGTGGATCCATGGAAATGCCGTTTGTTGAGATATTAAGAGACCCAGGAATTGAATGGAGTCTTTCTCGAATTCGCATTTCTCTGGTTTCACATAAAGTCCACGTTTCCTTAAGGTAAATAGTACCTTTTTAACATGGGTCCGTTGGAGTTCCAGAGTGGAGGAAAAAATGAGTATCTCATGTAGGTAGACAATCAGAAAGAGATCCAGGAATTCCCGAAAAATGTCATTAACTAGATGTTGGAAGGTAGCAGGGGCGTTACACAGCCCGAAAGGCATGACCAGGTATTCAAAATGGCCAAACTGCGTTCTGAACGCCGTCTTCCACTCATCTCCTTTTCTAATGTGAACAAGGTTGTAAGCTCCACGGAGATCCAATATGGTAAAGATCTGAGCTGCCTGGAAATGTTGAAACAGTTCTGGGATAAGAGGTAGAGGATACCGGTTTTTAATAGTAATCTTATTAAGCTCCCGGTAATCTACACAAAGTCTTAGTGTGCCATCCTTCTTTTCGACAAAGAATATCCTGGCCCCTGCTGGTGAGGAGGAGGGCCGGATAAAACCCTTTTCCAAATTTTCATTAATATAGATCCGGGGGGGGGGTTTCCAGCTCCTTCTCAGATAACAGGAATATCCTTCCAAAAGGAATCTCGGCTCCGGGCAGTTCTACAGGGCAATCATAAGGCCTGTGAGGAGGCAGAGCTTCGGCCTTTTTTTTATCAAATAGGTCCATGAATTCCTCATAAACTGCAGGGACATTTTCCGGGAGATCATGTACTGGCCAGACGGCCAGGCAAGCAGCAGAAGTATCAGATCCGGGTAGGAAACAATGGTTCAGGCAGTAATTAGACGTGAAGGAGATCCTTCTCTTAACCCAGTCAATCTGAGGGTTGTGGGCCTGTAGCCAGGGAAGTCCTAAAATAATGGGAAACATTGGTGAGGAAAGGACGTCAAATCAGGGGAATTCCTGGTGAAGAGAATCTGTCGTGGTGAAGATGGGGCACGTCTCTTCTGTAACAGGCCTGGAACTGGGCAAAGAACCATCAGCCAGAAGAATATGGAGTCGCTGTTCCTTAGCTTGCACGGGGACACCAGTCTTTGAGCTAAAGAACGGTCCAGAAAGCAACTACATGCCCCGGAATCAACGATCGCCAGAAGCCGAATCTTCTTTTCTGCTACCTGTAGGGAGACAGGGAGAATAAGATGAGCAGGGGATGACCCGGCGATTTGACAATTCAGCAGAGGCCGTGAATAGGACTTACTGGGCCTCACAGGACAATTGCGTAGGAAGTGGCCAGATTCCCCACAATAAAGGCAGAGGTTAGCTTGACGGCGACGTTGTCTTTCCTTGGGGGTCAAGGCAGAACGGATTAGACCAATCTGCATGGGTTCTCCTTCTGATCCCCCGGAGACAGAAGGCCCAGGATGGGGTGAAGCAGCAAGTGGGACTTTCGGGAGTACCCAGGTAGGTGGGCCCCTTGAAGGCACTCTGAGCGTCTCTCCCGCAGGCGCCTGTCCAGTTGGATTGCCAGTGAGATTAGACCTTCCAAAGACGTAGGGGTTTCTACCCGAGCTAACTCATCCTTAAGGGCTTCAGACAATCCGTGACGATACTGGTACTTGAGTGCTGCCTCATTCCAGTCTGTATCCGCGGCCCATCTGCGGAAGTCAATGTTATAGTCCTCTACAGGACGTTTATTTTGTTGTAAGGCATGTAGGGCTGCTTCAGCCGTAACAGACCGTTGGGGGTCCTCATATAACTGGGCCATGGCCTGGAAGAAGGAGTCTACAGAGTTCAATGAGGAGCTCTTTTGCTCAAGGAGGTTATGGGCACAGGTCTGGGGTTCTTCTGACAACAGAGAGATTATGAACCCTACTTTGACAGTCTCTGAAGAGAAGGTTCTGGGCTGAAGGGCTAGATACAAGAGACATGCATTCTTGAAGGATCTGAACCTTCTCCGTTCCCCACGGAAGCGTTCGGGTGTAGGTACCCTGGGTTCAGGTGGGGAAACCAACCTCAAACGGGAGGTTGATTGGGGTCGGAAGGAGAGGGTGCGCCAGGTAGGTTCAACACTCGACCCTCTAATTGAAAATGACCGTCCTGCAGTCTCTGGACTGCCTGTGTTAAAGAGGAGACTTGCTGACAAAGAGCCTCGAGCTGGAAGCACCTCTGTCGGCCTCTGACATGGCTGGATTGTACTGTCAGATCCCTTCATTGGTAGAGGCCGAAATGCTGAGAGGGCTTCCCTTGCAGCTCGGTGCGAATCACCCCTGGAAGTGGGACAGGAGATGACGCGTCCCAAGAAGCGCTGGATGCTTGTGGAGTGCGGGTAAAGGTTCACAAGGGTATCCGGAACAACTTTCAGGGCCTCCAGGGAATCAAGCAATGTGCAGGTAAAAGCCAGGCCGAGGGTCATACACAGGTATCAGTCCAAACATGCGCCAAGACAAGGGGATTTGAGCAGAAGCAAGTCCGTTGAGCAAGCCAGGATCGGTACACTAGAAGTCAGGCAGAGGGCAAAAGAGCAAGGATGGTCACACAAGCCGAGGGTCAAACACTGGAGCAGGATCGGATGGTCAGATGAAGCTGGGGGTCAAAGCCAGGAGAGAGAGCAGACAGGTCAGGAACAAGCTGGGTCAAACTGGAATTCAGGAAGTAACAATGCACAGGAAACAGGAAGAGCTGAAGACAATCCAGCAATCTGATGGGCTGAGCAGAGTCCTTTTATAGGCCAGTGAATTAGTCTATGGCCTGAGTCCATTGCGGCCATGGGAAGTACTGGCAAAGTTGCCAGTTGCAGCACAGCCATTTCACTGACAATGAGTCTTTGGCCTGAGTCCATTGCGGCCATTGGAAGTACTGGTGGAGTTGCCAGTTGCAGCATGGCTGTTTCTCTGACAGTAGGCCCTTTACAAAATTATCTAGAGTGGGTGATTGGGGACAAAGAGAGGACAAATTTATTAAATACCTTCTTCAGCTCTGTGTATATTCAAAGGAGCATGGGGGGAGCTCATGTCCATAATGGGGATGGTATTGACACAGCCCCAAATGATCCACAATGGCTCAAAAGTGATATGGTCTAGAAATATTTAGACAGAATAAAGGTGGATAAAGCACCTGGACCAAACGGCATCCACCCACGGATCCTAACAGAATTGAACTCTGTCATTTTATTGCCATTGTTTCTCATTTTTAGGGACTCTTTAATGACTGGAATAGTACCACTGAAATGATGTAAGGCCAATGTGGTGCCTATATTTAAAAAGGGATCAAAGCCTTTACCAAGTAACTATAGACCTGTTTGTTTATTTTCTATAGTCGGGAAGATACTGGAGAGTTTAATAAAAGACCACATACTGTAGATGAGATAGCTGCAGCGGTTGCACATGCAGCAAAGGGCCATCAATGAGTATATGTGTGAGCATGGCACAACGACAGGCTCAGGGCAGCTTGTTTTTTTTTCCCCCCCATACCAATGGCTGCAGATAAAGGATGCATGCACTGTACTGTAACCATTTGAGGAAGAGACAAGGATGGCAAGCCGTGACAATGCATGCATCAGTGACACAATCCCTGTTGTGTCCAGCAAGAGCAGACCCTGCATGGCATTATAGACAGGGCACTAGAGGCAGAGCAGCAGGAGGAAGAGGAGGACTGTCTTTCCTCTCAAGGCCTGCTTTATGCAGACACCATTCTTACGACGCCACAGAACACACAAGAGGAGAGGGAGGAGGATTCTTGCAGTTTCGGAGGCATTGAAGCTAAGGAAGACATACATCAACTCTTGAAAGATGGTTTTCGGAACCCAGAACCCTTGGGAGTAGTACCTGGCTGGGAGGAGGCAGTTTCAGATACTGTAATCAGTACAGCTTGTATAACAGTGTAAATTAGCTGTCCCCTCAAAATAACTCAACACCCAGCCATTAAGTTAAAATGTCCAAATTGGGCACAAAGTGTCAATATTTTGTGTGGCCACCATTATTTTCCAGCACTGCCTTAACCCTCTTTGGCATGGAGTTCACCAGAGCTTCAAAGGGTTTCAACTGGAGTCCTCCTCCATGACGACATCAAGAACTGGTGGATGTTAGAGACCTTGCGCTCCGACACCTACGGTTTGAGGATGTCCCACAGATGCTCAATAGGGTTTGGGTCTGGAGACATGCTTGGCAAGTCCATCACTTTTACCCTCAGCTTCTTTGGCAAGGCAGTGGTCATCTTGGAGGTGTGTTTGGGGTCGTTATGTTGGAATACTGCCCTGCGGCCCAGTCTCCGAAGGGAGGGAATCATGCTCTGCTTCAGTATGTCACAGTACATGTTGGCATTTATGGTTCCCTCAATGAACTGTAGCTTCTCAGTGCCGGCAGTGCTCATGCAGCCCCAGACTATGACACTCCCACCACCATGCTTGACTGTAGGCAAGACACACTTGTCTTTGTACTCCTCACCTGGTTGCCATCACACACGCTTGACACCATCTGAACCAAATACGTTTATCTTGGTCTCAGACCACAGAACAGGGTTCCAGTAATCCATGTCCTTAGTCTGCTTGTCAGGCTGACTCCCCACCCCTTCAACATCTGCAGCAATGCTGGCAGCACTCATACATATATTTCCTAAAGACAACCTCTGGATATGACGCTAAGCACATGCGCTCAACCTCTATGGTCGACCAAGGTGAGGCCTGTTCTGAGTGGAACCTGTGCTGGTAAACCACTGTATGATCTTGGCCACCGTGCTGCAGCTGAGTTTCAGGGTCTTGGTAATCTTCTTATAGCCTAGGCAATCTTTATAGGTAGAGCAACAATTATTTTTTTCAGATCCTCCAAGAGTTTTTTTGTCATGAGGTGCCATGTTGAACTTCCAGTGACACAGTGAGAGCAATAACACCAGATTTAACACACCTTCTCCCCATTCACACCTGCGACGTTGTAACACTAAGGAGTCACATGACACAAAGGAGGGCAAATGGCTAATTGGGTCCAAATTTCCAAACAAAAGGAGGGGTGTACTCACTTTTGTTGTCAGCAGTTTAGAAATTAATGGCTGTGTGTTGAGTTATTTTGAGGGGACAGCAAATTTACACTGTTATACAAGCTGTACACTCACTACTTTACATTGCAGCAAAGTGTAATTTCTTCAGTGTTGTCACATGAAAAGATATAATTAATTATTTACAAAAATGTGAGGGGTGTACTCACTTTTGTGAGATACTGTATTTGTTAGTCTTTTTAAAGTCTGCCCATTTTCTGCATTTGTTTGAGAAGCACTCAGCCTGATC
The DNA here is from genome assembly GCF_965119305.1 of Pelophylax lessonae. NCBI lineage: Eukaryota > Metazoa > Chordata > Amphibia > Anura > Ranidae > Pelophylax > Pelophylax lessonae. The sequence goes on from NC_138773.1 coordinate 211,903,383, forward strand.
CTCATCTCTACTACTTAAGTATTCCATGTTATATATAAATATTCGGTTCTATTGAACCAGTCTCTGAGGGTGGGACTTTCTGTATCTAACCATTTCTTCTGAATTGCCCCCTTCGATGCATTTATCCAGTTCGGGACAAGCGTGTTTTTATACTGCCTTTGTGATTTATCTGTTTTATGAAATAAGCACATCCATGGATCATCCATGATACACACTCCTGTAATTTCCCTGATAAACTCTTGTACCTTCTGCCAGTAGTCACGAATCTTGGGACAATCCCATCAGATATGATACATCGTGCCCCGCACATTACAGCCCCTCCAACACAATTACAATTTCTCTGAATGGAATTTATGTGCTTTTACCGGCATTATATACCATCTCAATATGTTTTTATAGTTAATTTCAATGGTGTTCACATCTATCGCAGAGCAGTGTACGTCTCTCAGTATAACACTCACTTTGTGCTCCTTTAAACGTGACCCTTTCTCTTTTTCCCATGTTTCAAAAAATGGAAGGTTCCCCAGGCCCGCCATCTTTGTTAACATCTTGTATATCTGAGATATACCATGTTTTATTTTTATTAGTGGATTACAAAGTTTTTTCACTAAATTCAGGCCCTTCTCCGGATCTGATAGGTTGTGGCAGAGATCCCACAAAATGTTTTAGCTGCAGATAGCTCCATTCATTTAACATTATTTTCCTCCCCTTGTGTTGAGTTCAGATATGGCCTAATCTTTTCACCTTGCGTTATGTCTTTTAACTACGTGTTTATTATCCAGTTCCCAAATTGTATCTCATCCCCAGGTGCAAAATATCTTGTGCCTTTTAATGGTAATAAAGGAGAATTATATTCCCATTTTGCCTGTCTGTAAATCATATCCCATGTTTTAAAATACCTCTCTTGTCAATTCATGTGTATCTGCGTGTATTTCCCTATAATTTGGTGAAATCCAAATATTCTTATTTAATTGTATTCTACTTAGTGTAGTTTCGATCTGAACCCATGTTTTATCTGAGTTTGTCCACTCTAACATACGTGGAATTATATTTGCCTCTGCTGAGAGCCGAATACTGTTTGATGTGCCTATTTTTATCGTCCAAATGTAAGTGCAATCTTACCCATTAAAGCTTGTTTTATAATACAGTCTACACTTAGAGGTCTCGCTCCCTTTTTTTACATACATCCTATGGAGTTTCCACCCCACTGACTATTACCATTTGGTGTATTCGATATATTGCATTGCCTTGTCCATAGATGCTAAAGGATATTTGCCTGCAATCACACCTCAGAGACCTGGTGCCAGCTGATAACAGTGGATGATTCTGCTTATACTGCGCTATCTGACCTTCTGGTGAAACAGGGGTCAAAGTGTGAGGTGAGGGCATTGGTGTGCTTTCTGGTGGAGGGAGATCACTGGATGGAGTTGTTTCTTTCTACACTTTCCAGCACCATAAGTGGACCTAAGGGCCTTTGTAAACTCTTTTTGGGACTTTCCTATATGACTTATTTATATGATACTATGTAGGATTTGCGCTGCACCATTGCTTTTGTTATATTCTGTCTGGGATTTTGCTGTGTGTCCTGGGTCGGTGTCCAGCTAGCATCTCCATTTGTGTTTTACGTATTTTATACCTGTCTGCGCTGATTGTTTTTCCTTTATGAATATACCATATTCCCCCGTGGTCTTTTATTTTTTCTATATAATTATTTGACTTTTTACTTTTTAACAATCTTGCTAGGTATTTCCCTGGTTTATTTGCCCACAACCTTGTTTTTCCATTAATTCCCCCCACCCAACACCTCTCTCCCCCATAACCTCCCAGAACCCGTAAGCGCCACGGACCTACACTTTGACTGGTGCAACCACGAGGTGTACGAGCGTGAGTACAAAATATTGTTTGGCTGGCATAGGCGAGGAAGGGGGAGTGTGCTCTCCTGAGGTTCTAAGGCAACGGAGAAAGCCCCGGGGTCGTGCAAGAGCCTGAATGGGCAAGAAGCAACCAGGAGAGACTTTGGAGGGCTGGCAGCTCCATATTGGACATCCTAAGTAACAAAAGTGGTGAGATCAATCAAATTCCTTTTTTACTCCTGTCTCCTGTTGCCCTTCTGTTTTTTTTGTAAATAACATTAAGTCACTGCCTGAGACTACCTGAGATTGCCTAAGAACTCTGATTTTATTAGATTATATAAACTGTTTGAGGCCTTTGAGTTTTTGGGGGGCTTGAAATTAAACATTAGAACATGAGAGGTAAATCAGTAAATGGAGGAGCAACAGTGAGTTCCAGCCCTGAAACAAATTAAGAAATTCATGATACAGGAAGACATTCCAGACAAACAGACCCTAGAGAAATTGCAGAAAAGTGAGCAAAATAGGCCATAATTCAGCCTCGACACCACAGTGCAATTAAGATCATATCGAGAACTAGAAGTGGATACAGAGCCGGATCGTGACGCAGAGCAAACAGCAAGTGATCGATTGCCCACAAAGGGTGAAATGGCGGCAATGCTTGCAGCACTAGAAAAATCTCTAAAAACAGAGTTGATAACAATCCATAAGGACCTGGGTCATCTATTACCGTGAGTGGAAGACTTAGAAAAAATGTAAGACAGCTATATACAAACAATACAAGAGAATAAAATGGAGATCATTGCAATACTTTATGTCACACCGTCTTTGCACCGCGGTCTTACAAACACAATTTAAATAAAAAAAAATACACTTTTTTGAATTAAAAATAAGAAAACAGTAAAGTTAGCTCAATTTGTTTCTATAATGTGAAAGATAATGTAACGCCGAGCATTGATACCCAACATGTCATGCTTCAAAATTGCATACAAACGTGGAATGGCGGCAAACTTTTGAACTTACAAATCTCCATAGGCGACGCTTTAAAAATGTCTACAGGTCACCAGTTTAGAGTTACAGAGGAGGTCTACTGCTAGAATTATTGCTCTCCACAGATTGCGGCCATACCTTACATGTGTGGATTGAACACCATTTACAAATGTGGGTGCGACTTGCGTATGTGTTCGCTTCTGTGTGCTAGCTTGGAGGGACGGGGTGCTTTATATATATTTTTTCTTATTTACTTTACTTTTTTTTTTTTTTTTACACTGTTCCTTATAAACCCCAAAAATTTTTTTGATTACTTTGTTCTTATTACAAGGAATGTAAACATCTCAAAACAAACAGGACAGGTCCTCTTTAATGTGAGATCTGGGGGTCAAAAAGACCTCAGATCTCACATTTACACTTAAAAGCAATTAAAAAAAAAAAATGACATTTTTTTTATTAACCACTTTACCACTAAGCCTATTTTTGACACTTTTTGTTTACAAGTTTAAATCTGTATTTTTTGCTAGAAAACTACTTAAAACCCCCAAACATTATACGTATTTTTTTAGCAAAGACTCTGGAGAATAAAATGGCGGTCATTGCAATATTTTTTGTCATGCGGTATTTGTGCAGCGGTCTTTCAAACACCATTTTTTTTGGAAAAATTACGAAAAATCACATTTCACTGCATTTGAAAAAAACTAAACAGTAAAGTTAGCCCATTTTTTTGTATATTGTGAAAGATGATCTCACGCCGAGTAAATAGATACCCAACATGTTACGGTTTAAAATTGCGCACACCCACGGAATGGCGACAAACTACGGCCAATAAAAATCTCCATAGGCGACGCTTTAAAATATTTTAACGGTTATCACTTTAGAGTTAGAGTGTATCCCTTTTTTTTTTTGATTATTGCTCACGCTCTGGCGATCGCGGCGATACCTCACATGTGTGGTTTGAACCAGGTACCTGGAGTCGGAGTCGGCAAACATGTGTGGTTTGAACAGTGATTTCATTTGCGGCGTGACTTCCATATACGTTTTCTTTCGTGCGTGAGCTAGCGGCGACGGGGGCGGCAAATTTTTTTTTTTTCCCCCTATTTATTTATTTATTTTTTTTAAATTTTAACACAGGTTTTTAAAAAAAATCTGATCACTTTTATTGCTGTCACAAGCAATGTAAACATCCCTTGTGACAGCAATATGCATTGACAGGTACTATTTATGGAGGGATCGAGGGTCTAAAAGATCCTAGAACGCTCCACTACACTTCCATGTATTCAAAACGCCAAAAACAGAATTTTTGTAAAATCTTACCGTAAAATTCCTTTCTCTGAGTCCTCCAACAGTCGCCGCCCCTTCCCAATTCGTCACCAATGGGGTATTGACCTTTGCTCCGCAGGAGTAGCTAGGCAACAAGAATTGTTAATACAAAGCTTTTAACATAGACACACCCTTGGGGGCTGTCCCCTCAGTCAATACCTCCCTGCACCAGCATTCCCAACTCAGTTTGGTAGCATAGCAGTAAGAGTACACAAAAACCCCAAAAGAGGGGCGGGGGGCGGCGACTGTCGGAGGACTCAGAGAAAGGAATTTTACGGTAAGATTTTACAAAAATTCAGTTTTCTCTTACGTCCTCCGACAGTCGCCGCCCCTTCCCAATTCGTCACCAATGGGATGTCCCAAAGCAGTGTAGACATGAGGGGTGGGAGACGCAACCGCAGAAAAGGCAACGCAGTACCCACATCAGAGAAAGGAACCTTACCATAGTAAGAGAACCAACTGGGCAACAGGAAAACGTGCTCAACAGGAGCAACAACCCAGGAAAAACAAGTAACCCAGGGGTAAAACACCCCAACAACCAAGGGCCCATGAAAACAAGGGTCCCTAGGAGACTGCCGCACTGAGAACTTTACGGCCAAAGGAGGCATCAGCCGATGCCTGAACATCCACCTTATAGAATTTTGAGAAGGTGTGAACGGACGACCAAGTCGCCGCCTTACACACCTGGGCCACAGAAGCCTGATGCCGGAACACCCAAGACGGACTCAAAGACCTGGTAGAGTGCGCCTTCACAGGGAAGGGAGGAACCTTCCCCTTCAAGGCATAGGCTTGTTCAATTATCTGTCTGATCCATTTGGCGATAGTCGCAGCCGACGCCGCCATGCCCTTCCGAGGTCCCTCAGGAAGGACAAAGAGAGAATCTGACTTGCTAAAAGATATTGTGGACGACAGGTAAACTCTGATCGCCCGGACAACATCCAAGGAATGTAAGGCAACCTCCTTCGGATGCTTAGGCTTCGCGCAGAGCGAAGGCAAGACAATGTCTTCATTCAGGTGAAATTCCGAGATCCTTTTCGGAAGGAAGATGGGTTAGGCCGCAGGACCACCTTATCCTTGTGGACCACCAGGTAGGGAGAATTGCAGGACAAAGCTGCCAGCTCCGACACCCTGCGAGCCGAAGTGATCGCCACCAAAAAGGCAACCTTCTTGGACAACAGAGACAACGAGATCTCCCTGATCTTTTCAAAGGGAGCATGTTGCAACACGGACAGAAACAAGTTCAAGTCCCATGGAGGTATAGGGTCCCTCCTAGGAGGGGTCAAGTGTCGCACCCCCTGAACAAAGGTGCTAACCAATGAATTAGACGCCACAGGGCGTTGAAAGAGAACGGCCAGCGCAGAAATCTGACCCTTAATTGTGGCCAGCGCCAAACGTTGGTCCACTCCAGTTTGGAGGAAAGCCAACACTCTCGACACCGAGTATGAGCGAGGGGGAAAACCCCCTGGACTCACACCAGGCAAAGTATGCTTTCTAAGTACGGTAGTAAATTTTACCCGAAGAGGCTTTTCTGGCCTTGGTAAAAGTAGGAATGACCTCAGGGGAGAGACCCCTATCCTTCAGGACCTGGCTTTCAACAGCCAGGCCGTTAAAGCCAGCGACGGAATATCGGCCCTTGAGACAGGAGATCTTCCCGAAGTGGTAGACGCCACAGAGCGTTGACTGCCAGATTTACGAGATCTGCGAACCAAGGACAGGCGAGGCCAGTCCGGCGCTACCAGAATCACCGTGTGCGGTTCCGAGGCTAACCTGCGAAGAAGCCTGGACAGCAGCTGAATCGGTGGAAAGGCATACATCAGACGATACTGATGCCAGGGCGCCACTAACGCGTCTGAGGCGTCTGCCCGAGGATCGCGCGTCCTTGCCACGAACCTTTCCACCTTGTTGTTCAGACGAGACGCGAACAGGTCCACATCTGGGGAACCCCACTTCGCGCACAACATCTGGAAGACATCCGGGTGGAGAGACAATTCTCCCTGGTCCAGGGTCTGGCGACTCAGATAATCCGCCTGCCAGTTCTCCACCCCCGGTATGTGAACTGCCGTAATCGCCGGGACGTGTGTCTCAGCCCAAGACAGAATGTCGGCTACTTCCCGAGCCGCACGGACACTCCTGGTGCCCCCTTGGTGGTTGCTGTAAGCCACCGCGGTGGCATTGTCTGTCTGAACCCGAACCGGACGGCCCCGAAGCCGGTCCGTCCATCGCAGAAGGCAAAGCTTTATTGCTCTTAATTCCAGAATGTTGATCGGGAGGGAGGACTCCTCCTCCGACCAAGTTCCCTGGGCGGACAGAACGCCCAGAACACCACCCCATCCCGACAGGCTGGCATCCGTGGTGAGCACCGTCCACGACAATGGACGAAAAGACTTGCCCCCCGACACCGCCGGGGACTGGAGCCCCCACAGAAGACCCCTTCTGGTGTCTTGGCTCAATGAGATCCGCAGATCCAGGGATTGCGGCCGCCCGTCCCACTCGGTCAGAATCTCCGCCTGGAGACCCCGCGTGTGAAACTGGGCAAAAGGGATCGCCTCGAAAGACGAAACCATTAGACCTAGACATCTCATGCATGTCCGGAGAGACGAGGGTCGGTTGTCCCTGAGGGACCTGACCTCGTCCTGAAGAGTCCGAAGCTTGTCCTCCGGCAGGAAGACCTGCGCTTGGACAGAGTCCAGAATCATTCCCAGGTAGGGAAGGCGAACCGAAGGACACAGAGTCGACTTCGGAATGTTTATGGTCCAACCAAACTCCTGCAGAGTCTGCATCGTGGTGGACAGGTCGGCCACCAGTGTCTGACTGGCGTTTGACCGTATCAGGATATCGTCCAGATACCCCAAGACAGCAATGTCCTGTGCTCGCAACAGGGCCAGAACCGGCGCCAGCACTTTGGTAAAAACCCGCGGAGCCGAAGCGAGACCGAAAGGTAACGCCACAAATTGGTAATGATCCTCCGCAATGGCGAATCGAAGGTACATCTGGTGACCCTCGAAAATGGGGATGTGTAGGTACGCATCCTTCAGGTCGATGGAGGCCATGAATTCCCCCGGACTCAGGGCAGCCACCACTGAGCGCAGGGATTCCATGCGAAACTTGCGAACCCGCACAAAGCGGTTCAGAGCTTTTAAGTCCAGAATCGGACGCACCTTGCCCTCCTTTCTGGGCACAGTGAACAGATTGGAGTAAAACCCCTGAAATCTGTCCCGATGAGGCACCGGGACCACCACCCCCTGGGCCCGCAGGTCCCACACCTCCAGGTGCAAATCCTGCAAGCGCTCCGGAGACAGCTGAAGATTTGAGGGAAAAAATCTGCCCGCCGGCCGAGAGAGAAACTCGATCTTGTAACCAGATCGAACGATTTCCTGAACCCACCTGTCCCGAACGTGGGCCAGCCAAGGTTGTAGGAAACCGCGCAGACGTCCCCCCACCCCAGAAACGGGTGAGGGCGCCCCTTCAGGCGGAAGTGGTATTGGAAGTCGAACCGGACTGGCCGGACTTCTGCTTCCCTGCCCACGGCTTCTTTTGGGAGCCTTGGCCTTTGAAGGGCTTGCCCTTGGACTGCGACCGAAAGGCATGAAAGGACCCCTGAGAGGGCCTAAACGAGGAATTCCGCTTGCCACGGAAAGACTTATGCTTGAAAGACTGGGGCAGGAGAGTACTCTTGCCCCCCGTAACCCCTTTTATCAGGGTATCCAAAGTCTCGCCAAAAAGGCAAGACCCCGCGTAGGGAAAATCCGCCAGCGTCTTGCGAGATGATTGGTCGACCGACCAATTATTCAGCCAAATCAGACGACGGTTCAGTACGGCCACGCTGGACAGGCGTGCAGCCAAGGGAGCTAAATTCAAGTCCGCATCACACAAGTACATGACACCCTGATGGATCTGGTCCACCATAGCCAACGTGGTAGGCGGAGCGGAATCAGCCGCCAAGGTGCGCCTGAGCATCTTGATCCAATCAGCAACAGCCTGCGCCGCCATAATGGAAGCAAAAATAGGCTTCAGCATAGAACCAGCCACCATATAGACATGACGGGCAAGAGACTCTATTATCCTGTCCGTAGGGTCCCGGAAAACCGGGGTATCCTCGGAGGGCACCGCAGTAGCTTTGTTCAAAACGGCTACCGCGTGATCCACCGGAGGCGCCACACACCAACGCTCGTCGGTGGCAAACGCAAACGGATAAAGCAATTTAAACTTATTTGGCACAGTAAAAGGCTTCTTTAAATTGCGCCACTGGTCATTAACCGTATGGTGAAATTCAGCAGGGCAGGGAAAAACCTGCGCTGATTTGCGAGCCCTCTGTGTTCCGAAAGCAGACATCCTAGCAGGAGGAGTAGGCTCATCCTCCAAGTGCAAGGTGTCCTTTATGGAGGCAATCAGCTCATTCATGAGTGCAAGCTCTTCAGGCGAGCCAGGGGGAGAAACATCAACCCCCTGCACCTCAGGCTCTCCCTCAGACCCCGCAATGTCCAAAGATGAGCGGGACCCTGAGAAGGGCACGCCAGCCCCAGCAGCCATATCGCCCTCTAAATCAGAGGAAATGGATAACCTGGCCCTTTTTGCGGATCGTTCAGCCAGCAGCATCTGCACCTGAGACACCAAGGAAGCCACTACAGTGGTCAGATCGGCCCCCTCGGAGGGTGCAGCAGCCCCCTGGTCCCCCACCAGGGCGGGAGGAAACTTGCTATCCTGAGAATCCATGCCCCAGTACAGAAAAGCAATAAAGGTACTGGCCCTTTAAAACCACGGCGAGCACAGCCCACCGCACACTGCTGTATGCACTGACCCCGCAGGGATAGACAAACACTGAGCAAGGAATGACAGGACAGACAGGTAAAAACCTGGAGAGAGCACACCAGACTGCTGCCACCGATCGCTGTTCCCGGGGAAAGAGGAAGTGATGCAATGCTGACTGATAGATATAGCCTATGGAAGGCTCCAGCAAAATGGCCGCTCGGCAGAGGAAAAAGGCTACAATAAAATGCCGCCGCCACGTGCATGGACAGTATCGCCCGCCAAAATGGCGGCGAATGGCGCCAAAACACGCCGCTGCATAGAGACTGGGCCGGTCACAGTATACAGTCAAATAAAATGGCGGATCGCCGCAGCGATCACCGCACACACACATGTCTGCACTCAAACTGCACCCAGAGCATAATAAAACAGCAGAGCAGGATGACCCCCCCCTCGCAGCCCACAGGCATGCAGCCACACAGGGATCTGACAGGGAGCCCGCAGTTACACAGACATGGAGGGTATACACAGCCACAGACTGACACCCATACAGAAGGTCCCCACACAGAAGGTGCTTACCCTACCAGATGGCGTGGGGAGCCGTCTCCAGCGACAAACCGCTATCAGGGCAGACAGGGAGTGCCGCAGCCAGGACGCTTGTGGACCGCAGTCATGGCGTCCAGTGAGGTAGCCACCTCACAGGCAGCATCCCTGCAGCGAACAGGGATGGGTCGTTCAATGTGCCAGGGTAAAACCTAAGCTGAACGCTCGATGGCAGGCTGGGGATCTATCTGGCTATCAGCCCTGGGATGCAGGGCGGCCAGTCCGAGACCCAGCTCCGCATGATGATTCTTCATCAGAAGATCCCTAAACTAAGGCTGACAAAATAACAGCTAGCAAGGAAAAGAGAAAAAAAAAACTCGAAATAAAATCAAAGAAAGGGTAGAAGGCTGAGACTGAGCCCCAGCACAGGATAGCCAGCTACCCCTAAGCTAGGCAAAGACAAACTGAGTTGGGAATGCTGGTGCAGGGAGGTATTGACTGAGGGGACAGCCCCTAGGGGTGTGTCTATGTTAAAAGCTTTGTATTAACAATTCTTGTTGCCTAGCTACTCCTGCGGAGCAAAGGTCAATACCCCATTGGTGAAGAATTGGGAAGGGGCGGCGACTGTCGGAGGACGTAAGAGAAAACGGCATTTTTGAATACTGTCACTTTTTGAATCTGCCGCCTTTAGCAGCAGAGTAACACGGATGTGAATTCATGGATGCCGCCTCCGGGTTACATCATCGGAGACCCGATCGAAGCCGCTTCTTGCTTTGATCGGGACTCCCTGTGGGACAGGAGACCTGGGCAAAGCGCGGAAGGCAGCGGGAGGCGGGGGGGAATGTCCCCTCCCGCTCGCCGGGGTAACGATTGAGCGGCTCCCGATCATCGGTCATTACCGCCGGAAAGCCCGGCTCTAAAAAACGGTACCCGGATGATGCCTCTAGCTAGAGGCATCACCCCGGTACAACCACGCAAAGTCAGCCGACGTAGGTCTGGATGGCTAGACGTAAAGTGGTTAAAATAAATAAAATTTGGCCCTTTGGGGCGATTGGGTAGAAGTGATGCTTGACGTTGCTCCGGCAAGAAGTGACTTGACTTCCTGCCCATCAGGAGAGTGTATCGTTTTCCCCGCTACCGACGGCCCTGGTAAGCGGAGAAAAAGACCAAGGAAAAAAATATTTATATATTTTCCTTCCACTTCATAATTATTTGCCACTTTGTGTTGGTCTATCACATAAAATCCCAATAAAATAAATTTTTGTTTTTGGTTGTAACCTGACAAAATGTGGAAAAATTCAAGGGACATGAATACTTTTTCAGGGCACTGTACTTCTGAGTCCTGATAGACACTATGTTGTACATTTGTTGGTGTTTATCACTGCATTCTCTGCAAGAGCTGCTGGGTTGCTGGACAAAAAAAGAAATGTTGTAGCTAGCTAAAAATTTGTAAATTATTTTATGAATGAGCAATACCTTCTTGGGGCAGTTTCTGACCTTTATATAATACATCTTCCAGGGCCAGGTAGGATTCTTATCAAAGCCGTTGCATGAATATCTGGAAACCACAACTATGTGACCACACCCACTTTTCACTGGTTTCACTTTTTTCTGTGGTATGCTAAATGCATCACATTCTGCCTCTTTATAAGGGCTCTTTCATACTTGTAGTCCGTCAAACAGACTTTGCTTTTCTCAGCGGGGGATTGATCCGCCAATCCCCCGCTGAGCAGAAAGATGACAGCTGTGTCTCCGCGCTGTGTGCGGAAACACAGCTGGCAGTTCCCCGTGCATCTCTATGGGGGAAATCGGATGGGAACGGACCATCGGCCCGTTCTCATCCGATCCCATCCGATCTGCTGGACAGATGGAAAATAGGGTTTCCATCCGTCCATATTTGATGGATCGGGTCGGATGTCAGCGGGCATGTCTCCCCATAGGAATGCATGGGGGGACCATTCAGATCCGCCAAAAGAACGAACAGGCGGATCTGAATGGTCCGCCTGTGTCAAAGGGGCCTTATTCAAAAGTTGGGAGGTATGGCCGCTAAAGCATGTACCTCTGGTAGATTAAATATGTTAAAACATTTTTGCAGCTACTGTAATTGCTAATGGTCCACAATTTTTTAAGACCCACGCTGGGAAACAAAATCACAGGTCACAATAGTGCAGTACTAGAAAGGACATTCTTCATTATGCCCATCTAACCTTTCCAAAAGAGAAGCTGTGTTATCTGCAGGTTAGAGTAAAATTGGAAAAATTAACTTTTAACCAAATTAACTTTTAAATTAACTTTTAGCCACATAAACCAAGTTGGAGGATCATTGGAAAAATTAACTTTTAACCAAATTAACTTTTAAATTAACTTTTAAATTAACTTTTAGCCACATAAACCAAGTTGGAGGATCGGACTGAGATAATGATGTGGTTATTATTTGTTTTTATTGATTAATTATATAATAAAATAAAATACATGTATCGCACTCACCTATTTGTTCTCTGGTAGAAGCAATTGTAATCACTGACCTATTGTAATCATAATCAGAGAACACATTCAGAACAGATGTATCTGGATGTTTCTGACCTGTGAAAAGAAAATAAATTACTTTTAAATTTAAAGGAACAAATGTTAATTTTGTGTGCTGTCTTTAGTAGGGGATTTCAAAATATGTAGGTTAAAATGTTGAGTTAAAAACCACTGAGAGGTTACTGAAAAGAAATCTGTACCTAATGAGCTGCAGTGCAAAAATCTCCCTGCTTCATTCATTCTGTCGATCTGTGCTTGTTCACCTTTCCTGCAGCTTGTTCACTACCCTGTCAGTCATCGAGAGAAACAACCCACCATGATCAACACTTCCACACAGAGACACAACTGGGAACAAGGCATAGCTGTAATAAGGAAAAGAGGCATTATTGATAACTATTTCAGCGCCTTGTTTTCTTTTTGTGGGAACAGCTTCCACTGTACAGGTCCTCTTCAACCTGTCCAGTTTGTTATTGAACCTGGAGGTCCACATTCGGCATCCCCTACCTGTGACACAGGTCCTGGAGCACCTCTGGGTGTAAGGATAATTCTGCCAGGACCAGGCGCTGTTGGGGGAGAAAGTCGACCTGCTAACTGTCCATACCTGGGCGGACAAGACTGGAATGTGAAGCTCTGCCCACAACATGATCAACTTCAGCTCTCTTGTCAACCTAAGACTTCTGGTTCCTCCATGATAATTAATGTATGCCACATCCATGGCATTGTGCACCTAAATCCAGATTGGATGTCCCTCCATTGCAAGGTCAACCAGACTGCTCGAAGTTCCAGAATGTTGATCCGGAAACTAGATTCCTTTAATGTCCAAAACCCCTGCACCAACAAGGTGCCCAAGACTCCGCCCCAGGCTAACCTCCGTCCCTAAGATTTTCCAAAGGATTGGAAAGGATTGTTGTAGGGATATGGAGTGGAACTAAGAAAATGGGGCTGCAATAAAGAAAGCTATCATCTCAAGGACTTTCATGCAGAAGCAAAGAATCTGGTGGCTACTCGACTGAATAGTCAGAGTCTGAAAGCAGACAGTTTGACATTTTTCCTGGGGGAGAAAAACTCTCACTTGAACTGTGTCTAGTAAAGGACCCAGATATTCCTAGCAATGAGCTGGTTCAGGTTCTGACTTCTGAAGATTCACAACCCAGTCAAACCTCTACAGGCTCTGAACAGTCAGGGCTACATTGTCTTCCAGAACCTGTGAAAAATGTTTCCTCAGCAGGAGGTTGTCTCGATATCCTACAGTGGAGATGCCCAGGGAGCATAGTAAAGCTAGCACAGGAGCCACATCTTGGAAAATACCTGGGAGGCAGAATATAGACTGAATGGCAGGGCCAAAAACTCGAAGCGCATAGGACCGACAGCAAAGTGAAGGGAATTGCTGATGCACTACAAAAAATTGGGACATATAAGTATGCATCCTTGATGTCTACAAGAAGAGAGGCTTTGACAGCCTTAGTGGATTTCATGGTAATTTTCTGGGGCCTTGAGATCCATGATGAGGGGAATGCCCACTGTTGGTTTGAGAACTGTGAACAGGCTGAAGTAGAACCCCTGAAATTGTTATGTGACAGAGACTGGGGCAATAATGTCCTGTTCCAGAAGACCAACTATTGGATACATGGATATGTGATAAAATGTGCAGTGACAAAGGCAAGTTTTTGTCAGTACCAGGATTCAAGCTGTTCCTTTAGGACTGAGGAAAACTCACCTGAGACAGTCCTTTCCTGGAAAGCAATGGTGATTGGCCAGCTCATCACTGTTTACCTTTAAAACACCTCGGTCAACACACCACCAGTGCTAAAGAAATCATAGCTACCTTTGTGTGCTCCTGCTTGACCCATCTAATAGCTTATCCAATCTACTTGTGTATGACCCAGCTTGTTCTGACCTTACTATTCCTTGCTACTGACTCATCACGGTACTTATTTGAACTCTGATCTAAACATGTGTGACCCAGCTTGTGTTGACTACTCTTTTGCAGAACCTTCAGTGTTACCAATCTCATCACTACAACTTGGTTGTCCTGAACAGCACCTGCTACACCAGTCTCTTGCTGTTCCAACTACGTCTGCAGCGTTTTACCACAAGTACTAGCCAGCCTGCCCTGTTTACAGTCGTGCTCAAGGTATGTGCTCTTGTTGCTGAACTGTGCACAATCAGCACATCTGAACTGTTTTACCTGCTATCTAACTCCTGGCTGGACAGTTGGAAGTAATGTACCAACGAGATAACTGGGAGCAAAGGTCTAGCTTTTAGCCCCTTGAAACCACTTCCAGCATCCATTTATCTGAGATGTTGGTTGTCAAAGTGTCCGCAAAGGCTAACAGTTGTCCCCCTACTTTGGAAAGCGGGGCTGCCCCCTCATGCTGAAAAAGATTTATCTGAGGGTTTCGGGGGGCTTAGAAGTTAAGGTCTTGAGGACGGACTAGGTGGCAGAGATGTATTTTTTTTTAAAGGTTGAGGCCGTGGAGTAACAACTCTTCTTGTCCTCCATTGAGGGGTGAGTCATTTCAGACAAAGCCTTAAGCCTTGTACACACGCACCGATTGTTGGCCGTGAATTTTCGGCCAACGTCCGATCGGCCGATTGTCGGCTTGTTAGTATGATGCTTCCGACAACCGAGTGCGACTTTTCGGCCAAACAAAATCTGGTGTGCATGCTATAAAATTTTTGTTGGCCGTCAACAGAACGGCCGACAAAAATCAGATGAGCAAGACTGGGCATGCTCAGAGAAGAAAAAATACTCGGAAAGTTAACCAGCACATGACATCACTTCTGAAGTTGGTTTTTGTTGGCCGATAAAATTATTGTGCAGTCTAGAGCACATTTCAACCAACACAACAACACTGGACAAAAGATGGCCGATCGGTCGGCCAACAATCGTTGCGCGTTGTGAGGGATTAGCTCGGTGGCGGGTGTGGATGACCCCTTGGGGGGTGCGTTTTCCCAGAGAGGTAGCCGACAAGTGCTTGCAAACAAACAGTGTGGTTTATTAAATAGTGTTTTCTTCACCAGGCTGTATGCAGCAAAACATCCAAAATAAAATAAAACAGAAAATAAATCCTTGCCTCTGTGGGCGGCTACCTTCTCACAACTGGAACCTGCCTAGGTGTCTGTCTCCAACCTACCGTCGGGCAGACTTCCTTGTCCTCCAGCGGACACTCAATAGTCCTTTTATAATAGCTTCACAGGGCAACACAGTCCTTTGTTTCTTTCACATCAACAGTTCGTCTTCTCACCTTTGAGACGTATTCACCCTTGGTTACCGTCCCGGGCACACATCACTCCGGGGGGTCTTCTCCCAGGCCCACACATCCTGTCGGGAGGCACACGCTGACTGTCCTCCTGCTCCCAGCCCACATGGCTTCAGGACACAGCTTCTGGAGGCAGCAAACAATAGGACTTTCTCTGAACAAATTATAGAGCCTTAACTCCCTCATTCTGAACAGGTGAAGGCCTTTCAACTTCCTGCTGGCTAGCTCTGTAGCCAACACCCTAAATTAATTAATGGACTTCTCAATCAGGTGGAAATGTATCTCCTTCCTGTGACTACATTCCCAGATTTAGCTGACTTCCTGTCACATACCCCCCCCTCTTGTTTCAACCCTAGGGTTGGGACACATATTTCCAGGCACGCATGTGTCAGGCACTGCTGACTCACTGATAAGCCTCCTATTATCCTCAAGCTTCCGGATGAAACTGTTTTGTCATCTTCATTGACGGATTTCTCATAAATGCCACACAGTTTGTCTCTCATCTCATATACACATTCTTCAACTGCATTTTTGGCATCATTTTGCTCCTTCTCGTTTCTGTCATCTTCATTGACAGCTTTCTCATAAATGTCAGACAGCTTGTCCCTCATAACCGTCTGTCCAATCCACCATGGAGGACCGTGATCCATAGGCAACTCAATTGGGCTAGTCTTAATGTCTTCAACATTCTTAAGACGCCTCTCTCTGCAATCCATAAATGTTTTCCACAAAACTTTGAGAACCTTTGCTTCACTAAGCTTTGTTCCAAGTAGGGACTCTTGACATCCCTCTGTGACTTGAGTTGCCTCTCCATACAGCTGTACACAATCATTGACTTTTTGTTGTAAAAGGGAATGATCTTCCTTCTTGAGCTTTGCTTGCTCTAAGATGCTGTGCAGAGGATTTTCCAATTGAGACAACAGGCTGTCACACATTTCTTCAAAGTGACCCCTGTTCCTTTTCCCAGAGATATCAATATCATTCACCAAACATTTCATATTCATAGGCAGATCTGAAGCATTTGCACTCATCAACTTCTTAAACTTTTCGCCCTCCTGAGCGAGTCGCAGTAAAGGCCTACTATTTGATTTGATATTCAGTTTATATTTCTTGCCAAACTCTTCACAGAAGAAGCCAACCAGAACATCATCAACTTTCCTTCCACCAACATAGGGGTCAAAGGCAACAACACAGTTGAACCCAGCGATCTGGGTGGTATCCATTATAGACCTCCTCTCTGCATCAGTGAAGAAGCATGGAACTGCAACACATTCTTTTACAGGTTTCTTCAATGCACTTTCTGCTGAACTATTTGACCGCTCAAGGTCACCTAGTTCTTTTTCTCTATCTGAATTCCACATGGAATGCATCTCAAGATCACGATCAAACTTCTGCCACCCGTCTTTCACCAGTTCCATTTTGGAAACACTCCCTGAAAGGCACTTATTCATTGGCTTCACGTTTTCACCAACAGCCTTAGTTTTCTCCACTAGGTTTTCAGCCTGAACTGAGAAATCACCACATTTCTTACTCAGCTCCTTTGTTTGCTGAAGCTCTAATGATACATTTTCCAATGCTTGAAGTTTTTGAAGGAACGGTTTATTCCAAAGGGGTGATTCAAGCCACGTGTCATCACATTTCTGAGGCTCACTCAGGACAGACCCCAAAACACTGATCCTTTTAAAAACTGCATCAGGCACACTATCCCCTCTTTGGGACAGATCCTCTGTTGCCTGGAATTCCTCTTCCAGTTCCTGCAACGGAATCTTCATCTCTTCTACTTGCTGTTCTAAGGCTCGTTTAGACTTTTCTAGCTCCTGAACGCTTTTCTCAACCTCATCCTTGTAGCTGACCACATGTTCCATCTCTGTACATAGCTGCTTGTTAACTCTTTCTAGTTCAGCCTTGGACTCTAGAGCTTCCTCCAAAGAGCGAGCCAAGAACAGGGCTTTGCTCTCGTTATCACGCACCTCCGTTTCTGCACGTGCGCGTTCTTCTGCATATTTTGCAGACACATTCTTCTCTTCACCAAGCATCTGATCAAACTTCTTTTTCACATCTTCAACACACTCTAATGAACCGACGCTTTCTTCCATGCGTTTTTTCATATCTGCTATCTGAGCTTGCAATGTTGCGACTTGCTCTGATAGGTTTTTCTTTGCTTCCGCCTCCTCTTTTAATTGTTCCAGGAAGCCATTTTTCTCATCTTCCATTTGTTTGAGCTTTGTGCTAAAACTCAGCCTTTTACACCTCTCTTCCTGTAAGAGTTCCTGCGTGTCTTGCAGCTGCGATTCCAAGATAGAAAAATCTTCCGCAATTTCTCTAGATTTGCTGTCTGCTTGAGAAAGCTGATTTGTAACATTGTCCAACTCAACCTGCAGTCGGTTTGCCTTCTCTGACAGCTTAGCACACAATCGGTCACCTTCTGACACCTTGACTTGCGATTCCAGAAGCTGTGCCTCTACTTTTTCCCTCTTATGTTCACAATCTTCTTTTCCCTGCATAAGAGCCTTCACCTCATTGGCTAGCATCTGGGAATAAGAATGTAATTCTGCCACACAGGCTTCTTTCTCCTTTAACTGCTGCTGGACACGTTGGGCTTCCCCTTTCCAACTTTCACAGTCCGCACGCCATTCATCTACCACATTGCTTAAAGTAGTGAGCTCATACACAGTACTCAGTAATTTAGCCTCTCTTTCACTTTTCTCTTTGTCGCTGAGAGACAATGTCGCTTCCAGAGCAACATTCTGTTCCTGCGACTCCTGCAGGTCTATTTTTGTAGCTCCCAAAGACTGAAGACTTTTTTCCAGCTGATTACGCAACTCCAACATATCAGCCATACTTTGCTTCTGCAAAGTCTGAATTTCAATTTCCTTTTCCATGAGGATGGTATCTTTCTCCTTTATAGTGTCTTGACATTTTTGCAACTCGACCAAAAGAAGAGCAGTGGATTCTTCCCACTGTAACACATGAGACTTGAGTAGTTCATTCATTTCCTGCAAGTTTCTATGCTCCATTTTAAGCAATTCCAAGGCTTGTTCCTTTTCTTCCATTTTCCGTTGCAAGGCATCCAACTCAGCCCTGCACACATACTCGGTTTCCTCCAAACCGATGGCCTCCATTGGCTGCTGGCGTCTCTGTTTCCAGCCTGCCATGCTCTCTTGATGAGCCTTTTGTTGAGCTGCAAAGCTCTGCTGAAAATCCGCATTTGCCTGCTGTTGAGCTGCATTTGCTTGCTGTTGAGCTGCATTTGATATAATCAGATGTTTCAACATCTCCTCCATTTTGAGTTTACTTTTCATCTGAGCACACTGCGTCTCCATAGCGGTTTCATCAGTGTTGCTAGGGACAACAACCTTCCTCTTTAGTAGACTCTCTTTAGGCATGGATGGGGCTGGTTCAGACGGCAACATCCCCTCCATCCATAGAATCCGGTCTCTCATTTCATCTATCTTTGCATTCTTCAGGCGTTTTGAACGCCCCATCTTCAATAACTCCACAAACAAATTTTTCACAGTCCAGCAAAAATTTTTCAGACCACTGTCTCTTTAACACATGTAGTTTTTCTCTCTCTTGCAGGATCTCTTTTCCTGCGCACACAGTTTGTGCAGTCACTTGCACCAGACACAACAAAGTTCATCAAATAATTTTGAGACCGCTGTCTCTTTAAAACACTTTTTTTTTTTCTGTCAGGATCTTCTCTCCTGCACACATAGATTGTGCAATCTCATGCACCAGATAAAGTTCATCAAACATTTGCACTTCCTTGCAGGGATCTCTGCTTATGCCCACTGCATACCTCCACCATATGTGAGGGATTAGCTCGGTGGCGGGTGTGGATGACCCCTTGGGGGGTGCGTTTTCACAGAGAAATAGCCGACAAGTGCTTGCAAACAAACAGTGTGGTTTATTAAATAGTGTTTTCTTCACCAGGCTGTATGCAGCAAAACATCCAAAATAAAATAAAACAGAAAATAAATCCTTGCCTCTGTGGGCGGCTACCTTCTCACAACTGGAACCTGCCTAGGTGTCTGTCTCCAACCTACCGTCGGGCAGACTTCCTTGTCCTCCAGCGGACACTCAATAGTCCTTTTATAATAGCTTCACAGGGCAACACAGTCCTTTGTTTCTTTCACATCAACAGTTCGTCTTCTCACCTTTGAGACGTATTCACCCTTGGTTACCGTCCCGGGCACACATCACTCCGGGGGGGTCTTCTCCCAGGCCCACACATCCTGTCGGGAGGCACACGCTGACTGTCCTCCTGCTCCCAGCCCACATGGCTTCAGGACACAGCTTCTGGAGGCAGCAAACAATAGGACTTTCTCTGAACAAATTATAGAGCCTTAACTCCCTCATTCTGAACAGGTGAAGGCCTTTCAACTTCCTGCTGGCTAGCTCTGTAGCCAACACCCTAAATTAATTAATGGACTTCTCAATCAGGTGGAAATGTATCTCCTTCCTGTGACTACATTCCCAGATTTAGCTGACTTCCTGTCACAGCGTGTACAAGGCTTTAGGCTTTTTTTGCTTAAGATGGTAAGTACGCTTTGGAGGTACAAAGAGCTTGTTTGGGTTTTTAAAGTGTCCATAAAGGAGAACTGAGAATAGTGGGTCCACTGGACAGATTTTGTTGACTTAGAAGCCTAAAAGGGGCCTAGACTGAGGAAAGCACCGATAGAGGCTATGGGCTATTTCACAAGTTTTAAGTTTTTTTTTACCACATCAAAAAGAGCTGAAATTATCTCTTTTAGTTTGGGAGTAAAGACAGACGACTATGACTCCTCAGATATAGGTTCATCCATCAAAGATCTGAGAGGCTCGCGATCATATCCTCAGAAGTTGAAAACTCAGAGGCCGCAAATGCCACAGGAAGATCAGATTAAGATCCTGCAGGGGTGGGCATTTGCACTCTTATGGCTTCTGTGGTCAAAATCAGCAATCATCAGTTCAATTTAGCCCATGAAGTCCTGCATGACTGCAAAGATCCTCCCTGGATAGAGCAGAGGGAGTGGCCAGGTCCGACAGAGCTAAAGAGCACTCCAAGGATGGCATGACTCTAACAGGAGGGCAAAATTCCAAGCAGTCAGTGTCAGGTACCTCGAGGGGCTTACTGCAGACAGAACCAGAAACATTGGAGTGTGAGCTAGAGCCGTCCGGTACAGAAGAACTGGCCCCCTTCATGTCTAGAATCAGAAATTTTGTAGAAGGCAACCAAGTTTAGGGCATACGGCTAGGGTTAGTAACCTGGCTGCTTAAAGTGATATTGAAGGCAGATTTTATTTTTATTTTTAAATAACAAACATGTCATACCTTACCTGCTCTGTGCAGTGGTTTTGCACAGAGCAGTTGCGATCTTCCTCTTTTTGGGTCCCTCGCTGGTGGTCCTGGCCCCTCCCTTTTGCTGAGCCAGCAGCTTGCTATGGGGGCACCCAAGCAGGCTTGTTCCTGAGCCGGTGCTCTGTGTGTCTATTCATACACAGAGCGTGGCTCGGCCCTGCCCCAGCTCGCTCCTCATTGGCTCACTAACTGTGATTGACAGTAGTGGGAGCCAATGGCTCCCACTGCTGTCTCAGCCAATGAGGAGGAAGAGACCCAGAAAAGCTGCTGCTCCCATGCACATCGCTGGATCAATATAGGACACAGGTATTATTAGGGAGCGCTGTGGGGGCTGCTGTACACAGAAGGTTTTTTACCTTCATGAATAGAATGCAACCACTTTAAATCACTGTAGGCAGGCAACAGGGATAAACCATGGAGAGTTTCATGTGTCTATTGTAACCAGGAGCAACGGTAGCAAGATTCTTCCTCAGCGATAAATGGTGGGAAGAAAGCACAGAGCATGAGCACACAACATTCCACCCAGTGGATGACTTCAACGCTCAATATTTCAATGTTAACCCCTTCAGTGGTGACAGAAAGCGGGAAATTTAACAGTGCCCAGCAGTCCTAGTAGCAAAGTACCTCCTGGTGCTTAGCCCACATGGTAAACTTGCAAAGTGACTCTTTAGAGACAAGGTAATTTATGAAGCATCCCAGGCCCTGGATCTGAAATGTTGTTTATGACTAACTTTTAGCAGTACAAGCACATATGAAGAGTGCCACAATTCAGAGCCCAGTGCCCAAAGCTCACATTTCAGACTAGCCTGCAATATCCAGACCAGGGCGGTGCAGGACTGGCACTTAGGATGAGGAAAGGTTGATCCAGATAGCTGCAAACAGAAACCAGCCAGAGCAATGTAGTAGGGATCTTGGTTAAAAAAAAAGTTAATATATTTCTCAGCAGAGCAGAGAAAAGATGTCTATCACCCTAAGACACAAGGAAAAAACTAAGGCATGCTGGGAGTAGGAGGGGTTACTCTGGGCTGGCGCACAATTTCTCTGTTTGTCACTGTCTAATTCTCTTGTAGGCGGCAGTATAACTCAAAAGTCTCAAAATTCCTGTGTCTCTTAATAGATAAGAAAGAAAAACATTTTCTGACAATTTGTTAAAGCTCCATCAAGGAAAAAGAAAAAGAACACTAACAAACGCAGGAGAAATTTGCTGTCAGCATGATCCTTTGCAGAAGCAAATTGTTTTGTCTGCGTAATAGAGTATAATAGCTGTAATTTCACTTGAACTGCAGCTTCTAATAAGACTAAGAAGTGTTTCTCCAAGGCTCGGGGTATCCCAGCAGCACACAGCTGGCAGATTGCAGGGTGCAATCGCTTAATCACTAGGCTGATAACCTAATCCTATAAAACAACTAAGGAGTCAAGAAAATAAAAGATTGGCCTCCACTGATTTGCCTGGCAGCAAAGTTGTGTTAAGTAAACTGAAAAGTGTAATGAAAACTATGGCGAGTTGATCAGAGGCAGAAATATGTGCCACTGCCAAGCAGTCACAGTTTGCAGTATAGTCAGTAGGTTAGTTGAGTAAACATATGTGAAATGGTGACTACCAGCTAGATTTACAATATTAGAACATAGATTTAAAGTGAATTTAGCATATCTTATATATATATATATATATATATATAAAAAGAGGAACTTCACTCTTTCAATTAACATTGACTATTTTTAATCCTTACGCTGCTAGTGTTAGTGAATTAATAGGAAAGTACACTGATCAAAAAAATTAAAGGAACACTTTGAAAACACATCAGATCTCAATGGGGAAAGATATCATGCTGGATATCTATACTGATATGGACTGGGTAACATGTTAGGATGCCACATCGTTTGATGGAAATTAAAATTATCAACCTACGGAGAGCTGAATTCAAAGACACCACAAAAATGAGTGAAAAAATGATGCAGCAGGCTAATCCATTTTGCTGAAAATACCTTTAAAAAAAAAATCAATTTTGCTGAACTTTCATTGCAGCAACTCAAACTGGTACTCAGTAGTTTGTATGGCCCCCACGTGCTTGGATGCATGCCTGATAATGTCGGGGCATGCTCCTAATGAGGCGACAGATGGTGTCCTGCGGTATTTCCTCCCAGATCTAGACCAGGGCATTACTGAGCTCCTGAACAGACTGAGGTGCAACCTGGCGGCATCGGATGGACCGAAACATAATGTCCCAGAGGTGTTTCAGTGGATTTGGGCCACACGAGCATGTGGGGGCATTCAATGGTATCAATTCCTTCATCCTCCAGGGAGTGGCTGCATACTTTCACCACACGAGGCATTGTTGTCCACCAGGAGGAACCCAGGACTGCACCAGCATAGAGTCTGACAATGGGTCTAAGGATACCTAATGGCAGTCAGGGTGCCATTGTCTAGCCTGAAGAGGTCTGTGAGTCCCTCCATGGATATGCCTCCTAAGACCATCACTGACCCACCACCAGACCGGTCATGCTGAACAATGTTGCAGGCAGCATAACATTCTCCACAGCTACTCTAGACCCTTTCACATATGGCACATGGGCTCAGGGTGAACCTGTCTCATCTGTGAAAAGCACAGGGCGCCAGTGGCGGACCTGCCAATTCTGGTGTTCAATGGCAAATGCCAATCAAGCTCCACAGTGCCGGGCAGTGAGCACAGGGCCCACTAGAGGAAGTCAGGCCCTCAGGCCTCCTTCATGAAGTCTTTTTCGGATTGTTTTGTCAGAGACATTCACACCAGTGGCCTGCTGGAGGTCATTTTGTAGGGCTCTGGCAGTGCGCATCCTGTTCCTCCTTGCAAAAAGGAGCAGATACCGGTCCTGCTGATGGGTTAAGACTCTTCTACAGCCCTGTTCAGCTCTCCTAGAGCTGTTTTTCAACCAAGGCACCCTTTACAATCTGGCAAAATCTCGAGGCACACCAACCAAAAAATGTAAAAAAAATTTAATTGTTACTTACGTCAATGGGATACTTGAGCCTCGGACGATCCACCCAACCACTCTATATTATTGTTAATGAAAACTGCACTTCTTTTTTTATGTTGTATTCCACTTGCACCTTTGCTTCAGTTTGGCCGCAGCGCAGGTGTAGCGCAGGATACCTGCGGTTTTTATGTGCGTTTCCTGTGGTTTCCTATAGATTTCTATTATGTCCCTGATTTTTGGTGTGTTTTCAGAAAATGCACCAAAAATTTAGGACATAGTAGAAGTTTATGAGAAGCCACAGGTAACGCACATGAAAAACGCGGGTATTCTGCGCTGCAGCCAAACTGAAGTAGATGTGCAAGCGGAATACAACATAAAAAAAAGACGTGCAGTTTCCATTAACAATCATACAGTATTTAAATCCCACATATCTTATGTATAAATATTACATACAAAAAAAAAAAATTGGTGATTGTTTTTTTTTTTGCTTTTAAAAGTAATCACCATTTTTTTTTTTTATGTAATATAAATATACATAAGATATGTTGGTTTTAAATACTGTATTATTGTTAATGGAAACTGCACGTCTTTTTTTGTTGTATTCCGCTTGCACCTGCACTGCAGCCAAACTGAAGCAGATGTGCAAGCGAAGTACAACATAAAAAAAGTGCAGTTTCCATTATAAATAATACAGTATTTAAAACCCACATATCTTATGTATATTTATATTACTTAAAAAATAAATAAATGCTGAAAGCAATACCAGGTAAAGTTAACCACTTAAGCCTCGGAAGATTTTACGCCCTTCCTGATCAGGGCCTATTTTGCGATTCGGCACTGCGTGATTTTATTGGACAATTGCGCAGTCGTGCAACGCTGTACCTAAACGAATTTGACGTCCTTTTTTTCCTACAAACAGAGCTTTCTTTTGGTGGTATTTGATCACCTGTGCGATTTTTTGATCATGCGCTATAAACAAAAAAAGAGCGTCAATTTTGCAAAAATAACAATATTTTTCACATTTTTTTATATGAAATTCCCCAAAAAAAATGTAAAAATCAAAATTTTTTAACATTTTAGGCCAATTTGTTTTATGCTACATATTTTTGGTAAAAAAAAAAAAATCACAAAATGCGCATTTTGATTGGTTTGCGCAAAATTTATTGCGTTTACTAACTAAGGGAAAGATTTTTGTCATTTTTGTTGTTTTTTTTTTTAACGCGTAATGGCGGCGATCTGCGATTTTTTTTTGCGGGACTGTGACATTGCGGCAGACAGATGGGACCCTTGAATGACATTTTTGACACTTTTGGGGTTTGCTATACATATTGTGAGGGATTAGCTCGGTGGTAGGCGTGGATGACCCCTTTGGGGGTGCGTTTTCACAGAGAGATAGCCGAGCAGTGGTTGCAAACAACACTTCGTTTTATTCATGCAATTTACTTCACACAATTGCAAGCCTCAAAACAGCCAAAATAAAATAAAACAAAATAAATCCTTGCCACTGTGGGCGGCTACCTTCTCACACACTGGAACCTATCTAATGAAGTCTGTCCCCAACCTACTGTTGGGCAGACTTGGCTGGTCATACAGCAGACTCTCAATATTCCATGTTTTATCTCTTCACACAGCACACAGTTCATTTAACATGTCCCTTTTCCTCTTCATATGGAACATGTCCCTTTGTCTCTTCACACTCTTCACATTGAACACAGTTCATTTGCTTGTCTCTCCACATAGCAAGCAGTGCATTTATTTCTTTCCACATAGAAATAGTTTCTCTTCTCACCTTGAGACGATCCAAGACCTCACTTCGAGTAGTCTTCACACTTATTTACCCTCCTTAGCGCACATCACTTCAGGGGGTCTTCTCCCATGCTCACCAGCTTGTCGGGAGGCACACATCTGACTGTCCTCCTTCTCCCAGCCCACATGGCTTCAGGAGACAGCTTCCGGAGGCAGCAGTCCTTCTCCCATGCCCACACGGCGTTGGGAGGCACACGTATGTCTGTCCTCCTCTCCCAGCCCACACGGCGACAGGAGGCAGCAATCAATAGGACTTCCTTTGGACAAATTATAGAGGCCTTCATTTCCTCATTCTGAACAGCTGAGGTCTGTTCAACTTCCTACTGGCTAGCTCTGTAGCCAACACCCTATAGTAATTAGTGAACTTTCTAAATCAGGTGGAAATGTATCTCCTGCCGGTGACTACATTCCTAGATTTACCTGACTTCCTGTCACAATATGCACCGTTACTGTAAAAATGACACTGGCAGTGAAGGGGTTAACTTTTTTGAGAGGGAGGGGTTAAGTGTGTCCCTAGGGGCGTGCTTCTAACTGTGATTGGTTGTGGCTTGAGGTGTAAGAACAGTGATCAACGGTCCTACATAGCAGAACCGTATGATCACTATTCTTACACAGGGGAGAATGACAGGCGGCTTTGTTTACATTAGGCCGGTGTAACGGACGATCGGCATCCGGCGGCACGCGCACGCTCCCCAGAGCCTCACAGGCTAGTGAAGTACCCCTACGTCACTTTGCCTGTGAGGGGCTGACTGCCGCCGTATATAGTCGGGCGGCAGTCGGCAAGTGGTTAATGACAGTCATATATCAATCCGTGTAACTTCATGTAACTCACGAAGCCAGAGTAGTCAGTGAAGAGCCTCCTCCCTGTTATTCCTCTTCTCACACACTCTGCTGTAACTCGAAAAGTGTGCCAGCCAGCAGCAGCTCCCGGGACCTGCGGCTCTCACCTCCCAGCAAGCACTTTGTATGCCGATCCTCCCGTCATCAGTTGGCACGACGCGGTCGGGAGGCCCGCACAGCTTCCCGAGCGCATGTGGCAGCGGGAAGGGAATTTAGCCGTCCCTTCTGGCATAGCGAAATGGAAAACTTTTTTTTATAAGATTGCTGCAAGGAAAACTTTTTTTTGATAAGATAAGATTGCTGCAAATTGGGGTCATTTTGCCGAGGCACACCTGGGGACTCTTCACGGCACCCCTGTGTGCCGCGGCAAACTGGTTGAGAAACCCTGTCCTAGAGTAACTGCCTGTAATCTCCTTCATGCTCTGGGAGACACAGCAAACCTTCTGGCAATGGCATGTATTGATGTGCCTTCCTGGAGGAGTTGGACTGCCTGTGCAACCTCTATAGGGTCCAGGTCTCGCCTCATGTTACCAGTAGTGAAAAAAAGTAAAAAACAGTCAGAAAAGATGAGTAGGGAAAAAAAAAAGTCAGTGGCCTCCACCTGTACCACCATTCCTGTTTTGGAAGTCATCTCATTGTTGCCCATCTAGTGCACTTGTTGTTAACGTCATCAAAACCAAAGCAGCTGAAATTGATTAACAGCCCCGTCTGCTACTTAAATGTCAAGATCAATATCCCAGGAGTTTATTTGACTTAATGCTATGCTCTGATTAAAAGTGTTCCTTTAACTTTTTTTTGAGCAGTGTATATACACTATATTAAGCATGGATGAGCGAGTTTGGGGTGGAGGAACTTGACTGGCCTGCACGGAATCCTGACCTCAACCTGATAGAACACCTTTGGGATGAATAAGAGCAGAGACTGCGAGCCAGGCCTTCTTTCCAACATCAGTGCCTGACCTCACAAATGCGCTTCTGAACATTCCCATTGACACACTCCTAAACCTTGTGGACAGCCTTCCCAGAAAAGTTGAAGCTGTTATAGCTGCAAAGGCCAACTCAATAATGAACCCTATGGACTAATGGCTGGAATACACGGGCCGAATATCGCCCGATCATTCGACCACCGACTTATGAAAAAGTGTTCCTTAGTCGAAAACGTTGCAAACATACACAGGCCGAATATCGCCCGACCGTTTGACCGCCGACCATCGAAACAGTGCATGCGTGATGATGTTCTACAGATTTTAAATGAACGACCTTAACACCAACGTATAGAATATCGTTCGTTCGCAAACGAGACTAAAGAATTTTTCATATTTTCAAACGGGATTTTTCGTTCACAATATCGATATCGGTCACTGATGGCTGGGCATTAACGTGTAGAATATCGGTCGATCCTTCGCTGAACGGAAATTTTCGGCCGATTTTCTTATCGTGTATTCCGGCCATAAGACTGGGATGCCATTAAAGTTTATGTGCGTGTAAAGGCAGGTGTCCCAATACTTTTAACAATATAGTAATTTTTTTTTCTTGGGGGGGGGGGGGGTACATTTTAGTTTTTTTTTTTACTTTCAATAAATGTACAAGGAGACTGCCCTATTGCCTTATTACATAAAGTATACACAGGGGTTGATTTACTAAAACTGGAGAGTGCAAAGTCTGGTGCAGCTGTGCATGATAACCAATCAGCTTCTAATTTCAGCTTGTTTAAAACGGAGTTCCACCCTGAAATGTTTTTTTTCACTGTCCGCTTGCTTTAATTTACCTGAAAAAGAATTGGATAATTAAAATGAAAATATCCTTCCTCTTCCTCCCTCTGCGGCTGCGGCCCACGCCGTCACTTCCTCCTTGCATTGACTCCTGGGAGATAAGCGTCATCGATCCCAGGAGTCAATGCACCTGCACCGGCCCTGCTCGTCACTGCCAGTGCAGGCGCGTCATCCCTGCACAGCTTCTGGGCAGCAGGGAATGACGCGCCTGCACTGGCAGTGACGAGCAGGGCATTCTGGGACTCCGACATCAACGAAGAGGACACACCTGAGATGGTAGCGCTGGACAAGACATTTTCAAGGCAAGTATTTCTTCTAAAAGGTAAGTGAAACAGAGGACAGTTCAGAGGCTATCGTTGCTTAAATGCACTAGCTCTGACTGTTCCAGGGGTATTTTTATAAAAAAAAAAAAAAGTTCCAGGGTGGAACTCCGCTTTAACCCCTCCTGGACCGAGCCCATTTCTGACACATGATGTTTACAAGTTAAAATCTTTATTTTTTGCTAGAAAATTACTTAGAACCCCCAAACATTATATATATATATATATATATATATATATATATATATATACATATATATACACACACACACACATATATATATATATATATATATATATATATATATATATATATATATATCTTTTTTTTTTTTTTTTAAGCAGGGAATAAAATGGCGGTCATTGCATTATTTTTTTGTCACGCGGTATTTGCGTAGCGGTCTTTCAAACACCATTTTTTGGGGGAAAATACATTTCACTGCATTTAAAAAAACTAAACAGTATAGTTAGCCCATTTTTTTTTTGTATATGGTGAAAGATGATGTCATGCTGAGTAAATAGATACCTAACATGTTACGGTTTAAAATTGCACACACCCCTGGAATGGCGACAAACTACTGTCAATAAAAATCTCCATAGGCGACACTTTAAACATTTTTAACGGTTACCAATTTAGAGTTACAGAGTAGCTCTTTTTTATTGCTCTCGCTCTGGCGATCGCGGTGATACCTTACATGTGTGGTTTGAACAGCGCTTTTACTTGCGGGTGCGACTTCCGTATATGTTTTCTTTCATGCGTGAGCTCATGGCGACGGGGGCACTTTAAATTTTTTTTCCCCCCTATTTATTTTATTTTATGAATTTAGCACAGTTTTTAAAAAAAAAAAAGAAAATAATCTGATCTCTTTTATTGCTGTCACAAGCAATGTAAACATCCCTTGTGACAGCAGCAGGCAGTGACAGGTACTCTTTATGGAAGGATCAGGGGTCTAAAACTGCATTCTTGAATACTGTCACTTTTTTAAATTCGGCGCCTTTAGCCGTCGAGTAACCCAGGCGTGACGTCATGAACGCCGCTTCCAGGTTACATCATCGGAGACCTGATCGAAGCTGAATCCGGCTTCGTTCAGGTCTCCAACCAGCCGGAGGTGGCGGCTGGTTTCTCACGTCTCCCGGTGGGACAGGAGACCTGGACAGAGCCACAGAAGGCGGCGGGAGGGAGGACGTCCCCTCCTACTCTCTGGGGTAAGGACCAAGCATCCCGAGCCGCATCGGCCATTACCGCCTGAAAGCCAACTGCCGGTGTTCTGTCAGAATACCATACCCTATCAGAATTCCATACCTCCATCAATTCCGGTTGCGGATCAGCTGTGGCTTCGTCATGAATCAGCTGTAGCCACGTCACATGTCCTACTGTGCATGCGCAGAATAGGTAGGGCATTTTGATAACATCGTAAGGGGTCAGGCAAAAGACCTAGTGTGCATGTGCCGGCGCATGCGCACCAACGGGTCGGTCAGCAGGATCTCTGATAACAAACATCCATCTGATCTCCATGGCCCATACTGCGCCGAGCCGACACTGCACCAAGCCGACAATCCGATCTCCATGCCCCACACTGCGCCGACCCGACAATGAGACAGTGGGGGTGCGCG
Source organism: Pelophylax lessonae (assembly GCF_965119305.1). Lineage (NCBI taxonomy): Eukaryota > Metazoa > Chordata > Amphibia > Anura > Ranidae > Pelophylax > Pelophylax lessonae. Next base: position 211,933,270 of record NC_138773.1, read on the forward strand.
TGTGAGTAGGGAATAGGATTGCCTCATTGTCGGCTCGGCGCAGTGTATGCCATGGAGATCGGATGGATGTTTGTTATAAAAGATTTCGCTGCCCGCTCATGCGCAGTAGGACTTTTGCCTCACCCCTTACGATGTTATCAAAATTCCCTACCTATTCTGCGAAGCGCAGTAGGACTTGTGACGTGGCTACAGCTGGTGCATGACGAACCTGCACCGGAAATTACGTAGGTAGGGAAATCTGATGGGGTAGGAAAATCTGATAGAACACCGGCTCTAAAAAATTGTACTGGGATGATGCCTCTATCTTCAGGCATCACCCCAGTACAACCACTTCTTGCAGATCATGTAGATCTACGTGAGTTTGCAGGAAGTAGTTAACTAAGCTTTGACAAAAAAAACCTGGAAGCTGATTGGTTTCTACACAGAGCTGCACAGATTTTCTACTCTATTCCACTATATTCCAGTTTTAGTAAAACAACCACATGGTGAGCTTTAAAGTGGATCTTCTCTGCATCTGAACACCACAAACACTATTTAATTCATTTTTAATATTCAAAATAATCTCACCTATCCATCCTTGTCTCCATGTTTTATTTTGTTGAGAAATTACTTTGAAAAACAACCTCCTAGCATTTCTGGCCGTGGCCATTTTGAGTAACGGCAAAATATTCATGTAGCATTTACTTCCTGGAATCCATCTGCCCTTAGCTCAAGCATGGCTGCAGGAGAGTGTACTAAGGCTGGCCATACATTATACAATTTTCTTACAATTTTCTGTACAATTTTCTTGAAATTTACCTTCAACTACGTAGTACAAAGGCCTGCCTAATTGGCTACAACTGAAAGTGTTGTTTAGTTTTGACTTCATATCATGTGGTTTTTGGTAAATCCAACAGAAAATTGTACAAGAAAATTGTACAAGAAAATTGAACAAGAAAATTGAACAAGAAAATTGAACATGTATGGGCAGCCTTAGCTGGGAAAACCCCTTCTCCTCTCCCCCCCCCCCCTCCTGAAGACTCCTGGGTTACTTCAAATGTAACCCAGTTGTTGACCTTCCTGAAGACTCCCGGGATGTATGACATCATTTGCCTAGGCAAGAAACCAGGAAGTAATTGAAGAAACATAAAAAAAAAAAAAAAAAAAGTTTAAAACAAGTAAACATGATATACTTGCCTATCTATTTACTAATGCTAGCAGCATGAGGATTAAAAAAATATTCAATGTTGATTGGAAGAGTGAAGTTCCACTTTAAGTTCAGCATATTAGATAGGTTTTACAGTTCTTTTAATAAACTGTACATTTGCGCACAACCCAAAACTCTTGTTGCTGAAGTCATGGCAACATATAAATGATTACTCTTCTCCCAAGTGCATACAAACCAATGTGCAAGAATGAGGCCTTGTGCAAACATCCTTAGTGGGCCAGCCCAAAGAAGGGAGAAGTCGGTCACAAGTGATGTGTACATACCTAAAGTGTTTTTTTTAGCATGGTGTGGATGGAGCCATGGTATTTGGGAATTATAATTGAGGCAAGTAACCATATGAGTTTGGTGGTGAATCAAAGGTGCAGAGGGCAGAGGTGGGGGATCCAATTTAAATAAAATTGTTGCCAGCACTTTAATACAGTACTGTTATTATCAAATAATAGCTAATTTATTATTGAAATAAATATATTAATCAGCTTCAAGCAGTTCTGAATCTTGTAGGGTATTGTGGCAAGCGATAGCAAACAAGACTGGGATGTTCAACTCATGTTAGTTTGTTTGTAGCCCCCATCCCTGCAAATAAGCAGTCTGTTTCTATTGACTGGGAATTTGCACCATTAAAAAAAAATTGGTAAAAACTAAAAATTAAGAGCCTGAGGCATTTTGCAGCAAATATTCTTTATGATGCTTCTTTATGTCCTAAATGAGAGGATCTAATTTGTGAGTGATGAGGCAATGATTCTGTCAATCTGGCTCCCATAAAAACTTATGGGCAATACAAAAGTTCAACACAATAGATTTTAGAAAGCGCTTTGTGAAGAAGTGAGGCAGTATTGCTAGTTTAGTTTGGAAGGGGAAGAGGAAAGAAACAAACTGTTCATGTATAGACCTTTCATTTTCGGTAGCATAATGATGGTCAATATTTAAAAGATATGGGTATCTTTCTGTCCATTTACCCTTACTTACATAGTGCCCATATGTGCTTCAAAATGCAGTACATTATTACCAGTAACGGCTGAAACTCTAGTTCTCAAAAGCTTTCCTACACATAGGTGTCCTTTTATGAAACGGAGATGAGCAGTGATCCTGCTGATCACAGCTCATTTCCGATCATTCTCAGTTTATGAAACAGAAATGATCGGGGGAGAACATGTTCTCCGCTGATCATCTCTTCACACGGGAATCTGTCATTGACAGACACAGAAACAGCCAGACTATGAAGCTGTGATCCCCGCACTTCACTGGCAATCTGGGTCAGAATTCACACTCCCGGGTTCACCAGCTTGGAGCTTGTGAAGCGGGGAGTGAAGACAGAATCGGGGGAGAACTGAGGGGGAAAAAGGAAGATTATGGACTTCCTTCTTCCTCGTTCAGACCCCCCAACACAGTAATCATGTCCCCCTGCCATATTTATGTATATATATACATGTATATATATACACACATACATGTAAATATCTATTTAATGTGTATATATATATACAATGTATGTGTGTGTGTATTCAGTGTATATATTGTGACAGGAAGTCAGGAAAATCTATGGGTGTTGTCACTGACGGGAGATATATTTCTGCTTGGTTTAGACAATTCACTAATTGCTATCAGGTGTCGGCTGCAGAGGTAGGCAGGAAGGTGTACGGAAGTTGAGAACACTTTCAGCTGTTCAGAATGAGGCAATTAAGATCTCTATAACTGGTCCAAAGGGAGTCTATTGATTGCTGTCTCCTGAGGCTGTGTAAGCTGGGGAGAGCAGTCAGATGAGAGACTTCTAAAGGTGAGGTGTTGAATTTTTTCTGTGTAAAGAAAACACAAATGGACATTTGAGTGTCTGCTGTAGAACCAGCAGGGTCTGCCCAAAGAGTAGGTTGGGAAGACTCCTTAGATAGGTTCCGGTGTGTGAGAAGGTAGACGCCCACAGTGGCCAGGATTTATTTTGTGTTTTATTTTATTTTGATGTTTTTGCTGCATGCACTGTTTTGAAGAAATTGGAAGAATAAACCATAAACTGTTGTTTTCAACCACTCCTCGGCTATCTCCCTGTGTGACGAACCCCCCCAAAAGGGGTTATCCACACCCGCTACCGAGCTAATCCCTCACATATGGTGGAGTGCCGCGGGCAGTTAAAGTAAACCCAAAAAAATGGAGGAAATACTGAAACAACTGATTATATCGAATGCAGCCCAACAGCAGGCAAATGCAGCTCAACAGCAGGCAAATGCGGATTTTCAGCGGAGCTTTGCAGCTCAACAACAAGCTCACCGAGAGGCCATTGAAGGCGTGGAACAGAGACACCAGCAGCAAATGGAGGCCATTGTGAAACAGCTTCAGAGACAGCAGACCGAGGTTGGGAGTCAGGCCAGTAACATACCGACTTTTCGGGTAAACCACTTATTGCCAAAGATGACTACAGATGAGGACCCTGAGATGTTTCTGACCACGTTTGAAAGAACAGCGGAGAAAGAGAGTTGGCCTAAAGAACAGTGGGCTGGACTAGTGGCCCCCCTATTAGCTGGAGAAGCCCAAAAGGCATATTTTGACTTGGAACTTGCAGATGCAAAAAACTATGATCGATTAAAAGTGGAAATATTGGCACGTTTTGGGGTAACCTTGGATGTCCGTGCTCAGCGGGTCCACAATTGGAGTTATCAGCTGAAGAAACCACCCCGGTCGCAGATGTATGACCTCATCCATTTGGCTAAGAAATGGCTGCAGCCAGAAATTCTGTCCGGACCAGAAATTTTGGAGCGAGTAGTCATGGACAAATTTCTTAGGTCTCTTCCTAACACCCTGCAGAAATGGGTAAGCCATGGTGGTCCGGAAACCGCAGACAAATTAGTAGACCTGGTCGAAAGGTACCTAACAACTGAGAATTTGACCTCTTTTTCCAGAGATGCACAGACTTTTCACCCCAAGACCAGACCCTCCCCACCTATAAGTAAGACTGCGTCAGGGGATGGGGGTGGAGAGAGGATCCAAAGAGCAACTCGAGGTGTTAGTAGGACTACTACTAATGTTTGGCGAGAGCGACCTGGAAGACCCATCCCACAGGAGAGGACTGGAAGGTTGATTTGTTACCGTTGCCGGGAAGAGGGACATGTAGCAGCAGTTTGCCCAGCGGTTTGCCCAGTGGATGATGAACCCATGCATTGTGACTTTCTGACAGAGAGACGACAGTTTTTTTTTGCAACCACATACACTGCAGTAAAGGGGAATGAGAAACCTTTATATAGAATGTGTTTAGATGGTAAAGATGTTGTGGTATTGTTGGATTCAGGTAGCCTGGTTACCTTAGTGAGAAGTGATCTAGTGGTGAAAAAAAACGTACATCCTAGGAAAATGGCGGTAGTTTGTGTACATGGGGACACTCGAGAATATCCGGTGACTACAGTTTCCTTTGAAACCTCCCTCGGTAACTTGTGTCACCAAGTGGGTTTAGTTCCCAAACTGCCACATGACGCCATTGTGGGAAGGGATTTCCCAAAATTCTGGGAACTCTGGGATTGCCCAGATTCCCCAGTAGGTGGTTCTTCTGAGCCTGAACCATCTACTCCAGAATCCTCTAACTGTGAGGATTATCCTGAGTTTCCGTGCTCAGTCTTAGCCGGGGAAACACCAGTCCCTAGGGAGGAGCCTGCTACCTCAGAAGAGGAACAGCGGCCGTTAGGGTTGGATGACCTTAAAGTGCACCGAGAAAATTTTATCACTGAGCAATTGAGGGACCCCACATTGCTAAGAGCCCGGGAGAATGTAGTGAAGATAGATGGGGAGCTAGTTAACCCTGACGAGAGGATTGCCCTCCCTTACTTCATTATTGAGAGGGACCTCTTATATCGAGTGTCACAGAGGATAGAGGACACTGTTGAGCAACTGGTAGTGCCTAAACCGTACCGCAAGATGGTTTTGGAACTGGCCCATGGGCACATTCTTGGGGGACATTTGGGAGCAGAAAAAACCCGGGAGAGAATCACCCAGAGGTTTTATTGGCCTGGGATCACTAAGGAAGTGGAATTGTACTGCTCTTCCTGTCCAGTGTGTCAGATTAATGCACCCATGCCCCATTTCCGTAGTCCTTTGGTACCCCTGCCCATTATCGAGGTTCCTTTTGAGAGGATCGCCATGGATTTGGTTGGGCCCTTACTGAAGTCCACAAGAGGGCACCAGCACATCTTGGTGATAATGGATTATGCCACCCGTTACCCAGAAGCGATTCCTCTCCGAAATACCTCTGCTAAAACCATAGCCAAGGAGTTATTTCAAGTTGTCACCCGGGTGGGTCTACCTAAGGAAATCCTAACTGACCAGGGCACCCCGTTTATGTCCAGGGTGACAAGAGAACTTTGTAAACTCCTGAAAGTGACCCAGTTACGTACCTCAGTATATCACCCTCAAACAGATGGGTTAGTGGAGAGGTTTAATAAAACGTTAAAACAAATGTTGAGGAAGGTGGTGGATAAAGACGGAAAGAATTGGGATTATCTGCTCCCTTATCTGATGTTTGCCATAAGAGAGGTTCCCCAATCATCCACAGGGTTCTCTCCGTTTGAGTTGCTGTATGGGAGGCACCCCCGGGGCCTACTTGACATTGCCAGGGAAACATGGGAGAGTGAGAGTTCCCCTCATCGAAGTGTGATTGAGCATGTTGCCCAAATGCAAGATAGAATTGCCCAAGTGATGCCGATTGTGAAGGCACATTTAGCCCAAGCCCAGTTGGCTCAACAAAGGATTTACAATCGTGGGGCCCAGGTCCGTTCTTTTGCACCTGGTGATAGGGTGTTGGTGTTGGTCCCCACGGTCGAAAGTAAATTCCTAGCCAAATGGCAGGGGCCCTATGAAGTATTGGAGAAAATAGGGATGGTGAATTATAAAATTAGCCAACCAGGAAGACGAAAACCTGAGCAGCTCTATCACGTGAACTTGTTAAAACCATGGAAGGATAGAGAGTCCTTGGTCGCTGAGACTACCCGAGTTTCTGCTGCAGTTCACCTGGCTGTCCCTGAAGTTGGGATAGCAGAGACTCTGTCCAAACTTCAGAAACAGGAGGTTAAAGAATTTGTGCTCCGTAATAGGGAGAAGTTTTCAGACCTGCCAGGTTGGGTCTCGGGAGTTAAACATGACATTATCACCACCCCAGGGGATAAGGTCAAGTTAAAGCCTTATAGAATTCCAGAAGCCCGGCGAGATGCCATTCGCCAGGAAGTAAAAAAAATGCTTGAGTTGGGGGTGATAGAAGAGTCAAATAGTGATTGGTCCAGTCCCATTGTCTTAGTGCCCAAACCAGATGGAAGTTGGCGGTTTTGTAATGATTTTCGCCGCCTGAATAAAATCACTAAGTTTGACACCTATCCTATGCCCCGCATAGATGAACTAATTGATCGCCTAGGCACTGCCCGGTACATGACCACGTTAGACCTTACCAAGGGTTATTGGCAAATTCCTCTCTCGGGGTCGGCCAGGGAAAAAACAGCATTTGTAACTCCAGACGGATCTTTCCAATATCGGAGGATGCCTTTTGGGTTACAGAATGCTCCTGCCACATTCCAACGCACCATGGATAAGACCCTTCGGCCTCATCTAGCCTATGCTGCTGCATACCTCGATGACGTGGTCATTCACAGTGAGGATTGGGACTCACACTTACCAAAAGTTCAGGCTGTGTTGGATTCCATCTGGAAAGCTGGGTTTACAGCCAATCCAAAAAAATGTACCATTGGGCTAGAAGAGGCGAAGTATCTGGGGTATACCATTGGTAGAGGTCTAATCAAGCCCCAAATAAACAAAGTTGAAGCTATTAAGGATTGGCCACGTCCCACCAGCAAGAAACAGGTTCGTGCATTTTTGGGGATTGCAGGTTATTATCGCCGTTTTATTCCCCATTTTGCCTCACAGGCTGCTTCCCTGACCAATCTGACCAAAGGGAAGGAGTCTGTCATGATCAAATGGACTCCCGAGGCAGAAACAGCTTTTCAGGCTTTAAAACAGGCCTTATGTAGCCAGCCAGTTTTAAAGTCGCCTGATTTTTCACGAGACTTTGTGGTCCAGACAGATGCATCAAATGTGGGTTTAGGAGCTGTACTGTCCCAGATTATCAATGGGGAAGAACACCCTGTTATGTACCTCAGCCGAAAGTTGAAGGCCCATGAAGAGAATTATGCCACCATTGAGAAAGAGTGTTTGGCGGTGAAATGGGCCTTGGATTCTCTCCGATACTACCTCCTGGGTAGACAGTTTGAACTGGTGACGGATCACGCCCCATTGAAGTGGATGGCACAGAACAAGGAGACCAATAGGAGAATAAATAGGTGGTTTCTGGCCCTTCAGGAATTTAGTTTTGTGGTAACGCATCGCCCCGGTGTTCAAATGGGGAATGCAGATGGTTTGTCCCGTGCACATGCGTGCCTGTCAACCTGTGTCCCAACCCTAGGGTTGAAACAAGAGGGGGGGGTATGTGACAGGAAGTCAGGAAAATCTATGGGTGTTGTCACTGACGGGAGATATATTTCTGCTTGGTTTAGACAATTCACTAATTGCTATCAGGTGTCGGCTGCAGAGGTAGGCAGGAAGGTGTACGGAAGTTGAGAACACTTTCAGCTGTTCAGAATGAGGCAATTAAGATCTCTATAACTGGTCCAAAGGGAGTCTATTGATTGCTGTCTCCTGAGGCTGTGTAAGCTGGGGAGAGCAGTCAGATGAGAGACTTCTAAAGGTGAGGTGTTGAATTTTTTCTGTGTAAAGAAAACACAAATGGACATTTGAGTGTCTGCTGTAGAACCAGCAGGGTCTGCCCAAAGAGTAGGTTGGGAAGACTCCTTAGATAGGTTCCGGTGTGTGAGAAGGTAGACGCCCACAGTGGCCAGGATTTATTTTGTGTTTTATTTTATTTTGATGTTTTTGCTGCATGCACTGTTTTGAAGAAATTGGAAGAATAAACCATAAACTGTTGTTTTCAACCACTCCTCGGCTATCTCCCTGTGTGACGAACCCCCCCAAAAGGGGTTATCCACACCCGCTACCGAGCTAATCCCTCACAATATATATATATATATATATATATATATATATATATATATATGTAAGGGGACTATTATTTATTAACCTCCTGTACTCAGCAGTGATAATTTATCTCTGCTTGTTAAAGCGCGCTAGGGATTTTCATACTACGGTAATCTCGCTTTGTCTCACGAGATTACAGATGCCCCATTGACTTCTACACAGATCTCCGAGAAAACCGTTCTCCTCTGATCACCCTGGGCGAACTGAAGTTCTCCCATTCATAAAAGGGGTGCCAGATGTGATCATTTTCCCCGGAGAACTGTAGAGAAGCCAATGGAGAAAAAAAATTCACCCGTTCATAAAAGGACACCTCAGTGGCTGCATGAAATTCTCAGTGATCGTTCATGGAAGTGAAGCCTTGATGAAGACAGAGGGCTCGGGCCATTAATTCCTTTAAGCATGCAAAGACCAAAACCCCCACTGTATTTTTATTCGGCCAAATAAGAATTATTAGTGGTAGCTATTTTTATAGGGGACCACTGGACAGGAAATCTGTAGCATGTAATAATTAAAAAGTTCCTTCTCACCTCCATCATTTATATAACTAGCAGTTTGTGCTTTTGAGCTTTAATCCTTTCAATACCATGTCCTATTCACATTTTCCATCCAGTTGGTCAGGCCAATTGTTACATTTTTCATGTTTAGCAATAAAACACATAACACAGATTTGAACATTCAGCAAAATGCACTAAAGCCACATATATATATAACACTAAAAGATTGTGTTCATACTAGAAAATGCCAAGAAAATATAGAATATTACACGGTGATGTGTTAATAAAAAAAAAACATACATTTGAACTTGTAGGGGTCAATGTATAATAAATTGCTATGGCAAGGTCTCAAGCATTCGCACAGGTTTCACAAATGATCCCCGTAATCTTTCCTAATATGTTTATTTCCTATGATCATCAGCTTCATCTAGTAGCCATAATTCTGTGTATTTCTGATTAGAGGATTTCACAAAAATACTGCATTATGGCCACTGGATGGAGCTGATAATCATAGGAAATAAACATAATAGGCAAATTACAAGGATTATGCGTCAGCCTTGAGACATTGTGCGGGAATTGCGGGAATCGGGACCCACAGGGGGACCCCCCAAACGCCCATCCACACCATTCACTGCAGAACCCAGGGCCCCCGCCCCGCACGGTCGCTCGAGGGTCACGGACAGCGCACTCCCCCCGCCTCCCATGCGGCCTGCACACTAGGCCCCAGCCTCAGGTAGGCCCAAACCATCCCCCACGTGGGAGTGGGGTAGGGGTGGTGGTGGCTGAGGAGGGGGGGTCACAACAGGACAGAGGGAAACCCAGGAGCGTGAGGGGCCAATCATCCCAGGAAGAGAGCCCGCGTCCACCCCAAAATCCGCTAGGGAAGGGGGGGAACGTTTACTCACCACACCGGGAACACAGGCGGGCGCCATCTCCTGACAGGACCCCATGCCACTGGAGTTGGGGGGCTGTCAGCCAAATAGGAACACTGCGACATAAGCCTAGACCCTGTCGCGTGCGTCCTGGTGAGATGGTTAACTCGCGGGGCCAGTCCCCGTCCAGTGGGACTATGTCGCGGCCGACCCAGAGTGGAGCTACGGTCTGCACGCGCTCGCTGGCCAGACTGGGGTCCAGTCTGTCGCCCATTCCGGCACAATTGCTTGAAGATCTCACAGGAAAAAAAGTTCCGGAGAAAAAAAGGCTAGCTAAAAAATCTTCATAAAAAAAATACTTTATATGCCAGGATCAGAGATCCCAGCAAGGTACTAGTTCCTTACTCCTGACTAGGCAGATTAAAACTGACATCCTATGCAGGAAGAGAGAGGGTGTACCCTCCGGGACTGCCCATAGGCATAGCCAGAACTTTTTTCTGCCTAGTGTCCTACTCCTGTAAGGGGCAGTAATACCCTACTGATATGGATCAAAGAGAACTGCGTTCGTCAATGAACGATAAAGAAATGTTTATTTTTTTCTGTTATTGTTCCTGTCCTGGAGACAAAGTTGTGTCTTCAAATTTCCTTTGAGGACACACATACAGAAAAAAGTCATCCCCACCTTGCAAATATTTTTTTTTTTGTTGACATTGCCTCCCTATTAGAGAGATTGTATCTCACTTCTTGCCATGGTGTTACTGCTATCACTTGGACAAGAAGCGTGAAAAGGACTGTCAAATTAGGCTAAAGGCCATAGGTAAAATGAAAAACTGACAGGAATTCGAGCTATTCCCTACAAAAATGTTTTGGCTAAGGATACACTTAAAATTATGTGTATCTGAGAAAGAATAAAAAATAAAGGTATATACAGTGGGTACGGAAAGTATTCAGACCCCCTTAAATTTTTCACTCTCTGTTATATTGCAGCCATTTGCTAAAATCATTTAAGTTCATTCTTCTTCCTCATGAATGTACACATAGCACCCCATACTGACAGAAAAACACAGAATTGTTGACATTGTTGCAGATTTATTAAAAAAGAAAAACTGAAATATCACATGATCCTAAGTATTCAGACCCTTTGCTCAGTATTTAGTAGAAGCCCCCTTTTGATCTAATACAGCCAGGAGTCTTTTTGGGAAAGATGCAACAAGTCTTTCACACCTGGATTTGGGGATCCTCTGCCATTCCTCCTTGCAGATCCTCTCCAGTTCTGTCAGGTTGGATGGTAAACGTTGGTGGACAGCCATTTTTAGGTCTCTCCAGAGATGCTCAATTGGGTTTAAGTCAGGGCTCTGGCTGGGCCATTCAAGAACAGTCACGGAGTTGTTGTGAAGCCACTCCTTCGTTATTTTAGCTGTGTGCTTAGGGTCATTGTCTTGTTGGAAGGTAAACCTTCGGCCCAGTCTGAGGTCCAGAGCACTCTGGAGAAGGTTTTTGTCCAGGATATCCCTGTACTTGGCCGCATTCATCTTTCCCTTGATTGCAACCAGTCGTCCTGTCCCTGCAGCTGAAAAACACCCCCACAGCATGATGCTACCACCACCATGCTTCACTGTTGGGACTGTATTGGACAGGTGATGAGCAGTGCCTGGTTTTCTCCACACATACCGCTTATAATTAAGGCCAAAAAGTTCTATTTTGGTCTCATCAGACCAGAGAATCTTATTTCTCACCATCTTGGAGTCCTTCAGGTGTTTTTTAGCAAACTCCATGCGGCTTTCATGTGTCTTACACTGAGGAGAGGCTTCCGTCGGGCCACTCTGCCATAAAGCCCCGACTGGTGAAGGGAGGGGATCATGCTCTGCTTCAGTATGTCACAGTACATGTTGGCATTCATGGTTCCCTCAATGAACTGTAGATCCTCAGTGCTGGCAGCACTCATGCAGCCTCAGACCATGACACTCCCACCACCATGCTTGACTGTAGGCACGACACACCTGTCTTTGTACTCCTCACCTGGTTGCAACCACACACGCTTAACACCATCTGAACCAAATAAGTTTATCTTGGTCTCGTCAAACCACAGGACATGGTTCCAGTAATCCATGTCCTTAGTCTGCTTGTCTTCAGCAAACTGCAGGCTTTCTTGTACATCATCTTTAGAAGAGGCTTGCTTATGGGACGACAGCCACGCAGACCAATTTGATGCAGTGTGCGGCGTATGGTCTGAACACTAACTCCCCACCCCTTCAACCTCTGCAGCAATGCTGGCAGCACTCATACATCTATTTTCCAAAGACAACCTCTGGAGGTGCCATGCTGAACCTGCAGTGACTAGTATAGGAGAGTGAGAGCGAAAACACCAAATTTAACACACCTGCTCCCCATTCCCACCTGAGACCTTGTAACACTAACGAGTCACATGACACCGGGGAGGGAAAATGGCTAATTGGACCCAATTTGGACATTTTCACTTCTGGGTGTATTCACTTTTGTTGCCAGCTGTTTAGACATTAATGGCTGTGTGTTGAATTATTTTGAGGGGACAGCAAATGTACAATGTTACAAGCTGTACACTCATTACTTTACATTGTAGCAAAGTGTCATTTCTTCAGTGTTGTCGCATGAAAAGATATAATAAAAATAATTACAAAAATGTGAGGGGTGTACTCACTTTTGAGAGATACTGTATATATATATATATATATATATATATATATATATATATATATATATATAAAAATCTATACAGAATATCTATCTGTTGTAGTCTGGATTAAATACCCACCAACCACCGAAATGGTGGGTTTGTTTATAACTATGCTTATAACTATGTTTTACTTCTGTCCTACTTCCTTATACCTGTATCAGTTATTAAATATGTGCACTGTAAAAGATTTATATTTAATCGTATTTGTATGACAAAATGGATAGTGCATTGTCTCTGTGTCTATGTCGTGCTGGTCAACCCCACTGGATGGCGCTGCTTTCTCCATGGGCGGGCATATGCGCTTCACAGAGGGGATACTTCCTGCTTGGTGTCCTCTCTGTATTGGGAAGGATCGGCAATATCCGGCACGTCTTTGATTGGCCGGGACCCGGTCACTCCCCTGAGCCAGTCATTTCCGGAATCGGGGGACGAGCTTTTGGAGCGCACGCACCGCCGTCACGGGGCGGATGACGCTGCGGCCCCGGAAGAGACGGCGGGGCCGGCGCAGTGCATTGTGGGACCGAAGAGGACGGAAGAGGACGCAGAAGAGGATCGCGCTGGCTTCAAGCTGCCCACACCTGAGATGGCAGCGCTAGAGAAGAAATTTTAAAAGTGAGTATTTCTTCTTGCAGGTAAGTGCGAACCGGGACAGATCAGAGGCTATCCATTGTGGAATGTACTAGCCCTGACTGTCCCGGGGGTATTTTCATTGAAATTTTTTTTTTGTGCCCGGAACTCCGCTTTAATAAACGAGCACCGGAGTGTTTCAGTGATTTCTCGTACTGTATTCTCACAATGTCTCACGAGATTACAGGCAGCCTGTTCACTTTTACATGGATCTTCACCGTTTTCAGAGGAAATACTTCTCTGTTCTCCCTGTGAGAACTGAAGTTCTCTGCTTAATAAACAGGGTGCCAGAGAAGATAATTTTCCTCTGAGAACTGCCGAGAAGTAAACTGAGAAAAAAATTCTCAGTTTCATAAACGTACACCTTGGGACCAGTCAACACAGAGAATCACACATGAATGCACTGTGCATTCCGGTGCGATTCACATGCAGTTCTGTGCAGTGCAATTTCAGCCCATTTATTTTGAATAAGCTAAAAACAAATCGCACCGTACCAATAGTAATGCATGCACCACTTTTGGAAATTCACTGTATCCGAGTCACATGGTACTTCTGTACCATGTGATCCAGTGCAGGCAAATGCACTGTATTTGCAACCTGCGTTTGGTGTATCATTAACTTAATATTGACATCCACTGCAGATCACAACTGCAGTGTGTTTTAAACGCGTTGCGGGGAACTAACATGGAATGCGGCTTTCCCGCACCGCATTCTGGTGTGAACTAGGCCTAAAACAGTAATAAAAAATATTGCAACGACTATATTTTATTCTCCAGAGTCTTTGCTAAAAAATATATATAGTGTTTGGGGGTTCTAAGAAATTTTCCAACAAAAATACTGATTTTTAACTTTTAAACAACATGTATCAGAAATAGGCTTGGTCCTTAAAGAGGAGTTCCTGCTCCACAGGGAAAAAAAATTAAAGCCAGCAGCTACAAATACTTTTTTTATTTAAATATTACAACTTATCTGTCCAGGGTTCCCGCGATGTTGGAACCCGAAGCCAATTTTCGTATTGGCTCTTGGGTGCTGCCTCCACCATTCAGGGTAAGGGAACATTTCGGCTTCACAGCTGGTTGCCTACTGCGCATGCGCGCTGCACTTTCTAATTGGCCTGGCGGCGGAGGAAGGAGGGGGGCCAAACTTCCGAGGGACAGCGCCGCGGCACTGTCCCCTGTAAGTGGGGAGGGGTACCTGTCAAAAACAGGTACCCATTCCCCCCTCCCCCCTGAAAGGTGCCAAATGTGGCACCAGAGGGGGGGGAGCATTTAAAGCAGGGTGATTATTGTCCCTCAGCACCCAGATGCTTCTCAAAGATAGGTTTCCCTTTCACTGGGTCCAGTGCTCGATCAAATATCTAGGGGTACAGATCCCAACACAACTTAGCAAATTTAAACTACCTACCTATCCTAACAGCTAGCCAACACAGATTCTGGAGCTGGTCAACCATAAAACACAAACAAAAATTCTCCTGCGCTTGGGTGGTATGTAATGAAGGATAAGGATTCTTGTATGTTCTTGGTATTCACCACTCTAGGTCTTGCTGCCCCCTCAGGACCAAGGGTATCCAAAATATAATGAAAAACAACAACAAAAGAAGGGTGCACATTACCACTAAGAAGGTTTATTGTAATCCAAAGACAACACACATTATACTCACAAACGTGTGATGATAAAGGACATAAAGGACAATAAAACCGGTCATCTCTCAAATGCACGAGGTCGGTGCCCCCTTTTTTTATTGTTGTTTTCAACCCTAAAACACTCCTGGCTAGGAAGGATGCCCCTCTTAAAAATGGACATCCTCCCATGGTTTCTTTACATTTTTCAAACCCTACTGACAAACTCTACTGGGTCTGGGTCACCTGTCTATTTTCCACTCAGTAAGATTTCTATTACTCAATACCTCTGGCTCCATTTCCCAACTCGACTGCATTACGACATCTTAGTTAAATGTAAAGTTGATGGGGGAGCAGGCTTGTCTCATTTAGAACTATACCATACAGCGTCAGTTCTTTGTAGAGTCCTATATTTGTTCCCCCATGCCCAATCCAAACTGTGGGTTCGTTTAGAACAAGACATAACAACGCTACCACTATTCTCATTCCCATGGATTCACCCAATCAACTGCCCACCCCCATCAACAATAACACCATTGACAACCTCGCTTTTACACATTTGGTAATTAGCACTTCGAAAAATACAACATCTCCCCCCGTCTTGGCCGAATTACTCCAATCATGGGGAATACAGAGTTCTCACCAGGGATACAGTGCAAATGTTTTTTACCATGGCAAGATTTGAGACCCTCTCCCATCCGACATGCCATTGTTCCTAACAGAGTCAAAGCCCTATGAGAAATTACAACATCATGGACAGTGGTTTCATTATTTTCAGCTTTGACATTTCTATGACAAACTCACAAGGACAGCTTAAAAGGACCCGACCAGATTGGAGGACTTATGTCCCTTCAAAACAGATTTCCCTCACATCATTTCAAAACTTTATAGCATCCTTTCCTTGGATGCTTTCCCCAGTCTTCCTTTCAATGTCCGAGATTGGGAGCGGGAACTGGATCTCTCCCTTCCTTCGAAAGATTGGGATAAAGCCTTTCCCTTTACTTTCAAACTAACTATAGCCTCACAAGCACGGAAGAGAAGTTTCAAAATCCTCACCAGGTGGTACAGAAATCTGGGCCATTGCACAAGATTATTCCATCAATTCCAGACTGATGCTGGAGATGCAGAGAGCCAGGTGGTTTGCATCTCCACTTATGGTGGTCTGGTCCAGGGTCATGCCTTGATCCCTAGATATTGGAAATCAACCACTATCACTACGATTAGGGGATGGGTGGCTTAATTGAACATCAATATGATGGTAGAGGAGCTACTTGCCAATGCTAATGAAAGCTTCATGAACTTCCAGGACTTGTGGTTTGCTTGGCTCAACTTCTCTACCTTCCCTGCACTCCTACCTTTCCTTGGCTAATAATGAGTGACTTTACCTTAGTCTATCGTCCAGCCTGGCCAAACGTTCCTTTGGACACCTCCCCCATCTTCTCCTGCCTCTCCCCTCCCTGATTTCCCTCTCCTTCTGTTTCATCTCTCTCTTCAGCTTGTCCTTTTCTATAAATGGCCTCTCACCGTTGATTTAGACCTGTCATCCGCAGGAAGGCCATAGTACTGGTGTTGCACATGCCTCTCGAAATGCCCATTGAACATTTCGGTGTCTGTCCCAGCTCTCCGATGACAAGCCTGCTCTCCACTCCATAATAAAACTCAACTTGTGGTGGCTTAAGTCAGACACCTGCAGGGTTTGCACTATATTTTTGTATTTCAGTTGTCATTCATTTCTATACTTACATGGATAAAGACACTGTTAATGTATTACTGTCTCTTTGCTACAAAATTAATAACATTTTTTTTCTCAAAAAATAAAATAAAAACATAGTGTACTATATGTATTTGAAGCAAGCATTCAGGGTTCTGCCCCTTATTGTTGGGTGAGCCTGAAAAACTGTATACTCACCATGGCTGTCATATAAAGCCGCCCTTGCAATTCTCTCAACAACTTCTTTATTTCTGGCTTCTGAAATGTTCAGTAGACAGGCCGCTAAAGACATTCCAACTTTTCTTGATGTCATTCTTTTATTCTACAAGGCAAAGGGGATTTTATTGGTCTATATTCTCTCTCAATTCATTACTAAAATAGACAATTGTTGTGTTGTATTTTATCTGAACAAAAATGGAATGTATTGCATGTTACCAGTCCTTGGATATAATGGATGTATTCATTTTATTTTTTCTATAATATTTATTTTATTTTCACCTGGCCATCCTGCCAGTAACATACTTCCATTCCTAGGGAGACAATGCTCACTCACTGTACTGTATCTATGGAGGAATAGCTTTGTCTCTCTAGGTTGTTCACTCCCGATTTGGACTACAATACCATTTCACCTCTATAACATTAGAGGGTGCTCTGTAGGTCACAGAGGTGAACTGGGCAGGGATGATAACACGGTTTGAATTTTTAGTGAAGCCCAGGAAGAGTTACCAGGAAGTTAGGAGCTCACTCGATTTCTGTCAGGATCAACAGAAATCTGATTTATGCACGTATTGAACAGATATATCAAAATATTTTCAAAGCTATATTAAAACAGACACAAATGACCCAATTCACACCAAAATTCAGCAAAAAATTGACAATTCTGTTTTGGAATCAGTTTTTTTTAAGAATTTAAAAAGTATTTTTATAATAGTGTACTGTATTTTTACATCCTAACATGGGAGATTGTGCACACCTCTGCTATTGTGCCTCACCCCCCTTCCATAACACAGTTTAAAGGCAGATGATAGATGGGTGGAGGGTGGAGGGAGCGTTTCGACTTAGAAAAAGTTTCCTGCACTACTTTTGGTGCGACTTGCTTTGACCTCTGTTAAAGAAGTCGTATGAAAGCCATGAAATCGTGCAGAGATGTCGGAGCGAAATTCTCATGACTTTGAAGCCGCAGCAGTGTAAACAAGGGCTAAGGCTTGTTATTTACCTGCAAAAGCCTCCTCTGTGTAGACCTCCAAAAAGGCCTAAAGCTAGCCATTGATGGAGCGATCTTCCATGGTTGCAGGAAAGAAAATCGCTTGATTACTCCATCAACACTGGCTCCTGCGAAGCAATTTTGCTCTGGAGCCTCCAACGCCAGGAAAACACAGTGATTACTTCTAGCGCCTAAAATAGCAATAATCACATGTAAAATCTGACAGACTGCTTGTATCCAAGTTGATCAATCAACTTAATTATATTCAGCCTGCCCATACATAGTTCAAATCTTGGCCAGTCCCTGCTAAACTGGCCAAGATTCGAACTCTCTATGGCCGAACTAAAGACTGTTGGTGGATGCTACCATCTTGAATGTGATGTCATCAGCCCCAACAGACCCAGAGCTGTCACTTACATAGTTACATAGTTAGCGAGGTTGAAAAAAGACACCAGTCCATCCAGCTCAACCTATGATGTGTGTGTGTGCGTGTTTGCTGTTAACCGTACATTGTATACCCCTCTATGTTGTGGTCTTTAAGGTGCCCATCTAATAGTTTTTTGAAACTATCAATGCTCACTGCTGATACCACTGTTTGCCGAAGAGAATTCCACATCCTTACTGCTCTTACTGTCTCTCACTTGAGAGACACTCGACTGAAATTTCATTCGCTCCACACCCGGCAGCTAGTAAAAGCTTATGTAGGAAGTTGAGGGGAGGGGCAGAGAAGCTGGGTCAGCACAGAGAGTAATTTGACACTCCCAGAGGAGGAGAGAGCTATGGTGTGCAAGGAATGCTGAGCTATGGAACTGACTAGACACATTTTCTAGAAAGTTTAAAGGCACATTGCATTGCACAGTTAATGACAAGGTCTCTGTAAGAGCCAATTTCTGTAACAACTACTTTATTGGGGTAAAAATACAGCAAAACACTCACATGGACTGGCACTCAGCCAGTGCAGGCATGGACAGCGATATGGGTGCTACAGCGTGTGCAGGCTCCTCCCCCCGTGAGCCAAACCAGGAGGTGAGCGGCCAGCATTACTATAAATGCACCAAGTCACTTTATGATATTGAAGCACCAGCACTTGGTCACTTGATACCAGCACAGCATAGAAGAAATTACCCACTTTTTATGGACTTTTTGCACCTATTTTAAATTTAAACTTGTGTATGCTTATGTGTGATTAATAGATATATTTATTCGCACAAGCACTTATTGTGACACTAACTATTAATTTATAGTATTCTCATCATTCACGGAATTCGTTTTTTTATCACCTGGATCATTTTATTATCACAGAATTTAAGAGCACTTGCACCTTTCTGTGATACATATTTATAATTATTTATTTATTCACAGATACATTATTTTATTAGATATACACTTTGCTTATATTTATTGTATTTATCCTTTGGCGCTACATACTCTATACTTTCTGGATTGTCTTGGTGTTAGGTGAATACACTTTATGTTGGCAGCCATCGGTCCCCTTATCTGGCTATTAAGCAATTAATTGGGGTTAAAAGTTTTTTATATTGTTCAGCGCTGATTAAAGATTGCAACCTGCTGCAATCTTTTTTTATATATATATATATATATATATATATATATCCTTGCTTTGTTGATATTCCCCTCCCCTCTTCTCCCAATTTCCTTTTTTTTTTTTTTTTGTTCTGTGTTTGTATGTATGGATAATCTTTGTGCAGAGTAATGAACTGTAGTTGTAACTATTTGTTTTGTTTATATGTTTAATAATAAAAGAAAAATTTATTTGTAAAAAGATTGCAACCTGTCCTACTTCAACAGGAACCAGCCAAACCAACCGAGATTCGAACCGTTAATGGGCAGGCGGAATGTACCAAGTTGATTGATCGATCAACTTGGGTACAACCAGCCTGCCAGAAATTGCTTCTGAATATCGCAAGTGGCTGCTATAGCCGCTAGCGATAATTACTGTCTTCTCCTGGCGGGGACGGCTTCCCCTGCCCGCCCCCACACCGGGAGCAGACAACAGTTTGGCAGGAGGGATTCCACTGTTAGCACTGTGTGGTGATGGGGGAATCATGCAAATTTCTTTCCTGCAACCCGTGGAAATTTGCACCGTGTATAGCCTTCTTTTTTTTTTTTTAGCACATACTAACACAGCTTGTTGGTGTGAACTGAAACAATAGGACATAAGGCAAATTACTTGGCTGCGTTAGGCTATGTTGCCAAAAGCATATGATGTGAGTGGGCCCTTAGGTCTTAAAAATGAAAACAGAAATAATTTTAAACAAATAGGAAAAAAGACAAAGGATAAAGCGTGGAGAAAAAAAATCTAGCTAAGGAAACAGGGGAGAGGACGGAGTGAATTAGAGTCATTTAGTTATATTTCATTAATCAGGAGTTTAAGACTTTAAAGAGGAACTTCACTCTTTCAATTAACATTGACTATTTTTAATCCTTACGCTGCTAGCGTTAGTGAATTCATAGGAAAGTACACTGCTCAAAAAAATTAAAGGAACACTTTGAAAACACACATCAGATCTCAATGGGGAAAAGTATCATGCCAGATATCTATACTGATATGGACTGGGTATTGTTAGGAACGAAACAATGCCACATCTTTTGATGGAAATGAAAATTATCAACCCACAGAGGGCTGAATTCAAAGACACCCCAAAAATCAAAGTTGAAAAATTATGCAGCAGGCTAGTCGATTTTGCTGAAATTTAATTGCAGCAACTCAAAATGGTACTCAGTATTTTGTATGGCCCCTACATGCTTGTATGCATGCCTGACAATGCCGGGGCATGCTCCTAATGAGACGACGGATGGTGTCCTGGGGTATTTCCTCCCAGATCTGGGCCAGGGCATCACTGAGCTCCTGAACTGACTTAGGTGCAACCTGCCGGTGTTGGATGGACCGAAACATAATGTCCCAGAGTTCTATTGGATTTAGGTAAGGTGAGTGTGGGGGCCATTCAGTGGCATCAATTCCTTCGTCCTCCAGGAACTGGCTGCATACTCTCACCACATGAGGTGGGGCATTGTCGTGCACCAGGAGGAACCCAGGACCCACTGCACCAGCATAGGGTCTGACAATGGTTTTAAGGATTTCATCCCGATACCTATTGCAGTCAGGGTGCACTGTCTAGCCTGTAGAGGTCTGTGCATCCCTCCATGGATATGCCTCCCCTGACCATCACTGACCCACCACCAAACTGGTCATGCTGAACGATGTTAAAGACAGTATCACGTTCTCCATGGCTTCTCCAGACCCTTTCATAGCTGTCACGTGTGCTCAGGGTAAGCCTGCTCTCATCAGTGAAAAGCAAAGGGTGCCAGTGGCAGACCTTCCACTTCTGGTGTTCAATGGCAAATGCCAAATGAGCTCCACGGTGCCGGGCAGTAAGCACAGGGCCCACTAGAGGACGTCAGGCTCTCAGGCCACCTTCATGAAGTCTGTTTCGGATTGTTTGTTAAGAAGACATTCACACCAGTGGACTGCTGGAGGTAATTTTGTAGGGCTCTGACAGTGCTCATCCTGTTCCTCCTTGCACAAAGTAGCAGATACCGGTCCTGCTGATGGGTTAAGGACTTTCTTTGGACCTTTCCAGCTCTCCTAGAGTAACTGCCTGTCTCCTGAAATCTCCTCCATGCTCTTGAGATTTTACTGGGAGACGCAGCAAACCTTATGGCAATGGCACGTATTTATGTGCCATCCTGGAGGAGTTGAACTGCCTGTGCAACCGCTATAGGGTCCAGGTATCGCCTCATTCTACCAGTAGTGCCAATGACCCTTGCCAAACGCAAAACTTGTGAAAAACAGTCAGAAAAGATGAGTAGGGGAAAAAAATGTCAGAGGGCTCCACCTGTAAGACCATTCCTGTTTTGGAGGTTGTCTCATTGTTGCCCATTTAGTGCACCTGTTACTTTTATTAACAACAAAGCAGCTCAAACTAATTACCAACCCCCTCTGTTACTTAACTGACCTGATCAAAATCCCAGGAGTTTCTTTGACTCACTGATATACTCTAATTAAAACGTGTTCCTTTTATTATTTTGAGCAGTGTGTATTATATTTATTTGTTTTAGGCTGGGTTCATCCATGTCGCATGACAGGAGAGTGTGTCCGGCTCTAAATGGAGTCGGTTCACATATCTTCAGGGAGGCTGCGGAGCGAATTGCACAGGCGTCGTGTGAGTCTGTCAGGGAAGACATGCCCGTACAGGTGGAGGTTTGCGGCGCATATACATGCGCAAGCCAGCAACTGTTCAGGCAAACTTACATGGTTACAGGGAACGCGCAAAGGCGAATGCGCATGCACACGGGCGCCTGTCACTAATGTTCGCGTCAGGCAGGCTATTTACACTGGCTGCAGTATGGACTCATTGCTGTTTGGTCTGCAACTTCTGTGTGTTATTCCTGTTTCCTGTGCTGACCTCTGATTCTGATCCGGCTTACACCTGACTTACGTTTGTTTGCGCAATACCTCCACATCGGCTTGTTTTTGGATTCTTCTTCTGCCTACTGTCTCTGCTCAATCTACCTGAACATTACCGACATGGCTCTTCGGACTCTGCATCCGCACATCCAGTCTGCTTCAGCTGCTACTTCAGTCTGCCAAGCTCTGTGCCAGCTTACCTACCACCAGCCTGTCTGCTGCACATCCTCTTGCTGATTGCTGCCATGCGGATTACTGGACTGACTGCAGGCACTCCTACGTCTCTGTGCTCTTGTGGCTGCTGTCTCTATATCAGCAACCCCTGAGCCGACACTGTACGAGCGGCTCTACTCTACACATTGGGCTCCCTGACCAGGTACGTGACAGCATCTTTGGCTCTATTTCAGGTCCGAATTAAAGCGGAGTTCCGGGCACAAAATCGATATTTTTTTTTTGTGTCCGCTTCTTCACCTTCACCTGAAAAGGAATTGGATAGTTAGGTTTTTTTTTTTTTTAAAACTCACCTTGTAATTGAAGATCGAAAATACTCACCTCAATGTACTTCCTCCCTCTGTGCCGCGAATTCTCCGTCACTTCCTCCTTCGCGATGATTCCTGGGAGCTGAACGTCATCGCTCCCAGGAATCAATGCGACAGCACCGGCCCCGCTCGTCACTTCCGGGGCCGGAAGTGACGAGCGGGGCCGGTGCAGGCGCATTCTGGGAGAAGAGGACGCGGAAGAAGACGCGGAAGAGGATCGCGCCGGCTTCAGCTGCCCACAAGAGAGATGGAAACGCTGTGAAAGAAATTTTATAAGTAAGTATTTCTTCTTGCAGGTAAGTGCGAACCGGGACAGATCAGAGGCTAGCCATTGTGGAATGTACTAGCCCTGACTGTCCCGGGGGTATGTTTATTGAAAAATGCTTTCTGTGCCCGGAACTCCGCTTTAAGGCGAAAATTTGGGCCCAATTCGTCCCTGAAACAGAGAACAGGGACACACCAGACCCCTGTTGTGAGCCGTATGTGAATCAAGTGTGAACCCAGCTTTAAACATTTTTTTACATTTATTCAGTTCCTTCCTGGTTTCCATGCCTAGACAAATTATGTCTTACCTACCAGGAGTCTTCAATAGGGGAAGAGGGGCTTTCTCAGCTAAACACACTCTCTCCGGCTTGTACGCTTGAGCTAGGGGGCAGGTGGATACCAGGAAGTAAATTTTACATGAATCATCTGCCCTTACTCAAAATGGCCACAGCCAGAAATTCTAGTGGCTGTTTTTTAAAGCGTTTTCTCAACAAAATAAAGGATGAAGACACAGATGAATGAGTGAGTTTGCTTTGAATATTAAAAATGAAATAAATAGCATTTTGGTTTAGGATGCTCAGATGACGTGTAGTTCCACTTTAAGCCCCCATTCACATTGAATGCAACTTTAAAATTATGCTACTTCACTTGAAGTAGCACAATTTCACAGCCACAGGTCAGTGCGATTTCAGGTGCGACTTGCCTGACATCTCTGTGACTTCATGTACAGATGACGGTGAAAGTCGCACCTGAAATTGCAAAAAGCAGTGCAAGAACCTTTTTTTCACATCGATGCAGGACCGCAAAGTTAGAGTCACACCGATTTGAATAGTCCCATTGCTGACAATAGGGTGCAACATGTCATGTGATTTGGAACTGTCAAATATCAAGACAAGTCGCACCGGTGTGAACGGGGGCTAGGGCCTTGTTTACACTGGTGGCTGGTAAAAAACAGGCAGCTGGCCATGGGTTTTACCATACCCCCAACCACTACACTTAACCCAAAATGTCAGCCAGAGTGGTTAGTTCACAGGCCGCAGCTGCAGTGACTTGATTTGCGGCTGCTGTAAAAATGATACCAGACATTTGGCAGGTATATATGTGATAGTTTCCCACACAGGGTTGCTTACAAGTTAAAAATCAGTATTTTTTGCTAGAAAATGACTTAGAACCCCCAAAATTGTGCGATCGGCGAGCCAGATGGTCCCTGGCAGTCTCTATGCCTCTCTGAGGCCTGGGCGCGACGTCATGACATTACGTCTGGCCTGGCAGTAATAAATACTGCTGTGATCTTGGCTGGAAAGTCAAAATTGTTTTTTTTTTTTTTTATCTCAGGCTTATTAGCCTGGAGGAGAGATCTGAGGTCTTGTTGACCCCAGATCTCTCCATAAAGAGGACCTGTCATGCACTATTCCTATTACAAAGGATATTTACATTCCTTGTAATAGGAATAAAAGTGATTAAAAAAAAACAAAAAAATGTAAAGGGAAAATGTAAAAATATAAATAAAATAAACAATAAAAAAAAGAAAAAATGTACAGTGCCCCTGTCCCCGCAAGCAGAAGTGAACGCATATGTACGTCGGCGCCCACATACGTAAATTGCGTTCAATTCACACGTGAGGTATCGCCGCGAATGTTAGAGCAAGACCAATAATTCTAGCCCAAGACCTCCTCTGTAACTATAAACAGGTAACCTGTTAAAATTTTTAAAGTGTTGCCTATGGAGATTTTTAACCACTTACGGACCCCCCACCGCAGTTGTACGTCACTAATTTGACACTAAATATTGGGGTTATGGCGGCAGATAGCTGCCATAACCTGGAATTTTTTACAGGGCGGAATCAATTTTATGGATGGCGTCTTTTTGACCCCAGATTTCACATTAACCGGTTGCCGACCGCCGCACGACTATATACTGCGGCGGTCAGCCCCGGCCAGGCAGAGTGACGTATCGGTACGTCACTCGCCTGTCACTGACTTGCGAGCCTATCGCGGGCGGGCGCGCGCCCGCCGAGGCGCGCGCCCGCCGCGGCTCGTTCACAGGCAAGTCAGTGCGTGTGACCGGCGGACTCGATGTCCGCCAGTCACACTGCGATCGCTCCTGTGAAGGGAGAAAGACAGAGCAGCTTGTGTAAACAAGCTGCCTGTCAGTTCTCCCTGTGTAAAAGTAAAGATCTGACCGTTCTACTATGTAGAACGGTTGATCTTTGCTTTTACACCAATAGGAATGTCCCTACACAGTAGAAAGCACGCCCCTAGGACACACTTAACCCCTCCCTGTCCAATAAAGTTAACCCCTTCCCTGCCAGTGTCATTTTTGCAGTAACAGTGCATATGTATAGCACTGATTACTGCAGTAATGTCACTGGTAACCCCAAAAGTGTCAAAAATGTCAGTCAAGGGTCCGATCTGTCCGCCGCAATGTCGCAGTACCGAAAAAAAAATCGCAGATCGCCGCCATTACGCGTTAAAAAAAAAAACACCAAAAATGACAAAAATCTTTCTCTTTGTTAGTAAACGCGATAACTTTTGCGCAAACCAATCAAAATACGCTTTTTGCGATTTTTTTTACCAAACATAGGTAGCATAAAACAAATTGGCCGAAAAATGTTAAAAAATTTTGATTTTTACTTTTTTTTTTGGGGAATTTCATATAAAAAAATGTGAAAAATATTGTTATTTTTGCAAAATTTACGCTCTTTTTTTGTTTATAGCGCGTGATCAAAAAATCGCACAGGTGATCAAATACCACCAAAAGAAAGCTCTGTTTGTGGGAAAAAAAGGACGTCAAATTCGTTTAGGTACAGCGTCGCACGACCGCGCAATTGTCCGTTAAAGTCACGCAGTAAAAAATCGCAAAAAAACCCCTGGTCCTTTAGCAGCCAAATCCTCCGGGGCTTAAGTGGTTAAAGAGGACCTGTCCTGCTTATTTATATTACAAGGAATGTTTACATACATTGTAAAAGGAATAAAAGTGATGACATTTTTTTTTTTAAAGGGACAGTGTATAAGTAAAAAATAAAAGGTAAAATAAATAAGAAAAAAAAAAATTTAGAGCACCCCGTCCCTCCAAGCTTGTGCGCAGAAGCGAACACATATGCAAGTCGCGGCCACACATGTAAATGTGTTCAAACCACACATATGAGGGATCACCACGATCGTTAGAGTGAGAGCAATAATTCTAGCCCTAGACCTCTTCTGTAACTCTAAACTGGTAACCTGTGGAAATTTTTAAACTGTCGCTTATGGAGTTTTTTAAGTACCAATGTCTGTCGCCATTCCACGAGTGTGCGCAATTTTAAACCAGGACATGTTGGGTATCTATTTACTCAGGGTAACATTTTCTTTCGCAATATAGAAAATAATTGGGCTAACTTTACAGTTTTCTTATTTTTTTGTTTTTTTCCCAAAAAATTCAGTTTGTAAGACCACTGCGTAAATACGGTGTGACATAAAGTATTGCAACAATCTTCATTTTATTCTCTAGGGTCTCTGCTACAAAAAAATTATGTTTGGGAGTTCTAAGTAATTTTCTAGCAAAAAATACTGATTTTAACTTGTAAACAACAAGTGTCAGAAATAGGCCTGGTCCTTAAGTGGTTAAGTACCGAAGTTTGGCAACATTCCACGAGTGTGTGAAATTTTAAAGCGTGACATGTTAGGTATCTATTTACTTGGCGTAACATCATCTTTCACATTATAAAAAAAAAATTATTTATTTTTTTTATTTTAAATTCTTGAAACTGTTTTTTTTCCAAAAAAAAAATGTTTTTGAAAAATTGCTGCGCAAATACTGTGTGACATAAAAAGTCACAACAACCGCCATTTTATTCCCTAGGGTCGTTGCTAAACAAAAAAATATATAAATTATAATATAAATAAAAATAATAATATAAAAAAATATATATATATATGTTTAGGAGTTCTGAGTAATTGTCTAGCAAAAAAAAATGATAATTCTTACATGTAGGAGTGGAGTGCAAGAATTGACCCTGTATGGAAGTCATTAAGGCTCCAGTACCCGGAAGTGATGTCATGACATCCCTTCCGGGTTTCTACATTGGAGACCCGATCAGAGCTGAATCCGGCTTAATTCAGGTCTTCGGCCAGCCGGCGAACGTGCTGTGGAAGGGGGTGGGGGAACGTCCCCTCCCTCTCCTTGTAATAACAACCGTCGGCTCTAAGTGCCGGGTCACACTTGCGAATTCGCAGCCTGTTCCCGCATCTGAAACGCACCCCTGGCAGTTCACACTGCCATATGCGATACGCAGGGGGTGTCAATGAAATGTTAACGACACCCCCAGTTTGATCGCATATCGCAGTGCGATCTGACAGTTCGCACAGGATCGGATCGCACAAGTGTGAACCACTGTGCGATCCGATCCTGATGCGGCTGGAAAAAAGGGTCATGTGCGTGTTTGGTGCGGATACAGTGCGAATTCAGTGTATGGCTGAATTTGCATCCGCACCTCCGATCGAATGTAACGAAGGAGCAGTGCGCTCCGAATTACATGCGATCGGCGCACTCGCAGAAATGTGAACCGGCCCTTAACAACAGTACTGGGTTGTTGCCTCTAGCTGCAGGCATCACCCCGGTACAACTCCATGAAGCCAAGGCCGCAGATTTGCGCTCCAACAGCGTGAAGGGGTTTAAAAAAAGTGGCTCCTAACTTTTTTAGCTGGCCCCTCGATTCAAAGCAAGTTCGTCAACATCTGTTATAAAAATTAAAGTGAATGTTGTCACCATAAAATTTCAATTGGATAAAAACAAACTGCTCTCATGTTCCTTCCAGACTCTCTCCTGCCCTCCCTTGTAGAACTACAGGTCTCAGAATGTCTCTATGGTCATTATAGGGGGCTGTGCTGCATTTCCTACCAGCTAAACAGTACACAGCTCAGGAGAGAATGACGTGGGATTTCATGAATTATTATCGTTCTTTATGAGAACAAACTGTGAGTGAACTATAAATGAAGAGCTCTGCTCAGCCTGGATGAGTGTTCTACGCTCCGGAAGTCTTTACCTTGTACTGGCCGCCTTCATACACACAGCTCCGTCTTATGGCAAGTCACTGGGTCCAAACGTGGCTGTTCCTACAGCGCCACCTAGTGTTATAAACCGCTAATGACCGAAGCTGCCCTAAAGTCCTAGAAATATCACATCATTCTTTTCAATCGGACTGCAAACAGAAGACTTATGTATCTATAAAATCTATAAAAACAATAATAAGTTTTTTATTGCTAAAGTACCTCTGTCAAAGCGTATACTATTGTCAACGGGGAAAATAAATTGTATAGATTAAGGTGCGGTAGCCAGGTAGAGATGTGCAAGTCGAGGATAGTACTGAAATATGCCTGTGTTTGGGTTCTGAATTGTGAGTGGTATTTTTACTCTTAGGGCTCTTTCACACGGGCGGTCCGATCAGATCCGCCTGTCAGTTTTTTAGGCGGATCTGATCGGATGCCCCATTCAGCCCTATGGAGCAGCGGATGTCAGCGGTGACATGTCCGCTGACACCCGCTGCCATCCGCATCCGATCCTGTCCGTGAAATCCGGACGGATGGAAACCCTATTTTCCATCCGTCCTGGGGATCGGATCTCATCCGATTCCCCATACAGAGCAGCGGGGGCTGTGACACCTCCCTCTCCGTACTGCATGCGGAGATGGAGCTGTCGGAACAGCACGGATCCGCCTACGGAGGCAGACCGTGTGAAAGAGCCCTTAAAGTAGTTGTAAACCCTAAAAAAAAAACCCTGCAAGACAATGGCATTGCATACAAGCACATTATGGCATACCCATAGTTGCCAACATTTTAAAAAAATTTCCAGGGTCACTTTGCAGCACAGCTATCAATTACCACACCCACTTCCCTGAAGCCCCGCCCACTCTGCATAATTAATCTTGCCTACTTATCAGATTATAGAGTCTACTCAATATGGAGAGAATTACAGGATATTAAAAAGGGAAATTTCAAACTTAAGGCCACAGTAGAAGAGTTGGAATAAGTCTCCCATTCAGCTGCACTACTTCTACGTAACATTTATGGGCAGCCCGATTAACAGGCGCTTCCAGGGACAATATAAATTACCTGGGACAGGCTCCTATTTGCAGGGACTGTCCCAGGAAAAAAGGGACAGTTGGTAAGTATGCATACCTACCTTAGAACAAAGCCCCCGTAGTGGCATCGGTCACCACTGAGGGGGCTGACATGTTCCCGTGGCATTTCTTCCAGGTTTGTGGACTCTGGTGCTGTGATTGGCCAGAGCTGTAATGATGTCTTTGGTTCCAGCAAGAAGCTCTGAAGTTCCGGAAGTTCTGACATCAGCGGCTGCATGCAGGGTGAATATCTCCAAAACTGTGAATGTTTAGCATATATTAATTTTTCCTGCAGGTAAGCTTCATTATAGGCTTGCCTGTAGGTAACAATAACAAAGAGGCATACAACCAGTCTAAAGAGGAAGTAAGCTTCCTTTCCTGACTTTTAGGTAAGCCTATATTAAGGCTTGCCTATAGGTATTGTAAATATCTCCTAAACTTTAGGTGATATCTACATTATATGCAGCCAGTGACATCATTGGCGCATGCTTCTGAGCCCTGTGCCATGAACGAAAGTTCTCGTGCCCATGTGCAAGAGTGATGTAATCGTGGCTCCGACCAGTCACAGAGCTGGAGCCCGCGAACCCAGAAGCAAGACGGGTGAAGATGTCAGAGGCCACAGTGCTGGAACAGCTTCATTTTAAGGTAAGTTTCACATAATGTGCTATTATGATATGCACACTGACCTCCTTTAGGTAGTGGGGTCCACCCAAGCAGGTGAAAAGATACCCTTGGGTGGGGTGAAGGGCACCCCGGTGAACAAAGCTCGATACACACAGGCATGTTCCCTTGGGAATTGAGTCAAGCAGAAGTAAAAGCAGTGCTCGAACTGGAAGAATGTTAAGAAACGTTTTCCATGACCAGTGAATCAATCTCTGAGGCTTTTTTGCCGACCTGATAGCCAGGAGAAAGGCGAACATGACAGAGAGGCCTTTAATGGAGACAGCCCTAGAACACTCCGTTCTAATTCCCAAAAGGAGTTGAGAACCAAAGGGAGACTTCATTTGGAAAACCTCCGCTTACTCCGAGGTCTGAGCCTAGTTGCTCCCTTGAAGAATTGGACAGGAAAAGATGCCTAGACCTGGAAACACCTGTGAAGACCGATAAAGCTGACACTTGTACTCTGAGGGAGCCGACTGATAGAGCCAGATCTAAATCCGACTGGAGGAAGCCCAGAATATTTAGAGCTTCTGGATCACTTTATGGTCCGTCAGAAGCAGATATGTATTGCACAGACTTTGAACAGATTCTCCCCTAAACATTGTTTGTGTTCACTCTAGTAGCATTCAAGAGAGAGGAGATGACTCTGGAGGAGCAGTCGAGGACCTCCAATCTCAAGAACCAGACCGTCAGACATAACTGTGCTGGACATGGATGTATAAATGCACCCATTGACAGAAGGTCTGGCTTGATGAGAAAGGGCACTGGGTTTCGGTAGCTGAACAGTGATAGCAAGGAGAACCAAGGCCTAATTGGCCAATAAGACATCACTGCCACTACCTCCACAACTTCTGTTCAGGGTTTTCTTAGAAACCCGAGGATGACCAGGACTTGATGAAACGCACAGGACCCACTGCATTTCCAATGATCCGTCAGGGCATCTGTAAAAGCTTCACATGTAGAGACCACTTGTCCAACTAGACTCACTAGACTCTGGAAAGAAAGTCTGTTAGAATATTCTGGACTCCAGGGACATAAGCTTCTAAGATGTAGGCTCGAATCTTCTAAACGCAAGACATAATTGGCTCGGCTTCCTGTAACAGAGAACAGGCCTCCCTTGTCCTCCCTTGTCTTTTAACGTATAAGACCGCCGTAGTGTTGACTAGCTTAAGAGCACTGAGGCTCCCTTTGTTATATGGCGAAAGTCCTGTAGGGTGCAAAAGGCTGCTCGTAATTCAGAATGTTCAACACAATCTTGTGAAATTGACAGCCCCATCTGCCTTGAGCTATCTCCGACAGGCAGCAAGCCCCCCTATCACGTATTGGTGGTATCTGATGTGATTGTGAACTAGAAAACGGGGCAATGGAATGGCAAATGAGCCAGTTTCTCCATTGCATCCACCAGGGGACTAACTCTCATCACTGAAATTATGTAGAAGACCTGAATTCTGCTTCCTGGCTCCTGACCAATCAGATCTGTAGAAACCATTGTGTCGATCATTTCAGATACCGTAAGGCGCTCAGGTGGGAAGAAGACAGGGCCAGGAGAATTCTGTTCCAGAACATTGAGATCCAGAGACCAAGCAATTGTCCACTTGATTATATTGAACTGAGCCCTGAGGCACACAAGAGACTGAGTGGGCTCTTGATGTCTCTTTTCCAGTATCAGCCACCAGCCAAATTTGAGGAGCATTGAAAAGACCTGAGCTCTGGGCCCTAGCAGCTGCCCTCTGTCTTGGGACAGTAGGAGAAGGACATCCAAGTAACTATGCAGACGTATGCTCCTTGCTTTGATAAAGACTTTAACAACCAATAAGATCCTAAAAAACACACAGGGTGATGTTGAAAGCCCGAATGGTAAACAAGCAAGTTGGAAATGGTCTTGACCTACGGCTAACGGAAGGAACCTGCAGAAATCTTCTACAATGGGCACATGAAAGTACACATCTTTAGGTCTATTGGAAAGGAGCCAGTCGCCTGGCTGGACACCCTATGAATCAGGGAAAATGTTTCCATCTTGAACTTCTCCTTTTGAAGAAAATTGTTTCAGGTGCACGAGGTCTAAAATTGGCCTCCGCAAGCCCCTCCTTATGACCTTAAAGAGGGGCGAGTACATATCCTGAAATCTCTTGCATTCTGGGACAGGCACAGCAGTACTTTGCAACACCAGTGAATTTATGTAATACAAGAGTATATGCTTAATTTTACCTCAGAGTGAAGCAAAATCCGAGGAAATTAATCCGAGATGGGGAGGACTTCTTATGGACCATGCGTGTCCAGAAAAGACCACTTTGACAATCCAATGGTCTAGGGCTCAAAATCAGTAGCTTCTTGTAGCCAAGGTAAAGCTTGTATCATACTTCTGAGGGGGTATCTGGCCTCTGCACCAGCTCTTCCTAAAATCCAGACCTGGTCTGTAAAAACGTGCGACCCTCGCATGCTCTGAACTTAGTCATCTAGACTGTGTTATCTTTCAGCCTAGCAGGCGCCGGTCCTGAGGCAAGACCCAACTTGTCAATTGTGACCTGAGTTACAGTGCTATCCAGCTTGCCAAAAAATGAAGCTCCCTCAAAGGGATCTTACAGTACGCCTGTTAGAAGTGGGATCAGCAAGCCCAGGCCCCAGCCATAGCACTCACTTTGCTGTAACTGACGGGAGCATAACCCACGCCACTGTGCGGATGATGTCAATTGGAGCCTAACCATGGAAACTGACACCAGCTCCAGCTCCTGAACTACAGAGTTTCTGAAAACACTCTTGAATACTGTGTCCACATTCTCCTTCCACGTTTTCATCACTTTAAACATAGCCACAAGAGCCCAGGCCAACTTTCAGGCCATTCCCTGCATCTTCCAAGGAAGAGCGACATGCTTGCTTGCCTTATCAATGCCTCAACAACTAGAGAGTCAGCCATTAGATGCTTCACATCCTTATCTCTGAAAGGATAGAGCTTCGCCATTTTGTACAGAAGGGAGGTATATCGCACGACCTTGCTCCACTCATCCAAAATGAGTCCCTTATTTCCGTTAGAAATGGGAAATTAGAACGCTCTCTCTAGAGGTGCTTAAATAATATCCTCTTGCTTTGCAGGAGACTCTACATGTTCTACTCATGTAAACCCCCCCCTTCATTGCCTTGACCAAAGGCGTCACAAGGGCAAAGGGACTCATCTAGCTCTGCCTCACTGTCTGAGGTCTTCATAGATGGATGGCTTGATTAGGACGGTTCCAGTTCTTCCTGGTTTTCCAAGTGGGAGAACACACTGTAATGGATGTTTGACTTTGTGTGTGGCTTGTACCCAAATCTTCAAGAGATTCTTGCACTATGCGCCTCATCATCAATATGACCTAGGAGGACTAAAGAACCTAAAAAGAAAACAAAAAAAAAAAAAAAACAATATGGGATAAAGGAAAGGGTTAAAACCCAAAAGGAATGCTCAGGTAAGCGTGGAAAGGAAAGGGTTAAACACACCCTCTCACACCTGCTACACAAGGGCTGACCACAAGGAGGGGGCAGTGATACATTCCTAGCATAGAAACTGCACAGATAGCCAACCTACACAGGTGAGAACCAATGCAGGATTACACACACACAGGCAGCATACAAGGGTGTTAATGCAGAGCATATACCCGTGATGATTGCACCCAGAATTTAGGGAAAACTGCTGCAAGCTGACCACAGAGAAAACCCAATATCAACAGTACTGACAGCTGATTGAATTTCTCCACTGTAATGATGCCACCGCTGCCCACAGTGCACATGCGGAGTCCCTGGACAGGAGTATCTCAGGGACGCCGGGCGAAGGGAAGAGAGAGTGGTGGCTTGGAATGCAAATTTCCTCCAGCCACCTTAGGCTGGAAGACACTAGAGCCAGGGAAGAAAAATAGACGAACACACACAACTGCTGCCATGGAATATGCAACATAAAAGTGTACATTACTGCACAAGGGATCCCCCATGACCATGCCTGGATCCAGAAGACGCTGCTCCACGGTGTAACGTTCATGCGTTTTTGTTAATGGATGGATTGTCAGCTGCAGAATTATCACACTCAGTAGCCTTGTAGAGATACTGTTGAATAAACCTATCCAACTCTCAGGACTTCATCACGGTGTACAGCCTGTTATGCAATATACATATACTCAATCAGATGTATTAGTGGAGGGATAGAACATATGAGAATGTATAGATGAGAGACAGGTTGTATGGTGATTACTAGGAGTAATATTAGGAGAGTTGCAGGTGATGGTAAAGCAGATAGGTTCTGATGTCTAGTATAGTGCACATGGTAAGTGGACACAGATGGAGTATACTCAGACAGAGTAACCTAGTGCAAGGATAGTTGAAGGTAGTCCCAAGAGCTAACAGTCTATGCAGATGGTATGGAATAGATAGATAGATAGTCCTGGTAGTTGCAGTAGATGACAGTAGGAGATTGGTTAGTAAGGAATCCCCTGTGGGGTACTTATCACTTAGATAGGTTAGTAGTAACAATGTCCATAGATAGAGAGGTGATCCCGTAGCGAGATACGGATCAGCGGCGAGGTTCCGGCGTCAGTTCAGCAAAGGAAATGTCAGCAGCTCCGACTTCACAGGAGAAGGTGCGGTGAACATGTGGTTTGAACGAGCAATGAGTGAGAGAAAGCCGGCGATTGAAATAGCCGCTCATAGCGGCGCTCGGCAATGATGTCATCCTGGTCTTAAAGGTATATGCGTCTCTTGTTACACAAGATGGGACGCAATTAGCAAAGGAGAAATATGGAACAAGGGTACCAGAGGTACCAGAACATTACACACGGGCGTTTATGGGCACCTGCTAATAGCTAGGCTCTTAGGCCGTACTGCCCCTTTGCCTGCCAATAACGAAGCTTAAGCTCTTCATGGCACCGCATCCATGGTCCTTCTCCACCCCGCTAATAGCTGGGGACTGCTGGAGACTCCACACGTCTTCCGGGGCACAGCTTGCGGAACAACCAGGCCTCGATCATGGACACTTTATCCAAGGTAAGACTTCTAGCATTCTGGTCTTTAGGAGGACAAAAAATGAACGCGGCCTCTGGTTTAGAGCAAAGATTTATGGGAATGGGGTCCTATAGGGGAGGAGTGGAGGCGGGGTTAACCCATACATATGCTGCCATGGAGTCTGTCCGGAAATATATTTTTTTAAGCAGAAGCTCTGGAGAATAGTGTGTGTTTATGAAATGTAAATTTTAATTTGCAATCATTTTTATTGGCAGATTTCAGGTAATACATATTAAACAGGTACAAAAAATTAATAGAGAGAGTTATTATCCAACTAAATCAACCAAAGATGACATAGAAAACAAGAGGAGGCCTGAGAGTAGGCCTTTACATCTACCCCAATCCAAGCAGAAGAGTTCCTAGACTGCAAATGTACATTTTCAGGAAAAAATATGTTTTAATGAATGTTAGTGCGCACAAACCTAATATAATACCCATTGATTTATTTTTTTTTGTAAAATATAAAAGATAATGGTATGTCAAGTACATAGATACTTAACACCACACACTGTGCATGCCTGTGAAATGATGGCAAACTATGGCGTATTCAAATATTCATAGGCAACGGTTTAACCCTTTAGAGCCAATGCCTTCCGGCCCTTTAAGCGGTTTAGAATGACGGGAGGCAGGGCGGAGCTTATAGTCACGTGACTGCCCTGATTGGCTATAACGGCGGTCACATGATCAGAAAGCTCCCAAACGCAAGCAGCGAACGGAAGCTAGAATTACTGCTCTCACTTTGATGTTTGTAAAAATTACCCACATGTGTCGGGCAATCACCGTTTACATGTGTGTGGGACCTACGGGCATGTTCGGGTTTGTGCATGAGCACAGGGGAATGGGGGCGCGTTACATTTTTTACAATTATTATTTATTTTATTTAAATTTATTTTTTTACACTACTTTTTTTTATCAACTCTGTTGCTATCACAGGGGATGAACAACACTGACGTAGGCTCTTTAACATGTGACCAGCCGTGTCCAATCACGGCTGGTCACATAGTAAACAGGAAGAGCCGTTGATCGGCTTTCCTTAGTTCGTGCCTGACAGGCACGAGTAAAGGAGCGTCGGGACATCGGGTCCGCCGGTCACACGCACTGACTTCCCTGTGAACGAGGCGTCAGACTGACACCTCGCATGACCGATAGCCGCTCTGCGCGCCCCCGGGGGGCGCGCAGAGCTGTATTATCCTGCCGCCGTCATATGACGTCCGGTCAGGATAATACAACCACAATCCCGCCGTCAATGTGCTATAGGGCGGGCGGGATGTGGTTAAAGTGTTTTTACTTCTTCATAAAATGTGAATAGTGTGCATGAGGTTAACCTTAACCCCTTTCCACCCTTATGCCATATATACATACAGCCTCAGGAAAAGGGGGCTATACAGCAGCAGTCATGATTCATGCAATTGGCTTTCTGGTAAAATGTATCCAAGTGGCTTTATAGCCACTAAATCACTTTTACAGGCTCAGAAGTGGGCCCTCCTCTCACCGCCATCCGTCGTTGTTCTTCCCCAGCTTTCTGGTTCCACCGGGGAGCTTGGGATTCCTACAACCCGTTGGGCCAACTGTCCACAAAGGACAGGGAGGAACATTCATTCCTCCCTCTCTTCTGTGATGAATGAAGCCAGAAGTAATGAGAATGTTGTCACTTCCAGTTTAGTTTTTGTGTTTTCCTGGCCTTTAGCGGCCAGAGAAGCAGCCGATCAAACCGATCTCAGTTTTATTGGATAGTTTGTTGCCATTTCACGAGCGTGCAACATTTAGAATTTTGACACGTTTGGTATACATTTACTTGGCGCAACATCATCTTTTATATTTTACCAAAATATTGAGTATTATATTGTGTTTTTGAATAAAAAAAATGTGGGCAACAACAAAAAAATACTATTAAGCTGCAAGTATGTGAATATATATGAAAAAATGCACACATATATGTATAGTGCCGCACTTTCAAATGTGTAAACAAATATTGGATAGAAAATAATTTACTATATGAAACTAAAATAATAAATAAACCTAAGTGCACAATATGTAAGTTCTGAGATTACTGAAATCAACACAGTTTTATGAAAAAAGTCCACTCAAAAAAGAAGCCGCAATTATGATTATTCAGAAAAAAAAAAACATGTGCAGGTGAAATTAAGAGGCTACCGTGAAAAACCCCCACCAGAAACCCACAAGGGTGTATGTTCCCCTTCCAAATCGGTGCTTGTTATAAGGGCCAATCAAGCCTTATGATCATAAATCTGTTTTTTCCAATAGCAACTGCAGGTGGACCTGTGTGTTGGATGTCTCTGGGTAAAGGGGTGGGAGACCAACAAATGTCTGTTTCCTGATCTCCCCTAGCTAGTAAGGACCTGGAAGCAACAAAAATTATGTCACGTCTAGTTTTGGCTGCCGCTTTGCCTGGGCACTGTGGCCGGAGATCCAGCTAATGTAGTATGATATGCATCCTATTAGCTTGAGTGGAGGGCAGGGGAGACATCAGGAGTCTAATAGACCCCTTGTGAGCAAGGTGCAACATGGCATTGCAGGCAGTAAACACACAGAGTTTAAGTCAGGCAATAAATTTATATTGTCAAAATGTTCAAAACAACTTAACCACTTGACCTTTGGTAGGTTTTACCCCTTCATGAATTTTGCACTGCGTTACTTTACCTGACAATTGCGTGGTCATGCAACACTGTACCCAAAAAAATGTATATAATTCTTTTCACACATCTGGAGATTTTTTTAACTACATGCCTAACAGTGCTTGGTACATTAACTGTGTGCTGTTTTTACAAAGGGATGCACAGGTTTTTATTCCCTGCTATGCAGGGAAACAAAAACCGCCACGTCCCTACTGACAGGACAGAGCTCTGTGCTGTTTACATTCACAGAGCTCTGTTCTGTCTTCCTCTTCACTGATAATCATTGGCTGGGACCCGCTGATCGGCTTGTGTTATGACTAAGCATAGCCAGAGCAGCGCACGCATGTGTGCCCCCTACCCGGAAGGGCTGGATCACATATTAGATATGTGATAGCAATAAGGTTAGAGAGTAAGTAAATGCTGCCTCTTTTTTACCTGACCTGCAAAGTAAAGGCATAATGTGCTAGTATTCACAATGCATTTGTGAAACTTACCTCGTCTTCCTCGCTGGAGGCCGCATCCATCTTCACCCTTCTTCCATCCAGGTCCGCAGACTCCGGCTGTGTGACTGGCCGGAGCTGCGTGAAGTCTAGGGATGGGCTGAACACCCTCCTGTTCGATTCGCACCAGAGTATCTCAAACAGGGAAAAGTTCTAGCGGACATGCAAACTCTATTAAAGTCTATGGGACATGAACATGAAAAATCAAAAGTCCTAATTTTTACCAGTTCCTACCCATCTGCCGTCAAATGACGGTGGAGCGGTGCATCCATTGTTCTGGGACGCTGTCACATGACGGCGCACCAGAACTGCCTCTCTTGAGCGCCAGTGGGAGCGTGCAGAGCGGTGATTGTGGCCGCGACCCCGATCTCAGTAAAGAGTCAATGACGTGACTCTTTACCCATGTGATCGGCTGTGCCCAATCACAGATGGTCACATGTAAATGAGGAAGTGTCGTTATTCGGCTCATCTGTGCCCTGATTACACGAAAGTGAAATAAAGTGCCAGTCAATGCCCACCAATAGTGCCCACAGTGCCACCATCAGTGCCCAAAATCAGTGCCCATAGCGCTGCCAATCTGTGCCCATCAGTGCCTGCTCATCTAGGCACTGATGGGCACTGACTGGCAGCACTATGGGCACCTATTGTGGGCACTGATGGTGCTGTGCATCAGTGTCCATCAGTGCTGCCTGTCAGTGCTCATCAGTGCCGCCCGTCAGTGCCCTTCGGTGCCGCCCATCAGTGCAGCCTCTCAGTACCCATTAGTGCCACCTCTCAGTGCCAATCAGTGCCACCTTTCAGTGCTCATCAGTGCCGCCTATCAGTGCTCATCAGTGCTGCCTATCAGTGCCCCCTATCAGTGCCCATCAGTACAGCATATTAGTACCTCTTCATCAGTGCCCATAAGTGCAACCTCATCAGTGCCTATAAGTGACACCTCATCAGTGCTCATCAGTGCAGCCTATCAGTGCCCATCAGTGCCGCCTCATCAGCGCACATCAGTGAAGGAGAAAAATTATTTATTTTCAAAATTTACTCACAGAAAATAAGAAAACTTTTTTTTTTCAAAATGTTCTGTCTTTCTTCTCTTTTTTTTTGTAAGAAATAAAAAACCCAGCGGTGATTAAATACCACAGAAAGAAAGCTCTATTTGTGTGAAAAAAATTATAAAAATGTCATATGGGTACAGTGTAGCATGACTGCGCAATTGTCATTCAAAGTGTGACAGTGCTGAAAGTTGAAAATTGACCTGGGCAGGAAGGGGGTAAAAGTGCCCTGTATTGAATTGGTAAAAGGCTTATATGCAAGTTATTGCCATAAAAACTGTATGGGGACCGGGTACTGCACTGGGGGGCATGTATCAAAGCAAAAAATGTTTCTGAAAAATTATCCTTTTTACAGGCGCAGTGATTTGAATGATGCTTAAAGTGAAACAATAAAAATGAAAAATGTCTTTAAATACAGTATCGTGCCTGGGGGGGGGGTTGCCTGTATGGTGGCGCATCTGTACGATGTATAGAGCCTGCTGCAGCAATACTGACATTTCTAAAGGAAAAAATGTAATTTAAACCTGCTTGCGGCTCCCGGCAATACAGATAAAATTTATGAAAAAACTGCGTGGGGTCCCCCCCCCAAAAAATCCATACCAGACCTTTATCTGAATAAAAAATAGAGTCCCTTGATGTAACTTCACAGTCAATCATGCTGCCCACCACACCCGAAAAATAGAAAAAAAAAAAAAAAACGCTTTACCTCTTCTGAGGCTACCCACCGTTTGCTGCTCTTCAACTTTGACAGCTCTTTTATAAGGTCACAGCTCTTTATTTAGGTCATGTGACATCAGAAGGGGGCGGTGCCACCAGGTGACGTACCTGGGCGGTCCAGTCCCTTGCCTATAAAAGAGCTGTCAAAGTTAAAGAGTGACATATGGCGGGTAGCCTCAGAAGAGGCGAAGCCTTTTTGAAATTTTTTCTATTTTTCTGGCAGGTGTCGTGATTGACTAAGAATTTACATCGAGGGACTCTATTTTTTTTAAATAAAGGACTTGTCAAAAACTGTCTTATGTGTTTATTTTTTTGTACACTTTTTTGGTGAATGGATAGGGGTAGGATGTACCCGATACCCATTCACATAGGGGGGAAGGATCTGGGGGGCCCCTTATTAAAGGGGGCTTCCAGATTCTGATAAGCCCCCCACCCAAAGGGCCTGGTATGGAACGCCACGCCGTTTGTTATTTTTTTTTATTTTGGCGTGAAGTTCCCCTTAACCACTTAAATACCGGGCACTTTCACCCCCTTCCTCCCTAGACTAATTTTCAGCTTTCAGTGCTCATTGGGACTATGGGAAATATTGGTCAGCTTAGCATGGTACCTCTACCCATCTTTAACATTGGTGTCTATGAGAAATATTGGTCAGCTTGACATGGCACTGCTTCCTGTCTTTAAAAT
Organism: Pelophylax lessonae; assembly: GCF_965119305.1. NCBI lineage: Eukaryota > Metazoa > Chordata > Amphibia > Anura > Ranidae > Pelophylax > Pelophylax lessonae. The sequence goes on from NC_138773.1 coordinate 211,973,361, forward strand.
TGGCATCTATGGGAAATATTGGTCAGCTTGGCTGGGCACTGCTCACAAACTAAAAGGGACAGGGACACAAAACTTCAGGAGCACTGAAAGGTGACCCAGGACAACAACTTATCTATACATTATAAAAGTGGGGTATAATCTGAACACTACACTGACTGCACTAAACTAACTCAACACACTATCCACTAACTACCTGCCTAATCTCTATTATAACACACTATACACGGCTGCCATGTAAGCAGCAACCTTATATAGTGTGGGGCGCGGATATGATTGGCTAAAAGCACCCTGCCTTTGGCCAATCATGGCTCTGACAGGACATTGTGCTATGACTGCCCAAAGCATACAGTTCAGGTTCAAGCTTTTACCAATCATCAGTATTATATTCACTGCACCAGCGCAGTGCATTATGGGGCATTCATCGGTGGGCGAACTTCCCGCCGAGTGCCACATTTGTTCGTGTGTGCGGCGAATACACGAACAGCTGATGTTCGAGTTGAACTTACAGCCCATCCCTAGTGACGTCACTTCCGCTCATGTGCGCGGGAGCTGCCGGTCACGGCACAGGCCTCTGAAGAAACGCCATGGGTGGCCCTTCATTCAGAGCGCATGCACTGATGACATCATCGGCAGCATTTGCAGTAAATATCTCCTAAATGGCACACGTTTAGGAGATAATTACAGTACCTATAGGTAAGCCTTATCATAGGCTTACCAAAACCAGAAAGATTCCCAGCTCAACTCACCAACCAGTCTGCTTACCAACCGAATTAACCTGTCTAACAGTATGCGTTAAAAACAGGGGTTTAGTTAGCACACATTTGCAAACGTATGTGTAAGCTGCAGGGCCACTTCACGGCACCCTGTATTACCTGCAGTCCTAATTCCTGTAAATTTATGAGAGTCTCCATAGTAGAAGCACATGCACTCTAATAGATAGATAAGGGGCAAGTGAGCCTGGAGGTAGCCCAGTACTCCCTAAAGGCACAGGGGCACACTGGGTGCCAAGCATAGAGCACAATGGCAGCAAAGGCGTCCAGTGGGTCCCCTCACCAGTATATATCAACAACAAACAAAATGGTCCCTGCCCCCACCTATAACTGGCCTTCATAGCAAAGAGCACACCAGAAAATTCCCAGCTCAACTCACCAATAAAACTGTTTGTCAGTTTTAATGCATATTACAGTAAACCCCCCTCCATCGCTGGGGTTACGTTCCGCACCATACTGCTAAAAAGTGAAAATCCGCGAAATAGAAAAACCCTATTAAAATACACTGTAGGCATGTTTTTTTTAACTTTCACTGTACTTTTAAAAGCATTTTAAGGTCTTTAAACACACTTTTAAAACAATAGAATCTCATTTAAACACGTAAAAGATACTGAGAGACAGAGCAAGAGCTATGGAAAACACAAAAATAATTAATTTTTAATGATTTAATTAATAAAATAACATTACAGAAAAAAAACACAATATATTGGGACCGCAAAAACTGAACCGCGATAGAGCAGAGGTTTACTGTATATTATAAGTGCTGTGCTTTCAAAATATATGTGTAAATATATCTAACAATGAAAATATAGTGGTCAAAAAATGATAACACTCAATAAATAAATGAATGTGTTGAAGCGTGATGAACTAAAAATGATCCAATATATAACCTAAATATGTTCATACTGGAGATCTCCCCTTCCTCTTGCAATCCCCCCTTAATTATATGCGCTCACCTCAATAGATGTAATATTGCACTCAGATAGATATCAATACGATCCACACCGACAGGAACTGGATGTTAACCTCAGGATAATCAGCTCAGCTGTCCACTGGGATCTGCCATTGCATCAATCTGATAGGAGTCCTCCAAAATCAATGGCTTCTCATCCTCAGATGTGGCCCTCAGCCATGGATATATAAATAAAGGATGCAAAAACCCATAGTGCAAATACTTTTTGATACAAAAAATATTTATTTTAAATGCACTCACATGGTTCTGGTGCATGAGAGCACCAGTCTATACAAACAAAGTAAAATTATAAACGATCAGCCCAATGGTGCCGCTGCTAGTATCCCTCCCCTACGCGTGGCGGCACCGGGACTCCGTGCCTTTCTCAGGGGGATCTGATTGGTTGGTGAACTAGTCAACTTTTATCAACAGGTAATCATGGTAATTCATCCCAAGGTTGCTAGGGGCCAGGCTATTGTCGCTTAACTCGGAGCATACTAGCAGCGGCACCATTGGGCTGATCGTTTATAATTTTACTTTGTTTGTATGGACTGGTGCTCTCATGCACCAGAACCATGTGAGTGTTTTTATTGCATTTAAAATAAATATTTTTTTGTATCAAATGGTATTCGCACTATGGGTTTTTGCATCCTTTATTTATATATCTATGGCTGAGGGCCACATCTGAGGATGAGAAGCCATTGATTTTGGAGGACTCCTATCAGATTGATGCGATGGCAGATCCCAGTGGACAGCTGAGCTGAGTATCCTGAGGTTAACATCCAGTTCCTTTCAGTGTGGATCGTATTGATATCTATCTGAGCACAACATTACATCTATTGAGGTGAGCGCATAACATTAAGGGGGGATTGCAAGAGGAAGGGGAAATCTCCAGTATTATATAGCAGTAAGAGAGCTATCCGGGATAAGGTTAACGGAACATTGGTGGTTGGAATGCAACAATATTAAGGACTTTGATCTGTATATGATACGGTGTTGCTCAGTGTCTCATTTGTATCTGTTATATCACCACGTATGAAAGACTTCAATCATTCTCATCTAGCAGTTTTATTTTGTGTATGTCACCAAGTACATTTTTTAGATGTTTTGATTCACATGTATTGGTAATTGGAATTATTAGCACGGTGGGGTGTTTTGCATCTATTAGGATTTTATGTTGTATAATATTTCATGGCATTAGCACATGAACATATTTAGGTTATATATTGGATAATATTTAGTTCATCACGCTTCAACACATTCATTTATTTATTGAGTTTTATAATGTTTTTACCACTATATTTTTATTATTAGATATATTTACACAAATATTTTGAAAGCTCAGCACTTTTAATATACTGTAATTTAGATTATTGCACTTATTTTAAGGGAAGTGACCAGTGCAGTCAGCTTTATTAATTGAATTGTAGTCCTAGTAGCTCACAGGATCTCATATATTCAGTTTTAATGCATATTGTTAGACAGGTTCATTTGGATGTTAAGCAGACTGGTTGGTGAGTTGATCTGGGAGTTTTTTCTGGTTTTTGTTTTGCATGTGTTGCCCTTCCATGTGTTCCTTGCTATGAAGGCCAGTTATAGGTGGGGGCAGGGGCCATTTTGTTTGTTGTTGATATATTCTGGTGAGGGGACACACTGGACACCTTTGCTGCCATTGTGCTCTATGCTGGGTGCCCAGTGTGCCCCTTTGCCTTTAAAGAGGACGTCGCTACCTCCTGGCTCACCTGCCCTCTATCTATCCATTAGAGTAGGGGTCTTCAAACTACGGCCCTCCAGCTGTTGCGGAACTACACATCCCATGAGGCATTGTAAAACTCTGACATTCACAGATATAACTAGGCATGATGGGAATTATAGCTCCTGAACAACTGGAGGGCCATAGTTTTAAGACCCCTGCATTAGAAATATATGTGCTCCCACTGTGAAGACTGTTAAGCAATTACAGGAGTTAGGACTGCAGGTAATACAGGGTGCTGTGAAGTGGCTCTGCAGCTTACAAATGCGTTTGCAAATGTGTGCTAACTAAACCCCTGTTTTTAACACATACTGTTAGACAGGTTAATTCAGTTGTTAGGCAGACTGGTTGGCGAGTTGAGCTGGGAATTTTTCTGGTTTTGTTTTGCATATGCAGCCCTTCCATGTGCTCTTTGCTGTTAAGGCCAGTTATAGATAGGGGCAGGGGCCATTTTGTTTCTTATAATAAGCTTACCTATAGGCATACCTCCCATCTTTTTGAGATGAGAATGAGGGACACCTATTAACAAAAGTATGTAGGCATAGGACACACCCCCTGCTGCGCCCTCTTAAAGGAGAATTATACAAAAAACATACTTTGTTAAACCCACGAGTGCTTTTTTTTTACCACTACTATTCCTTTATATTGGCTTTTGAAATTTACAAATGCAGCAATTAAGAAATGGGATGAAAGGTTTAGCACCAGGAAATACGTTTGGAAAGGTAAAAAGTGCATTTTAATTACAACTATGTAGATCAGACCAAAATGAGGGACAAATGAGGAGGAAAGAGGGACAGAGGGACTTTGCTCCAAATCAGGGACAGTCCCTCGAAATCAGAGACAGTTGGGAGGTATGCTATGGGTACAACCAATCAGTGGAAGTTTACTCCCACTTTAGGTTAAAGTGGAAGCATTGTCGCTTTTTTACCTTTTACCTACAGGTAAGCATATAATAAGGCTTACCTGTAGGTAAAATTAATATCTCCTAAACCTGTATGGTTTAGGAGATATTCGCCCTGCATGCAGCAGCTGTAACCAGCGGCGCATGCGCTCTGAAGGACTCGGAGCGGCCAAACCCGGAAGAGACGCTGAGGGAACATGACAGCCCCCACAGTGGTGTCCGGGCGACCGTGTCGGGGCTTCGTTTAAAGAGGAAGTAAACCCTCCTCTGCAAGTTGTACCTATAGGTAAGCCTATGATAAGGCTTACCTATAGGTACTGTAAATATCTCCTGAACATGCACCGTTTAGGGGATATTTACCTTACGTGCAGCCAGTGACGTCAGTGGCGCAGGCGCTCTGAAGGAACGGCCGCTGGTGCCGTTCATTCAGAGCCCCGTGCCGTGATCGTCGGCTCCCGCGCGTGCGCGCGGGAGTGACGTCACCGCGGCTCCGGCCAATCAGATGGCCGGATGCCGCGATCCTGGAAGATGGGCGACTGAACATGTCGCCCGTCATACAGGTAAGCGGGCGGCACGGCGGGAGCTCGTTCTGAGGTAAGTATTTCATAATGAGCTAGTATGCGATGCATACTAGCTCATTATGTGTTTCTCTTTCAGGGTGTAAAAAAAAAAAATCGGGTTTACAACCTTTTTAAGAGCCGGTGTAACGTGAGAATTACCTACCCTGTGAGAAAAACCTACCCTCGTCACTTCCGGCCAGGAACAGCTGAGCAGCACAGCAGTGCGCATGCTCACAGCCCTGGATACCTAATGGAACAAGCGAGGAGCTGACTAGTGCGCATGCGCACTAGTATGAAAATATCACGGTGTCCGTGAAAAAAACCTACCCACGCGGCGGTTACATAAAACAGCTGTGCTGCACTATGAGTCAACTCCGCTCCTATCCCTGTCACTTCCCTGCTCTCGGCAAGTAAATATAAAAGCGGCTCTCGGCTCCGTTATTTATGTTTTCATACACCCGCCGCCGCTTTAATATTTACTTGCCGAGAGCAGGGAAGTGACAGGGACAGGAGCGGAGATGACTCGTATTGCAGCACAGTTGTTTTAATGTACCCGCTGCAATACATACAGTGCCGTGAACCGGAAGTGACGAGGGGTAGGTTTTTCTCACGGGGTAGGTAATTCTCACGGAACACCGGTTCACACTACTCCGACTTGTCCGGCGACTTGGTTGCCTGACAAGTAGCTCCCAATGCTGTGCAATGGAACCGTTCTAATGAAAGCGACTCAAACTTGGAAAAAGATTCCTGCACGTTTTTTTGGCGAAGTCGGAGCGACTTGCATTGAGTCTGCACTATGAGAAGTCGTTTGCAAGCCGCGATGAATTTGCGCTGCACAGGCGACTTCAAAGTTGCCCAAAGTCAGGGCGACTTTGAGTCGGATTAATGTGAACCAGTGTAACGTTAAAAAACCATACCCCGTGAAGAAACCATACCCTCGTCACTTCCGGTCTGAAACAGCTGAGCAGCGCAGCAGTGCGCACGCTCAGAGCCCCGGATACGCAATTGAACATGAAAGAATTTGAGAAGTGCGCATGCTCGGTGGGCATGAAATTATCACGGCACTGTGTCTAATGTTCTAATTGCGGCGGGCACATTAAAACACTTCGGCTGCAACATCAATCATCTCCTCTGCTATCGCTGTAACTTCCCTCATCTCCGGTAATAAATATAAAAGCGGCGGCGGGTGTAGGAGATATCAATGACGGCGATCTCGGCTCCGTGATCCGCTTTTATATTTATTACCCGAGAGCAGGGAAGTGACAGGGATAGGAGCGGAGATGATTTATGTTGCAGAGGAGCTGTTTTAATGTAAGCGCCGCAAGTTTAACTACCGTGAGAAATCCATACCCTCCGTAGGTGCACCGGAAGTGACGAGGGTATGGTTTTCTCACGGGTATGGTTTTTTCACGGAACACCGGCTCTTAGTGACAAATAAAAACAAAAAAACAATTGAAGTGTCCCCCAACATACATAGACTGAAAAATGTGCCAAACAATTGTTCTAGCAGTGAAAGGGTTCGGCCATGGAATATCAGGGTGACAACTCTCCTGTATCTTTAATAGAGCAAATCCAGGGAGAACAGATCCCACATTATCACTACTAGACTAGGTCACATGACAGGCCAGGGGACAGTGATCATGTGATCATGTCTCCGCCAAGGTACTGACCCTGTCATGTGATCACCACAGAGTTGCCAGTCAGAGCCGTAGCGAGCGGCGGAAGCGGTGAGCGTTGATGGATTTCCGGTGTCCGGAGGATGCTCGCCCCCCTCCGGAGAGACAGGCGGAGTGACAGGAGCGCTGCGAGCTGAGGGAGGCTCTGCCCGGGGAAGAGGAGCTGAGGCCACAGCGGGCACAACGCCGAGCTGTCAGCGAGTCCTGATGGTGTGAGGTATGTCCGTCCTCCCTCCCCACACAACTGACAGGGAGCCAGGCCAGTCCCATTACCGGGGACACTGTCATTGTTCTCTACTACATCACACAATGACAGGCATCACCCGCATACCGGCACACTCACCATTCGCAGAATAACACATTTATTATATTGCAGCCTACCTTAGATGTGATGGCTGCATTCGCTTTCTTTCCCTTAAATTATCCTCGTGATCTGGCCAGCAAGTCTGTTGTTTTTCAAAAGATCATCATCTCTTGCAGATGTATCACTTACAGGAATGAGACAAACCATTTACCACTGATTAAACTGTTTGCTATAACTGATTAACTGATTATTAAGTGTGAGATGGAGTGTACCTTTATTGTGTTAGATGTACTAGCAGATTTAATTACATTAACACTCCCCTCCCCCCAGACTGACACTGCTGTTATCTGCTGTGCCTCCTGTGCTCTTTCATCCAGACGTGCGTCTCTCCAATACAGGAGGTGTGTTACTTTTCAGATCACCAGGTGAAAACAGAGGAGAGAAAGCCTAAAAAAAAACAAATGCAGCCATCACATCTAATGATTGCTAAGCTGCAATGTATTACATTTTCCCTTTTGGGTTTGATACGGCTTTATTATATTGACACAGTCATGGATGATCACTAATATACAGGCTTAGTTACTGGTGATCACTAGTATAGTATCGCTGTCACCGGTGATTGCTGGTTCAGTCACCAATGATCACTAGTATAGTAATGTTGTCATCGGGGATCTCTAATATAGAAATTCTGTCATCTATGATTACTAATATGGTAACGCTGACATCAGTGATCACTAGCATACTAGTTCTGTCATCGGTAAATACTAGCATACTAGTTCTGTCATTGGTGATCACTAGTTTACTAGTTCTGTCATTGGTGATCACTAGTATAGTAATGCTGCCATCGGTGATCTCTAATATAGAAGTTCTGTCATCTATGATTACTAATATGGTAGCGCTGACATCAGTGATCACTAGCATACTAGTTCTGTCATCGGTGATCACTAGTATAGTAGCGCTGTCATTGGTGATCACTAGCATAGTAGTTCTGCAATCAGTGATCACTAGTATAGTAGTTCTGTCATCTGTGATCACTAGCTTACTAGTTCTGTCATCTGTGATCACTAGCTTACTAGTTCTGTCATCAGTGATCACTAGTTTACTAGTTCTGCCATTGGTGATCACTAGCATACTAGTTCTGTCATCGGTAAATACTAGCATACTAGTTCTGTCATTGGTGATCACTAGTTTACTAGTTCTGTCATTGGTGATCACTAGTATAGTAATGCTGTCATCGGTGATCTCTAATATAGAAGTTCTGTCATCTATGATTACTAATATGGTAGCGCTGACATCAGTGATCACTAGCATACTAGTTCTGTCATCAGTGATCACTAGTTTACTAGTTCTGCCATTGGTGATCACTAGCATACTAGTTCTGTCATCGGTGATCACTAGCATACTAGTTCTGTCATCAGTGATCACTAGTTTACTAGTTCTGTCATTGGTGATCACTAGCATACTAGTTCTGTCATCAGTGATCACTAGTATACTAGTTCTGTCATCAGTGATCACTAGCATACTAGTTCTGTCATCAGTGATCACTAGCATACTAGTTCTGTCATCAGTGATCACTAGCATACTAGTTCTGTCATCAGTGATCACTAGCATACTAGTTCTGTCATCAGTGATCACTAGCATACTAGTTCTGTCATCAGTGATCACTAGCATACTAGTTCTGTCATCAGTGATCACTAGTTTACTAGTTCTGCCATTGGTGATCACTAGCATACTAGTTCTGTCATCAGTGATCACTAGTTTACTAGTTCTGCCATTGGTGATCACTAGCATACTAGTTCTGTCATCAGTGATCACTAGTTTACTAGTTCTGTCATTGGTGATCACTAGTTTACTAGTTCTGTCATTGGTGATCACTAGCATACTAGTTCTGTCATTGGTGATCACTAGCATACTAGTTCTGTCATCGGTGATCACTAGCATACTAGTTCTGTCATCGGTGATTACTAGTTTACTAGTTCTGCCATTGGTGATCACTAGCATAGTAGCGCTGTCATCGGTGATCACTAGTTTACTAGTTCTGTCATTGGTGATCACTAGTTTACTAGTTCTGTCATTGGTGATCACTAGCATACTAGTTCTGTCATTGGTGATCACTAGCATACTAGTTCTGTCATCGGTGATCACTAGCATACTAGTTCTGTCATCGGTGATTACTAGTTTACTAGTTCTGCCATTGGTGATCACTAGCATAGTAGCGCTGTCATCGGTGATCACTAGTAATGAAGCGCTGTCATTGGTGATCAATAGTATAGTAGCGCTGTCATCCGTGATTACTAGTATACTTGTTCAGTGAGCAATGATCACTAGCATACCAGTTCTGTCATCACTAGTATACGGTGGGAGTGATCAGCTGAATGGGATCAGGCAGTATTCATTTGTTCCTGAAGCTTCCAGTGTTTACTATAGTGTCCTGGGGGGGGGGGGGGGGGGTAGTGACAGACAAGGATGGCTGGTGACAAGCAGAGCAGTCACCATCCAGTGATCTGCTATTACTACTGCTGGCACTTCCCCCAGGGATCTCACACCCACAAGAATTTTTCTAAATGGGAACAGCCAGTAAATTAATCACATGTTTCCTAGAAATCACTGTCCTTCCATATGGTATTTATTTACACTTCTGTTCTAAATGTAGCCAATAAAGCAGAAGCAGGAATAGGCATGACATGGCAGCTGTGTGCCCGCACTGTGTACCCTTTGCTGGGAGTTACTGAGATCAGGAGCTGCAACGTCACTTCTCCATTGACAACAGTAAACAAGATTGGGAAGACACAACTTTGCTGGAGCGTTGGATGTCCCGGCTCCTGTTATAACATATAAAACAATTGCAGAGAACATTATGTTGCATATTTCAGAAATAAACTCGCATGACACCAATGTTATGGTGTGAACAGGGCACATAAGAAACAATTGAGTTCTTTGTGTCCATGCAGATTAGAAAAATGCACATCTCTGGAATGGTACCCAAAATATTCTCTGCAAGTCAAATCTGCACATTTTGTCCATCAATCCATATGCACATATGGTGAGTTTTTTTCTGTGCAAAAATATGCAGCATAAAGTTCTCTGGCAAGGGCACAAAGAAAACAAATGTTTTATACATTATAATAGGAGCTGGGACATCCGATGCTCCAGAAAAGTTGTCTTTCCTATGTTGTTTAGTGTTGTCAATAGGGAAGTGCTGGCATACCTCCTGGTCTTTCTTTTGATGGTATTTAATCATCACTGGGTTGTTTTATTTTTTGTGCCACAAATGAAAAAAGACTGAAAATGTTGTAAAAAAAAAAAAAAAAATTGAATGAATTTTTCTTTGTTTCGGTTTTAACATTTTGCAAATTTAGACATTTTTCTTTATACATTTTGGCCAAATGTTATACTGCTATATATCTTTGGTAAAAAAACCCAAATAAGTTTTTTTTTTTTTTTTTCTAGCGCAGAAAAATGCATACATCTTGCATATTTCTGCACAGAAAAAATACTCACATGATACCAGTGTTGTGGAGTGAACAGAGCACATAGGAAACATTTTTTTTTCTGGTGAAACTGGTTTAGTGGTGACAATATGTCCCATTTCATAATGGCTCGGGCAATCATTATTGGTACACTTTAGGGCATCCCAGAGTTCCCTCTTGATTCCCTGAGTTCCCTCTTGATTCCCTGAGTTCCCTCTTGATTCCCTGAGTTCCCTCTTGATTCCCCGAGTTCCCTCTTGATTCCCCGAGTTCCCTCTTGATTCCCCGAGTTCCCTCTTGAGTCCCCGAGTTCCCTCTTGAGTCCCCGAGTTCCCTCTTGAGTCCGCGAGTTCCCTCTTGAGTCCGCGAGTTCCCTCTTGAGTCCGCGAGTTCCCTCTTGAGTCCGCGAGTTCCCTCTTGAGTCCGCGAGTTCCCTCTTGAGTCCGCGAGTTCCCTCTTGAGTCCGCGAGTTCCCTCTTGAGTCCGCGAGTTCCCTCTTGAGTCCGCGAGTTCCCTCTTGAGTCCGCGAGTTCCCTCTTGAGTCCGCGAGTTCCCTCTTGAGTCCGCGAGTTCCCTCTTGAGTCCGCGAGTTCCCTCTTGAGTCCGCGAGTTCCCTCTTGAGTCCGCGAGTTCCCTCTTGAGTCCGCGAGTTCCCTCTTGAGTCCGCGAGTTCCCTCTTGAGTCCGCGAGTTCCCTCTTGAGTCCGCGAGTTCCCTCTTGAGTCCGCGAGTTCCCTCTTGAGTCCGCGAGTTCCCTCTTGAGTCCGCGAGTTCCCTCTTGAGTCCGCGAGTTCCCTCTTGAGTCCGCGAGTTCCCTCTTGAGTCCGCGAGTTCCCTCTTGAGTCCGCGAGTTCCCTCTTGAGTCCGCGAGTTCCCTCTTGATTCCCCGAGTTCCCTCTTGATTCCCCGAGTTCCCTCTTGATTCCCCGAGTTCCCTCTTGATTCCCCGAGTTCCCTCTTGATTCCCCGAGTTCCCTCTTGATTCCCCGAGTTCCCTCTTGATTCCCCGAGTTCCCTCTTGATTCCCCGAGTTCCCTCTTGATTCCCCGAGTTCCCTCTTGATTCCCCGAGTTCCCTCTTGATTCCCCGAGTTCCCTCTTGATTCCCCGAGTTCCCTCTTGAGTCCGTGAGTTCCCTCTTGAGCCCCCGAGTTCCCTCTTGAGCCCCCGAGTTCCCTCTTGAGTCCCCCGAGTTCCCTCTTGAGTCCCCCGAGTTCCCTCCCAAGTTCCCTCTTGAGTCCCCAAGTCCTGAAGCCCCCAAATTCCAATAGGAAGGTGTCACGTAGGCTGGAGCAGGTGGATATGTTGGTGTTAAAGCAAAGGAAAAGACGTGTTGCTAAAGCATTTGACCAATATAGAGTACAGTTTATTCTGATAAGGTTCTGACATTGGATGGTTACAATGTTTGATGCAGTTAGGGAAAGGAAGATGACTCCTACTGCTAAATGATACAATTTGTTTGTTATACCCTATTAAGAGGAAGGATTTTTTTAGTCAGGCATAAGATATCATTTGTATTGATAAAATGAATTGATGCCAAATGGTAAAGCAAAAAGCCTGAACCAGCTGTATGCAGTTTGGATAAATGTCTCTCAGCACTCTCCTCTTGGAAGGTCATAAAACATGTGAAAGTGACTTGTCCCTGTACTTGTGTACCTGCAGGTGACAGAGGAAGCTGGAAGGCAGTTATGACGTCTTGTAGTTTGCAAACAAAAGGTGCCTGGTGACAATTCAGCTTTAATGTTCTAGAACATTTCTAATCCATGTATTGGATGAAAGCCCATTACCGTGTCCTAATTTGCCCGCTTGTTGTTTTTAGGGTGTTAGTATTTTGTTAACCACTTCAGCCCCGGAAGGTTTTACCCCCCTTAATGACCAGGCCATTTTTTTGCGATTCGGCACTGCATTGCTTCAACAATTGCGCGGTCATGCGGCACTGTACCCAAATACAAGTGATGTCCTTTTTTCAAACAAATAGAGATTTATTTTGGTCACCTCTGCGGTTTTTAGATTTTGCGCTTCATACAAAAAAATAGCGACAATTTTGAAAAAAAAAAAAAGAAAAAAAAAAGAATAATATTTTTTACTTTCTGCTATAAAACATTCCCAATAAAAAAAAAAAAATAAAAAAAATATTTTTTTTTTATCGGTTTAGGCCAATTTGTGTTCTGCTACATATTTTTGGTAAAGAAAAATCCCATAAAGCGTGTATTAATTGGTTTGCCCAAACGTTATAGTGTTTACAAACTATGGGATAGATTTATAGACTTTTTTTTTTTAAATTTTTTTATTAGTAATGGCGTTGATCAGCAATTTTTAGCGGGACTGTGACACTGCGGCGGACAATTCTGACACTAAGTGACACTTATTGGGGACCAGTGACAATAATACTGTAATCAGTGCTAAATAATTTGCACTGTTACTGTATAAATGACGCGGGCAGGGAAGGGGTTAATACTGGGGGTGATCATCAAGGGGTTAAGCGTGCTCCTAAATTGTGCTTACCAACTGGGGGGGCTCTGTGATGGGCACACAGAGATCGGTGTTTCAGCTTAGCCGAGACACATGATCTTTCTGATCCTGCCTGAAAGGAGAACCACCTGCCTTGTTTGCATAGGCAGGCAGCTCTCCTGTCAGTTTCTGTGAAGAACGCAGGAGGCCGGTGGCGATCGTGCTTGCTCCTCCCGCGGTCTGGCTCCTGCTGTGTCTAATCACATAGATCTACATGATGATGCGCAGCTGAGCCGCCCTGCCGCAGTAAATCTGCGTGGGGCGGTCGTCAAGTGGTTAAAGTGGAGCTGTAGTCAGAAAATTTAAGTAGACGTTCAGGCAAAACCTAACTAACACTAAACCTGCACATTCTAACCCTAATCTATCTAACTCTGTACAGCAAAAATCGCTATACTTATCTATTTTGCAGCTGATCCGGCCCGGTCCCCAGAAACAGCTGTCAGCGGCGGCTTTAGTGTGTAGGGTGTGTGCAGAAGATGCAGCTGACAATGGAAGCCCCATAGTAACTCTATGGGTGACGTCACTTCCCAGGCATTTCACAGCCATTGTCGGTCCTCTCCTGCACACAGCTTCCTCTGCTGGTGACCGGACCAGATCGGCTGCAGAATAGGTAGGTACAATGATTTTTTCTTTACAGGGCTAAATAGATTAGGGTTAGAATGTGACACAGATCAGGTTGAGCATTAATTAGGTTTTTCCTGGACTTGCACTTTAACCACTTGCCTACTGGGCACTTTCACCCCCTTCCTGCTCAGGCCAATTTTCAGCTTTCAGCGCTGTCACGCTTTGAATGGCAATTGCGCGGTCATGTTACACTGTACCTATATGAAATTTTTATCATTTTTTTCACACAAATAGAGCTTTCTTTTGGTGGTATTTAATCACCTCTGGGTTTTTTATTTCTTACAAAAAAAAGACAGTAAATTTTGAAAATAAATACATTTTTCTCCTTTACTGATGTGTGCTGAGGCGGCACTGATGGGCACTGATAGGCTGCACTAATGGGCACTGATGAGGTGGCACTGATGAGCACTGAGAGGCGGCACTGCTGGGCACTGAGAGGCGGCACTGCTGGGCACTGAGAGGTGACACTGATGGGTGGCACTGATGGACACTGGCGGGTGGCACTGATGAGCACTGTTGGAGAGGCACCGATGAGCACTGATGGGCAGCACCATCAGTGCCCACATTTAGTGCCCATAGTGCTGCTAGTCAGTGCCCATCAGTGCCTAGATGAGCAGGCACTGATTGGCACTGACTGGCAGCACTATGGGCACTGATCGGGGGCACTGATGGTGGGCAGTTATGGCATTTATTTCCTCTTGTGTAATCAGGGCACTGGTGATTACATTTCTCTGTGTCGCTGAGCAGCTCACCTCTTCCTCACACGCAGTCTCTGTGTGAGGAAGGAGAGCTGGCAATGAGAGATGATCTCATATGCTTACATTTGAGATCATCTCTCATTGGACGTTCTGGTCATGTGGTAAATGGCTGCTGTGATTGGCCATTCACCACGATCCGTGTCTGGCTGTGTCCAAGGGACACGGCCGACACAGATTTTCCCCGATACACGCTCGCGGGAGCGCGCGGGGAGCCTGTTACTGGGAGGCCGTATAAAGACGGCCTCCCGGAAATTAGAGCCCGCGCTGTAGCCGTCTTTCGGCTATAGCGCGGGCGGGAGGAGGTTAAAGTAGAACTATAAGCAAAACCTTTTTTTTTTTTTTTTTTTTTCATTTTGGATTGAGTACGGAAGGGTTATAAATATCCCTGTCAGATTTTTTTTGTTGCCATCTATGTCCCATTGCCGAGATTTCCCTTTACTTCCTGTCCCATAACCAAACAGGATGTAAGAGGAAATCCCTGCCAAATAAAGCAATTCCTTGGGCACCCCCAGGTCCCCATAACTAGTGTCCTCATTGGAAGATTTCCCCTCTAGTACTTTTCTGGGGACAACCCAAAATTTGGGATTTTCTTTTATTTTCAATGTCAATGATAATGGTAAAGAGGACAAAGCGAAATGGTGAGTCTCTTTTATTGGGGGCACAAACAGCAATAAACAAGCGTTCTGATCCCTCTCCACTCAATCCAAAACGAAATAAAAAAATTGTAGGTATTTTGCTAGATCACTTCAGGCTGACCCCTTTTGCAGGCATAGCTATGTAAAACATTAAAAATAAGTGTCTTTACTGTTTTAAATTCAGTAATATTCTGACTCGCCCTGCTCTGCACATGCTTAGTTGCTCTATATTTTTAGGGATTGCTGAATTGGCAGAGGCCGATCTGCTGAAAGCCCTAAAGCAGAATGAAACCTCCCTATCCTTTACAGCCAAGGAACCTGCTTCTGTTTGATCTGCAACTGTCATGGTGCTGCACATGTGATCAGTTATGACACCAGCCATTTGATGGTTTGACAGTTTGGTTGAGGACACAAGCAAATTTGACAGTTAGCAATCCCAGCATTCCAGGAATGTAACTGATTTGTGAAACCGTTAAATTGATGGGTTTAGTTCCACTTAATGATTTACTGCTGTTCAAGGCCTCTGGACTTAAAGCGGAGTTCCAGCCTTTTCTGTGTTTATTAAAAGTCAGCAGCTACAATAAGTGTAGCTGCTGACTTTTAATAAAAACACACTCACCTGTCCCACGATCCAGCGATGCGGTCGCCCGAAGCCTCGATCCTCTTACTCTGGTCTCGGCGGCGCCGGCATCACTGGTGTGGGCAACCGGCTGTGATAGCTTGCGGCTTCACAGCCGGGTACGCACTGTGCCAATGCGCGAGTTGCGCTGCGTGTCTTGATTGGCCGGCAATCTTCTGGTACCTCTGACATGTCCCAGAAGATTGCAGGGAGGGAGGGGGAGAGGAGAACTTCTGCTCAGGGCGCCGCAACGCTCCGAGCGGAAGTAGGAGCGGGTACCTGTCAAAACTAGGTACCCACTCCCCCCCCCCCCCCCAAAAAAAAATTACATGCCAAGGGGGTTAGGACTACCTAAAGCGGAAGTTCCAGTTTTGGGTGGAACCCCGCTTTAAGCAAAATGGCAGCCTCCATCAAGAAGAAACAGGAGCAATGCACAAGGCAATTACAGCACACACTCATTTTGGTAGCATCATTGTGGAATGTTTGTTCCTTTGCTAGAGAACATTTATTTTTATTTTTTTCTTTCTATCAAGTTATGGGTAAACTTCCTCTTTATGGTATTTTTCTGTTACATTTATTTGTCATTTTTAGTCTAGTCACCACAGCATAAAGTCCAGAAGACATTAAAGCGGAACTAAACATATTGATTGAACAGTTTCAAAAAACAGTTACATTCCGGCACGTGTCAGGAAAGTAAAGTAACTGTCATATTTGCTTCTGCTCTCAACTGTCAACCCATCAAATAGCTGGTGTCCTAACTGATCACATGTGCAGCACCATGGAGCTGAAGATCAAACAAAGGCTAAGACGGCAGCTTCCTTGGTTGAAAACAATAAGAGGGTTTACTTTTCTTTAACCACTTGCCGACTGCCTAACGCCGATCTACGTCGGCAGTCAGCCCCTCACGTAGTAGGGCTACGTCACTAGCTTGTGAGGGTCTAGGGAGCGAGCGCGCGCCCCCGGAGGCGCGCTCCCGCTCCCGCGTGGTCACGGACCCCCCCGCGCGTGTGACCGGCGGACCCGATGTCCGCCGGTCACTCGGCGATCGGCGGGGGAGAGGGAGAATGTCAGGCAGCTTGTGTAAACAAGCCACCTGTCATTCTCCTTGCTGTTAAGACACTGATCTCTCGGATCTAGTATGTAGATCCGTTGATCAGTGTCCATACAGCTCAAGCCCCAGCCAATCACAGTAGAAAGCACGCCCCTAGGGATACACACAGCCCCTCCCTCCCAAATAAAGTTAACCCCTTCACTACCAGTGTATTTTTACAGTAACAGTGCATATATATAGCACTGATTACTGTAGAAATGTCACTGGTAACCCCAAAAGTGTCAAAAATGTCAGTCAAGGGTCCGATCTGTCCGCCCCAATGTCGCAGTACCGCAAAAAAAATCGCAGATCGTCGCCATTACACGTTAAAAAAAAAAAACAACAAAAATGACAGAAATCTTTCCCTTTGTTAGTAAACGCGATAACTTTTGCGCAAACCAATCAAAATACGCTTTTTGCGATTTTTTTTACCAAACATAGGTAGCATAAAACAAATTGGCCGAAAAAGTAAAAAAATTTTGATTTTTAAATTTTTTTTTTGGGGAATTTCATATAAAAAAATGTGAAAAATATTGCTATTTTTGCAAAATTGACGCTCTTTTTTTGTTTATAGCGCGTGATCAAAAAATCACACAGGTGATCAAATACCACCAAAAGAAAGCTCTGTTTGTGGGAAAAAAAGGACGCCAAATTCGTTTAGGTACAGCGTCGCACGACCGCGCAATTGTCCGTTAAAGTCACGCAGTGCCGAATCGCAAAATACCCCCTGGTCGGAATGGGGGTAAAATCTTCCGGGGCTTAAGTGGTTAAAGCGGAGTTCCACCCAAAAGTGGAACTTCCGCTTTAGGTGATCCTAACCCCCTGACATGCCACATTTGGCATGTCATTTTTTTGGGGGGAACGGGTACCTAGTTTTGACAGGTGCCCGCTCCCACTTCCGATCGGAGCGCCGCGGCCCCCTGAGCGGAAGTTCTCCTCTTCCCCCTCCCGCCCTGCAATCTTCTGGGACATGTCAAAGGTCCCAGAAGATTGCCGGCCAATCACGGCGCGTAGCGCAACTCGCGCATGCGCAGTGCGTACCCGGGTGTGAAGCCGCAAACTGTCACAGCCGGGTGCCCACAGCAGTGATGCCGGCGCCGAGGGAGAGGATCGAGGCTTTGGGCGGCCGCATCGCTGGACCGTTGGACAGGTGAGTGAAATGGCTGGAACTCCGCTCTTGCTAATGATGAATATGAGCATTTATTAATGTCTGGATGTTGAGAATGATAAATTCATGCAGGAGGTGAATATGCTGTTTAATGGGAAAGGCTTTATTTGTCAAAGTATTTTTAAATTTGGCTGGCCAGTATTGTAATCCAGAAAATCTTATCCAACAGCACAGTTTGAACCTTGAACCCTGTTGCAGCAGCACAGCTTGATGAAGAAGTTATTAGCCTGCTAAGTGGGTTATTAAAGCGGAACCTTATCCATAAAAACTTCATAAAAATAATATTCTTTATCAAAGAATATATATTCCATATTAACCACTTGCTGACCACTAGCAGTACATATACTGTGGCAAGTTGGCTCTATTTCGTGAAATGACGTACTTGTACATCGTTTCGTGCAATAGTCAGTGGGGGTGTGCACGATAGGGGGAGCCAATCAGCAATCACCTGTGATCGCTCCCCTATGATGAGCGCAGTGATTCTGCTATTTAGGAACACGGTTCTCTGTGTTCATCTAGTCTGTCCATCCCCCACACAGTTAGAAAGCATCCTCTAGGGACACACTTAACCTTTTGATTGCCCCTGGTGTTAACCCCTTTCCTGCCAGTACAGTAACAGTGTATATTTTTAGCACTGATTACTGTAGTAATGTCACAGGCCCCCTCAAAAGTGTAGTTTTATTGTTGGCAGCAATGTTGCAGTCCCACTAAAAATTGCAGATTGCTGCCATTACTAGTAAAAAAAAAACAAAAACCATAAATCTATCCCCTAGTTTGTAGACGCTATACCTTCTGTGCAAACCAATAAATGTACGCTTACTGGGATTTTTTTTTACCAAAAATATGTAGCAGAATACACATTGGCCTAAAATGTTGAAAAAAAAAATAGATTTTTTAAATTTTTTTTAATTGGCTGTGTTTTATAGCAGAAAGTTAAAAATATTGTTTTTTTTTTTTTTTTTTCAAAATTGTCGCTCTTTTTTTTGTTTTGTAGCACAAAAAAAAACAAAAACGCACAGGTGAACAAATACCACCAAAAGAAAGCTCTATTTGTGGGGAAAATAGGAAATCAATTTTATTTGAGTACAGCGTCGCATGACCGTGCAATTGTCAGTTAAAGTAACGCAGTGCCGTATCGCAAAAAATGGCCTGGTCATTAAAGAGGAAGTAAACCCTCCTCTGACACTTTTACCTATAGGTACTGTAAATATCTCCTAAACATGTACCGTTTAGGAGATATTTACCTTACATGCAGCCAGTGACGTCACTGGCGCATGCGCTCTGAAGGAACGGCCGCTGGTCCCATTTCTTCAGAGCCCCGTGCCGTGACCGTTGGCTCCTGCGCGCGTGCGCAGGAGTGACGTCACCGCGGCTCCGGCCAATCAGATGGCCGGATGCCGCGATCCCGGAAGACGGGTGACTGGACATGTCGCCCGTCATACAGGTAAGCGGGCGGCACGGCGGGGGCTCGTTCTTAAGTAAGTATTTCATAATGAGCTAGTATGCGATGCATACAAGCTCATTATGGGTTTCTCTTTCAGGTTGCAGCAAAAAAAAAAAAAGTTTCATGGGTTTACAACCTCGTTAAGGGGGTAAAACCTTCCGGTCCAGAAGTGGTTAATATTGATGCTACCAAAATGAGTGTGCGCTGTAAATTGCCTCCAGCATTGCTCCTGTTTCTTCTCGCTGGAGGCCGCCATTTTGCTGAAGCTGAAGGAGTTTCGCATATGACGGGAGAGAGTTCAAGCTGCAGTTGCTTCCAATTTTGATAGCCGGCACTGTCTGCGTTTGGTCCTGTGCACTTCCATGGCTGTCAGATTGGGAGCAGCAGCTTTGTCCGGGCAGCCGCTGCATCCCAATTGATGTGAATGGGACTGCCTGTACAGGGATGCATGGAACACCAGTGCTGGCAAACACAGCCCTCGTATGATTGTACACTGTAGGCACTGCAGTCATTTTAAATGTAGGGACGTTCAGACCTCTCTACATTTCTAGATTACATTTTTTTTTTAAAGGCCCAAAGAGCGTTCTGACCTATCCCACAGCAATCCTTCCAAACTCCGCTTCCATCTGATTTTTGAAAGGTTGTGAAATGTTACATCTTAATTGCCATTTGTATCATTTTATTTTATAGGCAATAAATAGTACAGTTTCCAGTAATCCCAGGGTAATTTTTGATCCACCTTTGTTTGGTTGGACTTTGAAGTTTTTTTACAGGACAAACTATATGCTCAGTTTTATTGCATATACTTTCCTATAGTATCTAATTTAATAATTGTAATAAAATGAATTGAAAGAAGATCAGTATGTACTATGTCCTTTACATGCAAATGTGAGCAGATCCCTGCCGTTTATCAGTCTGGCCCTCTCAGCTCTCTTGTATCCACTTCAATGACTGATACGTTAAAGAGTGTTATTTTAACACATCTGTGTGTCACAATGTTGCCACCCCTCGCTGGAACACAGCCAAAAGCTAAGTCTGTAATTTCCACCCTGCTGCTGGCAGATGTATTGGCCATGCATCTATATATTCCTATTTTCAGGAGGTAATTATTACATTTCTTTTAAGCTGACTGTTTTATAGATAAAATAAAATTCCTTTTGTATCGCATTAAGTGACTGTTGTGGTTACATTTTACATTTTTCCAGAGAAATTCTAGGCAAAGCACATGGTTCAGTCATTGATGCCTAGGCCAAATGCCTAATGGCATTGGTTGACTTCATATGTCTAATTTGCAAACCAAATATATATGTTTTGGTATTAAAAACGGTGTACCAAAATGTTTTGTCTTATGGACTGACAAATGTACAAAGAAGACCCCGTTCAGACAGGGGCGACGCGACTTGTTGGGGCGACCTGTGATAGCGTGCACCGCGACCTCGGCGCGACATACACGGACTTCATATCATTGAAGTCAATGCAAGTCACCTCCAGGTCGCCCCAAAGTAGTATAGGACCCTTTTTCTAAGTCGGATCGACTTGTGTCGCTCCAATTTGAACGGGTCCTGTACTAATCAATGGCAGACGACCCACCACGACTTGTCAGGCGCCCAAGTCGCATGACAAGTCGCGCTAGTGTGAATGGGGACTAAGAGGATTCTATTTTTTATTTATTTTCTGTCATAGTATCTGATAATTACAATATTAACCAAGCGCACACTGCTACTTTCAGGGTCTTTTTTTTTAAGTCCGATTACATATTTTTACAAAAAAAGCCTTCAATTTTTATGCGATCACTATGTAATAGCTGGCATGGTGAACACATGATTGGAAAATAAACTGATTAAATTAAAATTGTATTTGCATTTTTTTTTTTATACTGTAATTGTATATGACAATTACAAGATTAACCAGATGCACATTACCACCACCAAGGCAATCTGCAGTGCCATTTTTAGTCAGATTGCTTTTTTTTTCTTCCAGGGAATCCTCCGAGTCCCATATGATCACTATGTCACAGCTAATGTGGTGATCGCATAATCCAAAACTAAACTAAGGGTCCTTTCACACCGGCTTTCTGATCAGGGCCGCCTGTAAGTTTTTCAGGCGAACCTGATCGGACCCTCCAGTCTCCTCTATGGAGACTGGAGGGTCCAATGACACCCGCCGCCATCCGATCCTGCCTACAAAATCCAGACAGATGGTGGTCCTATTTTCCATCCATCTATCAGATCGGATCGGATGAAAATGGACAGGCGGTCCATTTCCACCTGATTTCCCCATAGAGGAGAGTTACCTGTGTCCACTCTGCACAGTGGAGCGGACATGACCTGTCATCTGCCTGCTCAGCAGGGATCAGTGGAGCGATCCCCCGCTGAGCCAACAAAATCCGCAAGACGGAGGCGCCCATGTGAAAGGGCCTTATTGTGTCTGAATTTTCAAAGAGAACTGAAGCTGTTCTTGCCAGCCAGGACTGAAAGCCACTAGCTTATCAAAGTGTTAGTTCAAGCCTACATCTGAGGTCTGTGCTGTTTTTCACAGTTCAATCAGAAGTTGGGAGGTTAAGATGGAATTTTATGGATTTTTCAAGCTGAACTTCGGGAAATGATAACAAATATATGCATTTATAACCCTTCATTTCAATTATTTAATTGTGAAAAATGTTAAATGTGTTTTTAATTATAGCTAGCATAAGCAGCTCAACTGTATCTTTATATTATCTAAAGCCCTGTACACACGTGTCGAAAATTAGCAGGGAATTTTCGTCCGACGACCGATCTGCCGATTTTCAGCTTGTTAGTATGATGCTTCTGACAACCAACTCCGACTTTTCGGCCGAAAAAATTCTGGTGTGCAGGCTATAAAATTTTTATCCGCTGTCAAAACACGGCCGATTTTCCGTCAGTCAGTACAGATTTCGACAGGGAAAAATCTAATGAGCAAGACTGGGCATGCTCAGAGAAGAAAGCAAACCAACACATGACATCACTTCTGAAGTAGAATTTTGTCGAGAAAATTCGTGTGCAGTCTGGAGCACATTCCAACCAACAAAACACCACTCTGGACAAAAGACGGACGATCGGTCGGCCGATAATCGTTGCGTGTGTATGAGGCTTAAGACATTAAAGCCCCATACACACGGGCTGAATGCAGGGCAACATTGGCCGGTTCAATAAAAACCGGCACACATTCGGCCCGTGTGCAAGGCCCTCGGTCTAACAGAAGCCGGCTTCTGTCGGACGAGTATACTGGAAAACCAGCAACTGACCCAATTGCCAATTGTGGAGAGCACTGATCAGAGTGTTTTGTCGGGGGGAGCGCACCCTTGTTAGATCACAACAGCTGGGGGGGGGGGGTCGCTGTACTAACATCAGATCGTTAGTACAGCGGCTCCAACTGGAGCTGTCAGTTTTTTTTATTCAACCTGCTCTATTGAATGGAAAAATACTAATAGTTTGTTCCAGGCTTTACACATGGTTTTGTTTAGCTGGTCTACTAATCCAGACATCCCTACCAGACACTATACAAAGCTTTGACCATTTGCGTGTCTTTCTTGCTTTCAAAGCAATACAGCTAGATCCAGGGTGGAGTGGCAGTTTACTATTGAGATGTGTTTCCTCCAATCAACAAATTCCATTTAGTCGCATCACGCAGTAAAACATAATTGGCTGAAGTATAATTATAGGTAAAACTTTTTTTTTTTTTGAGTTTGATAGAATGGAGAGGGATCAGAACAGCTGTCAGTTTTTTTCTGTTGTCTGTTCCCCCGTTAGGGAGGTTCATCCTATCAATTTGGCATGTTTACTATTATCGCTGAAAGTGAAAGAAAATCCTAAATTTTAGGTTGCCACTAGAACAGGAATAGAGGGAGAATTTTCCAATGGTGACACTAGTTCTTGTGACCCTGATGACAAACCACATTCCCTCATTTTGGAGGGATTTCTGCTCACTTCCTGTTTTGGGCTATGAAACAGGAAGTTAAGGGAAATCTCCAAAATTGGACACAGATGGAAACAAAAAGCTCTCGCAGAGCTTAGAACTCTCCCTTGCTCTATCCAAAATTAAAAAAAAAAAAAAAAAAAGTTTTGCATTTACTTTTTCTTTAACCCACCCCCTGTCTGGCAAGTTTATATAAACAGCCAGGTGGGTTTGGGGAGGACCAATCACATGTGCACTAGTAAACAACTGTCATGAATGGCATCCATTCATGAAAGCATTGTTTGCTATTGTGACCTCTGCGATTGGTCACAGTGATCACATGATACAGGGCCAATACCGTAAATTACATCAATCGCGAAAGAAAACAATGATTAATGAATGAAAGCCATTCATGATAGTTAATATGTTTGCGTGATCATCACTGTAATGAGCAATTATAATGTGTAAAAAAAAAAAAAAAAATCCTGGTTACAGCCCACCCTCTCACAGTGGTACAGTGTCACTTTGATGACAGTATGTTAAAAAGAAAACAAAATATATGTATATGTTGTCACCGATCACCGCCGCACCAGTCAGTGTCACCAGAATGACTTGTTCACAAGTGCAATGCTCTCGGAAGAGCCATCCATGTTCAAATTGCTCTTCAGAGAGCATTTGACAGGCAGTGAGGAGGTATGGTTTTGCCTCCTCAACACCTGCTTTAACACCTTGTACCCTGCATAAGGTACCCCATTCAATTGAATGGGTCACGATCAGTTGGAGTACCGGGGGTGTAACTCCTGCTACAGCTGTGATGCAAAGCATTGCAGCTGTGACGTGCACAGCCCCCAGTTGCTGCCTCTGCAGTTAAAGGGGGAAGCAGTTGTGGGGTGGTAAAACCGTGGCTAAACCATAAGGTATTTACCGGCCCCCCAACCTTAAGTGTAAACGAGTCCTTATAGTACAACCAGTCACAGTCCTCTGATCACTGCCAAACCAGTGTACCTAGAATCTGTTTTTCTGATTGTCAAAACACCAGACCAGTGCAGCTAGGACCACTTTTCCTGACCACAACCACACCAGTCTGTGTCACCAAATGAGTGTATGCCAGCAACAGTGTTCCTTAACACCGACACATCTATCACAGTGCCACCACACCAGCGTAAGCCAGCAGTGGTGTCTCTGATTGTCGCCATACTTGTCCCAGTGTCACTAGACCAGTGTAAGTCAGCAGAAGTGTTCCTGATCACTGCCACAGTGATGGCAGCCTGTGCCTGCCGCCTGTACTAACTCTATGCTGGCCTATTTATTGACCACGTGTCTGCCTGTTGCCTGGACCTATCCTTTGCCTGTTTGCTAACCATGTCTCTGCCTGAGCTTGAACTGACACATCTGACTGATTAATTGCCTGTGAGACACCAGTCCCAGCCATCCCCTGCAGACAACTGTACTCCTGGAACAACAGGAACTTTTTTGTTCTTCCTTACTTTAGCGCCCCCTACACTACCTAGCCAGTGAGAATGGCATTCCTGGGAGCAGCCATATACTAATAGGGTAGGCTTATTTGGTTTATAGGAACGGGGAGTGCTGTAGGCTATATTTCCTGACCACTCCTATAGAGGCGGCCATTACAATACATTGGTTTTGGTAAAATCGGTTTGATATGGGTGATACACAAGAAACAATGACAGGTACATTGAAATATGCGAAAAGTATAGGATGCGCTATCTCACTTTAGAGCAGCATCTAGAAGTCCCTGGACTAAGGAAAAAATAAAATAGAAATGTGTGTGCGATCCCATTCAAATTAATTAATGTTCAAAAAGGTATAAGCATATATAATTATTCCTTATCTCCTACCACTAAAAAGGGTAAAGTGGCAAAGTGCTAAAAAGTACTTAAAGTGGAGTTCTACTCAAAAGCGGAACTCTGCTGATCTGCTTCCTCCCCCTCCAGTGCCCCATTTAGCACCTTTCAAGGGGGAGGTGGGAACGGGTACCTGTTTTTGACAGGTACCCTTCCCCACTTCCTGGGAGACAGCGCCGCGGCACTGTCCCTCGGAAGTTCAGCCCCCTCCTTTTTCCTCCGCTGCTCGGCCAATTAGAAAGTGCAGCGTGCTTGTGCATGGCAATAGGGAACCAGCAGTGAACCTGAAAGCCTTCACTGCAGGGTTCCCTTACCCTGGATGGCGACGGCGGTACCCGAGAGCTGATAATTAAATCGGCTTCGGGTGCCGACATTGGGGGCTCCCTGAACAGGTAAGTTCTACTATTTAAAAGTCAGCAGCTACAGTATTTGTAGCTGCTGACTTTAAATTTTTTTTTAAGGGGGGCAGAACTCTGCTTTAAATGGTTAAAAATAATTAGAAATGACAATTAATGTGTGCTCCCTCCTTCTCTCTTGTCAAAAATAATAAAAAAAAACTTAAAAAATGATTAAACACAGTGTTAAGGTGAACAGTGCTAGGTGCAAAAAGAGTTTAAACTGATAGTGACACCAGTTAATCAAAAACATCCAAGCCACAATGGGAAAAAATGGGATGTAAGTCCTTTAAATGTGCCCAGCAGGATAAAGTGCATGTGAGGACAAGTCCAGAAGTCTTTTTGGTGTGTAATTCTTAATAGCTGAGAGGGGTTAATAAGTATTCCTGAGCTTCAATAAGTGCTGCATGCAGTCCCATGGTGTTCACACACAATCATCAGATGGCAGCTTACCAGAAAAGCATTATTAGCCAGCATAGAATATAGGGGATAAGTTCCACTCTCTCTCATCTGGGACATTCACAGCTTATTCAGAGTGATCCTTTTCTCTTAGGGATATGTGACAGGGTATATGAGCCAGAGACCGCTATGAATCGTAAAAGGATTTCCACCTCACTTCCAAAGTAACCCGATGGACATGTAAAAACAATATGCACAGCCGCCTGCAGTGCGGACCGCCAGAGTGATGATGCAGCTTCTCCACGAGTGCAGAAAGTGTTAAAATTCTTCTCAATCTGTCAGGAGCACAGAGGAGGGGGGCCGAGAGGCTGTAGTTACAGTGTATGAGAGCTCATTGGAGGAAAGGAACACACTTCTCTCCATACAGCAGAAGAACTGTTGTGAATAGAAAAGCTCTGTGCTGAGCTCTCCCTCCCTGACACAAATGTATCTCATGTGTCGGAAAACTTCTCAGAAGTGACTCTGCTGATAACAGAGGAAAGAAGCACCAGAGAGAAACAACACTTAGAGCAGGGCTCGACAATCCCCGGGCGCCAGGTCGCATTTGCGACTAGAGTTAGTGACCTGGCGCCTGGGGTGCCCTGCAGAAGGTGTCCTGTCATTTTTGCATGGACTTCCGCGCCGTCCGAAAATTGAGGCCCCGGCTTTTCGGCCTACTTGAGATGAGAGAGGTTTCCAATGGGGAACTGGCGCCCTCTTGTGGTGGCCGGGAGTAATGACTGTTGTAATGACTGTTTCCACTGCCTGTTTGTTCTCAATGCATTACCATCTCCCTGTCCAGTTAGTTACCTTTGACAGGGAGTGTGGTTATTTATTGTTAATTTAATTTATTTTTTAAATGTAAAAAAAAAAAAAATAATATTTTCTTCTTTTTTTTTTTTTTTTTTTTTTTAATTATTAAAAAAAATATTTCTTTTTTTTCCTATTATTATTATTATTATTATTATTATTAAAAAAAAATTTTTTTCCTCATCGCCATGCCACAGCCGAAGGCCCCTTTCACACGGGCTGTCTGATCAGGTCCACCTGTCAGTTTTTCAGGCAGACCTGATCGGACCCTTCATTCTCCTCTATCGAGCAGTAATCTGCCGCCATCTGATCCTGTCCGCCAAAAGCCGACGGATGGTGGTTCTATTTTCTATCCACCCCGTGGATCGGATCAGATGGCATCGGATGGAAAGAGACAGACAGTCTGTTTTCATCCAATTGCGCTATAGAGGAGAGTGGGGTTCTAGTCGTATTTATGTGTAAATTTAGTATCCGTTTTATTAAATAAAGCTTGGTTGTTAGTTAAAAAAAAAAAAACTGGCTCCTAACTTTTTTAGCTGGCTCCTAGATTTCAGGAAAATTTGTCAAGCCCTGACTTAGAGTATTCACAGCGCTTCACCTTTTCTACATTTTGTTATGTTACAGCCTTGTTCCAAAATGGATTAAATTCATTATTTTCCTCAAAATTCTATAAACCATACCCATAATGACAACGTGAAATATAAAAGTTTGTTTAAAATCTTTGCAAATTTATTAAAAATAAAAAACATAATAAATCACATGTACATAAGTATTCACAACCTTTGTTCAATACTTTGTTGAAGCACCTTTGACACCAATTACAGCCTCAAGTCTTTTCGAATATGATGCTACAAGCTTGGCACACCTATTTTTGGGCATTTTCTTTCATTCTTCTTTACAGGACCTCTCAAGCTCCCTCAGGTTGGATGGGGAGCATCAGTGCACAGCTATTTTCAGATCTCTCCAGAGATGTTCAATTAGGTGGGCTTTAGCTGGGCCATTCAAGGACATTCACAGAGTTGTTCCATAGCCACTTCTTTGTTATCTTGCCTGTGTGCTTAGCGTCGTAGTCCTGTTGCAAGATGAATTTGCGCCAAGTCTGAGGTCCAAAGCGTTCTGTAGCAGGTTTTCATCAAGGATGTCTCTGTACATTGCTGCATTCATTTTTACCTCGATCCTGACTAGTCTCCCAGTTCTTGCTTCTGAAAAACATCCCTACAGCATGATGCTGCCACAACCATGCTTCCCTTTAGGGATGGTATTAGCCAGGGGATGCATGGTTTCCTTCAGACATGACACTTGCCATTCAGGCCAAAGAGTTCAATCTTTGTTTCAGAGCAGAGAATTTTGTTTCTCATGGCCTGAGAGTCCTTCGGGTTCCCTTTGGCAAACTCCAGGTGGGCTTTCATGTACCTTTTACTGAGGAGTGGCCTCCATCTGGCCACTCTACCATACAGGCCTGATTTGGTGGAGTACTGCAGAGATGGTTGTTCTTCTGGAAGGTTCTCCTCTATCCACAGAGAAATGCTGGAGTTCTGTCAGTGTGACCATTGGGTTCTTGGTCACCTCCCTGACTAAGGCCCTTCTCCCCTGATTGCTCACTTTGGCTGGGAGGCTTGCTCTAAGAAGAGTCCAAGTGGTTCCAAACTTCCATTTATGGATTATGGAGGCCACTGTGCTCATTGGGATCTTCAATGCTGCAGAAAGTTTTCTGTACCCCGATATAATCCTGTCTCTGAGGTCTAAACACAATTCCTTGGACTTTATGGCTTGGTTTGTGCTCTGACATGCACTGTTAACTGTGGGACCTTTTATAGACAGGTGTGTGCCTTTCCAAATCATGTCCAATCAACTGAGTTTACCACAGATGGGCTCCAATCAAGTTGTAGAAACATCTCAAGGATGATCAGTGGAAGCAGGATGCACCTGAGCTCAATTTTGAGTGTCATGGCAAAGACTGAGAATATACATCTGATTTTTTTGTTTTTTATAAATTTGCAAAGATTTCAAACAAATGTCCTGTACATTGTCATTATGGGGTATTGTTTGTAGAATTTTGAGAAAAATAATGATTTTAATCTATTTTGGAATAAGGCTGTAACAACAAAATGTGGGAAAAGTGAAGCGCTGTGAATACTTTCCAGATGCACTGTAAGTAAACACTACAGATAAGTGCTTTGCTCAGGTTCCATGACCACCACTTCAATATGTATCCACACTTATACTTTTAAACAAACCCGTGCTCAGACATCGAGGCTGCCATTGCCCCACCCTTGTGAAAATGCTAGTTGCCTGGCTCCAATGCAATTCTAATGCCTTGAGTGCTTGTAGCAAGTTTCAAGTCAGGAATTGGAGCTTGCACAGAGTTGTAGACTCTGTCCCTGCCCTCATGTGACAGTCCTGGAGCCTGAGTGGCCAATATCCGGAATACCAGGTACTTTCGTCACTCCTGTAGGGGGAAAGTTTCCGCGCTTTTGGAGAAAATTAAATAAATAACTGACTGCAGCCTACCTCAAAAATATAGATAACTATATTTGGTAAATGTGAGGAAAGGGGAGGTAATATGGCGCTGTCAGGCTAATAAATAGGAAAAAATAAATAAATATGTCTTAAAGTGCACTGGTGATAGGTGAATAAGAACCAGAATATATAAAGCTTCATAAAGTGAATCCTTAAAGAGTGTAAATAAGTTTGAATAAATTGGTTATAAAATGTGTATCTATATAATGATAAATAAATAAAAAAAGTTTAAGATATAGGTGATACAAAATCAATGTGTAATCTTAAAAATATATATATAACTATATAAAAAATTTTTTAAAGTGATGTTGTAAAAATCTTCCACATATACTTAAAGTGCTAATTAATCAATCAGATATATATTGTGCTAATGGGCCAAACGGTAAATAACTTTGTATAAATCTGTGCACATAAAAAATCATAAATAGTGTCCAACAAATAGGATAGCATAAATAAATAAATAAATATAAAACGAATATATAGGAAAATTGTCCATATAAATAGCCAAATATAGCAAATATAATCGAGTCCCAAAAAAAGGGGTGATGAAGTAGGGATTTGACAGGATAAATGGATTACAGGACTTCCAGAATGATGGGGGTGCTCAATACAGGAATCAGTGCTCCCCTCCTATTATTCCCGCACTCACCAGATGGTGGTACCCCCACAGGGGTAATAAGCGTTTGGGGTGACTCTTGGAGGTCCCTCCGAAGGTTGGCTAGTAATCCACTTAAACCCGACTTCGTATCCTATTCCAGGGAAATTTGATGGAAAATCCCTCCTCTTAGAGTACTCCAAAAAGGTTTGAGAGATCTTGGTTGCAAAAACTTTATGGGTTGCTGGTTCAAACGAGCACCGCCTCTTCGGTTGAGAACCACCTTCACTCAGTTCACCAATCAGGGAATGCAGAGAATCTCTGTCCCTCCTCCCACCCTAATGCAGACATGAGGAATGAGGAAGGATAAGGAGGGACAGAGATTCTCTGCATTCCCTGATTGGTGAACTGAGTGAAGGTGGTTCTCAACCGAAGAGGCGGTGCTCGTTTGAACCAGCAACCCATAAAGTTTTTGCAACCAAGATCTCTCAAACCTTTTTGGAGTACTCTAAGAGGAGGGATTTTCCATCAAATTTCCCTGGAATAGGATACGAAGTCGGGTTTAAGTGGATTACTAGCCAACCTTCGGAGGGACCTCCAAGAGTCACCCCAAACGCTTATTACCCCTGTGGGGGTACCACCATCTGGTGAGTGCGGGAATAATAGGAGGGGAGCACTGATTCCTGTATTGAGCACCCCCATCATTCTGGAAGTCCTGTAATCCATTTATCCTGTCAAATCCCTACTTCATCACCCCTTTTTTTGGGACTCGATTATATTTGCTATATTTGGCTATTTATATGGACAATTTTCCTATATATTCGTTTTATATTTATTTATTTATTTATGCTATCCTATTTGTTGGACACTATTTATGATTTTTTATGTGCACAGATTTATACAAAGTTATTTACCGTTTGGCCCATTAGCACAATATATATCTGATTGATTAATTAGCACTTTAAGTATATGTGGAAGATTTTTACAACATCACTTTAAAAAATTTTTTATATAGTTATATATATATTTTTAAGATTACACATTGATTTTGTATCACCTATATCTTAAACTTTTTTTATTTATTTATCATTATATAGATACACATTTTATAACCAATTTATTCAAACTTATTTACACTCTTTAAGGATTCACTTTATGAAGCTTTATATATTCTGGTTCTTATTCACCTATCACCAGTGCACTTTAAGACATATTTATTTATTTTTTCCTATTTATTAGCCTGACAGCGCCATATTACCTCCCCTTTCCTCACACTTTCGTCACTCCTGGTTTGAGTTTGGCAGAAGAGATGAGGGAAAGTTGGATATGTTCTGGTGGAGCTGCCATTAACCACTTTACCGCTGCTCACTAGAGCTCTACTGCGGCAAAGTGGTTGGTTTATCATCTGGTGACGTATACCTAAGTCGCCAGACACTCCCCCTCCTCGGCGGCGCGCGCGGGTGGATCTCCTAAGTGACAGGCAGGGTCAGATTGCAGGGTTCAGCGTAGCTGAACCTGCGATCTGTCCCTGCGTCACATAGCCACCTCCCCCCACACATGTCAGTAAGCACCAGACATACGTTAACCCCTCCCTCCCTGGTGAACTCCATGCCCAAGAGGGTTAAGGCAGTGCTAGAAAATAATGGTGGCCACACAAAATATTGACACTTTGGACCAAATTTGGACATTTTCACTTAGGGGTGTACTCACTTTTGTTGCCAGTGGTTTAGCCAATAATGGCTGTGTGTTGAGTTATTTTGAGGGGGCAGCAAATTTACACTGTTATACAAGCTGTACACTCACTACTTTACATTGCAGCAAAGTGTAATTTCTTCAGTGTTGTCACATGAAAAGATATAATAAAAGATTTACAAAAATGTGAGGGGTGTACTTTTGTGAGATACTGTAGGTGATGAATGAGAAGAAAATATCAGCGATATAATGTATAACACACCAACCCTTGATCTAAGATGAGGAACAAGGTCAAAGCAACACATAAATAAATTCTTGTTTGACTGATTGCTAAATTGCTGCACAAATCTGACTTTGCTCTGTGTCACATGATAATGGCTTTTTCCATGATGTCGCATTGTGTTTCTCCTTGGGTAAAAGGCACATCACGTCACGTGTATGCTTGTAAAATGTTTGCCTATGAAAAGATGCCTGTTTTCATGAGGGCTCCTTCAATGCCACATGGAATGCTCTGAGTATTAATGGAAAAACTGGTTGGAATTCTTACATCTAAATAATATGTATTTTGTGTGTCAAGAAGAATAAAGCTGCTTTTAAGTCTTAAAACTGTTAGCATGCCCAGCAGGATATTAGCAACCCCCCTCTCAAGTCTCCCCACACATCCTTATACTTAACAGCTGGTATGGTCAACAAAAATGATTCCCGGTTTATTTACCTGAAGCTACAGCCATGGGACACCGCTGTCCCATTTCTTCTTCTGTTTACCTAGGAGGTGCAAAGGAGACGAGAGAATCTGGTGCATTTAAGCAAAAGTCCCAAGTAATGAATGACCCAAGGAGCGCAATGACAGTCTTATGCCTCGTACACACGCACCGATTGTTGGCCGACCGATTGGCTGTCTTTTGTCCAGTGTTGTGTTGGTTGAAATGTGCTCTAGACTGCATACGAATTTTGTCGGCCAACAACAACCAACTTCAGAAGTGATGTCATGTTCTGGATTACTTTCCGTGTGTTTTTTCTACTGTGAGCATGCCCAGTCTTGCTCATCACATTTTTGTCTGCCGAAATCTGTGCTGACTGACGAACAATCGGCCGTTCTGCTGACGGCCAACAAAAATTTTATAGCATGTACACCAGATTTTGTTCGGCCGAAAAGTTGCAGT
The DNA here is from genome assembly GCF_965119305.1 of Pelophylax lessonae. Classification (NCBI taxonomy): domain Eukaryota; kingdom Metazoa; phylum Chordata; class Amphibia; order Anura; family Ranidae; genus Pelophylax; species Pelophylax lessonae. The sequence continues at coordinate 212,005,987 of NC_138773.1, forward strand.
CGGTTGTCGGAAGCATCATACTAACAAGCCGACAATCGGCCGATCGGACGTTGGCCGAAAATTCACGGCCAACTATCGGTGCGTGTGTACGAGGCATTATATGAACAAATGTCCAATAGGCTAAAATCAGTGGCTGATCTATGGTGACACAATGATGATCCGTGAATAATCAACTGGTGCATAAACATAAAAGTTCATAAGTGTCCATAAATAGGGTGATGATATTGCATAGAAGATGAAGAAAAATAAACTTGATTCCACATCCAAAATAAATCCACCACCAAGTAAAATTTCTCCTTACCGAACGGAAAAAGGTAAGGTGCCACTAATGAACATGAGTGCTGAACAAAAACAAATCCCTGTAGTGATCCAGCAACCACCTCGTGAAAAAACACCTGGGTTAGCCTCTTACCAGATGGCAATTGAATACACGCTTGAAACTGCAGGAACACTATCTTCCCCTTCTCCTAAGATCCACATGAGTCTTTCACAAAAGCCACGCTGACGATCCAGCTCCACCATATGACAAAGGGACAGAAGCAGACTGATAGTGTATTACCCTTTAAAACATGTATTTATACAAGCAGTATTGCACTTACAATTGGAAGTCTTGAAAACAGCATATGTTAATTCGTGCCAGAAATTTCTCGAAAGAAGCTTGCGTCCGGCTGCAGCACGGATCGCAAGTGCCTGTGTGACGTGTACGCCTCCTATTCTGACCGGTTTCTTCCTATTGGACATCAACTGAGACAGTTGATTATTCACGGATCATCAGGCTCCATGCACACAGGGCGTCATAAAAACGAGTTCCAAAGCTGTTTCTTGACGCCAGGAAAAAGCAGCTGTAAAAACGTGCTTTCAGTAGCTTTTTCCATTAGCGTTATTGCACGTTTGGCCACAGTAGCTTTTAGCAGCGTTTTTTCTGCCTCCATTCAAAATCAATGGTTCCCTATGGGAGTCTATTGATTTGAATGGAAGTCGCACCGCAAGTCGGATCAGGGTGATCCGACTTGCGGCACGGCGCTGTGAGAATCTTGAGGGGGAACTCCACGCCAAAATGGGGAAAAATCGGGTCTGCTATGGAATTTGAGGGTAGCCCCATGCCGAAAAAACGGCGTGGGGTCCCCCCCAAAATCCATACCAGACCCTTATCCGAGCATGCAGCCCGGCAGGCCAGGAAAGGGGAGGGGACGAGCGAGCGGCCCCACCCCCCCTGGACCATAACAGGCCACACGCTCTCAACATGGGGGGATGTGGGTGCTTTGGGGCAGGGGGGGCTCTGCACCCCCCACCTCAAAGCACCTTGCCCCCATGTTGATGAGGACAAGGGCCTCATCCCCACAACCCTGGCCGGTGGTTGTGGGGGTCTGCGGGCAGGGGGCTCATCAGAATCTGGAAGGGGGCCGGACCCCCTCCCTATGTGAATGGGTATGGGGTACACTGTACCACTACCCATTCACCCCATAAAAGACAGTGTGTGTGTGTAAATAACGACAGGAGACGTTTTGGAAAGTTTAATAAAAATCTTCAGCTGGTCTTCTCCCTCTCCGGTCTTCTGCTCTCTTGCTATCCTCTCTTCTTGTCTTCTCCTCTCCGGTCTTCTGCTCTTTTGCTGTCCGCTCTTCTTGTCTTGTCTTCTCCTATCCGGTCTTCTGCTCTTTTGCTGTCGGCTCTTCTTCTTCCTCCGGTCCTCCTCCGACGACGTTTCCGGTGATTATGCCGTTCTCCGGTCTCTGCAGCTTATTATATAGCCATTAGGGGCGTGGCCGTCAGATGACGTCATCGGGAGACCCGCCCCCCTTATGTCACAGATGACTTCATCTGTGACAACAGCAGCTCCATAAACGTCCAGTGTGCATGAGGCCTCATTGTGTCACCATATTTTATTTATGTTTGTTTATCTCACATGTTTATAATTTTTTAATTATTCCAATTGTTTGGATCTTATCGTTGTTTAGCGCACCCCACACTTTATCATTTACTTCACATATTCACCAAGCACTGAATACCGGGAGCAGCTTCAACACGCTATCAGCGCACCCATCCCCCCTAACACATAAAATCAGTGGCTGCCGCTACTGGAACTGGAGAGCTAGAAGTTACTCTGCAATAGGAAGAAGAGAAAAAGCAGTGCCATCTGAGTGTAGCATGTAAGTACTTTTAACGAGAGGCAACAAAGTGGCAACTTACAGAAGTAGGGTTAAAAAGCACTCCTCAATAAGGATGTTAACCAACGCTGCAGTAAGCCAGTCTGTTTGCGCTCCTCCTCGAGGATAAGACGGATAGCACCCTCGGCGGTGCCGGTTGTTTCCAGCACTTCCTAGATGGCTGTCTTGGAACCCTGGGCAAGCGGAGGTTGAAACAACGTCACTGGCGGTGGGTGTGGCACCCGTTCGGAGCATGCGTTATTCATCAGGACACATGCGTCCTGACCCAAACCTCCAGAAAGTGCTGGAAACAACCAGCACCGGCAAGGGTCCTATCCAGCTTCTCACTGAGGAGGAGCACCGGCAGACTGGCTTAGTGCAGCGGTGATTTACATCCTTTTTTATGAGCGCTTTTTTATCTCACTTCTGTAAGTTGCCACTTTGTTGCCTCTCGTTGAAAGTGCTTACATGCTACACTCAGATGGTGCTGCTTTTTCTCTTCTTGCATACAAAGTGTCCTCCTTCAGGTGTCCCTGTGACTGCCTGTTAGGGCTCATTCAAATGAGTGCATTAGCCCTTGCAGCATAAATAAACAAGCGTGTTTTAGTGCCTGGGAGACCCTTGTGCTGTATACAGCCACCCATAGACCTGAATGGATAAAGGTGGCTGTACGCAGCTATGCACTACTACTTTGTAAAGTAGCACATGTGTACAGACGTAACATCCCAAATGTAGGTAGTGACCTACAGCTGTGTGCGGTCACCCTGACCCATTCATGTCTTTGGGTGGTAGTTTACAGCACCATGGGCTCCCACTCCCAGGCACCAAAATATGCTAGTTTGTTTACACTGCAGGGGCGAATGAGCCCTAACAGTTTTGTGGAGAATGAACAATTAAGGATAACCAAAGGGCTGAAATATTTTCCTGGAGAAATTTCTACCCTTTGCCAATTGTTATCGGTCATATAGCTAAAAACCTGGGCGTTTGGTCAGGTCTGAATGCTTATCTCCTCCTTTAGCTGATATCTGGCCAGATACGCAAGCCTTTTAATCTTCTGACTACTCCTGTAGGGAGTCTAAAGTGCATCTTCCCTGGGACACTATTTGTTCTTCTCTTACTCTTTAATTATTCATCCCAGAAAGACTATTAGGTCGGCTATAAAGCCAATCTAAACCAAAAAAAATGCATAGTTACATAGTATTTGAGGTTGAATAAAGACACTAGTCCATCCAGTTCAACCTGTGTAGGCGCGCGTGGCCGTAACACAATATACTGAGGCTCATCAGTTCTTTAATGTAGTGGCTGCCTTAGTTTCATTTTTCAGACTTTTCCCCTCTCTTTCGCCTGGTGATGCAGCCAGTAACACACATTTTGTCTTAGGGTGACAACAATTCAATGCACTGTATGTATGCAGGTGCAGCGCTATCACCCTAGTAAAGGACTACAGAAAACCCCCTTCCCCCTTATTTCTGTAACACTGTAGTTATTTGTTCACAGAAAATAACTGGGGAAGCTGATAGCATTGCTACTAATTTCAGTTCAGTGCACAGGAAGTTGCTAGGACACTGGAATGTTGGTATTTTGTAGTACTTCTAGAAAATATACTTAGTCTGAAAAAGGCAAACTAATGCAACCAACACATCTAAGGACTGGTGCTGCATTTATATTACATATTTCTTCTTGGATTTAGATATCTTTTCAGTTACATTGACCTACAGATCCACTTTAAATTCCAAATTAACTTTTAATTTAAGGCCTTATGTTAACACACTTTTGTTTGCTTTAAAGGGTTAGTTCACACTTACCAAAAATTACCCATGCAGTTGAGGGGTGTCTGTGGATTAACCACTTCAGTACCGTGCCATAGCCGAAAGACGGCTTAAATGCGGCTCTCTTGGTCTGGGAGGGAGTCCATGGACGTCCTCCCAGGACACACCTCCCACGTGCCCCCTGGGGTGTGGATCGGGTGCGCTCTGTTACCGATGTGTTCTTTGGACACAGCTGATCACAGATCTCTGTAAAGGGCCAATCACAGCGACCCTTTACCATGTGATCAGCTGTGTCCAATTATGTAAATAAACTTGCCAGTTATCAGCATTCCTTTCCTCATGCACTGTCCCAGCCTGCGGAAAGGAGAGCTGATTATTGACCAGTGCCCATATGATCATTCTTTCCTCATCACTGCAGTCTCCTCAGTGCCTCTTTATCACTGCAGTCTTGTCAGTGCCCTTCAGGGCAGTCTCATCAGTGCAGTCTTCTCGGCGCATATCAATGAAGAAGAAAAATTACTTTGCAAAATTTTATAACAGAAAAACTTTTTTTATTTTTCAAAATTTTGGGTCAGTTTTTGTTTAGCAGAAAAAAAAAAACCAAGTGTTGATTAAATACCACCAAAAAAAGCTCTATCTGTCTAAAAAAAAAAAAAAAAAAAAAAATGATAAAAACTTCATGTGGGTACAGTTTTGCCAATTGTCACACTGCGGCAACACTGAAAGCTGAAAATTAACCTGGGCAGGAAGGAGGGTGAAATTGCCTGGTATTTAAGTGGTTAAAAAAAGTGTGCAGCTCTGACTAAAGTTGAATAATTCTCTTGCTATAGGTGTAGGCCATTTACGTACCTCATGAAGCCTGACTGGAAAACTCCCTGGATGTTGCTAAGAGAGCCCATGCTATTACTGCTCACCTTCAGCCTGATAGAGTGAGCTCCTGATTGTTGCGCTCAGAGCTTCTGCAATAAGGGTAAGATCCCGTTCACATAGGGGCGACGCTACTTGCTGGGACGACCTGCGGCGCGACATGCATGGACTTCATATCATTGAAGTCTATGCAGGTCGCCTCCAGGTCGCCCCAAAGTAGTACAGGACCCTTTTTCTAAGTCGTAGCGACTTGTGTCGCTCCTATTAGAACGGGTCCTGTGCTAATCTATGGCAGGCGACCCACCGCGACTTGTCAGACGACCAAGTGGCCTGACAAGTCGCGCTAGTGTGAACCCGGTCTGAGGGCGCAGGTGAGGAGGTTTAAGTCAGAGAAAAGGCTCACTCCTGTGATGGTGAAGGTGAACAGTAACAGCTGGACATCTATTGGCAACGTCCTAGGAGTTTTTTCAGCCAGGCTTTATGAGGTACGTAAATGACAAAGCTGAATATCTTGCTTTTTATCTACAGACACCCCTTGTCTGCATAGGCTGTTTTTTTGGTAAAGGTGAACTATTATGTTAGGCATGTATTGTGTTCACATACAAGTCTATGGGAATGCAAAACTTATATAAAACAGGGCAGAAGGAGGTCAGCTACAGTTCAGGTGCACCTGTCAATGAAATTTGACTCAACCTGATGCCTTTGACACAAGCCCTAAGGCATGCAAATCTTGCAGTTGTTTTTTTTTTTTTTTTATAGAAAGCACGGAAGGACCGTTTCTCTGTGTGAAATCAGTGGTCTCTCTGCAGAGGTCCAACATCCCACTGTTGAGTTAAAGCTAGAGCCGTCCAGTCGGAGTAAGCATGAGCTGATTGTACCTCCATATTCAGGATATATGTTACTATTAAAATTAACATTGTCAAATCTGCTTGCCTGATATTCATTTGCTCAGCATTAAAGTGTCCCTAGAAATGGCAGCCATTGACATCACAAAAAAACACATATTTTTGTAAGCATGTTTGTGCATAAAAAGTTCATTTTGGTTTGGTTATTTTTAACTGATTTAAGCAGCAAGGGTTGAAATTTGGCTGGTTCAACAGGAATCCGCTGAATATTTTGATCCATGTATGGCTGTTCCCGTTCATGATCCATTGATCAACGTTTTCTAAACAGGCTTGTTGGTATAATTTTGTTCAATCAGCACTGCAGCCAACCGGCTGCAGCACTGATCAGTGTATTCTGACTGAGAGGGGGGGGGGGATTCTGTAGTCAGAATACAATGACACGGTGGAGAAGATTTCCCCATCCACCTCCAATGTTGACTGAACTAAAAAAAAAAAAAAAAAACTGAGGCATGTATTGCCAGTTTTAGAATGAGTACAAAGAGCGTTGATGTACCCTAAACTCCTAGCAACCAATCAGATTTAGTGCAGTTTCAGTTGGAGGCTGTTTCTCTCTCTTTTATTTTTTTTTCTTCTTTATTTGTTGCTGCTTTCCTTCATTTAATTACTAGTTGAATTTGACTTTCTCTTACGTCCTCCGACAGTCGCCGCCTCTTCATATTCGTCACATATGGGGTATTAGACTTTGCTCCGAAGGAGTAGCTAGGCAACAGAATATGTTAACAATAAAGCTTTAACATATCCCACCCTCAAGGGGTGGTCCCCTCAGTCAATACCCTCCTACTTCCTGCAACCATATCTCAGTTTTAATGTCTAGCTTGTCAGGAGTGGCTGGCTCTCTCTGTGCTGGGACTTTTTGTCCCAGACTCTTTCTTCTTTTTGATATTTTATTTGAGTTTTCTCTCTACCTTTACTTAGCTGTTATTTTTGTCAGCATTAGTTAGTTCTTCGGACGAAGAGGATCATGCGGACTGGGTCTCGGGCTGATCCCCCTGGTCGCAGGTCGTGGGTCAGTGGCTTCCCAGTCTGCCATCGAGCGTTCAGCCAGGTAACGCTCCTGGCACGGTGAACGACCCATCCCTGTTCGGTGCAGGGATGATTGGTGAGGTGGCTACCTCACCGGACGCTGTGCGGTTTCTGAACCGCCATTGTGTGCGTCTTGAGTAGCGACTCTCCCTGCCTCATGTGCAGCGGCTTGTTCGCCTGTGCGGGTTCCCCACGCCATGTGAGGTAAGTGTATCTATGTGGGGACCTGTCTGTCTGGGGGGGTCTCAGTCTGGGACTGTGTAACCTGCCTTTAATCACACTGCTTGTCTCCCTATCTCTCGGCTGCATGCTGTGGGCTGCAAGGGGGGGGGGGGAGCCGTATGACACTGAGTATGTCAGGCTGGGCAGTGTGAGGAGCTGTGTGCTGTGGGGCATGTTTTTAATCGCATGGTGGGGCATATACAGCGATCGCTGCGGCGATCTAACATATATCCATATTATGGGATGATATTGTGTGTGATTTTATGCACTGTGGAGCGGCGATTTCGGCGCCAAACGGCGCCATTTTACCGGCGCCCGCTCCGGCCGCATGGTTTAGATGCACGGCGGCCATTTTCTTGTAGCCTCCATAGGCTTACATAGAGCGCCCTGGCAGCATCACTTCCTCTCTCCTGGAAGCACCGATCGAGGCAGCAGCAGCAGCGGAGTCTCCTCAGGTTTTATCCTTCTATTCCTGTGTTCCATTGCCTGTATTCAGTCTGTATATTCCCTGTGGGGGTCTCATTGTGCCTGAGTGTGGTGCGGTGGGCTGCGCTTGCCGCGCTTGCTGTAAGGGGGCAGTTAACCCTTGGTTGTCTGGCATACAGGGGCAATGGATTCTCAGGAGGGCAAATTTCCCACAGTCTTGGTGGAAAGCCAGGGGACCGCTGTTTCCCCCCCAGGGGGGGATTTGGCCACTATTGTGGCTGGCCTTGCTGCACAGGTGCAAATGCTGGTGGCTGCTCAATCTACTAAACGGCCCAGAGTTGCTCTGTCCTCTGATTCTGAGGGTGAAGGTGATGGGGCTGTTCTGGCGGGGACCCCCCTATCGGGGTCCCGCTCCTCTCTGGATCTAGTGGGGTCTGAGGTAGAGGCTGAAGTTGAGGGAGTTGATAATTCTCCCCCTGGCTCGCCTGGGGAGCTTGCAATCATGGATGAGTTGATTGCTTCCATTAAGCAGACGCTACGTTTGCAGGACGAGGTGTGTCCCCCAGCTGCCTTGGCGGCTTATGGGACGCAGAGAAAACGCAGGACGCCGCAGGTCTTTCCCTGCAATGCTGATTTTCAGCGCGCTGTTAAGGACCAATGGCGCGATTTGCGCAAGCCTTTTGCGGTACCAAGTAAATTTAAGCTGCGTTATCCTTTCTCGCCTGCCACTGATGAACGGTGGTGTGTGCCTCCGCCAGTAGATCATGCTATTGCGGTTTTGAACAAAGCCACTGCGATCCCGGCAGAGGGATCCCCTATTTTCCGTGATGCCACGGATAGGAGACTGGAGTCTCTTGCCCGTCATACTTATTCTGTTACGGGTTCTATGCTTAAGGCTCTGTTTGCTTCTCTCATGGCGGCCCAGGCGATCGCAAGTTGGACGCAGATGCTTAGGCGCGTCCTAGTGGCCGATTCGGCCTCAGCGGCGACCCTGGATATGGTGGATCAGATCCACCAGGGTGTCATGTATCTGTGTGATGCGGACCTGGACCTGATTCCGTTGGCCGCGCGTGTGCACAGCGTGGCGGTGTTGTCTCGCCGCCTGGTTTGGTTGAAATGTTGGTCGGTGGACCAATCTTCACGTAAAACCTTAGCCAATCTGCCTTATGATGGGTCTCGCCTTTTTGGGGAGTCTCTGGATGTGTTGATTAAGGGGATTACTGGGGGTAAGAGCACTCTCTTGCCCCATTTCCCCAAGGCTAAGGGGGCTTCTGGGAAGAAGCATGCTAATTTTCGGCCCCCTCAGGGGTCCTTTCGTGCCTTTCGGCCGCACTACAAGGGCAAACCGTTCAAGGGCCAGGGCTCTCAGAAGAAGCCCTGGTCTGGAAAACAGAAGTCCGGCCAATCCGGACCTGCGGCCCATAACAGTTCGGCCTGAAGGGGCGCCCTCACCCAGTTTTGGGGTGGGGGGACGCTTGCTCGGTTTTCTTCAGCCCTGGTTGGCCCGTGTGCGGGACAGATGGGTTCTGGAAATCGTTCGATCTGGTTACAAGATCGAGTTTCTCTCTCGGCCAGGGAGCAGATTTTTTCCCTCAAATCTACAACTCATCGGGACAGATTTCGGGGGTTTTATTCCAATCTGTTCACTGTGCCCAGAAAGGAGGGCAAGGTTCGTCCAATTCTGGACTTGAAAGCTCTGAACCGCTCTGTGCGGGTTCGCAAGTTCCGCATGGAATCCCTGCGCTCGGTGGTGGCTGCCCTGGTTCCGGGGGAATTCATGGCCTCCATCGATTTGAAGGATGCGTATCTTCACATCCCCATATTCGAGGGTCATCAGAGATACCTTCGATTTGCCATTGCGGAGGATCACTACCAGTTCGTGGCGTTGCCCTTTGGGCTCGCCTCGGCTCCGCGGGTCTTCACCAAGGTGCTTGCACCGGTTCTGGCATTATTGAGAACCCAGGGCATTTCTGTCCTGGGGTATCTGGAAGACATTCTGATTCGGTCTGCGACCAGTCAGGGTCTGGAGAAGGACCTGTCTGTCACGATGCAAACTCTGCAGGAGTTCGGTTGGACGATAAATGTTCCAAAGTCGACTCTGAGTCCGTCGGTTCGTCTTCCCTATCTGGGAATGATACTGGACTCGGTGCAGGCGAAGGTCTTCCTGCCGGAAGACAAACTCAGGACTCTTCAGGAGGAAGTCAGGTCCCTCAGGGACGTTCCACACTCGTCTCTGCGGACGTGTATGAGATGTCTGGGATTGATGGTCTCGGCTTTCGAGGCGATTCCTTTCGCGCAGTTTCACACGCGGGGTCTCCAGGCGGAGATCCTGTCCAAGTGGGATGGGCGACCTCAATCTCTGGATCTTCAGATCTCGTTGAGTCATCGCACCAGGGAAAACCTTCTGTGGTGGCTCCAGTCCCCGTTGGTGTCCGGGGGCAAGTCGTTTCGTCCGATCTCGTGGACGATAATCACCACGGATGCCAGCCTGTCGGGCTGGGGTGGTGTTCTGGGCGTTCTGTCCGCCCAGGGGACCTGGTCGGAGGGGGAGTCTTCCCTCCCGATCAACATTCTGGAATTGCGTGCGATAAGGCTCTGTCTTCATCGCTGGACGGACCGGCTGCGGGGCTGCCCGGTTCGGGTGCAGACGGACAATGCCACGGCGGTGGCCTACATCAACCACCAAGGGGGCACCAGGAGTGCCCGAGCGGCTCGAGAAGTGGCCGACATTCTGTCTTGGGCCGAGACTCATGTCCCGGCGATAACGGCGGTTCACATTCCGGGAGTGGAGAACTGGCAGGCGGACTATCTGAGTCGCCAGACCCTGGATCAGGGGGAATGGTCTCTCCACCCGGCTGTCTTCCAGATGTTGTGCGCGAAGTGGGGTCTTCCAGATGTGGACCTGTTCGCGTCTCGCCTCAACTACAAGGTGAAGAGGTTCGTGGCAAGGACGCGCGACCCTCGGGCGGACGCGTCGGACGCGTTAGTGGCCCCGTGGCATCAGTACAGGCTGATGTACGCGTTTCCACCGATTCAGTTGCTGTCCCGGTTCCTTCGCAGGTTACACTCGGAACGCAGCACGGTGATTCTTGTGGCACCGGACTGGCCTCGCCGGTCCTGGTACGCAGACCTCGTGAATCTGGCGGTCGACGCCCCCTGGCGTCTGCCTCTTCGGGACGATCTACTGTCTCAAGGACCGATTTACCATCCTGCTTTACAGTCGCTGGCTTTGACGGCCTGGCTGTTGAGACCGAGGTCCTGAAGGAGAAGGGTCTCTCTCCAGAGGTTGTTCATACCTTGATCAACGCGAGGAAGTCTTCCTCGGGAAAGGTTTATTACCGTACTTGGAAGGCCTATTTTGCCTGGTGTGAGTCCAGGGGGTTTTCACCCCGCACGTACTCGGTTTCCCGTGTGCTGTCTTTCCTTCAGACGGGTGTCGATCAGCGTTTGGCGCTGGCTACGATAAAGGGTCAGGTGTCTGCGCTGGCCGTTCTGTTTCAACGTCCCGTAGCTTCCAACTCCTTGGTTGGCACTTTTATTCAGGGTGTGCGGCATCTGGTTCCTCCTAGGAGGGATCCCTTGCCCCCTTGGGACTTGAATCTAGTCCTGTCTGTGTTACAACGTGCTCCTTTTGAACAGATCAGGGAGATCTCGTTGTCTATGTTGTCCAAAAAGGTCGTCTTTTTGGTGGCGATCACTTCGGCTCGCAGAGTGTCGGAACTGGCGGCTTTGTCCTGCAAGTCTCCGTACCTGGTTGTTCATTTGGATAAGGTGGTCTTGCGACCTAATCCTTCTTTTCTGCCGAAACGAGTTTCGGAATTCCATCTTAACGAGGATATTGTTTTGCCTTCGTTGTGCACGAAGCCTAAACATCCTAAGGAGGTGAGATTGCATTCTCTGGATGTTGTTCGAGCGATTAGGGTTTACCTTAAATCGACTGAGTCTTTTCGAAAGACGGACTCCTTGTTTGTTCTTCCAGAGGGTCCTCGGAAGGGCATGGCGGCTTCCGCCTCTACCATTGCCAAATGGATCAGGCAGTCCATTGAACAGGCTTATGCCTTGCAGGGGAAGGTTCCCCCTGTGCCTGTGAAGGCGCACTCTACTAGATCTCTGAGTACGTCTTGGGCCTGTCGTCATGGGGCTTCTGTAGCCCAGGTGTGTAAGGCGGCGACTTGGTCGACCGTGCACACTTTCACAAAATTCTACAAAGTAGATGTTCAGGCATCGGCGGATGCTTCCTTTGGCCGCAAGGTTCTTAGTGCGGCTGTTCCCTAGGGTCCCTTGTTGGGGACTCCTGGCTGTTGGGATAAGTTTTGTATCCCCTGGTTTTTTGTCTTTTCCTGGGTTGTTGCTCCTGTTGAGCACTTATTTTTGCTGTTGCCCAGCTAGTTCCTTCCTTTGGTAAGGTTCCTTTCTTTGATGTGGAGACTGCGTTGCCTTTCGGCGCGGATGCGTTTCCCACCCCTCATGTTTGCACTGCTTTGGGACGTCCCCATATGTGACGAATATGAAGAGGCGGCGACTGTCGGAGGACGTAAGAGAAAACGGAATTTTTGTAAAATCTTACCTGTAAAATTCCTTTCTCTGAGTCCTCCGACAGTCGCCGCCCCCGCCCCTCTTTTGGGGTTTGTATGTATACTCTACTGCTATTCCACTAAAACTGAGATATGGTTGCAGGAAGTAGGAGGGTATTGACTGAGGGGACCACCCCTTGAGGGTGGGATATGTTAAAGCTTTATTGTTAACATATTCTGTTGCCTAGCTACTCCTTCGGAGCAAAGTCTAATACCCCATATGTGACGAATATGAAGAGGCGGCGACTGTCGGAGGACTCAGAGAAAGGAATTTTACAGGTAAGATTTTACAAAAATTCCGTTATTCTTGTCTGTAGGAGCTGACTCTTCCACTTTTATGTTCTTGTTGAGTACGCAGTACCTGGCATCAAAGGGATTTTGTTTTTCTGGCATTTTTGTTGTCTGCTGTGTCACTAGTATAAAAGGAAAGGGAGAGCAGAATGGGCTATTTATAGACGGACCTTTGTCTCTTGTGAGTTCCGGTGCAGAGAATAGCATTTTGGTGTCTACTATCCTTTTTGTGGTGTTGATACAAGAATGCCAGGGGATGGATCATGTTAAACAGCAGCAATTAAATGTCTGATGCCAGCCACTTTGGTGAGACATTTCTTTTACTGGTTTTTACTATTGTGTTTTTTCAGTATGGGCATAGCAAAACTAGAGAGAGCCTAGATAGATAAATTCATGAAATTGCATTTATTGGTGGACTTTCAGCCGTTAATGTTGGACACTTGTGGAGGATATGTACTCTTTGTTGTATCATTGTATTCTTTGTTATTGTGAAATACTTTAATAAAAACATTGTAACAGAAATCGCATTTATTGGTGCTTTAGGGTCCTTTGACATGGGCGCAACCGCCGACGGAGTCCGTTCTGCTCAGTGGGGGATCGATCACTGATCCCCGCTGAGCAGGCGAATGACAGCTCTGTCTCCGCTCTGTGTGCGGAGACAGAGCTGTCAGATCCCCGCTGTTCTCTATGGGGAGAACGGACCGCCTGTCCATTCTCCTCCGATCTGCCAGACGGATGGAAAATAGGGTTTCCATCCGTCCGGATTTCACAGACAGGATCGGATTGGAGAGCAGCGAGTGTCAGCGGACATGTCACTGCTGATCTCCGCTGCCCCATAGGGATGCATGGAGCATCCGATTAGGGCCGCCTGAAAAACTGACAGACGGATTGGATTGGATTGGATCGGATCGCCCGTGTGAAAGGAGCCTTAGAAACCTGCTGACTTTATTTGTACAGCTGGTAGAGTTCTGTTCCAGAAATGACAACAAGTGGTTGATACTTGAACCTGCCCCCTGTTGGTCATGGTGCTGCATCAGATTGTTAAGAAGTGATTTTGGCTGGATTGTTAAAGTGGACCTTCACACAGAAATACCACTTTAAATCATTGTAATCCTTTCTCCTCCACAGTCTAGAAGACCAATATATTTCTTTTTTTTTTTTTTTTTTTAATTTACTCTGTCCTAACTGTCTTAACTGTCCGTTCTGCCCCATGCCTCCATTCTCACCTAGGCGAGAGTGATGTATAATCTGCTCTTGCATGCTCCTGGGGATATCCAAGTCACTTATTCCAGGAGGCATTAGCTCCAAAGGGCTGCAAGTACCAGGAATAGACAGCAGCTCCTGATGGTGTAAGAAAGGAAGATGGCAGCATGGAACCATTTGTGTGCACAACTGGACAGCTAAATCTGCCCCCCTGTGATATTAGTTAAGGTATAATAAAAAAAAAAAAAAAACAGGAACACATTTAATTAAAAAAAGAAAAAAAAAAAGACACCACCGACATACACTCGCATACAGTTAAGTCACTGCGCATGCTGCTTTTAGAAAAATAATTTAGGGCTGTTTGATTAACCACTTTACCACCGGAGGATTTTGCTGTCTTCCGTCCAGGCCACTTTTTGCGATTCCGCGCTGTGCGACTTCAACTGACAATTGCGCGGTCGTGCGATGCCGTACCCAAACGAAATTTACGTCCTTTTTTTCCCACAAACAGAGCTTTCTTTTGGTGGTATTTAATCACCTGTGCAATTTTTACTTTTTGCGCTATAAACAAAAAAAGAGCGTTTATTTTGAAAAAATAACAATATTTTTAACATTTTTTTATATGAAATTCCCCCCAAAAAAGATGTAAAAACCAATTTTTTAAAAAATTTTTGGCCAATTTGTTTTCTGCTACCTATGTTTGGTAAAAAAAAATCGCAATAAGCGTATTTTGATTGGTTTGCGCAAAAGTTATTGCGTTTACTAACAAAGGGAAAGATTTCTGTCATTTTTGGTGTTTTTTTTAACGCGTAATGGCGGCGATCTGCGATTTTTTTTTTTTTTTGTGGGACTGCGACATTGCGGCGGACAGATCGGACCCTTGACTGACATTTTTGACACTTTTGGGGGTACCAGTGACATTACTGCAGTAATCAGTGCTATATATATGCACTGTTACTGTAAAAATGACACTGGCAGGGAAGGGGTTAATTTTATTGGAGAGGGAGGGGTTAATGTATGCCTGGTGCTTACTGACGTGTAGGGGGGGAGGTGACTGAGTGAGTCATGGACAGATCGGATGTCCAGCTATGCTGAACAGTTCGATCTGTCACTCCCTGTCACTATGGAGATCCGTCCGCTTGTGTTTACACAGGCGGGCGGATCTCCACACTAGATCCCCGGCGATCGGGGCAGAGCAGCGGCGATCGCCGCTGCTCCTCCCCTGGCCCGACTCCCGCTGTGAATGAAAACAGCGGGAGCAAGCCTCCGGCGGCGCGCATGCGCCGCCCAGAAGGGGGAGTGTCTGACGACGTTAATACTACGTCGTCAGACGATAACGAGCCACTCTGCCGCAGTAGTATTACTGTGAGCAGACGTAAAGTGGTTAAAAGAGAAGCATGGATTCTTAAAAAAAAAAAAAAAATCCTCACCTAGGTGGATACAGCAGCGGTCTGATGATGCAGCTTTTTCCCTCTGCTTCTAAAACTGAGAACTGAGCGATCAAAAACCACTGATCGCTCAGTTCTCAGTCTTTAGTGAGCAGAGAGCCGGTGACTGTCAGTCACCGGCTCTCTGCTCTGCTCCTCCAGTGTTCACTGGAGTGCCAGGCTTTGGAGGGGGTGAAAGCAGCTTGCTCATGGTTCTCAGTGGCTTGCTGAAAGGCCTACCCAGCTGTCAGTCCAGGCATCTGGGTGGGCATCTGTAAAGTCAGGATCAATTCAGAGCGTGGACTGGCTGAGTGACTTCATCAGACAGCGGGCTTTAGCTGAAAATGGGTCACAGGAGTGCAACACGAATAACTCCTGTGATCCATAGGAGTTCATATATATATATATATATATATATATATATATATATACATACATATTTTGTTATTGTAATTCATGCATTAGCTCTAATGTACAAATCCTAGTCATACATACAGTAATAGTGCCTTCTATTGGTGTTTTAAGCGGCTACATACAGCTCAGCAAACTTCCGGTGATAGCTAACGCCATCGCCCTCAGGCTACACCCTGGTGTGTTTATGAGCAGTCTCAGATCTGCCCGCTTCTGGCTGTACGTTGGATGGCGGGTAGCCCAGATTAGACAGACTGAGAAAAAAGCAAGACTGCCTCGAAACATGTTCCTGTCTAGTGCTTGTGCATACGAATGACATCCGTCGGCTTCCGGTTCTAGGTTCCTTGTTTGTGCTGGACTGACTGGATCAGCCACTGGTCATGGGTGGGTGGTTGTGTGGGCAAAGTAAGAGGGAGTTCCTCCTGTAGTTTATGCTCAGTTTTAAATGATGGTAATGAAACCTCTTGGGGTTTGGGCTGCTGCCTTTTTGGCACGGCCTTTTGGTCATTTCCATGTGTAGACTTGGAAAAGTATGAAGGAAAGAGAGCCCGCTTCTAGGTTCCATCATTGGCTCCTCCATAGACAGTGGCTTCTAGACCACATTGCATGTTCCATCCCCATGCTGGTGACCAAGGCTGGGGTACTCGGTTATTCTCCTGGGTTTCCCTGGTCCAGAGGCTCCTCAGATTGTCTTGATTAATAATTTTTAACAGACCTAAGGATGGAGTAATAATCTGCAGGAGCCAGAGCATTGTGCCCATGATCCACTAATCACAGTTGCAATATTTTTTAGACTTAGCGTTTTAAGGTTATGTGATAAGCCAACCGGGCCCTTTGTTAGTCTCAATTGCAGCATTATAAGCCTGTAGGGAGTTTATACGAAAATAATATAGATTGGCCAGGCTAATGGAAGATCTTTCTATGACTGCATTTCTAAGCTAGAGGCCAAAAATGTATATGCACCGTCTCTATACTGTACATAGTGAAAGCACAGGTTTTGTACAGGATTTGTAGTGGAATTTAATTTGTTTTGGCTGCTTTCCTTTAAAACGAAAAGATTTTTTGCCCTTGTTCATGTATAACTTTGCCCATCTGATAGCATGACTGTGTCAGTCCCCTGTGTGTGTGTTCATTTGCCTGATTTGTATTGTGTGTAATATAAAAAGATAATCTGAATTGTATTTATTTTTTTTTTTATCTCCACAGATTGGTATTTAAAGGTTCATTTGGGTTTCAAATAACTGGATTTAAGAATCTCATCTTTCGGTGGAGTGAAGGAGTCGGAAGGCAGGAAACTGAGGACGCCATGGCCAGCAGGGGAAGCTCAAGGGCTAATGGAGTAGGCCAGACAAAGATTTGTCAGTTCAAGCTGGTGCTACTTGGAGACATGGCAGTAGGCAAGTCCAGTCTCGTATTGCGGTTTGTCAAGGGTCAGTTTGATGAATTTCAAGAGACCACTATAGGAGGTAAGAAGCCCTTCATAAATCCTTTAATGGTGGTTACAATGTGGCTTTTGCCCACGTAAAGCAAAGGCCATTTTGCAATCTGAAAGCCATAATAAACCCAAAAACAAACATTTATTATATTGCCGCTTACCAATTCTTAGATGTGAATGCTTTATTTCCTTTATTTTTATCTGGTGATCTGGCCAGTAAGTCTGTTGATTTTCAACAGAACAAGCGATCATGCAGATGAAGTGGTTAGAGAAGTTGAGACATACCATTTAACACTGACAGGGCTGCTTACATTGGTCAGGCTTTATTAATTTATGGAAAACCTTTATCTCAAAAGGAAAACAATACAGTTATTGTAACTGTGTAAAAAGAATAAGCTGGAGTTTGACTTCAAGTTGTTAGTGTATTTAAATGTGCTAGTCAGGGCCAGCCTTTGGGGTGTGCGAGCTGTGCGGCCGCACAGGGCGCCATGGACAACAGGGGTGACGTACGGCCATCACCGCTCACAGACGATGAGGCCGCACAGCTGGAGGTAAGCGGCGACCGTGGCCTGGTAAGGGTTAACACAGGCCGTGGCCGCTGCTTACCTCCCGATGTGCGGCTGTGCCTCTGTCTCCTACTGCTGCAGGGCTGAGCTGTGTATCACACACAGCTCAGCCACAGAGACGCCGCCGCTGACAGATGCCCCCCTCCTCCTGTCTCCAGGGACACCAGAGGAGAGAGATCATCAGCTCCTCCTCCTTCCGCCCCTTCTCCTCCTGGGTCTGCCCCGCCCACACTCCCCGGGGATGTGTGGGTGGGAAGTTTAAACAGAAGAAGAAAAGAAAAGCTACAGACAGCCTGAGCCTCGTTCCTGGGGTAAGTAAGCTATCTCTCCTGCCTCAGTTTATAAAACAAGTGTAAGGGGGGCTCTGATGTAATGGGGGCTCTTTGGGGGTCTCAGATGTAGGAATGGGCTCTGTGGGGGGTCTCTGATGTAAGAGAGGGCTCTGTGGGGGGTCTCTGATGTAAGGGGGGTTCTGTGGGGGTCTCTAATGTAAGGGGGGCTTTGATGTAAGGGGGGGCTCTGCAAGGGTTTCTGATGTAAGGGGGAGCTCTGTGGGGTGTCTCTGATGTAAGGGGGGCTCTGTGGGGGGGGTCTCTGATGTAAGGGGGGCTCTGTGAGGGTCTTTGATGTAAGGGGGCTCTGATGTAAGAGGTGCTCTGTAAGGGGTGCTCTGTGGGGGGGTCTCTGATGTAAGGGGGCCTCGGTGAGGGTCTCCGAAGTAGGGGGGCTCTGTGGTGGGTCTCTGATGTAAAGGGGGGCTCCGTGGGGGGGGGGGGTCTCTAATGTAAGGGAGGCTAAGTTATTAGTGATCATAAAAAAGAAAAGTCCAATGAAGTACAAGAAAATGTGCAATAAAAGTGCAAATAAATATTTATGGTGACAAATCTTCAAAGGAAGGTGTGCGCCAAAAAAGCACCCTATGTGCTGCTTCCACCAATCACCCCAAACTGACTCACCAGACTTAAATAAAAGCCGATGTATTTTATGGAATCACACTATGTTGATAAATTTTTTGCACATTGTTATGGGTTATGAATATTTAATTGTTATTTATTTAGTAGTGGTATATGATATGTATACTGTAGTAGCCATGCAGATTTAATTAATAATTTTGCACTGTGCACTTTTTACAACAGAAACAGATTTAGGTGATATATTTAACCACTTAAGCCCCGGAAGATTTTACCCCCTTCCTGACCAGGGGGTATTTTGCGATTCGGCACGGCGTGACTTTAACGGACAATTGCGCTGGCGTGCGACGCTGTACCTAAACGAGCTTGACGTCCTTTTTTTCCCACAAACAGAGCTTTCTTTTGGTGGTATTTGCAAAAAAAGAGCATCAATTTTGCAAAAATAACAATATTTTTCAAATTTTTTTATATGAAATTCCCAAAAAAATAATGTAAAAATCCAAATTTTTTAACATTTTAGGCCAATTTGTTTAATGCTACATATTTTTGGTAAAAAAAATTGCAAAAAGCGTATTTTGATTGGTTTGCGCAAAAGTTATTGTGTTTACTAACTAAGGGAAAGATTTTTTTTTGTTTTTTTAACGCGTAATGGCGTCGATCTGCGATTTTTTTTTTTTTTTTTTTTTTTGCGGGACTGCGACATTGCGGCGGACAGATCGGACCCTTGACTGACATTTTTGACACTTTTGGGGTTACCAGTGACACTACTGCAGTAATCAGTGCTATACATATGCACTGTTACAGTAAAATGACACTGGTAGTGAAGGGGTTAACTTTATTTGAGAGGGAGGGGTGGTGTGTGTCCCTAGGGGTGTGATTCTTACTGTGATTGGCTGTGGCTTGAGGTGTAGGAACAGTGATCAACGCTCCTACATAGTAGAACCGTATGATCACTGTTCTTACACAGGGGAGAATGACAGGCGGCTTGTTTACATCGCCTGCCTTTTTGCCCGCTGTCACGGACGATTGCGAGTGCCCGGCGTGCACACGCGCGGGGGGGTCCGTGGCCGAGCGGGAGCGCGCCTCCGGCGGTGCGGGCTCGCTCCCCAGAGCCTCACAGGCTAGTGACATACCCATACGTCACTTTGCCTGTGAGGGGCTGACCGCCGCAGTATATGTACTTGCGGCGGTCGGCAAGTGGTTAAATATCATTATAGGGTAAACACTTTGATTATTTTTGCGCTGATTTTTTCCCCTTTTTTATGTTGCTGCTGCACCCACTTAGCAGCAATTATACTCTTAAATAGTTTTTCAATAGATACAGCCATGTTTAGGGGGGCGAGCGGTGAGGATTGGATTGGCGCCACAGGATAAGCTCGCACAGGGCGCCTGAACACCTAAGGGCGGCCCTGGTGCTAGTGCATTCAACGCTACCCTCCCCCCAGATTAACAATGTTGCTGTCCAAAGGTGTCTCTGTTGCTCCTTCATCCAGAGTGTAGGCACCCTAATACAAGAGGTGGTACTGACCAGATCACCAGGTGAAAACAGAGGAAAAAGAGAACAAAACTAATGCAGCCACCACATCCTATGATTGGTAAGCTGTAAAACATTACATTTTTGGGTTTATTACTGCCAGAAGTCATAATCACAAGAAAGTAAGGGAAAACTGCTCCAAGCACAGTGCTCTTAGTAGCTTTAGCAGTGTTTTTGCATTTGCATTTTTTAGAAAAACTTTAACCCCACAAAAGCCTTATGGCTCAAAAAACGCTCATAAATGCTAAATAGATGCGTTTTTTTATCGTTGTTTTTTTTTTAGCATTTTTCAAGCTTTAGCTTGCTGTTGGCTGATTCTGGGTCACATGAGTGCAGCACTAAGTGCACGCCTGTCACCCACATGAGAAGAATGGCCAGAAGAGCTTTGACCTTAATACTTTCAGTCAAATTTTACTTGAGCTTACTGTAACTGTACACTTTTTTGGACTTTCCAGCAAGACAATGACCTTAAGCACAAGGCCAAGTTGACCCAGTGGTAAAGCAGAAAAAGGTGAAGGGTATGGAGTGGCCATAACATTCTTCTGACCTTAAAGCGGAGTTCCGGGCACAAAAACAATATTTTTTTATTGTGCCCCTCCGCCAAGTATGCCTCATCTGAAAAGGAATTGGATAATTATTTTTTTTGTTTACTTACCTTGCAATTGAAGATCGAAGATACTCACCTCAGAGTACTTCCTCCCTCGGAGCCGCGGCTCACCCCGTCACTTCCTGCCTCGCTATGATTCCTGGGAGCTGAACGTCACAGCTCCCAGGAATCAATGCGACGGCACCGGCACCGCTCGTCCTTTCCGGGCGACGCCGCATTCCCCTGCTAAACAGCTTCTGGGCATGCCCAGAAGCTGTGGAGGAATGCAGTGCCGCGCCGGAAGTGACGAGAGGGGCCGGTGCGGCGCATTCTGGGACAAGAAGACGCGAAAGAAGACACAGAAGAGGACCGCGCCGGCTTCAGCTGCCCACAAGAGAGATGGAAACTCTGTGGAAGAGATTTTATAAGTAAGTATTTCTTCTAAAAGCTAAGTGCGAACCGGGACAGATCAGAGGCTAGCCATTGTGGAATGTGCTAGCCCTGACTGTCCCGGGGGTATGTTTATTAAAAAATGACATCTGTGCCCGGAACTCCGCTTTAATATCATCAAGCTACTCTGGGGAGGTCTCAAACATGTGGTTCATGCAAGACTACCCAAGACTTTGCATGACCTGGAGGCATTTTGCCAAGACAAATGGGCAGCTATACCACCTGCAAGAATTCGGGGGCTCAAAGACAACTATTACAAAAGACTGCTCACTGTCATTGATGCTAAAGGGGGTAATACACAATACACAGTATTAGGAAATAAGGATATGCAGACTTTTGAAATGGGTCTTTCCATTCCTTTCCGTTTACTTTGTTTTGTTTTATGATTGTGCCGTTCTGTTTATGACCCTATAGTTACAAAATATGAATCCCAGAAGAATAAAAGAACTTTGTTTTGCCTGCTTCCTTTAAAAAATGGTATATACTGTATACTATCTGTAACAGATCCCCAATACTTGGACCAAGTATTTCTGTCTTAGGTCCCCAGACTCTCACGTGATGCAGTGACCTGGCCCCTCAATTCCCCCCAAACATCAGCCTAAGCTCGATGAAGGGTAAAACATAAGACACTTTATTCAACTCACTTCCAATATATACAGTCTCATGTGTTTGATTTCATTATCATATGCAAATGTAATTGCATGCAGAACATAGTCAACATACCTTGGTCATCTGGAAAGAGACAATAGGTGAATGAGACTGCAACATTATCATAATTAACTCAACAAACAACAAGCCCCCAAAACAAAGCCGAATACGTATTCCTAGAGGTGTAAAGACAAAACCACCTCTAAACAGATGACAGCAGAAGACGTAGGCTCGCAGACTGCCCATCTTCGTTTTCAAAACAACTTACTATAAATGTCAATACACATCCCCACAGTAGACAATAGCTGAGTTTGACGTCATTAGCATCTCTTTAGTCTCTCAATGTGTGGAGAAGTCCTCTGTTGCAACAGGCAGCTTTAGGCCTGTAACATTGATCCCAGTCTGAGTCTGTATCTTGGGGTGACATGGATTTGAGTCCAAAGAAACACTACTCCCATGGTCCTCCAGCATATACCCCCACGCAGAGGTGCAGTCCCCTACAAGCCAGGGCCCATAGGCCTTGGGCAGGATGCTGGCCTCCACACACCTCCAGTAGCCCGTGGCGAACGTCCCAGCAAATGGGCGTTCGTCACACTACCAAACACCAATTCTCTAAAGGTATGCAAACTTTTGTGCACAACTGTATGTCCCCTGCAAGGGTTTAATGGTCACTTAGTCTAGGGGTGCTGGAAAGCTTGTAGACAGGGGAGGCCCATCCATTGAGGGCGCAGGGGCGCCACCCCCCCTATACTGTCCGTCCCCCTAATCTACATGCTGGGCGCCGGACACATGGATTCCAACAGGGGATTTTTTTTTTTTTGAAGCACGTGATTAGAGCCAGAGGCTCTAATAGGCTTCAGAAAAGGGTGGGCTCGGGGCACAGAGCACTGCGCCCCAAGCCTACCCAGTTGTGTGACAATAGTGAATGAATATTCTCTATTGTCACACTGACTCTCCTCCCCTTTCCTGTTTTGCTGAAAAGAGAAGCAATCTTACTGGCCAGTGGCCAGGAAGAGGCAGAAGATGCATGGCGGCTGGAGGAGGACAGTGCCCACCCAGTTGTGAGACACCCAGTTGTGTGACAATAGCGAATTAATATTCTCTATTGTCACACTGACTCTTCTCCCAGCCAATCAGGAGGAGGGTTGTGAGACCCCTTTGCTGATTGGCTGAAAAGAGAAGCGATTTTACTGGCCAGTGGCCAGGAAGAGGCAGAAGACACACGGCGGCTGGAGGAGGACTGCGGCTCAGCCATCCAGCACTCCCCGGCTCCCAACAGGAGGAAGGAGGTAAGGAGGCAGAGAGGAAAGAGGGGGGGGGTGGGGGAGGAGGAGGAATGTGTCACCTGACGACCGACTGCCACCCCCCGAATTTCCGATCACCAGCCACCACTGCTTGTGGAGGAGTTTGGCGGCAGATGCATTTAGAAGCAAGAAAAAAAAACCTACTGCCAGTGCGTCCAGGAGCAGCAGGGTTTTGACAAACGACTAACGCTTCTAAACACATGGGCACATTTAGCACTTGAGCATTAATTCATTTCAGTGCCAAGAATAAATTGTTATTCTGGCCAATGAAATTAACACTGAAGGGCTTAATGCCTGTAAACATGCCTAAACGCATTTGACATGCTTACAATTGTCAGGGCTTTTTTCTGCCAAAGCTCTGCTGTCAGGAGGAAAACATCCAATTTGCATGAGGCCTGAACTGTGACAGCAGATGGAGTGTTTGGGGTTTTTACACCAAATCTCCAGTTATATTATAAAATACATATCGGCAACCCATTTATCCTGGGAACCCTCAGAAAAAAATATAATAGGTTATATTTGGTGATCTAAGCAGTTCTGCTGTTCAGAACTGTGAAAAAGTGTTTGCTTTCATCAGAGTTCCTTTCTAAAGCTTTGAAACATTTCTGTACTTGTTTTCCTGAAGCTCCTTTTACCCTGTCATCATAAAGGTATCGTGGGAAATGTTAGAGCAGCCACCACTACTGTTGCAAAACATCACATGTTTCCAGCCAGAAATAAGCTTGGCAGCTTTCCTGATTGCAGGCATGGGCAGCGGGTGATGCCGTTACTGCTTATTGTGCAAGATGTGAACAGCCTTTTTACTATTTTATATTGACTAATAAAATATGAATACTTCTAGTTACTGGTTATAGGTTTGCAGAGTATTCTTCCACATGGAGGGCCAATCATCTAAAGCAAATTAGCATTGTGTTTGTTATTGTATGTAAGCACCTGGCAGCTTCTTGTATTCCTCACTCAATATTCCAGTTCTGTCTATTGACTCATCCATTGCATGGGATGTTTTACTGACCTGATCCCAGTCTCATTCACTTATTGTACCCCTGACACAAACCTAACACTCCATCCGCAGACTACAAGCCAGTTATTATTTAATACCTAAAAGCAAAAAAAAGTACAGGGTAAAGGGTTTCATTTACTAAGCTATAATGTATTCCTTTCCATGACAGTTTTTATTTCAGCTCTCCTTGCTGAAAGTAACACATTGTTAAAGCTGAACTCTAGGTATGATCTTTATTGAATATTTAAAGTGATTGTAAAGTCTCGTTTTTTTCCCTATAAAAAAATAAAAATAAACCTGTTATACTTACTAGGGATGATCGAACTTTTGAAAAGTTCGGTTCGACCAGAACACCCGAATTTCCCAAAAGTTCAGTTCGGATTCCAGAACCCATTGAAATCAATGGGACCTGAACTTCTGGAATCAAAAAACGCCATTTTGAAGCCCTAAAACCCAATAAATGCCCCTAAAAAGTGCCTAGGGTTCTGGGTCATGCCCCAGGGACTATGAATCAGGCAAAAAAAAGTTCCTAAAAATTGTCGTTTTTGATATATATATATATATATATATATATATATATATATATATGTATATGTATACCCCTAACCCAGAATCTGCATAGTTGGGTCACCCTGACATGACAGAGTTCGGTCACCCTGACATGGCAGAGTCAGTTCACCCTAAACTACACTACGGTCACCCTGACACGTAAAGCTATCCCTACAAAAACTAGATTTTTGAATCTAACTATAGTGGTATATAGTACACTAACTACACTGCATTTCCCTTTCCTCACACTAATAATTGCAAAATGACACTGGAGCTTTACAAGCAGCAGGAGAAACACAAATGCTTCCACTCTCTTCCACAGCCTCTGTATTACAGTGCTAGAGTTTTGGCGGGGCTATGTTATATACTGGGGGGCGTATGGGGGGCATATTCACTCCTGATTGGCCTCTGGACCCCGTAGTCACTCCAATCACATTTTACTGATGTTTCGGGGCCAATCATGCGCTTTTAAAGCTCAGTTCCTGTCCCATTGCATTTTGGGCGGTTCTGGTGGCCGCAAAAAGTTCGGAATTCGGCTGAATTTCGAACACCCAATGTTCGGGTCGAACCGATGGTCGACCCGAACCATTCGATCATCCCTAATACTTACCTGCTCTGTTGCAGTGGATTTGCAGAGAGCAGCTCGGATCCTTTTCTTCTCAGATCCATTTTCTGTGATCCCTGCCCCTCCCTCCTGTTCAGTGCCTCCACAGCAAGCAGCTTGCTATGGGGGCACCTCCGCCGAGTTACAGCTCCCTGTGTTCATTCAGACACAGAGCCCCAACCGGCCCCTCTCTCTCCTGATTGGCTAGCTGACTTTAACAGCAGCGGCAGCTAATGTCTCAGCCAATCAGTAGGGAGAATCTCGGACGGCTGAGACACTCGTAGACATCATTGGACAGAGAGGGACCTCAGGTAAGTGTTAGGTGGGCTGAGGTCGGCTGCTGCACACAGAAGGCTTTTTATCTTCATGCATAGAATGCATTAAGATGAAAAAAACTTCTGACTTTAAAATCCCTTTAAATTGAACCAGCTTGGACCAGTGTTAATATGCATATCTCATACCTGAGGGATCACTGGGGGAAACGAACAATCTCTGTAGCAGTCGGTGCTACTACAGTGATGACCATGAACTTTCAGGCCCTGTGCTGAGCAGCTTCCCCTCTGCCCACTATCTACAGAGAGTTGCTGAGCACTGTCATCGTTCACAGAACACTTAAATGTAAATGGAAGGCATTCTCCAATTGGATGGGGTGATGAGGATGGGCAGGGACTTCACGATGTCCAACACATTCAGAGAATACCTTTTATTGATTGGGACTGCTGTCATTAAAAGAACGCCTTGTATTTTCTTTTTTTTCAAATAAGCAACACCATGTGGTCAGTGTGCAGAAGGGCAAGCCGGATCAAGAACATCGCTACCATCATTGTTGTAGTACCAACTACTACCGTTATGGTCTGCTTTTCCCAACTGTCCCTCAGGAAATGCATATTTACCTTGGTCCAAACTGGACCAAGGTAAATATGCAAAAAAGATTATACAGCTATAAAGTAGTTGTAAATCTCAAACATGAACTATGGGCACTATGGTCGATTCTGTCTGCTGCTTTGTTCCTCCACTATAAGCATGAGTCACTTCTGAGAAAAATGGTGACAGGGAAGGAACCTCCAGCTAATAGACAGCCTCAGCTCTGTTCCTGTGTGCTGTATGAAGGGGGTGTGTGCTTTCCCTCCAATCAGCTTTCAGAGCTCTCCTCACACATCATCTTCAGATCCCTGCCCTCTGCTTTACAGAGATGAGAGATCCTGGGTAAATTCTGCACTTTGAATGGATATAGAAAAAGACGGCAGGTAAACGGTAAAATTTATGTAGGAAGATTTGTTTCATCTAGGTGTTTTTTTTACCTGAGGCCAGTTGCTTCACTGAATATATGGAAGGTTTTACAACCACTTGTAGCTTCTTTAGCCACAGGAACCCGATATTTGCATTATAGGGCAGGTACCACCTTAACTTAAGGCAGCCATAGATGGAACAAATCTCGGTCGATTCAGCAGGGACAACCCGAGATTCTATCTATCTATCTATGGGCAGGCAGGTTATACTAAAGTCGATCCATCCATTGGATTTTTTTGCATGTGATTAGTGCTGGCAACTATAGCTGCTAGCAGTCATCATTAATCATTTCTGATTAATATTATTACTCACTGTGTTGATGGGGGAATCAAGCAATTTTCTTTCCTGGTGGATGGCAGGGCTTGACAAACCCTAGACGCCAGGTCGCAATGGCGATCAGAAGTTTTGTGCTGGCGCCTGGGGTGCTGGCCGAATTCACCAACACTCTCCCCCCCCCCCCCCCCGGCTATGTATCCCGGGCTTCGCCTGCCCTTCTGCGGGCCTGGGACTGGCATAGCGGGTGCTGCCAGGTAGAGGGGAGGGAGGAGAGTGTAAGTGACGTCACTCCTGGGTCCCCGTTCAGTTTCCCTGGCCATTAAGGCCGGTAAACAATGTATTGCAGTGCGATGTGCATTGCATTACATTTGCTGGAGCACAGGGGGACATGCAGGGTCTTTTTGGGCCCTGGATGTCTCATTAAAGAGAACCTGTCACACAAAAAAAAACAAATCATCACATTGGGGGCCTCTATGGAATGGGAACAATATAAGTTAAATAGAGGGACCACAACATATACTTACGTACAAACATAAACGCACATTGACGGTGCTTGTTACATATCGCCGCGCACGCTGGAATAAGAGCAATAATTCTAGCACCAGAACCCCTTCGTAATGCTAAATTGATGACCTAAGTACGCTAAAATATAGGGTACTGACATATTAAACCACTTCTGGACCGCCTGCCACAGTTTTACGTCGGTACTTTGACATTACATACCAGTGTTATGGCAGCAGATAGCTGCCATAACCCTGGTATTTTCTTAGGGCGGGCGGGCGGGCGGCCCGCTTTCACATAAAAGTGGTCCCAGCGGCTGATTCCCCCCGGAGCCATTGGTAGTGGGGAAAAGGATCCTGTCTGTCCATGTCTCAGGCAGGAAGTCGCGTGAGGGCAAGATGGGCCCCCCCCCCCTCAACTCTATGGCCTTGGAGGACCGTAGCGACGTCATATGTCGTTTCCTCCCAACAGCCTTTCATGCTGAAAAAAATTGCCTTTTTTTTTTTTTGCTGAAAAAATTACTTTTTTTTTTCTTTAAAGCGAGAGCTATAATTCTAGCCCTCGAACTCCTTTGTAACTCTAAACTGGTAACCTGTAGAAATTTTTAAAACGTCGCCTATGGAGATTTTTAAGTACCAATGTTTGTCTCCACGAGCGATGTGCAATTTTGAAGTGAAAAAAACTGGGCTAACTTTACCATTTTTCACATTTTTTAATAAAAAAAAAGTGTATTTTTTTCCAAAAAAGAATTGTGTTTGTAAAACCGCTGCACAAATACGGTGTGACATAAAGTATTGCAACAATTTCCATTTTATTTTCTAGGGTCTATGTTTGGGGTTCTAGCAAAAATATACTGATTTTAACTTGTAAACAACAAGTGTCAGATATAGGCCTGGTCCTTGAGTGGTAAGGTTTGACATATTGCGTATTCATTTACTTGCTGCAACCTCAGCTTTTATATTTTACCAAATAATTGGATAATTTATTCAGTTTTTGTGCCCCCTAAAATTACCTTTTTTAATGTGTTTTTTTTCCACTGAAATGTTTCCTTTGCAGTATTGTCGTGTGACATAAAAAATTGGAACTACCACTATTTTATTCTGTAGGGTGTCTGCTTTCAGAAAATATATAATGTTTCGAGGTTTTATTTAATTTTCAGGCCTCAAATGATTTTTTTAAACATGTCCAAAAAAACGCAAAAATGGCACTGGCTGTGAAAGGGTTAAAGGATAAGTTCATATTCAGGAGCATGTTACATGTTCCACCCGTTAGCTTTGTCAGTTTCAAAAAAAAAATGGGCTCCTAACTGGCTTCTAGATTCAAACCACATTTCTCTTACGTCCTCCGACAGTCGCCGCCCCTTCCCAATTTGTCACCAATGGGTATTGACCTTTGCTCCGTAGGAGTAACTAGGCAACAAGAATTGTTAATACAAAGCTTTTAACATAGACACACCCCTGGGGGCTGTCCCCTCAGTCAATACCTCCCTGCACCAGCATTCCCAACTCAGTTTGTCTTTGCCTAGCTTAGGAGTAGCTGGCTATCCTGTGCTGGGGCTCAGTCTCAGCCTTCTACCCTTTCTTTGATTTTATTTCAAGTATTTTTCTCTTTTCCTTGCTAGCTGTTATTTTGTCAGCCTTAGTTTAGGGATCTTCTGATGAAGAATCGTCATGCGGAGCTGGGTCTCGGACTGGCCGCCCTGCATCCCAGGGCTGATAGCCAGATGGATCCCCAGCCTGCCATCGAGCGTTCCGCTTAGGTTTTACCCTGGCACATTGAACGACCCATCCCTGTTCGCTGCAGGGATGCTGCCTGTGAGGTGGCTACCTCACTGGACGTCATGACTGCGGTCCACAAGCGTCCTGGCTGCAGCACTCCCTGTCTGCCCTGATAGCGGTTTGTCGCTGGAGTCGGCTCCCCACGCCATCTGGTACGGTAAGCACCTTCTGTGTGGGGACCTTCTGTATGGGTGTCAGTCTGTGGCTGTGTATTACCCTCCATGTCTGTGTAACTGCGGGCTCCCTGTCAGATCCCTGTGTGACTGCATGCCTGTGGGCTGCGAGGGGGGGCCATCCTGCTCTGCTGTTTTATTATGCTCTGGGTGCAGTTTGAGTGCAGACATGTGTGTGTGCGGTGATCGCTGCGGCGATCCGCCATTTTATTTGACTGTATACTGTGACCGGCCCTGTCTCTATGCAGCGCCGTGTTTTGGCGCCATTCGCCTCCATTTTGGCGGGCGATACTGTCCATGCACATGGCGGCGCCATTTTATTGTAGACTTTTTCCCTTCGTCGAGCGGCCATTTTGCTGGAGCCTTCCATAGGCTATATCTATCAGTCAGCATTGCATCACTTCCTCTTTCCCCGGGAACAGCGATCGGTGGCAGCAGTCTGGTGTGCTCTCTCCAGGTTTTTACCTGTCTGTCCTGTCATTCCTTGATCAGTGTTTGTCTATCCCTGCGGGGTCAGTGCATACAGCAGTGTGCGGTGGGCTGCGCTCGCCGTGGTTTTAAAGGGCCAGTACCTTTATTGCTTTTCTGTACTGGGGCATGGATTCTCAGGATAGCAAGTTTCCCCCCGCCCTGGTGGGGGACCAGGGGGCTGCTGCACCCCCCGAGGGGGCCGATCTGACCACTGTAGTGGCTTCCTTGGTGTTCCAGGTGCAGATGCTGCTGGCTGAACGATCCGCAAAAAGGGCCAGGTTATCCATTTCCTCTGATTCAGAGGGCGATATGGCTGCTGGGGCTGGTGTGCCCTTCTCAGGGTCCCGCTCATCTTTTGGACCTTGCGGGGTCTGAGGGAGAGCCTGAGGTGCAGGGGGTTGATGTTTCTCCCCCTGGCTGGCCTGAAGAGCTTGCACTCATGAATGAGCTGATTGCCTCCATAAAGGACACCTTGCACTTGGAGGATGAGCCTACTCCTCCTGCTAGGATTTCTGCTTTCGGAACACAGAGGGCTCGCAAATCAGCGCAGGTTTTTCCCTGCCCTGCTGAATTTCACCATGCGGTTAATGAACAGTGGCGCAATTTTAAGAAGCCTTTTACTGTGCCAAATAAGTTTAAATTACTTTATCCGTTTGCGCCTGCCACCGACGAGCGTTGGTGTGTGGCGCCTCCGGTGGATCACGCGGTAGCCGTTTTGAACAAAGCTACTGCGGTGCTCCCTGAGGATACCCCGGTTTTCCGGGCCCCCTACGGACAGGAGAATAGAGTTTCTTGCCCGTCTTGCCTATATGGTGGCTGGTTCTATGCTGAA
Source organism: Pelophylax lessonae (assembly GCF_965119305.1). Taxonomy (NCBI): domain Eukaryota; kingdom Metazoa; phylum Chordata; class Amphibia; order Anura; family Ranidae; genus Pelophylax; species Pelophylax lessonae. The sequence goes on from NC_138773.1 coordinate 212,036,160, forward strand.
GCCTATTTTTGCTTCCATTATGGCGGCGCAGGCTGTTGCTGATTGGACCAAGATGCTCAGGCGCACCTTGGCGGCTGATTCCGCTCCGCCTACCACGTTGGCTATGGTGGACCAGATTCATCAGGGTGTTATGTACTTGTGTGATGCGGACTTGAATTTAGCTCCCTTGGCTGCACGCCTGTCCAGCGTGGCGGTACTGAACCGTCGTCTGATTTGGCTGAAGAATTGGTCGGTCGACCAATCCTTGCGCAAGACGCTGGCGGATTTTCCCTGCGCGGGGTCTCGCCTTTTTGGCGAGGCTTTGGATACCCTGACAAAAGGGGTTACGGGGGGCAAGAGTACTCTCCTGCCCCAGTCTTTCAAGCATAAGTCTTTCCGTGGAAAGCGGAATTCCTTGTCTAGGCCATCTCAGGGGTCCTTTCGTGCCTTTCGGTCGCAGTCCAAGGGCAAGCCCTTCAAAGGCCAAGGCTCCCAGAAGAAGCCGTGGGCAGGGAAGCAGAAGTCCGGCCAGTCCGGTTCGACTTCCCATACCACTTCCGCCTGAAGGGGCGCCCTCACCCGTTTCTGGGGTGGGGGGACGTCTGCGCGGTTTCCTACAACCTTGGCTGGCCCGCGTTCGGGACAGGTGGGTTCAGGAAATCGTTTGATCTGGTTACAAGATCGAATTTCTCTCTCGGCCGGCGGGCAGATTTTTTCCCTCAAATCTTCAGCTGTCTCCGGAGCGCTTGCAGGATTTGCACCTGGCGGTGCGGGACCTGCGGGCCCAGGGGGTGGTGGTCCCGGTGCCTCATCGGGACAGATTTCAGGGGTTTTACTCCAATCTGTTCACTGTGCCCAGAAAGGAGGGCAAAGTGCATCCGATTCTGGACTTGAAAGCTCTGAACCGCTTTGTGAGGGTTCGCAAGTTTCGCATGGAATCCCTGCGCTCAGTGGTGGCTGCCCTGAGTCCGGGGGAATTCATGGCCTCCATCGATCTGAAGGATGCGTACCTACACATCCCCATTTTCGAGGGACACCAGAGGTACCTTCGATTCGCCATTGGGGAGGATCATTACCAATTCGTGGCGTTACCTTTCGGTCTCGCTTCGGCTCCGCGGGTTTTTACCAAAGTGCTGGCGCAGGTTCTGGCCCTGTTGCGAGCACAGGGCATTGCTGTCTTGGGGTATCTGGACGATATCCTGATACGGTCAAACGCCAGTCAGAGCCTGGTGGCCGACCTGTCCACCACGATGCGGACTCTGCAGGAGTTCGGTTGGACCATAAACATTCCGAAGTCGACTCTGTGTCCTTCGGTTCGCCTTCCCTACCTGGGAATGATTCTGGACTCTGTCCAAGCGAAGGTTTTCCTGCCGGAGGACAAGCTTCGGATTCTCTTCAGGACGAGGTCAGGTCCCTCAGGGACAACCGGCACTCGTCTCTCCGGACATGCATGAGATGTCTAGGTCTAATGGTTTCGTCTTTCGAGGCGATCCCTTTTGCCCAGTTTCACACGCGGGGTCTCCAGGCGGAGATTCTGACCGAGTGGGACGGGCGGCCGCAATCCCTGGATCTGCGGATCTCGTTGAGCCAAGACACCAGAAGGGGTCTTCTGTGGTGGCTCCAGTCCCCGGCGGTGTCGGGGGGCAAGTCTTTTCGTCCATTGTCGTGGACGGTGCTCACCACGGATGCCAGCCTGTCGGGCTGGGGTGGTGTTCTGGGCGTTCTGTCCGCCCAGGGAACTTGTCCTCCCTCCCGATCAACATTCTGGAATTAAGAGCAATAAAGCTTTGCCTTCTGCGATGGACGGACAGGCTTCGGGGCCGTCCGGTTCGGGTCCAGACGGACAATGCCACCGCTGTGGCTTACATCAACCACCAAGGGGGCACCAGGAGTGCCCGAGCGGCTCGGGAAGTAGCCGACATTCTGTCTTGGGCCGAGACACACGTCCCGGTGATAACGGCAGTTCACATACCGGGGGTGGAGAACTTGCAGGCGGATTATCTGAGTCGCCAGACCCTGGACCAGGGAGAATGGTCTCTCCACCCGGATGTCTTCCAGATGTTGTGCGCAAAGTGGGGTTCCCCAGATGTGGACCTGTTCGCGTCTCGTCTGAACAACAAGGTGGAAAGGTTTGTGGCAAGGACGCGCGATCCTCGGGCAGACGCCTCACACGCGTTGGTGGCGCCCTGGCATCAGTATCGTCTGATGTATGCCTTTCCACCGATTCAGCTGCTGTCCAGGCTTCTTCGCAGGTTAGCCTCGGAACCGCACACGGTGATTCTGGTAGTGCCGGACTGGCCTTGCCGGTCCTGGTACGCAGATCTCGTAAATCTGGCAGTCGACGCTCCGTGGCGTCTGCCACTTCGGGAAGATCTCCTGTCTCAAGGGCCGATATTCCATCCTGCTTTACAGTCGCTGGCTTTAATGGCCTGGCTGTTGAAAGCCAGGTCCTGAAGGATAGGGGTCTCTCCCCTGAGGTCATTCCCACTTTGATCAAGGCCAGAAAAGCCTCTTCGGGTAAAATTTACTACCGTACTTTGAAAGCATACTTTGCCTGGTGTGAGTCCAGGGGGTATTCCCCTCGCTCATACTCGGTGTCGAGAGTGTTGGCTTTCCCCGAAACTGGAGTGGACCAGCGTTTGGCGCTGGCCACAATTAAGGGTCAGATTTCTGCGCTGGCCATTCTCTTTCAACGCCCTGTGGCGTCTAATTCATTGGTTAGCACCTTTGTTCAGGGGGTGCGACACTAGGAGGGACCCTCTACCTCCATGGGACTTGAACTTGGTTCTGTCCGTGTTGCAGCAGGCTCCCTTTGAAAAGATCAGGGAGATCTCGTTGTCTCTGTTGTCCAAGAAGGTTGCCTTTTTGGTGGCGATCACTTCGGCTCGCAGGGTGTCGGTGCTGGCAGCTTTGTCCTGCAATTCTCCCTACCTGGTGGTCCACAAGGATAAGGTGGTCCTGCGGCCCAACCCATCTTTCCTTCCGAAAAGGATATCGGAATTTCACCTGAATGAGGACATTGTCTTGCCTTCGCTCTGCGCGAAGCCTAAGCATGCGAAGGAGGTTGCCTTACATTCCTTTTCGCAAGTCAGATTCTCTCTTTGTCCTTCCTGAGGGACCTCGGAAGGGCATGGCGGTGTCGGCTGCGACTATCCCCAAATGGATCAGACAGATCATTGAACAAGCCTATGCCTTGAAGGGGAAGGTTCCTCCTTTTCCTGTGAAGGCGCACTCTACCAGGTCTTTGAGTACGTCTTGGGCTTTCCGGCATCAAGCTTCTGTGGCCCAGGTGTGTAAGGCGGCGACTTGGTCGTCCGTTCACACCTTCTTCTCAAAATTCTATAAGGTGGATGTTCAGGCATCGGCTGATGCCTCCTTTGGCCGTAAAGTTCTCAGTGCGGCAGTCTCCTAGGGACCCTTGTTTTTTCATGGGCCCTTGGTTGTTGGGGTGTTTTACCCCTGGGTTACTTGTTTTTCCTGGGTTGTTGCTCCTGTTGAGCATGTTTTCCTGTTGCCCAGTTGGTTCTCTTACTATGGTAAGGTTCCTTTCTCTGATGTGGGTACTGCGTTGCCTTTTCTGCGGTTGCGTCTCCCACCCCTCATGTCTACACTGCTTTGGGACGTCCCATTGGTGACGAATTGGGAAGGGGCGGCGACTGTCGGAGGACGTAAGAGAAAATTGAATTTTTGTAAAATCTTACCGTAAAATTCCTTTCTCTGAGTCCTCCGACAGTCGCCGCCCCCCGCCCCTCTTTTGGGGTTTTTGTGTACTCTTACTGCTATGCTACCAAACTGAGTTGGAAATGCTGGTGCAGGGAGGTATTGACTGAGGGGACAGCCCCTAGGGGTGTGTCTATGTTAAAAGCTTTGTATTAACAATTCTTGTTGCCTAGCTACTCCTACGGAGCAAAGGTCAATACCCATTGGTGACGAATTGGGAAGGGGCGGCGACTGTCGGAGGACTCAGAGAAAGGAATTTTACGGTAAGATTTTACAAAAATCCCATTTTTTCAAGCCCTGGTGGAAGGTAGGAAAACTGTACAATCTATGGCTTGCTTTACAAACCAAATAATTAATAGATTAAAAAAAAAGGACTTTATTCTGGGGCCCCCTCCTGCCTCCTCGCACTTTTATTGGCTGCAGTGTTTAATGTACCCAGTAGAGGATGAGGAGAGCATTAAAGGGCATACATCATAGCAATTGGCAAGAGTCCCAGCTGCGTTTTACTCTAATACATCTAGTTTGAAAGATAAACCAGATGCTTTGCAAGAAAGGTAATACTGCAGGTGTCACGTCGGATAATGCCTTCCGTCGGATAGTGCATCCGACGGACTGCGCATGCGCGGTAAATGACGTCACTCCAACTGCAGGCAGTCGCTTGGTAAAAAAAAGTTACATTTGTAGCCTCTTTTATGGCAACCACAAATATGTTTCTGGATATCCATAATAATAATAAAAAAAAATGATAGTGTTGCTTTTCCTGCTGCAACATAAGAATCTTCAATGGCTGGCAGAGAAGTCATAAACACTGGAAGAATGTTGTATTTGTTAGCCCATTAGTCTACCCAGAACTGAAATGACAATATTGTCTGGAAATGCCTTTCCTTATTGTTTGGCTGGACATAGTAAAGCATAGTGTGGTCAGTGCCACTAGAATTGATGGAGTATCACAGAATTGCAGCACAGTTACCGGCTAATGTAAACCACTTACCCAAGGGGCCCATGGACCCTAAATGCTTGCAGGTTTGGCAGAATGAACTAACGATCGGACCATCACATGGGCCCCAATAGACTGCCTAAATGAGAGCACAGAAATGTCTACTGGATTGTAAAAATGCATACTAGCTAATGTCCTCACACTGAGCTGCTAAAGCACCTCTGGATCAGATATCTGTATCGCATTGTAAGGGAGATTTTTAATTGGTTACATTTTTTTTTTTTTTTCCTAATGATCAACTGCTGTAGTGTGTCTTTGGCCAGTTCTAGCAGAATATTATAGTAATATTAAAATAAATTTGGAAAAGTTACTAAAATCACTTTTTTCCAGTGTTAGATGTCATCTGATTCTAAAGGCAAAAGGTTTTTTTTTTTTAACCTTAAAGTGGTTGGAAAACTTACCTTTAGCATTTGTACCTATAGGTAAGTCTAGAAAAAGGCTTACTTGTAGGTACTGTAAATATCTTCTAAACTTGCACAGTTTAGGAGATATTTACATTGCATGCAACTGATGACATAGTTTGTGCATGCACTCTGACGGAGCGGCCGTCCATGCCGTTTCTTCAGAGCTATGTGCCGTGACCGGTGGCTCCCACGTGCATGCTCAGGAGTGAGGTCACGCGGCTCCAGCCAGTACCACAGCTGAATACCCAGAAGGAAGACGGGTGAAGATGGATGCGGCCTCCAGCGGGGACGACGCAGGCTTCGTTTGCAGGTAAGTGTCGCATAATGTACTAGCACATTATGCATTTACTTTGCAGGTAAGCAAAGTAAAAAAAATTTGCAGACTTTACTTCCTCTTTATAGCTAAAGCCATTTTTTTTTTTTTTTTTTTAAGTTTTGGATTAGAATGCAAAAGGATTAGAATGCTTGTCATTTTTTATTGCTTTCTGTGCTCTCGTTAAGGAGATTCAGCCTCTCTATTTGTCCTATTTATCATTATCATTATGAGTAAAAGAAAATTCCAAATTTTGGGCTGTCTCCAGAAAATGGGGAAATCTTCCAATGGTAACATTAGTTCTGGTGACCTAGGAATCCCCAAGGAATTCTCTTAATTTTCAGGGATTTCATCTTACTTCCTTTTGGCTATGGGACGGGAAGTGAAGGAATATCTCCGCAGATGGTGAAAAAAAAAATCTGACAGGTGTTCTCTTACTCTATCCAAAAAAAAAAAAAAAAAAAGCAGTTCTACTACTTTAATGCATTCATTGTAAAAGGGTAAAAAAAACCTTCCGATGCATGTGCCACCCGCCCCCCCCCCCCCCAGCAAACCCTAAACAGTTACCTGAGCTCTAAAGCGATCAATCACTGTGCCATGCTACACCGCCCAACCCCCCTCCCCTCAGCAAAACCTAAATACTTACCTGATCCAGCACTGTGCCATGCTACAGCACCCAACCCCCCTCCCCTCAGCAAAACCTAAACACTTAGGCTCCATGTACACGGGACGCTGGAAATGGCCATTTAGGAGCTGTTGGGCGTTTTTTTCAGAAGCCCCTGAACCCATCTACATTTTATCTTATCTGTCCATGTACACCAGGTCGTTTACAGTCATTTGCAGGCAGTTGCGTTTCAGAACTTTTTTTAGAACGCAATTATTTGCGTTTGAACGTGTGTTTCCCGGCGTTTCAAACGCACAAACGCGTCCAAACGCGATGACCCGCGTTTAGCGTTCGCGTTTTTCCATTTTAAAGGGGAATAATATTTTTTTACCTCTAGGAACGGTTCTGAATGCAAACGCCGCTAAACGCGGATACAAACGCGACCGAACGGACGTTTCAAACGTCCTAAAAATTCCAGCATTCAGAGGGACTTTTAACAACGTCCCGTGTACATGGAGCCTAACCTGATCCAGCACTGTGCCATGCTACAGCACCCAACCCCCCCCCCCCCCAGCAAGCCCTAAACACTTAACTGAGCTCTAAAGCGATCCAGCACTGTACCGTGCTACACTCCCTCGCCCCAGCAAACCCTAAACACTTACCTGAGCTCTACAGCGATCCAGCACTGTGCCATGCTACACCACCCAAACCCCCTCGCCCCAGCAAACACTAAGCACTTACCTGAGCTCTGCAGTGATCCAGCACTGTGCCATGCTACACCACCCAAACCCCCTCCCCCAGCGAACCCTAAACACTTACATGAGCTCTACAGCGATCCAGCACTGTGCCATGCTACACCACCCAAACCCCCTCCCCCAGCGAACCCTAAACACTTACATGAGCTCTACAGCGATCCAGCACTGTGCCATGCTACACCACCCAAACCCCCTCGCCCCAGCAAACCCTAAACACTTACCTGAGCTCTACAGCGATCCAGCACTGTACTGTGCTACACCAACCAACCCCCCAGAAAACCCTATACACTTACCTGAGCTCTACAGCGATCCAGCACTGTACTGTGCTACACTACCAACCCCCCAGCAAACCCTATACACTTACCTGAGCTCTACAGCGATCCAGCACTGTACTGTGCTACACCAACCAACCCCCCCAGCAAACCCTATACACTTACCTGAGCTCTACAGCGATCCAGCACTGTACTGTGCTACACCAACCAACCCCCCAGAAAACCCTATACACTTACCTGAGCTCTACAGCGATCCAGCACTGTACTGTGCTACACTACCAACCCCCCAGCAAACCCTATACACTTACCTGAGCTCTACAGCGATCCAGCACTGTGCCGTGCTACACCACCCAAACCCCCCCTATAGCCAAGGACACAGCGATCATAGAGCAGGCCCAGCACAGGGGGGCAGAGTTCTGGGAAAACGTCCATGGATGACCACGTTATAGCCATCTTTTGGCTGTAGTGCGATTGGGAAGCAGTTAAAGCTGAACATTCATTTGCACTTTAAGCATTGGTATCATTGGGCTTCCTTTAAAATCTTTTTCCACCCAAACCTTTAAATGCAGCCTCTACCAAAACTGTATTTTATTTATGTCTAGGTCATTCATTCCTTTTCCCAGTGTAAGAGACCAGACGTATAAGGAAACTCCTTAATAGAGACCTAGGTGGCAATAAAATTGTGAGGTTCTGGCCACTTTCAATTCTATCCAACATTGGGGGGGGGGGGGATTTCAGCTAGCCTTGAGCTTTTATCGCGTGATGAATATATTTTAGAAATGAATGAATCTTTCCTTTTTATTGTCCTTTTTGTCTATAGCTGCCTTCTTGGCTCAATCTGTGTGTCTGGATGATACAACTGTAAAGTTTGAAATCTGGGACACTGCAGGACAGGAACGATATCACAGCCTCGCCCCCATGTACTATAGAGGAGCTCAGGCTGCCATTGTGGTATTTGACATCACCAAACCGGTAAGAGCATAATACATTTTTATTCTTTTTTTTTTTTTTGTATAGGTTTTAAACTATAATCTGCCTGCACACATTCATGATGGGGTTTGTTTAGAATTTATTTTCTACCAGTGAAAAAGCAATTTTGGATGGTTCTCCATTTTAGTATGTGTGTAGTCTCCTAGCATACCTTCCTACACAGGCAGATGTCTAGATTACCAGTCATTTTCTGACCACATATTTCAACATGTTTGAGCATTTTCACTTTGGTTACTTTTTTTTCAGTGTTTCTAAGTGTTAAAAGTTTCCAGGATGTAACATTGGGCCTGTTTCCTGTTTTTTTTTTCTTTTTTCGGTTATTGCAGCCAGCTATCTATACACTGTTCATCCCTGGATATCACACATGTATTGCACAATCTCTTGTAGGGTTTTTTTTTCCCCACAAGAAACATATCAGATCTCTGTGTATGCTGTATAATACCTAGAGATCCTTTAACCATCTGCTGTCTTTGAAACTGTTAAGGTGATTGTAAAGTTTTATTTATTTATTTATTTTTATTAACACGTTATTTTCACCTGCTCTGTGTAATAGAATCTTACAGCGCAGCCCTGATCCTCCTCTTTGGGGGACTCCCGGCGCTCCTGGCTCCTTTTATTCTTGGCATGCCACCATAGGAAGCCGGTTCCTATTGTGGAACACCTATGGGCTCGATACCAAGCCACGCTGCCTTCATCCATCAACACAGACAGCGCAGCGCCTTCATCCTTCGACACAGACAGCGCAGCGCCTTCATCCTTCGACACAGACAGCGCAGCGCCTTCATCCTTCGACACAGACAGCGCAGCTCCGCTCTTTTGTCACAGGATTTGACTGAGAGCATCTGTAGCCAGTGGCTCCTGTTATCCTAAGCAAAGACTTGGAGAGCGCAGAGAGCTGCTACAGATGGGCAGAGTGCTGGATCGAATGAGGGCTCATTTAAATATAAGGGGGAGGGGAGTGAGGTGGCAATTTTGTTACCTAAACATTTTTTACCTTAATGGAGTTGTAAAGTCAGAAGGTTTTTTTTTCATCTTAATGCATTCTTTGCATTAAGCTAAACAACCTTCTGTGTGCAGCAGCCTCCCCAGCACCCCCTAATACTTACCTGAGGTCCTTCTCTGTCCAGCGATGTCCACGAGTCCCTTGGCTGTCATGGACTCTCACTCATGATTGGCTGGGACACAGCCGCGGCGCCATTGGTTACCGAGGCTGTCAGTCAAAGTCAGCCAAGAGAGAGGGGGCGCGGCCAAAAGACAGCTCTGTGTCTGAATGGACACACCGAGCTGCAGCACGGCTCGGGTGCCCCCATAGCAAGCTGCTTGCTGTGGGGGCACTCGATAGGGAGGTGCCAGGAGCAGCAAAAAGGGGCCCAAGCAGAGGAGGAGCCGGGCTGCCCTGTGCAAAACCAACTGCACAGAGGAGGTAAGTATAACATGTTTGTTATTTATAAAAAAAAAAGAGACTTTACAATCACTTTTATGTAGGGAATGCATTAAGGTAAAAATATTTAGGCTGTTGAACCTCTTTAAGCATAGTATACACATGGAGTTTTTTTTTTTTTTTTCCATTCAATCTCTCCCACTGTACTATTGTATTCTGAAAGGGAGGACTCATTCCCCACCCCAATCCTGTCCGAATACACTGATCAGCTCTGATAACATTGGACTGGCTTTTGTTGAACAGAGAGGCATACACACATACTGGCATTCAGAACACTGGCTGTCTTTTTGTTACATGTATACCCAGCTTTGCAATGCTATTTTGCAGTTTAGAAAGTTCTAAGTATGCTGAAGGGGGCGGGGGGTCAAGAGGTCTGTAGGATATGCTGCAGTCTTTTGTTGAGGTTAGTATTTAAAGGGTAACTCCTATTTCATATACAATTGCTACACAAGCCATATTGTAATTTATTGTTATGCAAAACTACCTTTCCCTTTCAATATGCAGCACTGTCTTTTTTTTTTTTTTTTTATTCTATGCAATATTGCAACCTCAAGGCCTTCTGTCCACCAACTGTCATTTCCTGCTTGTGTGATTTAGGCATCTTCTGTAACAAAAATGTAATTTTGTTGAGATACTCCCAAATGATTATTCACGTCGAAAGTGATTCAAACCCTGCTAAGTTTCTTCATTAGAACCCTGCAAGTGCATCAGCTGATTTGATATTTAAAGTCACTCCTATTCAGATTAATTTTGCACATTGACACAGACACACAAACAAACAACTTTTTCATCACAGCAACAAAGGGTAGGGATCTGTAGCAAAGATTGTTAAAAATCATTGTAATGCACATAGGTCACCCAGAGGGGGTTGTTTTGTTTTTTGTTTTTGTTTTTTCGGTTTTTTTTTTCTCAACAAACATGGGATTACTGTTTAAGGCTGCATTCACATGTCAGCTTATAATCGCGGGCAGAACCGCCGCGGTTCCGCCCGCGATTCGAAGATTTATTGCAAATCGCGGGACGCCTAGCGTTGCCCGTTGATTTGCAATAGCCCCCCAAACGCCGAGCGATGTTGCCGCGATTTACGCCCGCCGAATCGCGGCAACATCGCGCAAACAAAATCGCGGGACGCAATATGCTCCAAAGAAGCTCATGTACTTTTTTGGAGCGTATTGCGTCCCGCGATTTTGTTTGCGCGATGTTGCCGCGATTCGGCGGGCGTAAATCGCGGCAACATCGCTCGGCGTTTGGGGGGCTATTGCAAATCAACGGGCAACGCTAGGCGTCCCGCGATTTGCAATAAATCTCTGAATCGCGGGCGGAACCGCGGCGGTTCTGCCCGCGATTATAAGCTGACATGTGAATGCAGCCTAAGAGCCGGTTCACACTATTACGACTTGCTAGGCGACTTGGTCAGCCTGGCAAGTTGCGCACCGTCGGGTCCATTGAGTAGTACAGGACCCGTTCTAATAGGAGCGACACAAGTCCGACTTAGAAAAAGGGTCCTGTACTACTTCGGGGCGACCTGGAGATGACTTGCATTGACTTCCATTATATGAAGTCCGTGCAAGTCGCGTCGAAGTCGGAGCGACCTAATGTGAACGGGGTCTTAAGCTTATGCAGTTTAAGCAATCCCTACTTCAAAATGTGAAACACAGCTTGCCTTATTGTCCTTTAAAGTAAATTGAAATGATGGATATTCTTAGACAGTTCGGTTATTCTGCTGCCTTTGGGTGGTTGGGAACCTGATGGGCAAAAAATTATGACAAAGTGATACTAAAGTCTTGTTTTTTCTCTTTAAAAATAACAAATATGTCATGCTTGCCCTGTGCAGTGTCTTGCACAGGGCAGACTGGATCCTCCTCTTCTCGGGTCCCTCGCTGGAGCTCCTTACCCCTCCCTCCTGTTGAGTGCCCCCACAGCAAGCAGCTTGCTATGGGGCACCTGAGCCGAGCTGCAGCTGTGTGTGTCCATTTAGACATGGAACCAAGGTTCGGCCCTGCTACCTCTGTCCTCATTGGTTAACTGACTTTGACAGCAGTGGGAGCCAAAGGCGCCTCTGCTGTGTCTCAGCCAAACAAGGAGAGTTCCAGATGGCAAAGGGACTCGTGCACATCGCTGGATCAAGATGGGGCTCAGGTAAGTATTAGGGGGGCTGAGGGTGGCTGCTGCATACAGGTTTTTTTTTTATCTTCATGCATAGAATTCATAAAGGGTAAAAACCTTCTGACTTTAGAACCACTTTAAACCAACCCCTGTCTCTGACCACCATGCCTCCATCTTTTGCATTTGTTCTAGAATGTTGGACACTCTCCCCTCAGATCTGCTGAGGAAAACTTTTCCCTCATATTTTTCCTCTTTTTCTCTTCAAATCTGCTCAAAGTTTGTAATCTTCAGCCTTGACATCGAATGTGCTGATAAACATGAAATGTAAGGCATTTCAGTAATTGCACACATGGTCTCTCTGAGGAGCTCTTATTGGCTCAGTGCAATTATTCTGTCTGCAACCAACAAAAAAAAGTACAAACCCAAGCGCTCAGCCCAGATGTCCCAGTGAGCGAGACTAGGAAGAAAAAGGGAAAACTGGGCTAAGTACTACTAAATATGCAACTCAATTGATGAATAATGATGAATAGATGTGAAAATAAATCAATGTAATAATTCAAAACTATGTGCAAATTAAAAGGTTAGAAAACAAACTTTGATGTGCCTTGGCGCAATGGTCTTGGGTAAAGCATATACTATACAGAGGCATCTCGCTGAAATAACCTATGCAATAATGCTGCTGGGTTTCTAGAAAATGGAGCTTTTGTTGAACACAAAGAAATCCAATGCAAGAGATCCAAGTGCAGTATGTAAAAAGAACTGCATTTATTTAATAAAGTAAAAAGATTCACTCGCTAGTAAAAAGGAGGGCATGTAATCCATAATAATAGGACTACTGAATCCACATGCAGATACAGGTAATCCAGAGGAAGCCTGGTCAGGCTGCTGTAGAGATGTGCTGCAGATCACTGCAGGTGATTGTCAGTCATGGCCCCACCCACCAGGATGATGTCAGGTAGTATGTGTTGAAGAGGGAGAAACGCGTTTCTGTGGGGGGGTCTTTCATCAGCTAACTCCTACTGCTGACACAAGTGTTATGAGGACCTACTCATGCCTACTGTAACTTACCTGATTTATGAATTGATCAGATAAAATGATGATGATCATTGCTTTTTTTGGTTGAATACTACATACTTTAGATACATTCTGTTAAAGCAAAGGCAAACCCTAAAAACTAAGATTTGCCAGCAGGTAGGGTATTTTGGTAGAAGAGAATTTTAGAAGCAAAAAAATGTATTTATGTACCTGCCAGCAAATGTTATCTGTATGTTGACTGCAGCGCCTGCACAGTTTAGTGTACAGCCCCAGCCAATTTTTGGGCTTTTATAGCTTCTGGGAATGGAGCTGGGTGTAACTCCAAGGGGTATGCATGGGAATTACATCATAAGTGCCTGCCCAGTGAACAAACCAAGAAGGCCTGGAAGATGGAGAAGCACTTGGCACCGACGAGGATGGAGTGGATATGGGGAGCTTTGACATCACATCGCTGGGATGAGAGCACACCCTGCAATTAGGTGAGTCATATTGTACAGATATGCTGTGCATACTTGCTCATTATGGCAACTGCTAACCACCTCCGTTTAAAGTCCCAACTGCGGGCAAACTTATCCCTTGTGTACAGGGTCCCAATGTCCCTGCACAGGATTTTCCCATAATCCTCCCCTCTGTGTTGGTGATGCTGGAACAAGTAAAGCACGTATCTTCATATATTTGGAGCTGCCACTTTTTTGGACTTGTGTCCATAAATTAGTGTTCAAACCTACAGATGTACAATTGGGGGACGACCCAACAGCCTACATGCTCCACCTGGCTCCCCTCTTATCCAAGCGCTATAAAAGCTCTCAAAGCTCCCTCACCATTAACTTACTCAGACCAAGCCTGTATTCCCCTGTAACTGGCAGCAGGCGACCCCATCCCTGATGAGCATATGGTTTCGTAAAAAAAAAAAATGAATTACTCACCGTGGAAAACCTGTTGGCTTCCGCCAAACACAAAGAAGAGGAATCCCTTAAGACCTAGTTTTATTGGTCTATTATACTACACAAGCCACATAGCTGACCAAGTTAGTTAGTGACTATCATTATTATTTCACAGGATTTAAAAAAGCACCAACAGTCTGCACAGCACTTTACAAAGTGAGGGCAGACAGTACAGTTAGAATAGAATTTAATACAGAAGAAATCAGAGGCCCCTGCTCATTAGAGCTTACACTCTAAATTCTACTAACTATGCAGAAAAATCATGCTGCATTTTGGGTGCCATTGGAATTGAAGGGGATCGCAAGCAGGCTCCGCGATTTGTGGTGGTTCGAGATCGTGGGCAGAATCGCGGCGATTCCGCCCACGATCCAGATCGCCTAGATGTGAACGAAACCTTAGGGATAATTGTACATTTCTCTATGGTTCATCGTCTGACGCAGCTCCATATCTTCATCACCATTGGATTATGCTCCTCCAATCAGGAATAGGCACTAAGCAGGAAAAAAGCTTTACCACGTCCATGGGGCTGTCCCTGCAGGCATAACCCCGCACACTCTGCTTCATATTTCAGTTTGTTTCTGCCTAGTTTAGGAATAGGACCTAGCTCCCTGCTTGGACTTCGGTCCTAGCTGTAAATAGGGAATTTTTATTATTTTGTGATTTTTTATTTTCACTAGTTAGTTCCTTGAGAACAACAAGCAACAGCCGGCTGTGGTTTTGGACTGGATAATCTAGATCCTTAAGGTCTCCCAGCCTGGCCAGCGAGCGTGAGCAGGTTATAGCCCAGAACTAGGCCTCGCCACAACAGTGCCCCGCCGGATGGGGACGAGCCAGCGATTGAACCATCTTGCTGGGACGTGATCGACCTGGAACGCCCTGAGTCGCGGCGTACCCCTTGGCTGACAGCACCCCCATCGCGGGTGGGAGGTGATATGTTTTGGAATGGCGCCCACCTAGTATCGTGGTAGGGTGAGTAATTGTCCCCCCAAAACCTCTAGCGGTTTCGGGGTGGATGTGGGCCCTATCCCTGGAATAGTCCGACCCTCGGAGCTCCCTCAGTTCCCCTGGCGTCTCAGGAGGACTAGGGTCAAACACCTCCATTTTTTTCCCCTACTCTGTGCAGGTTCCTACCTTGGGAGTGGAAATATTGCACCCACTGTGGCGCCTTTTTTTGATGGAGATGGTTGGTCCTGGTGGGGTCCCTTCCTAGGGACACTCCGATGCCTCATGTTCTGGGACCACTTTTGGGGGTCCTGGAGACCGCATGGCGCACTGTGGGGTCCGCTATTTTGCTGTGGATCAATGTGTTCTTTTTTCCCATTTTATTACATGCGCAGCCATTTTCTGTTTGTTAACCATAGGAATGCATGGGGCGGCCATTTTCCTGTGGTCCACGATTGCTGGACAGACAAGCGGCATGGCACTTTAAGTCTAGCAAAGACACAGGCTGTTCCTTCCTTTTCCTGTGCAGATTCCCTGTGGGTTTTCCTTGTACACTCTGCTATTAGATTGTACTAGCCTGGGGTTTGGTAGCCGCTCAGATAGTGGTGAGATCGCGATTTGGCGACTCTTAAAGGGACAGTGCACTTTTTTTTCTTACCAGTGTAAAATGGAGTCCCAGGATAAACTTTCTCCTACAGACCCCTTAGGTGCTGCTGCAGACCTTTTTGGGTCACAGTCACAGCCTGATCTCACAGCATTTTTACAAAGCCTGATGTCAAAAGTAGATTTTGTAATTACGAGTGTTGCAAGCTGCAAACGCCCTCTGTATTCGCCTCCATCGGCAACGCAAACGCACCCCGCTCTACAGTGTCGGTGTCTTCGCATTCTGACGGTGAAGAGGACCTGAACTCATCAGCCACAGCGCAGGAACGCACTTTGGTGGAAGCTCTTTCAGTGCGGGAAACTCTAAAACTAGCTGATGAATCTACAGCGTCGGGTACGCAGGTGTCATGGCTCCCCTGCAAATCCCAGAAATTAGGCAAGGTGTTTCCTTGTCCTGATATGTTTCATGCCATTGTGGATGAACAATGGCGACACATCAGGAACATGCTGGTAGTGCCTAAGCATTTTAACCTTGTTACCCTTTCGCAGATGCAGTATCCACTAGGTGGACTGTACCGTCGAAGGTGGATCACCCATTTTCCAGGCTAAATAAGTCTACTGTGGTTCCGGTTGAGGAATCACCAACTTGTGTGGTACCTAATAAAAAGTCCCCCCGGGCAAATGTAGCCACTTCGGTGGCTTTTCTGTTTTTGTATGCGTAATTTGGAGGTCCAAGATTGACCTGATGTGGAAATATTTTAAGTGTTTTTAAAGTTCATTGCGCACAAAAAATATAAAAATACTTGAATGTTATTGGAGAGTATGGAAAACACCTAAGCTTTTTTTGTCATTGGTTCAGCTTGTCTAAAAACGTAATAGGTTATGCTGGAGACAGATAATCTTCATTTATCAAAGTGTCTGAGAAATAAATGTTTCAGGCTGGTAGTATTGCCCAGTCTGAAGCATAGTAAGCAGTTTAAAAGTTTAATTCCCAAATTAGTTTCAGTGCAGATTTTAAAGCTGGGTCAACAAAGGAGAAAATCTTGCTTGTACGTGTATATTAAACGCTATGGTATTATAACCTGATAGTGTTGAATATATTGTTTGAAACAATTCTACTGAATACAAAATGTTCAGATAGTCTTTTTTACTTTATTGTACTCAGGAAACATTTGATCGTGCAAAGGCATGGGTAAAGGAGTTACAACGGCAAGCAAGTCCTAATATCGTGATTGCTTTGGCTGGAAACAAGTCAGATTTGGCAGAGAAGAGGATGGTGGAATTTGAAGTAAGTATTAAACTGCGGAACAGTCGATGAACTCATGAAGCTACTTTAAGCCTCAGCTGACTCAAATATGAATACTTTTAGGTTAGTTTTTGTGATTATATCCGTAAAGCTTGTATTTGTCTGGTTTCCCAGAAGAATTGGATATTCGTAACTAAAGCCTACTGACTATAATATAGACATTGTATTTTAAAGCAGATATAAACCCTAATTGAATGATGTTCAGTTTACTAAAGTACTTTGTATCAAAAACATTTTTTTTTTTTTTAATTAAATTACTTGTTTTTGTCCTTTTTTTTTACATATATGTTTGCACCCGATGGGTGGGGCAAAACACATCAGAGGGCGTGGCTGCAGCAGCAGCATGGGCTGAGGCCACACATTCTCCAAGCACCGGGTCTGTTTGAGCGGCGTCTTTTGAATAATATGTTTGCAGTCAGTGTGGGAGTGGGTGCAGGTGCATGTCTTCAAACTCAGACGGTCTCACACCTGCACTCACACAGATGTCGAATTGGGAGCAGCGTCTGTATCTGTGTTGACATGAATTGGACCACTTGCACACACATACACGGAACACCTGTGATTCCGTGCAGCCCAACATGACCCTCACACGGGTTTGGTCTTACGTATGCCTGTGTGAACAAGGCCTAACAGTTCTTATTTCTTTTGAAGACTTCAGTAACAATATCCCTGTGGCCATTTTTAGGGGCCCAATTTCCTTGCTAAATGTTTAATTTCATATTTTGGGGAAAGTAGCAGCGGAGTTAGAACAAAAGCAACAAAGCAAGGAACTTTGGTGAGATGTAAGAGGCCTTCCAGATCACCTTGGTTCCTAGATCACCTGTATCTAAACATGATTTTTGGGTAGCCTGATTCTTCATGATAAAATATTTGAACGTATTTGGAATAACTGGCATAGATTATGTGCAGATGATTTCCATCTACAACCTAGTGTAAGAATCATAGCCATAGTTTGATTAAATCTGTAAAGTATATGCAGTTACTTGGCCAACAGCCTATACCTGCCTATAGATTATTACCAAAACTAAGAAATTGATGCACCTCCCTAAACAGCACATCTAACCCATGCAGCAAATTAATTTTGCCCTCCCTTTTGTGTATCCTTCTGAAAGTGGTGAATCTCTACTGTACATCGTCTCTCTGACTCCGTATCACATCAGAACCTTCAAATAAGTAAAACTGAGTCTCCAGCTTGCAGCACCCTGGGGAACTAAAAAAGCACCCCACAGCACCCTGGTTAAAAAACACGGATTTAGAGACCTACCACTTCCAAAAGGATACGTAAAGGGTGAATACTTAGAGGAGGAAAAAGTAACAAACGTTCTAGAAGTTTAAGTTAGTTTTACTGTTGCATGGGTTAGATGCACGATGTAGTGAAGCTCATCGCTTCAACAGTATTGTTGTTAATATTCTTTCCCATAGTAAGGCAACATTTTTCCTATACAGGTGCATCTCAAAATATTAAAATATCATCACAAAAATGATTTATTTTAGTAATTCAGTTCAAAAAGTCAAACTCCTGTAGTACAGTATAGTATGCACTCAATACCTGGCCGGGGCTCCTATTGCATGAATTACTGCATCAATGTGGCGTGGCATGGAGGCGATCAGCCTGTAGCACTTCATAGGTGTTATGGAAGCTCAGGTTGCTTTGATAGTAGTCTTCAGCTCATCTGCATTGTTGGGTCTGATGTCTCTCATCTTTATCTTGACAATACCCCACAGATTCTCTATGGGGTTTAGGTCAGGTGAGTTTGCTGGCCAATCAAGCATAGTGATAACAAGACATTTCAACCAGGTATTGGTACTTTTGGCAGTGCGGGCAGGTGCCAAGTCCTGATGGAAAATGAAATCAGCATTGTAATGTACTTAATGTACTAATCAGCAAAATGTACTTTCATTCGAAAATAGTACTTTTGACCATTGTGCAACAGTCCAATCCTTTTTCTCCTTAGCCCAGGTAAGACGCTTCTGACGTTGTCTCTGGTTCAAGAGTGGCTTGATACAAGGAATCCGAAAGTTGTTGCCCATGTCCTGGATACGTCTGTGTGTGGTGACTCTTGAAACACTGACACCAGCCATGAATCTCCCCCAAATTCTTGAATGGTCTTTGCTTCACAATCCTCTTAAGGCTGCAGTTATCCCTGTTGCTTGTGCACCTTTTTCTACCACACTTTTTCCTTCCACTCAACTTTCCATTAATATGCTTGGATTCAGCACTCTGGGAACAGCCAGCTTCTATATCAATGACCTTTTGTGACTTATCCTCCTTGTGGAGGGTGTCAATGACAGTCTTCTGGACAACTGTCAAATCAGCAGTCTTCCCCATGATTGTGTAACCTACTGAACCAGACTGAGAGACCATTTAAAAGCTCGGGAAACCTTTACAGGTGTTTTTGAGTTAATTAGCTGATTAGAGTGTGACACCATTAGTCTACAATATGGAACTTATTCACAATATTATAATTTTCTGAGATATTGAATTTTGGGTTTTCACTAGCTGTAAGCCATAATCATCACAATTAAAAGAAAGAAATGCTTGAAATATATTACTCTGTGTGTAAGGAATCTATGTAATACAGTGGGTACGGAAAGTATTCAGACCCCCTTAAATTTTTCACTCTTTGTTATATTGCAGCCATTTGCTAAAATCATTTAAGTTCATTCTTCTTCCTCATGAATGTACACATAGCACCCCATACTGATAGAAAAACACAGAATTGTTGACATTGTTGCAGATTTATTATAAAAGAAAAACTGAAATATCACATGGTCCTAAGTATTCAGACCCTTTGCTGTGACACTCATATATTTAACTCAGGTGCTTTCCATTTCTTCTGATCATCCTTGAGATGGTTCTACACCTTCATTTGAGTCCAGCTGTGTTTGATTATACTGATTGGACTTGATTAGGAAAGCCACACACCTGTCTATATAAGACTTTCCAGATCACAATGCATGTCAGAGCAAATGAGAATCATGAGGTCAAAGGAACTGCCTGAAGAGCTCAGAGACAGAATTGTGGCAAGGCACAGATCTGGCCAAGGTTACAAAAAGATTTCTGCTGCACTTAAGGTTCCTAAGAGCACAGTGGCCTCCATAATCCTCAAATGGAAGACGTTTGGGACGACCAGAACCCTTCCTAGAGCTGGCCGTCCGGCCAAACTGAGCTATCGGGGGAGAAGAGCCTTGGTGAGAGAGGTAAAGAAGAACCCAAATATCACTGTGGCTGAGCTCCAGAGATGCAGTCAGGAGATGGGAGAAAGTTGTAGAAAGTCAACCATCACTGCAGCCCTCCACCAGTCGGGGCTTTATGGCAGAGTGGCCCGACGGAAGCCTCTCCTCAGTGTAAGACACAAGAAAGCCCACATGGAGTTTGCTAAAAAACACCTGAAGAACTCCAAGATGGTGAGAAATAAGATTCTCTGGTCTGAGGAGACCAAAATAGAACTTTTTGGCCTTAATTCTAAGCGGTATGTGTGGAGAAAACCAGGCACTGCTCATCACCTGTCCAATACAGTCCCAACAGTGAAGCATGGTGGTGGCAGCATCATGCTGTGGGGGTGTTTTTCAGCTGCAGGGACAGGACGACTGGTTGCAATCGAGGGAAAGATGAATGCGGCCAAGTACAGGGATATTCTGGACAAAAACCTTCTCCAGAGTGCTCTGGACCTCAGACTGGGCCGAAGGTTTACCTTCCAACAAGACAATGACCCTAAGCACACAGCTAAAATAACAAGAAGGAGTGGCTTCACAACAACTCCGTGACTGTTCTTGAATGGCCCAGCCAGAGCCCTGACTTAAACCCAATTGAGCATCTCTGGAGAGACCTAAAAATGGCTGTCCACCAACGTTTACCATCCAACCTGACAGAACTGGAGAGGATCTGCAAGGAGGAATGGCAGAGGATCCCCAAATCCAGGTGTGAAAGACTTGTTGCATCTTTCCCAAAAAGACTCCTGGCTGTATTAGATCAAAAGGGGGCTTCTACTAAATACTGAGCAAAGGGTCTGAATACTTAGGACCATGTGATATTTCAGTTTTTCTTTTTTAATAAATCTGCAACAATGTCAACAATTCTGTGTTTTTCTGTCAGTATGGGGTGCTATGTGTACATTCATGAGAAAGAACAATGAACTTAAATGATTTTAGCAAATGGCTGCAATATAACAAAGAGTGAAAAATTTAAGGGGGTCTGAATACTTTCCGTACCCACTGTATATGAGTTACATTTTTTTAATTGAATTACTGAAATAAATTAACTTTTTGACAATATTGTAATTTTTTGAGATGCACTTGTTTATCTTAATTGAAAAGGCTGTGTAATATCTGTCCTGCCTATAGATTAGTTATACAGAAAATCTGAAAGGGAGAGGGGGAACAAAAAGTATTTACCAATTTACTCAGTGGCACTGACCCAGTACAAGTATGCATAAGATACGTCTTTATGATTACCTGTGTTGAAAATGTTAAAGTTGACAGGAGCAGTCTGGCAATGGAAGCCTCCCTATTTATTTCAGTAAAGTTTTCCTTTTAAGTTTCATTAAATGTTTTGTGGCTCTTCTTGGGTAACTAAACTGCATTGCAAGGACATTTAGTCCACTTGTATGTAGGTAGATAACCCACAGAACCTGTATTCTTGATCAGGGAACAGATTTGGGAAACCCATTTTTAGCTTCCTCAATCATCTAAGTTGTACCCTACTTAATTGTGATGTGTGACATAATCACGCAGACAAATCTTCCATCCTAGCTGTTCAGTATCTGATTGCAATTGGTTATAGATCAGCTGGCATATTTTCACAGTTGATTAACCAGTTATTGATTTCAGAATAAGTTACATGCCCTTGTGTAAGATAATTTAAATTCAAACTCCAGGCAAACAAATACAAGATAGTGGATTTCTCATTTAACAGATTAGTAACTATGTTGAGCCATTCTTATGGTCCAGACAGCACAGCCAGGTTTGAGTTATTCACTTTAAGGTCAACACAGAGGACAAGGGGGCACTCTTTACGTCTAGAGAAAACAGATTTTGTCTCCAAATACGGAATGGTTTCTTCACCATAAGAGCTGTGAAAATGTGGAATAGACTCCCTCCAGAGGTGGTTCTGGCTAGCTCACTAGATTACTTTAAAAAAGGCATGGATTCTTTCCTAGGTGTACATAATATAAATGGGTACTAGCATTTATAGGTAAAGTTGATCCAGGGAATATCTAATTGCCTCTTGGGGGATCAGGAAGGAATTTCTTTCCCCTGCTGTAGCAAATTGGATCATGCTTTGCTGAGGTTTTTCGCCTTCCTCTGGATCAACTGCGGGTATGGGATTGTGTATTTGTGATTGTATGGCTGGGTTTTCTTTACTGTTGTTGTGGTTTTTTTTTTTTTTTTTTTTTTTTTTTTATTGGTTGAGCCAGATGGACTTGTGTCTTTTTTTCAACCTAACTATGTAACACAGCCTGTACCAAGAGTGGCGGCTGTTATTGGACGACAGAGGAGCAGAAGCACACTCATGCAAACTTCACTTATTTCTCTCATACTCTCTGTAAGGTCTTAGTTCTTGAAGAATAATTCCAGGCATGGGTATATTATACATGGTTACATCAGTCCAGCTTGGTCCAATCTATATACTATACCTAGCCAATCCCCCGGGAAGCTGGAAATCGCTGAAGTAAACACCGCTACATTAGTGATCTTCACTTGCTTCTGGGTCCTGCACCTGTGGATGAACTCCTGCTTACTGAGTACAGGAGGTCAGTCGCTCAGCACAGGCGCCATTCAAAGAATACTTAGCATTTTCTGAATGAGTACAAAGTAAATTAGATAAAGGAAGGCAAAGAGGTGGGTTGTTACACTTTTTTTTTTTTTTTGGTTGTTACACTTTCCACCTTGTTCAAAGCAAATCATTCTCTGAATGGTGCCTGTGCTGAGCCCAGTGTAACTATGTACAGTATATTATAAGCCATGCCTATAATTCTTTCAAACAGACCTCACTGTTCAGTACAGTGAAGCGTGACTAATTTACAATGTTTAAGAAAAAGGAAAAGTAGGGGCGTCCAAATACATCAGACCCGGAGTAGACCCCACGAGGGACTGTGTACAGTGAGGGAACACCCAACCTGGGACTTTGAAGGCAGGAATTTGTTGGCATGAAAATAGATAAATTGAAAAACTGATATTAAAAAATATGAATTTTATTGATACAAATGTACAGACATTTTAAATGAAGGTACGGATGCAAAAGCATCAAAAGACATACACTGTGCAATACATGCAAATACATAAGATCTATGAACCATATCTTAGAGTCATGGGGTCACCAAGGTCCAACATGTTTTGCCGACCCTGTAGGCTTCTTCGGGGACCAAGGATAGTGGTGACCTCTATGAAGGTTCACTGCTTTATGATTTGGGGCATAGTCATAGGCAGACAATAGGTAGCATGGTCTGCAGCTGCAGCTGGGAAATAACCCCAACCCAGATCAAGGATCCAGGCAATAATGTCCTCAGGTGATGGCAGATACCGGACCAGGTTTAGACCAGACAGCGGATCCAATGCATCAAGAGGGAGCGAATATACATGTTTCCTGCCAAGGATAGTAATACAGAGTGTACTAGCAGCTCAACCGACTGCACCGTCCGGTAGTCGTGTCCATAGTTTACAATGTTGGTATTCTCCATTCCAGTCCTAGGCGCTACTGTGCATGGGGAATGAAATCAAGAGAGAGTTCTGCACATTTGCACATTTTTATTTTTTTGCTGAAACTAAATTATTTGGTGTCTGACTTTAATGTTTGGGTTAACCAAATACATAAGTCTTGGAATATGTAAAATATGTAGGTCAGAAAAAAAGATTTTACTAAAATAATTTCATGACATCTGATAACTGTATCCATTTTCTTTTAGGAGGCTCAGGCATATGCAGAAGACACAAGCTTGTTATTCATGGAAACATCAGCAAAAACCGCAATGAACGTGAACGAGTTGTTTTTAGCAATTGGTAGGTTTTACTGCAAAGCTTACTGATTCTTAAACTAGGTGCTTAAATTTTTTTTTTTTTTTTAAGCTTTTATTTCCTTTATTCTTAACTAGTGATCTGGCCAGTAACAGACTTCCTGTCTTAGGGTGCCTCCCCTCTAAATGGAAGAGCAAGTGAGAACATTTTTGGATAGCAGCATTGTCAATATGAGGAGAGGGTAGTTTTAGATATAAACAATAAAATATGTGGTTTGATGCACCCCGTTATGCGCCTCCATCCCTAATACAACATAGTTACAAACCCATAAATTTACTCTGGGACTTTGGATGAGGTGCAACACACAACTTTTAGATAAATGGTATGCAATTTATTGGTAAATACAAAAGTAGTAAAATAGCATATCAAACAAATAACATACTGTCAAGCTGATTTGTAATTGCATAATGTATTCCATAACAAAGATCAATACATAACAGGGGCGTAACTACAGGGGTTGCAATTGCAACCAGGCCCCATGCTCCTGTGCGGCTCCCCTGTAAACCTGGATAGGAGGGGCGGCGGGGGCAGCATGTAGAGAAATCACTGTCCTCCTTTTTTCTCCTGTAGCTGCAGGAGGAAAATGGAGGAGATTGGTTCCTCTGTATGCTGCCGCCGCCACTCCTCCTATCCAGATCACTTGTGTTCTGCTGTCTCTTGGCCCCTGTGTGCTCCCCTGTCTCTCCCCCCCCCCCCCCCCACATTGCTCCCTCCCTCTTCATGCCTTCATGCCGGCTGCTTCAGGGGATGTGTCACAATAGAGAACCAGGAGGGGGTCAGTAAATATGTAATTTACCAGCTCCTTCCTTTTCTGAATGAACAGAGTCCTAGTCAGTGACATTGTAAAAAAATAAAATAAATGACGGCTGTAAGAGATATATGTGTGCCTAGTTATTTTATATACTTTGTATCAACTATTATCTCAGCCAAAGTAAAATTAGGTAATAATAAAAAAATAGTATGAAATACCAGATAAGTTATAGGCTGATACTGCTAAAAGTGTACCTAGATAAATAGAGTGAGAAAAGAGAAAGGAACCCATATACAAAATGTTAGTAACAGAAGAAAGAGGAGAAATAAAAAGCAAAGAATAAATCTAGAGCCACAAAAAAAACAAGAAAAATGGGTGGAAGTAGTAGTGCTAGATATGCAGCTAGAAGATATATAAATCATTTACAATGTATCATTTGGTTCTTTTAGATCAAAGGGAGGAACTTCGGTCTGTAAATTAGGTCAGTTTAACCACTTAAAGCCTTTTTCTAACACTTGTTGCTTACAAGTTAAAATCAATATTTTTTGATAGAAAATTACTTAGAGGCCTTAAACATTATTTATTATATATATTTTTCTCTAGCGCTCATCGACAGACGTAGTCCTCGGTGATACACCACCTTCGGATTATGTTACCTCCGCAGGAGCAGGACTAGACAGGAAATTAAAAAGCTCTGGCCACACCCTAGGGGCAGTCCCAGAGGGTATATCCTCTCTCTCTCTGCCTCAGCAAATCAGTTATTTTCTGTCTAGTTAGGAGTAAGGACCTAGACACCTTGCTGGGATCTTAGGTCCTGGCAAGAATTTTTTCTTAAAGGATTTTTTTAGACAGCTTTTTCTCCAGTGTTCCTGTGAGATCTTCAAGCAAGAAAGCTGAACTGGGCGACGGGCTGGATGTTGAGATCCGGTGGTCACCCCAGTTCAGCCTACGAGCGCGTGCAGGCCATAGCTCCGCGCTGGGTCGGCCGCGACAAAGTCCCATTAAAAGGACTGAACCCGCGAGTTAAACGTCTCGCTGAAACGCCAAAGACCATGAGTCACGGCGTTCGTATCGGTCGACAGCCCTCCCGCCCCGGTGGAGAGGGGTACTGTCAGGAGTTGGTGCCCGCCTGGTTCCGGTATGGTGAGTAGTATGTTCCCCCTTTCCCCCTGACGGGTTTTGTGGTGAACGCGGGCCCCTCTCTGTATGGTAAGAAAGAGTCCTTTCTATCCTATAACATGTCACAGATCCTCCTACTTTGAGTGTGATTTTTTGTGTACAAAAAGCCAGGAGGCTTGGTTTGGGAGCTAACAATCTATTGTATACATGTTTAAAAGATGTAATCTGTGGCATTCTGGGAATCTTATGGGTTAAGTATAAGCTACCTACCAGTCAGAAGCCACGGACATGTAGACTGCCTTCCAAATCAGATCTCCAGCTATTAGCAGGCCTCCCGAACGGCCATGCGGTCCGCCAGGGGCCGATACCGCCAACCACGCCATATCCCCAGGCAGAGACAGTGTTGTGTGCCCTGCAGCACACCGCCATTCAGCAGGCCGCCGCCATTTTTTCTTGCAGGATCGCACGAGCCGCCATTTTGGCGTAGCCTCGTGTCTCCAGCATGGGGGCGGCCATGTTTGAGGTGATCCTACACCTCGTGGAGCTTGGGGGAGGCGCCGGAAGGCGTGCAGAGGGGCGGAGCCGCCTCCTTTCTTCCTGGGCAGCCAGCCAAAAGACTTCCTGTTTGTCAAGACAGCGCTGTAAGCTGTTGCAGTTTAACTCTGAGCATCAAGTGGTGAGCCTGGGGGTCTATCTCTCTCTCTCGATCGTTAGCTAGCAGGTAACACTAAGGGGCTTTTTTGTGGCGCTGGGGGTCAGAAAAGAAAAAAAAAAAAAAAAGTTTTTTTCTTTACTTTTGAATTATATTATCCAGGAAGTAACTGGAGTTATCATGGACCCTGCCACACATATTCCCCCACCTGTTTCCCTCGAGGGGGCCTCGGGACCCGCCGGTGCACAGAGTATAGAGTCATTTACAGCAATTTTGGAGTCTATGGTGGCTCGGGTGGAGGCGGCCTGTCAGGGACGGGGGTCAAGGAAGCGACCCCCGCCTACCCCTATACTATCTGACACCTCTGACTCAGATTCAGAGATGGTCACGGCAGTTGCAGGTTCCTCTGCAAGGGTTGCTATCCCAGGTAAAGCCCTCTCAGAAAGTGAGGAGGACGCTTCTTCTCTTGCTATTATTCAGGAAGAAGCATTGGTGGACGCACTAGTTGTGGCAGTGCAAGAAACCTTAAAACTTGAGGCTTTACCGGCAGAGGCAACTGAAACAGAGATGCCTTTTGGTACTAATAAGCCCATCAAGACGGCGAAGGCTTTTCCTGTACCTAAATGTTTTTGGTAATCAGATTAAAGGAGAATGGGAACATTCTAAACGTACCTTTACTATTTTCAAGCGTATTGCTAGACGCTATCCGTTTGAGGAATCCATCATTAAGAAATGGACGGTACCACCAATCGTGGATCCGCCTATTTCCAGGCTGAATAAAGCCACGGTTATTCCAGTGGAGGACACTTCGTCCTTTAAGGATCCGGTGGATCGAAAGATAGAAGCAGAGTCCCGCACTATCTTTTCTCTGATAGGGTCAGCATTTAGACCAGTAATCGTTATTGGTCTAGTTTCCCAGACACTTACGGAATGGGCGAAAATGGTACGCCAAGATCTTAGGGGAAAAGATATTCCCCAGGAGACATCTGATTTGATGGAACAGATCATACAAGGGCTACGGTTTATCTGTGACGCAGCCTTGGACACTACTCCCCTATTATGGCATGCATCTAAGTTAGCAGTGATCCTCAGACGTGTGCTGTGGTTAAAATGCTGGTCAGCTGACCTAGGTTCCAAAAAGACCTTGACCTATCTCCCTTTTCAGGGGAATCGTCTATTTGGAGCCAACCTAGATGAAATCATTAAGGATGCCACTGGGGGCAAGAGCACTTTTTTGCCACAGGCTGCAAAAGCTAAGGGACCTCGCAACAAGCGAGGACCTTTCTTTACCGCCCATAAAGGGCGCCCGGCTGGTACTAGCGGGAAAGGCAAGACTCCTCCAGGAGGGTTCAAGAAGGGCTGGTCGGACAAGCAGAGGACCAACCCAGCCAAACCCGAAGTAAAGGAGTACACAGCCTGAAGGTGCGCCCCCACCCGGTTTCAGGGTGGGGGGACGTTTTCACCGGTATCAGGACATTAGATCGAGCATCAACCACTACTACCGGTGCGATTCTTCCCTTACAACATTTAAGTACCACAGGAAGCGGTAGTTACCGTTCCCTGAAAAGATCTTTTCCTTTACCTTTTCCTAAGATTAATCCCGATACCTCACAGGAATCGGATCTGGTTGACCAGATAGGCCAAGTAGCCTCTAGTCGGGTGACTTCGGTCCCTGAGGTTCAACCAGAAAAGATCACCTTTCCTGATAACTATCAGGTATCTGATAAATGTGTGGGAACAGAAAACGACCAGACTTTCTCGGATGGTCGGGGCCAGATAGCTCTAGGGACGCCTGGTTCAGATCCAATCAGCGCCAGTGGTCCTAGAAATTCTAGGCTGGCCTCCTCAAGCCGGCCTGGCCGACTTGGACATGTTAGTCGCAGACGTTCCGTGGGAACTTCGTCTCAGGGAGTGTCTGTAGTCTCTAGGACCAATTTACCTTCGTGCTTTACAGAAGGAAAGCGACTTCCAGCAAAGTCTATTATCACACATGGAAGACTTATATTACGTGGTGCGAATCTTTAGGATTTCCTCCACGTACCTATTCGGTGACTCGTATATTGGCCTTTTTGCAACAAGGGGTTGAGCAGAAGTTAGCCTTGAGCACCATCAAGGGTCAAGTTTCAGCATTAGCAATCTTCTTTCAGAAGCCTTTAGCTACCAAATCCTTGGTGCGGAATTTCATCCAGGGGGTGCGGCACCTGGCTCCTCCAGTCCGCGCGCCCTTACCGCCCTGGGATCTTAATTTGGTTTTGTCGGTTCTACAGAAACCTCCCTTTGAAAACATCAGGGAGATTCCCTTGCTTACTCTATCCCAGAAGGTGGCCTTCTTGGTGGCTATTACTTCTGCTCGCAGGGTGTCAGAACTGGCTGCATTATCATGCCAGTCACCATACCTAGTGATTCATAGGGATAAGGTAGTACTTCATCCTAAGCCATCTTTTCTTCCCAAGGTGGTTTCAGATTTTCATCTGAATGAAGATATTGTACTACCTTCCTTGTGTCCTCAGCCCAAGCATCATCGGGAACATGCGTTGCATTCCTTAGATGTGGTTCGGGCAATCAGGGTATACCTGAAATCTACGGAATCATTCCGTAAGACGGATTCACTTTTTGTGATCACGGATGGCCCCAGAAAGGGTTTGCCTGCATCTGCCGCGACCATTGCCAAATGGATTAGACAAACGGTGGTACAGGCTTATTCTATTAAGGGTCAGAGTCCTCCGTTCCCTGTTAGGGCGCAATCCACTCGAGCGCTCAGTACTTCCTGGGCCTTTCGCCATCAGGCGTCAGTGGTCCAGGTATGTAAGGCGGCCACCTGGTCGTCGGTACATACCTTTACAAAATTCTATAAAATTGATGTGACGGCATCGGCGGATGCCTCATTTGGCCGCAAGGTTTTGCAGGCCGCAATTTGAGGAGACCGGTGGTCTACCTCGAGGGTTTTTTTCTGTTTGAAAAAAAAAAAAAAAATTGTTTTCTCCTTTTTTGTTGAGTCTCATCATTAAGGATGAGCATTGTAAACTTCTAGTTGGCACCGGTTGGGCCTTCTAGATTGGGATTTGATTTCCATTTTCCCACCCCTCAGTTGTGATACTGCTCTGGGACGTCCCGAAGGTGGTGTATCACCGAGGACTACGTCTGTCGATGAGCGCTAGAGAAAAATGGATTTTTGTAAAATCTTACCGTAAAATCCTTTTCTCTTAGCTCATCGACAGACGTAGTCCCCGCCCCTCTGTTTTGGAGTTGGGTTGGGTTAAATTCTCTAAGCACTGCTTTTTCACATAACTGATTTGCTGAGGCAGAGAGAGAGAGGATATACCCTCTGGGACTGCCCCTAGGGTGTGGCCAGAGCTTTTTAATTTCCTGTCTAGTCCTGCTCCTGCGGAGGTAACATAACCCGAAGGTGGTGTATCACCGAGGACTACGTCTGTCGATGAGCTAAGAGAAAAGGATTTTACGGTAAGATTTTACAAATATCCATTTTTTAGCAGAGACCCTAGAGAATATCTTATGTCACACTGTATTTGCACAGCGGTCTTTCAAGCGCAATTTTTTTGTAGAATGTAAAAGATGATAGTACGCCGAGAATCGCGATTTTTATTCTAGGCAAAAGAAATTCGCGATTCTCATTTTATTCAGAATCGTGCAGCTCTAGTTTACATGTAAAAAAAAAAAACTTGATCCTGCCAGAATCCAGCAAGGTCCTGGCTTCCTGTGCTGTCTGCTTGGGCTGCACTGCAGTGTTAATTTTGGCAGCAAATTTCAATTTAGTTTTAGTCTTAGGACTAAAATGGCATTTTAGTTTTAGTCCCATTTTAGTCTTCTGCAAGTGTTTTAGTTTTAGTCGTATTTAGTCGACTAAAACTCCAGTATATTTTAGTCGACTAAAACTCATTTTAGTCATCTATAATCAAATGGGTGTAGTTCAATTGTAATTTGTAATGCATTATTTAAGCATTTCTCTACAATTTCCAAACTCATTATATACTACTGCTGGTCCTGGAGTGAAAAATCTAATATGTTATTATTTATGCTTTGAGCATGCACCAGTGTTAATTTTTGGCAGCAAATTTCGATTTACTTTTAGTTATAGTCTTTTGACTAAAATGCCATTTTAGTTTTAGTCGTATTTTAGTCTTAAGACTAAAATGCCATTTTAGTTTTAGTCGTATTTTAGTCATCTGAATTGTGTTAGTCGACGAAAACATTTTAGTCGGTTTTAGTCGACGAAATTAACACTGCTGCACTGAAAGCTTAGTAGAATTCAAGGTCTCATTTGAAATTAAATAGTTCATTTGTCCTGCACTGCTGCTGGAACACAGCACCACTTACTGTATGTAGCAGCACACAGAGCCACTGCATCACTTAGTCATGGAAATATTTGTTCAGGCCAGCTTGATCCAAACTATGTAAAGTCAAATGAAAACTGAAATTCTGCTTGAAGCAGTTTTTATCAGCCTTTCCTAGTTCACCTCTGTAGACTCGCAACTCCCTTATGTTAGGGAGATGAGGGTGAGACGTTCTATAGTGCACACTTCTTGTTTGTAGATATGGAACAAGGAGTAGGTATTGCCACCAGATTTGTACTGGCAGGATTACCATGTGAAAATAAAAGCCTGAAATAAGAAAACTAATGCAGTACCTACACTGGAAAGCTGCAGTATAATACATGTTTGTAGAGTTCACGTGTACTTTTTTTTCAAATGCTCCTGAATAGATCTTTGGGGAAAGATAAGTTCTATCAGTAGCGGCTGGTGCATTGAGGGCGCAGGGGCGCTGCCCCCTTTATCCATGCGTCCGGCCCCCTAATCTACATGCAGGGCACCGAAGTTTGGATTTCAATGGGTTTTTTTTTTTAAGCAAGTGATTAGAGCCAGAGGCTCTAATAGGCTTCAAAAAAGGGTGGGCTCGGGGCCCAGAGCACTGCACCCCGAGCCCACCCAGTTGTGTGACAATAGTGAATGAATATTCGCTATTATCACACGGATCCTCCTCCCAGCCAATCAGGAAGCGGGTCCTGAGATCCGTTTCCCGATTGGGCGAAAGGAGAGGCCATGCTATTGGCCAAGGAGGAGGAGAAGGGAGGAGACGCAAGGAAAGCCGCCGCCGCCTGCTCTCCACTTCAGTCCAGGGTGAGTGAGCCGGCGACTGGGGGGAGGGTATGGTGTGCAAGCGAGCTGGTGTGGTCCGGGTGGGGGGGGGGGGGGTGGGGGGGTGGCCATGGAGCACCAGCCGCCATTCAGGCAGTTCTATTATTTAAAGCTGTCAGATTTTCCCTTCTATACTACATTATAAGGATTAGTGGTAATGTCTATTTGCTGTAAGCAACAAGAATTGCGCTTTCTTCAGACATATTTGTGTCTGTGGCCCCTGGTTATCTGTAGGAGTAAGTACAATGAGTATCAGGGTGGTAGCTCCTACAACTGAGTTGCTTCTTATGATCTATAACTTGCATCTGACACCTGATCCTTTTAAAAGGCTTTTTTTATATAAATTTTGTCTGTTCTCACTTTCTATAGCAAAGAAAATGCCGAAATCTGATGCCCAGAATCCAACCCACGCTGCCCGCAACAGAGGGGTAAATCTGCAGGGCTCGGATCAGCAACCCAGAAGCGGGTGCTGCAGCAATTGATTGAACACACTGCAAGAACAAACGCCTTCTGTATGCATTTTCTACACAAATTATTGTGAACACTGGTTAGGATGCTGCCTCCTATTTTCTACAGCTGGTGGGAATTTATTTGGCTTAATTTTTTTTCTTTTCATCGTAGTGTTACAAATGAGAAACCACAAAATTATAAAACAAAAAAAAAACATAAAACACTCCCATCTTCAAAAGAAAAAAAAAAGAAACCTGAAGCAAGCCACGGTTGATGATATTTGCAGTAGTTGGTTACCATGCTGCAGGTCTAACAATATGAAATGACTTATGCTTTTCATTGAGCGAGTCCCAATGACTGTTAAAATCCTACTATTGCAAGTTTAAATCTTAAGAGCGTACAGCCACGTTTGGCCTGAACTCTGTATCTCTGTCGAGAATATACCGTTTGGGGCAGTATTATTCAAGCACTTAAAGGATTATCTGCTTATGACTGAACTTGGTCTGATATAAAGGTGTTAAACTCTTCAGCAGACATGAGATTTCTATAAAGCCGATAAGACTGCATTTTTTTTTTTAACCTCTACCAACACTGTGCGTGCAAAAACCTCCACCTATCCGAAGACCTAATGCATTAAGACTCTTGACATCTCCAACATGGCTGTTCTGTTACTTGGATGTGATTGGTTCTCCTACTTCCCAGATGAACAAAGCACTGTGGATCTGTTGCACTTTACCTTCCATCCATTTCTGTCTACCCTGAAAACAC
Source organism: Pelophylax lessonae (assembly GCF_965119305.1). Lineage (NCBI taxonomy): Eukaryota > Metazoa > Chordata > Amphibia > Anura > Ranidae > Pelophylax > Pelophylax lessonae. The sequence continues at coordinate 212,068,478 of NC_138773.1, forward strand.
TTTTCAACTGCCTGCGTGTACCTTATTTCCCTCATATTGTAAAAAAGAACAACTTCAAAAAAGCGATAGAACATGCTCTGAATAAATCTTTTGTATTTGCACCTTCAGATAATGTTTTACTTGAATCCTAAAATATTGATTTTTAATGTAACATTAAAGCAAAGTGAATCAAACATTTGCTGTGTTTATTTAGATTCGTTATAGGGTCCAGAATTAAGGTTTGAGTAAACCAAAACTGAGTATGCCATGCCCTATAATTAAAGCGGAGTTCCAGCCTCAAAATCGAAAAATCAATTTTGGGCCATCCGCTTGCTGAGTGCAACCTGCAAAAGAAATGGATACTGGCGATTTTTTTTTTTTATGGTCACTTACCTTATTATAGAAGGATATTAATATACTCACCTTCCTTCCACTTCCTCCCTCTGCGGCCGCGGCCTGCGCCGTCACTTCCCGTTTGCGATGATTCCTGGGAGCTGAATGTCATCGCTCCCAGGAGTCAATGCGCCTGCACCGGCCCCGCTCATCACTTCCGGTGGAAGCGCGGCATTCCCCGCTAAACAGCTTCTGGGCATGCCGAAAAGCTGTGCAGGGATGCCGCGCCTGCCCCCGAAGTGACGAGTGGGGCCGGTGCAGTGCATTGTGGGACTCCGACGTCACGGAAGAGGACAGGAAGAGGGACGCTGCGGCTTCAGCTGCCCACACCTGAGATGGCAGCGCTGGAGAAGAACTTTTCAAGGTAAGTATTTCTTCTTACAGATAAGTGCGACCCGGGACAGTTCAGAGGCTATCCATTATGGAATGGACTAGCCCTGACTGTCCCGGGTGTATTTTTTAGCTAAAATTGACCCCCGAGGCCGGAACTCTGCTTTAACCCATTTTAACCACTTCCCATTCAGCGACGTCCCCGTACAAACCTGTAAATCGCTGAACTTTTGGTAAATGTACTGGGATGATGCCTTCAGCTGCAGACATTACCCCGGTATAGTTTTAGTTTAGTTAGAGCCAGCAGCCAGGTCTCGTGTAATAGCAGTCAGAGTAGCTTACTAGCCACTCGATTACTATTACAAGCAGCGGAATGGGGATGTCCCCCTCCCGCCACCTCCTCCCGCCCACTCTCCTGTCTCACTGGCAGACCCAGGCAACCAGCCGGCCGAAATCCGCTTTCATCAGCTGTTATATAACAGTAAACCTCAGAAAACAAGTTTACTCAGAAAACATTGGCTAAAGCATTCAAAAACACTGATCTTGGTGTGTTTAAATGCTTTTAAGTGCAGAGAAAGTGTTTAGGGTCTTATAGACCCCAGTTCTCTCCATAAAGAGCACCTGTCACGTGCCTATTGCTGTCACAAGGATGTGTACATTCCTTGTGACCGCAATAAAAGTGATAAAAAAAATGAAAGCAACTGTGTATGCAATGTAATATAAAATAAATGCAATAAATAATTTTTAATTAGCTTAAAAAAAAAAAATTATTTAAAGTAATCATCCCCCTGTGTTAGCGCACAAAGGCAAACACGTGTTGATCCCGCATGCACGCAAAGAGCGATCGTTCCACACATGTGAGTTATCACCGCGAACGTCAGATAATGGGCAGTTATTCTAGCACCAGACCTCCTCTGTAAAATTAAAGTAGTAACCTGTAAAGGCTTTTAATGCATTGCCCATGGCTAGTAAAATGTACGTTGTTTGTCGCCTTTGCAAGGGGCGCGTGCAATTTTAAAGCGTGACATTTTAGGTATCAACCTGCTCGGCGTAACATCTTTTATATTTTATTTGTGTTATGTATTGTTTTTTTTTTTTTTTTGCAATAAAATTCAAAAAAGTGTATTTTTTCCCAAAAAATTGCTTTTGAGATACCACTGTGCAAATACCATGTGCAAATTCTACCAATTTATTCTCTAGGGCCTCTGCTTTAAAAAAAAAAAATACTTAATGTTTTGGGAGTTCTAACTAATTTGTAGCAAAAAATACAGATTTCTGCATGTGAATAAAATGTGCCAGAAAAGGCCCTGACTGGAGGTGGTTGAACCAGGGTATTTGTTGTGCTCTGTATTTTAGAGTTATATTATATGCTGCCTTTTTTAAATGAATAATTCTTAAAATATTATTAAATACTGCCCAGTACACCCGGTGCTCGGTAGGTATAAACACCAAGATACCTTTATGGCTGCTGCCAGCTCCCAGCCTAAAAATTCCAGGATAGGACAATGCTCTCTGGGCAGCTTTCATGCATAGTTTAGCGTAGACAGCGCAGGGGCAAAAGGGCAGTGGTTTACCACCGGGTATATTTTTCTGTAGACCTGTGCCAAAAACAAAGGCTTAAAAAGAAAACCACATAGCAAAAATTGTAAGTGCTGAGGTCAGCAGAACTAACTGATGTTTAAATGTGTGGATTTATTAGCACTTTAATCTTTATTTATAATCTAGCCCAGTGTTTCTCAACTTTTTTTTCAGTCAAGGCACCCTTTAAAAATTACGGACAGTCTCGAGGCACCCTTTAAAAATTTTGGACAGTCTTGAGGCACCCCATTCTAAAATGTAAAAACGATTCTAATAGTTTTACATAATGCAGCAACATTCACACAAGTACTGAAGGACACCTAATGCTAGAGGTGATTTATTCTTTTAAAGCAAATACACTTTACTGGTACTGACTAGTATTCCAATGTTTCTCTTCTCCCTCAGTTTTTCTCCATCACCCAGCTCAGCTAATGTGACCCCAATGCTGATGGAGAGGGGCAGAGGAGGGTCAAACAAGAATGCTATGCAGGCAACTGACATTCTCCATATACACTGAGGATGCCATTGTTCGTCAGGATGCAGGCAGCTAGAAGGTTGTATTGGTACACAATAAAAAAACCTGTGGCTTTGTGTAACTAAAAGGCAGGCTTTATCCACATGCCGGCTTGTATTCAAATTTTTGGCAATTTTTAGACATTTTGCCAAGGCACTCCTGAAAAAACCTCAAAGCACCCCAGGGTGCCAGGGCACCCTGGTTGAAAAAGGCTGATCTAGCCAATGTAACCATGTCTATGTTAAAGAAGTGTCCAGGATAAATTATTGTTGAACTGCTGTTTCTGACTCAGCAATTACAGACATGTAAACTCAATGAGTGAGATGTTAATGCTACCCAGCAACCACTGCAACTGTGCTTACCCACCTAAGGTCCAGAAGGTTTTACCCCCCTCATGACCAGGCCATTTTTGCTATTCAGCACTGTGCTGCCTTAACTGGTAATTGCGCGTTCATGTAACATTGTACCCAAATTAAACTTTTATCATTTTTTTCACACATATAGAGCTTTCTTTTGGTGGTATTTGATCTCCACTTTTGTTTTTATTATAAAATAAATGTCAACACAGGGCTCTGGGCTGTGATTGGACACAGTCAATCAGCAGGTCCTAGCCATTAATCATTGGCCAGGACCTGCTGACAAACTCCCACTGTGTACATTCATGCCCCATACACACGTGCAGATTATCTGCAGACTTTTGTCTGCAGACTTACCTTTTCTATGTAGTGCAAGGGCCTGCCGGATTGCATACAAATTGAAAGTGTTTAGGTTTGACCTCATATAATATGGTTTTGGTAAGTCTGCAGATAATCTGCACGTGTGTATGGGGCATCACAGCAGGTGTTGGCAGGGGGTGCGTGCCCTAAACCCGGAAACAGGCAGCGATGTACCAGTCTGTATGGTCTGCAGTACATTGCGGGTGGACAGTCAGCAAGTGGTTTATGTATGTAAACACTGACAAAGAACTTCTCCTATTTTCTCCTGTTTGGTCTGTTAAATTTACAGTTCAAAGAAAGTTTATTATCTGATGAATGCCAGAAATGAAGTGACCATCTAACTTCCTGTAATGTTGCAATGAAATCTCAAACAATTTTCTCTGTAGACTATAGAATACCCCTATATTATCGAGATGAGAGGGGAGTGTTGTGTATTCCCAGAGAACACCTTAGAATGTCACTGGGGGTTTACTTTCTGACATCTGTGCTGTGTAACGTTCTTTTTCTACTCCTTTTATTACTAGCCACAGTCAAACCTTCAAGGCTTATGCCCCATACACACGTGCAGATTATCTGCAGACTTTTGTCTGCAGACTTACCAAAACCATATAATATGAGGTCAAACCTAAACACTTTCAATTTGTATGCAATCCGGCAGGCCCTTGCACTACATAGAAAAGGTAAGTCTGCAGACAATCTGCACGTGTGTACGGGGCATTATACATTGTAGTATGTGAGCGACAGCAAGGAATCTTCAAGGAGTTCTCCAATCACCATATTACTGACAAAAGGGAATGCTGTCCACTGATACAGTACCAAAATTGCTGATGAAAAGTAAAATGCTAATAAGGCATACATTTCAAGGTACCCTTTTGTTAAAGCCCAAATCCAAGCTGCTTTCAAAAGTACCCATGCAGTGCCCCCCCCCCCCCCTCCCTACTGAATGTGTTAAATGCTTGTTTGGCTATTGGGGAAAGGACTAAGTACAGGCTTGCTTCCTCCTCTTTGTGCGACCAGTCGCCCAAAGCTGCTTCATTTGCCTGCCTGGCAGGTCTCAGCTATCTGGTGTCATCATGTACAATGCAGGATCATCAGTTGTGCATTGTATGGGCGGACGGCAGAGAAGCTGAGGCCCACAACCCGGACTGTCGGACAGTGGAGGAGAGCGCTGTCTGTCAGGAAAGCAAAGAATAAGGTAAGTATTTATTTGTACTTGGGCTCTACCCTGCTAGCCAAACAAGCATTTAAAGGAGATGTACAGTCAAAGCTCGTTTGGATGTACTTCTATGGATCACAGGAGTGCAGTTCGTTTTGAACCCCTGTGACCCATTTTCAGCAGAGAGCTGGCTGAAGTCTGCTCTCTGCTGATGTCACAGAAGTCTGTCCAGGCACCGCGTCATCAAGACCACGTAGTCAGGATCTGCCAGGTGCCGACACCCGCCTCAGCCTCTCAGCGAGCCGCTGAGAGTCTGAGCCGGGCGCTCCCCGCCCCTCCACAGCCCAGCGCTCCAGTGAGTGAGGAGAGGGCAGAGCAGCAGCTCTTTGTTCGAGGAACTGACTCAGCTGACAGTCAGCAGCTCTCTGCTCCGGGAGCTGTCAGAACCGAGCAATCGGCGGTGTGTAATAGCTTGGTTCTCAATGCAGAGATGCCGGGGGATAGATGCAGCATTGGACCAATGCTGCATCCACCTAGGTAAGTATAAATTAAAAAAAAAAAAAAAACGTTTAGGTTCTCATTTAAACTGGCCATACACTATATGCATTTCATCTAGTTCCTGATGAACTGGCTGAAATTTGAAAATAGGAACAAATATTATTTTTAAAAAAGGTTGCTTTAATTAATCTTTAATGCATACCAAAGATTACCCTTCTGATCTTCATTTGACTGTAATAACACACAGTATGTACTGTTTAGAAAAAAATCTCTTTTCTCTCACGGTGTTAGCCTACAAAAAGAGATACAAACTATGTCCATTGCAGCCAACATCCTTGGAATTATACTAACTCTCCTGTCACATGCTCACATTCTTAAGACCCTGATAAGAAACTAGCGAGTCTACGCAGTTTCAGCTTTTCCCCTTGTTTACCCTAAAAGGGCCACTTCACACCAGAATAAAACACACTGCACTTACGATCTGCAGCGAATGTCAGTGTCAGCGAACGACACCCCAAATGCAGTGCTTTTGCCTGCACCAGATCCAACACGTGCATGCTGTACTTTTGGTGTGGTTCGGTGTGTTTCTAGCCCATTCAAATTAATTGGCTGAAATCGCACTGCACTCGGTTTGCATGTGAATCACACAGTAACACACTGCGCCTTCCTATGCAATTCATAGTGTAGTCCGGCCCTAAAAGTACAACTGTAATAATAACCACTTCAGCTCTGAAAGACTTTACCCCCTAAATTGCTAGAGGAACACCAATCTTTGCTGTTTCGCTCTAAAGCGCGGTTTTATGCTTCTGGAAATCGCGCGGGTAAAATGTTGGCCAACTATCTTCGGAAGAGGCAACAACAGGCTAAATTATCCTCTTTAAAGGACCCTCACACCTCTCGCACTGTCTACCACCCGTCTGAGATAGCTAATACCTTTGCTAAGTACTATACCGATCTGTATAATCTGAAGGACGATGTGGCTTCACCGCAACCGTCGGCTGAGAGTATACAGAGGTTCCTGGACAGATTGAGCCTGCCCAGGGTCTCGGAAGAGATGTTGGCGAGCTTGAATGCCCCTATTACGGAACAGGAAATTGAGATGGCTATTGGTTCTCTGCCTCCTAATAAGTCACCGGGGGCGGATGGCTTTTCAGCCGAGTATTTTAAGACCTTCGGATCTGTGGTAACGCCATACTTAGGCCGGGTGTTTAATGCCGCTATGACTAGATCTTTTTTTCCGGCAGAGATGCTTCAAGCTGTCATAGTGGCGCTGCCAAAACCGGGGAAGTCACCTGATGCTCCACAGAATTTCCGCCCCATATTCTTGCTGAATTCTGATCTGAAGCTTTATGCAAAGATTTGGGCGCAAAGACTAGCGAAGGTCACACCCTTACTAGTGCAAAGTGATCAGGTTGGATTTGTTACGGGCAGGCAGGCCCCCAATGGAACTAGACGGATGTTTGATCTCCTGTCTGTGGTGGAAAGTCGCAGGGTGCCCTCAGTGTTCCTGACGCTCGATGCGGAAAAAGCGTTTGACAGGGTTCACTGGGGGTACCTAAGGGCGACGTTATCGAATTTTGGGCTTCGGGGTCCTGTCTGCTCGGCCATTTTGGCCTTGTACACTACTCCCTCGGCTAGGGTCTTTACTAGCACAGCTATGTCTGAAACCTTTAGGATCACTAATGGCACCCGCCAGGGGTGTCCTCTATCTCCCCTGATCTTCTCCCTAGTTATGGAGCCACTGGCGGAGGCCATTCGGAGTGACCCATCCATATTGGGTGTTAGGGTGGGAGACAGGGAACATAAAATAGGGTTATTTGCAGATGACGTCATACTCACCCTGACCTCTCCGCCCTCGTCCTTGTGCAACCTGGCTAGGGTGCTGGATGAGTTCGGGGAGGTCTCGTATTACAAATTGAACACCACCAAGTCCCAGTGCCTCCCGATGTATGTCCCCTCTAGAGATCTGGAGGTGCTGAGGACAGAACATCCCTTTCAATGGGCTTCCAAGTCTTTATTATATTTGGGAATACGGTTATCATTTCCAACGGCCTCTACCTACTTGATTAATTATTCTGAACTAACTAGGATAGTGCAGCAGGATCTGTCCCACATTGCCCGACACGAATTGTCGTGGATGGGCAAGGTGGCGGCGTTTAAAATGCTGGTACTACCCAAAATTTTGTACTACTTTCGAACGATACCTATAATCGTTCCACAACCTTTCTTTAATGACATGGACAAGCAGTTTAGGAAGTTTTTGTGGAACGGGAAAGTACCCAAGATCTCCTACTCTACCCTTCGTGGGCCTAGGGGCTGGGGGGGGTGTGGGACTGCCGGATCTTAGAAGTTACCAGGCAGCGGCTCTCCTGGATCAGGCTAAGGAGTGGTGCAAACCCCACTCCGATAAGCTGTGGGTTATCATTGAGAGGGCCCTGGTGGCCAATAGAGACCTTCCCTCCCTACTAATAGCGGCTCAAACTGGGCGGAGTCTACATCTTCCTGGAGTCCCGGCCATTCAGGCTACAGTTCATGGTTGGGGGGCTCTGCGACAGGTGTCTGGTATCCCTACTCTGCCTAAAGACCTCACACTGGCCTCCTACGAATTTCTCATTCCCTCGCTGAGATGTCCCAACCCTGGTGCCCAACGCTCCCTTACCTATTCCCAGGTCCTGTCCTCCTCCACCCCCTATGGTTTTTTTTTTCTAGCACAACTACGACATTATCACCTGAAGTTCCCGGAATTGCGAGTACAGGTGCCTCAGGAGGTGTGGGAGTACCTCACTTCGGGGAAACCGAGAACAGGCGGGTTATCTTGGTTCTATAAAGTATTGACGCAACCTAAGGCCCAGTCCAAACTGAAGTGTATGGTAACTTGGGAAAGGGACCTTGATGCAGAATATTCTATTGGGGATTGGCAGGCAGCTGTACAATCCTATTTTACATATACGCACTGCACTAACCACTGGGAGGGGGCTCTTAAACTATTGCATAGGAGCTACCTTACTCCATCCAGACTGGTCCATATGTATGAGGACTCTTCAGATGCTTGCTGGAGGGAATGTGGAGCGAGGGGCACTGTACTCCATACATTTTGGGGCTGTAGGAAACTACGGAGCTACTGGGTGGCCATCTACGCCTTGGTGGCCGCGGTTACGGGGCTAAAACTGCCTATGTCGCCGTCATTGGCCCTACTGAATTTAGGCATACAGTCTGTCCCGAAAGAACATAGGTGCATTCTCTCACATATTCTAACGGCGGCTAGAATTAATGTAGCGGCGGCATGGAGGTCTACCAAAATCCCCACGGTCTATGAAGTCATCACCCGAGTGAAAGCAATTCACTCGTATGAAAAAATTTTTTTTAGCTCGGGAAATAATTTCCAAACATTCCAGCAGCAATGGAGAGGGTGGCTAGATAAATACCCTGATTGAGCACGATTACTGTTCACTTGCTTGTAAATTGGTATTGCTGATTGTTTACTGCATACAGGAGGTTTTGTTTGTTTGGACTGTCCAGTTGATAGTCTACTGGTTTTCAACTTTTGAGTGTTATCTACTTCATTCTTGTTATCTATCCTATCACAGCAGAGTCTTCAGGGGCCCGTCCTATCCCATGCTTATGGGTAGCCGGGAGGAAGAGATATAAGGTATGGGATTGGGGCACTAGGGACCCACAGACGCTTAATGTAGATTTGGCTGGGGGGGGGGGGGGGGTGGGAGCCCGGGGGGCTTGGGCACAGTATGCTCCCGAAGGGGTGCCGAGCTCCTTGGGTATCTCACCTGGGCCCTCAGGGGCACCCCGGCTGCATCGCTTGGCACGCACTTGGGGTTCCCTAAGGAATTAGCTAGAACTCTGAGGAGCTCTGTGTAATGTATGTACAAGTTGTGATATGAGCTATATTTTCTCATGTTGTATTATTTTGTCCTTTGTAATGCTAACGAAATATGTTATTGTATGTTGAAAACCTTTAATAAAAAATTATTGAAATGAAAGACTTTACCCCCTTTATGACCAGGCCATTTTTTTTTATATTTAGCACTGCGCTATCTTAAAGGATAAGTCAAATTTTTTTTTTAATACTAGTAATTTCGGTGATTAGCTATTTAAAGAGGGACAGTGATAGTGCGGCGGGAAATCTGACACTAAGTGGCACTGAGAGGGGAGGGACTAACTGCCACTTACACTAACACAGTGATCAGTGCTAATACTATGCACTGTCACTGTACTAATGACAGTGGCTGGGAAGGGGTTAACACCTAGAGCGATCAAGGGGTTAAATGTATCCTAACTTGGACACAGCAGATCACAGAGCAGGATACAGTGAAATTTTCCCTGTATCGTGTGATCACTGTGACCGATCACATTTGTAAACAAAGGCCTTTGAATAGTTTCCTGTCATAGCAATCAGCTGTGTAAGGAAACTGATTGATTTCCTACTAAAGCCTTTGGGCTGTAGAGTAAAGCAGAGTGTAAAAAAAAAATAAAACATGTTCCCCCTCCCCTTTTCCCCAGCAGTGAATTGTACTTCTGTGTTTATTGATCAGAGACACAGATTAATGCCAATGTTGGCCTGTTCACACCAGAATGCAGTGCAGGAAACCAGCATTCCCTGTGCATTTCCAGCACTGCGTTAACAAAAAAAAAGGTGTGCGATCTGCTGCGAGTGTCAATGTAATCCTAACAACCGAAGTACCGTGTGGTCTGATTACAGTGTGTTTTTAAAAGTAGTGCCTGCACTACTTTTGGTGCAATTCTGTGCGCTTTAACACCACTAAAGATAACTGGCTGAAAATTACATTGCACTGAATCACACAACAACGCAAGCCCCTTTCCTGTGTAATTCTGGTGTGAACTGGTGGGCGTGCGGGGGGAAAATCCCTGTGTACAGCCCTGGCTGCTGCCTCTGCAGATAAAAGGGGTAGAAGTTGGGAGATGGTAAAACTGTGGCTCAACCGCAATGTTTTACTACCCCCAACCGCACATGTGAACGAGCCCTAATAGTGAAGCTAGTCACAGTGTTTCTAGGCCAGTGTAGCTAGAAACACTGCTCCTGAATGCTGCCACACCAGATCAGTGCAGCCAGAAAGAGTTTTCCTGATTCTGTTCCTTACTGCCACCACACCAATGGCAATGTCACCAGAGCAGTATATGCCAGCAACAGTGTTCCTGATCACCACCATGCAAGTCCCAATGTCACCAGACCAGGGTGACCCAGCAACAGTGTTCCTAATCACCACCATGCCAGAGCAGTGTAAGCAAGCAACAGTGTTCCTGATCGCCACCACATGTGTCCCAGTTTCACCAGACCAGTGTAAGTCAGCTACAGCGTTCCTGATCACAGTCACACCAGTCCCAGTGTCACCAGACCAGTGCAGCCAACAACAGTGTTCCTAATCCCCACACACCAGTGCAGTGTTGCCCCTGCCTTATACCTGGACCAATCCTTTGACTGTTTGCTGACCATCTCTCTGCCTTCTGCCTGAGCTGTGCCATCTGCACGCCTCACTGATGACGTTCCTGTTAGACACCAGTCCCAGCCATTTCCTGCGGACCTCTGAACCACAGAAACTTTTTTGTTCATCCTTTTCCCAGCTTCCTGGCCAGTGAATATGGCATTCCTGGGGGCCGCCATGTACCAGTAGCCTAGGCTTTGTTGGCTCATAGGAACTGGGACTGCTACAGGTGACGATACACTAAGCTATATTCCCTGACCACTTGTACAGGGGCAGCTATTATAGTACAACATTTTTGATACAGTGTTGGTTGATTTCAGTGGTACACAAGTTAAAATGTTTGGCACATAATCAGTCCAAACATTGAAAAAGTCTCACATGTGGTATTGCCATACTTGGGAGCAGAATGTACGCATGGCACATCACAAGTTTTAGTCTTCAATACTGGCATTTTCCTTGCTCTGGAAATTATGTTTGCTGCTCTGGGGACCGTATGGTTTCAGGTGCTCATTATCTTCTGGCAGACCAGTTCCCTCACAATCCCCTGTGGTTCTGCTGCATTTGGGGTCTTTGTGATAGCACCCCAATGCTGAAACTTGTACCTCCTTCAATAGGCAGTAACATGAACAAATGGAAGAAGGACCTTCCGGATGAGGTTTAAAGGGCATTTCCATGTTTTTTAACCACTTTACAATCGCCTTATATATACTGCAGCAGGCAGACGCTTCTGCGCAAAACCACCGTAGGATTACGTCGGTCGCGTGCAGAGAGCTAGGGGGCACGCTCCCACCCCCGCTCATCAGCGGGGAAGCTGATGCACGGGGCAGGCAGCTCTGATTGCCGCCTGCCATCCGCGATAGTTCCCCGCTGAGAGAGAAGGACGGCTGGCTATTGTAAACACAGCTCACCGTTCTTCTCTCTGGAATAATCACAGAGCCCCTGTGATCCTTCTATATAGGATCACAGGTCTCTATGATCATTTCACAAGCCACGCCCCCCCCCACAGTTAGAAACACACCCCTAAGTACACATTTAACCCCTTGATCACCCACACTGTTAACCTCTTCCCTGCCAGTGTCATTATTACAGTAACAGTGCATAGTTTTTTGGAAATGTTATATAGCAGAATGCGAAAAATATTGTTTTTTTTTTTTTTTTCAGAATTGTCGCTCTTTTTTTGTTTATAGCGCAAAAAATAAAAATTGCCCAGGTGATCAAATACCACCAAAAGAAAGCTCTATTTGTGGGAAAAAAGAACATCAATTTTGTTTGGGTACACCAACGCACGTTCGCGCAATTGTCCGTTAACCACTTGCCGACCGCCGCAAGTAGATATACTGCGGTGGTCAGCCCCTCACAGGCAAAGTGACGTATATAAACGTCACTAGCCTGTGAGGCTCTGGGGAGAGAGCGCGCACCGCCGGAGGCGCGCTCCCGCGCGGTCACGGACCCCCCCCCCGCACGTGTGACCGGCGGACCCGATGTCCGCTGGTCACTCAGCGATCGTCGGGGGAGAGGGAGAAAGTCAGGCGGCTAGTGTAAACAAGCCGCCTGTCATTCTCCCCTGTGTAGAAACACTGATCATACGGTTCTACTATGTAGGACCGTTGATCAGTGTTCCTACAGCTCAAGCCACAGCCAATCACAGTAAGAATCACGCCCCTAGGGACACACACAGCCCCTCCCTGTCAAATAAAGTTAACCCCTTCACTACCAGTATGTTTTTACAGTAACAGTGCATATGTATAGCACTGATTACTGTAGTAATGTCACTGGTACCCCCAAAAGTGTCAAAAATGTCAGTCAGGGGTCCGATCTGTCCGCCGCAATGTCGCAGTCCCACAAAAAAAAAAAATCGCAGATCGCCGCCATTACTCGTTAAAAAAAAAAACACCAAAAATGACAGAAATCTTTCCCTTAGTAAACGCAATAACTTTTGCGCAAACCAATCAAAATACGCTTATTGTGATTTATTTTACCAAACATAGGTAGCATAAAACAAATTGGCCAAAAATTTAAAAAAAAATAGATTTTTACATTTTTTGGGGGGGGGATTTCATATAAAGAAATGTGAAAAATATTGTTATTTTTTTCAAAATAAACACTCTTCTTTTGTTTATAGCGCAAAAAATCGCACAGGTGATCAATACCACCAAAAGAAAGCTCTGTTTGTGGGGAAAAAAGGACGTAAATTTCGTTTGGATACAGCGTCGCACGACCGTGCAATTGTCCGCTAAAGTCGCACAGTGCCGAATCGCAAAAAGTGGCCCAGATGTAAGACAGCAAAATCCTCTAGTGGTAAAGTGGTTAAAATACCTTGCTTTGTAGTCCTACAAATTACCAGAATTATGTAACAAGAGTTGCTCCGTAAATGGGGTTTGCTGTAAAGTTAGCAAGCGTCAAACTTTGGGTAAATTTTGCAAAACAGTTTGAGCAGATTCAATCGACCCAATCAATAAGTACATTTTAAAAATCCATCTAGATGTACCATTGTAGTAGAACATGTACACCTGGTGCTGTTTTAAAAAAAGTTACTAAACTTTGGCTTTAAAGTGGTATTAAACCCAAAAACATAAATATAATTTATTACATCTTACCAATCATTAGATGTTATGGCTACATTCGTTTTCTTTTTGTAGGCTTATTTTTTTTCCTTTATTTGCATGAGAGTATTGGCTGTCCGGGACTCTCCCTCCTCATTGACTGAGACAGCAGCGTGGTGCCATTGGCTCCCGCTGCTGTCAATCAAAGTCAGTGAGCCAATGAGGAGAGAGGACGCACCTCCGTGTCTTAACAGACACACAGATCAGCGACTCCGCTCAGATGCCCCCATAACAAGCTTCTTGCTGTGGGGACACTCGGCAGCAGGGAGGGGCCAGGACCCCCGGCGAGGGACCCGACAAGAGGAGGATCAGGGCTGCTCTGTGCAAAACCAACTGCACAGAGCAAGGAAGTATAACATGTTTGTTATTTAAAAAAAAAAAGACTTTAATATCACTTTAACTCTGTAGACATATTCTATTCCAATATAAGGACTATATAGGAAAGGTACTTCCTGACTGGTTTTGACAACTACAATGGTATATCAATGAAGGCTTTCAATAGCATGTTTGGAATGTCCTCACACATCAAATTCATGGGAGATTTACTGCCCCTGTGATAGGACATCATATCTTGCTACAGTGGAGCATTTTCATTGAGAAAATGCTTTGAATTTGCAAAAAGACACAAGGAAGTTGGTCCACCTTAAAGTGGGAGTAAACTCCCTTGGCTAAAAATCAAAAAACGTGCTGCGCCAGAAGTGCACAAAAATAATAAGTGATTAATGAATCAACAAGTGTTATCAACAAAATATAGTGTCCATCATATGTGCTCTGATGAAACATAAATGTTCATATAAAGTGCTCCAAAGTAATGATTAGTATATCCAGGTGATGACAGGACAGCCTCAATCCCTTGTGAATCAAGCAGGAACCACCAGTGTGTGAACTCCCTCCACCAGTAAGATTGGCCTCTCACCTTGATACCAGACCCAAACGGGCCAGCATGAGCATATCAGGGGATAAACAGACTATCACAGGTAACCTCTCCAGCCTTCACCTCCGGGGGTCGCCAGGACATAAAATAAAGATAAAGCAAAGATCTAGTGCTCTCTGAATGTAAATAATGAGCTTTTATTGAGCATAAAGGGGTAACTCACATTTGTTGGGCACTCAGCCGTGCCTGCTGTTATGGCATTCAGTGTTAGAGAGTAGCACCCGAGCGATCGGCGTCAGGCACGCAGGCTCCGCCTCCCTATACGCGTTACGCCTGAAGCGTGGGCTCCGTTTGGCTTCTTCGGTCGGTTGACCCCTACCGAAGAAGCCAAACGGAGCCCACGCTTCAGGCGTAACGCGTATAGGGAGGCGGAGCCTGCGTGCCTGACGCCGATCGCTCGGGTGCTACTCTCTAACACTGAATGCCATAACAGCAGGCACGGCTGAGTGCCCAACAAATGTGAGTTACCCCTTTATGCTCAATAAAAGCTCATTATTTACATTCAGAGAGCACTAGATCTTTGCTTTATCTTTATTTTATGTCCTGGCGACCCCCGGAGGTGAAGGCTGGAGAGGTTACCTGTGATAGTCTGTTTATCCCCTGATATGCTCATGCTGGCCCGTTTGGGTCTGGTATCAAGGTGAGAGGCCAATCTTACTGGTGGAGGGAGTTCACACACTGGTGGTTCCTGCTTGATTCACAAGGGATTGAGGCTGTCCTGTCATCACCTGGATATACTAATCATTACTTTGGAGCACTTTATATGAACATTTATGTTTCATCAGAGCACATATGATGGACACTATATTTTGTTGATAACACTTGTTGATTCATTAATCACTTATTATTTTTGTGCACTTCTGGCGCAGCACGTTTTTTGATTTTTATGTTTTTGTTGTGAGGTGTGGACACAATTTGTGTATGCAGCCGGATTTATATATTGATTTATTCTAGCACATTTATACACATTTGAATTTCACTTAGTCTTGCGCTGATAGTTTTTTCACTAAACTCCCTTGGCTGATTTTTACTTATAGGTACATGCAGGGCCGTAGATAAGGGGGGGGGGGGTACTACAGGAGATGGTCGGAGACTGCAGACATACTGGAAGAGAGGGTCAGAGACTGCAGACGTACTGCAGGAGTTGGTCAGAGACTGCAGACATAGCACAGGAGATGGTCAGAGACTGCAGACATAGTACAGGAGATGTTCAGTGACTGCACTGCTCCATGTACAGTCTGATCTCCTATCGCTGTACATTGTCTGCTGAACACTCACAATGATCCTTCCTGATCACCATAAAAGGTGCTGTCAGTGCCCCCACACCACACGTCATTTACTTACTGTGTGACATGGACAATGAGGACAGGTCCCAGACTTTCAGCATGGGCTGTACAGAAGAGGGAGGAGCAGTCCCTCCCTCTCCACCCCACTGATCACAGCTCTGGTTGTTAGGGGGTGGAGTGATCGTTTGTTAGGCGGATAAGGAGGACATGTCAGGCAGTGGTTGGTTGGGACTTGGGAGAGATGAGGGAGCACCAAGCCGGGAAATTTAAGATGAGGTTAGAGAGAGCCAGGCACGCATCCTCCCAGGCCTGCCCTGCCGCCAGACAGCTCAAGTCCAACTCTGCCCCATTAGCATTTGGCTGTCATCTTTTTTACAGGCAGTACAGGCTCAAAGGGCAGCTACTTTTCTCCTCACAACAAGGACTGGGGCTGAGTCCAGGGCAGATATCCCTTTTGCCCTGCGTTAAAGGCAGCCTTGTGCAGGACACACGTTGCAGGTTTTCTGCATCACATCCTAGTGTGAACCGAGGCTTATTAATGCCTTTATAACACAATCAAAAAAGGGCCAGGGCACTGAGGCTAGCAAACAGTCCAGTCTGGCTCTGGTAGCCATGTTGTGCCTGGTAAACCCTCAGCCCTCTAGCTCTGCAGACAGCACCACAACATGGCTGACAGAGCCAGGCTGGACTATCAGTACCAAACTAGCAGTGGAAAATGGTAACCCACTATCCCGGTGTTGAGTGAACAACTTTGCCAGTTGCCACAGTCTCACTTAACCCTATGGCAGCACAGCAGCGGTAAGTGGTTTGTGATTTTAGTCTCTCAGGCAGCAAGCTGAAAGGGAAAGAGGGAGGCTCAGCTTCTCAGCAGCAGCACTGCTACCTTACGTGTTCTCCGCTCCATGCCCCTCCGAAGACAAGTCCAAGGTGGGAATTACAAAGTGTAGAGGCACACGGTCACGGTGGGCAGGACTACAGGCGGCGCCCGCTCTTACTGTGCCTATGATCTGTCAGCCGGGAACCCAGCACAGCCTGGCCGTAACAGAGTGACGTGAGTGCCTGTGCCAGTGTGCCTTACATCGGTCCCGACCTGCTGCATCCACTCGCCATACTGACTGCTGTGCTGCCTGTTGTAGTGGCGCTGGCGCCATGAGAGGCAGCAGGGCAGAGACGCTTTTAATTTTACACTGGTCCTGACCTGCTTCATCCACTCCACTCACCATACTGACTGCTGTGCTGCCTGTTGTAGTGGCGCTGGCAGCATGAGAGGCAGCAGGGCAGAGACGCTTTTAATTTTACACCAGTCCTGACCTGCTGCATCCACTCCACTCACCATACTGACTGCTGTGCTGCCTGTTGTAGTGAGGCTGGCGCCATGAGAGGCAGCAGGGCAGAGACGCTTTTAATTTTACACTGGTCCTGACCTGCTGCATCCACTCCATTTACCATACTGACTGCTGTGCTGCCTGTTGTAGTGGCGCTGGCGCTATGAGAGGCAGCAGGGCAGAGACGCTTTTCATTTTACACCAGTCCTGACCTGCTGCATCCACTCCGCTCACTATACCGACTGCTGTGCTGCCTGTTGTAGAGGCGCTGGTGCCGTGAGAGGCAGCAGGGCAGAGACGCTTTTCAGTTTTGGCAGGAGGCTCTGGGGGGGGGGTTTGAACACCCCAAACCTCGCCCCCCCCCCTTATCTACAGCCCTGCGTGTATCTATAGGTAAAAATCAGCCAAGGGAGTTTACTCCCACTTTGAGGTGGACCAACTTCCTTGTGTCAATAAAAATTTTGTTCTCAATAAAAATGCTCCACTGTAGCAAGATATGACGTCCTATCACAGGGGCAGTAAATCTCCCATGAATTTGATGTGTGAGGACATTCCAAACATGCTATTGAAAGCCTTCATTGATATACCATTGTAGTTGTCAAAACCAGTCAGGAAGTGCCTTTCCTTCATAGTCCTCATATTGGAACAGAATATGTCTACAGAGTTAAAGTGATATTAAAGTCTTTTTTTTTTTTAATAACAAACATTTTATACTTCCTTGCTCTGTGCAGTTGGTTTTGCACAGAGCAGCCCTGATCCTCCTCTTGTCGGGTCCCTCGCCGGGGGTCCTGGCCCCTCCCTGCTGCCGAGTGTCCCCACAGCAAGAAGCTTGCTATGGGGGCATCTGAGCTGAGTCGCTGATCTGTGTGTCTGTTAAGACAAGGAGGTGCGGCTCTGCCCCGTCCTCTCTCCTCATTGGCTCACTGACTTTGATTGACAGCAGTGGGAGCCAATGGCACCCCTCTGCTGTCTCATTTAATGAGGAGGGAGAGTCCCGGACAGCCAAGACTCTCATGCAACATCGCTGGATTGAGATGGGGCTCAGGTAAGTATCAGGGGGGCTTCTGCCTTTTATCAGGCCTTTTTTAAAAATTGTGTAGAGCTTTTTTGGCTTTTGTATGGCTGGACAAACATCCCAGACTGGCCTACGACCTCCTACGTGAACTAAAATCGGACGGGGGACTTGGCCTTGTGGACGTGGCCCTTTACTACAAGACCACGTCCCTCGTATGTATCCTGAACTGGTGTCATGACTCTGCTAGTAAAGTATGGGTTCCATTAGAAAAAACACTGGCGGGCAGAAATCTCGCAGGGGCCCCCTTGATTCCTGCTGGTTCCAGGGGATTATCCGACTGGACCTCCCCCTTGAGTTGATCCTACCTAGCTATGTGGGATTGACTGAAGGTGACGGGCCACTACCCCCCCCCCCCCCCAGACATCCCCCCTGGCACTCTTGGGAGGTTATCCCTGGTTTCCGCCAAGGGAAGAGAAAGGCTTCTGGGGCTCCTATGGGAGAGTTGCTTGTGCTAAATGTGCCCCACAGGGTACTCTACTGCCTCTTACCACTTTACAATCCTCCATAGGTGTCATTCTCTTTGCATCCTGGAGATACTTCCAAGTAATAGATTTTCCTCTGCAAACTGCAACCCCAACTACGGTCTTTTGATACTCTTACCTCTTTTGAAAACTTTGTGTATTAACCTCCCGGATCCTAAATATCTACTATCCATCCCAAATGTACAGGCTAGTGCTGGGCTCGCAGTCATTAACAGGCCCATATTATATTAGGGAATGGGAGAAAGAACTGGGTTAGGAGTTTACCCCCTCTTAATTTCAGAGGATATTTAAATTTACACATTCTTCTTCTGTTAGCTCACATATCCAAGAGTCCTCATAAATGTATTACTAGATGGTACAGAACCCCATCTCATCTAGCTCAAATGGTTTCTGACATCGGACGCCATATGCAAAAGAGGATGTGGACAGCCGGGCACTTTTCTCCATTTGTGGTGGTTTTGTCCAAAGATCAGGGCCTTCTGGGAGGCCATCAACCCGTGGATGAAAAAGATGTCTCTCCGACCCATAGAGAGCCCCCCTCTACACTTTCTTTTCCACAGGGTGCCATTCTCCTTTTATATAAAAAGAGTGCATTAAGATAAAAAAACCTTCTGACTTCTGAACCACAATAGGGTAATTTTGCAACAGCTACAGATTTTTATAATACCCACTAGGTGGTGCACATGATCTATCTGAAGATAGTCTAGTATGTAAAAGAGGAATTCAAGCAGCTTTCTAAGAAATGGGGGAGGTTGAAAGCTCTAGCAACATATAGACAGCAATAAAGTGGTTCTAAAAGCAGAAGGGTTTTTTTCTTCAACGCATTCTCTGCATTAAAGCAAAAAACCTTCTTTATGCAGCCCCCTTATACTTACCTGAGCCCAAACTTGAGCCAGCACTGTGCTCAAGAGCAGCAGCTCTCTCTGCTTTCTTCTCCCTGTATAGAGAGGCAGCAGCAGGAGCCATTGGCTCCCACTGCTGTCACTCACAGCCAGTGAGCAGAGAGTAGGCCAAGCCACGCAGTGTGTGTGTTACTGGACACAGAGAACGCAGCTTGGGATCAAGCCCGCACAAGTGCTCCCATAGCAAGCAGCTTGCTATAGGGTACACTTGGCGGGGGGGGGGGGGGAGCAAAGAGTGCCAGCTGGGGACCCCAGGAGGGTAGAATCAGGGCTGCTCTGTGCATAATCATTCCACAGAGCAGATAATATGACATGTTTTTTTTTTTTTTTAAAAAAGGTTTACAACCACTTTCACAATAAGGACAAAAAAGTCTGCTGCTCTGGGCCCAGCTGTCCAGGGCACCCATCAGAAGATTAAAGCTGCAAGTGTCCAAGTCTGTAAATAAGAATAAGGAAGTTAACTTCTCCCATTTTCCCTATGCCCCAGTCACATGTTTAGAACACAAGGGTATGTACAAAGAACTACTAGACTTGGATGTCCACCCCCATTCAACTCCCAAACGCTTTTAGTCCAAGTCGCAAGCCTTCAACACACACGCCTGGAATATCGGACCAAGAGACCTTCTCAAAAAGCTAGACACCCTCCTTCGCACTAGTCGATCATAACCCTTCCCCATCACATAATGGGTCTCAAGTCTCGCCAAACCACCACTCTATCTCCTACACTAGCCTCTTGATGGTGCATTATTCCCTCCCCCCCTCTCACCCCCCCTCTTACCCCCCTCTTGTGGCAATACAGTGTTCCAACGGTAGTTCCCCCCTCCCCCCCTTCTTTCTCTCTTTTTCTTTCTCTTCCCTCATACCCTCATCTCCCCCCCCCCCACCTTTTTAAGTATACATCACTGCTACTTTACTATTTGGATACCTAAATGTGTTTTTCTCATTAAGGTCAGTTGTCATTGCTAATGTTTTGACACCCTCTCCCAGTTTCCCAACGATGGGTTGAGAGTGTCATTTAAGGTACCTTTATACATCCATGCCTCCAGGCACCCCTCAACATCTACTACTTCCCTTAGAGATATGTATATCATACCCCTACGCTTGTAGCCCACAGATAGTTACGCTATGAGCTTCTAGTTATCATTGCTTAAGTCTATGTAAAGTTTTAACCTTTGTACTAATAACTTTAAAACACTGGATAAGATCTTTTAACATGTACTTGGAGACTTTAGATCAGGGATCCTCAAACTACGGCCCTCCAGCTGTTGCGGAACTACACATCCCATGAGGCATTGTAAAACTCTGACAATCGCAGACATGACTAGGCATGATGGGAATTGTTGTTCCTGAACAACTGGAGGGCCATATTTTGAGGACCCCTGCTTTAGATACTGTTTGTTTCTAAATTTCGAGACAAAATAAAAATATCTTTGAAAAAAAAAGAACACAAGGGAAGAGGGTGGATTTCCATTCATTACCCAACTGGCTGCCAATCAAAGGACCCATCAAAATACCCCCATAGATCAGTTGCCCCATTACAGTACCCCCATAAATCAGTTTCACCATTGTAATGCCCCCAAAAATGAGATGCCCCCCATCAGAATACCACCATAGTTTAGTTGCCCCCATCGGAGTGTCCCTATAGATCAGTTGCCCTATATACTGCCCCCATAGATTAGTTGCCTCATCACAGTGCCCCCATAGTTTAGTTTCCCCATCACAATTCCCCTAAACATCAATTGCCCCTATCACAGTACCCCAGAGATTAGTTGCCCCATCAAAATGCTACCATAGATTTGTTGCCCCATTACAGTTCCCCAGAGATTATTTGCCCCATTAGAATGCCCCCCTGTGTTTAAGCACCAAATTAAATTTTCCCAACCCTGGATGTCACTGCTACCCCTAACAGCCAGGAGAACAGCCCATCTAGTAGGGGTGGTGAGGATATAGAATAATTTGTCGCCAGGATCGCCACAACCTAATGGTTTGCTGTCTCCCTGAGCTAGGGTATGGCATGTGGTAGACCGTGTTAATAAATTACTGGGTGGGGCTGGGCAAGATCCAGCTGTCTTTCTCCATATTGGAACCAATGACAGAATATATGGAAGGTGGAAATCCCTTAGGCATCTACTTAGAGAACTAGGCTGCAAGTTGAAGGGAAGGACCTCAAAGATTATATTTTCTGAAATATTGTCTATGGCATGCACAACACAGGAAAGACAGGGGAGGTTAGAGAACTGAATGCATAGCTAAAGATCTGGTGTAAGGGGGAAGGATTTGGTTTTCTAGAGCACTAGGCTGACTTCTCATTAGCGTGCAACCTATATGCTAAATATGGTTTGCACCTAAATGGAAGTCGCTGTGCTGAGGAAGAGGTTTATGGGAAAGCTGGAGAAGTATTTCAACTAGGATTGGGGGGGGGGGAGGAGTGGGGGGTGAAATATAATTCAATCCAGCAGACAGGTCAGTTAGACATTAATGGAGGATGGAATGGGGATAGATGGGGGGAGGGTTATGGCAGGTGAAAAGAAGGTTTCCATGTTACAAATAGCCATTGGAAACTATAGTGCTATTTGTACTACTAAAAAGATATGCAAAGCACAATAGCAAAATGTGATAATGCATTTAAATGTTTGTTCACCAATTCCAGAAGTCTGCCAAGCAAAATAGGAGAGTTGGAAACTTTGGTGCATGAAGAGAACTAGGATTTAATTGGTATGAATCTTGGCTTTATTCTTCACATGACTGGGCTATTATTATTCCTAGCTATGCTCTTTTTGAAGAGACAGGGTAACAAGGAAAAGTGAAAGAGGATCTCATTGATGGAGAGTGTGATGAGGCTGAAGAATTATGGGTGTAACTGCATATAGATGTTCATACTACAAAGACAAACCATGCAGAGCTTATGACTAATGTTTATATAAAAAAAAATCTGGGTAGCAGTGACCATAAGGTTCCTTTCACACAGGCGTTCCGAATGTCCGTTTTTCCTCCATCCGTTAGTGGATGAAAAACGGACATATATGTATGTCTATGGGCTAGCGGACGTTAGTGGATGATCATCCGCTTCCATTAATGGCACTTTTCCACTGCAAGTACCGCTCGGCTCTACTCGGCCCTGCTTGGCCCTGTTTGGTTTTCCAATGCATGGTACCGCATGGTACGGTGTTGGAACAGTTCGGTACGGTTTGGTATGGTTTGCTTTTCCACTAAAGTAGTACTAAAGTAAGTGGGTGGGATAACAACGATTCTCTGACCAATCAGTGGCTAGTAGTGACAAACAGTCAAGGCTGCATGCAAAGGATTGTGGGATATGGTACCAGTGCGGCCCTGTTGGAACCACAACTGAGGTGGTACTGTTTAAGCGAGCCGTACCGTTCAGTTCCATGTAGTGGAAAAGCGCCGCCGTACCGTACCGAACCGTTCCTACACCGTACCATGCGGTACCAGCAGTGGAAAAGCACAAAAGCGAGCCAAACCGTTCGGTTCCATGCAGTGGAAAAGCGCCATAAGTTACATTTTTTGAGACAGAAGAAAACCCTATTTTTCTTCTATTTAAAAAAAGAAAGGGAATGGACGAAAAGCAGATGTTAGCGGACGGCATCTGCTTACATCCGATCTGCTGACATCCGTTTTAATTACATTAAAATATGCAACCTATGACCCAGGTAGTGGCCTAAAAGGAATTGACATCCATCCTAGTGCCTGGAGAGATTAGAGAGGGACATGGCAAGAAAAGTGTTCCATGAACATCTCATTAAACTGGTCCAGGCCAAGCCAGGATTATGGGACAAAACCTGCCGAGAATATAGTGATTGGATAACCAAAAATAGGCTCTGGGAAGAAATATTTGTGGAGGTGACACCTAACTGGGTAAAGCCCCGTACACACGTACCGAATGTCGGCCGAACGATCGGCCGTCTTTTGTCCGGTGCTGTCCTGTCGGCTGAAAAGTGCAAAAGACTGCACACGAATTTTGTCGGCCAACAACAGCCGACTGCAGAAGTGATGTCATGTGATGGTTAACTTTCCGTGTATTTTTTCTTTTCTGAGCATGCCCAGTCTTGCTAATCTGCTTTTTGTCGGCCGAATTCTGTACTGACTGGCGAACAATCGGCCGTTCTGGTGACGGCCAACAAAAATTTTATAGCCTGCACACCCGATTCTGTTCGGCCGAAAAGTCGCTGTCGGTTGTCGGAAGCATCATACTAACAAGCCGACAATCGGCCGATCGTTCGGCGGCCGAATATTTACGGCCGACAATCGGTACGTGTGTACGGGGCTTAAGTCTGTGGAAAATGTAGCTGTTGGGGGGCTGGCATGCTGAGACTTGTAGTCCACCCATCTCTCATTATTAGCATGCTAAGACTTGTAGTCCACCTATCTGTCACTATTAGCATGCTGAGACTCGTAGTCCACGTATGGGTTTCAAACAGTATACCTTTGTTTCATTTTGGAGTTCTTTCTGTTCATCGTGTCCACTGTTCATTGCTTATTTAGCTAAAAAAAAAAAACGTGACACGATGGAGGTCACAGAGGGACCGCTATAGGCGGAAGCTCAAAGATGAAGCTGATGAAAATCGGAGTGATGCAGGAGCTTATAAAAAGAAAAGAAGCCCTTTCTTTGAAATGGTGGACATCCTAAGAAATGTGATGGGTTTAAGACTGTAAGTAGTAAACTGTCAGTAAAACCTTGGTCTACCCAAAATTAAATTAGTTGGACAAGTAGACCGAATGATAGACTCCTTTTGAACAGTGATAACCCACATAGATCAATGTATTGTAATAATCCACTGTAATGTCCTGTAATCCATCTATCACTATATTACTATTATTTATTACAGTATCAGCTCCAACATTTCTGAGACAGAAGAGGAAGGGGGAGCATGCCCAGGGGATACAGATCAAGAGCCAGAGGATGGAGATAGGAGCTGTAGCAGCTGAGCAGAGTTCAGAACAACCAGCATCTGCCCAAGTGTCCCCACACCCTACAAGAATGCAATGCGCTCCATGGCTGCCACGGAGATGTGTGAACCGGATTCATTGAGAGGCGGGCACACTCCACTGTCATGCGAATTGGATGCAGGGAAACCCGCAAACCCAGCCTAATTAAAAATTGCCTTTCAGCAAAAGAAAAAAAAAAAAAACAGGTATTCAGGAGGTGTCAGGATGGCTTCCGGAATGCCTGACAGCTGCTGCTTAGCCGCACTCACTCACTGAAAAGTGATCCACCCCAGATAGCTTTTCAGAGAATGGGTTAGTGTGAGCTCAGCTTAGGGGGTGATGAGGAGTTATTTAACTGACAATTGAGCGGTCGTGCGACGCTGTACCCAAAATGTCCTTTTTTTCCGCACAAATAGAGCTTTCTTTCTGTGGTATTTGATCGCCTCTGCATTTTTTATTTTTTATTATTATAAACAAAAAAACCCGACAATTTGGGGGAAAAAAAGCCTATATTTTTTACTTTCTGCTATAAAACACATCCAATAAAAAAAAAAATTTAAAAATCAAATTTCTTCATAAATTTAGAGCAATTTGGCATCTGCTACATATTTTTTGGTTAAAAAAAATCCTAATAGGCATATACTTATTGGTTTGTTAAATGTTATAACGTCTACAAACTATGGGATATTTTTGTTTATTTATTCATTTATTACTAGTAATAGTACAATCAATAGTGATCAGCGACTTATAGTTGGCACTTTTTGGGGACCAGTGATACTAATACAGTGATCAGTGCAAAAAAATAAAAAATAATGCACTGTCACTGTACTCATGGCACTGGCTGGGAAGGGGTTAACATCAGGGGCGATCAAAGTGTTAAATGTGTGCCTAGCCAGTGTTTTTCTAAACTGTGGGAGGTGCTTTAACTTGGGGAAGGCATGGAGCCATGTCCCTGCTTTGCAGAGACAGCGGATCCATGCCTTCCCTCCTAACAGAACAGCGATCTGCCTTGTTTTCATAGGCAAACCGCCGTTCTGCCTCTCTCCTTGATCATCTATGCGCGTGCCCTACCCGGAAGAGCTGGATCATGTAGACATGATCTGGCACACAGGTGCCATCCTGTAGCAGTAAAACTGCTATGGGGTGGTTCTGAACTGGTTAAAAATTACTTGCCCCGGGTGCTGAATAGTCTAGGTACCCCAATTCTTTATTATTTTATTTAAAACTTTTTGCAACTTACTGATCATGCCAATGTATCATTTTTACCTAGGGTTACCATGAGACCTGATAAATTGTTTCAAGGGTTCCACCAGGAGACATGTTTTTAAAGGAGATGTAGAGCCAAAGCCCATTTGGTTGTACATCTCCTATGGATCACAGGAGTGAAGTTCGTTTTGCACTCCTCTGACCTGTTTTCAGCAGACAGCGGGCTGAAGTCTGTTCTCTGCTGACGTCACAGAAGTCAGTCCAGGCACCGCGTCATCACGACAATGCTAGCCCACTGATAGACTGAGCCGGCCGCTCCTCGCCTTCCAGTGAGTGAGAAGGGGGCAGAGCAGAGTGCTGTGACTAACAGTCACCAGCTCTCTGCTCGGGGAGCTATCAGAACCGAGTGATCAGCCGTGTTTGATCACTAGGTTCTCAATAGGCGCCGGAAGACAGATGCAGCATCAACCTAGGTAAGTATAAAACGTGGGAAAAAAAGAATCCCATACATCTTTTAATGCACATTTGCATGCATTTGATGTGTGTTTTGATGGTTGTCTTCATGCAATGGACACGCGTTTTTACTGTGAGGTCGCTTCCGTCTTTCTTCAGGCTTTTATGTGCACTGTGATGTGTTGTGGTGCATTTGTGCGAGGTGTTGAGCATTTGTGGTGCCTAAAAATGCAGCATGCTGTACTTTTTCACTTCACTGTAAAGGTGGGCATACACTATACGAACAATCAGCCAAATTCAGTAATTTGGACAGTTCAGTAGTTTTTTGGCCAGTTAATGGGCACAAATTGGTAATCGGTTGTGAAATTTGTGAGACAAAAAAATGAAGGACAAGTTTGGAAACTTTCTGCCGAAGGAAAGAACGATAAATTGAAAGTTTAATGTGTTTCTCATCCAAATTGTTTGCACTGGGGATATGTGAAAAAACGAACAAAAAACTTTGATGGCACGATCATCTGCTCTTACTGCCGGGTGTTTGTTTTTCGAAAATGAGTTTGGACGATTTTTCGTATAGTGTATGGGCAGTATAAGGCTTCTTGTACACTTGGTCGTTATTTACCATGTCAACAATTTGCTGCATTTTGCATTTTCCCTGGTCCAGCGCTTAAAATGTTCCTATCCTGAACAGGATTCTTCCACGTTCAGAAGAGGGAAGTTGAACCTCACCTAACCACAGCAACTCCCAAACTCTGCTAAAAGCCTATGTGTACACGGACTTATAGGCTTTTATGGAGTTGGGTTTAGGAGCTTTGGAAAAACAAAAGAAAACGCCCAAATCTCCTAAACTAATGTACATGGAGTCTAATGGTGTGTACTATAATATCCTGGATTTTGGATTGTCTATGCAGTTGGAATGCAGAGGACTAGAAGCTTCTCCTGCTTATGTTTCCCTGCAGACAGGCTGTGAAAGATCTGGGTCATGTGACAGCCGTACACGATTAGGAAAAAGGTACTTAGATGTTTTTGTTACAATAATTGCAGTACCATCATCCACATACAGAATCTGAGAGGGCATTGTAAATTAAAGTGTGTATTTAGTAACCTCCTGCCCGCACTATAGCTAAACGACGGCTCACATAGCCATAGGGCATCTATGGATGTCCCTCCATGATCGCGCATCAGCACGGATCTGTGATCAAGATAAAGAGCCAATCACAGTGGCTCTTTACCATGTGACCAGCTGTGTCCAATCACACCTGATCGCAGTGTAAACAGTATTATTGGCAGTCCTCTCCTCACGCTGACTACGCATGAGTAGAGGACAGCTGAGAACGGGCAAATCCACACAGGGGACAGCTACACTGATAATCAGGGCACTGATCATCAGTGTTCTGATTATCAGTGCAGCCCCCACAGTGCCGCTTATCAGTGCCCACCATTAGTGCCTATCAGTGCCACATATGGGGTGGCACTGACAGGCTGCACTAATGGGCACTGATGAGGCGGCCCTGATAGGCTGCACTGATTAAGCGGCACTAATGGGCACTGATAGGCTGCACTAATAGGCTAAGATAGGCTGCACTAATAGGCACGTACCCCCTCATCAGAGTCCATCAGTGCCACCTCATCAGTGCCTATTAGTGCAGCCTATCTTAGCCTATTAGTGCAGCCTATCAGTGCCCATTAGTGCCGCCTCATCAGTGCCCATCAGTGCAGCCTATCAGGGCTGCCTCATCAGTGCCCATTAGTGCAGCCTGTATGTGCCACCCCATCAGTGCCTATTAGTGCAGCCTATCAGTGCCCATCAGTACATCCTCATCAGCGCACATCAATGAAGAAGAAAAGCTTCCTATTTAGAACATTTTATAACAGTAAATAAGAAAACTTTTTTTTTTTTTCAAAATGTTCAGTCTTTTTTCGTTTGTGGAGACAAAAATAAAAAAACACAGTGGAGATTAAATACCACCAAAAAAAAAATCTGTTTAAAACAAATGATAAAAATGTTGTTTGGGTACAGCGTTGCATGACCGCGCAATTGTCGTTCAAAGTGCGACCGCTCTGAAAGCTGGCCTGGGCAGGGAGGGGGTGAAGGTGCCTGGTAGGCAAGTGGTTAGGAAGGGTTGATTTGTGTATTGAGAGTTTACTTTACTTCATTAGCACTCTTTGTATTGTGTTCATCCTTACTGGAGATGTGGTGAGGTCCTGAACTCTGTCTACATAATTAGTGCTAAAAAGCATCACTGTGTCCCTTCGCAAAATTCTAATGTAATAAATGATCATGTGTCACCGGTGACAGAGTGGTGTTAGGTGTGTGTCACCCCCCTGCCCATGTGACATGTAAATAAACACATGCCCCGTCCAGCAGTCGTGCTCTGCTCCCTCTAATACCAGCTGTCACTCCATGTAAATCTATTCCACAGCCGCCTCTGCACTTTCCACACAGTCTGAGCCTTTCCTAAAGCATCACAATTTACTTTACTCCGGGAAAAAAATTCGGAGGATTATTTCAAACCATGTATCGTCAGTTCGCTCCTCCGGCGCTCAGCGGTGATTTGGGGTGTATATAAAAAGTGGTGCGGAAAGTGCGGATGTAGGCGGGATGACCAAGATGGCGTGTGTGCTGGAGCCTCCGCTCCGGATGAGCGTGCTGTCTGTGAGTATATGAGCCGGAGAGGCCGCACCCAGCCCGGCCGGGAGGGGGAGAGGGAGCGCTGTGCCTCCGTCCATGGGGGGGAGCAGGAAGGTGGGAGGGGGGTGTAAGGACCGGGGTGGCAGCCGCTCTGTTCTTATAGAGGGCTTCTAGTCCTTCTCACCCGGTGATGGGTGCAACACGACTGCCTGGGGGGGGGGGGGGGGGGCTGCACTCCTGACATGGGGTTACCCATAGCAACAAGTCTGACAGCAGTGCTGTGATTGGCTGCACTAAAGAAGTCCAGCCATGTGTACCTTCAGGTGACCCTACAGCTTACAATCTATTTGTACCACCTGATCTACAGTTACCAAACTAGCTTCTGTGTTCACATGTCACAAGAAACAGAGAAAAAGTCCTCAACCCCCCCCCCTTTTTTTTCTTTAACCCCTCTGGAAGATTTACCCCCCCCCCAATGAACAGGCCATTTTTGTGATATGGAAATGCGGTTCTTTAACTTACAATTGCGACAAATAAAATGTGTCCTTTTTGTTTTTCCCCACAAATCATTTTCTTTTAGTTGTATTTGATCACCTGTGCGTTTTCTATTTTTTGCTCTATAAACTGAAGACAGATTATTAAAAAAAGAAAAAAAAAAATATATATATATATATATATAATATAAAATTATTATTATTATTATTTTTATATATATATATATATATATATATATATATATATATATATATATATATATATATATATATATATATATATATAATGTGTGTGTGTGTGATATATATATATATATATATATATATATATATATATATATATATATATATATATATATATATATATATATATATATAATAAAAAAAAGTATTATTATAATTTATGTATATATGTGTGTGTGTGTGTGTGTGTATATATATATATATATATATATATATATATATATATATATATATATATATATATATATATATATATATATATATATATAATAAAAAAAATGTATTATTATTATAATATATATATATATATATATATATATATATATATATATTATATAAATACTAATATAAAAATAATAATTATATATGTATATATTTTTTTATTCTGCTATATATATCCTCCTAGATTGTAAGCTCTAATGAGTAGGGCCCTCTGATTCCTATTGTATTTGTACTGTCTACCCTCAAGTTATAAAGCGTTTCGTAAACTGTTGGTGCTATATAAATCCTATATAATAATATCTAATAAGATGTAAAAAAAAAAAATCTAATTTCTTCATCAATTTGTATTCTGCATTCTGCTACATATTTTTGGTTAAAAAATTCCCAATAAGTGTATATTGATTGGTTTGCGCAAAAGTTATCGCATCTACAAACTATGGGATATACAATGAGGGAAAAAAATTTGATTCCCTGCAGATTTTGTAAGTTACCCACTTAAAAAGAAATGAAGGATCCATAATTTTAATCATAGGCATATTTTAAATGCTAGAGACAGAATATCAACCAAGAATCCAGGAAAACACATGATACAAATGTTATAAATTAAGTTTCAGTTCAGTGAGTAAAATAAGTATTTGGTCCCCAAGCAAAACCTGACTTAGTACTTGGTGGAGAAACCCTTGTTAGCAAGCACAGAGGTAAGACATTTCTTGTAGTTGGTGACCAGGTTTGCACACATCTCAGGAGGGATTTTGGTCCACTTTTCTTTACAGATCTTCTCTAAATCCTTAAGATTTCATGGCTGTTGCTTGGCAACTCGAAGTTTCAGCTCTGCCCATATATTTTCTATAGGATTAAGGTCTGGAGACTGGTTAGGCAACTCCATAACCTTAATGTGCTTCTTCTTGAGCCACTTCTTTGTTGCCTTGGCGGTATGTTTTGTGTCATTGTCATGCTGGAAGACCCATTCATGACCCATGACTCTGGCTGAGAGAAGAAGGGCCCCCTCAATGTGGCAAATTTGGCCTGTACCAGAGAAACAACCCTAAAGCATAATGTTTCCACCTCTGTGCTTGGTGTTCTTAGAGTCCCAGTCAACATTTTTCTTCCTTCCAGAAAATGTGCTTTTTCTGGATTTGTGGTTGATATTCTGTCTCTATCATCTAA
The DNA here is from genome assembly GCF_965119305.1 of Pelophylax lessonae. Lineage (NCBI taxonomy): Eukaryota > Metazoa > Chordata > Amphibia > Anura > Ranidae > Pelophylax > Pelophylax lessonae. Next base: position 212,099,063 of record NC_138773.1, read on the forward strand.
AATACACCTATGATAAAAATTCTAGACCCTTCATTTCTTTGTAAGTGGGCAAATGTACAAAATCCGCAGAGGATCAAATCATTTCCCCACTGTATACTGGAAATTTTTATTCATTATTTTTATTTTTTACTAATTAGAGCGGCGATCAGCAACTTATAGCGGGAATGCGATATTGCGGTGGGCAATTGGACACTAGCTAACACTTTGTGTGGGAATCAGTGACACTAACACAGTGATCAGTGCTAAAACTATGCACTGTCATTGTACTAATAACACTGGCTGGGAGGGGTTCAAACATCAGGCATGATCAAGGGTTAAATGTTTGCCTAGCCAGTAATTTGGTGTAAAGTGTGTGGCGTTTTACTGCTCTTCTCCCACTTCTTTCTCCAGTCCTTCCAGGGCATATCAGGTCGACTCTGATTGGTCAACAGCTACACAGAGCGTCGCTCTAATCCATCCTAGAAGCCAAGCTGAAAGAAGAGGAAGAATAGTGGGGATTTAAAATCTCTGGATCGCTACACGCTAAAACTGCTGTACCTGCTCCCTTCAGACATATAGTAGCAGCTAACCCTTGCAGTGCAGCCATGTTCAGACATGTTTGCAGCCAGTGGTGCCAGCTGTCAAAATACAATAATTACTATGGAAGATCTGTCCATCTGCACTGTATTGTATGGATGGAGGAACTTGTTAGATGACAGTGCTGTGAAAAAGTATTTGCCCCCTTCCTGATTTTTTTTTTTTTTGCATATTTGTGACATTTAAAGTGTTGTTAAACCCAGGACCCCGAATTCTCTATATCTGGTCTCCCACAGAACATGGGAGTGCATATATTTTAGTAAATCTAAACTGCTAAATACCTTTTCTTATCAGCAGTATATAGCTGTCTTGTGACTCCTATAAGTGTCTGGTTAAAGCTTGTAGCAAGAGTTTTTAATTCTACTCTAAAGCCCCTTACACACGTACCGATTGTCGGCCGTAAATATTCGGCCGACGACCAATCGGCCGATTGTAGGCTTGTTAGTATTATGCGTCCGACAGCCGACAGCGCATTTTCGGCCGAACAGAATCTGTCGTGCAAGCATTAAAATTTTTGTATGCCGACACCAGAACGGCCGATTGTTCGCCAGTCAGTACAGATTTCGGCGACAGACAGCTGATTAGCAAGACTGGGCATGCTCAGAAAAGAAAAAAGACAAGGAAAGTTAACCATCACATGACATCACTTCTGCAGTCGGCTGTTGTTGGCCGACAAAATTCGTGTGCAGTCTTTTGCAGTTTTCAACAGACACGACAGCCCTGGACAAAAGACGGCCGATCGTTTGGCCGACGATCGGTACGTGTATACGGGCTTTACTGCTCTTTGAGGCTGCATGACCCCTAGCCCTCTGTTTGGACAGCGCTGATTGGCCCTCTGCTGAACACATGTACTCTCCAGCAATACACCGCAAACTGAGTATGTGCAAAGTAGGGATGCACTGAAATGAAAATTCTGGGCCGAAACTGAAAATGCAGGATGCCCTTGGCTGAAAACCGAAAATGACTTTTTCCCCCAAAATTTTTTAAAATAGATAGAAGAGGGGCATACACCAAAAACAGGCAGCGACGTACACCTGTCGCTGCCACCCTGTCACAGTACATGTACTGTGATGGGTTGGCAAGAGGTTAATTTAATTACCAATGGTATTTGTATTATGAAGCATGAGGGGTTAATGTATGGTCACTGCTGGTCACTCATCTATTAGTGACCGACCAGTGGCAGTTAATTAACCCCTTTGTGCTGCATTAGTGCAACCAGTATCAGTGCAACCAGTGTTAATTAAAGTGGAGTTCCACCCTATTTTTATACTTACCTCCATCTTCTCGCTCCGGGTCACCTGAAAAAGAAATGGATAATCGCATATTTTTTTTTTTTTTTACTTACCTCGTAGCGAAGAAAATATACTTACCTTACTTCCTTCTTCCTCCTTCCTCGGCCGCGGCCCGTCGTCACTTCCTGGCTCTGCAATGATTCCTGGGAGCTGGACGTCATAGCTCCCAGGAATCATTGCGCCTGCAACGGCCCCGACGTCAGTTCCGGGTCACGCGCGTCATCCCCTTCTAAACAGCTTCTGGGCATGCCCAGAAGCTGTGGAGGGGTGATGCGCACGTCCCGGAAGTGACGTCGGGGCCGGCGCAGAGCATCGTGGGACCACAGAAGGCGGAAGAAGACGCCGAAGAGGACGCGCTGGCTTCAAGCTGCCCACATCTGAGATGGCAGCGCTGGACAAGACGTTTGCAAGGTAAGTATTTCGTCTTGCAGGTAAGTGCAACCTGGGACAGATCAGAGGCTAGCCATTGTGGAATGCACTAGCCCTGACTGTCCCGGGGGTATTAAAAAAAAAAAAAAAAAAAAAAAATCCAGGGTGGAACTCCGCTTTAACACTGATACTGGTTGCACTAATGCAGCACAAAGGGGTTAATTAACTGCCACTGGTCGGTCACTAATGGATGAGTGACCAGCAGTGACAATACATTAACCCCTCATGCTTAATAATACAAATACCATTGGTAAGCTGCCTCAGCTCTCCCCCATCCCCCCCACCCCACTGCCTCAGCGTCCCCCTCGACAGTACACCCTCCCCCCCCCCCCCCTCTGGCTCAGCGTCCCTCCTCGGGTGTCCTTCATTCAAAAGAAGCGCCTCTGGCTGGCGGCCCGCCTCCCGGTGATGTCACTAATACGATCTGTGTATGAATGAAGTGACACACCGGGCGGGGTGAGCGGCCGCTAATAGATATAACTATGTGATCCTTCCCTGTCAGCGGGACTGTGTGTGAATGAGAATTGACCTGACACCAGACGGAGGAGCGGCCGCTAATAGCTATAACTATGTGAGCCTTCACTTCCCTGTCAGAGGAGATACATGCCTGACAGGGAAGTGAAGGCTCACATAGTTACAGCTATTAGCGGCCGCTCCCCCCGCCCCCCCGCCCGGTGTCAGGTCAGTTCTCATTCACACACAGTCCCGCTGACAGGGAAGGATCACATAGTTATATCTATTAGTGGCCGCTCGCCCCGCCCTCCCGCCTGGTATATCCCTTCATTCATACAAAGATCGTAGTAGTAGGGACGTCATTGAGAGGCGGGCGGCCTGCCAGAGGCGGGACTTTTAAAACTTGCGCTGCGCCCTCCTCCTTCCTCACGGCGGCCATATTAATTTCGGCAATGTTAACCCATTATCGGCCGAAATGGGATAGGCTCATTTTCGGCCGATAATTTCGGTGCATCCCTAGTGCAAAGTGTCCCAATGCTCTGTTCTTTAAGAGATGGGTTGGGGATAGCGGAAGAAGGGGAGGATCAAAGAAGACCGGATCAAACAGCCTTTTTACACAATGTTCAGGATTAACCCCTTAGGTTCCACAGTGAATGTAACAAGCATGCTTTACTATATATACACACTGATTTTACTGTTGTGGGTTTAGTAACACTTTAAATGATCCGGATCATCAAGCACATTTCAATATTACACAAAGATAATCCGAGTAAATACAAAATGCAGTTTTCAAATTATTTAAATAATTAAGGTAAAAAATCTGTCCAAACATGCCTGGCCTGTGTGAAAAAATAATTGCCCCCCCCACCCTGCCATCAATTCGTGACCTCAAGCTCACTTGGGTTATGTAGTAGGACAATGATTCAAAACACATCAGCAAGTCCACCTCTGATGGGCTCAAAGAAAAAAAAAAAAAAAAACAGGTTTTGGTGTGGCCTAGTCAAGTCTGGACTTTCATCCGACTGAGATGCTGTGGCAGGACTTTAACCGCTTTAAGGGGATTTGCCCCCTTCCTGACCAAGGCCCTATTTTGTGATTCAGCACTGCGTTACTTTAATGTACAATTGCGCGGTCGTGCGATGATGTACTCGTATAAAGTTGATGTGCTTTTTTTCCCCACAAATAGAGCTTTCTTTTGGTGGTATTTGGTCACCTGTGCGATTTTTTTTTTTTATTTTTTTTTTTTTTTGCGCTATAAACCAAAAAAGAGCGACAATTTAAAAAAAAAAAAAAAAAAAAAAAAAAAACATTTTTTGAAGGAAGTCATTGTTTTTGAATGGCCAGCATAAGTGATAGCAGGCGCAGGGAGCTTTTATCAAGCCACCTACCTATGACAAGGCAGTCTGTCATACATAATATATTACAGTCCCTTTAACCACTTTACCACCGGAGGATTTTGCTGTCTTCCGTCCAGGCCACTTTTTGCGATTCGGCGCTGTGCGACTTTAACTAACAATTGTGCGGTCGTGCGACGCCATACCCAAACGAAATTTATGTCCTTTTTTTCCCACAAACAGAGCTTTCTTTTGGTGGTATTTGATCACCTGTGCGATTTTTAATTTTTGCGCTAAAAACAAAAAAAGAGCGTTTATTTTGAAAAAATAACAATATTTTTAACATTTTTTTTATATGAAATTCCCCCCAAAAAAATGTAAAAACCAATTTTTTTTAAAAATTTTTGGCCAATTTGTTTTCTGCTACCTATGTTTGGTAAAAAAAATCACAATAAGCGTATTTTGATTGGTTTGCGCAAAAGTTATTGCGTTTACTAACAAAGGGAAAGATTTCTGTCATTTTTGTTTTTTTTTTTTTTTTAACGCGTAATAACGGCGATCTGCGATTTTTTTTTTTTTTTTTTTTTTTTTTTTTTTGCGGGACTGCGACATTGCGGCGGACAGATCGGACCCTTGACTGACATTTTTGACACTTTTGGGGGTACCAGTGACATTACTGCAGTAATCAGTGCTATATATATGCACTGTTACTGTAAAAATGACACTGGCAGGGAAGGGGTTAATTTTATTGGAGAGGGAGGGGTTAATGTATGCCTGGTGCTTACTGACGTGTGGGGGGGGGGAGGGGACTGAGTGAGTCATGGACAGATCGGATGTCCAGCTATGCTGAACAGTCCGATCTGTCACTATGGAGATCCGCCCGCTTGTGTTTACACAGGCGGGCGGATCTCCACACTAGATCCCCGACGATCGGGGGAAGAGCGGCGGCGATCGCCGCTGCTCCTCCCCTGGCCCGACTCCCGCTGTGACTGAAAACAGCGGGAGCGAGCCTCCGGCGGCGCGCAAGCGCCGCCCAGAAGGGGGAGTGTCTGACGACGTAGTACTACGTCGTCAGACGATAACGAGCCACTCTGCCGCAGTAATATTACTGTGGGCGGTGGTAAAGTGGTTAAAATAAAAAATACATTTGATCTGAGTCTGATGATATTTACCAGATTCAACCACTAATAGTATATTCAGTATATCTCTTCAGAGTGGATTAGAGATTTTTCTCCCTAACCATATAGTTGGTTATTTATATTTACCACTGCATATAGAGATTTAGGTATAAATTGCCTTTTCTTTTAAACTTTACATATTAACTATATTATACACTTTTTTTTTTTTGTTTTTATTTTTAGGTTATTTTTCGATTAATCGAAATAATTGGCCAACTAATCGATTGTGAAATTAAACGTTAGTTACAGCCCTATCTGAAACATTTAGGTTTGACAAATATGATTTTTTTTTTTTTTTTGCAATCAGGAAGGGGGCAAATACTTTTTCACAGCACTGTATTTTAGATTGTAAGCCTTTATGAGCAGGCCCTCTTTACCGTCTTGTATCTTATTGTAGCTGCACTGTCTCCCTTTTATATTGTAAAGTGCTGTACAAAGTGTAGGCACTTTATAAATCCTGTATAAGGCTTCATGTACACTGCTTCTTGTAAACGGATGTTTTGGAGCAGTTTGATGTCTTTTTCAGAAGCCCCTGAACCCTCCTCTGTTATCTTATCTGTCCATGTACACTGAGTCGTTCAGCCCCGGTTCACATTTGTGCGAGTGCCGGGTTCGCATGTAATATCGGAGCGCACTGCTCCGACATTACATGTGATCAGCTGTGCGGTGCGAGTTTAGCCATACAGTTTGTATGGCTAAATTCGCATCGCACCCGGAGCAAACACGCACAGGAGGCATTTTTGCAGCCGCATCAGGATCGGATCGCACAGCGGTTCACACTTGTGCGATCCGATCCTGTGCGAACTGCACGATCGCACTGCGATATGCGATCAAACTGGGGGTGTCGTTAAGATTACATTGACACCCCCAGCGTATCGCATATGGCAGTGTGAACTGCCGGGGGTGCGTGTGCGATGCGGGAACAGGCTGCGAATTCGCAGCCTTCCCGCATCGCATAAATGTGAACCGAGCCTTACAGTCATTTACAGGCAGTTGAGTTCAGTGTCGTTTTTTGGAAAGCAATTATTTGCATTCAGGATGTTCAGAACGTGTGTTTACTGGCGTTTCAAACACAAAACGCGGCTACCCGCCTTTAGCGCTTGTGTTTTTACTGTTTAAAAGGGGAAGGATTTTTTTACCTCTAAAAATGGAACTGAGCGCAAATGTGGCATGCAAACGCGACACAACGGACGCTTTAAATGTCGTTTTCATAGCTGTTAAAGTGGAGTTCCGCCCTAAAATTTAACATCGGTCCATCTTCTTGCTCCGGGTCACCTAAAAAACATATGGATAATCGCAATTTTTTTTTTTTTTTTTTTTACTTGCCTTTTTTTAGAAAAAAATATACTCACCTTACTTTCTCTTCTTCCCTCTGAGGCCACGGCCCGTCCTCACTTCCTGACTTGCAATGATTCCTGGGAGATGAACGTCATCGCTCCCAGGAATCAATGCGCCTGCACCGGCCCCGACGTCAGTTCCGGTGCAGGCGCCGTCATACCTTGCTAAACAGCTTCTGGGCATGCCGCTGCAGCCCCGGAAGTGACGGCGGGGCCGGCGCAGTGCATCGTGGGACCGAAGAGGACGGAAGAGGATCGCGCTGGCTTCAAGCTGCCCACACCTGAGATGGCAGCGCTGGACAAGACATTTTCAAGGTAAGTATTTCTTCTAAAAGGTAAGTGCGACCCGGGACAGTTCAGAGGCTATCCATTGTGGAATGCACTAGCCCTGACTGTCCCGGGGTATTTTTATGTACTCCACCTTAAGTTCCAGCATTCAAAGGAAGTTTGCAAACGTCCCATGTACATGTAGCCTAATAATAATGATACACTTTAGCCCACAGGCTGGAAAAAAAAAATATGTACTGTATGTGGCCAACTTAAGAACAGAGAAGGCTGAAATTTCACCTCCGGCTCAATGCAGAAATCTGAGGAAATCAATGAGCCAATAACAGCAGCATGCCGAGCTGGAGACTAGATTTAGGGACTGTTTTGTACACAGACTACAAAATACTTCTGGTGAAAGCCAGGCTGTAAAAAGGCAATATATAATGTTTTATGTAGCAAATTATACTCTGTATATGCTTAAATAGAAAGATAATTGTAATCTCATTTAATAACAAAGTGGTTGGAGAAGTATGTATATTATGAGGTTGATTTACTAAAACTAGAGAGGGCAAAATCTGGTGCAGCTGTGTATGGTAACCAATCAGCTTCTAACTTCAGCTTGTTCAATTCCATTTTGACAAAAAAAAAACCTGGAAGCTGATTGGTCTCCATGCAGAGCTGAACCAGATTTTGCACCATGCGGTTTTGGTAAATGACCCCCTGTACAGTGTTTAGTGCATACACCCAGGACGTAGGCTGTGAGCTTATTTCTCGATCTCTCATGTGTAAATGTCTCAACATTTTAAACCCTTTAAGTTTCAAATAGCTTTATTTATCAATGTGTGAAAGTAGAATTATTTTATTGCTGCCATGAACCAATATCAATACTCCAGTTCTCTAACTGCACAATGATAGTGAATAAAACAAATGTACTGCTAATAATGGCAACCAGTATGGGTATATATGTCTGTATGTACAGTGCCTTGCAAAAGGATTCAACCCCCCCCCCCCCGACATTTTTTGTGTTTTGTTGCTTCACAACCTGGAATTAACATGGGCTGTTTGAGGATTTGCATCATTTAATTTCCAGAACATGCCCACAACTTTGAAGATTTTTATTTTTTTTAAATTAAGAAGCAAACAACAAATAGGACAAAATAACAGAAAAAGTAAATGTGCATAACTATTCACCCCCCACCCCCCCCCCCTAAAGTCAATACTTTGTAGAGCACCTTTTGCGGCAATCACAGCTCCAAGTTGCTTTGGATAAGTTTCTATAAGCTTGCCACATCCTACCACTGGGATTTTTGCCCATTCCTCCTTGCAAAACTGCTCCAGCTCCTTCAAGTTGGATGGTTTGTGCTTGTGAACATCAATATTTAAATCTGACTACAAATTTTCTATTGGATTGAGGTCTGGGCTTTGACTAGGTCATTCCAACACGTTTACATGTTTCCCCTTAAACCACTCAAGTGTTGTTTTAGCCGTGTAATTGGGGTCATTGTCCTGCTTGAAGGTGAACCTCCATCCTAGCCTCAAATCACACACAGTGTGGTATAGGTTTTGCTCAAGAATATCCCTGTATTTAGCACCATCCATCTTTCCCTCAACTCTGACCAGGTTCCCAGTCCCGGCTGCTGAAAAACATCCCCACAGCATGAAGCTGCTACCACCATGTTTCACTGTGGGGATGGTGTTCTTTGGGTGATGTGTTGGGTTTGAGCCAGACATAGCATTTTCTTTGATGGCCGAACAGTTCAATTTTAGTCTCATCTGACCAGAGCACCTTCCTCCATACATTTTGGGAGTCTCCGACATGCCTTTTCACAAACTCAAAACATGCCATTTTGTTTTTTGCTGAAAGTAATGGCTTTCTTCTGGCCACTCTGCCATAAAGCCCAACTCAATGGAGCGTACGGCTTATTGTCGTCCTATGTACAGATACTCCAGTGTCTGCTGTGGAACTCTGCAGCTCCTCCAGGGTTACCTTGGGTCTCTGTGCTGCCTCTCTGTTTAATGCCCTCCTTCCCCGGTCTGTGAGTTTTGGTGGGTGGCCGTCTCTTGGCAGGTTTGCTGTTGTGCCATGTTCTTTCCATTTGGTTATGATAGATTTAATGGTGCTCCTGGGGATCATCAAAGATTTGGATATTTTTTTATAACCTAACCCTGCCTTGTACTTCTCAACAACATTGTCCCTTACTTGTTTGGAGAGTTCCTTGGTCTTCATGGCAGTGTTTGGTTGGTGGTTCCTCTTGCTTAGGTGTTGCAGCCTCTGGGGCCTTTCAAAAAAGGTGTGTGTGTGTAATGACAGATCATGTGACACTTAGATTGCACATAGGTGGACATCATTTCACTAATTATGGTAATTGGTTGCACCAGAGCTTTTCTTGGGCTTAATAACAAAAGGGGGTGACTACATCCGCAAATGCCAATTTTCTGTTTTCTATTTCTAAAAAAATAGTTTTATGTATATATTTTTCTCATTTCACTTCACCAACTTAGACTATTGTGTTCTGATCCATTACATAAAATTCAGATTAACAAAACATTGAACTTAAGGCTGTAATGTAACAAAATAGGAAAAAAGTCAAGGGAGTAAATACTTTTGCAAGGCACTGTATATATCATTATATTAATTTTTTTTTTTTTTTTTTTACAAAGAAAGCTGAATTTACCTTCTGTCATTTTTGTAAAAAGACTAGTTTTACCTTCTAATTAATAGTTTAGGAATAATTTTCTTTTTTTTTGTTTGCAGAAAGTCTTGGCATATATGTAAACTGTTCAGGGCAATACCCCATAGACTGTGACCCCAGTAGTAGTTCATCTCTGTATTCACAGTTGAGACTTGTCCAACCTGGCAGCTGACTTTTAGTTGAAGTACAGGCGCATCTCCTAAAATCATCATCAAAAAGTAAACTTATTTCAGTAATTAAATTCAAAATTTGAAACGCATTTATTTTATATAAATGTGTTACACACGGAATGATATATTGCAAGCATTTCATTCTTTTAATTTTGATTATGGCTTACAGCTATTGAAAACCCAAAATGCAGTATCAAGGAAAATTAGAATATTACATCGGACCAAAAAAAAAAATGATTTTTAATACAGAAATGTTGAATTACTAAAAAGTATGTCTCTGTACAGTTTAGTATGCACCCAATACTAGGTCAGGGCTCCTTTTGCATGACTTACGGCATCAATGCGGCCTGACATTGAGGCCATCAGCCGTGGAACTGCTGTGGTGTTATGGAGGCCCAGGTTGCTTTTATAGCGACTTTCAGCTCATCTGCATTCTAGAAGAGTCCTCCTGGGAGCTGCTGTTAATCAAGTCAGTAGGGCTGGGCTGGGCTGGGGTGGGGTAGCGTGGCGCTAATCTGGCCACAGGAAATAGTTTGTCGCTTCTTTCTGTATTTTCATGGTTTGAGGAACCATTTGTGCCCAACAAGTCGTGTTGAAGCCACTTCACCAGTGCTATTGAGCTGGTTTGACATTTTCCTTCATCTGACTACACATGCATGTCTAAAAGTTCCCAGTGCCTCGTTTGGTATATTCTAGATCTCAAGAAAGCCAGGATATGCAAACTGACCTTGTCAGCATGGATCTGCTTCAGAGCTTGGCGTGGTCAGAATCAAAAAGAGGTAAAAGTAACTAGCAGGATTTTTGTATCTCCCTGGCAGATCTGTAGCTTTCTAAATTTTGCACATTTGTGCATGGTTTCTCCTGCACAACCACGTCATTCATTCACAGGGGTTTGTGAATGAATAAACTACAAGTCCTGTCTGCCACTGTGTGGGACTCATAGTTCTCAATTGAATACAATGGAATACAGATGGGGGGACCATTGGCACTTTTTCCAGCTCAGTAATAACCATTTGTCCTTACCTCAGTATATACATATCAGACATGGAGGATTCCACATTGTGTACTCTATCACCCAGTGAGTGGATCTCAGAGGTAAATCTATTTGCAAGTGTCATTATGTCAGCCTGCAGGGAGGTGTGGAAGTGTACCGTACATCATGTCCTTGAGGGCAGTGTCCATGATAGGCTTGCCATGGGTAGGGAACTCTGCTATGGGAGAAGGCCTTAAGGAAACTGACAGCAGAGAGGCTCCTGTGCGGCCTGTGACTGAGGCCGGTCCTGTGGATCTAGTCTGAGCTTGGACTTGGCAGGGCTGCTGCATGAGGGGCTGGATGGCTCTGGGGTGCGAGGAGACACAGTACCTGGATTGGAGTGGTCCCCCCAGAGGAAGATCGTCAGGTAAGTCCGAGTAATGCCGCCGGCGCCATCTTGTCCGCTCCGGGATGGCGGCGGGAAGAAGGCCGTGAGTTTTTTTCGGCCCCTTGTCGTTTTTCCTCTTCCCCGTCATGACAGCACGTGCAGGGCAGCTTAGGGAGACAGTTGTGTGTTGGATGCCGGTCTTAGCTGTGCGGATGTCGCTAGATTCAGTAAGCCTGGAGCCGGAGCGAAGGATCAGACGTCCATCTAGGTCCCGCGCTGGCCACGCCCCCCCCCAGTATATACATAGAGGTGGAGGAAGAGTCTCCAGATGCCTGTGCATTATACCCATTAACCCACTTATCGCAGAGCTGCAGTGCTTTGCAGGCTCATATCCAAAAAATAATTGTATTTCTTTGCTCTTTGCAAATGTTGATGCACTTGCATTATTATTATTATTATTATTATTATTATTATATATTTTTTTTTTTTTTTTGCAAAAGGTAGACTTGGCCTTTAACAGACCAGAAGGGAGAAAATAAGGAGAATTGCATTGTGAGGTTTAAATAAACTTTAAAAACTACAAATGAAATGCAGTTGCCGATAATCCCATCATCCTGTATAACATATTGCTGTGTTTTGTGGCTGTACAGACTATAGGGTCTTGTGATTTGCAGATGTCAGATGGATGTACTGTGTATAACTGTTCCAGAGAGCACAGCTCTGTTTTATTGCTGACTGCTGGGCCTGCATGTGATTTCTGATCACATTTTTCTTTTACCTGCATGGCAGTTCCATCTGTGTCTCAGAATAATAGAAATGTTATATTCTTGATACACGAAGTGTTTGCAAAAACAGTTTGCTAATTAATTGTAGACTAACATGTTATTTGTCACTAATGTTAGGCCTTTCAGACAAAACCTCTCGGGGGTTTTTGGTAAATACTGGAGCAGGTTAGTGCAGTTCTATAACGCAATTAATCACCATAATCACATTCTATGTTTTATTTCACCAGCACAGGTTAGAACTGTAATGGTCTGTACATTTGCTGCTACTGGCGATTTACAGAAATCTGGGGATTCGAGTGTAAAGTTGGCGAAATAAATAGTTCAGGGTTTGCTGATGACACAAAGATAAGCAGGGCACTAACTTTTCACCAAGATATAGCAACTATAAAATAAGACATAAAATAGATAAAATGAGGGTTGGTCAGCTATATGACAGATGAGGTTTAATATTAAATATGTAAAGTAATGACCTTGAGAGCTTAAAAATATGCAATCAATTACTTGCTGGGGTGAGAACCTCGGGGGTGGGGGATCCGGGATGGAAAAGGATCTGGGGGTCCTAGTAGATGACCGACTCAGCAATGACATGCAGTGCCAAGCTGCAGCAAGCAATGTCCTCAGATTATTAGCATGCATTAAAAAGAGTATCTACTCAAGAGATAAAACTAGAATTCTACCTATGTACAAACCTCTGGTCTGATTGAATCTGGAGTATGCTGTCCAGTTATGGTCACCCATCTTCAGGAAGGATGTTCTTGAACTGGAGAGAATCCAGAGAATTGCAACAAAGCTAATAAGGGGGCTGGAGGACGTCCGTTATGAGGAATGACTTTAGCTAGAGGTGCACCAAATGGAAATTTTTGGTACTGAAAATTCAGGATGCACTTGGTTGTACCTGAAACCAAAAATTACAGTTTTTAACCACTTTACCAACCGGAGGATTTTGCTGTCTTACGTCTGGGCCACTTTTTGCGATTCGGCACTGTGCGACTTTAACTGATAATTGCGCAGTCGTGCGACGCTGTACCCAAACGAAATTTACATCCTTTTTTTTTTTCCCACAAACAGAGCTTTCTTTTGGTGGTATTTGATCACCTGTGCGATTTTACTTTTTGCGCTATAAACAAAAAAAGAGCGACAATTTTGAAAAAAGAACAATATTTTTCACATTTTTTTTTTATATGAAATTCCCACAAAAAATAATGTAAAAATCTAATTTTTTTTATCATTTTAGGCCAATTTTGTTTTCTGCTACATATTTTTGTTAAAGTCGCAATAAGCGTATTTTGATTGGTTTGCGCAAAAGTTATTGCGTTTACTAACTAAGGGAAAGAATTCTGTTTTGGGTGTTTTTTTTTAACGAGTAATGGCGGCGATCTGGGGTTTTTTTTTTATTTATTTTTTTTTGCGGGACTGCAACATTGCGGCGGACAGATCGGACCCTTGACTGACATTTTTGACACTTTTGGGGGTACCAGTGACATTTCTACAGTAATCAGTGCTATAAATATGCACTGTTACTGTAAAAATGACACTGGCAGGGAAGGGGTTAATTTTATTGGAGAGGGAGGGGTTAATGTATGCCTGGTGCTTACTAACATTTGTGGGAGGAGGTGACTGAGTGACACAGGGACAGATCTCAGGTTCAGCTATGCTGCACCCTGCAATCTGTCACTGCCTGTCACTTCGGAGATCCGCCCGCTTTGTTTACACAAGCAGGCGGATCTCCAGACTAAATCCCCGACGATCGGGGAAGAGCAGCGGCGATCGCCGCTGCTCCTCCCCTGGCCCGACTCCCGCTGTGACTGAAAACAGCGGGAGCGAGCCTCCAGCGTCGCCCGCGCGTCGCCGAGAAGAGGGAGTGTCTGCCAACGAAGGTCTACGTCGTCAGACCTACAAGAGCCACTTTGCCGCAGTAGAGCTCTAGTGAGCAGCGGCAAAGTGGTTAAAAGAGGGGAAAAAAATATATATATATATATATATATATATATATATATATATATATATATATATATATATAGTGTGTGTGTGTGTATTATATTTGACTTGGTTACCATAATAAATTTAAATGAATATGAATTTGTCAGCCATTATCGGCACCTTTTTATTGTAAGAAAAGCTCAAGAAAAATGCATCTCTTTTAATTGTATGTATATCTTCACACTGGTCCATTGCATTTGTAGTCAGTTAAAAAACAAAAACACCTCCCCCATTGAAATGCATTGAAAACGCATCAATAACACAATGTGTTGCGTATTTAATGCAGTTTTTGAGTCACATGATCTATGAAAAACACAATAAACACATTAAAATTGTGTTTTTACCGCCATTATCTGCACTTTTTTTTTTCTCTATCTGCAAAATGCCAAAAACACATTTTTTTGGCCAAAATGTTTCAGCCACTGAAATTTTGTTGCATCTCTAACTATTCACATTAAACGTATTCTTCCTGGACAAGAGATGCTTAACCATTATTTCCCTATAATATATATATATATATATATATATATATATATATATATATATATATATATATATATATATATATATATATATATATATATATATATATATATATTACACACACACTTTATTTTTTTGTTCTGGGAGGGCTTCCCTGGATGTCCTCCCATGTGCACGCTTCCTGCGTGTCCCCTGGGGCATGCATCAGGAACTTGCTGTGACCGCTGTGTGCCTTGGACACAGCGCATCATAGATTGGGATAACGGGCCAATTACAGTGACCCTTTATCACTTGATTGTGGTTTTCAATCAAAAACGATCACACTTTTTTTTACAATTGTACAAGGTGCCCTGTTCATCAGTGCAGCCTCATCACCGCACATCAGTGAAGAAGGAAAAATTACTTATTTGAAACATTTTATAACCAAAACTTAGGCCTCATGCACACTGGACGTTTTTGGAGCTGCTGTTAGCAGCGTCAGACTTTTTTTTTTTTTGCAGCTGCAGAACGCCCATCCATGTTATTCTATGGCCTCATGCGCACATAGAGCTTTTAGGAGCTCCAAGTGGCATAGGCGTTTTACAGCTCCAAAAAAACCCAGGAACTGTGCGTTCTGGAGCTGCAGCGTCAAGCTGTAAAAACGTCTGACGCTGCTAAAGGCTGAATAACGTGGCTTAACGTGCGTTAAGCCACGTTATACGCTTTTTTTTCTTCCATTCAAAATCAATGGTTCCCTATGGGAGCCTATTGATTTGAATGGAAGTCGCACCGCAAGTCGGATCAGGATGATCCGACTTGCGCTGTGAGAATCTTGAGGGGGAACTCCACGCCAAAATGGGGAAAAAAACAGCGTGGGGTTCCCCCCCAGGTTCCAAACCAGGCCCTTGGGGTCTGGTATGGAATTTGAGGGTAGCCCCACGCCGAAAAAACGGCGTGGGGTCCCCCCCAAAATCCATACCAGACCCTTATCCAAGCATGCAGCCCGGCATACCAGGAAAGGGGAGGGGACGAGTGAGCTGTGGGTGCTTTGGGGCAGGGGGGGCTCTGCACCCCCCACCTCAAAGCACCTTGCCCCCATGTTGATGAGGACAAGGGCCTCATCCCCACAACCCTGGCCGGTGGTTGTGGGGGTCTGCGGGCAGGGGGCTCATCGGAATCTGGAAGCCCCCTTTAACAAGGGGGCCCCCCAGATCCCGGACCCCCTCCCTATGTGGGTATGGGGTACACTGTACCCCTACTCATTCACCACATAAAAGGCAGTGTATGGAAATAACGACAGGAGACGTTTTGGAAAGTTTATTAAAAATCTTCATCCGGCTCTTCTTGTCTTCTCCTCTCCGGGGTCTTCTGCTCTTTTGCTGTCCGCTCCTCTCCGGGGGTCTTCTGCGCTTTTGCTGTCCGCTCCTCTCCGGGGTCTTCTGCTCTTTTGCTGTCCGCCCTTCTGCTGTCCTCTCTTCTTTTCTTCTCCTCTCCGGTCTTCTGCGGCTCTTCTTCTTCCTCCGGTCCTCCTCCGACGACGTCTCCGGCAATTATGCCGGTTTCCGGTCTCTGCAGCTTATTATATAGCCATTAGGGGCGTGGCCGCCAGATGACGTCATCGGGAGACTCCGCCCCCTTGTGTCACGTGTGTGTGTGTGTGTATGTGTATATATATATAATGACTAGACACCCCAGATGATGTCTTATCAGATGAAATGCGTCGGGTCTGGGTCTATCTTCATTGATATCATTGCACTTTCTATCTACTCCATTGTAAGTGTTCATATTTTAGCCACTTCCTGCCCCCCCCTATAGGCAAATGACGGCGGGAAGGTGGTAACATTATCCTGACCGCACGTCATATGATGGCGGCAAGATAATGCGCTCTGCGCGCCCCCCGGTGCTACTCTGACACACCGCATCTCCGATCTTGGTAAAGAGCCTACTAACGTAGGCTCTTTACCATGTGACCAGCTGTGTCCAATCACAGCTGGTCACATAGTAAATAGGAAGTGCCATTGATCGGCTTTCCTCAGTTCGTGCCTGACAGGCTCGAGTAGAGGAGAGCCGATCTGCAGCTCTTCTGACAGGGGGGGTCTGCACTGGTAATCCGAGCATTGATTACCAGTGCAGACCCTTGGGGGTGCCACTAAAACCCCCAGGGATGGCCACCAGGGATGGCAATCGGGGCTCAGTGCTGCCCACCAGTGCCCTCCCCACCAGTGCCATCCCCATCAGTGCTGCCCACCGGTGCCCATCATTGCCAACTATCAGTGCCCATTATTGCCCATCAATGCCACCTATCAGTGCCCAGCAGTGCCGCCTATCAGTGCCCACCAATGCTGCATATCAGTGCTGCCTATCAGTGCCACCCCATCAGTGCCTCCTCACTAGTGCCTGTCAGTGCGGCCTCATCAGTGCAGGAAAAACGTATCTATTTACAAAATTGTATAACATACCAAAAAAAATTTTTTTTTTTTTTTTTCCAAACTTTTTTTTTTTTTGTTTAGCAAAAAAGAAAAAACCTTGCGGTGATCAAATACCATCAAAAGAGAGCTCTATTTGTGGGGGAAAAAATTACATACATTTGGTTTAGGTACAGTGTTGCATGACCGCGCAATTGTCATTCAAAATGCAACAGTGCTAAAAGCTATAAATTGGCCTGGGCGGGAAAAGTGCCCAGTATTGAAGTGGTTAAATAAATTGCCGCTTTTTATATGGTTTTACACAATGTGGAGTCTCTTTATCTTTTGATTGAGCCTAACTGGAGAAGATGCCATTACCACTTGATTGTACTGGGTGGCTTTCTTTTTGGAGCTGTTCACATCAAAGTAGGATATCCATGTTTATCACCATCCAAGTGAAAATCAGTGTCTGGTACGTCCCCGCCTGTTGTCGGTGGTGGTCACTTTATACACGGTGCTTTGGAAATTCACCTGGATCATATTTTGAAGACTCCCTTCTTCATGTCACTTTGGACTTTCTTTACCTATTCTATTTTTGTATCATTCATGTTTATTCATATGTAACAATATTCACTTATATAACGTTAAGCGCTGCACATTTCTTGCCTTAATGCCTTCAAAACACGCTGCAAACTCTCTGCCAAAGCACTGCAAACAGGTTACAAATGCATGTAAACAGTCCCTTAAGCCCCCGTTCACACTGGGGCGACCTGTCAGGGGACCTGGTCGCCTGACAGGTCGCCGTAGGTCGCCTGCCATACAGAAGCTATGGACCTGTTCTAATAGGAGCGACACAAGTCCGGAGCTTCTTTGGGGTGACCCGGAGCGACCTGCATTGACTTCAATGTTATGAAGTCCGTGCCGGCCGCTCTGAGGTCGCGGTGCGAGCAGCGTGCCGCGACCTCTGAGGTCGCCCGGCGAAGTAGCGTCGCCCCAGTGTGAACGGGGCCTAAAAGAGAAGTATGGCTTTTTAACCAACTCAATACTAGGCACTTAAACCCCCTTCCTTCCCAGACCAATTTTCAGCTTTTAGCACTGTTGCATTTTGAATGACAATTGCGCGGTCATGCAACACTGTACCTAAACCAAATTTATGTCATTTTTTACCCACAAATAGAGCTTTCTTTTGGTGGTATTTGATCACCGCCAGGTTTTTTCTTTTTTGGTGCACAAATAAAAAAAGACCGAAAAGTTTGAAAAAAAAAAAAAGTTTTTTTTGTTTAGGTTATAAAATTTTGTAAATAGATACGTTTTTTCCTGCACTGATGAGCACTGATGACGCCGCACTGACAGGCACTGATGAGGAGACACTGATGGGGTGGCACTGATATGCAGCACTGATAGGTAGCACTGATATGCAGCACTGATGGGCACTGATATGTGGCACTGATAGGCAGCATTGGTGGGCACTGATAGGCGGCACTGATGGGCACTGATAGGCGGCACTGATGGGCACTGATAGGTGGCCTTAATGTGCGGCACTGATGGGCACTGATAGGCAGCACTGGTGGGCAATAATGGGCACTGGTGGGCGGCACTGATGGAAATAACGGGCACTGGTGGGCAGCACTGATAGATGGCAATAACGGGCACTGGTGGGCAGCACTGGCAGGCTCTCTGAGCCCTGTTTGCCATCCCTGGTGGCCATGGTGGGCATCCCTAGTGGTCATGGGTGGGCTTCCCTGGTGGCTCTAGTGGCACCCCCTCCCCCCAGGGCTGCACTGGTAATCGATCATCTGATTACCAGCACAGACCCCCCCCCCCCCCCCCCCCTGTGATCAGTGAGTAATTAGAAATACTCACTGATCACCCTGGCTGCAGAATAGATCCTCTCCTCTTCTCCTCACTGACAGGATCTGTCAGGAGGAGAAGAGATCGAAGCCGTTACAACGGCTGTATTTACATTGCATGACGGCTGTGATTGGACACAGCCGTCATGTGATCAGGAGGGCCAATCACAGGGCCCTCCTGCCGAGTCTTGTTGCTCTGTGTCCTAGGGACACAGGCACATCGATCTCTCTCCTTCTGAAGGACGTTCCGGAACGTCCGATCAGAACTAGGAGACTCCCACCCGGCCGTATATTTACAATGGCCCGGGTGGGAGGTGGTTAAAAAAAAAAAAAAAGAAAAAAATAATACTCCCTTAGATGGCTGCAGCACCGATCCCAGCTGCAGTTGTCACTTGCTGTCTCGAAGACCAAGGACTGAGCGATCAAAGACTACTAATTGCTCAGTTCTCGGTCTTCAGCCTGCAGAGAGCTGGTGACTGTCAGTTATTGGCTCTCTGCTCTGCCCCTCCTGTGCTCACTGGAGTGCCAGGCTGTGGAGGGGATGGGAGTGGCTGGCTAAGGCTCTTAGCGGCTCGCTGAGAGGCTGAGCTAGCTGCCGGCCCAGGCTTTTGGATTGATCCCGACCATATGGGCTGGCTCTGTGATATTAGCTGACAGCGGGATATTAACCTACAATGTACAGCCCATACATTTGAACCTAAAACACTTTTTTTTTTTTTAGGACAGAAATTGTGCAAATTTAGTTCTTTTACAACTTTTGAGATTTGCCAGCACAGTACAGACATGGTTAATTATTGTAAACCTACAGTGCTCAGCATAAAGGAGAACATCCCTTTTAAAAAGTACGATTTTAATCAATATCTCAATGAACACAAGAACAATTTCCAAAATTTTGACAAAACAGTGTTTTATAGAACATTTTTGAGCTCATTTTACATGAAGGTAAGGTAATAATATAACTTAGATTACAAAATCTTCAATTTTACACAGATTAGTTGATGCAAAAAATGCACCCAAACAATCCACAAAAAAACTGCTACCTCCTAGTATTTTGTATGACCTCCATGATTTGTAAGGACAGCACCAAGTCTTCTAGGTACAACCTTTTGCAACAGCTATCTTTTTATATTCTTCAAGAACGACCTCTTTTAGAGCCTGGATGCTGGATGGAGAGTGATGCTCAACTTGTCTCTTCAGAATTTCCCATAGGAGTTTGATTGGGTTCAGATCAGGAGACAAAATTTTTTTTTTTTTTTTAAGCATTTGGCCAAGCTTTACAATAAAGCTGGCCATACATGGTTCCAGCTGAACTGATTTCCCCATCTGCACATTCAAAGTGGATAGGGGAATCCTTTTACTGTGGTATTGTATTCTGGCAGTGGGGAGACCCCCCCCCCCCCCCACACTATCAGAATACACAGATACACTGCAGCCGCTGATAAAGCCGCTTTTATCTGACAAAACGGCTGAACAGAAGTCGGTCTTCTCTGGTTTATCTGTACATTTGCCTGCTACGTGTGCTTGAGGCAACATTTCTTGGTGAGGTGACTGGAAATCTTGTTGGCTATTTGCGCTCTGGATGGCTGCTCCACTTCCTCTCTAATTTTACAGGACACACCTATGCCTAAAAGCAGGGGAACCCAACCCCCGGTCCACATACCAGTACCTGGTGATAGCTGGGCCACGCAGCAGGAGAATGCTGCCTCCCTCCTGCTGTAGGGTCATGCCACTTAGCCTGTATGTTTTCTCCCGGTTCACCCCACCAATGATGCCATCCTCTTAGAAGGGCAGGGGGAAGGAGGAGCTGCAGATTGGGACAGAGTGAGAGTCTTTTCATATTAACAAGTGGGTAATCATCCTCTTGTTAACCACTTAAGCCCCGGAGGATTTGGCTGCTAAACGACCAGAGGCTATTTTGCGATTCGGCACTGCGTGACTTTAACGGACAATTGCGCGGTCGTGCGACGCTGTACCTAAACGAATTTGGCGTCCTTTTTTTCCCACAAACAGAGCTTTCTTTTGGCGGTATTTGATCACCTGTGCGATTTTTTGATCACGCGCTATAAACAAAAAAAGAGCGTCAATTTTGCAAAAATAGCAATATTTTTCCCTTTTTTTTTATATGAAATTCCCCCAAAAAAAAATGTAAAAATCAAAATTTTTTAATATTTTCGGCCAATTTGTTTTATGCTACCTATGTTTGGTAAAAAAAAATCGCAAAAAGCGTATTTTGATTGGTTTGCGCAAAAGTTATTGCGTTTACTAACAAAGGGAAAGATTTTTGTTGTTTTTTTTTTTTTAACGCGTAATGGCGGCGATCTGCGATTTTTTTTGCGGTACTGCGACATTGCGGCGGACAGATCGGACCCTTGACTGACATTTTTGACACTTTTGGGGTTACCAGTGACATTTCTACAGTAATCAGTGCTATACATATGCACTGTTACTGTAAAAATACACTGGTAGTGAAGGGGTTAACTTTATTTGAGAGGGAGGGGCTGTGTGTGTCCCTAGGGGCGTGATTCTAACTGTGATTGGCTGTGGCTTCAACTGTATGCAGAGTGATCAATGGATCTACATAGTAGATCCATGTGATCAGCTCTCATACAGAGAGGAGAATGACAGGCAGCTTGTTTACACAAGCTGCCTGACTTTCTCCCTCTCCCCCGCCGATCGCAGAGTGGCCGGCGGCGATCGGGTCCGCCGGTCACACGCGCGGGGGGGTCCGTGACCACGCGGGAGCGGGAGCGCGCCTCCGGCGGCGCGCGCTCGCTCCCTAAACCCTCACAGGCGAGCGACGTAGACCTACGTCACTTTGCCTGTGAGGGGCTGACCGCCGCCGTAGATAGTCGTGCGGCGGTCGGCAAGTGGTTAACATTAGTTGGGCAGCTCCCGCCCTCCGTTGGCTGGCACAAAACCCTGGTTACAAAAAAGTTGGACCACTACCTTAAAGGAAAGGTTCACCTTTACCAACGTGTTATGTTACATCCCCCTTTTCATGATAAAACATGTTTGCCATTTTAATCTGTCCGAATTTATACAGTATATTAACTGGTGATTTAATAGCAGCTGGGTGTTTGCTTAGTTTCCCAAGATTACAATTTATTTCTATATTATTTATGTTATGGATGTTTATTGGTTTATTTTTGATATTTATGCCTATCTCCTGTTTTTAGTATGCATCAACTTCTGAAGAGAGAGCAATGCATGCTTCATAATTCATTGAGTTTTTATTGATTCAATATAGTTTGGACTTTTGTTTATGTACGATTATTGTGATCGACCTCCTTAGTCTGCATTGTGTGGACTCTCAATACCCAACAGCATTGTTATTTCTATTTTTTATGTTTAATTTCTTTTTATTAATTCTCAAAGAATACAATACAGAAAAAGGCAATGATAGTTACAGCATATAGCAAAAGACAGATGTACATACTCCATGAAATATCGTATATGCAGGTACAAAACAGTACATGTCTGATGAAATAAGAATAATGGGAAACTGAAACCTGAAGAACAGAGATTAACATACAGCTTAGGATAACTAGTGAGAATAAAGCCTCGTACACACGCAACGAATTTCCGCCGACCGGTCGTCCGTCTTTTGTCCAGAGTGCGTGTCTGTTGGTTGGAATGTGCTCTGTGCACTAATTTTCCCGTACGACAGAATTCTACTTCAGAAGTGATGTCATGTGTTGGATTGCTTTCTATGTGTTCTTTCATCTCTGAGCATGCCTAGTCTTGCTCATAAGATTTTTCCCTGTCAATCTGTACTAATGAGGCGAAAATCGGACGTGTTTTAAACGAGGACAAAAATTTTAATGCCTGCACACCAGGATTTTTTCGGCCGAAAAGTCAGGAGTCGGCTGTCGGAAGCACCATACTAACAAGCCGAAAATCGGCAGGTTGGACGAAATTTCCCGGCCGACATTCTTCTCGTGTGTACGGGGCTTAACAAGAGGGGGGGAGATACGGGGGAGGGGAGCCAACAAGGCTCAAAAGATACCTATGCCAAGCAAAGATTAATGTAAAACCTTTCAGAACCGTTACAAAAAGTGATAATTTAAGTGCAATGTGATCATTTAAGTACAAAAATACAACTTGACAGAACACTTTTTATATACTTGTCTGCTGGCTCCTTTAAAATTGCCTCCTTCCACCCAGATTAAACTGACATGATGCAGAATTTTGCATCAGATCTATTAAATATATTGCAACCTTTTCTAAGTTCCAGTGGTTGGCTGCATTGGATTACGGAGCTCCCGTGGGAATGAAGCTAGAAGATAAAGTAAGGTTCTAAGAAATGTCTTGTTTAGGACAGTCTTACATTTATATCTTACATAGACTAACACAATTATGTATTCATCCTCATTATTACAGGAAGAGGAAATGGGTACATTATTTAAAGGTGAATCCTTTAAAGTAACAATGTTATCTCTTCTCTTCCATTGGACAAAACCTAAATTTGATTTGTTGAGGTCTCTTAAAATGGTGTTTTGTCTCCAATCATTTTTATTCATATAGTTTGTTTGTAAAATAAATATATGCTTGCCAGCAACCCTTCCATATTGTAATTGTTCATCTTTTTGTGACTAGAAGCTTGGTATAGGTCCGAGGTACTGAATTAAAATTCACGGAGGTCCACATAGTAAAATCTTCTTCCAGCGGAGGTCCGAATCATGTTTGTGATTTGATTCAGATCCTTTACATTACAGCACCCTCTCTTAAGCGTTTCCATCTCTGCAGCTGGGGAACGCAGGTGAAAATGCACATGTTCCCGGCCCGCAGAAGAACACGCCACACTTCAGCACATGCGTGTTCCAAACCGCATGGTCCTGGATCACCATGCAGCTAGATGCTCCGCAACTTAAAAAAAAGGCCAGTACTCAGTGTCTCCCCCCCCCCCCCCCCCCTTCCTACATTACATCTCCCCTACCTTACACAGACAGGAGGACTCGAGGCATAGCAGGTCTGAATGGAGGACGGAAGCTGCAAGATGGTGATTGGTTCACCTTGGCAACCAATCACTGCCTTGTTTACCTCGGGCAGTGCCCGTCCTCCCTTCAGAACTGCCCCGCTTCCCGCTGTTCTCTCTGCGAAGAAAGCGTGACAGCTGAAAGAACAGGCTCCTATATTGCGCGACTGCAGTTAACCTGGACTTGTAAAGGCATTTGTTTACAAGCAAATTGGGGCTTAGGCCCCATTCACCTATTGGCGTCTGAGATCACGGGAAGAATCGCCACGATTCCAAATTATTGCAAATTGCAGGACGTCTGTGACTTACAATGGCATCCGAAATGTGGCGCGATTTTTGCTGTTGCCCGACCAATCACGGTAAAATCACGCAAACAGGATCACAGGAAGGCTGCCTCCCAAAAGAAGTCCTTGGACATACTTTTTTTGGGCGACAGGCATTCCGCAATTCTGTTTGCGCAATTTTACCGCGATGCGTCAGGCGAGATTTGCGGCAAAATCGCGCCGCCTTTGGAGTGCCATTGCAAGTCACGGGAATCGCACAGGCTTCCCATGATTTCAAATGATTTGGAATCGCGGGCAAAATCGCGGCGATTCTTCTCACGATCGGAGACGCCAACATGTAAACGGAGCCTAAGAATTTCCAAAAAGGCTGCTATGCCATACAAACAACTATTTGTGCACTCACATTAACAGCTTTAACCGAACCAGAGCTCGGTCGCCCCTCTTGGTTTATGTAGTGTGAGTGCTCCGAACTGTGCTTGGAACGATTGTGTATATCATGCCCGGGTCCACTTGGAAGAGGTGGTCCAGGGCTAAATCACTTGTGGTCGAAGTATGATTTGCTTCATTGTGAGTGAACTGTTAATGACAGAATGTCTCCTGTGCAAGTTTATAAGTGTGATAGTCTGGTATAGGTGTAAGGATGACCCCACGTTGCTGTGGAAAGCTTTGAGCCTTGCTGCCCTCTAGGACTGGGGATGTCATGAAGCCACTGCAAAAAACAAACAAAAGAAGGGGGCACCAGCCTAGTGCATTATCCCACTGCATTTTTTTTAAGATCAACAAGAATAATACTCTCAAACATGTCAATTAAAATCACTCATTGAGCTAATTCTCAATAGCGCAGTAGTCCTAGACTTGGCACAATCCAGAGTGCAGGGGGACCTCACCGGGATCTTTTATGGGTAACACCGAGAGCTTGGATTAAGAAGGGGTAACCTTCGAAACACGTTTGCCATAAAGGATCCCTGTAAGGTCCCCCTGCACCCCAACCATCATTTTTTTTTTTTTTTTTTTTTTTGCTTTCAAGTTGTAATATGTTACATGTTTTGGAGTCCTCACTGGGGAAAATGACCCTCTTTGCCCTGGTGTTAAGGTGGCCATTGTCACCAGGGCTGAAAATAAGGTTTTCCCAAATTTTGAGTTGTCACCAAAACAAGAATAGAGGGGAAACCTTCCGAAAGCTTTCCAAATCAAAACGATTTGGTTTTAGATCTACTTAAGTAAGCATTTATGGTTTGTTTTCTCTAGCAGGTTGTGAAGTACTGTATCTAGAACCACTTCTCTAAAGCACAAGTACAACCGAATTAATGTGACTCTGGCATGAGGGAGCTAATTGTATAATTCCTTCATCTGCTCTTAGAGCCCAAATAAATTCTTGCTCTTTCTAGTACTGAAATGAAATGCACTATCTGCACTCCCTCTCTAGTGCTGTATGCCAGAATATATGAATAATGATGACACTATACACAAGCATCCTCGCATGTCTGACCAGGTCAGTTGGAGTGCATAGGTCAAGCGTGGTCAGGTTGTTGAACTGCACATTCATATTTGGACACACGGCACAACTGCTATTTTAGTAAAGTAGAGGTGAAACTATGAATAAAAATGATGTTAAAATGTTTACTTGACTAAATCTTTATTTGTGAATTAAGTTAGGCTCTAAATATAGAATAAGCACAGATATTGTAAGATTTGCAAGGAAAGGATAGCATGTATATAAATGCCTGACATTAGTCCAGCCTTTTTTGTAACCAGGATGTCTTGAGGTTTCTTCAGGGGTGCCTAAAAATGAATCCATACAAGCCAGCAGGTGGATAAAGCCTGCCTTTTAGTTACACAAAGCCACAGGTTTTCATTCTGCACCATTAGGCTCCATGTACACGGGATGTTTTAAATGGTTGTTTAGGAGCAGTTGGGCGTTTTTTTTTTTTTTTTTTTTATTTAATTTTTTTTTCTGAAGCCCCTGAACCCTCCTCTATGTTATCTTATCTGTCCATGTACACAGGGTCGTTTACAGTCATTTGCAGGCAGTTGAGTTCAGGGACGTTTTTTGGAAAGCAATTATTTGCATTCTAACGTGTGTTTCCCGGCGTTTCAAACGCAAAAACGCAACCGAACGCGATGACCCGCGTTTATCGCTCGCGTTTTTCCATTTTAAAGGGGAATGATTTTTTTTTTTACCTCTAGGAACGGTTCTAAACGTAAAAGCGGGTGCAAACGCGATCTAACGAAGGTTTTAAACGTCCTAAAAATTCCAGCATTCAAAGGGACTTTTAACAAAGTCCCGTGTACATGGAGCCTTATGACTTTCTAGACAGTGGCATTCGAACAACCAATGACATCATCAGTTAATAAGGAGGGTGTCTGTTGCCTCCACAGCATCCTTGCTTGACCCTCCTATACCCCTCTCCCTCAGCACTGGGGTGACATTAGCTAACTGATGGAGAGAAACTGGGGGAAAAGAGAAACATTGGAATACTAGTCAGTACCAGTGTGCAAAATTTTATTTACTTTGGAAGAAAAAATTGCCTCTAACTTTAGGTATCCTACGTGTTGGTATTGTTTGATTGTGTAAATCTGTTAGAATAGTTTTTTACATTTTAGAATGGGGTGCCTAGAGATGGCCTATAATATTAAAGGGGGCCTTGAGATTGTCTAATTTTTTTTTTTTTTTAAAGGGTGCCTTGAAAAAAAAAGTTGAGAAATTAGAAAGTAGACTGCATTAGACCACAATGGTATACCCCATTATTTAGTGGAGTGCTTTTTTTTTTTTTTTTTTTTTCACTTTTTGGTTTGTTTTATTATTATTACCAGTCTGACTGCGTCATATTTTTTTTAAAGTGTCATTAAACCCACATCAATAAAAAGAATCAATAAATGCTGTTCATACTCACTCACTCACTCACTCACTATAGGAATCGCTTTCTGTATTCTGCAAAAAACCTGGTTAATCCTTCTGTTCTCTATCTCCACCTTCTCTCCATGTCCCCACTGTAGTTGGGGATTTTGTAGAGCAACGTTGCTCAGTTTTCTCTGAGTTCCTATGCTGAGCATTTCCTCCCTATCACATCATAGCAGCCCGTGTGACTATAGAGTCACACATGTGGGTGTATACACAGTGATAAATGACAGCCCATCCCCCCCCTCCCCACAAACCAGGTATATACGAGGGTGGGATATTACTTGATTGATGGAGGCTTCACCTCCCTGTTCTAAAACACAGGGTAGGGGGGCATGACCCAGCCTGTGACTGGCAGAAATCTTCCCACACCATGTTATTGCTAAAAATAATACATTTATAGAATATAAGTATAAAGATTAAAAGTATAACTAAAGGCAAAAAAACTTTTTTTTTTAAGTTTTCGATAGAGTGGAGTTGGCTATAAAAGCTGACAAGTATTCTAATCTATCTGTGCCCTTGTTAAGGAGATTCACCCTCTCATTTTGTTCTGTTTACCATTATCATTGAAAGTAAAAGAAAATCCAAAATTTTGGGTTGTCCCCAGAAAAGTAATACAGGGAAAATCTTCCAATGGGAACACTAGTTCTGATGACCTGGGGGTCCCCAAAAGACTCCCTAAATTTGCAAGGTTTTGTTCTCACTTCCCTTTGGCTATGGGACAGGAAGTGAAGGGAAATCTCTGCAATGGGACACAGATAGCAAAAAAAATCTGACTAGGGGGTTCCAATTTTTAATTCAAAAATATATTTATATACATTTTTATTTGTATAACAGTTTATTTGATATTAATTATTTGTGTTTCACTCTGTATCCCAAAGGCTATTTTTTTTTTTCATGTGATTAGTAGCAGAGCAGTAGAAGCTCCTCCTGTCACTGTTTCCTTACAGAAATGCTAGGAAAGAGCTGGGTCATGTGACATCTGTATATACATTAGGAAAGAAGGTACTTACAGTGCTGAAAAAGTATTTACCCCCTTCCTGATTTATTTATTTCTATTGTTTTCATATTTGTCAGATGTAAATGATTCAGATCATCAAACAAGTTTTAATATTACATAAAGAGTAAATACAAAATGCAGTCTTTAAACCATGATTTCATTTTTTTAAGGGAAAAAAGCTGTCCAAAGCTGCTTGGCTCAATGTACAAAAAGTGATTAAACACTCCCCATTAGTTAAATCATGCATGAACTATGATTAACCGTTTTTTTTTTTTTTTGTAAAGCTGTGTTAACCACTTGCCGACCATGCTATATTCAAATGACGGCTTCAGCGAGGTCGTCCAGTTCTGGGAGGGTGTCGCATGTGACCATCTGAATAAAGCTTTGGACCCTTTTGAGGATTCCTTGGTGTGCTGATGTTTCTTCATTCCAAATGTCTATGGTTTCCAGACGGTGGTCATTGCATTACTACAGCCGTTTTCAGGAATGTGTGCGTTGGGAATATGATGTTCGGATTTATGTGTCCTGGGGACACAGCTGATCACAGATCAGGGTAAAGGGCAGATCGCAGGGGTCCTTTACCACGTGATCTACTGTGTCCAATGACAGCTGATCACGATGTAAACACAAACCGGTTATCGGCATTCCTTTCCTCACGCTGACAGCGTGAGGAGAGGAGAGCTGATAACCTGCTTGTGTGAAAAGGACATCTACACTGATAATCGGGGCAGTCCTAACAGTGCTTTATTAGTGCCCACTAGTGCTACCAATCAGTGCCTCCTCAAAAGTGCCACCTAACAGTGGTGAACCCACAGGAGTGGTCGGCCTACCAAAAGTATTCCAAGAGCACAACCGCGACTCATCGAGGAGGTCAAAAAGGAACCCAGAACATCTAAAGAACTGCAGGCCTCACTTTCCTCAGTTAAGGTCAGTGTTCATGATTCAACAATAAGAAAGAGACTGGGCAAAAATGGCATCCATGGGAGAAGTCCAAGGCGAAAGCCACAGCTGACCAAAGAGCACAAAGGCTCGCCTCACAAAAGACCATCTTGATTTGACCCCAAGGGCTTTATGCAAATATAAAAAGAACATCATACCAACAATCAAACAGGACCTGGACGACTTGTCATAACTGATGAAACCATGAATTCTGCACTCTACCAGAAAATCTTGAAGAAGGTCCAGCCGTCAGTTTGTGACCTCAAGCTTACTTTGTTTATGCAGCAGGACAATAAACTGAAACACACCAGCAAGTCCACCACTGAATGGCTCAAAAAACAAAAGTAAGGTTTTGGAGTAGCCTAGCCAAAGGCTGGACTTAAATCTGATTGAGATGCTGTGACATGACCTCAAACAGGCTGGTAATGCTTGAGAACCCTCAAAGGTGGCTGAAAAAAAACAATTCTGCAAAGAGTGGGCCAAAATTCATCCACAGTAATGTGAAAGGCTCATTGCCAGTTATTGGAAAAGCTTGCTTGGGCTTGTTGCTGGCAAGGATAATATAACTAGTTATTAGGTTTAGGGGGCCAGGCAGGTTTTAACAGCCTTTTTCCCTTAAATTTATTAAACTGCATTTTGTATTTACTTGGGTTATATTCATGTAATAACATTTTGTTTAATGATCTATATCATTTGTGTGACAAATATGCAAAATCAGGAAGGGACAAATGGCTGTTCACAGCACTGAAGATAGAGTGTATGTGTGTGTTGCTATATATATATACATTGCCATCATCCACATAGAGAAGGGATATAATTTTAAACTGTGTGTTTAGTATTACTTTAACGCTATAGTTTAGGCATAGTTGTGTTTTTTTTTTTTTTTTTTTTCATGCCTAAATTGGTCAAGCTTGGGCCAATGTAATTATGTATGTGCCAAAGCTGGCTGATCCGTGTGGAAGCTGGAAATGCAGTAGGCGCAACTAGTAGTGATTGCTGGTAGCCTCCTGGTCCTATGCGGATTGCTGCACTGCTGCATGGTGAACCTAGAAGGTTGCATGCTTAGCATGGGCACCATTTAAAGTACACTCTTAATGAATCCAAAGCATTCTCTGATTGCACATGGGGGACTGGAAGAGTTGTGATATTAGCTCCACCCTGTCCAATCAGAGAACCCCTTTCATTCACTGATAATAAAGCAAGGCACTTTGTGAAACATTCCCTTGGCTTCTCTATCCAGCAGAGTAGCCATTTGGCATAAGACTCAGAAGCTAATGGTGATCACTATAGTAGTGCTGCCTGCTACAGTGTTTTCCAGCTTTCACAGGGATCAGCCAGCCATGGTACATAACAAGATGGACTAATGTACTGTAACTCAGTTTTAATAGAGTATTACGCAATATAATCAGTTGGGTAATGATAAAATAGTCCAAAAGTGGAAAAAACCTCTCCACTAAATACTGTGAGGTACCATATTGCTGTCCTATAATGGAAGGTATTTGCAGCTTCCCCGGGGATCGTCCAGATATGGCACATACATACTTTGTTCCAAGCTAGACCAATGCAGCTATGCAAAAAAAAAGCCATACCTAAACTTCAACTTTAAAATTGGCCTTCGTGTGTGCTCCAATAGGGAGGATCTGAATCCTAAAGAGGGATTCCACACCCAACTTAAAGTGGAATTCCAGGCCAGATTTTTTTCATATTGGATGGAGTAGAGAAAGTGAAATTCCAATTATTAAAAGTAGAAATAAACTACATTTTCTCTTATATTACCTGATGGACACAGCCTCTCTTCTTATTCCATGACCAAACAGGGTTTTTTAACCCCACCTACAGGAGTAGGACACCAGGCAGCTCCTATGGGCAGTCCTATTGGGCATAAAACCCCCTCTCTGCTATAGGCCTCCAGTCATTTTCTGCCTAGTGTCTTCAGGAGCGTGTACTTGTTGTTTCTACTGGAAGTTTGGCTTTGTGTTGGCATCCTCGGATGCTAGTTTTGGCCACAGTTTTGCAGGCGGCTGTTTAGGACTCACAGGAATCCTTTGGGGTAGTTTGGAGTGTTGGCATGTTGCCCTGGGTTATTTCTCCATTAGTTGGTTTTCCTACCCCTTACTCTAAAATCTTTCTCCGAGTTCATTGACGGACACTGTACCCCACCCCTCTATGGGACTTCTTTAAAACGCAGAGAGGGGGGTTTTATGCCCTGATATGACTGCCCATAAGAAGTGCAGAGTTATTTTTTATTTTTTTTCCACCTAGTGTCCTTTCGATAGTGAAGTCCCCAGGCCCAGATACACACCCATTGCCCCCCCCCCCCATACACTATGAGCAAAAGGGTAATTATGGTCACATGATGACAAGGGTATATAAACCAGAAAAAGGTACAAACATGTTAATTTAAATTAATGATTGTGGGGGAGCATTTGAATGCAAGCCTTTTCTTCCACTTCATATCCATTTCTCAGGTTTTAGGACCCATTAGGGAGATTTTTGTATCGTTTCACCAGGATAAAAAGTAGAGGAAGATTTCCAACAAGCACACAAACTGATACAAAGCTCACTTTGATTCTAACCTTTCTTTAGTAATAAAGGGTGTGCTTTGTTTTTTTCTTTTATTGTTCCCTCCTACGTCCTGGAGATTTTTCTTTACTCCTTGTCCTAATGAGAGATGAAGTGATGGAAAATTACCTTTAATGGGTTCACAGGGACAAGTAAAATGTACTGAAGTTCTTACTCTTCCCTACTGCATCCAAAGCAATAGGATGGTTTTTGTCTTTTCTTGCTTTCAGTGTAATGCCCTGGAGCTTTACTTCATATTAGATTGCCTGAGAATTGGAACAAAATGGAGACAGCTAATCAGATTTGTATTTTGGATCAAATATTTTCTGAACCACTATTTTTTTTGTTTCAATAGTTTTTATTCGTTTTACAAAATAAAGTAATACAATTTAGTAAACATTTTTACGTTGTTGAGACTATCAAGAACAGTAAAGGCAAACGGTAGTATCAAAATAGTGGGATATCCAAT
This sequence comes from Pelophylax lessonae, assembly GCF_965119305.1. Lineage (NCBI taxonomy): Eukaryota > Metazoa > Chordata > Amphibia > Anura > Ranidae > Pelophylax > Pelophylax lessonae. Next base: position 212,130,763 of record NC_138773.1, read on the forward strand.
GTAGTCCCGTATCTCAATCCCTTATCGCAACTGCTGAGCTATCCGGGAACAGTCCATAGTGTCAATTAGTTTTTGACTCAAAAGGAAGAAAAAGCAAGTATACAAAAAAACAATAGGCAGGGAGGAGAGGGGGAAAAAAAACAATTTGCACCAGTCCCGCTAGTATAACCCTTTTCCAACAGTCGACCATTTGCAAGGGACTAACCTAGCGCAGGAATATCATTTTAATGGAATTAGGTGCTCAAGACATACATGGGTTGTTTATTCTCACTACTGTTTGAAAATTGTTCTCTGGCAGTCATACTTGTCCTTAGTACTTTAAGCTACAAGTATGCTTCAAGCCAGAACACCCAATCTGCATACTTGTTTGCAAGCTAGAAGATCGCCATGAAGGCCAGGCATATAGCCTTTTCAGAAGGTGTTCAATAACAGGGACATTTATGGTCCCAAAGCCTCATAGAAGGTGGACATGGTTGTGTCATTGCTATCACTTGAACATGTGTGTAAGTCAAAGAAACGTTGAGCTCTGTAGACCGTCTTTCTTTTCAACAGTAGATGAGAATCTTGAAACGTATAAAGCACCTTAACCACTTGCCGACTGCCTAATGACGATTTACGTCGGCAGTCAGCCCCTCACAGGCAAAGTGACGTAGGGGTACGTCACTAGCCTGTGAGGCTCTAGGGAGCGAGCGTGCGCCGCTGAAGGCGTGCTCCCGCTCGCTCACGGACCCCCCCACGCGTGTGAGTGGCGGACCCAATGTCCGCCGGTCACTCGCAATCGTCCGTTACACCGGGAGAAAGGCAGGCGGCTAATGTAAACATAAACGGCTAATGTAGGACCGTAGATCTCGGCTGGTACATGAAAAGCCACATCCAATCACAGTTAGAAGCACGCCCCTAGGGACACACTTAATCCCTCCTTCTCAAATAAAGTTAACCCCTTCCCTGCCAGTGTCATTTTTACAGTAACAGTGCATATGTATAGCACTGATTACTGTAGTAATGTCACTGGTACCCCCAAAAGTGTCAAAAATGGCAGTCAAGGGTCCGATCTGTCCGTCGCAATGTCGCAGTCCTGCAAAAAAAATCACAGATCGCCGCCATTACTGGTTTAAAAAAAAAAAAAAAAAAGACAAATCTTTCCCTTTAGTAAACGCAATAACTTTTGCGCAAACCAATCAAAATACGCTTTTTGCGATTTTTTTTTTTTTTTTTTTTTTTTTTTTTTTTTTTTTTTTTTTTTTTTTTTTTTACCAAACCTATGTAGCAGAAAACAAATTTGGCCTAAAATGTTAAAAAAAATTGATTTTTACATTTTTTTTTGGGGGGGGGGGGATTTCATATAAAAAAAAAAATGTGAAAAATATTGTTATTTTTGCAAAATTGTCGCTCTTTTTTTGTTTATAGCGCATGATCAAAAAATCGCACAGGTGATCAAATACCACCAAAAGAAAGCTCTGTTTGTGGGGGAAAAAAGGACGTCAATTTCATTTGGGTACAGCATCGCACGACCGCGCAACTGTCCGTTAAAGTCACGCAGTGCCGAATCGCAAAATAGGCCCTGGTCAGGAAGGGGGTAAAATCTTAAAAATAAAAAATGTCCGTTGACACCCGCCTTCCATAAAGGGCAAAGGATGGTTTGAGAGGGTCTGCCTTAAAAACTGACAGGTGGTCCCGCTCGGTCCGCCCGTGTGAAAGAGGTCTTTTTCCTGATGTATGTCAGAAACTAGAACAAAACCAAGCAGATTGTCTTCCAGTATAGTGTGGAGTGGTGATAATGAAGAATTACAGTGGAGATGGAGATTAGTGAAAAGGATGGCCCACTAATTGTTTTGCAAAGTTTGTTTTTTATCCATTATTTGACAAAGTACAAATGCAAGGGAAAAAAAAAATGAATGCTTGTTTGTAAATTTGTACTTTTTCACAGGTGTTGTGGGTTTTTTTTATTTTTTATTACTATAGTATGTATGCTTTAATGAGTGACATTTCTTTGCAATATTTGATACAGATTAATGCACTATATTTTGCACTTTGATTTATTTGTATGCACTTTATTACTTGGCGAATTTTGCACATGTGTATTGTTCATGATGCCTAAGTAGCCCTGTATCGTTGAATGTTTTTTGATCTTTGTGGTTATGTAGTGATGAGCATAGATGTTATAGCAGCTACTTGAATTTCACGCTATTTATTTTGTATTATTTCATGGAAGTTGCGCTGATTTTTTTTTTTTTTCTATTTTTTTTATGTATGCTTTAATGTCACTGTATTTGCCAGGAAATGCTTTGCTGAAGAGTAGAGCGCATGGTCTATTTTTGATGCCAAGTCACAGGCAGACAAAATGACAAAAGTCAAAGTAACTTGTTCAAGGTCACAAGTAGCCCACGCTGGTTTCAAACTGCATCTTCAGACTTTCTATGACTCTCTAGTCTCTGCGGTTTTTCACTTGCTGCTGCATAAAGTATGAGGTTTTTATGTGCTTTAACCACATGATTTCCAAAAGATTTACCCCCCCCCCCTTCATAACCAGGCCATTTTCTGCGATACAGAAATGCTTTACTTTAATTGACAATTGCGCAGTCATGCAATGCTGTACCCAGATAAAACTTACTTTTTCATTCTCCCCCCCCCACAAATAAATAGAGCATTCTTTTGGTGGTATTTGATCACCACTGACTTTTTTTTTTTTTTTGCTATAAACAAAAAAAGACAGACAATTTTGGAGGAAAAAAAATGAATTATATAATTTTTTTTCTGCTCTAAAACACATCCAAAAAATGAAAAAAAAAAAAATGTAATTTTATTCATAAATTTGGGCTGATTTGTAATCTGCTACATTACATTATTTTGATGAAAAAAATCCCAATAATCATATATTGATTGGTTTATGCGAATGTTATAGCGTCTACAAACGATGGGATATATTTATGTCATTTTTATTTATTTGCTTTATACTAGTAATCGTGACGTCAGCGGATTATAGCAGGACTTGCAATATTGCAGCAGACAATTATACACTAACTGACCCTTTTGACACTGCAGGAACCAGTAAAACTAATACAGTTATCTGGGCTAAAACAAATGCACTGTCACTGTACTAATGACACTGTCTTGAAAGGAGTTAAACATCTAGGGCAATCAAAGGGTTAAATGTTTGCCTAGCCAGTGGTTTATCGACGGGAGCCGGTGAACATCCAGTGATTCTGCACAGGAGAGCCGTCTTGTAGCAGTAAAACTGTTTTGGGGCGCTCTTTAACCACTTGCCAACTGCCTGCCAGAGTTTTACAGTGGCAGGTCTGCTCTGTCCCACGAAATGGCATACACGCATGTCACTTTGCAGGACCACTAGTGGGGGCGCATGAGTGCTTTTCCGGAAGTGATCACATATACAGATTGGTCATAGGGGAAGCCAATCAACTGGTCTGGTGGCCACGATTGCTCCCCGTGGAGACAGAATGGCAGTCTGCCATTGTAAACACAACAGACCACTGTTCTGTCAGTTATGAACACAGGGATCCTGTGTTCCTCTTATTTAGGAACACAGGTTTCTGTGTTTATTCAGCTAGCCCATCCCCCACACAGTTAGATAGCACTCCATAGGGACACATTTAACCCTTTGATAACCCCTTCCCTGCCAGTGTCATTAGTACACTAACAGTGCATATTTTTTTGCACTACTTACTGTAGTAATGTCACTGGTTTCCCCCCCCCCCCCCCCCCAAAAGTGTCAAAAATGTCAGGTGTCGGCTCTGTCCACTGCAATGTCGCAGTCCGGCTAAAAATCGCTGATCGCCGCCCTTACTAGTAAAAAGTTAATAAAAATTACATAAACCTTTCTCCTAGTTTGTAGACATGATAACTTTTGCGCAAACCAATCAATATATGCTTATTGGGATTTTTTTTTTACCAAAAATATGCAGCCGAATACAAATTGGCCTAAAATTATGAAAAATTTTGATTTCTAAATTTTTTTTTTTCTGAAAGTTGTATAGCAGAAAGTAAATAAATAAAAAAAAAAATTATATATAATATAATTTTTTTTTTTTTTTCAGAATTGCCGCTCTTTTTTGGTTTTTATAGCCCACAAAATAAAAATCGCAGAGGTGATCAAATACCACCAAAAGAAGGCTCTATTTGTGGGGGGGGGGGGGGGGGCATTTTATTTGGGTTCGGCATTGCACGACCGCGCAATTGTCAGTTTAAGTAACGCAGTGCAGTATCGCAAAAAATGGCCTGGTCATTAAGGAGATAAATTCTTCAGGTCCAGAAGTGGTTAATATTCTACATAGATATGTTACTATACAGTATACAAAACGAGCAAAAATATAAAGGTTTTAGACAAAAATGACTCCTTGTCATTTAGAATTCCACCGAATACATTCACAGTTTATATGTTAAATGCAAGAAATCTTGAAATGCTTTTACGTTCTGTATAAATATCGAGCTGTTACATTATTCAACACTTTGCAGAGGGCTGATGACCATTTGCATCATCCTATGAATATATGCATTTATTGTATACATTGTATTAGTATATTCACAGTACCAGCCTGTGGCTATACCAGTTTTTTTTTGGAGACCATTTCCATTAGTCCCTGCCACCCAGCAGGCTCACACAGAGCTTACAAGAGGAGCGACCGCCAGTAAATGTAGCTAAAACGGCTAAATTCGGGGCCACTTTGTGCAATACCAATGCATGTAGCAGGTAAGTATAATGGGCCATACACACTATACAATTGTCTTGTCTTTAGATTTTTTTTCCTTTTAGATTTACCAAAACCATATAATATGGGGTCAAATCTAAACCCTTTCAATTTATATGCAATCCGGCAGTACCCTGCACTACATAGTTGAAGGTAAATCTAAAGGAAATATAACAACAAAAGTTGTATAGTGTGTAGTGTATCCAGCTTTACATGTTTGATAAAGCTATTTAGCAATGCCCCCTACCTTTCCTTTTTTCCTTTCACCCGGGTCTTTCACTTATTTGACTCAACTCCTCCAAGCCCTTCCATCCTGCTGGGAGACACCCAGCTGCCGCTTCAGAAGATTTCTGCCTACTTTCTTCTCCATTATTTTTTGTAGCCGTAGTGGACAACCTTTCTTTAGAAATGAATTGAGATTGCACTGGTTGTCCTTTTTAACTTTTAAACTCTTTCTGATTTTGAAACTTGCTGCAGAGTTGTTTTTAAAGGATAAGTTCACCTTTAACCACTTCAGCTCCAAAAGGTTTTACCTCCTTAATGATCAGGCCAATTTTTGCGATTCGGCACTGCGATACTTTAACGAAAAATTGCGCGGTAGTGTGACCCTGTACTCAAATACAATTGATGTCCTTTTTTCCCACAAATAGCGCTTTCTTTTGGTGGTATTTGATCACCTCTGTGGTATTTAGATTGTTCCATTATAAACAAAAAAGAGAGACAATTTTGAAAAAAATGCAATTTTTTACTTTCTGCTATAAAACATTCCCAATAAAAATTTTTTAAAAATAATTTTGTTTTATCAGTTTAGGCCAATTTGTATTCTGCTACATATTTTTGGTAAAAAAAAATCCCAAAAAGCATATTTTCATTGGGTTTGCGCAAAAATGTTAGCGTTTACAAACCACGGGATAGATTTTTGGACTTTTTTATTTATTTATTTTTTTTGTTTTTATTAGTAATGGTGGCGATCGGCATTTTTTAGCAGGACTGCAACATTGCGGGGGACAGATCGGACCCCTAACTAACATTTTTTACACTTTTTGGGGACCAGTGACATTACTACAGTAATCGGTGCTAAATATTATGCACTGTTACTGTATAAATGACACTGGCAGGGAAGGGGTTAACACTGGGGGTGATTAAAGGGGTTAATGTATGCCTAAATATGCTTGCTCACTGTGAGGGGGGGGGGGGGGTTCTGTGACAGGCACAGAGAGAGCGCGGTTTAGCTGAAACTTCTGATCTGTCCCTGCCTGTCTGACAGAAGACTCGCCTGATTTGTTTACATAGGCAGGCGGGTCTTCTGTCAGTTTCCCTGACGATTGCGGGAGGCCGTCGGCGATCGCCACCGCTCCTCCCGCGGCCCGCCTCCCGCTGTGTCTAAACACAGCGGGAGCGTGGCTCTGCACCGCCAAGACCTCGTGCAAAAATTCACATAGTACTTTGTGGTTTTGCGCACCTGAGCCGCCCTGCCGCAGTAATACTACGGTGGGCAGTCGGCAAGAGGTTGAAAAGAATAATAAATGCACAATTTTTGTAGGTAGAATTTTTTTTAAATATTTTTTTTCCTCAGGAGCCTGCAGAGCAGGTGCAATCCCAGGCTTCTGCTGATTCTCAGCATATCGGTCTGCGCCTACCTCCTATAATGGACTATAAGCATTCACTAGCGCCCTCTCAGCTCATTGACAGCTATAGGCCATCAGACGCAATGGCTGACTGCACTTGTAGGCATTCCGTCACTGGAAACTTGCCCCGCGCAGCATCACAGTTTTCAAATTATGACTGCAGATGCTGCAGGAAGATCCCCCTACCTGCTGTCACAGGGAGGGGTGGGGGGGGGGGGGTGAGATTGCAGATGCTGAAACATGTTACATGTTTCCCTAAAAATTGGTGGAACATGTAACATGTTCCAAAAGGTGAACTTCTCCTTTAAGGAGACTGGCAGAGAGAGGAGTGAATCTGTTCTGAGTGTAAATTACAGCTTGAGCTATTGATCTCTGTAAACAGGCTACTCTCAGGAACGCAGAGAAGCATAGCCTAGAGGATGTGAAACAAATCCTAGAGCTTCATCTGTTGACTAGAAATGCAACAAGAGAATATTGATATAACTAACTAAAACATTTTGATCTATTGGTTTAGCTGTTATCTGGACTTCTGCTTTAATTAGAGGTTTTTCCGCAGCAAGGTTGGGCAGGGTTTATAGCATACCCTGTATGGTTTGCATAGGGGCACAGAAGTGCTTTTTCTTGAATGCTGCAGTCCGGCAGCGATGTGTATAATTTCTCTGTGTGTTTTCATATGCGTTAGCTTTCTTGCTAGAAAATAAAATACAATGTAATTTAATAATGTAAAATAATACAAAATAATAAATGTTTTAGTATAAGCAGCTCTGAATAAGTAATACATTTTTGTTATGTTTTTAGGAGGTCACAGCAAGCAGCCGTCACTATGTAGACAGACTCTTTGATCCTGATCCACAGAAGGTTTTGCGGGGAGTTGTGTAAGTACCATTATTTGTGATCCATAAAGTGTACAGATTCAGAGGACATGTCCACGATTTAGAGCATGGAAAATGTTATGAAGCTTCAGGATTTGTTTACATATATGTGGTGCAGGAAGCGTGGTGAATTCCCGCACTGCATTGAAAACGCACAGCGTTCATGCCAACTGCAGCGGGTGTCAATGTTAAGTTAAGGGCCATACACACTATAAGATTTTCTGAATACTTTTTCCTTCAGATTTACCTTTTCTATGTAGTGCAAGGGCCTGCCAGATTGCATACAAATTGAAAGTGTTTAACCACTTGCCGACCGCCGCACGACTATCTACGGCGGCGGTCAGCCCCTCACAGGCAAAGTGACGTAGGTCTACGTCGCTCGCCTGTGAGGGTTTAGGGAGCGAGCGCGCGCCGCCGGAGGCGCGCTCCCGCGTGGTCACGGACCCCCCCCGCGCGTGTGACCGGCGGACCCGATCGCCGCCGGCCACTCTGCGATCGGCGGGGGAGAGGGAGAAAGTCAGGCAGCTTGTGTAAACAAGCTGCCTGTCATTCTCCTCTCTGTATGAGAGATGATCACATGGATCTACTATGTAGATCCATTGATCACTCTGCATACAGTTGAAGCCACAGCCAATCACAGTTAGAATCACGCCCCTAGGGACACACACAGCCCCTCCCTCTCAAATAAAGTTAACCCCTTCACTACCAGTGTATTTTTACAGTAACAGTGCATATATATAGCACTGATTACTGTAGAAACGTCACTGGTAACCCCAAAAGTGTCAAAAATGTCAGTCAAGGGTCCGATCTGTCCGCCGCAATGTCGCAGTACCGCAAAAAAAATCGCAGATCGCCGCCATTACGCGTTAAAAAAAAACCAACAAAAATGACAAAAATCTTTCCCTTTGTTAGTAAACGCGATAACTTTTGCGCAAACCAATCAAAATACGCTTTTTGCGATTTTTTTTTTTTACCAAACATAGGTAGCATAAAACAAATTGGCCGAAAATATTAAAAAATTTAGATTTTTACATTTTTTTTGGGGGGAATTTCATATAAAAAAAAGGGAAAAATATTGCTATTTTTGCAAAATTTACGCTCTTTTTTTGTTTATAGCGCGTGATCAAAAAATCGCACAGGTGATCAAATACCGCCAAAAGAAAGCTCTGTTTGTGGGAAAAAAAGGACGCCAAATTCGTTTAGGTACAGCGTCGCACGACCGCGCAATTGTCCGTTAAAGTCACGCAGTGCCGAATCGCAAAATACCCTCTGGTCGTTTAGCAGCCAAATCCTCCGGGGCTTAAGTGGTTAAGTTTGACCTCATATTATATGGTTTTGGTAAATCTAAAGGAAAAAGTCTTCAGAAAATCTTTGTGTAAATCCCATTAACCAAACCACAAAACGGTTTGCAAAATGCGGTGCTATTGACAGAATTGGATCGCATAGATGTGAACACCCATGTGATTTGATTCCAGTGCCAGTGGGGAAAAAAAAAAGGAGTCCTGCACCTTTTTTGAGTGGATGTATTATGATTTGAGCCGTACAAATGAACAGCTGAAATTGCACCGCACAGACGTCACGTGATTTTCACAGTGTGATACCTGTGCGAATCACATGCAATGTGCCGCACCGCATATATGTAAGCCTCAAAGTGGTATTAAACCAGCTTACATCATTAGATGTGGTGGCTGCATTCGTTATTTATTTATTTTTTTTTTCTTGGTGATCTGGCCAGTAACACACCTCCTGTAGAAGGGTCCTTTCACAAGGACTTTCTGCCCGGCGGACTCCGTTTTGCTCAGCGGGAATTGATCCGCCGATCCCCGCTGAGCAGGCGATGACAAGTCCATCTCCGAATACTTTGCAGAAACAGAGCTGTCAGATCCGTGCTCTTCTCTATGGGAGTTCGGATGAAAACGGACCGCCTGTCTGTTTTCATCTGATCCGATCCTCCAGATTGATGGAAAATAGGGTTTCCATCTATCTGGATTTCACAGACTGGATCGGATGGCAGCGGGTGTCAGCTGACATATCACCGCTGACATGCGCCGCTCCATAGGGATACATGGAGCATCCGATCAGGTCTGCCTGAAAAAACTGACAGGCGGACCTGATTGGAAAGCCCGTGTGAAAGGGGCCTTAGAGTGCCTCCACTCTGTATGGATTAGAAATAGAGACACCTTTTGGAGAGCAGCATTGTCAGTCTGGAGAGAGGGTAGCAGATTTTCTAACAGATACCCTAACACAGTGGTCCTCAACCCTGGCCTACAGGGCCCACTAACAGGCCAGGTTTGCAAGATAACTGAAATACATCCCAGGTGATATCATTTGCTGCTCAGTGATTGCAGTACTCTAGTCTGCATCTCCCGAAGGTAATACTTAAAATCTGGCCTGTTAGTGGGCCCTGAGGACCAGAGTTGAGGACCACTGCCCTAACAAACTGAAGTAAAACTCCAGCCAACACTTTTTTTTTTTTTTTTAGCAGTTACAGCAAACCGTTTTATTCCTTTTGGGATAAAGGATTTACAGAAGTAAAAGCTGACCATTCTAAGCACCCCTGTCAGTGGTAAATGGTTTGTCTCAACCTTCTAACTGCTACATCTGCAGGACAGCTTGTTCTGTTAAAAAAACAACTGCTTTAATGGCAGGATTACCAGATGAAAATGAAAGAGCCTAAAAAGAAAACAAACGCAGCCATTACATCTAAGAATTGGAAAGTTGCAATATAATACATTTTTGCTTTTGGGTTTAATACCGCTTTAAACGAATGCTTCATTTTTCTCACATTGCTTAATTTTCATAACAACATTACTTGCTTTGTGTCCTCACTCACCTTTAAAATGTATGTCAAGCCAAAATGTATTCTTTGTTTTGGATAAAGTGTAAAAGGATAACATTATGAATTGTGAAAATTTCACCTCACTTCCTCTTCTGCTGACAATCTTTTACCAGACAGGAAGTGAGAGGAACTCTCAAACAGCAACACAAAGAATAAAATGCTTTTCTTTTGCACATTTGTTGGAGTATAATAAAACCAAAGCTGTTTTTCTCTTACATCCTCCGACAGTCGCCGCCCCTCATAAGTCATCACTATTGGGTATTGACTTCCGCTCCGCAGGAGTAGCTAGGCATAAGACTTAGTCAAAAGAACAAAACTTTTAGCATAGACACACCTATGGGGGCTGTCCCACTGGTCAATACCCCCCTGCAGTGATCCCTCCCAACTCAAGTTTGTCTCTGCCTAGCATCAGGAATAGTCAGGCTTCCCTGTGCTGGGGCTACAGTCTCAGCCTTTCTAACCTTTTCTTTGATTTTTATTTGCAAAATGTCAGTTTTTTCTTTGCTTTACTAGCTGTTTATTTTGTCCGCTTTAGTTTAGTTGGATCTTTGGCTGAAGATGGATCATGCGGAGCTGGGAATCAGACTGGCCGCCCTGGCTCTCCAGGGCACAGAGGGTCAGATGGATCCCCAGCCTGCCATCGATCGTTCAGCTATGGTTCGCCCTGGCGCTATGAACGACCCATCCCTGCTAGCAGGAGGGATGCAGCCTGTGAGGTGGCTACCTCACTGGACACATCTGCGGTGCTGTGCTGCAGTGTCCTGTGTTTTTTGGCTGACGGCATTCCCTGTCATCTGAGGACAGAGGCTTTCCATTCATAGAGGCACCCCACGCCATCCGGTACAAGTAAGTACTTTTCTGTGTGGGGCCTCTGTCTGGGGTGGCAGTCCTGTGTTTGCTGTGTGTCCCCTCATGTCTGTGCGTTTGTGAGGCTCCCTGATGCGATCCCTGCGGGGGTCTTATTTAATACACTGCTGGCACTGTGTGGTGTGGGGGCCCCTCTACTGAGTCACTTTTTTAGTGTTTAGGAGGTGCAGACTGTATGTGAGGCGACCGCTGCAGCTAAAAACCGCTCTGTCCGCCATCTTGGATGTGGGCAGCATGTCTGACTTCACTGTGGACCTTTCCTATAACTTGCTATGTAGTGTTTTGGCGCCATCCGGCGACATCTTGTGTGTGGCAAAACGATCGTTCCGAGCACATGTCGGCGGCCATCTTGCCGAAGCCTTCCATTCATTACTATGGGCAGCCATTTTCCCTTGGCCTTGCAGCATATAGTTCAGCTTCTGGTGACCTCAATTCCTTTTCCTCTGGAGTAGCGAACGGTGTGGTGTGTTTTTATCTTTCCTGGCTGAGTTTTGTCCCTTTTTGGGGAGTCTGTGTACACAGCATATATAGCGGTATATAGCGGTGGGCTGCGCAATCCGCAGCGCTTTTAATGGGCCAGTACATTCACAATTGTTTGCAATGGATTTTCAGGACCGCAAATTCCCTCCAGCCTTGGTGGGGGACCCCAGTTCTGCTGAACCCCCAGTTATGCCAAATTTGGCCGCTGTGGTGGCGTCTTTGGTGTCAAAAATGGAGGTGCTGATGGCTGAACGTGCTGCTAAGAAAAGACCCTGATTATCCTTCTCCTCTGATTCAGATGGTGATGTGGCTGCTGTAGCTGGCGTGCCCTTTTCAGGGCCTTGCTCATCCCTGGACCCCCTGGGGTCTGAGGGGGAGGCGGAGGGGGTTGTTGAATCTTCCCCGGGGTCGCCTGAAGAACGCGCACACATGGATGATTTGATTTCTTCTGTGAAAGAAACACTACATTTGGAGGATGAGCCCACTCCTCCGGCCGTTGTGTCCTCATTCGGTACACATAGGACCCGCAAATCGGCGCAGGTTTTCCCCAGCCCCGCTGAGTTTCATCACACAGTGAATGAACAATGGCGCAGTTTGAAACGTCCCTTCATGGTGCCTAGTCGGTTTAAACTGCTGTACCCCTTTGCGCCTTCTACGGATGCGCGCTGGTGCGTGGTTTACAAGGTGGATCATGCTGTGGCCGTGTTGAACAAGGCTACTCTGGTTCCCGCTAAGGATACCCCGGTGTTCCGGGATCCTACGGACAGGAGGTTGGAGTCTCTTGCCCGCCATGCCTATACGGTGGCGGGTTCAATGCTCAAACCCATTTTTGCTTCTGTCATGGTGGCAACAGGCAGTGGCAGACTGGACTAAGGTGCTTAGACGCACACTAGTGGCTGATTCTGCCCCACCTGCTACACTGGAAATGGTGGACCAGATTCATCAGGGGGTCAAGTTTTTGTGCGATGCGGCCTTAAATGAGGCCCCTTTGGCTGCACGCTTGTCTAGTGTCGCGGTGCTTAACCGTCGACTGATCTGGCTGAAGAGCTGGTCGGCTGACCAGTCGTCACTGAAAACGGTGGCTGATTTTCCCTATGCTGGGTCTCGTCTTTTTGGCGAGGCCTTGGATACTTTGGTGAAAGGTGTCACTGGGGGCAAGAGCACTCTGCTGCCCCAGAATCCGAAGAATAAGTCCTTTCGCTGTAAGCGGGGTCCCGCCTTTAAACCCACTCAGGGGTCCTTTCGTGCCTTTAAGTCACAATTCAAGGGCAAACCTTTCAAGGGCCAAGGCGGCCAGAAGAAGCCCTGGGCAGGTAAGCAAAAGTCTGGCCATGCCTGCACGGCGGCTCAGCCCGCCTCTGTCTGAAGGGGCGCCCTCACCCGTTTCCAGGGTGGGGGACGTTTGCGCGGTTTCCTCCAACCTTGGCTGCTCCGAATTCCGGACAGGTGGGTTCAGGAAATCGTTCGATCAGGATACAAGATCAAATTCCTTTCACGGCCGGCGGACAGATTCTTTCCCTCAAATCTTCAGTTGACCCCAGGGCGTTTGCAGGACTTGCATCAAGCGGTGCAGGACCTCTTGGTTCAGGGGGTGATTGTCCCGGTGCCTCATCGGGACAGGTTTTGGGGGGTTTTACTCCAATCTGTTTACTGTGCCCAGAAAGGAGGGCAAGGTGCGTCCAATCCTGGACTTGAAAGCTCTGAACCGCTTTGTGCGCGTTCGGAAGTTCCGCATTGAATCTCTCCGCTCAGTGGTGGCCTCCCTGAGTCCAGGGGAATTCCTGGCCTCCATCGACCTGAAGGATGCGTACCTGCACATCCCCATTTTCGGGGGTCATCAGAGGTACCTTCGGTTCGCCATTGCGGAGGACCATTATCAGTTTGTGGCGTTAACATTCGGTCTCGCTTCGGCTCCAAGGGTCTTTACCAAAGTGCTGGCGCCTGTTGAGGGCACAGGGCATTGAGGTCTTGGGATATCTAGACGATCTTCTGTTAAGATCGAGTGCCAGTCAGAGCCTGAAGTGCGATCTGTCGACTATGGTACAGACGCTACAGGAGTTTGGTTGGACCATCAACGTTCAGAAGTCGACTTTGTCTCGTTCGGTTCGTCTTCCCTATCTGGGAATGGTTCTGGACTCTGCTCAAGCGAAGGTTTTTCTACCGGAGGACAAGTTCCGGACCCTTCAAAACGAGGTCAGGGTCCCTCGGGGACGCCCAATTCTCATCACTCGGAACCTGTATGCGGTGCCTGGGGTTGATGGTATCCGCCTTCGAGGCGATCCTATTTGCTCAGTTTCACACTCGGTCTCTCCAAGTGGAGATCTTGGCCAGGTGGGACAGGCTTCCTCAGTCCTGGTATCTGAGGGTTTCATTGAGTCACCAGACCAGAATGGATCTTCTGTGGTGGCTTCAGTCCCCGGCTGTGTCAGAAGGAAAATCCTTCCGTCCATTGCTGTGGACGGTAATTACCACGGATGCCAGCCTGTCGGGCTGGGGTGGAGTCCTGGGCAACCTGTCTGCCCAGGGCACTTGGTCGGAGGAGGAATCCACCCTTCCGATCAACATATTGAAGTTGAGAGCGATAAAACTCTGTCTCTTCCAGTGGTCGGATCAACTTCGGGGCCGTCCTGTTCGGATAAAGATGGACAATGCTACCGCAGTGTCTTATATCAACCACCAAGGGGGCACCAGGAGTGCCCGGGCGGTGACCGACATTCTGTCTTGGGCCGAGACTCATGTCCTGGCAATATCGGCAGTTCATATTCCGGGTGTGGAAAATTGGCAGGCCGACTATCTGAGCCGCCAGACCCTGGACCAGGGGGAATGGTCCCTGCACCCGGAGGTCTTCCAAATGCTGTGTGCGAAGTGGGGATCCCTGAACGTGGATCTGTTCGCGTCTCGGCTAAACCACAAGGTGGAAAGGTTCGTGGCAAGAATGTGCGATCCGCGGGCGGACGCCTCAGATGCATTGGTGGCCCCTTGGCATCAGTATCGTCTGATGTATTCCTTTCCTCCGATTCAGTTGTTGTCCAGGTTCCTTCGCAGGCTAGCCTCGGAACCGCACTTGGTGATCCTGGTGGCGCCGGACTGGCCACGCCGGTCCTGGTACGCCGACGTTGTTCACCTGGCAGTCGAGCCTCCTTGGCGGCTGCCACTGCGGGAGGATCTACAGTCTCAGGGACCGATCTTCTATCCTGCTTTACAGTCGCTGGCTTTAACGGCCTGGCTGTTGAAAGCCAGGTCCTGAGAGACAGGGGTCTCTCCCCAGAGGTCATTCCTACTTTAATCAAGGCTAGGAAAGCCTCGTCTGGAAAAATGTATTACCGCACCTGGAAAGCCTATTTTGTCTGGTGTGAGTACAGGGGGTTTTCTCCTCGCTCGTACTCGGTGACGAGAGTATTGGCTTTCCTTCAGATTGGTGTGGACCAGCGCCTGGCGCTGGCCATGATAAAGGGCCAGCTTTCTGCACTGGCTGTTCTTTTTCAACGCCCTGTGGCGTCTCATTCCTTAATTCGCACCTTTGTTCAAGGTGTGCGACATTTGGCTCCTCCCCTGAGGGAGCCTTTACCTCCATGGGACTTGAACTTGGTTCTGTCCGTATTACAACGTTCTCCCTTTGAAAACATCCGGGAGATATCTTTACCTCTGCTGTCTATAAGAAGGTTGCCTTTCTAGTGGCGATCACTTCGGCTCGCAGGGTGTCAGAGTTGGCAGCGTTGTCTTGCCGCTCTCCTTATCTGGGGGTTCACAAGGATAAGGTGGTCTTGCGACCTCATTCGTCTTTTCTCCCTAAGGTGGTCTCTGATTTTTGCCTTCGCTCTGTGCGAAGCCTAAGCATCCTAAGGAGGTTGCATTGCATTCCTTGGATGTTGTTGTCAGGGCGATCAGGGTGTACCTGTCGTCCACTGAATCCTTTCGGAAATCGGATTCCCTCTTTGTCCTTCCTGAGGGACCTCGGAAGGGCATGGCTGCGTCTGCGGCGACCATTGCCAAATGGATCAGACAGACCATTGAACAGGCCTATGCTTTGAAAGGACGGGTTCCACCTTTCCCTGTTAATGCGCACTCTGCCAGATCATTGAGTACGTCCTGGGCTTACCGGCATCAGGCCTCGGTGGCCCAGGTGTGCAAGGCTGCGACTTGGTCGTCAGTGCATACCTTTTCCAAATTCTATAAGGTGGATGTTCTGGTATCAGCTGATGCCTCCTTTGGCCGCAAAGTTCTCAGTGCGGCAGTGCCATAGGGGACCCTTGTTCTTTGTGGGTCCCTGGCTGTTGGGGTGGTTTACCCCTGGGTATTTGTTTTCCTTAGTTGTTGCTCATGTTGAGCCTTTTCTGTTGCCCAGAAGGTTCTCTTACTGTGTGTGTGTGTGTGTGTGTAAGGTTCCTTTCTCTGATGTGGGTACTGCGTTGCCTTGTCTACGGTTGCGTCTCCCGCCCCTCATGTCTACACTGCTTTGGGACATCCCAATAGTGATGACTTATGAGGGGCGGCGACTGTCGGAGGACGTAAGAGAAAACTGAATTTTTGTAAAATCTTACCGTAAAATTTATTTCTCTGAGTCCTCCGACAGTCGCCGCCCCTGCCCCTCTTTCTTTTGGGGTTTTTTCTTGTACACCTACTGCTATTCTATCAAACTGAGTCAGGAGGGATCACTGCAGGGGGGTATTGACCAGTGGGACAGCCCCCATGGGTGTGTCTATGCTAAATGCTTTGTTCTTTTGACTAAGTCTTATGCCTAGCTACTCCTGCGGAGCGGAAGTCAATACCCAATAGTGATGACTTATGAGGGGCGGGGACTGTCGGAGGACTCGGAGAAAGGAATTTTACGGTAAGATTTTACAAAAATTCCGTTTTTTTTTTTTTACCTGTGTTCTACATGAATGCATTATGTCTTTCAAAAAAAGGACAAGTGATTGATTTAGGTATGCAAATTAGTCACAGGGTTATAATTAAGTTGACCAGTGCATGCCAAGGTTGCTAATTTTAGCCTAAGCCGTACTTTGTCTACAGAGATTCATAAAAGTTGGATTATAGGGAGAGATGTTGATGACACCAATGCCCATTTTGCTATAGCAAGGATTTTACCCAGCTTATGAAATATTGAATTAGAGCACCCCCCCCCCCCCAAATTTTTTTAGGCTGCAAAACAGTGTTTTTACAAATCTTTCTGCTGCACGCCACGGCCACATCTCTCTGCCAAGTCTGACCACAAAGTCCAGATACTGTCTGCCTTGACGTTGGGCCGTGTGTCCTTGTGTGTTTTTTTTAAATTGTGTCTGTGAAAGTGATTAAAAACTGTTTATAATTTGATAAATCATTCTGGCCCTGTTTTTTTTTTTTTTTTTTTTTTTTTTTTTTTTTTTTATATTATTTCTTTCTTGTTTTCAATTCAACAGAGATATGAAAAATGCAGTGATTGGAAACAACAAACAGAAAGCCAACCTCATAGTTTTGGGAGCAGTGCCAAGGTACATACTGTGACTGTCAGCAGCCGCTGTCTGGCAGCCTGCTTGTTAATTCAAAATCTACTACGGGAGCTGGTGTTTAGAGTTCTCTGTGAAAAATCTAAAACTGGTTCTAAAAAAAACATTTGGTTTATTTTAGAAACTACACCGTAGCTATAGTCTATCCATATTCACTGAAAAGAGATCCCTAACCTTTTTCCAGCCTGTAAGCCCCCTTCACATATAGACCTTGTGCACATGGGCATGAAAAACACTGCTTTTACAGGCATACAGATTTTTTATTTTATTTATTTATTTATTTATTTTTTTTATGCCTCTAAGGCTGCATTCACACCTGAGCGTAGCGTTTTCGTGCGTTTTTTTGCCGCGATTTTTACCGCGATTTACAGGCGTTTTTACAGGCGTTTTTTGTGCAGGCGTTTTTAGATTGAATAGACACCAATGGAAAACGCCTGTAATCTGCCCAAAAAGAAGCTCATGTACTTTTTTGAGCGTTGGGCGTTTTGCTTACAGCGTCAAAACGCTCAGATGTGAACAGGGGAGATTGAAATTAATAGGATTTGTCTTGTTGGGCGTTTTGAGAGCTGATCCTAGAGCAGAAAAACGCCCCAAAAACGCCCCAAAACGCCTACATGTGAACGGAGCCTAAATGAAGTTTCATGTTTGGCTATGTGGCCATTCACTTCAGGCATTCAGTATAAGAACAGCATCATTTAGAGGCATAAAAAAAGGAAACCCCAATTTGTGTGTGTGCATGAGCATGTAAACCATAAATATTATGGCCAGTAAAATGCATTTACTGTAATGCAATACGCATATACATACACAACATAAAAACATTTTTTCTGTCAGAAAAAATCCAGTATATTTGGAGCATTTATACAGCCATGTGCATGAGGCCAGAAGTGGCATATGAAAAATGTGTTTTAAAAAAAAAAAAAAGTCAAAAGCATAGAAATGTAAAAAAACAAAACAAAAAACATAATCACTTCAGTCCAGTGCGGCATCTGTCCCTCGCTGCCTCGAAGACTGAGAACCGAGCAATTAAAGACCACTGATAGCTTAGTTTTAAGTCTTCAGGAAGCAGAGTGCCGGTGACTGTCAGGCTGAGCCAGTTTCCGGTTCAGGGATCTGGGTGGATCCCGACATTAAAGTCAGGATCACTCCAGAGTCTTGACCTGTTGAGTGATGTCAGCCTACAGTGAACTTTAGCCTGCTGATGGCTGAACACTGATCACAGGAGTGCAGAACTAAGTGCACTTCTATGACCCACAGGAGAAAGAAGGGCCAAATAAGCTTTGGCCTTCTCCTTTAATAATCTGCCATACTTTTGATAACAAGAGCTGGATTTAATTTGTATGCCTGTGGAAGTGTATTATGCAGCAGGTGTTTCATTAGCTATGTTGCAAGCATCTACTGTGAGATTGCAGAAAGCACATGAAATGTAGTTGAAGGCCACGTCGCCTAAGTTTGTAAGCTATTGGCCTAAAATATAGATTGTGAGCCCTTTTGCATGGATGGGCATCACTCTAATGGTGGCCATGTATATTGTCACAGATAGCTCCAGCAAACTTTGTATTTTTCCTTTGTCCCTTTTGGGGTGAACTCCTCAATCCCTGTTTGGACAGAAAGTGAGTGGTAATTTCTTCAACGCATAAACTGACAAAAACACATATTTTATTTTTATTTATTTCTTTTACCCTTATGGCAATGTATTTGTTTCTCTGCAGTTCATTCCAGGCGACAACCACATCCTTCATTTCTGCTATGGTTGTTTTAGGGACACCAAGTTAAACCGGCCAAAGATGGAGTGATTTTCTCCCAACGACCCCTGTTTACTGGAAAGAAAGTCGCTTGATTTCCCCATCAGATCTGTGTTCACTGTGTGAATCTCTCCTGCAAAGCTATTGTGTTCTCCTGGCCAGGGCGTGGGGAAGCCGTCCCTGCCAGGAACTGTCCTGCTGGCAATAATCGCATAAGAAACCCGAAAAGCCTGGTTGTACCAAAGGTGATTGATCAATCAACTTGGGTACATTCAGCCTGCCCATACATAGCTTGAATCTCAGCCGGTCCCTGCTGAACTATTTTGAACCATCTATGGCCGACTTTAGCAAAACTCTTCCAATTTCAAAGACAAAAGTAGAATCCTATATCCAGAACTAAAATAAAAAAGGCTTCTATTTTTTGTTCTCTGTCAGTATAGCAAACATAAATTGCTGCCATACAGTCCAATGAGAGCACCAAACA
The DNA here is from genome assembly GCF_965119305.1 of Pelophylax lessonae. NCBI lineage: Eukaryota > Metazoa > Chordata > Amphibia > Anura > Ranidae > Pelophylax > Pelophylax lessonae. Next base: position 212,149,867 of record NC_138773.1, read on the forward strand.
AATATCCAAGAGTCTAAAGTTTTTAATTTAAAAAATTGGTTTACAGCAGAAAAAAGTCAACATGACTAACTTCATCAGTTCAGGAATTTTGATTGTGCTTATAAATACTTTGGATAACCAAATACCAGATAGATCTGTGTTTTTCTGCCTCGTATAGTTTCAAAAGGCACGTTCTAAGAATTGTGAAAAAATAATAATAAACCCGCGCTAAAGTGATGCAAACTAATATCACCTGCAGCCGCTGCTCACTTAGGTAAAAAAACAAGAAATTTGTAAAATATTATAAACAGTGCTACCAGGCGTGTGAAAATACAAAATAGACATACATTACAAATCCATAATATAATAAAGTCCACTAGTGACAGAAATCTGAACCATTCAGTAATACTGATAATAATAATAAAGTGCACTAGTGACAAAAATCTAATATCCTACAATCATATTAATGACAATAAATATTCTAAGGTGCCGAAAAAATATATAAATAACAATAAATGTTCTAAAGTGCAAAAATGTGCAATAAGTGGCAAAGTGCTAAATCCAGTGCAGTCCAAAAAATGTATATAGTCCACTCAAATTAGATAAAGTGCTGAATACAGTGCTTGAAGTTCTCCACACAAGTGTCAAGTGCTTCCAAAGAGACCCTTTTGGGGATCCACTCACCAGACTTAGGATAAATCTGAGCCTTAAGTGTGCATCCGAACAGATAGCCAGTAGGGATGAATAGGGCAGCTGAGCCTCCAAATAAACCTCCAGCCTCAGACTTAGGATATAATACAGCCTCAGATCTGCAGTGGTTTTCCCCAGGATAACTAGTAGGGATGGATGAGCCTCCAATACACCTCCAGCCTCCTCTATAATTCCTCCTTGCTCAGATGCTCAAATAAAAAAGGGAAGGAGCCAAAGATAGTGAAGCGGTATGGTATTAACTGCATAAAAATTATATTAAAACTACTCACAAAAGTAAATCAAGTAACAGCGTTATATCACAATCGATAGTCACAGTAAGCCGATCCACTTCCGTGTACGCTGCCGACGTGCATTCCACGGTGGTTTAGGAAGTGACGTCATGTGACGATTGTCTGCCAGTCAGCGTACACGGAAGTGGATCGGCTTACTGTGACTATCGATTGTGATACAACGCTGTTACTTGATTTACCTTTGTGAGTAGTTATAATATAATTTTTATGCAATAAATACCTTACGGGCTTCACTATCTTTGGCTCCTTCCCTCTTTTATTTGAGCATCTGAGCAAGGAGGAATTCTAGAGGAGGCTGGAGGTGTATTGGAGGCTCATCCATCCCTACTAGTTATCCTGGGGAAAACCACTACAGATCTGAGGCTGTATTATATCCCAAGTCTGAGGCTGGAGGTTTATTTGGAGGCTCAGCTGCCCTATCCATTCCTACTGGCTATCTGTTTGGATGCACACTTAAGGCTCAGATTTATCCTAAGTCTGGTGAGTGGATCCCCAAAAGGGTCTCTTTGGAAGCACTTGACATTTCTGTGGAGCACTTCAAACACTGTATTCAGCACTTTATCTAATTTGAGTGGACTGTATGTATTTTTTGGACTGCACTGGATTTAGCATTTTGCCACTTATTGCACATTTTTGCACTTTTAGAACATTTATTGTTTAGGACGGCTGAGGCTAATTACAAGCTATTGACTCGGTGGCATTATTCTCTCTCTAAATTGCACAGTATGCTACCAGCTCTGTCGGACGAGTGTTGGAGAGGCTGCGGGCTCAGAGCCACGTATGCACACATCTGGTGGACATGCCCCGTCATCCGCCCCTTTTGGAACACTGTCCGGTCACTCATCGAGGAAATTCAAGGATCACCAATCCCTATGGACCCATGGACTGTGCTGTTTCACGACACCAAAATACACCCGGCTCAGTATCGCAAGTCCATCACTCCACACTTGCTTAATGCAGCTAAGGCCCTAATTCCGAAATACTGGAAGCAATCAGCTGCCCCCCCCAATACACCAATGGTTGCGATCCGTTGATTGTATTTATCATTTGGAAGACATGACCCTGGACTGCCGCGGGCTTGCCCCCCTAGCACACAAGATTTGGTCATGTTGGTTAGCATTTACCCACTCTAGTACTTATGCTGCATATATGGTTGATAACTCTCCTTGATTATGTTGACTAAGGTTATGGGAAACACCATGGGAGCTTACACCCCCCCCCCCATCTTCTCTCTCCACCTTCTAACTTTCCCTCTCTTTTCTTCTCTTCCCCCCTCCACTGTCCTTGAGCGCCTTCGCTCATATACCTGGTTGTTATGCCTCATAATTCCTGAAATATTGAGTCTCATGCTTACCTGCCTGTTTGGCGTTCATGGTACTCTCAGCTGTCATTAGTGTTTACACTTATGTTCATGGATTATGTCTAATCCCACTTTGTAATAGAGGTATGTCTTTGCTTGTGTATTTTTCCATATTTCAATAAACACATATTAAACAAAAAAAAAAGAACATTTATTGTTATTTATATATTTTTTTCGGCACCTTAGAATATTTATTGTAATTAATATGATTGTATATTAGATTTTTGTCACTAGTGCACTTTATTATTATTATCAGTATTACTGAATGGTTCAGATTTCTGTCAGTAGTGGAGTATTATATTATGGATTTGTAATGTATGTCTATTTTGTATTTTCACATGCCTGGGAGCGCTGTTTTTAATATTTTACAACGTTCTAATAATTGCAACATATATAAAGGTTTAAAAGAATCCCATATGATGCACAATACAGGATTTCTTTTTTTGACACACTACAAAGATCACTCATCTATTTGCATTATACTGAGTGTTTGTATCGCAGGTAACTGGTACACCGATAACAGAGTGCAGTCAAGTTGTTTTTTAGATCGCTCCACTTTGTCAGGACCAACAGTGAAAGGGCTAAAAGACCTCCATACCATTCTACTGATCTCAGTATAGTGGCCACAATTAGTTTATGGCATCATATGGTTATAGCAATCTAAGGCAACACCTATTTCCATTAGGAAAAAGACATCTTGGTTACTTCTCTATGGGACTACTGGATACCGAGGTCAAGAATACTGTATAATGTTGTCCTGACACAAGATGGTAATGTTGGAGGAAACCTCTCCTCCCTTCCCATTCCACAGAATAGAAACGAGTCCAAAAAATTCATTTTTTCCTAGATAATTTCCAAAAAATAAAACCGACAAAGTCTTTTGTTTAAAGCATATTGCATAAGTACTTTTTTATGTAGTGTAATGGTAAAGCCTAAAGTGTTACTAAATCCACAACCGTAAAATAAGGCTGTATATGTAGTAAAGCCTGCTTGTTCTACTCACTGTGGAACCTAAAGAGTTAATCCTCTGCATTGTGTATAAAGGCTGCGTGATCCTGTTTCTCTGACCCTCCTCTTCTTCCACTGACTCCAATCAATCTCCTGATAGAACAGGGCATTAGGGGACAAGCTGCACATGCTCAGTTTAGTGTGGATTGCTAGAGTTTTTTTTTTTTTCTTGGGAGGGTGCATGTGATCAGCACTGTCCAGACAGAGGATCGGGGGTCCTGAAGCCTCCTAGGATGATCAGACACTCCTCCTACAAGCTTTACCCAGTGCTCTGCTGGGCACTGATAGAAGTCCCAAGACTGCTCTATTGCTGATGAGAGAAAAGGAATTTAGCAGTTTGTTTAGTAAAACTATTGCATTTCCATGGTTTTGTGTACTGTGGGGGACCACATATAGTGAATGCAGGGCCCTGGGTTTAGTAACACTTTAAAGTTAACTTTTGTGTTTTACTTTTAGAAGAACTTTATGCCACTTTTAACATTTATATTTTATTTTCAACATTTTCATTTTTTATGGGGGCATTGATTTAAGTAATTAGAGATCTGACCATGTCCAGCCATGCAGCTCTGAAGTAAGAATAACAAAGAGCAATAGATGACTAAAGCAGTGATCTGTTGCTGCAGGGAGAAGCAGGACAAGACTTTCAGCTTTGCCCTACCCTCTGTATCGACAGAGTGCAATGACTCCTATTGAGTACTGTATAGCATGATTAGAAGCCCAGGAGCTGATCGATGCAGCTGCTGGGCTTAAAGCTGGACCATAAGAAAGGAGAGCAAGCGCTCTGGCTTAGGTTAGGTGGGATAGTGGCAGTATTATAAAAAATGCATTATAAAAATGAAGGATGAATGATGGGGTCAATGAAAATGGACTATCGCTGGTAATGATAGGAATCAGGCTGAATTACAATATATATATATATATATATATATATATATATATATATATATATATATATATATATATATATATATATATATATATATATATATATATATATATATCTCAAAGTCCAAATCAAGTCCAAGTCCAATAGGGGAAATAGTACATGTCAATAAATGGAGGTTTGCTGCTTTAAGGGCTAGCTCCGAAACACAGATGAAGCCGGTGGTGTGGATGCATATATAGAAAGAGAAAAACGAAGCGCCTCTAAGTGCAGCAGTTTATTGTACCAAAAATCACAAGTAATTAACAACTCACTAGATTTAGATGTATCAAGGCTTGTTGTTGCCAGTGATGTGTCGGAGATGGTATCAGTCACAGTGGTCCTGGAAAGCGAGACTCCACAATCCCGATTGGATAGGCGGGCGGACGCCGTGCTGGGGATCCTCCGTCTTCCGGGTGGAGATAATCACCGTAGGACCTCGCTGGAACGCATTGTATGCTGCGTGACGTCACTGGGGATCGGGGATGACACGACGCGTTTCAGAGCTCGCACACGGCTCTTAGTGGGCATGCGTGCTCTTTTTTCAAGTGTGAGATCTCACACTTGGAAAAAAGAGCGCGCATGGCCACTAAGAGCCGTGCGCGAGCTCTGAAACGCGTCGTGTCATCTGCGATCCCCAGTGATGTCACGCAGCGTACGCTGGGTTCCAGCGAGGTCCTACGGTGATTATCTCCACCTGGAACCCCCGGAAGACGGAGGATCCACAGCACGGCGTCCGCCCGCCTATCCGATCGGGATTGTGACTGATACCATCTCCGACACATCACTGGCAACAACAAGCCTTGATACATCTAAATCTAGTGAGTTGTTAATTACTTGTGATTTTTGGTACAATAAACTGCTGCACTTAGAGGCGCTTCGTTTTTCTCTTTCTATAAAGCTGGACCATGGCTGTCACTTGACAACCAGTGGTTTCAGTGCTAAAGCCGACTGGGACCCACAAAAGCCATTAAGTTCCAATGCTGTTTGAAAACAGTGTGAGGACAAATAGTTGCGGTCTTAGTGCCAGTTTAAAAGACAAGTGGGGCTTACATTGAGATTTGCTATAATTATATGGAAATCAAGTGCCTAACCGACTGTAGCATCATAAACCTGCCATATTTACTTCAGTCTAGGATTTGTTTAGGACAGAATTGTCACCAAGGAGATATTTCCCCTATCTAACTGCTCCATCTCCTTTGACAGATTATTATACTTGCTTCAGCAAGAGACTTCGAGCACAGAACTGAAGACAGAATGTGCTGTGGTCCTTGGCAGCTTGTCTATGGGTACAGAAAACAATGTGAAATCCCTGCTAGACTGTCACATAATCCCAGCTCTGCTGCAAGGTAGTTGTGACCTTACTATATAGCACAAAGGCCTCATAATGTACTGACCTGCCATGCTTTTCTATTTCTGACACCTCGTTGCTCTGCACTTTCAGGCCTACTGTCAGCAGATATCCGCTTCATTGAAGCTTGTTTGCGATGTCTCCGCACAATTTTTACAAGTCCAGTAACTCCAGTGGAGCTCTTGTATACAGTAAGAACCTCTTCTTCTTTTCAATGCAAATCTGTATTGTGTTGTATTATAAGCATGCACCAAAATCTACTTATTTATTTTCCTGATTTGTAGTTTGTCTATGCCCAATGTAATGTATTCCAATACATAAAAGAAATTCTACTAAATATGTAAAAATCCAGTTAATATATTCACACCTTTATAAAGGTGGTCTGACGACGTAACTTCTGTTACTAGAAAAATAAATAGATGTCATACTCTGGCAAAATATGAATCCTTTATTTAACCACTTCCATACCGGGCTAATTTTGGCACTCCGCTCCTTCATGTAAAAATCATCATTTTCTCTTTCGTTCATTGAGGGGCACAGCTCCTGATCTTAACCATTGGGTTATTTTTCCCCCTTCAGGAGTAGGACACTAGGCAGAAAAAAAATAGTCTGGCTACGTCTATGGGCAGTCCCAGGGGGCATATACTCCTTCTCTCTGCTATAGGTCCTGGCAATTTTTTTCTTTTTAGATTGAACCTTTTTCTCCTTGTTTTTTCCTGTGATAGCTACAATCAACTGCTGGACTGGGCGACGGGCTGGATAGTCTAGATCCAGTGGTCACCCCAGTCTGGCCAGCGCGCACACAGACCTCAGCTCCGCGCTAGTCGGCCGTGACATAGCTCCACTGAACGGGGGCTGGCCTGCGAGTTAAACGCCTCACGAGGGTGCATACGACCGGGTCTGGGCCTGAGTCGCAGCATTCCTCCTGGTCGACATTCCCCCAATTTCGATGGCAAGGGGTTCTGTATGGAGCGGTGCCTGCCTAGTTCCTGGTATGGTGAGTAGCTGTTCTCCCCCCCCCCCTCCCCCCCATACCGTATGTATACTCTGGCTGGTTCGGCACTGAGGCTGGTATTCACCATTGCCCTGGTGTCGCAAACTGACTGAGTGGGCTAAGCTTTTACGCTGTGACCTGGAGGCAGAACAGCTCCCCCCTGCCTTTGCTGAGCTGGCAGACCAGCTGCAGTTTATCTGTGATGCCTCTTTGGATATGGCTCCCCTAGTGGCTCGGCTCTCTGTTTCGGAAGTTGTCCTTCGGCGTATCTCTTGGCTCAAATGCTGATCTGCGGACCAGACTACAAAAAAAAGACCTGACTGATCTTCCCTTTTAAGGAAATCGCCTGTTTGAAGCTACCCTGGATGACATCAATAAAGGTCTCACAGGAAGAAAGAGTACCTTTCTTCTGCAGGCTACTAAGGGCAAGGACCCTCGTAGTAGGCATGGGCCCTCCTTCTTGGCTCATAAGAAGTTTTTTTCTCCAGTCGTCTGTCCAGGACAGCACAGGAGAGATAGGCTCCACCTCCGAAGGTTGGAAACACAAAGCATCAGGTGTATAAAGGGGCGGTCACCATCCCACTTCCTCAGTCTTTTGTGTTTCCTCCACCGGAGGAGGAGCAGGTGGGAACTTGGCTGGTACCTTGCATTGGCAGGGGGCCCCTGGCAAGGCCAATGGGCTGGGTCCTGCACCTTTTCGCCTTACAGCCCCGGGATAGCTGTTTATCTGCTGCCCAGCTCTCGTTGGTTTGCAAAAGCGGTGAGGAGCCATCTCTTTTCAGGAAGTCGGGCGGGGGACGCGCACGCAGGCCTTGAGTTCCGGCCTTTGGCACACAAGGAGGAAGGCGGGGCTTCCTGCGCATCACTTTAGGTTCCGGGTCTCGCAGCAGCGATGACGCGGGAACTATGGCGGTTTATTTAAAATGGCAGCCGCCCGACAGCTGACGATCCTACTCCTGCACGGGCACAATGGAGCTACACTATGATCCAGGAGAGTGAAGGATCCGTGGAACCAACAGCACTGAGCGGCAGTGGCGCTGGCCTGGCTAACCTATGGAACTGGGTGTGAGGGGGAGGGGGGAAAAGAACCATTAACAGTGGTTGATATTTTTAAGTCGTTGGCCCTCTCTCCCTCGGGCTGGATCCAGGCTAGAGCGCCCCGAATCCAGCACCATTGTTTTCACTGGTGATGGTGCACTTTTTTTTTTTTTTCTTTAAGGTGTCTGATGTTGTTCGCTTCTTGTCCCCTTTTCTTTCCTCTTTTGTTTCAAGCTCAGCTTAAAGCAGCTCGAAGCCAGGGGGGAGAAAGATGTCCAGCCCGTGCTTCCAAATTTAAGGAAGGCTGGACTAAGCCACTCTGCAACCCTTGTATAGAAAAGCTGGTTAACAGAGGCAACGGGGGCATGTAAAGTCTTAATTGCTGGAGTCAGAAAAGAGATGAAGGCAACGAAGTCTATATTGTCAAATATTGAGACCCCCAAACAACCAGTGGATGTTCCCCCCTGTTTCAGGCCCAGAGGTGGGTAGGGAAACGGAGGAGGAGGATTCCCTGGAAGAGCTGAGTGAAGTTGCTTCTAACAGAGATGTCCTTGAATCTGGGACAAGCTCACCTAGATACAAGCTTTAACAGGAGCAAGTGGAAGCCCTGCTAGGAGTAATTTATGAAACCCTGGACATTAAAGAAGAACAGGTTTACTTGTCCCTGCATGACGAAATGTACCAAACCCTGAAGGAAGGTCAAACTAGGGTTTTTCCAGTGCATAGTGCTTTATCAGACTCCATCAAAAAAGAATCGTTGGAGCCTGAGAAAAAATAGTTTTTTTTCCAAAAAGTTTAAAAAGGAGGTTCTCCTTCAATGAAGATCCCTCTTGCATTTGGAATAAAATTCGGAAATTGGATGCAGCCTTTTCGCAGTGCGCCAAAGCAACAGATCTTGCGTTTGAGGACATGGGGATCCTTAGAGAACCCATGGATAAAAGAATCGAGGTTCTGTTTGAAAAGGACATGGAAAGTAGTCATGACTAATTTAAATCCTGCAACAGCTACAACAGTAGTGGCCGCAATTTGGAAGTCTGGTTGGACCAACTTCAAGCCCATTATGAAGGGGGGACCTCTCAGAAAGAAATCCTTGATTCCCTAGCAATGCTTAATAAGGCAGCAGGGTACATGGCAGATGCCTCAGCAGAATAAGTTAAACTCTCAGCAAAAGCTGCAGCCTTGCTAAACTCCTTCCACAGGGCCCTGTGGTTGAAATCCTGGTCAGGAGATTCAGCCTCAAAGCTGAGACTTTGCGGTATTCCTTTCGATAGGGAGCTTCTGTTTGGACCTGATTTAGAGAAAGTCTTGGACTTGACAGCAGATAAAAAAGCCTTTCCAATAAAGTCCAAAAAGGTTCCAGAAAGGCATTTTTTTTTCGTCACCCAAAAACTGCAAGGGCAGACCTCTAAATTACCAGCCACTAAGAGACCGTGGGGAAGGGGAAAACAGAAGATGGGTGTACTTTTTTCCTCTCCTAAAAAAAAAAACCCCCTAAATCCCAGTGACAGGGTCCCAGTAGGAGGAAGGTTGGGGCAGTTCCTCCCACAGTGGGAAAAAGCTACCCCAAATGGGTTTATTCTGTGGATCATCAAAGAGGGTTATTGTATCCAGTTCAAGGAACAATACTGCCTGCAAGGAGGTTCTTGACCTCTCCCCCAGAGATCCTCAGAAGGCGTTGGCACTTCTGTCTCAAATTGGCGGCTTGAAGGATCAGCAGGTCCTAGTTCCGGTGCCTCAAGAAGAGACAAAAACAAGGTTTCTATTCACACGTTTTCGTGGTGAAGAAACCATCAGGCAAGTTTAGTCTCATTTTGAACCTAAAATCCCTAAACAAGTGGGTAACCTACAGGAGGTTGCCGATGGTAAAAGTGATTCTAACCCCCAGATTACTATATGGCCTCGATTTTAAGGGACGCTTATTTGCACATTCTGATTCACCAGGAATCGCAAAAAATGTTTAGAGTAGCAATCAAATGGGGGAGGGAAGTACGCCATCTTCAGTTCAGGGCTCTACCATTTGGCCTATCCGCTTCCCCCCAGAATGTTGACGAAGGTCCAAGCGGAGGCATTGGCCTCCCTGAGACTAAAAAGGATCTCAATCATCCCATATTTAGACTACCTTTTTTATTTTTCGCTCACTCATTGCCCCAATTACAGGAGGACCTACGGGTGGCCATTCTGTTTCTAGAGGATCTAGACTGGTTGATAAATCAAGAGAAATCAAACCTGATCCCAACACAAAACCTGTGTTATCTGGGGGACAAAGTAGACTCTGTGTCGCAAAACAATTTTCTCACGGCAGAAAAAGTGGTAAAAGTAAAAGCTACAGCGGTTGCTTTTCAAAACAATCAAGGACTGTCCCTCAGGACAGCCATGTCAGGCCTAGGGCTCTTAGTGGCAATGATTCCGGCGGTCCCTTGGGCAAGGGCCCACTTCAGGGGTCTCCAAACACACATTAAATGTTTGGGACGGGAGTCAACAGTCATTGGACGAAACCTTTCGCCTTTCACAGAAGACCAAACAGACGCTTTGGTGGTGGAGAAACGAGGAGAACCTTTTAGAAGGTCTTCAGTGGTCTCTCCCAGTGACCATCCATATTAACAATGCATGCCAATACCTGGGGATGGGGAGCCCATTGGGGAACGAAAGTAGCCCAGGGAGCTTGGTCCAGGATAAAATCCCTAAGCTTTGCCAATTGGAGGAAACAACGAGCGATATGGGAAGCCCTGTGGGCATTTGCAAAAGATCTGGGGGGTCATCATGTGCAAGTCGTCTTGGACAGTGTGGTGGCAGTAGCCTATATCATATCGTATATATCATATCGTATATAAATACGTTGGCCTTCCTTAATGCGACTGGCCGGCACCATTTTTCTTTGGGCGGAAGCAAACCTAAACTCAATTTCCGTAGTCCACCTCAGGGGAGTGGACAATGCTCTGGGAGACTTTTATACAGTAAGTCGACATCGGGTGCATGAATCGGAGTGGTCTCTGAGTCACTATCTGGAAGGCGATCTTGTTCAAAGGTGGGGCCTCCCAGACGTGGGCTTGTTTTGCCAGAAAAGTGAACAACCCTCTTGCGTCTGGGGTCAGAATCTCCCCTTATGTTACACGAGAGAGAGCATCTGCTGGCTCAGGGAACGATCCAGTTGCCGAAAGTTTAGAGGCGGAAATTATCGGCTTTGTATCTGAGGAAAGTCTTTTAAAGTCAAAAGCACTTTCAGACGGGGTGGTACTCACAATCCTGTCTAGTAGGAAAAAAGTTACCAAAGCAAAAATATTGGAAAGTTTTTTTTTTTTTTGTTCCTGGTTGGACACCGATAAACAGGTAGGAGGTATCCCAGCCATCCTGGATTTTTTTTGCAAGAAGGGGCAGACAAAGGACTGGTCATTAGTACATTGAAAGTCCGAGTGGCAGCTTTATCTGTATTTCTGGAACAATCTCTGGCACTAGAACCCCTAGTGTGCAGATTCTGTAAAGGTTTAGCAAGAATTAGACAAGTCCCATTTAAAATTTCACCTAAATGGGATTTGGCAACAGTGTTAAAATGATGGATAAAGCTTTTGCAAGAGGAATCCATGTCCTTAAAGTGGGTTACACTCAAGAGTATTCCTGGTGGTGATTTCTACAGCCAGACGCATTAGCGAGCTGCGGGGGCTTTCAGTGAAGGAGCCATTTCTGCAAACTTTTGAGGACAGACTGGTAATGCGTACAGATCTGGGGTTCTAACCTAAAGTGGCCTCAAGTTCCACAGGGTACAAGAGATTGTTTTACCTTCCTTCTGTACCTCTCTCTCTAATCCTAAAGAAGCAGAATTCCACCTTTTGGATGTGAAAGCTTGTGTCTTACACTATTTACAATTATCCGAAGGCATTATAAAAACGAATGCTCTTTGTTCTAAAATCTGGTAAAAAATTGGGTCATCATACCTCAAAGAACACAATTGCTCAATGTATCAAACAAGCAATTGAAGAGGCCTATAAAAGCCTCAAAAAGGAATGCCCTTTTTTTCCTGTTAGCTCATTCTACGCGGGCTTCTTAAGTGGAGCGAGCTGGGGCAACACCAGAACAAATCTGCCGAGCAGCAACATGGTCTAGCTACTCGACCTTCATTAAGCATTATAGACTGGACCTCCTCTCAGCGAAAGATCAAGCGTTTGGGAGAAAGGTCCTCCAGGCGGTAGTCCCCCTTAAATCTGGTAAGTTCTCATTGATCGTCTCCTTTGCTGTCCTGGACAGACAACTGGAGAAAAACCAGAGTTAGACTTACCGTTAACTCGGTTTCTATGAGTTGCCCAGGACAGCAGGGTTTCCCTTCCTATATGCTGTTTGTATCTTTGGACGAGTGTTTTCTTTCTTGTTTCATAAACCGTTTCCTGGGGAGTTCTCGAGGTAAAAGACTGGGGAAGTGGGATGGTGACCGCCCCTTTATACACCTGATGCTTTGTGTTTCCTACCTCCGGAGGTAGAGCCTATCTCTCCTGTGCTGTCTTGGACGACTCCTAGAAACCGAGTTACTGGTAAGTCTAACTCTGGCTTTTCGTCCCTCAGGGTTGACTGACAAGGGCTCAAAGCCTTTCAGGGCCTCCTCTGGAGGATCCAAACAAAACTGGTCTGGCAAGCCAAGAGCGGGCTTCTCCAGACCCGTGGACAAGGCTCTTCCTGTATCGAGGGTGGGGGGGACTTCTTCGTTGGTTTCCGGACCTGTGGACTTCAAGTGGGTCCACAAAGTTATTCGGTCTGGCTACAAGATTGAATTTCGCTCTTGTCCCCAGGCAAGGTTCTTTCTTTCCAACTTGTGCCTGTCCCCGGACCGCTTACAGGGTCTGTTTGGGGTGGTACAAGACCTGTTACTTCAAGGGGTAATTGTCCCCATTCCGACTTCAGAACGTTTTCAGGGTTTTTACTCAAATCTGTTTTACAGTCTCCAGGAAGGAAGTCCATTCGCACGGTGGTGGCATCCCTGCCTCGGGGATTTTCTTGCCTCGATCGACATCAAGGATGCTTACCTGCACATTCCAATATGCGCCGGTCACCAGCATTTCCTCCGCTTTGCCATGGGAGAAGAGCATTATCAGTTTGTGGCGTTAACCTTTGGTCTCGCCTCTGCTCCTCGGGTCTTCACAAAAGTGTCAACCCCAGTGGTAGCGTTATGCCAACGTAGGATCGCGGTACTGGGCTACTTGGACGACCTCCTTCTGTGAGCGGAATCTCCTACTGCTCTGGTGAAAAACCAGGAGATCACCATAAGAACTCTGAGGGAATGTGGCTGGATTCTGTGCTGGTGGCCCCGTGAGGTCATTATCGTCTGATTTACGCCTTCCCTCCTCTCAAGCCAAGCTTCTGCCAAGACTTCCACGCAGGATTGAGGCAGAAGAGATTCTGGTCATCTTAGTGGCTCAGGACTGGCCTCGCTGGGCTTGGAATGCCGATCTGGTGCGGCTGGTCGTTCCTTGGAGGCTTTCTCAGGGAGGATCTGCTATCCTAAGGACCAATCTTCCATCCTGCTTTACAGTCGCTGACTTTGACGACTTGGCTGTTGAACGCCAGGTGCTGATGGATAGAGGTTTGTCTGTGTCTGTGATTCCAACAGTGTTAAAAGCTAGGAAATCTACTTCTAGGAAGATCTGCCATTGTAGGTGGAAGACGTACATTGCATGGTGTGAATCTCTTGGGGTTCATCCTCGTTCTTTCTCGGTGGCTCGGATTTTGGCCTTCCTTCGACGGGAGGTTGAGCAGAAACTGGCCTTGAGTACTATCAAGGGTCAGGTGTTGGCCTTAGCAGTCTTCTTTCAACGGCCCTTGGCTACACACTCCCTGGAGCGTACTTTTCTTCAGGGAGTTAGACACTTGACACCTCCAGTGCAGTCTCCGTTGCTGCCTTGGGACCTCCAATTTGGTGCTCTCAGTCCTTCAGAAGCCTCCCTTTGAGAATCCTCTGGAGATTTCCCTGCCTACACTCTCCCAGAAGGGGGCATATTTGGTGGCTATCACTTCTACACGCAAGGTGTCAGAATTGGCGGCATTTTCCTGCCGTTCACCTTACTTGGTGGTTCTTTGTCCCTGTCCGTCGTTCCTTTCAAAGGTTGTCTCTGATTTTCATTTGAATGAAGATATTGTGTTGCCTTCCCTGTTTCCCAGGCCAAGACATCCAAAGGAAATTGCTTTGCATGCCTTGGATGTGGTGCGGGCGATAAGGGTGTATCTGGCAGCTACGGAGTCTTTTAGTGCTTATTTAGTGCACTATTTGTGCTTATGAATGGGCCTCGGAAAGGGTTGCAGCTTCCTCTGCGACCATTTCCAGATGGATCAGACAGACAGTAATTAAGGTCTATTACATCAAGGGTCAAGTTCCTCCTTTTCCCAAGGCGCATTCTACTCGGGCGCTCAGTGACTCCTGGGCCTTCAATCATCAGGCTTCAGTGACGCAGGTTTGCAAGGTGGCCACCTGGTCGACGGTGCACTCTTTCACAAAGTTCTATAAAGTGGATGTGTTGGCATCTGCGGATGCTTCCTTTGGCCGCATGGTTTGCAGGCTGCTATTTAGAGGACCTGGTCCTCTTTAAGGGTGTATTTTTTTTTTTTTCAGGTGAGCTCCAGTTGTTTTGCTTGAGCTCCTGTTTACCTGGTTGGCTATAGTTAGCCTTGGGAATTTCTTTTTCGCTGTTCCCACCCCTCATGTTTAACACTGCTTTGGGACATTCCAATGGTTAAGAAGATCAGGAGCTGTGTCCGTCAATGAACGAAAGAGCAAATGGGATTTTTGAGTTTCTCTGATTTTCTCTGATGTTCATTGACGGACACAGCACCCCCCCCTCTGTGTTGTTGTAGCAGAGAGAGGGAGTATACCCCCGGGACTGCCCATAGGCGTAGCCAGATTTTTTTTTTCTGCCTAATGTCCTACTCCTGTAGGGAGCAGTATAACCCAAAAGTTAAGAAGATCAGGAGCTGTGTCCGTCAATGAACATCAGAGAAATTGATTTTACGGTAAGTCAGAAATCCTTTTTTTTTGCTTGAAATCTACTCAGAACCCCTAAACATATATTTTTTTTTTTTTTTTTAGCAGAGACCCTAGGGAATAAAATGGAAGCCATTACAACTTTTTATGTCGCATGGTATTTGCACAGCAATTTTTCAAACGCTTTTTTTTTTGGAAAAAAAAAAAAAGTTTCTTAATTTAAAAAAAAAAAAAAAAAATCCATAACCCTAAAAGTTAGCCCAATTTTTTTGTATAATGTGAAAGATGATGTTACACTGAATAAATAGATACCTAACATGTCACGCTTTTAAAATTGCACACACTCGTGGAATGGCGCCAAACATCGGTACTTCAAAATCTCCATAGGCAACGCTTTAAAATTATTTACAGGTTATCTGTTTAAAGTTACAGAGGAGGACTAGAATTGTTGCTCTCGCTCTAACATTCACGGTAATACCTCACATGTGTGGGTTGAACGCCATTTACATATATAGGTGGGACGTATGTATGCGTTAACTTCTGCGTGCGGGGATAGGGGCACTTTACATTTTTTTTTTTTTTTCTTTTACACTTAATTTTTTTTCTTTGATCACTTCTATTCCTTTTACAAGGAATGTAAACATCCCTTGTAATAGGAATATTGTATGATAGGTCCTCTTTATGGAGAGATCTGGAGTCAATAAGACCTCAGATCTCTCCTATAGGCTGCAAAACCTGAGAAGTAAAACAAAAAAAAAATCTCCTGCAGCTGCGATCACGGCAATATTTACAACTGCCAGGTCGGGCAGGACATTATGACGTCACGCCCGGACCTCGAAGAGTCATAGAGATTGCCGGGGACCATCTGGTCCATGGTTCTATAAGGTGTACTTCCGCCGGTGGTGGATTCCTTCTCCGAGCTCACGGGCGAGCCGGTAGAAGAACCAGAGGGAAGTGAAAAGGGACGTCCCCTCCCACCGCCTGTAAGAACAATCAAGCAGCTGAACAGCCGCTATGATTTTACTTATGGTGAAGAGAATCGCCAGCTAAAATAAAATATCTGCAGCTGCAGGCATCATTCAGATATCCCCACTCTAAAGGCCATACACACGATAAGAAAATCGGAAGTAAAATTTCGTCCGACGAACAATCTGCCGATTTTCGAATTGTTAATATAGTGCTTTTGACAGCTGATTACGAATTTTTGGACGACAAAAACTGGATGTACAGGCTTTAATTTTTATCATACGTCAACACAATGTCTTATTTTTCGTTTAATTAGTACAGTTTTCGCCAAAAAAAATCGTAAGAGCAAGACTAGGCATGCTTAGAAATGAAAGAACACATACAAAACAATTCAACACATGACATCACTTCTGAAGTAGAATTCTGTCGTAAGGGAATTTTCCTATAAAAGTAATCTCTTCACTTTCGACATGAGACTAGCATGCAACAAAAAACGGACGAAAGATCGTCCGATAATCTGATCGTATGTACGAAGCTTAAGCCCAGGACGTCATATGACGTCCAGCGGTATGGAAGTGGTAAATGAACTTTGGGATACAAACACAGCTTTTAATCCCCAACATTAAATGATATATTTCAGATATGAAATGCTTAGTTGTATAGTAATATCTAAAGGAAAAATAGAAAAACTGAATTATCAAAGCAACCCGCATTTGTGTCTTATTTTTTTATTTTAGTCCTTTTTTTTTTTTTTTGAGGGTCAAAAGGTGTTATGATTTGATTAGCAAAACCTTCATTTTTTTTTTTTTTTTCTTGCCCCTGGGTTTTTAAATTTACTTCATTGTTTGTGCTACACATAATATATACAGTTGTCTTTAGGACTTCATTGCAGGCTTAGGGCCCTTTCACACTGATACGTTTTTCCTGCATTCTTACCTTGCAAGAAAAAGGTTTCAGTTTAAATCCTATGAGACTCTTCACACCACTGCATTACCGGTATGGTGCGTTTTGAAAAGTCCTGCATGCTGCGCAGCTCCCTATTGAAATTAATTGAAATCGCGGGAAAATTGTGCTCCAAACACTCACCATTTTTGGTGCGTTTTTTGTGTCACATGTCCATTTTTCATAGTTGCAGGCAACCCAAAGATGCACAGAAAAGGCATCTGAAACACAGCAAAGTCATGGTAAAAATGCATATGCGATTTTGTTAGAGCAGTGTGACAGGGCCCTAATTTAAAGTGGGCATGAATCAGCTATGTGTTTTTGCTATGTGCATGCATGCTAAGTATTATGAAAGCGAACACCTTCAAGTATTTATAGCTGTCAATACTTCTTCTTGATTTAACGACTTGTTGCATAAGACAAGTGTTGGAAATATTCCTGTCACTGACTAGAACCTTCCTGTCTTTTTGCAGGATGCTACTGTAATCCCACACCTTATGATGTTGCTCAGCAGATCTCTCTATTGTCAGGAGTACATCTGCCAGATCTTCGCCCACTGCTGCAAAGTAATTATTTCTAACAGTATGACTTCATATAGTGTTTGTTTTTAAATAACATTTTAGATCTAAATTAAGTAAATATGTAAAAAGTGATCTAAAACCTTACATCTAATTTACTAATTTTACTAATTTTACTTTAATTTACTAATTTTAATTGAAGTAATAAATTAGTATGACACATTTCTCCACTATCTATTCATTTTTATCCAGTCCCAGAAGCAGTCTAGCAAAGACTGGAGCTTGCAATCTTGAATAGGATATTCTTCCGTGAGACAGCTGATTGCCATTTCATTTTCACCGTGTCAGAGGAATCCCCCTATACCAGGATGTTCAGTAACAACCAGGCAGGGTTTCTGGCAGGATCAACTTGTATGTTTACCTATACAGAGTGCTCACACCTACAAACCACTAATTATTGTATTCAATTTGTGAGTGCTCTGACATGGACATTTTTATTTTTGCATATATGTGCACTTTGAATAAAAGGATGAGGGAACAGTAAATCCTTAACCACTTGCCGACCGCCGCACGACTATCTACGGCGGCGGTCAGCCCCTCACAGGCAAAGTGACGTAGGTCTACGTCGCTCGCCTGTGAGGGTTTAGGGAGCGAGCGCGCGCCGCCAGAGGCGCGCTCCCGCGTGGTCACGGACCCCCCCGCGCGTGTGACCGGCGGACCCGATCGCCGCCGGCCACTCTGCGATCGGCGGGGGAGAGGGAGAAAGTCAGGCAGCTTGTGTAAACAAGCTGCCTGTCATTCTCCTCTCTGTATGAGAGCTGATCACATGGATCTACTATGTAGATCCATTGATCACTCTGCATACAGTTGAAGCCACAGCCAATCACAGTTAGAATCACGCCCCTAGGGACACACACAGCCCCTCCCTCTCAAATAAAGTTAACCCCTTCACTACCAGTGTATTTTTACAGTAACAGTGCATATATATAGCACTGATTACTGTAGAAATGTCACTGGTAACCCCAAAAGTGTCAAAAATGTCAGTCAAGGGTCCGATCTTTCCGCCGCAATGTCGCAGTACCGCAAAAAAAATCGCAGATCGCCGCCATTACGCGTTAAAAAAAAAAACAACAAAAATGACAAAAATCTTTCCCTTTGTTAGTAAACGCAATAACTTTTGCGCAAACCAATCAAAATACGCTTTTTGCGATTTTTTTTTACCAAACATAGGTAGCATAAAACAAATTGGCCGAAAATATAAAAAAATTTTGATTTTTACATTTTTTTTGGGGGGAATTTCATATAAAAAAAAGGGAAAAATATTGCTATTTTTGCAAAATTTACGCTCTTTTTTTGTTTATAGCGCGTGATCAAAAAATCGCACAGGTGATCAAATACCGCCAAAAGAAAGCTCTGTTTGTGGGAAAAAAAGGACGCCAAATTCGTTTAGGTACAGCGTCGCACGACCGCGCAATTGTCCGTTAAAGTCACGCAGTGCCGAATCGCAAAATACCCTCTGGTCGTTTAGCAGCCAAATCCTCCGGGGCTTTAAAGGGAACTGGTGAGTGGAAATTCCTCTAAAGCAGGGATCCTCAAACTACGGCCCTCCAGCTGTTGCAGAACTACACATCCCATGAGGCATTGTAAAACTCTGACATTCACAGACATGACCAGGCATAATGGGAATTGTAGTTCCTGAACAACTGGAGGGCCATAGTTTGAAGACCCCTGCTCTAAAGTGAGATTATCCCTGTGTGTCACCAGACCACCAGACTTAGGAGTTGATTTACTAAAACTGGATAATGAAACATCTGGTGCATAGAAACCAATCCGCTTCCAGGATTTCTTTCTTTTTTTTTTTTTAGTCAAAACTTAATTTGAACAAGCTGAACTTAGAAGCTGATTGGCTACCATAGTGTCCCCATTAGAGGATTTTCTCTGATGTCAACCCAAAATGTAGTATTTTCTTTTACTTTCAACCCGAAATTTAGTATTTTCTTTTACTTTCACTTTTGATGAAAACGGTAAACAGGTCAAATAGAGAGGCTAAATCTATCTAATGGGGACATTGACTGCAATAAAAACTGATAGGTGTTCTAATCCCTATCCATACCATCCAAAACTTGGATGTGTAACTAACGTTGCCTTTAGTTACACTTTACTACATAGAACTATACATTTAAAGACACCATAAGAGCTCTATTACCTATGTTAATAAGAAAAACCTGTTTTGTGACTGGTTTCACTTTGACTAATACTCACCACAAACCTTCCAATCTAATTGTACAATATGCTTCATCTCTATCAACAATTGGCTAGTATAAGAGACTACCTGGTTAGATACTATTTGATCGGATAGATTAGGTAGGTCTATTATATATTGTATATTCGGTAAATCTCAAATTAATTGTACAGAGGTTGTACAGCCATGTTGTAACTTTGTATACATGACCCTAAGGTTCCACCTTCCTGTAAAGTGAGTGGACTCCTATTGGGCATGAGAGCCTCTCATTTAGACCAGGAAATGGAAGATGGGTAGGGTATAGTCCAAAAATCAGAGAATTTAAGCCCTTGCTTTTAAAGCAAAACTAGTTTCATATGGGCACACATAGGAGGCTCTCAATAAGTGCTGCAATAATTTATTAAGTGAAAATCAAAATCCATGACTGTGCAAAATGCAAAAATGTGCAAACCTGCTGAAAACAATTCAGAAAGTGACCTGTAAAATAAAGTGACAAACACCAAAATAATAAAGTGCAAAATGCATAAAATTAAAAAAAAGTGTAGTACACTAAACACAAAATATATAACAACCTTTGACAAAATATTAAATATGCAAAGTGATCCAGTGCAATTTCAACATGCACTATATTACCAAAAGTATTGGGACACCTGCCTTTACACACACATGAACTTTAATGGCATCCCAGTCTTAGTCCGTAGGGTTCAATATTGAGTTGGGCCACCCTTTACAGCTTCAGCTCTTCTGGGAAGGCTGTCCCCAAGGTTTAGGAGTGTGTCTATGGGAATGTTTGACCATTCCTCCAGAAGCGCATTTGTGCAGTCTCCGCTCTTAATTCATCCCAAAGGTGTTCTATCGAGTTGAGGTCAGGACAGTCCAGTTCTTCCACCCCAAACTCACTCATCCATGTCTTTGTGTACTTGTGCACAGTCATGTTGGAACAGGAAGGAGCCCTCCCCAAACTGTTCCCACAAAATTGAAAGCATGAATTTTTCCAAAATGTCTTGGTATGCTGACGCCTTAAGAGTTCCCTCCACTGGAACTAAGGGGCCAAGCCCAACCCCTGAAAAGCAACCGCACACTATAATCCCCCCTCTGCCAAATGATTTGGACCAGTGCACAAAGCAAGGTCCATAAAGACATGGATGAGCGAGTTGGGGGTGGAGGAAATTGACTGACCTGCAAAGAGTCCATACCTCAACCCGATAGAATACCTTTGGGTGAATTGGAGCGAAGACTGCAGGCCAGGCCTTCTCGTCCATCAGTGCCTGACCTCACAAATGCGCTTCTGGAAGAATGAGAAACACTCTTAAACCTTGTGGACAGCCTTTCCAGCAGAGTTGAAGCTGTTATTTAACCCTACAGACTAAGTGTCCATTCACACTGGTACGACTTGTCAGGCGACTTGGTCAGCCTGACAAGTCGTGCACCGTCGCTCCCTCTGTGTAGTACAGGAGCCGTTCTAATAGGAGCGACACAAGTCGCTCCGACTTAGAAAAAAGGTCCTGTACTACTTGGGGGGGACCTGGAGGCGACTTGCATTGACTTCCATTATGTGAAGTCCGTGCAAGTCGCGCCGAAGTCACGCTGCACACGACTTCACAGGTCGCCCCCTAAGTCGGAGCGACCTAATGTGAACGGGGTCTAGGACTGGGATGCCATTAAAGTTCATGTGCATATAAAGGCAGGCGCCCAAATAATGTTAGTAATCTAGTGTATGTGCAAGCAGAAAAAGAAAAGAGAAAAAACTGTGCAGTGCTCCTGCTAGATCTTAATCCTAACTTGCTCTCTATTATCAAAATAAAGTGTTTAGGGCAAGTCCATCAAGTGTTCAATCAAATAGTGTCCATATATAGTCCAATCAAAGATCCCACTGTGCTGTACAATCCTTGTATGCATACACATGCAGACCTTCAACATTTAAAGGAATCAAGTGCAATCAATCATCCTCCACAGTAACTAATGCTTCACCACCTCTGTGGCCTTCTCAGGTTTCACCTCACCTCTTTTGGTGAACCTTCCTTTTCAAGTAAGGTCACATTAGGCTTGATTTATTACTGATCATTTCACCCAGCCCAGTATGATTCAGTTCCTTCGATCCCCATCAGACTCCATGATACATCATCTCAAGAGATAAATTAATAAAGCAGAGAAAAACTAGTGTTCATCATTCTTTTATTAAATCTAAAGCATTAAAATGTACTCGCATTCCTCCATGCACCACAGCATCATAACTCTGCATATACAGTGCCTTGCAAAAGTATTCAGCCCCCTTGAACTTTGCGACCTTTTGCCACATTTCAGGCTTCAAACATAAAGATATAAAACTGTAATTTTTTTTTTTTTTTGAAGAATCAACAGCAAGTGGGACACAATCATGAAGTGGAACAAAATTTATTTTATATTTCAAACTTTTTTAACAAATAAAAAACTAAAAAATTGGGCGTGCAAAATTATTCAGCCCCCTTAAGTTAATACTTTGTAGCGCCACCTTTTGCTGCGATTACAGCTGTAAGTCGCTTGGGGTATGTCTCTATCAGTTTTGCACATCGAGAGACTGAAATTTTTGCCCATTTCTCCTTGCAAAACAGCTTGAGCTCAGTGAGGTTGGATGGAGAGCGTTTGTGAACAGCAGTTTTCAGTTCTTTCCACAGATTCTCGATTTAATTCAGGTCTGGACTTTGACTTGGCCATTCTAACACCTGGATATGTTTATTTGTGAATCATTCCATTGTAGATTTTGCTTTATGTTTTGGATCATTGTCTTGTTGGAAGACAAATCTCCGTCCCAGTCTCAAGTCTTTTGCAGACTCCATCAGGTTTTCTTCCAGAATGTTCCTGTATTTGGCTCCATCTATCTTCCCATCAATTTTAACCATCTTCCCTGTCCCTGCTGAAGAAAAACAGGCCCAAACCATGATGCTGCCACCACCATGTTTGACAGTGGGGATGGTGTGTTCAGGGTGATGAGCTGTGTTGCTTTTACGCTAAACATAACGTTTTGCATTGTTGCCAAAAAGTTCGATTTTGGTTTCATCTGACCAGAGCACCTTCTTCCACATGTTTGGTGTGTCTCCCAGGTGGCTTGTGGCAAACTTTAAACGACACTTTTTATGGATATCTTTAAGAATTGTCTTTCTTCTTGCCACTCTTCCATAAAGGCCAGATTTGTGCAGTATATGACTGATTGTTGTCCTATGGACAGAGTCTCCCACCTCAGCTGTAGATCTCTGCAGTTCATCCAGAGTGATCATGGGCCTCTTGGCTGCATCTCTGATCAGTCTTCTCCTTGTATGAGCTGAAAGTTTAGAGGGACGGCCAGGTCTTTGTAGATTTGCAGTGGTCTGATACTCCTTCCATTTCAATATTATCGCTTGCACAGTGCTCCTTGGGATGTTTAAAGCTTGGGAAATCTTTTTGTATCCAAATCCGGCTTTAAACTTCTCCACAACAGTATCTCGGACCTGCCTGGTGTGTTCCTTGTTCTTCATGATGCTCTCTGCGCTTTAAACGGACCTCTGAGACTATCTCACAGTGCAGGTGCATTTATACGGAGACTTGATTACACACAGGTGGATTCTATTTATCATCATTAGTCATTTAGGTCAACATTGGATCATTCAGAGATCCTCACTGAACTTCTGGAGAGAGTTTGCTGCACTGAAAGTAAAGGGGCTGAAAAATTTTGCACGCCCAATTTTTCAGTTTTTTATTTGTTAAAAAAGTTTGAAATATCCAATACATTTCGTTCCACTTCATGATTGTGTCCCACTTGTTGATTCTTCACAAAAAATTACAGTTTTATATCTGTTTGAAGCCTGAAATGTGGCAAAAGGTCGAAAAGTTCAAGGGGGTTGAATACTTTTTGCAAGGCACTGTAGGTATTCTACCCAATTTGTGGAGGTCAGATATGGATTTGGTTTTGGTCTGCGAACCTGTCACAACCCTTCAGCAAAAAATCAAATGTCAAAACAATATCTCTATATGAAATCAGTATCAGAAGTATAAAATCGCAAGGCACTGTACACTCTGCAAGCCACCTGGCAGTGTCTCGCTGTGTTCCTCTTCTTGGTGTGATCTCTGACACGTTGCGGCCTAATGGACTTTTTCAAACAAAAAAAGCATGGGGGGGATTTGCTAAAGCTGGAGCACTCAGAATCTGGTGCTGCTGTGCATCGTAGCCAATTAGCTTTTAACTTCAGCTAGTTGACAATAAAATCTGGAAGCTGATTGGATTCTATGCAGAGCTGCAAAAGATTTTGCACTCTCCAGCTTTAGTAAATTAACCCCATAATGTGCATACAGCTGCAATTTAAAAAGTGTCCAGTGCATTTATCCGCTCCTACTCAAGACAGTTATTAAAGAAGTCCTATTTTTAAGCTTTTGTCTTCTCGCAAACTGTTAGTTAAAAGGACCATGTGATACAACGCTGTCTAAAATCCACTTTCCACTATGTGTAAATCACACTGCACTCTGTTACTCCTCCACCCAGTAAATCAAAAACACTCACCAGAAAATTATTTATTGTTATTTATTGTTATTTATTATATCGTACCCTTTTTAAATTGGTAATTTGTGCTTTTTTTTTTTTATATGCAACTCCAGAGTCAGCCCCACTCATGGGAAATCCATATGAATGAGGATAAAGGAAGGCTGAGTATCTGCAGAGTAGAGTAAAATCATTTTATTAAAAGCTGTCATTAAAAAGGTACCCTAAAGCCCCGTACACACGTACCGATTGTCGGCTGTAAATATTCGGCCGATTGTAGGCTTGTTCGTATGATGCTTCCGACAGCCGACAGCGCATTTTCGGCCGAACAGAATCTGTCGTGCAGGCATTAAAATCTTTGTTGGCCAACACCAGAACGGCCGATTGTTCGCCAGTCAGTACAGATTTCGGCCGACAGACAGCCGATTAGCAAGACTGGGCATGCTCAGAGAAGAAAAAAGACAAGGAAAGTTAACCATCACATGACATCACTTCTGCAGTCGGCTGTTGTTGGCCGACAAAATTCGTGTGCAGTCTTTTGCAGTTTTCAACAGATACGACAGCCCTGGACAAAAGACGGCCGATCGTTTGGCCGACGATCGGTACGTGTGTACGGGGCTTAAGGCTTGGTTCACACCTATGCTAGTTTGCTTTTGATCCATTTCTGCAGCGCATTTTGCGTTTTTTCACACACATTTTTAACACTATTTTGCGCACTTTGTTTGTTTTGCGTATTTTTTTTTTTTGCCAGTTTGTTATTGGGTGGATTAAAAAAAATGCAAAATCATAGCAAAAACTCACTACATTTTTTTTCTGCAGCTCCTCCATTGAAGTCTATTGAACTAAAAATGCACGTTTTTGCTTTTAAAAAAGTCCCTGACCCTTTCCAAACATACAGAGGCTAAAAAAGCACAGATTTGAAAGTGTCCCATAGGAAACTGTTAAATGGACTGAAGTGTGTTTTTACAAAAAGCATTAAAAAACGCATAGGTGTGATCTGAGCCTTGGGTACAAACAGTTTAATCTTTCATGAGACTCCGGCTCCACCAGCCCATCCTGCCGGATGTGGGCAGACACTCTATGCGGGATGATAGCTTGACTAGGAGCGGTTATATGCTCTGGACACTTTTTTTAATTGCAGTTGTCTGCACTTTATTATATTGGTGTGTGTTTTTGTCACTTTCTGAATTGTTCCGGACAGATCTCGTATATTGGCTAGGTTTGACACACTTATTTTTATTTATAAGGCCTCATACACATGGATACAATCCGTGCACCTTGAAAACAGAAATCAGTAAAACCTTCTATAAAGGTTTCTCTGTATAGTCATTAGAGTGACTTCTATTTCTGTCTCCAGCCACTTATGATACAGCACCACTTCAGGTAGGAGGAGACTGGCGTTGCACGTGTCCACATCCCGAAACGGGGCTGTAGCTCTGGAGATAGATTGGAGTCTCTCTACTGTCTGTAGAAACTTTTATGGAAGCTCATAAAACTAATAGCATCTATGAAAATGTATGTCCCTTATCTTTTTGCTGTCAGAAGCTGGATACATTTGGAAGCTGTATATTTATTTATTTATTTATTTTTTTTGCAGGCTCCTGATCATCAGACAATTTTATTCAACCATGGTGTGGTACAAAATATTGCCCATTTGCTAACATCGGTGTCATATAAAGTAAGTTAATATTCCTTTGAATTAGAGAACTTTTCATTGTGGCAACTAGACAGAATAAGCATGGATATAGTGCTTCCTTTGTTTATATGATTTGGGGGGGGGAGGGGGGTCAGTTCTCATGCATGAGTAAATTATATGAAGAGAAAAGTCATCTTAAAATTTCTCAGTCAGTATTTGTCTTATGCGTGGGCTGCCTCAAACTTTGATGGTACCTGCTTAAAGTGAAATGACCTGGATGGGTGAGGATTGCATGCATTCATGTAAGTTACATGTACAAACCCTTCAGTTGTCCCCCAAAGAATATGAGCAGTTGGCATCTTTCTAGATTATCTACAGTGGGTACGGAAAGTATTCAGACCCCCTTAAATTTTTCACTCTTTGTTATATTGCAGCCATTTGCTAAAATCATTTAAGTTCATTCTTCTTCCTCATGAATGTACACATAGCACCCCATACTGACAGAAAAACACAGAATTGTTGACATTGTTGCAGATTTATTAAAAAAGAAAAACTGAAATATCACATGGTCCTAAGTATTCAGACCCTTTGCTGTGACACTCATATATTTAACTCAGGTGCTTTCCATTTCTTCTGATCATCCTTGAGATGGTTCTACACCTTCATTTGAGTCCAGCTGTGTTTGATTATACTGATTGGACTTGATTAGGAAAGCCACACACCTGTCTATATAAGACCTTCCAGATCACAATGCATGTCAGAGCAAATGAGAATCATGAGGTCAAAGGAACTGCCTGAAGAGCTCAGAGACAGAATTGTGGCAAGGCACAGATCTGGCCAAGGTTACAAAAAGATTTCTGCTGCACTTAAGGTTCCTAAGAGCAAAGTGGCCTCCATAATCCTCAAATGGAAGACATTTGGGACGACCAGAACCCTTCCTAGAGCTGGCCAAACTGAGCTATCGGGGGAGAAGAGCCTTGGTGAGAGAGGTAAAGAAGAACCCAAAGATCACTGTGGCTGAGCTCCAGAGATGCAGTCAGGAGATGGGAGAAAGTTGTAGAAAGTCAACCATCACTGCAGCCCTCCATCAGTCGGGGCTTTATGGCAGAGTGGCCCGACGGAAGCCTCTCCTCAGTGTAAGACACATGAAAGCCCGCATGGAGTTTGCTAAAAAACACCTGAAGGACTTCAAGATGGTGAGAAATAAGATTCTCTGGTCTGATGAGACCAAAATAGAACTTTTTGGCCTTAATTCTAAGCGGTATGTGTGGAGAAAACCAGGCACTGCTCATCACCTGTCCAATACAGTTCCAACAGTGAAGCATGGTGGTGGCAGCATCATGTTGTGGGGGTGTTTTTCAGCTGCAGGGACAGGACGACTGGTTGCAATTGAGGGAAAGATGAATGCAGCCAAGTACAGGGATATCCTGGACAAAAACCTTCTCCAGAGTGCTCTGGACCTCAGACTGGGCCGAAGGTTTACCTTCCAACAAGACAATGACCCTAAGCACACAGCTAAAATAACGAAGGAGTGGCTTCACAACAACTCCGTGACTGTTCTTGAATGGCCCAGCCAGAGCCCTGACTTAAACCCAATTGAGCATCTCTGGAGAGACCTAAAAATGTCTGTCCACCAACGTTTACCATCCAACCTGACAGAACTGGAGAGGATCTGCAAGGAGGAATGGCAGAGGATCCCCAAATCCAGGTGTGAAAGACTTGTTGCATCTTTCCCAAAAAGACTCCTGGCTGTATTAGATCAAAAGGGGGCTTCTACTAAATACTGAGCAAAGGGTCTGAATACTTAGGACCATGTGATATTTCAGTTTTTCTTTTTTAATAAATCTGCAACAATGTCAACAATTCTGTGTTTTTCTGTCAGTATGGGGTGCTATGTGTACATTCATGAGGAAGAAGAATGAACCTAAATGATTTTAGCAAATGGCTGCAATATAACGAAGAGTGAAAAATTTAAGGGGGTCTGAATACTTTCCGTACCCACTGTATATGTGTCTGATTTGACCCTCAATTTTGATGGCAAAATAATGGCGGCTGTTGTAAAGGTAGTTTTAGTACTTTTGTTGATTTAACTCCTTATCCTGATAGTTTGAGGCAAAAACTCACACCCAGAGTCCCCATTTTAGTTTTCAGGACCACTATCCAATGTTTTGTAACTATGGGGTCAATTCACTAAGAAATAACGGCAAATAAAATGTGGTAAAGTATCGCATGTGCTAAATCGGTTTAGAAAGTTCAATCCACTGTTTAAATACCGAATGCGGTATTTGTTAGATTTAGCAGTAATTACCGCATTATTTATTGCGGTAATTTACAGCATTGAGCTGGTTGCTAAGGAGCAGACTAAGATTTGTCAAAAAACAGTTTGGAGTGGGGGGTCCCCCAGGTGGTTTTTTGACAATGCTGGTTGATAAGCTGTGTCCTTAACAGATGACTCCTCAGTGGGCTTCCCCACTAAGCCCCCGTTCACACTGGGGCGACGCTACTTCGCACCGCGACCTCCGAGGTCGCGGTGCGAGCAGCGCGCCGCGACCTCGGAGAGGCCGCCACGGACTTCATAACATTGAAGTCTATGGCGGTCGCCTCCTGGTCGCCCAAAAGAAGCTCCGGACCCTTTTTCTGAGTCGGAGCGACTTGTGTCGCTCCTATCAGAACGGGTCCGCAGCTTCCCTATGGGAGGCGACCTGTGAGGCGACCAGGTCGCCTCACAGGTCGCCCCAGTGTGAACGGGGGCTTACAGTTGATTGTAAAAAAAAAAAAAAAAAAGCAGACCTTTTTAAAGTGTTTTTTTTTTTTTTTTTTTTTTTTTTTTTTAAATACCACATAATCATCTTTTTTTTGTAAATTGGACTTCATTTACCACATGCAACAATTTATGAAAATGAGTAACCTGATACCTTTATCACATGCGGTAAAGCTGAGGGAATTGATGCCTATGTACATGGAAAGCGAATTTCAGCACAACAGGTTTCAGTGTGCCACACTCTCCCTCTGTGTGCAGTCATGTAAAAATGTAGAAAATAACTTTGCAGACTTGCATTTCCCCTTTGATATGTAGGGGTTTGATTCATATTCCATTCCTTGCTGATTGACACAAATAAGCAGGCATCACACATCTATGGAGAGCTCATGAAGAGTGCTCGGAAAAGCCAAACTAGGTTATATGGCAGGCTTGCTGCACAGCTTATACGAGAAATTTATTTACATTTTCTGGTGCTTATAGGTACAGGGGGGGTTCATATATTACGTCTCCTGTTTTCTGCAGTGTGGTGCTTGGTGCATGAGCAGCTAATGTGAAGGGGGACTTTCATAGCTCTAGCCAAGGATTGATTTGTTAAAAATTGAATCTAGCAGAAAAACGTTTGAGTGCTGCTCCCAAGGATTGACACAGTGGTTGAGTTTTTGAAAGGAAAGTATGAACTCCTTGTGGAGCCTACTCTGAAGTCTGCTATTTGCCTTGTCAAATGAAAGTGTAAATTCAGGTGGCATGTGTCTATTGTCAGCCTAGCTAACATCATGGCTTCGTACTCACGACTTTTCGTAGCACCTCCGATCACTATAGTAACATCCATATAGTTAATACAACTTTTTATTTTTGTTTTATTTTTATCTACAAGCAATAATCAAATTTTCACATTGTGAATTCTGATACATTTTATTTTATGATCCATTTTAAATTAAGAATGCATTTGTATATTCTTATGCACAGGGCTTTTTTTTCAGTGGGAACTGGGGGGAACGCAGTGTCGCCACCTCCAGTATGAATGTATGCAATGGCAAAGGGGTACTGGGGTGAGCTGAAGGGCCTATTGATGCTAGCTGCTGGGGGATCTATTGTTGCTGGGGTGAATCTATTGTTGCTGGAATGCATTTTGTTGTGGGTGGGGATATTGTTGCAGTGGAGGATTTATTGTTGCTTGGGGGAACTATAGTTGCTGGGGGGCTATTGTTGTTGGGGATGTTCTATTGTTGCAGAGGAGGATTTATTGGGGGGGGGGGCGATTGTTGCAGGGGAAGATTTATTGTTGCTGAGGGGATCTATTGTTGGGGGGGTCTATTGTTGCAGGGGAGGATTTATTGGGGGGGGGGGCGATTGTTGCAGGGGGAGATTTCTTGTTGCTGAGGGGATCTATTGTTGGGGGGGGTCTATTGTTGCTGATTCCAGGGGATCTATTTTACTGCTTTTCTAGTTATCAACAAATCCCATACAAATTTCCTAGATAGGCAACATGATACTTGGTTCTGTATTCTCTAAAAGGGGGGGGGGGGGGTTTGAACTGGTGGCTGGTAGAGGGTGGAACCAAAGGACAGCACTCGTAGGTAGGGATGCACCGATCTGACTTTTTGGACCCGATACCGATATCTGGCGTTGTGAAGTTGCCGATACCGGAACCGATCCGGGGCTACACACAAAGCAAGCGGCTGCAGTACAGAGCAAAGCCGCTGCTTCATGTGTACGGCTCCTCCATTCACAGGCGGAGTGCATCTGATATCACTCTGCCTGTGAGCCAGGACTATACAGGAAGTAGCGGCTCCCATCCCATACTACTACTGCACCTAGTAAGGGATGGCTGAGCCGTTACTCAGCAAAAACCGGATCGGCCCGTTGATCGGTCAATGTTACCGATCCATCTAAAATGGACATATCGGCGCCGATATCGGATCGGTGCATCCCTACAAGTCGGAGGTGGGTAGGGGGTGGAGACAAGGGGTGACTCCGAAGTGGGGAGTACCTGCACCTATTCTCTGAAAAAAAACACAGCCCTGCTTATGCATATTTCTTTCACAAAAAGTGAAAGGGGAAAAAGTGGCTGTGCTCAGCTATGTTGGTAAAAACATAAAATAACGACTTTAATGACTGATGGTACAGACAAGACAAATTTCTGTGTAGTCGGTAGAAGTTCAGCTATGCAGAAATTATGTAATCATTGGGAACCTTGAAATGTTTGGTATTTATGGATTGTAATGTATAACTGAGTGACCTGCTATATTAGATTGAATGTATAAATCTGTACAGTTAGTGATTTATCAACTTTGCAGCAAATCTATGCAATGTAAAAAGCTCAGCTTTAGCATTTCAAAAATAAAGTATACCCCCCCCCCCCCCCATAGGTTCTTAGTCCTGCATTTGTTTATCAGAAAAAAACGACGTCCTTGATCTCTGCCCAGCTTTCACACTCAGCTCTTATGCCCTGTTCACATCTTTTTTTGTGAGACAGTGCATAGGGCAGCCCATATACTTCAATGAGCTCCCCTACATGAGACAAGTGTGGCAAAGTGGTTCTTTCGCTTTTTTTTTGGCAGTGAGCCGCGTGCCAAGTACCCGATTGGGGATCCACTCGCTTAGTAATGGCAGATCACAGGCATAAGGGAGCTGGAACAAAAAGCTGAAGTGTTCTGCAGACGGCCTAAAGGAAACGTAACAACGCTCTGGGTGATGGCTCTTCTCTTGTCCCAGAGCAATGTCTTATGTCAGCGCTCCCTTCCTCTGACTCTTAACACCCATTCAGAAATGCACAATGCAGCTGTCTGACCGAAACGGATTAATGTGCCGCTATGTCTGAATTCTGGAAAACTCTCAGCAGTTCTACAACCTTCGGTTTCTAGAGATTCTA
Organism: Pelophylax lessonae; assembly: GCF_965119305.1. Taxonomy (NCBI): domain Eukaryota; kingdom Metazoa; phylum Chordata; class Amphibia; order Anura; family Ranidae; genus Pelophylax; species Pelophylax lessonae. The sequence continues at coordinate 212,180,904 of NC_138773.1, forward strand.
TACACCTTCTATTTCCCCTGACCCTATTTAGGGCTAGTATAACCCAAATCCTTTTTTACTGGAGGATATTATGGAGGAAATAATTGAGAACCCTGATTTTGTAGTGGTGACTGCAGAGGATTTTCCTTCCTCTACATTTTATGAGGGAAAAGCGATGTCTTCTCACCCCAACATTAATTTCCATGGTGCACACTGGGTCTTTGCCTAACAGCACCCGACTCTCCACTGCCATAACAAGTTCCTGTGGGACTAAGTGCCAGTTCACAGCACAATTTCTGCATTATAGATGCTTTTCTGCATGCGCATTTTTTGATGCTTTCACTGGTGTGGTGGTCCATTGGAATACATGGAAAACACTTTGTATTTTTGATGCATACTGCAAATGCCCTGAACTTCATCTAGTGTGAACCAGCCCTAAGTCGGAAAAATATTACTTTCCCATATGCACACCAATTGAGTTTGCACTTTGAGGACTGGCTCAGCCGTGGGAGGAGTTTCACTCCTCCCAAAATTTTACTGAGAATTATCCTATGGAAAGATTTTAAAACAATATTAAACCCATAAAAAAGCATGTTATGTATTACAGCCTGCCAATCATTCAATATGGTGGTTACATTCGTTTTCTTTCTTTATGCTTTTTTTCCTGCAGTGTTTTCACCTGGTGATCTGGTCAGGAACACACCTCCTGTCTGTATTAGAGTCCCTTCACTCTGGATGAAGGAGAACAGGAACACATTTGGACAGTAGCATTGTTAATCTGGGGGAAGGGAGTGTTCCATGTACTAGCAGATTTAAATACACTAACAAACTGAAGCTGAACTACAGCTAACCCTTTATAAGCAGTTAAAGCCAACCATTTTTCCCTTTTGGGTTAAAGGGTTTACATAAATAAAAGCTGATCATTGCAAGCAACCTGTGAGTGGTAAAGGGTTTGTCTCAACCCCTTAACTGCTACATCTGCAGGAGAGCTTGTTCTGTTGAAAAACAAGTCTACTGTCCAGATCACGAAGTAAAAACTATTGCAGCCATCACATATAAGAATTGGTAAGCTGCAATATACTTTAATAAATATTTGCTTTTAGGTTTAATTCCACTTTAAGAAGGCATGGGCTATTCCGGGAATGGATCTTGCCATTTCAGGTCTCAATAAACACCGTACAGTTCCTATTGAGTATGTTCCATCTTCTGTTTATTTTGTTGGATTATGTTGATAAACATTTTGAAACCCTCTTGAAGGCCTCATTTGCTCTTGTAGGTCCAGCCCTGCAGCCAGCAATTGCTGCAATTTCTTTTTGCCATATTTTAACTACCTTATCAAGACAAATAAACAGAGACCAGAAAACTGTATTTAATATCCCTGCTGTCTTAAAACAATTGCACTTGATGCCCTCAGCCTTATAGATTTTGCTGTGACGCTCTAGAGAATATAATTTGCCAAGTCTCTAGAATGTCCCTTTTTAACCAATGACACCACCAAGCTTTTAATTCACGCCCTGGTTATCTCTCGCCTCGACTATTGCAACTCCCTCCTCATTGGATTACCCTTACTTAGATTATCCCCCCTTCAATCCATAATGAATGCTGCTGCAAGACTTATCCACCTTACCAACCGTTCAGTGTCCTCCAACCCTCTCTGCCAATCCCTTCATTGGCTTCCACTCACCCAACGAATAAAATTCAAAGTGCTAACAATAGTTTACAAAGCCATCCACAACTCTGCCCCCAGCTACATCACTAACCTGATCTCAAAATATCAACCAAGCCGCTCTCTTCGGTCCTCCCAAGACCTCATGCTCTCTAGCTCCCTTGTCACCTCTTCCCATGCTCGCCTCCAGGATTTCTCCAGAGCTTCTCCCATTCTTTGGAACTCTCTACCCCAATCTGTCCGACTGTCCCCTAATCTATCCATCTTTAGACGATCCCTGAAAACCCTTCTCTTTAAAGAAGCCTACCCGGCTACTAACTAATAACGCTGTTTCACTTGCTCCATCAGCTCATCCCCCACAGCTACTGCCTTTTGTATCAATTGACCCTCCCTTTTAGATTGTAAGCTCTAACGAGCAGGGCCCTCTGATTCCTTTTGTTCCAAATTGTAGTGTAACTGTAATGTCTGCCCTCATTTTGTTAAGCGCTGCGCAAACTGTTGGCGCTATATAAATCCTTTATAATAATAATAATGTCCCTTATCTCTGCTTATGCACAGAATGGTGTGGCTAAAATCTTGGTCTGCTCCTGCATATGCCTTTTGACACTGAACATCTATTTGCACAATCCGTTAATACATTTGTCAATTCAGTCAATGGGTATAGGTAATCTACCCCACAAGAAAAACTCAAGTCTTCTACTCCTATGACTGCTACTTTTCCTCAGAAAAATTATTTTTTTGCTTTTCCTAGGCATCAACCTCAAAACCAAGGCCTAACACCTCTTTTTATCACAAGCACTGGAACCAAGCTGGTCTAAAAGCCCTCCTTATTAAAGGGCACCCACACTCCTAGGAGTTGGAGGGCTCTGTTGGCATTTGGGCCTGTGTGGATCCAAGACATCCCAGACCTTTTGGGTCCAATCTGTCATTTCAAATTTGTACAAAATAGAATCTCTGCCTCCTCATTGCTTTTTCCCTTCCAATCTGCCAGCTACAAACCAAAAGAAGGCAAATTTAATGATCGCCTTAATGATTGTACCAGTTCTTCAGAACGGTTTCAAGGTTTTCATGGCATCCTATTTATAGTCCCAAAACCAAACCGAGGCATCTGCCCAAATCTGGATTTCAAAACCAATAATTCTTTTTGTGTACTAAAATTCTGTATAAAATCAACATGATCTGTTATTGCGTCTTAGACCAGGAACATTTCTGGCATGAGTGGACATACAAGATGCATATCTACACATCTCCATCTTCCCTTCTTTAATGCGTTTTGTGTTTTGCTGTGGGAGATCTAACACTTCCAGGCTGTAGCACTACCATTATTAAGGTTATCCTCTGCACCCCTAGTGTTCACAAAAGTGCTTCCCCCACTTCTTGCTCCTCGGAGGACCTGGGGCATTCATACAACTAGTCACCTGGATGCCACAGTCTTGTCTGCTAACATCTAGACAACAGTTCACTTGTTTAGTTCCTTCAAGCTTTTTGCTGAATAATCAACTTTAAAAAGTCTGCTTTGCAGACCTCACACCTTCTACAATAACCATGTCTAATATTAAACCATCCAAGCCAGAGGTTTTATTCCACAGGAGAATGGCAAAGTAGCTCTTGCACCTTTTTTTGGCAGTGAGCCTCCTGCGAAGTACCATGTGTGGACCCTTAGGTCAAAATGACATCCCCAGTTTGCTTCTGCATGAAGGTTTTGGTTGGATGGTAACCTCCTTCGAGGCAGTTCCCTTTGCCCAGTTTTACTCCAGTCCTATTCAATTCAGTATATCCACAACTTGGAACAAGCAAATCCTTGGTTCACCCACTGCTTTTGACCAACCAAACAAAGCTTTCTCTACCATAATAGATCTCCAGTCCTGCCTGAAAATCTGAAAGTTTTTTTTGCCCTGGAAGATGGGGGACAGTGAATATCAGTCTTATAAATTGGAGAGGGAGTTTACAACTCCCGGAATCAATATTTCCCCTCAACTTTCGTGAGCTGAGAGCAATCAGATTATCTCTACAATTCTGGAATTCTCTTCTGCAAGATCACCCAGTCAGTCTGCAGAGTGAGAATACCACAACAGTGGCCTACTATCAACAAGGGGTGCACCAGAAGTCAAGCTTCCCTGAAATAAATTAATCTAACATTCCACTTGGTAGAAAGCTACTTTCCAGCTCTCTGGACCATCCACATCCCTAGAGTAGATAATTGGCAGGCAGACGGCCTAGACCCAGGAGAGTGGCTTCAGTACCCAGAGATCTTTTAAAACTGCTGTCAATGGTGGGGAAAACCAGATATGGACATGTTACCTCCAGATTCAGCAACAAACTGAACAATTTTGTTTCCAAGATCAGGTATTCTCTAGTCTTCATAGTAGGTGCTCTGGTCATTTGCTAGGGCTCAATTCAAACTGGTTTTTGCCTTCCCACTGATGAAGATCCTTCCTAGACTGCTGTGCAAAATGGACGAGGAATGGGTTCCGGTGATTTTCATCACATCTAATTGGCCCAGGAAGACAGGGCATACAGACAAATTCAGACTTCTGACTTTGTCTTTGCCTCTTGCAAACAGACTAAACTTACTGGCCCAAGGCCCCTATTCCACTCTGGAAAGACAAAACAAGGGCAAAGATTGGCCCAGATAATAGGTCAAGCCGTGTCCTCAAGGAGAGGGGGATTTAAATGTGCCTCTATATATCACCAAAATATGCATATATTTGTACAGCATAACAATAACACATATATATATTTAAAAAAAATTGGAAAATCTTTATACATAGAATAAAAACAATAAGTACGTAAGTTCATCTACATTGATTGAGATGGGAGTAACAATATATTGTATAGCATTATAGCATGTGCAGAAAGAATTGCTGGAGCTACGCGTTTCGCATAATGCGCTTCCTCAGGGTCCAGCAAAAAGATGTATTTGAGCAGAAAATCAATTTAAACAATCCTAGATTGAAGAGCACGGTAGATAAGGTGGGTCGTACTTATTTAAATTTAAAAACGGGTAGTGTAGAAAGGGAGCCAGTAAGCCCAGGGACTAATTTTAAAGGGTCATATTCATGGTGACCAAAGGGTCACAGAACCAAGTGTAGGGAGTGAATAGAGTGATCCAAATATTAATTGTTAAAGTAAACCCCCTATACCTATATCCACAGGTAGGGGGCAATGGACATGCCCACGTGTATATATAAATAATCCTTTCAAAGATAAGGGTGAGTATAGTGCACCTCGTGCATAACTAAATAGAGCAGAGTCACCGGGTATACTGGGTATTCGGCTCACTTCATAAGATCAGGTGAATGGAAGCCAAAAATCTCACAAATAGAGGAGCCGTCTGAATACAGACCTGCTAGTGAGGTCTGTATTCAGACGGCTCCTCTATTTGTGAGATTTTTGGCTTCCATTCACCTGATACCCAGTATACCCGGTGACTCTGCTCTATTTAGTTATGCACGAGGTGCACTATACTCACCCTTATCTTTGAAAGGATTATTTATATATACACGTGGGCATGTCCATTGCACATATGGGGGAAGGTGCCATTATACCCTCTATCTAAACAGGCCCCTAGCTCTCCTTCTATATAAATCTCTGCCCTATTCCACTCTGCTCCTCAGTCGCTGGCTTTGACAGGGCTGTTATTACCCAAGTCATAAATAATAATAGGGTTTTTCTTACTCTGTTCTTTCCACCTTACTCAATGCAAGAAAATCCAACCTCTACTAAATTCACCATCTCACATGGAAGACTTACTTTGCCTGGTGTGAGGATAGAAGCTAAGCCCTAGGGAATACTCTATCGCTTGTATTTTGGTCTTCAGTCTGGCCCTAACCAGCATTTGGCCTTGGGTACCCTCAAGGGACAGGTTTGTGCCTCAATACATACAGATGTATCTCTGAGTTGGCAGCTTTTTCTTGTAAAGAGCTCCTTCTTGATTTTGACTAGGCGGTTTTAAGACCAAAACCTTCCTTCCTATCGAAGGTGGTCTCTTTTTATTCTTGCTTTCCCTTTTTGTCCTGCTTTAACCGGTTGCCGACCGCCGCACGACTATATACTGCGGCGGTCAGCCCCGGCCAGGCAGAGTGACGTATCGGTACGTCACTCGCCTGTCACTGACTTGCGAGCCTATCGCGGGCGGGCGCACGCCCGCCGAGGCGCGCGCCCGCCGCGGCTCGTTCACAGGCAAGTCAGTGTGTGTGACCGGCGGACTCGATGTCCGCCAGTCACACTGCGATCGCTCCTGTGAAGGGAGAAAGACAGAGCAGCTTGTGTAAACAAGCTGCCTGTCAGTTCTCCCTGTGTAAAAGTGAAGATCTGTCCGTTCTACTATGTAGAACGGTTGATCTTTGCTTTTACACCAATAGGAATGTCCCTACACAGTAGAAAGCACGCCCCTAGGACACACTTAACCCCTCCCTGTCCAATAAAGTTAACCCCTTCCCTGCCAGTGTCATTTTTGCAGTAACAGTGCATATGTATAGCACTGATTACTGCAGTAATGTCACTGGTAACCCCAAAAGTGTCAAAAATGTCAGTCAAGGGTCCGATCTGTCCGCCGCAATGTCGCAGTACCGAAAAAAAAATCGCAGATCGCCGCCATTACGCGTTAAAAAAAAAAACACCAAAAATGACAAAAATCTTTCTCTTTGTTAGTAAACGCGATAACTTTTGCGCAAACCAATCAAAATACGCTTTTTGCGATTTTTTTTTTTACCAAACATAGGTAGCATAAAACAAATTGGCCGAAAAATGTTAAAAAATTTTGATTTTTACTTTTTTTTTTGGGGAATTTCATATAAAAAAAATGTGAAAAATATTGTTATTTTTGCAAAATTTACGCTCTTTTTTTGTTTATAGCGCGTGATCAAAAAATCGCACAGGTGATCAAATACCACCAAAAGAAAGCTCTGTTTGTGGGAAAAAAAGGACGTCAAATTCGTTTAGTTACAGCGTCGCACGACCGCGCAATTGTCCGTTAAAGTCACGCAGTAAAAAATCGCAAAAAAACCCCTGGTCCTTTAGCAGCCAAATCCTCCGGGGCTTAAGTGGTTAAACATAACAAGGAAATTTCTCTGCTTTGCCTGGATATGGTCAGGACTGTTGAGGCCTACCTGGCAGCCACAGCCTTTGTTTACAAGACTGAGTCTCTTTTTGTTCTGCTTGCAGGTACTCATAAAGGGCTTCCTGCTTCACCATTGCCAGGTGGATCAGGCAACGTCTCTCCAGGGTTTATGCCCTTAGGGACAGAGTTCTTCATTTCCCTATCCCTTGTCAGGCTGTGTACATCCATAGACACACACAGCATGGCTCAGCCATGCAACCCGCTCCTTCCTCACAGATTTTTACTATGGCTCCTGGTACTTCCAGAGTCTCCTGTGAGAGGAGGAGGAGAGCAGTGGCGGTGGAGGAGTCAGGTAAGTGTTTACGGACAGGGGAGGTGGCGGGCAGTAGAATGCTTTAAGGTAAAAAAAGGTTAAGGTAAAAAAAGTGCTTAGGATTTAGAATGACTTTGTCATAGATGTACAAAAATTTACATATTTCATTTTTTTTTTTCCTCATGGCAGGTACGCATGCAAGCATTAAAGTGCTTTTCAGTTTTAGCGTTTGACAATCCCCAAGTATCCATGACCCTTGTAAATGGTAAGTGAGCATGATTTTATTCATAATGTTATTCTATTGTTCTGATATTGCTTTCTGTGGTGTTTCTTTAGAACTCTTCTATACCATATAAGGAATAGCATTTTGCTGCGTGATCCTCATTGAGCGCAGGGGATTGGGGAGACTGGGCTGTGTTGGATCTTGCGTGGTGCATGCTTTTGGGTAGCCACAGCAAGCGTCAACAGACACTGAAAGAATTCAGAAGTAGCATTTCCTTTCTTTTTCTTCAGCGTTCTTTAAAGCTTGCCTGTAGGCATGAGGAGCTGTTCTTCTTGTGAGTCTTCATAGAGCCCCATCACTCTGCTGGTTGCACAGCTTGAATTTGTCATTTTAAATTGCAGTGTATAATATGACATAAAAAAGAATGTGATGGTAAATATGATAAAAATATTTACAAATAACACATTGACACACCAAGTTATTAATTTGTGATCATTAAGCCTATCCAGCATAAGTGTTAAATTATTTATTGTACAAAAAGTATGAATATTATGTTATCAAGGCATTTTGTGCAGCCCGGTGACTAAGTGGTTAGCACTTCCACCTAGCACCACTAGGGTCATCGGTTCACATCTCAACCACGACCCTACCTGCCTGGGGTTTCCTTCGGATACTCCTGGCTTCCACCCAAACTCCAAACACTTATTGGCCCAATAAGTGTATTCTCAATGTGCAATGAGACCTTAGATTTTAAGCTCCTTTAGGGCAGGGACTAATGTGAATGTACTAATACATAATCTCTCTCTCAATCTATCTATGTATATGGAAAGCGCTGCATAAATTGACAATGCTACCTGAAACAAAATTAAACAGGGCTCCACCCAAAAGGGGAAGTTCCACTTTAAGGGCTCCCCCTCCTCTTCTGTAAACGCCCCCCTTCTTCTCTTGATGGCACTTTGCTTTGAGGGGGTGGGGCGGTTACCTGATTTTGACAAGTACCAGCTCCCACTTCCGCTCAGATCGCCTAGGCGATATATATATATAGCTCCTTTCCCCCCCCCCCCCCCTTTTTTAATAAAGTGATCATATACCCTCTGTTCCCAGCTGCATATAGATTTCAGAGAGGACCGCAGAACACTGATCTTTCCAATGAATGGCTGTGCATTTGGGCCAATCAGGACAAGTCTGATCATTGGAGGAAAGCAGGTTTAAGTTTTCAGCACAGCTAGAGAACTGACCATGCTGTACTCTCAGGCCTAATGTGGTCAGCTTGAAAAAGGAAAGCTGAGGGATTGGCAGGAACACCAGATATTATATTATACTATACTGAAGAAACAGTACAAAGAGAACAGGATACTTTTTCATATACATACATGCACATATCAGGCATATGAAATGTTGGGTTTACACATTCTTTAAAAGATAAATTCACATTTGGAAACATGTTGCATGTTATTTTTAAGGTGTAACATTTTCTTGCTCTTGCAACCTCCCCCCAATTTTTTTCCCCCTTCTTGTGACTGCAGGCCGGACATCTTCTTCCCGCAGCCGCGTGGGGTTCTGCTCCCACAGCCACGTTATCATTCACAGAGTTCTGTGAATTATTGTCTACCAGTTTTGGCTGCCTTTGTGATCACTTTGTAGTCCATTGACCTTCCTATTGTTCAGTAACTGTCTGCCCATATGGGGTACGGGCAGACAGCTACACAGACAGTCTGCAAGAGCCTGACATTTTACAATCTGCTGATCGTGGGTGAAATGCTTTACGGCTCCTAGGGGAAAAAAAATGATACATTTTTTTTTTTTTTTTAACTCTGCCTATCCTGCACTCTTCTCTGCCCTCTACACATGCATGCATTGATTATTTTCAAGCAAAACAATGTTGCAGCCTTGAATCCTAAGAGCCTGCCCACTGTATAGGGAAAGAGTTCTTGGGGTATGTGTTTCTGATGACCTGTCCGATAGGAACGAAGCTCCCATCAGCTGCCCTGCAAGTATTGAAATAAACCTGTGGATCATGTCACAAGAAGTAGCAAAAGCGGTTTCTTGCTACAGAAGCAAGTTGAAAAAAAAAAAAAATAAATAAATAATGCAGGAACATGATCTAGAGGGGGATAGGAACCTTTGTTGGGTACATTGGGTAATGCTTGAACATACAGCACCCTCTTACTTTTTTAATAATAGAATTCAAATGGTGAGTGAGATATTGCAAAACTGATGCTAGAGATAAAGCTACCTGGAAGATGTTGAATTATAACAACCTTTTGTGTTTATCTTTTACAGTGCTGGTTGATGGGGAACTATTGCCACAAATCTTTGTAAAGATGTTACAGCGAGACAAGCCTATTGAAATGCAACTAACAGCAGCTAAATGGTAATTGCTGACAAAACATTTATCAACCGATGCTTTTTGTTATAGTTCTTCTTTTCTCCATGTTCATCATGTGAAATGAGTAATCCAATTTTTTTCAGCATGAGCAATTTGTTAAATTATTTGCAGTTGTTCCCAATCCATGATGGGTCGCTACAGTTTACCAAAAATATGCAGCTCTAATAATATCTTTACATAATGGGAAAAACATGAAATTCCGTGCTATAAATACGTGTTTCAGGATGTAGAAAATTGTCTGTTTTTCAGACTGTATGGTTTTTACAAACTAAAGATTCTGTATTGCTCTGCTTATTGGTTGCAAACAGCAAGGATCATGGCCCGTGAACAAGAAATATGCATGGTCTCTTCTCCGGAACTGGTACACATACTGTAAAAGAATAGATTTACCCTTCCTTTATTTTTATCCTTTTATTGAATTCTTTTTATTGAAGTTTTTAAATTTTGTTTGGTAAGTACAAAACAGAACCTTTGGGCATACCCTGGCTCAGCGTAAACCATAACATAGGTTGTATCTTCTGACTAAACATTAATACAAAAAGCAACCAAACAATTGCTCACGTCGAGAATTTACATTGTTAATGAGGTTGTATGGGTTCACTCTGAGGATGGGGTTAATTCCCATAAGTAGAAAGATTGGGCTGACCAAATCCACTTCTGTAGACAGATCTGCAGAATTAGATTGGCTATTGGACGCTAGAACTAAACTGAACAATATTTCATTGTAAAGGACTCACATACTGGCATCAGGATGATCCGTATCCAAAAATCTGCATGCTTGTAGTCCTCTCCAGCATTCCTATTGTGATGTGTATTGTGTTGATTAAGAGATGTCAGACCTGCTGTATTGTAGTTTTTGTATAGAAAGTGCAAGAATAAACATGGTAGATTGCTGTACCAATACAAGCAGCAATCGCAGCACATTGGTGCAACAATCTCCCCTGCTGTACTATTGTATTCTAACAGGAGAGAATACCCCATCCCCACAGGAATGCACTGATTAGTGCTCACAGCCATTGGCTGCAAGCGCTGATCTGATGGTGGTTTTCTGGCTTGTCTCTTCAACAAAAGACTGACTTCTTCTGTCAGACAGACTGCTGTACACACTGGCCGAAAGGTTTAGCAAGAACTGGATGATTTTCAGACAGTGTGTATCCAGCTTTTCTGGTATGACACAGCCTCTAACCCTTTCACTGCTAGGTTGGTACGGTGTATGGACCTACAGCACTGCTTGCAGCTGGCCAGGTCTGTACGATGTACGGCCTTCCTTTCTCCCCCTGCTAGAAGTTCATGGTCACTTTAATGACCATGAACTTATAACCAAATTGTTCAGCAGACTCGGCTTGAACAATTCTTTAACCCTGATCAGCGGATTGTAATTAACCTAAAATGTGACCGCCCTCCCCATCCAATCCATCTGTTTAGTGGATCGGACCGGATCGAATCCGATGCAGACGGGTGTAAACAGACACATGTCCATTTACATCAGCCCCTCCATAGTAGTCTGATTGGGCCCGCTTGAAAAACGGACAGGCAGACCTGATCAGTCTGCTTGTATGAAAAGGGCGTAAGGCCTGGGCATACACAGCGTACCTTTACAGGGATGCACAGGTGTTCCATGCATCCCTGTGCAGGCAGTCCCATTGATGTCATTTGGGATGTAGCAACTACACAAACAGAGCCGTCGCTCCCAATTTGACATCCATGTCGCGCACCCACATGGATGTCAGATTGAGAAGAGCAGCTATGCCTGTGCAGCCGTTGCATCCCAATTGATATAAATGGGACTCCCTGTACAGGGATGCATGGAACATCCCTGTACAGCAGCACCTTATTTGTATTCTACTGGTCATGTGCTTTCAGAAAATATATGGTTTGGGGGGTCTTTAACAAACTCTGAAAGCTGTAAGGGAAAAATATATAAAAAGCAGAGGAAAATTGCAAAAATGGCCTGGCCAGCTAAGTTTAAAAGTGGAGCACAGGGCCTGGCAGCGAAAGGTTAAAAGTGCATGTTTTTCAGTTCTCTTTGCGGATTTACATCTGACATATATTTAGCATGGTTTCCTTACACAGGTTAATATTGGCAAAAGTTTGTGGACTTGTGACCATCACACCTATGTGAGCTGCTTAACCACTTCAGCCCCGGAAGGATGTTGCAGGTCGTGCAACGCTGTACCCAAATCCAATTGATGTCCTTTTTTCCACAAATTGAGCTTTCTTTTGGTGGTATCTGATCACCTCTGCGGTTTTTTGTTTTTTTTTGCGCTATAAACAAAAAAGTGCATCAATTTTGAAAAAACACCAATATTTTCTACTAATTGCTTTAAAACATTCCCAATAAAATTTAAAAAATCAGTTTTTTTTATCATTTTAGGCTCATTTGTATTCTGCCACATATTTTTGGTAAAAAAAAATCCCAAAAAGCGTATAATAATCGGTTTGTGTAAAAGTTATAGTGCTTACAAACTACAGGATAGATTTATGGACTTTTTATTTCTATTTATTTATTTTTTTATTAGTAATGGTGGGGATCAGCGTTGTTTGTTGTTTTTTTTTTTTTTTTTTTTTATTGGGACTGCAACATTGCGGCAGACAAATCTGACACAAAGTGACACTTTGTGGGGACCAGTTACATTAATACAGTAATCAGTGCTAAATAATATGCACTGTTACTGTATAAATGACACTGGCAGGGAAGGGGTTAACATTGGAAGTGATCAAGGGGTTTAAATGTGCTCCTTAGATGTGCTTATTAATTGTGGGGGGGGGGGGGGGGGTGGATTGAACCGAGGTAGAGAGAGATATGTGTGGTTCAGTTTAGCTGAATCACACGATCTTTCCCTGCCTCTCTGAGAGGAAAGCCGTCTCACATTGTTTACATTCCAGATGGGTCTCCTGTCAGTTTTGCCAAAGATCGCGGGAGGCCGGCGGCGATCGAGCACACTTCTTCAGCAGTCTGCCTCCCGCTGTGTCTAACCATAGCGTGAGCGTGACTCCGGCGGGCGCGCCACCAAAGCCGCGTGCACATAATCTTGTAGATCTACATGATTATGCGCAGCCGAGCCGCCCTGCCACAGTAAATCTGTGTAGGGCGGTCGGCAAGTGGTTAAGCATCTCATGCCATTAATATGGAGTGGAGAAGAAGACCTGCTTCACAAACAACATTTCAGTTCATCGGGTTAAAGTCCGGACTCTTGTGTGGCCCAGTTGAGTTCTTTCACAGCAAACTCATCAAATCATGTTTTTATGGAGCTGCTTTGTACACAATTTTGCAGGAAAGGAAGTGCTTTTCCAACAATTGTCTAAAATGGCTTTGCTGTAAAATTAACAGTATCCTTTACTGGAAACACCTGAACTCATTAATTTGGAGGGGTGTCTACATGCTTTTGGCAGTATTGTGTAGGTGTGATTGTCAGGTTTCTACAAACGTTGGACAGCAATGCTCCAATTTAATTGTTCTCAAGAAGCAAGTATCAATGACAACTGTAAATGACTGTCTACCTGCATTGTAGTCAGTATAAAGAGAGTTTTGTCTTTCTATTGAATTGTTGGGGCTAAAGCCCAAAGTCATGAGGAACCACAAATGTAGAAACCTATTTAGCAGCGAACAAAATAGTTTTGTCTCCATTGCAGTCTTTGCTTGTTTACAACCAGTTTCAAAAAAGTTGAGACGCTGTGTAGAAATCTGCTAAAAACGAATGCAATGGTTTGCAAATCTTATAAATTTGTAATTTTTTCACAACAGAAAATAGAAAACGTATCAAATGTTTAAAATTAGAAAATATACCATTTTAGGGGGAAAAAAAAAATGTGGAAATTGATGGCACCAACACATCTCAAAAAAGTTGAGATAGGGCAAAGTAAGTGGAACTAACAAGGAAGAGCTGGAAGAACATATTGCAACTAATTTTGGTCAGTAAAATGTTTGGACATTAAAAAAAGCATCTTAGGCCCTTTTCACAAGGATGATCCGATCGGCTTGTCTGTTTTTCAGGCGGACCAGATCAGATGCTCCATGCATCCTTATGGGGCAGCGGATGTCAGCGGAGACATCTCCGCTGACACCTGCTGCTATCCGATTCCGATCCTGTCCATGAAATCCGGCGGATGGAAATCCTATTGGATCAGATGGGTTTGGGTGAGAACGGACAGGAGGTCTGTTCTCATCCAATCTCCCCATAGAGGACAGCGGGGATCTGACCGCTCCATCTCCGCACACAGAGCGGAGACGGAGCTGTCATCTGTCTGCTCAGCGGGGATCAGCAGATCGATTCCCCCCGCTGAGCAGAATGGACTCCGTCCGGTGTGAAAGGACCCTTAGAGAGACAGAGGGGGAGATTTACTAAAAACCAAAGCACTCAGAATCTGGTACAGCTCTGCATGATAGTCCATCAGCTTCTAGGTTCAGCTTGTTTAATTAACCACTTTACCACCGGAGGATTTTGCTGTCTTACGTCTGGGCCACTCTTTGCGATTCGGCACTGTGGGACTTTAACTGACAATTGCGCGGTCATGCAACGCCGTACCCAAACGAAATTTACGTCCTTTTTTTCGCACAAATAGAGCTTTCTTTTGGTGGTATTTGATCACCTGTGCGATTTTTTTTAATTTTTGCGCTATATAAAAAAAAAAAGACCGACAATTTTGAAAAAATAACAATATTTTTTCACATTTTTTTTATATGCAATTCCCCCCCAAAAAAATTTAAAAATCTAAATTTTTTATCATTTTAGGCCAATTTGTTTTCTGCTACACATTTTTGGTAAAAAAATCGCAATAAGCGTATTTTGATTGGTTTGCGCAAAAGTTATTGCGTTTACTAACTAATGGAAAGATTTCTGTCGTTTTTGGTGTTTTTTTTTTTTTTTAACGAGTAATGGCTGCGATCTGCGTTTTTTTTTTTTTTTTTTACGGGACTGCGACATTGCGGCGGACAGATCGGACCCTTGACTAACATTTTTGACACTTTTGGGGGTACCAGTGACATTACTACAGTAATCAGTGCTATAAATATGCACTGTTACGGTAAAAATGACACTGGCAGGGAAGGGGTTAATTTTATTGGAGAGCGAGGGGTTAATGTATGCCTGATGCTTACTGACGTGTGGGGGGAGGTGACACAGGGACAGATTGCAGGTTCAGCTATGCTGAACTCTGCAATCTGACACTGCCTGTCACTTAGGCGATCCGCCCACTTTGTTTACACAAGTGGGCGGATCTCCAGACTCGATTCCCCGATGATCGGGGAAGAGCAGCAGCGATCGCCGCTGCTCCTCCCATGTCCCGACTCCCGCTGTGACTGAATACAGTGGGAGCGAGCCTCCGAGAGAGGGGAATGTCTGGCGACGTAGGTCTATGTCGTCAGACCTACAAGAGTCACTTTGCCGCAGTAGAGCTCTAGTGAGCAGCGGTAAAGTGGTTAAGCTTTGATAATAAAACTTGGAAGCTGATTGATTTCTATGCAGAGCTGCACCAGATTTTGCGCACTCCCAATTTTTTTTTTAGCAAATCAACCCCAGAGTGTCTCAGATGTAAAATGGGCAGAGGTTCACCAATCTGTGAAAAGCGGTGTCTAAAAATTGTTGAACAATTTCCAAATAATGTCCCTCAATGTAAAATTGCAAAAACTTTAAATATATCCTCCTCTACAGTACATAATTCCATCAAAATATTCAAAGAATCTGGATAAATCTCTGTCTGCAAGGGACCAGGTCAAAATTCAGTATTGGATTCTCGTGATCTTTGGGCTCTGAGACGGGACTGCATTAAAAAGAGGCATTATTCTGTGATGGAAATCACGGTCTGTGAACATAGTTTTCTGTGCCAATCAAAAATGCAAGTTAAAGCTCTATCGTGCAAAGAAGAAGCCATATCCGAACATGATCCAGAAATGCAGCAGTCCTCTCTGCAACAGGCCATTTTAAATGAGCTTTAGCCCAAAGTCAAAAACTGTTCTGTGGTCAGACAAATTTAAATTTGAATTTTTTTTTTTTGTAGCCATGGGCTTCATGTCCTCTAGACTTAAGAGGGGAGGGACCTTCTGGCTTATCAGTGCTTAGTTCAAAAGCCCACATCTCTAACGGTATAGGGGGTACATTATTGCCTAATCATTATGAAATGGGCATCTTGCACTTCTGGAAAGGAACCATCAATGCTGAAAGATATATATCCAGGTTTTAGAGCGACATCCAGACAACCTCTTTTTCAGGGAAGGCATTGCATATTTCAGCAGGACAATGCTAAACTGCATACTACATCCATGACAACAACATGACTTTGTAGTAGAAGAGTCCAGGTGCCTAACTGGCCTGCCTGCAGTCCAGATCTTTCATCAATTGAAAATATTTGGTGCATCTTGAAATGAAAAATACGACAAAGAAGACCCAGGACTATTAAACAGTTAGAATCCTACATCAGGCAAAAATGGGACAACATTTCTCTCCTAAAATTCTGGTGACTGGTCTCTTCAGTTCCCAGACATTTACAGAGTGTTGCTATAAAAAAAAAAAAAAGAGGGATGCTGCACCGTGGTAAACATGGCCCTGTCCCAACTTTTTTTAGACATTGCTGCCATTTTTTACAAATTGATCCTGTAATGTTCCTAAAATTGTACATCTTCTCAGTTTAAAAACTTGATATGTTTTCTATTGTAAATAAAATACGGGTTTATGAGGTTTGCAAATCATTGCATTCTGTTTTATGTCAATTGTACACAGCGTCCCAACTTTTTTTGGAATTAGGGTTGTACTTCTCTTAAATGTCCTAATGATCTATGCAAGCCCAGTGTGATTCACTGTTCCTCCAAGTGATTATAATAGTGAATACCATCATATACTGATTACCCGAATCAGCTATGCAGATTACTTGCTTATTGGCCTTATGATGTCATGTTGGTACAAACTTAAGACAGAATGATTGCAATCCCTTTTTTTTTTTTGCAGCTTAACGTATATGTGTCGATCAGGGGCTATTCGAACAGATGACAACTGCATTGTCCTGAAAGTAAGTATCTGCATGGATAGCATTGAAAATAGATATTTTTTTTACTTTTTTAATTTCTGAAATATTGTTACAAGCAAAAAAAAGTACAGTATTTTTCCCCATGTCTAGTGTATGCATGAAAATGAATGTGAGAATATAGGGCTCTTTAAACAAATCTTTGAGAGAAAAATATCTTCTGTGAGAAGCTTTAAAATAATGGAAGATCATATTTTTTTTTTTTTTTTTGGATATAGGGGTGAGGGGTTTGAACCACTATTACCTGTCTTTGTCCCTGTTAGGGAGATTCATTTTCTAACTGCCCTGATCAAAAGGAGTAAAAGTGAGGTGAAGTCCAAAATGTTGTGCTGCCGCTTGAACAGGAATATAAGAAACCTCTTCCAATGGAGACACTCTGTAATAATTGGCGAGAATATTCCACACATTGGAAAGATTATTTTCTCACTTTCCTAGGATAGATTACAGATGGCGTGTTCTACAAAAGGTGTACCCAGAGAAGATCATGTGTGAATCTGTATGCAAACATTGACAAACTAGCGCAAGGCCTCTAGTCCCCGAGTGGCTCATGGCTTTTCTCCAGGCTAGCTTGACTTTGGTTTATTAAGAAGACAGGAAAAGATTCTTGAGTACTAAAGAGATTAGTGCTGGTCTGCAAATTATGGCTTTTTGCAGCCGTAATTTTGGGTGTTTATATTTAGTTGCGGTCGTTCTGCCATGTGAATGATTGACAAGCTGACGGCAGCCAGATATGTCCATGGCTGTCTATAGGTAAACACACATGCAATGGTCACCTGCGGCTAGGGGCAGAAGATTGCTTCTGTATGCAGACAGATGCATCCAGGCTCAAACATCTGTCCCTAAAGCTGGCTATACACAGCTCGAATTGTGTCTGGTTTCTGATGAAACGGCTGAAATATACTTAGTGGATGGTCTCGTTGGTCTCCTCCCACCTGACACTCTTTGACTGACAAATTGAAGTAGCCAGGCAGAAAATTGTCAGCCAAACTGTGGCTTCATCCATTTTTAGATGCAGCCACTGTTTGGGTAATCTCTCAGCCACCTCCATAAAAAGACAGAATACAGTAGCCCAACAGGGGGATTTGTCAATTTGCTCTCAATAGCATGGCAGCCTCCGTGGTTCACTTAGGAAAGTTTTTTTTCCTCTAAGCAAGTTTTATAACAAAATCCCTTGCAGTTGATAAACAAGAACACAAGTTAAACGCATCTAAAGACAAAACCTTTGTTTTTCATTTTGGATAGAGTGATAAGGGGTAAGAATGAGTCGGGTTCTTCCTACTGTCTTAACCCTCTCTGTTACATGCTGTCACCAGAGCAAGTTCATTGTCAATATGGTGAGATTGTAGTGCCATGGGGGGGGCTCTGAGATTGCTGTATGCTGGTGCTGCCAGCCATTGTCTCTGATCACCATCACAGCAGTACATTGTCTCCAGACCAGTGCTGCCAGTCAGTTTTCCTAATCACCTTTAAACCACTCAGTGCTCCTAAGCACTGATGCCTACTCAATATAATACCCGCCACACCAGTCGTATTGGCCCCGATCACTGCCACACCAGTCGTATTGGCCCCGATCACTGCCACACCAGTCGTATTGGCCCCGATCACTGCCACACCAGTCGTATTGGCCCCGATCACTGCCACACCAGTCGTATTGGCCCCGATCACTGCCACACCAGTCGTATTGGCCCCGATCACTGCCACACCAGTCGTATTGGCCCCGATCACTGCCACACCAGTCGTATTGGCCCCGATCACCGCCACACCAGTCGTATTGGGCCCGATCATAAGGACTTGTTCGCATGTGCGATGCTCTCTGAAGTGCCATCTATGTTCGAATCACTCTTGAGAAAGTATTTGACAAGCAGGGAGAAGGCATTGAATAACCTCCTCATCACCTGCTTTAACCCCTTCGACCTCGCGCAAGCACCTCTTTTCATTTGAATGAGTCTCAATCAGCAAGTGTACAAGAGGTATAATTCCTGCCACAGCTGTGAAGCAAAGCATCCCAGCCCTGGCATGTGTACAACCCCGGCTGCTGGCTCTGCAGCTAAAAGGGTAGTGGTTGAGGAGCGATAAAACTGCAGATCAAAGACAGGTTTTACTGCCCCCAATCTTCCGTTTAATTGAGCCCTAATGGTGCAGCCAGTCACAGTTCTCTAAACACGAACACCGCCAGATCAGTGTTGCTGGAATCTGTGTTCCTGTTTGCCACCACACCAGACCAGTGCAGCTAGCAAGTTTTTTTGATCACTGCTGCACTAATCCAAGTGCCACCAGACCAGTATATGCCAACAGTGTTCCTTATTACTGTCACACCAGTTGAAGTGTCACCATAACAGTGGGTGACAGCAACGGTGTCCCTGATAGTTGCCAAACAAGTCCTAGTGTCACCAGACCAGTGTAATCTAGTAATGGTGTTCTTGACCACCACCACACCAGGGCAGTGTTGTCTTTTCCTGCTGCCGGTACTAGCCCTGGCCTGTTTTTTGTGCCGGTTTGCGGACCATGTGTCTTCTGCCACCTGAACTGACCCATCTGCATGTCCCACAGACTACGTTCTTGCAAGACACCAGTCCCAGCCATCCCCTGTGGACAGCTGTACACCTGGAACTATGGGAACATTTTTCTTTCTTTTTTTCTTTCTTTCTTTCTTTCTTTCTTTCTTTCTTTCTTTCTTTCTTTCTTTCTTTCTTTCTTTCTTTCTTTCTTTCTTTCTTTCTTTCTTTCTTTCTTTCTCCTGTACTTCCTTGCCAGTGAACATGACATTCCTAAAGTCAGCCACATACCAGGAGTCTAGGCTTGCTTTACCTAGAGGAACTGGGACTGCTATAGGTTACCCTAAATTAAGCAGTATTCCCTGACCACTTGTACAGAAGTGACCATTACAGTACATTGGTTCTGACACAATTGGTTGATATACATGATAGACAAGATACAAAGTTATTGGTACATCAATCCAGACACTGAAAGTCTCACATGTTTTACTGCCCTGCCTGGGAGAAGTAGTGGAATTTGTTTTGGGTTTTAATTCTATGTATTCCCATGTGTGAAAATTATCCTATTAAATTGACAACTTTGTTTAAAAAAAATAAGTTTGCTGCATTTTCCAAAAACTTGTGGCAAAAACTGACATTTTCAAAAGACTCGCTATGCCTTTCAGAAAATACAGAAAATACCCATGAAGTGTTTGCTTTCCAAAATGTAATCATTTTGTGGGCATTTCCACTGTCCTGGTGCTCCAGGGCCTCCAAAAATGTGATAGGTAATCAGGAAATTAGATGTGCAATTTATGTCCCTGGAAAGGTTAAAGGTGCTCCTTGGATTTTGGGTCCCTATGTGCATCTAGGTTGTGAAAAGGTCTCCTCATACTCGGGAGAAATAGCAGAATGTGTTTTAGGGTGTAAATGTAAGCATGTCTATGTTGTGTGTAAGAAATTACTTGTTAAAATGACAACTTTACACATTTTATTTAATTTCTTCATTTTCCAAAAAAAAAAATTGTGACAAAAATTACTAAAAAAAACCTCACCATGCCTCATACTTTCCAAGAGGTAATTTTGGGGCCTCAAAGTGTAACTATCCAAAAATGAAAGAAAAAGATTTGCATTTAGAGTAAGTGTGTGTGTGTGTGTGGGGGGGGGGGGGGGGGAGGTTGGGGGTTGTGGGTTGTAACTCCTGTCGTTCTTCTTTTTTTTTTTTTTTCTTTTTTCATCTGTCTCCTATAGGGGAAATTTCCTTTCACTTCCTGCCTCATAGCCAAAATTGGAAGTAAAAGGAAAATCCCTCCAAAGTGAGAGAATCCCACTGTGTCACCAGGATCATCTGAACTAGTGTCCTCATCCAAAGATTTCCCCTCAACTCAAAATTTCAACTCAAAATTTGGAATTTTTTTTCACTTTCGATGATAACAAGAAACAAGGCAAACAGAGAGGGTGAATCTCCCTAAGGCCCTGTTCACACCTGAGCGTTTTTTCAGCTTGTAAAACGCTCATCTCTAAAGTCTCAAAACTCCCAACTAGCAAAATCCTATTCATTTCAATAGCCCCTGTTCACATATGAGCGTTTTGTCACCTGAAGGAAAACTCATTAAGCTCAAAAAAGTACATGAGCTTCTTTTTTGGTAGATTACAAGCGTTCTTGTTAGATGTCAATGCCTGCCTCCAAACACCTGCAAAAAATGCCTAAAGAGCCCACAAAAACAACCGGAAAACGATACGCTCAGGTGTGAATGGAACCTTACAAGGGGGCACAGACCGCAATCTAAACTGACAGGTTTTCTAATCACTTGCCAATATATCCAAAAAAAAAAAAGGTTTGCCATTTAGTGACATTTCAAGAAATATAAAAATAGGCAGTCAGTACATCATGTTTAATCCTTTTTCTGATATAAATTTACCACAGCAGACCTATACACTGATTTGGATTATTATTATATGTAGCAGAATACATTTTGGCCTACATTTATGAAGTTAAATTATGTATTTGTAAAATTTAATAATGGGAACGAAGTTTTTTTGTTTTTTTTGTTTTTTTGTCCTGTCTTTTTTTTTTTTTTTTTTTCCTTTTTTATAGCAAAAAAAAAAAAAACAACTGTGGTGATTAAATACCATCAAAGCAATATCCGTCTCAAAAAGTGATAAAAAATTAGTTTGGGTACAGTGTTGCATGACTGATTAGTTACCATTCAAGGTATGACTGTGCTGAAATCTGAAAATGGCCTAGGCAGGAAGGGGGTGAAAGTGTCTGATCTTAAAATGGTTAAATAAAATAAATGTTTTTTAAAATGTTTCTGTAAAATATTGGTAAATGTTTTCCATTATTATGTTTACATGTCCTGTATCCTTCTGTTTCAGACACTCCCCTGCTTGGTTAGGATGTGTAACAAAGAGCGCCTTCTAGAGGAAAGAGTAGAAGGTGCAGAAACCTTAGCCTATCTAATAGAGCCTGATGTGGAGCTGCAGAGGATTGCCAGCATTACAGATCATCTCATCTCTATGCTTGCTGACTACTTTAAATACCCCAGCTCAGTCAGTGCCATCACAGACATTAAGAGGGTGTGTATATATGACTGCCTATTTAGTGCAAATCAATGTTGATGTTACATGGAACTCACACACAAGATTTCTAATAATATAGTGAATAATTTGAGTGAAAACCCCTCCATATAGAAATTAAATGTGTCCAGAATCTACATAAGAGAGGTTTTGCTTAAGATTATATAAAAGGGCCCATCTGTTTTAGTGCCGGTACACACTATAGCGATGTCAGACTTTGCATGGGATTTGCACCACACACTATGCAAATCACATGCAATGTTTGTGCGATGCGAATTCAGCCATACAGATTGTATGGCTGAATTTGCCTTGCATTTTGACAAAAAAGGATCCTGTTGTGCTGGACCCTTTTTTTTTATTTTATTTTTTTTGTTCCGCACCAGAATCGCATGGGTGTTCACACCTATGTGATCTGATTTCTGTCTGAATTGACAGTTTGTGCTGCGATATGCAAACTAATCTGGGGGTGTCATTAACTTTGTATTGACACTCCCAGCAGTTTGATTATGGCAGTGTGAACTGCCTGCAAGTCGGGTGTGATGCGGGAACCCACAGTGAAATCGCAGGGTTCCCGCATTGCACCAATGTGAACCGGCACTTAGTGTATATTACCTAGTAACATATGTCTGGCCTGTGGGTGTTTTTAGCTTTATAGCATCATAATTTTGTTTTATTTTAGATGTGTCAAATTATCTGAAGCTACACGAGTGCCCACCCTATTTGTCTCAACACACATGCATTATGTGGATGTCAAGGGGGTTAACCTTCACATCATTAGAACAGAGCCAGTATCATGGCGGCCCTGAAGGCATGGCAGAAAAGATTTTTTTTTTTACCAGAAGCAGCTGCTTGCAGGCAGTGAAATACACATAAATAATGTTTGGTGCTGTATTGTCACCCACCCCCCCCTAATAAAATTACACTTTAGATTAAGAGCTTGTTCACCCCATATGTGCTCGAAAACTGATGGGAAAACTGTGCAGATTTCACTTGCAGAGACATCAGATTACATAAGTTTTACATCAGTTTTCATGTGTGTTTCAACGAGTTTTTATGCACGTTGACATCAGTTTTCATGCATGTCAGTTATGTGCCCTGTTCGCACAAATGTTGACTTCATGTCAGTTTTTTTCTGTGCATGCACATTGCAGATTGGTGCGCAGAAATTTCCGCACATTGTAGTGTGAACAGGACACATAGACAACCATTGTTTTCTTTGAGCTCTTGCAGAAAAGCGTGCAGAAAAACACAGTGTGAGCAAGGCCTTAATAATTGCAGATTTCTATCACTGGAAGATTTGCAACTTTATAGATCAGAACAGTCTTACACAGGAAGATCAGAACAGTCTTACACAGGAAGATCAGAACAGTCTTACACAGGAAGATCAGAACAGTCTTACACAGGAAGATCAGAACAGTCTTACACAGGAAGATCAGAACAGTCTTACACAGGAAGATCAGAACAGTCTTACACAGGAAGATCAGAGCAGTCTTACACAGGAAGATCAGAGCAGTCTTACACAGGAAGATCAGAGCAGTCTTACACAGGAAGATCAGAGCAGTCTTACACAGGAAGATCAGAGCAGTCTTACACAGGAAGATCAGAGCAGTCTTACACAGGAAGATCAGAGCAGTCTTACACAGGAAGATCAGAGCAGTCTTACACAGGAAGATCAGAGCAGTCTTACACAGGAAGGTACATTTTAGGTGATTTCTTTTACATCCCCTATGATCTGATGACCAGTTTGTAAAACTCATGTCATGTGGTTATGACTGCATCTTTTACCACTCAAATCGTACTGGTTTTACAGTTGCGAAAAGATTAGTTATATCTTAAAGTCTGCCCCTAGGCATACATTGCTAAGTCTTAGCCCATAGGAACTGCTTACTAGTTAGTGGTTTGTACTTTGTGTGCATTTTTTAAGCATGTGTAAAGGCATTTTTTTTTTTGGGTTTTAGAGTAGGAAAGAATTTGTCCCTCTATTAAATATTTACTACTGTCTATATTCCTCTGCTAGGAAGATTAACTTATTTTTCCTGGTTACTATTTCCCCTGAGACAGAAAGTAAGGAGAAATACAACATTTCAGAGTTGTTACCAGAACAGGAAGTGAGGAGGAATCTTCAAATGGGGACACCTTTTTCAGAGATGATGATACAAGAGATTTCCTTCTCACTTCTTGTTGCTTCTCCAAGATAAGAAGTGACAAGACATCCTCCTTAACAGGACTTGCAGCAAAATAAAAATAAAAAAAAAAAAGATAGCGTTTTAACTGTTCCCTACTCTAAAATAAAAAAAAAAAAGTTTTGGGTATACATACATTTTAAATTTATTTAAAGTGAATCTAAAATCTAAACCTTTTTTACTCTTAAAAAATGTTTAGGTACCGTTTTCTACCTCCCCCCTACCACTAAGCACTTACCTGTCTCCTGAACAATCCATGCTGTCCCAGCTGCAGTTCCTCCTCCTTTACTTCCTGGTCTCGCAGGAGACTCCGGCAGTGGGAGCCATAGGCTTCTGATGTCAGTTGAATCCTATGGAAGGAACGGGGGATGTGGCCAAGCTGAGCTGGGGTTGTTTGTCTATGAACGCAAACAGTCCGACTTGGGTGTGCGCCTGCTGGGGCCATAGCACACGGCTTGTTGCTTGCACCTGGAGGAAGAAGATGCAGACGATGCCAACGGGGGACAATAAGAGGTAAGGGATCACTTTGTGCAATATTGTTGCACAAAGCAGGTAAGTATAAACCTCTTTTTAATTAATAAATAAAAAAAGCTTGAGTATCACTTTACGCCCAACCCCTCCCCCCCCCCCCCCCCCCCTACACCTGACCTGTGCTGTGATTGAACACAGCACCAGTTTGACAGCAGATTTTGGGCAATGATTTTGTCTGAAGTCGGCTGTGTCCAATCACATACAGTTCTGTGCTTACAAACACACAGAGGTCTGTGTGCATAGGAACAACTGTTTCTTTTCTCTGAAAAGCAGGGAGAACAAACATCCAGATCGTAAAGTAAAACAGCACATTTTACACCCATTTCACATTGCTAGGCACACAGTTATCCCCTTGATTGCCCCTATATGTTAACCCCTTCCCAGCCACTATCAATACAGTGAAAATACTATACACTGCCACTGTACTGGTGTCACTAGTGGTTTGGGTTAGTAACCCTCCCAGATAGTGTCTAATAGCACCAGATTATCCATCACCCTATCACAGTCCCACTAGAAGTTGCTGATAACCACCATTAAAGTATAGCGTCTATAGCTACGAAAACTCCAGTGAATGCCATAGTTTGTAGACGCTGTAACTTTTGCACAAACCAATTTAAAATACACTTATTGGTTTTTTTTTGGTTTTTTTTTTTGTTTTACAAAAGATATGTAGCAGAATACACGTTGGCCTCAATTTATGAAGAAATTAGGGTTTTTTTTTTTTTTATTTTTAGATGTTTTATAACCAAAATCGGAAAAAAAAAATTTTTCAAAATGTTTAGTCTTTATTTTTTTTATTTTTGTTTTATATAGCAAAAAAAAAAAAACCCAATGGTAATCAAATACCCTTCAAAAGTAAGCTCTATTTGTGTGAAATAAAAATGTATAGACCATGAAATTGCCAGTTAAAGTTGCAAAATATGCCCTGGTCATGAAGGGGGTAAAACCTTCTGGAGGTCAAGCGGTTAAGGGTCAGTCCACCATTATTTCAGTTTTTCCTAAATACAGCTTAATTGCCCATAGGCTCCTTTCATCTTTTGAAAACTGAGATCTTGGAGCGTACAATGGTCCACCAGCCTATCATCCCTATAAGGGAATCTCCTTAATTATTGTTTGGCAGAAATGGAGCCGTTTTGGGAAAAGTTTGCTGCCAAAACCAGCTAGCAATGCAGCCTACTAGTGCCTGTTTACAACCTAAAAAGCTAGTTTGGATAATATATTTTAAGCATATTCTCGTGTAAGTAAAATGAAAATAAGCAGTTCCTCTGCGCTTGCATCTAAAGTGTTTCCTTGTTATAAATTCTGTGTGTGAGTTTTTTTCTAAAGAATGGAAGTCTCTACATATTTTCATTGGTTTTATCAGTTGTGTTGCACTGCATGTAGGTTTCTCTTTAACTCCCATGTTTCTGCTCCTTGGTTCGAGCAAACCTGTCCTCTTTCCCCTCTTGTTGTACACTACAGCAGAAAGAATCAGGGCAACTTTGCACCGAGGAGACAGACTCAGGAGGGGCTATAGACGACTCCTACTGCACTGCAGATTTTCTTACCTTTCCATTGTCACAAATGACTTCGCAAGCACAGCTTGTCTCATCCCCATCTCCAGAGTCCAAAGTGAGTATATACTATTTATTGGTAGGTAGGTTCTAGTGTGTATTTTTTTTGCTTGAGCATAGAAATGTGGCATTTTTGCTTACTGCTGGGAAAAAAAAAAAGAGCACCGAAAAAAGCTTATCAAAGAGGTCTGATTTCATATACATTACAGTAGGGTCCAAAACGACTTGGGTATACAAAGCCATGTTTATTCTCTAACTCAAAAAAGAGAATCCTACACTGATAGTACTAACTAATAAAACAAGTTCATCAGTATGTAATCGCAACCGAGTAACATTTTTGAAAAAATTGAGTACTGTCCGTGATACTTTTTTTATTTGCACTAACATACAATTTTTCAGGACAAGCTTTTGGAGTATGTCCCCTTCTTCAAGCTCCAAGCAGTTGAAGAAGGGGACATACTCCGAAAGCTTGTCCTGAAAAATTGTATGTTAGTGCAAATAAAAAAAGTATCACGGACAGTACTCAATTGTCTCTGTCGCAAGTGCACTAATACGGCTACAATGACCTCAAGCATGAAAGAAATGACAAAGGAAATACAGTTCTTGCTGGTGTACCTGTACTCTGTTTTGGACTATACTGTATAAAGAAAGTTGATTTGGAATTCCATTGGACCAAGCTTTTCTCTATCTGTTTAGTACATGTTGCTTGATATTTGTGTTTGATGGTTGCGTCACATTGAAACAATTAGAAATAGGTTACAGTGCACCTGTGCCCAGACTATGGTCAAAATTTGAAATCCTATTAATTTTCCACATTGAATTTCACTTCTTTCTAGCTTACCCCTTGAAGATTGTAAACTTACTTTGTGAGAAATTCCACACATTTACTTGAACTCTGTTGGACATATTTACTGTGCCTTGCGAATATGCACTACTTTGTCACACATTTCACAGAGCCTGTTTTAAGAAAGACAAAGTTGCTGAGAGGAGGAACTTTGGAGGGCACAGTCAGTACAGGAAATGTAAAATGTAAAGGAAAAAAAAGTGAGATCCTGTAATAACCTCCATTAGATCCCGTAATAAACTCCATGAGATCACACCAGTCGTCTGTGAAAGCTTCTCAATCATGTCATAAAGTAGACTGTAAAGTGTAACAAATTGAATATACAGGGTAGTCCATAAGATCATAAATTAACACAACCTGAGAACATACAGGTGTGTGGGAAGCCCAACACTTATTAGGAAAAGACTCATCTAACTAAGGCAGGCCATAGACGGTGTGAATTTCTTTCCTGCAACCATGTGTTGTAGGAAAGAAATTCACAGGAGAACAGTGTTGACAGGTGAATCCCTCCTGCCGGGCAATTGTCTTCTCCGGGTGGGGGGAGAACACAGGGATTATCGCTAGGGGCGATAACAGCCGCTTGCATCAATCACAAGCGGACCTGGCAGGCTGGTTGTACCCAAGTTGATCGATCTATCAACTTGGTACAATCAGCCTGCCCACTAATGGTTCGAATCCTGGCCAGTTCTTGATGAAC
This sequence comes from Pelophylax lessonae, assembly GCF_965119305.1. Taxonomy (NCBI): domain Eukaryota; kingdom Metazoa; phylum Chordata; class Amphibia; order Anura; family Ranidae; genus Pelophylax; species Pelophylax lessonae. The sequence continues at coordinate 212,208,415 of NC_138773.1, forward strand.
CGGCCAAAATTTGAACTATACAGGTCCCTCTCAAAAAATTAGCATATTGTGATAAAGTTCATTATTTTCTGTAATGTACTGATAAACATTAGACTTTCATATATTTTAGATTCATTACACACAACTGAAGTAGTGCAAGCCTTTTATTGTTTTAATATTGATGATTTTGGCATACAGCTCATGAAAAACCAAAATTCCTATCTCAAAAAATTAGCATATTTCATCCGACCAATAAAAAAGTGTTTTTAATACAAAAAAAGTCAACCTTCAAATAATTATGTTCAGTTATGCACTCAATACTTTGTCGGGAATCCTTTTGCAGAAATGACTGCTTCAATGCGGCGTGGCATGGAGGCAATCGGCCTGTGGCACTGCTGAGGTGTTATGGAGGCCCAGGATGCTTCGATAGCGGCCTTGAGCTCATCCAGAGTGTTGGGTCTTGCGTCTCTCAACTATCTCTTCACAACATCCCACAGATTCTCTATGAGGTTCAGGTCAGGAGAGTTGGCAGGCCAATTGAGCACAGTAATACCATGGTCAGTAAACCATTTACCAGTGGTTTTGGCACTGTGAGCAGGTGCCAGGTCGTGCTGAAAAATGAAATCTTCATCTCCATAAAGCTTTTCAGCAGATGGAAGCATGAAGTGCTCCAAAATCTCCTGATAGCTAGCTGCATTGACCCTGCCCTTGATAAAACACAGTGGACCATCACCAGCAGCTGACATGGCACCCCAGGCCATCACTGACTGTGGGTACTTGACACTGGACTTCAGGCATTTTGGCATTTCCCTCTCCCCAGTCTTCCTCCAGACTCTGGCACCTTGATTTCCGAATGACATGCAAAATTTGCTTTCATCCGAAAAAGTACTTTGGACCACTGAGCAACAGTCCAGTGCTGCTTCTCTGTAGCCCAGGTCAGGCGCTTCTGCCGCTGTTTCTGGTTCAAAAGTGGCTTGACCTGGGGAATGCGGCACCTGTAGCCCATTTCCTGCACACGCCTGTACACGGTGGCTCTAGATGTTTCTACTCCAGACTCAGTCCACTGCTTCCGCAGGTCCCCCAAGGTCTAGAATCGGTCCTTCTCCACAATCTTCCTCAGGGTCCGGTCACCTCTTCTCGTTGTGCAGCGTTTTCAGCAACACTTTTTCCTTCCCACAGACTTCCCACTGAGGTGCCTTGATACAGCACTCTGGGAACAGCCTATTCGTTCAGAAATTTCTTTCTGTGTCTTACCCTCTTGCTTGAGGGTGTCAATGATGGCCTTCTGGACAGCAGTCAGGTCGGCAATCTTACCCATGATTGCGGTTTTGAGTAATGAACCAGGCTGGGAGTTTTTAAAAGCCTCATGAATCTTTTGCAGGTGTTTAGAGTTAATTAGTTGATACAGATGATTAGGTTAATAGCTCATTTAGAGAACCTTTTCATGATATGCTAATTTTTTGAGATAGGAATTTTGGTTTTTCATGAGCTGTATGCCAAAATCATCAATATTAAAACAATAAAAGGCTTGCACTACTTCAGTTGTGTGTAATGAATCTAAAATATATGAAAGTCTAATGTTTATCAGTACATTACAGAAAATAATGAACTTTATCGCAATATGCTAATTTTTTGAGAGGGACCTGTATATGGCTGGCCTACGGATGGAGTGCTACCAGGTAACCTGTAAAGGAAGCTCCATCTAATGCAGAAATAGGAGAGCAAAGAAACACAGCAAAACCTGCAATAGTGTAAGAAGTCAAATCCAAAGATTTTCTTTTCTTCCGTTTTGTACAGTAAACCTATAGCATCATGACAGATTACAGGCAGCAAGGTACCATGGGATATGTAGCCTTTAGAAATCAAAAGCAAACCACAAGAATGAGCAGAGGAGAAACTGGAAGGCATGCAGGGAATCTAAGAAGTTGCTGAAAGAAATGGCAAGCAAACAGGCAGCAATTGCAAAAAAAAAGGGTGCTTTTTCAAGTAAACATATTAAATTAGCAAAAATAACTAGCTTTGTATTGCTATTATAATGATAAAATGAAAGTGTACACTGTGACTTTAGCTCTCCTTTAAAGTATTTTATATAGGCAAACCAGCTGTAAAAGAGCTTCAAAACAAACCATCTCTGATAGACCTAGCTGCTTGTATTGTGAAGTAATTTATTCTCAGATACTCAGGCTAGGGTAATATTTGTACAGTGCAGGTATGCATGCAAAATCATGCATGTTCCCGCAACGCACAAAAACATGCATCCCTTTTGTAGGCACGAAGTGGTGCCATTAAATGTTAATGGCACTCGAACACCCTTTACTAAGGTGCATGAAATTGCTCACCAAAATGTGAAGCAGCATGCATTTTGGTGGTTAAAAAAAAAAAAATTGAACTTCTTTGGTGCGATTTTAGCCCCCAAGGCAACCCATGGAAATGATTTGAGTTGCTGTAAACATAAAGTGCAAAAAAACACACCGTTGCACCTATACAGGTGTGAATGAAACCCTAATGGTCACCACAAGACAATAAAGTTGGGTTTTGGTTAGTTTACCAGCTAGAAACACTGTTTTTGTGTTTACATTAGAGTGCTGGCAGTCTATGCAAGATTCTCCTTCCATAAAGATCAAAGAAATAAGCTATACAGTAATTTCAGTGTCTCTGTTTTGCAAGCTACCTATAGGTAGCTATTGCGCGAAACGAAGTACAGGTACGTTGTTTCGCGCAATAGAGCCGACCTGCCATAGTATATGTACTGCTGGTGGTTGTCAAAGGATAAGTCCACCTTTACACTAAAATCCCTGCATCTCTAGACCTCCACAATCTAACCCTAATCTATCTAGCCCTGTAAAGAAATCAGTATACAGTATACTTACCTTTTTTGTAGCCGTTGCGGCCCGATTCCACGATGAGCTGTCAGTCGCGGCTTCGCTGTGGTGGGGGGTGCAGAGGACACGCTGGAGAACAGAAGCCCCATAGTAAGTCTATAGGTGACATCACTACTCATTAATTTCAGACGTTGGCGGCCGTGTCCTCTGCAGAGCTTCCGCCGCTGGAGATCGGGTCGGAACGGCTTCAAAAAAAGGTATGTATACTGATTTCTTCTTCACAGGGTAAGATAGGTTAGTGTTAGATCGTGGAGGTCTATAGATGCAGGGATTTTAGTTTTTGGGTGGACCTATTCGTTATCTACTAGCTGCCCAAGCCAATTCTGACACTTCTCACATACAGCCGGTAAAATAGGTATTAAATATGTCACCATTTTTCTGGGGAAATCTATTTCTAAAGGTGCTATCGATGTGCAATTTTCACCATATGTCGGTAACAACCCACGCAATCCATACATGCAAATAATTTCAGAAATTAGGTTATGTGCAAAAAAAAAATGGAATGACACAGCCAAAAGCTATTGAAAACGCTAACTGAAATTTATTTAATACTTGGTACAAAATCTTTACTTGTTAATGACAGCTTCAAGACGCCTCCTGTATGAATACCCTAGTCGCATGCATTGCCCAGCTGTGATTTTGGCCCATTCTTCCACACAAAGGATCTTAAAATCTTGAGGGTTCTGTGGACCTCTTCTATGAACTCTGATCTTTACTTCTTTCCATAGATTTTCTATTGGATTCAAGTCAGGTGACTCGGCTGAGCCATTCTAGCAGCTTTTATTTTCTTTCTTTGAAACCAATCGAGAGTTTCCTTGGCTTTGTGATCATTGTCTTGCTGAAATGTCCACCCTCATTTCATCTTCATCATCCTGATTGATGGCCGCTGATTTTTTTATCAAGAATGTCTTGGTGTATTTTGCCATTCATCCTTCCTTCAATCACATGAAGTTTACCAGTATCGTATGCTGAAAAACAGCCTCACACCATGATGTTCCCATCTCCAAACTTCACTGTTGGTATGGTTTTGGGATATTTTGGCATCGGAAGAGTTCAATTTTGGTCTCATTTGACCAGACTATATTCTCCCAGTATTTCACAGGCTTGTCTAAATGTTGTGCAGCAAACTTTAAACGAGTTTCAACATGCTTTTTCTTCAGCAATGGAGTCTTGCATTAGTGAGTGTGCATACAGGCCATGGTGGTTGAGTGCATTACTTTTTTTTTTTTTTGTACCTCCTAATTCCAGGTCTCTCTGCAGTGCTCCATAAGTGACCCTTGGCTCTTGGACAAATTTTCTGATAATTATTTTCACTCCAAATCTTTTGAGGAGCACCTGGTTGTGGCCAGTTTATGGTGAAATTCTGTTCTTTACACTTCCGGAGTATGGCCCCAACAGTGCCCACTGGAACATTCAGAAGTTTATAAATTCTTCATTAACCAATGCCATCAGTATGTTTTTCAACAATGAGTTTGTGAAAGTCTTGGGTAAAAGCAAAGACCTCTCTCATCATGAGATGTTGCTTGTGTGACACCTTGGAAATGAGACCCCTTATTCTAGGCCATCAGATGAGACTGAACCAGCTGATATTAATTTGCACTGACAAGGGGCTTGCTTTCTGATAGATTTCAGCTGGTGTTTTGACTTTCCATGCCTTTTGCATCTCCCTTTCTTCATGCGTTCAATACTTTTTCCCTGTGTCATTCCATTTTATTACACATAACTTCATTTCTGAATGTATTTGTTTTGGTTTCTTTGTATGTATGGATTGCATGGGTTCTTACTGATGTGGTGAAAATGTAATTTCAATAGCACCTTTAGCAATATTTTTAACTAGAAAAATGGTGACGTGTTCAATACCTATTTTGCCTGCTGTACACGTAAAAAAATCAGCACTTTTTTTTTTTTTTTTTACTAGATAATTGCTTTAGGACCCTCAAACATTAATGTGTATGTTTATTAAACTGAGGAGTTTTATCTCGGTTCCATTCTCCACAGTTCTCAGGGTAAAATTATCTCCCCTGCAGCCTGTGTAAAAAGCTGAGAATATCTGTTCTCAAAGGGAGAATCAGAGAAGTTTTTCCTCTGAAAACGATTGAGAGCTGAGTAGAAGGGGGTGGGCTGCCTGTGATCTTGTGAGGTTACAGGGCAGCCGAGTTTAAAAAGTAAACCAAAGTTAAAAAGAACATTTCATTCCAGAAAATATTCAGCATTATGCACACAGATCTATCATATATACACCCCTCACATTTTTGTAAATACGTGTATTTTATTATATCTTTTTCATGTGACAACACTGAAGAAATGACACTTTGCTACAATGTAAAGTAGTGAGTGTACAGCTTGTATAACAGTGTAAATTTGCTGTCCCCTCAAAATAACTCAACACACAGCCATTAATGTCTACACCGCTGGCAACAAAAGTGAGTACACCCCTAAGTGAAAATGTCCAAGAAAGCCCGAAAACAGTTTGAAGACAAGCAGACTAAGGACATAGATTACAGGAACCATGTTCTGTGGTCTGATGAGACCAAAATTAACCTATTTGATTCAATTGGTGTCAAGCGTGTGTGACAGCAACCAGGTGAGGAATACAAAGACAAGTGTGTCTTCCCTACTCTCAAGCATGGTGGTGGGAGTGTCATGGTCTGGGGCTGCATGAGTGCTGCCGACACTGGGGAGCTACAGTTCATTGAGGGAACCATGAATGCCAACATGTACTGTGACATACTGAAGCTGAGCATGACCTCCCTTTGGAGACTGGGGCACAAGGCAGTTTTCCAACATAACAACTCCAAACACACCTCCAAGATGACCACTGCCTTGCTAAAGAAGCTGAGGGTAAAGGTGATGGACCTGCCAAACATGTCTCCAGACCTAAACCCTATTGAGCATCTGTGGGGCATCCTCAAACGAAAGGTGGAGGAGCGCAAGGTCTCTAACATCCACTAGCTCCGTAATGTCGTTTTGGAGGAGTAGAAGAGGACTCCAGTGGCACCATGTGAAGCTCTGGTGAACTCCATGCCCAAAAGGGTTAAGGCAGTGCTGGAAAATAATGGTGGCCACACATCATTTTGATACTTTGGGCGTTTTCACTTAGATGTGTACTCATTTTGTTGCCAGCGTTTTAGACATTGGCTGTGTTTGAGTTATTTTGAGGGGACAGCAAATGTACACTGTTATACAAGCAGTACACTCACTACTTTACATTGTAGCAAAGTATCATTGCTTCAGTGTTGTCACATGAAAAGATAGAATACAATATTTACAAAAATGTGAGGGGTGTACTCACTTTTGTGAGATCTATCTATCTATCTATCTATCTATCTATCTATCTATCTATCTATCTATCTATCTATCTATCTATCTATCTATCTATCTATCTATCTATCTATCTATCTATCTATCTATCTCAAAAAATTAGTACACCCCTCACATACAGCTTGTATAACACGTACAGCTTGTATAACAGTGTACATTTGCTGTCCCCTTAATATAACTCAACACGCAGCCATTCATGTCTAAACCTCTGGCAACAAAAGTGAGTCCATCACCTTTACCCTCACCTTTTTTAGTAAGGCAGTGGTCATCTTGGAGGTGCTTCTGGGACGACAGCCATGCAGACCAACTTGATGCAGTGTGCAGCGTATGGTCTGAGCACTGACAGCATGACCCCCCCACCCCTTCAACCTCTGCAGCAATGCTAGCAACTCTCATACATCTATTTCCCAAAGACAGCCTCTGGATATGACGCTGAGCACGCACACTCAACTTCTTTGGTCGACCATGGCGAGGCCTGTTCTGAGTGGAACCTGTCTTGTTAAACCGCTGTATGGTCCTGGCCACTGTGCTGCAGCTCAGTTTCAGGGTCTTGGCAATCTTCTTATAGCCTAGGCCATCTTTATGTAGCACAAAAATTCATTTTTTCTAGATCCTCCGAGAATTTGCCATGAGGTGCCATGTTAAACTTCCAGTCACCAGTATGAGAGAGTGAGTGCGACAACTCCAAATTTAACACACCTGCTCCCCATTCACACCTGAGACCTTGTAACACTAATGAGTCACATGACATCAGTGAGGCAAAATGGCTAATTGGGCCCAATGTTGAAATTTTTCTCTTAGAGGTGTACTCACTTTTGTTGCCAGTGGTTTAGACATTGAGTGTGTGTTGAGTTATTTTGAGGGGACAGCATATTTACACTGTTATACAAGCAGTACACTCACTACTTTACATTGTAGTAAAGTGTAATTTCTTCAGTGTTGTCACATGAAAAGATATAGAATAATATTTACAAAAATATATATGTGTGTGTATATGTGTGTGTATATATATATATATATATATATATATATATATATATATAAACCGCGGTGGCCACATAAAACAAGGCCACCATAAGTTAGGCCACGCAGGGCCAACAATATACAATACAATTAGCAATGGGATCTAAACCACTGTCTAACAATGACCGAGATCAACTCACTTATGAATATTTAGCTTTGATAAACGTGAGCTTGAAAGTGGCATCTATTAGAATTCATTCTTGAAACCGATTCCAATTACACACAGTCCCCTCCAGCAGGCAGCACGTGTTTAAGCTCTATTATTTTCCAAAGAGAATGTCTAAGCCTTGCTGGTTTTATGTCTAAGTGATGCTTTTTAGCTGTTACAGTTGTTTGTGGGAGCTTTGCTTTTTGAAGTGTCACATAGATTGATATGAACACGTGGTTAGCTTGATGTAACTTTCTTCTTTTTTACTTCAGCTTGATCATGATTTGAAACACGCCCATGAGTTGCGACAGGCAGCCTTCAAGCTCTACGCCTCACTGGGAGCCAATGATGAAGACATCCGGAAGAAGGTGAGTCTGGGAGAGGGGCGACCCCCGGTCCTGTCCGCCAGCAGACAGGGTGTGATGCCCACCTGAAAAAGAGTCACAAGGAAGAGACTTTAACAATGACTGTCTTGTTTAAACGCCAGAAGCAGAGACTGTGAGGGTTAATGGAGCAATGAATGAATGAGGCTGTGCCTTTTTGGCTTTATTTTTTTTTTTTGCCTTTAGAAACGTAGTCTAGCGTGACTGTCAGAGGATGACCAACACATTGCATTCCATAACTTCTTCAGCTTTTAACCTTACGCATTACGTATGCATGAGTTCAAATTTAGTCTGTAGAAGGTCAGGTGTCTAGTGTTCTTAAAGAACTACCAACAGTGTCATAATTGTCCAAAGCTGCTTTTGCAAATAAAACACCTTTCATTAGCAGCTGGGCCTGCAGACCTGTGTGTTGCATTATCTTCTTTTTTGTAATCTACTCTTCGTTCAGCTTTGAGAGGTAGATTGTGTGCAGTAGGTACAAGTTTCTGTACAAAATGTATTTTGCATACAGCAACAGAATTTAAAAAAAAAAAAAAAGTTGGTTATGATTCCTTCTCCCTCTGGTCAAGAAGGACCCCAAATGTTGCAATATTTTAGGATAAACGTTCCTGGATTATGTTCAAAGTATGGGTGAGTCCAACCTTTACTCCGTGTTAACAAGTGGTCACATAATTTCATTTATTTTTTTCGTTTTGATCTCCAGGGGTGATTACAAGGCACTTAGCCACTTATGGTGGCAATATATCTTCTAATCTTTGTAAACCATTTAAATAACTTGTGATGCTCAAATGAAGATTAGACCTTGTTGGGGATCCTTGTGCAGTAGTACCCAATGCTGTAGAACTTGGAAAACGTACCTTATCAAATGCAGCCATTCAGGCCAAATCTTTCACCCCACCCTCAGCAGAATATACTTACACTTATTTTGCTCACCCTCTGACTACTCCCTTCAAAGGAGAAAGCTGAAGGAAATACCCAGTACTTCCGGGTATGGAAGAGCATGTAACTGCTCTGAGCCAAACAGTGTTGTCACAGGGGAGTACATAGCCCTGTATGAGCTACAACTCTGGTGTCTTGCCACTCATGTAAGGAAGGTAAGTATAAGCGCCTGTGGAGGTCTGAAGTAAGAACTTTTTTTTGCCTATGCACATTAGGGGTGCACATTTTAAACCATATTGTTATGTGAAACCTCTTGGGTCATTGCAAATTTTGCAGAGGTATGCAAAAGCAGTTTAAATCTCAGGGTAGTGGTGTGTATCCTGTAGTAGTGCCTAGTCTATAGCTATTTCTCTCTTGTTAAGATAAACCATTGAGACTGTAAAACTAGTCTGCATGTTTGATATCTGTAAAAAGAAAGGTCGAGTAAGATTTTTCATTTACATCTAATGGACCTTTTATCTCTGTATAGCATAAAGGCACACATCTTTATTGCTTGACATTGATCCTCTAATATTCCTGTCTAAGGTTAAACCTAATCTCTGATTTTCCTTTGCCTCCTATTCGCAGTTATAGATTGCCCCCAAATTTCACCAGCTTCCATTATGTTTTAGCCCATACACTTTAAGGTGCTGATGGCGCATGCAGCGGGTATGGTTTTTTGTTGCTGTATTAGATAAAAGCCAAAGTATGTATTGAGTTTATGCAAACTAGGTTGGCATTTCATATAGAGATGTAAACAAAGTGTACAAGTTCATCAGATTTTAGAATTTTCTAGCATGATTTTCACAAACGTGTGTATCCGTACTCAAAATACTTAAAAAAAAAAAAATGTTGGTAAGAAATTCATACAAGTCTTTTGTCTGTCTGTTGTATTGATACCTTATCACTTTAAAGCGGAGTTCCAGCCATTTACTCACCTGTCCAACGGTCCAGCGATGCGGCCGCCCGAAGCCTCGATCCTCTCCCTCGGCGCCGGCATCACTGCTGTGGGCACCCGGCTGTGACAGTTTGCGGCTTCACAGCCGGGTACCCACTGCGCATGCGCGAGTCGCGCTGCGCGCCGTGATTGGCCGGCAATCTTCTGGGACCTCTGACGTGTCCCAGAAGATTGCAGGGAGGGAGAGGGAGAGAAGAACTTCCGTTCAGGGCGCCGCGGCGCTCCGAGCGGAAGTGGGAGCGGGTACCTGTCAAAACTAGGTACCCGCTCCCCCCCCAAAAAAAAAGACATGCCAAATGTGACATGTCAGGGGGTCAGGACTCCCTAAAGCGGAAGTTCCACTTTTGGGTGGAACTCCGCTTTAAGCAAATGTCTTGCATGGACTGAGAGACTGCATTACTTTTGATGGTTAAAGCAGTGTGATTATGATGATTCACTTTGCAAATGTTGTGCTCGTTTGAAATAGATACACTGAATACTGTGTTAGACATTTCCCCATTCCTGCACACCAGGAAAGTTTTTAGAGTCCTGCTGCAAACCTATTGTTATATATTTTGTTTTATGTGGATTTACTTATCACACTCAATATAGCAGATTTTAACAGGGAAATGTCTTTGGGATTGTGGTCAGATGAAAGCCCCCATTCCCTAAATTTTGCATGGCATTTACGTTCAGTGAAGTAACATTAGGAGGTAGGTTTAGTGTGTCTGATGCATAACTAGTAACTGACAGGTGATAAATGCTTTCATTAGGGTCATATTCTACAGGTGCTATGTTTTCTAATGCAATGCCTTTAAAGAGAAACTGGCATGACAATTTGAAACCAATGTAGAGCCTCCTTATATCATGCTGCACATGTTTTTACATAACTAGTAGATTGGTTTTTAAAAGCAAACTTCAAGCAGTGGCTCCAAGTAAAAACATTTCTCTCTCCCAGGAATCTCCAAACCCTTTCCTTGATTGGTCAGAGTCCTAGAAATAAGGCACTTTTCCACTGCAAGTACCGGCTCGGCTCTACTCGGCCCTGCTTGGCCCGGTTTGCTTTTCCACTGCTGGTACCGCATGGTATAGTGTCGGAACGGCTCGGTACGGTACGGTATAGGTTTGCTTTTCCACTAAAGTAGTACTAAAGTTAAGTGGGTGGGATAACAACGGGGTGGGTGGGATTCTCTGACCAATCAGTGGCTAGTAGTGACTGCATGCAAAGGATTGTGGGATATGGTACCAGTTTGGTACCTGTTGGAACCACAATCGAGTAGGTACTGTTTTTTCAGAGCCGTACCGTACCGTTCGGTTCCATGCAGTGGAAAAGCAAACCTATACCGTACCGTACCGAACCGTTCCGACCCTATACCATGCGGTACCAGCAGTGGAAAAGCACAAAAGCGTGCCGAACCGGTACGGTTCCATGCAGTGGAAAAGCGCCATTAGACTACCCTCCCTTACTATTCTAAAATGTCACCTCCTCACTCTCTGGGACAAACTAATCCCCAAATCACCCTTTTCAAACCAGGGTGCCCTGAGGTTTCTTCAGGGGTGCCTTGACAAAATGCCCAAAAATGTATACAAGCCAGCAGGTGTAAATGCTGCCGCATTATGTAAAACTATTAGAATAGTCTTTTACATTTTAGGATGGGGTGCCTTGATTGTCCATAATTTTAAAGGGTGCCTTGAGATTGTCCATAATTTTAAAGGGTGGCTTGTCTAAAAAAAAAAAGCTATGTTTTTTTTATCATAGGATCGAAGACTGGTTTATTTGGGAATCCAGCATTCCTCTCTGTCTTAACTCAATCCATTTTCTAATCCCTCAATCACCTCTGCCAAATCACACAGTCATGATCGCTTTCGTCTTTAGAGACTCTCCTGCCACACACTATCCCATCAACTCTACAGTATCTAGTTTGCCAACAGCTTAATTCTTTTCTATCCTCACTCCCAGATAAACAGAACATTTTCCTCTCTACCAACCTAATTCCAGAGACTCCTTCTACAGGATTTGCACCTGACATCTATGCCATTCTCCTCTCTTGCACTCATCCCTCTGTCCCCTGCTACACCAATCAGTGCTCGATTGAACTAGGGGTTCCTCTGTTCTCAAAGGATTCGGAAAAAGCCTTTTATTTTTATGCATCAACTCTTCTTGGCAAACAAGTCTTCCCCACATTGTTCTACTTTCTAACATGCTAAATAAGCTATCCTTTGACATTTTCCTCACTGTGCTCTGTACTGTGATCCCACACGCTGGCATCCATCCCAGCCACCTACCCTTCTGGAGTGGGTTACTGAATTAGACTTTATTCCTTGCATGAAACTCCATCTGACTAAGAAAATGACAAACAAGATTTGTATACAAAGATCTGGGCCACTTGGACTGTTCTTTCAAAATTCGCAGTGACCAAATTTTGTGACCAATTTATCATCCTCTTAAATCCTATGCACCTTCTGTCCAAATAAGGCAGTGGTGATGGCGCGACCCCTAGTACCTTTCCTCACCACCCCTATGCTCTCTACCTTGCATCCTTCACTACTTTTTCCTCCCAAAACGACCCATTTCCTGTTCTCCCTCCTTTTCTCCAGGTCCTTCTTTTCTACATGTCTTGTATATGATGCTTAGTAAACAAGCATGCACAAACCACTAAACTTCAAAAAAGTCTTTACTTAGAAGAGAGCCCCCCTTTTTCCAGATCACACTCTCACACCCTCCTGTGATTTGCCATGGGTCTTGGGAGGAATAGTAATCATTGCCGTGTAATCATTCTAAACTGATCTTGTGACCTGGAATGCCTATGTTCTCAATGCAGAAATGTGTTGCACTTGTAATGTATTTCATATACACTCTTCCCCTCTTTTCTACTTTCTTTATCCCTTGTTTGTCCTAACCGAACACTCTATCAAATCCGATCGAACAAAAAAAATAATAATAAAACAAATGTGGAAAGAAAATAATAGCTACCAAGAAGTGGGTAGAAAACTTTACCATGTTCATGGAGCTCCTACACCTGGGCACGCTCTGTACATAGCACCTAGTCCCATAGTGCAGTGGTCCTCAACTCCGGTCCTCAGGGCCTACTAACAGGCCAGATTTTAAGTATTACCTTGGGGAGATGCAGACCAGAGTACTGCAATCACTGAGCAGCAAATGAGATCACCTGGGATGTATTTCAGTTATCTTGCAAACCTGGCCTGTTAGTGGGCCCTGTAGGCCAGGGTTGAGGACCACTGCCATAGTGTAATATGAGCTTCTCTGAGACTTTAGGTCTAGGTTTTTGTTCAGAATGATTTGGGTTTGAAGTCTTCTTTGGCACAGATTTCCTAAAATGAAAAACTGTATATAAATACTTTGCCTGCTCTTAGTCAGCGACATTCCTAGAAGTACTGAAAAGCGGAGCACATGCAGTATATCTAAATCTGACATTTAAACATGCTAGTAATGCCCCGTACACACGTGCAGATTGTCGGCCCGAAAAGATTCGGCCGACGGCCGATTGTAGGCTTGTTAGTATGATGCTTCCGACAGCCGACAGCGCACTTTCGGCCGAACAGAATCTGTCGTGCAGGCATTAAAATTTTTGTATGCCGACACCAGAACGGCCGATTGTTCGCCGGTCAGTACAGATTTCGGCCGACAGACAGCAGATTTGCAAGACTGGGCATGCTCAGAAAAGAAAAAACACAGGGAAAGTTAACTATCACATGACATCACTTCTGCAGTCGGCTGTTGTTGGCCAACAAAATTCGTGTGCAGTCTTTTGCAGTTTTCAACAGACACGACAGACCTTGGACAAAAGACGGCCGATCGTTCGGCCGACAATCTGCACGTGTGTACGAGGCATAACCTAGCACGAGACGTATTAGATATTTGAAACTGAAGCTATTTGCTCGTAGTTCCTGGTTTTCCAACATCTATACTGTATATATAGCATTTGATTAGACACAAACACTGTTAGCTTTATTTGGATTGTTTTATATTCTCTTATTAAATTGATGGTGTATATCCAAATTTCTTCAGGCGGCGGCTGCTGCTGCTGCTGGTAAGATGTTTTCCTGCAGTGCCTCCATAGCCACTGGAAACTGCCCTGAGTGATATTCTTCCAGCTTAGTAAAGGTTAAAAGCAGCCTCGGCTACTGAGAAAAGTTGCACCGCCCTTCTGCCCTCTGTGCCATTCATAATGCTTGCATTATTACACTCCCATAACACTTTGTTGCTGTACAACCCCTCCCCCCCCCAAAAAAAATCTATAATATAAACTTTAGCTTTAACCTAACTGGGATGTATATGTCTGTTACCTGTGTTCTATCCTTAAGCCCGTATGCTACAAAGTGCTAATTTATATTGTATATCTCTATAAGGCCTGAAGCTACTTTAATATTTGTTTCCGGACACATCTATAACAAAATGTACTGGGCATAATGCAAAGTCTGCATTCAATTAGTGTTAAAACCCTCAGCATTTTTTAGTTTACACATTGATCACCAAAAAAATGAACATTCCATACTAAACTATTTTGTTAAAATGCTTATCCTAGCACTTGCAGTTGACAACTTTTAATGCTTCGCCTTTCAGTTCTACTTCTCTGAACTTCCAGTTTTCACAGGAAAGAATTAACAGTGTTTACTTTAAAAAGGGATGGAGGATCAGGGGAATACCTGGCCTTCCTAGGCTATAGGGCAATGTGTAGCAATTGATGCATACCATGTAGGGAGACACAGCTGTAGTCCTGGCATGCAGGGGTGGCTCCTTAGAATGCTGCAAGAGAAAGGAGACATCCTGAAATCGAATCCTGGCGTGGGGAATCATGGCACCAACCGGAACATAGGCAGGGACTAAAAGATAAAGAAACTGCACTTGGTATGTTATTAAATCCACTGCTGAATGTGCTAAAAAAAACTAGGGGTTAATATCACTTGAAAAATTAAGGGTTAATATCTAATGAATATACGCAATAAATTTTTGTATAATTGTCGTAAAGTGTGGAACAATATAATACAGTTCTTGAAGTGTATTTGTCAATACTATCAAAGTACAGCACTACAATGCAATCGCCTATTAGTCTCTGCATGTATTGTTAGGTGCCAAGTGTAAAGGCCAGCTTTCCAGGTGCCCTGAATCGCATATCAGTGTAAAGTATCTAGATTGGCACAGGATCACAATGTTTGGTCAATCTTGTATAGTTTACAACCTTAATGGTAGAATAGGGCTCAGTGGACTGCTCCCAATCCACAGGTAGGCTTTGACTACTATTAGGATTGAGAAGTTGCCTGCTCCCAAGCATAGCTTCCTTTTGGCCAGTCGCTATGATTACTGGCCTTTCTGACAGTTGGAACTTAAAAGGAGCTCTGTGAGTTATCAAAACTCAGGAGGTGTAGACCATTGCATGTTACAATGCCCTAGCAATTGGGACACTTAGGCCCACCATACATGGGGCGCAAATTTTGTTGCAGGAAAGAAATCCCCCATCAACCCACAGTGCTGATCCTGAAATTCCTCCTGCCGGTCCAGTGTCTTCTCCCGGCATGGAAGGGGCGGGGTAAGCCATCCCTGCTGGGAGAAGACCGTAATAATCGCTAGCCACTATAGCAGCCACTTGCAATAATTGCAAGGGAATCGACAGGCTGGTTGTACCCAAGTTGATTGATCAATCAACTTGGTACATTCAGCCTCCCATTAATGGTTCGAATCGTGTATGGCTGGCCTTAAGCCTGGTTCACACAAGAGCGATTTCAGATGCAACTTGAGTCACACAGAATGGCATGACAAGGAAAATCACAATATTTTAAATGGTCCCCATTCACATCAATGTGACTCCGTGTTGTGCAATTTTGGAAAAGGTTCCTGTGCTACTTTGGTGCGATTTACAGTGCAGTTTGGCCACATACCATATGCAAATTCAATTCAAAACACACCCAAAGTCACATCAAAGTTGCACTGCAAATCACAGTAGTGTGAACCTAGCCTTGGGCATTAGAGGAAACTGGCTGCCTGCATTGTAGATGTGTGTGTGTATATATGTATGTATATGTATGTGTAGATATATATACATATATATATATATGTGTGTGTGTGGCACTGCCCCCTAGAGAACTGCTGTATATAACACTTTCTGGATTCCCCTGGGTTACCCGTAGTAACTGGTTGTTGCAGAAAATTATCACTTTAAGTCCTTGGCTCAGTCAATAATCAGTCCAGTCATTTAGAACTTGGATAGGAGAAGGAATGAGTGGGATACTCCAACTAATCACTATTCACAGTGTTGAGGACAGCTGACCTTTAGGATGCGGCAAGGTCGCTGCTTCACTCTGCCACTGAAGTGAAGATATTTTAAGTGTTCCTGCTTGCAATTCTATTCAGGGTTCTAAACTTGGCACCCCCTTTCTCTCTCACTGTGTGTGCTGACTCTATCCTCTGGAGAGGTCCCCTTCCTGGGCAGACCCCCGGGCAAGTTCCTCTGTACTCACGGACACTGTTTTTCCAGAGTAACTGTTGCCTCCAACTCCACTAGTCAGCTTTCCTGGACCTCTGGATTCAGCCCCACACTCTGGTTCACCAGGCCACTGCCTGTGACCACTATCCACAGCTACAGAGATACAGCCATCACCCTCCTTCCGGGACCTGGCTTCCAGCCCAAAGACCCCCTGCCTTACGTGCTCCTGGCTTTTATACCCTATCCCATGATGCACCACTCTCTCTGTGCCAAAGCCATGGGACAGTATCAAAGCCTGTGTGTCATTGGCTGGGTTTCCTCTACTGTCCAATGTACCTCTCCATTGGATACAGTGGGGACACTCCCTCAGCCCATATGAATAACACATGGAACAGGCCTAACTAGTAGATCCAGCTCCCTGATAAGCAGAGAGCTCAAATGCTTTACCTACTGCTTTCCTGTTAAGCAGAGAAAACCAAAAACTATACCTGCTATCTAGCACCTGACTAGGAGCATGTCACACACACACACACACACACACACACACACACACACACACACACACACACACACACACACACACATATATATATATATATACACCCCGTGATGCCTTGAAGGGTGGTATCAATTCCTTCATCCTCTAGGAACTGGCTGCATACTCTCAGCACATGAGGCCAGGCATTGTCGTGTACCCAGAGGAACCCGGGAACCACGGTACCAGCGTAGTGTCTAACAATGGGTCCAAAGATTTCATCCCAATAACAAATGGCAGTCAGGGTGCCATTGTCTAGCCTGTAGAGGTCTCTGCGTACCCCTATGAATATGCCTCCCTTGACCATCACTGACCCACCACCAAACCAGTCATGCTAAACAATGTTTCAGGCAGCATACAGTTCACCATGGCTTCTCCAGACCATGCTCTAATCTGTGAAAAGCACAGGGTACCAGTGGCAGACCTGCCAATTCTGGTGTTTAATGGCAAATTCCAGTCAAGCTCCATGGTGCCGGACAGTTAGCACAGGGCCCACTAGAGGACGTCGGGTCTTCAGGCCACCCTCATGATTTCTGCTTCTGATTGTTTGGTCAGAGACATTCACACCAGTGGCCTGCTGGAGGTCATTTTGTTGGGCTCTGGCAGTGCTCATTCTGTTTCTCCTTGCACAGAGGAGCAGATACCGGTCCTGCTGATGGGTTAAGGACCTTCTTTGGCCCTGTCCAGCTCTCCTAGAGTAACTACCTGTCTCCTGGAATCTCCTCCATGCTCTTGAGACTGTGCTGGGAGACACAGCAAACCTTGTGGTAATGGCACGTATTGATGTGCCATCCTTGAGGGGTTGGACTGCCTGTGCAATCTCTATACATTCCAGGCTTTGCCTCATGCTACCAGTAATGACACTGACCCTAGCAAAATGCAAAACTAGAGAAAAACAGTCAGAAAAGAGGAGTAGGGAAAGAAAGGTCAGTGGTCTCACCTGTACTGTCTCCACCTTCTGTTTTGGAGGTTGTCTCATTGCTACCCATCTAGTGCACCTGTTGTTAATTTCATAAACACCAAAGCAGTTGAAACTAATTACCAACCCCCTCTGCTACTGAACTGACCAGATCAAAATCCCAGGAGTTTAATTGACTTGATGCTATACTGATTAAAATTTACTCCTTCAATTTTTAAAGCTGTGTGTGTGTGTGTGTGTGTGTGTGTGTGTATATAGATATTATCATGTGCCTGTAGATGTCATTACCTGTCCTTTCAAACTTTGTTTTGACTTTTTAAACTCGGCTGCATTGTAATCTCACAATATCTCACGAGATTACAGACAGCCCACCCACTTTTACATGGATCTCGGCTGTTTTCAGAGGAACAACTTCTCTGTTCTCCCTATGAGAACTGAAGTTCTCGGCTTCATAAACAGGCTGCAGAGGAGATCATTTTCCTCTGAGAACTGAACTGATAAAAAAACATCTCCGTTCAATAAACATACACCTAAAAGTGATAATGTCTTGCCAAAAAATGCATTTAGGTAATGGTACAGTCATAGTTTAAAAGTTATCCCTTGGAATCTCCAAAAGCCCCCACCCCCCAAAAATGTATTTTTTGTTTTTGTAAGGAAGCTGGTGCGTTCGATTTCCCACGGACTTTGTGGTCTTTACGCTTGTCTTCTTGGGAACAGGGAGTGTAGAAGACTTATTTAGCAATTTAGGCAGCAGAGAATTAAAGTGGAAGTAAACCCTCCTATCATTTTCAGCCAAGGAAGCTGCCATCTTTGCCTCCGTTTTAATCTTCAGCTGCCATGATGCTGCCCCTGTGATAACACCAGTCATTTGATGGTTTGACCGTTTTGGTTGACAGCACAATGAATGTTTTCTTAAACCATTAATTTAATGGGTTGACTTCCGCTTTAAGAGGCCATGCAACCATTCAAGTTATATTTAAATAGAACTGCACTTTTGTTGAGAATGGCCAAAGCCAGATTTCCTTTAAGCACAGCATAAGCAGTTCACTAATTTGGTTTAATTTCACTGAAATTGCTCATTAATGTAAGTCCTCGTGCATTATACTATTTTATGTCAAAGTGGAAATGTTTCCAGTAACCGCTGCTTAAAGCTGTCTGCCAATTTTTCCTTTAACCTTTTACTGCCATGCCCTCTTCGCCACATTCAGCTTTAAGTGGCTGGACCATTTCTGCTATCTTTAATTTTTTTATTGTGGTTTTACAGTTTTTTTTTTAATTTACTTTGAAAGTTTTTGTAGGATACCACCCAAACCTTTTAGTTTCTGAAAGCACATAATAAAAAAGATGGTGCTTTTGATTTTGTACATCCTGTGATAGTTTTGTGCGCTATGTTCGTAAACATTGGAAGAAATTGATGCAGGCACACATTTTATTGCAAGGTAGCACATAGAGTTGAATGAATGTAGGTTTAAACACTGTAAAAAAAAAAAATTGAAAAACCAGCACTACGGTGCATTTTACCAATACAACATGCATGCAGGAATGCAACACCAGTGTGCACAATATGTGCACTGTGTGGTGTGTTTTGGAGCCTTAGTTTGTTGATGGGTTTTATTTCTTTTATTATATTTTTTAATATTACTGTCACTTTGGTAAAATAACAGAGGACTAAAGAGACCCCTGATGTTTTACTTAGGCTCCATTCACATGTAGGCGTTTTGGGGCGTTTTTGGGGAGTTTTTCTGCTCTAGGATCAGCTCTCAAAACGCCCAACAAGACAAATCCTATTAATTTCAATGGCCCCTGTTCACATCTGAGCGTTTTGACGCTGTGAGCAAAACGCCCAACGCTCAAAAAAGTACATGAGCTTCTTTTTGGGCAGATTACAGGCGTTTCCATTGGTCTCTATTCAATCTAAAAATGCCTGCACAAAAAACGCCTGTAAATCGCGGTAAAAAAACACGCGAAAAAGCTACGCTCGGGTGTGAATGTAGCCTTAGAGAGCACCGAGTTCTTATTCTTTTTCCTGTCCTGCCTAATACTACTGAACACTAAATATTTATTTACAAAGGAAGAGATAGTAAATGTTTCATTGATGTACGCTATCCTTTCCATTATGAATGCTCATTACTGAACACAGGAAAATGAAGGGCCTTCTCCACTAGGCTGTCCTTGCTGGTGCAGGTAGAGACAAACAGAGATTGGAGCAAAACTAGAAAACAGCAGGTTGTGGAAAGGAGCTAATTGCAGACACCCAGCACTGAGGATGACAGGCAGGGCACATTGTGGAGTTGGTGGCTTGGGGGGGGGGGGGTGTTTACATGACTATGAATGGCTTTTTAGCCACTGATTACAGCTATTCATTTGTCAGGAGAATCAAGGGACCTTTCTGCTATAAGTTCATGGTCACTAAAGCAACTACGGGCTTATAGAAGAAGGGAATGGAGTTATGGGCCATACACACTATAAGATTTTCTGAAGACTTTTTCCTTTAGACTTACCAAAACCATATAATATGAGGTCAAACCTAAACACTTTTTCAATTTGTATGCAATCTGGCAGGCCGTTGCACTACATAGAAAAGGTAAATCTGAAGGAAAAAGTCTTCAGAAAATCTTATAGTGTGTATGGCCCTTTAGTGTAAGGGTTACCGGGCTGGTTAGCTGCAATCGCTTCCGTTCCACTGTAACCTTTTGTAGGTGGCCGCAAAAGGCTTTAAATTATAGAATATTTAGTAAGTGACTTGTTTTGGGTTTTGTCACGTCTCTTGTAATTTCACTTAGGGCTCATTCTTATGTGCAGCAGCCTCTGCCACACCTCCTAAAATGAGTGGATATGTTGCCTCCCCACAGCCTGTTGTAATTCTAAAAAAGCTGGATCACCACATAGCAACCACATGCATTGAACACTGTTGCAAGGTGCTTGCACTCTGCCCCCTTTAGCTTTATTGGGTCGTGTTTGGTGGGGGTACTGTCCACCAAATGTGACAGGGAATTAATTTTTGCAACAACATG
The DNA here is from genome assembly GCF_965119305.1 of Pelophylax lessonae. Lineage (NCBI taxonomy): Eukaryota > Metazoa > Chordata > Amphibia > Anura > Ranidae > Pelophylax > Pelophylax lessonae. The sequence continues at coordinate 212,228,917 of NC_138773.1, forward strand.
TGTACAGCCCTAAGCAGCTACATGTCTTTGCTTAAGGCGACCGCTCAAACGCCTGCTTTTACCACCCCTTGGCTGCACGTCTAAACAAACAAAAACCCTTCGTTCATCTGCAATATTTGCCAGATAGCCGTTGATTCTTTTGTTGTGATGGGGTGACAGAACTGCTGTACTTCTTCCAAATTCAGAACAGTGTACTCGCCCTTATGTAGGCTTTTCCTGCTTACACTACAGTCAGAATATTGCAGGGGATGGGGCTATCCACATTTTCGCTGCTGATTGACCAGCCTAATTCAGCGTTGATTTAGCAGCTACCCACACCTAGCCCTGTCCGATTATAGCACTGACTTTGCTGCTGAAAACCTGTCACTGTTAGCTGTGTCTAGGAGGGGAAAATCCATGCATCCAAGGATGGCCATTTGAAAAGGGCCTAAGGTTCCAGACCTCCTGTGGTGGAAGCTTTTTTCATAGGACAGTTGGGACTGTGATGATCTCGCCGCCTTCTAATTCTTGGAGCAGTCATTTTGAGGTTAACTGTGCTGCTTTGATAAGCATTTTTGAGAATACATGTGTTTTTTATACACAACAGATGGGCAAAATAATAAAGCAAGTACTAATCTTACCCCAAAGAGGATTAATATTGAAATCTAAAATAAATAAGATGATACGGAAAGGAAGAGTCAGATGTCAGAGATTTTCAGAAACATGGCTCCAATAAGATCTAACAATCCGACTGCTTTATTTCAGAAAAATGTCCTGCAAATCTGTTCTGCTTCCTCACATTTGTCATAACAAATCCTATGAGCCTTTGGTAAAACATTTGCATTCAATCCCATCAAGAAGGAAGATGGCTCATTTAAGGGCTCACTGACAGCTGTTGGTCCTGCATTTGACTTTAAGATTCAGTTGTAGTTGTACCCAGACACAAAACGGAAATTTGATTGTTGGTGCAATGTTTAAAAAAAAAAAAAGAGAAATTAAATGACTGTCAGTAGACTTTACTACACTTAAAGTGGAACTAAATTCAAAAAGTGAAAATTTGTTATTTGGATTTGTTATGGGGAACATCTGGAAGTGTTATTTGTGCCTAAGCAGTACCCTAAAAATGTAAATTTTTGTCTTGAAATACCAAAAAATATCATTACTGTAACAGATTTACAGCTATGAAGATATCAAAGTCACTGCTGCCTCTGACTGCTAGTCTTGGAGTGCCTTGAAAAACTATTCATACCCCTTGAAATTTCCCACATTGTCATGTTACAGCCAAAAGCGTAAATGTATTCATTTTATTGGTATTTTATGTGATGGACCAACCCAAAGTGGCACATAATTGTGAAGGGGAAGGAAAATGATAAATGGTTTTCAAATTTTTTTACAAATGTGTGAAAAGTGTGGCGTGCATTTGTATTCAGCCCCCTGGGTCAATACTTTGTAGAACCACCTTTCGCTGCAATTACAGCTGCAAGTCTTTTTGGGTATGTCTCTACCATTCTCAATTGAACTTAGGTCTGGACTTTGACTGGCCCATTCTACCACATCATAATGCTTTGATTTAAACCTTTCCATTGTAGCTCTGGCTGTATTTTTACGGCCGTTGTCCTGCTGGAAGGTGAACCTCCTCACCAATCTCAAGTTTTTTTGCAGACTCTGACAGGTTTTCTTCTAAGATTGCCCTGTATTTGGCTCCATCCATTTTCCCATCAACCCTGACCAGCTTCCCTGTCCTTGCTGAAGAAAAGCATCCCCACAACATGATGCTGCCACCACCATGTTTCATGGTGGGGAGGGTGTGTTCAGCGTGCTGTGCAGTGTTAATTTTCTGCCACACATAGCGTTTTGCTTTTAGGCCAAAAAGTCAAATTTTGGTCTCATCTGAAAAGAGCACTTTCTTCCACATGACTTCTCGCAAACTGCAAACGGGACTTCTGATGGCTTTCTTTTAACAATGTAAAAACGAGGGGAATTTCTGCGCTCAACATGAGTAATAAAATGACGCAATCCAGGTGACAAAGTGTAAGAAGCAGCTAGCACAAGATCCACAGACAATGATCAACAAAATGATATAACCAAATAGTGCAGCGCTAAAAATAAATGACATAAATAATGACTTAAAGTTCATTCAAGAAAACAGAAAACGTAGGGGTGATTAAAAGAACCCAAAGAAAAGTCCAGTTTGAAAAACAAATCCAGGAGTGTGAATAAATGACAATCCTTCCTCCTTGTGACACCCAGGGAATGTGTACAGAGGGGACACCTGAGTGCTCTGATGTGAGAAGCAGCTTACCAAACAGCCATGGCTACTCAAATGAATGAGACAGCCTTGCCAGATATAGCATAAATCTCAGGGACTCCAAGAAATCATAGGTGGCGCCAAGAGATGGTAGATTTCATCAAGGTAGCTCCATAGAAATCAGGTGGGAGTATGGAAAAAAGTTTGTACAAAAGAACATAGCGTAATCCCGTCAGGTATTAATAATAAATTTATTGAACTACTCACATTTGAGATGTAAAAAACAGGCACATAAAAAAATGGTGGCTGGGGATCCAATCGCGGCATCCCGCATGTATCCAGTCAGCATGAGATAATAGTAGCCGGCTCGTAGAAGTGGCGTGTGGACGTTTGCGTCTGGAGTCGCCAACATTTCGTCATCAGAAGACGTCGTATGGGCTTTTAACAATGGCTTTCTTCTTGCCACTCTTCCATAAAGGCCAGATTTGTGGAGTGCACAACCAATAGTTGTCCTGTGGACATATTCTCCCACTTGAGCTGTGGATCTCTGCAGCTCCTCCAGAGTTACCATGTGCCTCTTGGCTGCTTCTATGATTAATGCTCTTCTTGCCCGGCCTGTCAGTTTAGGTGGACAACCATGTCTTGGTAGATTTGTAGTTGTGCCATACTCTTTCTATCTTCAGATGATGGGTTGAGCCGTGCTTCGTGAGATGTTCAAAGCTTGGGATATTTTTTTTATAACCTAACCCTGCTTTAAACTTCTCCACAACCTTCTTCACCTGTCTGGTGTGTTCCTTGGCCTTCTTGCTGTTTGTTCACTAAGGTTATCTAACAAACCTCCTTCACAGAATTTATACTGAGATTAAATTACACACAGGTGGACTCTCTTTTCTAATTAGGTGACTTCTGAAGGCAATTGGTTCCACTAGATTTTAGTTAGGGGTATCCGAATAAAAGAGGCTGAATACAAATGCACACCACACTTTTCAGATATTTGTAAACAATTTTGAAAAACATTTATCCTTTTTCCTTCCACTTCACAATTAGGCCCCGTTCACATAGGGGCGACGCTACCTCGGAGCGGCCGCCACGGACTTCATAACATTGAAGTCTATAGCGGTCGCCTCCTGGTCGCCCCAAAGAAGTTCCGGACCCTTTTTCTAAGTCGGAGCGTCTTGTGTCGCTCCTATTAGAACGGGTCCGCAGCTTCCCTTTGGGAGGTGACCTACGGCGACCTGTGAGGCGACCAGGTCGCCTCACAGGTCGCCTTAGTGTGAACGGGGACTTATGTGCCTCTTTGTGTTAGTCTATCACATAAAATCTCAATAAAACACATTTACGTTTTTTGATTGTAACATGACAAAAGGTGCATTATTCAAGGGGTATGAATGCTTTTTCAAGGCAATTTGTAGTGAGATTAGATGTGCTGTACTGATCACGGTTTTCCTTACTGGAGGCTCTGACGTGCAGAACCCAAGTCTCTACCATACCACGATGGCTGCCTCCACACACACTGACTGTGCATAACAAGGCATGGTAAGCCAATGACAGTTGGTAACTAATCTTTTGCCCTCCACCTGCCTTTTTTTGGCACAGATTCCCGAGTTCAGTTCTTCTTTGTAGAAAACTTCACCCAAGCATTTTGTCCTCCCATGTTCTAAACATATATTTTTTTTAACCCAAACTTGCACACGTTGCCTTTTTGGAATTGAATGGTTCTCAAAGACACAGGCTCTCATGTGACACAGCACAAGCAGAGAAGACTAGAGATAAAGGTTGGAGAAGAATATTTATTAAAACCGATCTGTTGACTGGGGGCATAGTGATTGGTTATATTTACAGCCTTTAGTCCAAATATGTTGGAGTCATTACATGGAATCTGACATCAGAGTGTAATTGAGAATGCCATTGCTAATCCTTCCTTTTGAGAATGCTAGTTTGCTGGCTTTCACGCTAATGCTTTGGCTTCGGTGTCACTGACCCAAAACAAATATAGAGATAAGGAATTCTGACATCTTTTCGTGCTTATTTACAGAATGATTTGTCTGGGTCTGTGAATTAACTGTATTGCTAGATAAAATAAGGCATCACAAATTTTCAGGAGGAGGCCAGAAATGTATTGCCAGATACAATGAGGCATCAAGAATTTTCAGAAGGAGGCCAGAAATGGCAATCCACATGCATCCCATATGACAGTCCCTTCAAAAGAAACCTGTCTGAAAATGTTGTAACTGCCATTGCTGCTAGTTTTAAAAGATGCATATTCTGGGGCTACCATCCTTATTCTTCTTTCGGTAGTTGAGTCTCCAACCTGGTATAAACATAGGTGTCAGTGAAGAAGGGATGAGGATTACATTCCCAGAGATGCACCTTCAAATTCATGTCAATAATGGCAACTCCCATATTCCTATCCTAGAGGATTTCCTGTAAGAAAGCTGTGTATGTGTTAAATTTAATAATTGAGTAATCAAACTTCCATCCACCTCCAGAAAGGTTACTATTAGATGTATTGCCATAGTAAGCTGCTTTTTTTTTTTTCTTTAAGTAGTACTATGGTAACGGCATACTTTCATTTTATAACTTCAACATTGTAATGCTGATAAAAACAAAGGTTTATTTTTTAAAATCCAATATAAGCTTAGTAGAAAAATCTCCTTTCAAGTTGAGTGCTGCCTATCTGCTGGGCATCTCTTTCCACAACTTCTTGGATTCCCTGCATGCATGGCAGCTTCTCCTGTGCTGTTTACTTTCCATTTCTAAGGACTACATATCCCATGGTACCTTACTACCTGTAAGCAGTGGTTCCTGTACTGACTCCGCCTCCTTAAATCCCTCATCTCACTACCTCTGTAGTTTGAAAGGCAGGCTCTGTAGACTCTGTGACACATTGTCTACCCACAGGGTATAGTGAATACATGTCACTGAATTCAAAGAAGTAAATGTGTGGGGATCTACACAAAGTATGTTTACAGACTTCATGATCAGACAGATTAATAGGAGTGTGGAAATGAACTTATGATTTTACATTTTCACCATAGATATGCTTTATGCATTTTTTTTTTTTTTAGAGGGGGGGGGGGCACTTGTGTACAGTAGAACGGAGCTATACGTTAAATCTAAAATTTATACTATTGGACAACTTTATGGAAAAAAGGGATAGTCACTCCGTACTTCAACGTATTTCTAAGCCTTATGCTGGCCATACATGCACATAATTTCGACTGTTTGCAGACTGAACGATTATTTGTCGTTCGAAAGTGAATTGTCCACTAACTGATAGAATAAACTCGTTTTAATGATCGTTTTCATATTCGTAGTGATCGTTCGATAACAATAAGAACATATAACAGAATATTCTTTTTGTTTCGATTATAACCTACATATATACATTTTAGTTGAAACAGTAAAATGTTTCACTTCTGGTCCATTGACATTAGCCGGGCCCCTGGGAAATCGTCAGTAAAGTTGGGTTCCCTAATGGCATTAATGTCGAACAATCTTTCGGAAAACGACCACTTTTAGCCGAAATTCTGTTCGTGTATGTCCAGCATTAGTCTGATTTTAGCCAGCAGTAGAAAATATTTTGCCTTATCCAGTATTGCTCTCTGTCCTGTTTTTAGTTGTGAAGGTCTTAGTCTGTCTTCCTTAGATCTAGTTTACGACTAGGCTAATTTTTGATGGTTTGGTAAATTTTCATAAATGAAAAATGGACCATCCTATTTAAAAAAAAAAAAAAAAATCATTTATCTCCATCATTTTTTGAATAACCAGAACTTCTCCAAACTTTTCATTAAATAGTACATTTTTGCAATTTATCCTAAAATTAGAAAGTCCCAAAAAGTGTAGAGTTTGATAAATGTGTTGGTGGTAGATGGTTGATAGACAAGTGGCTTCTTCTCGTACAATGCTCATACAATGGCTCAAACTCATGGTAAATAAATAAATCCATTCTTAAAAGAGATATCTTAAGGCAGGGATCCTCAAACTATGGCCCTTCAGCTGTTGTGGAACTACACATCCCTTGAGGCATGGTAAAGCTCTGGCATTCACAGACCTGACTAGGCATGATGAGAATTGTAGTTCCTGAACAACTGGAGGGCCATAGTTTAAAGACCCTTGTCTTAAGGTATTAAATAAGTTGTATATTGTGTATTTATTTTGCACATATTGGAGGACGTTAAAAAGTTTAATGGAGATGTTACGGTACTAATTTAGGGGCAGTTATTTGGGGCCAGTAAGGAAAACCCAAGGTCTGCTACTAGTTTACTAGACCCTATATTTGAGTGAGCTCAGCTGCTTTTAAAAACCTGTCAAATAACTCCCTTTTCAACTGAGGAATCTACTACTGGGAAGATCCTAAATTTACAGCTGGACAGGAAATATGTTAATATAGTTTATTTGGTGAACCTAAACTTTGATTTAAAACTTTCTGTTGAAGGGTAGTTACTATGTTACGCTCTTTCTCCATGATCCCACTGTATGCATAAGGTAGCCACCCTATCCTGCTCACTCCTGAGATGAACTATGGGATGTGTAGTGTGCATAGAGCAGTCCACATGACCACAACTAACGTGCACTGCTCATTCCAAACAAATGGATGAAAACATTTCATAAAAAATAGATTAGAGGGCCATTAGTACTAGATGTGTATTGATTATTTTTGAGAATAAGGATTTTGTTTAGTGTTACTTTAAGTGCATGTCTAAGCAAAATAAAAAACATTAAAATATTCAGTACATCTGAGCAATGCATGCACATTTATCTATGTTGTATCATTTTTGAAAAGTCTGCACAGAAAATATCTGTTGATCTTACAGAAATCCACTGTTTGTCCTGGGAACACTTTGCTTTTGCTGCAGTATTTCCAACCTTGCCCAGTTTTCTTATGCTGGACTAAGGAATACCTCTCCATCTTTTCATCCCCATAACATAATGGAGGATGTTCTGTGTAGAACAGGGTAACTTGGGATTTCGGATAACACTGCTTGTGATTTCAGGGCAGCTGTGTGCACAGACTGGGTAAGGAACTTACTTGAGTTCTACCAGGATCAGCAGGAACTGCATTTTTTGTCTAATTGTAACTTTTTTTTTTTTAGGAAACAAAACATAGAGAAGTGCACATGTATTGACGAAATGTACTGATTTTTTTAAAATTTTCCCCGACATACACTTTGAGATTATTCATTTTGTTTTCAAATACAAATGTTCAAATTTCCCTTTGGTGCTCTCATTGGAGAGCTATATTGGATCCTCAGAGATTCTTTAATTTTGAATACAATTTTAATAGTAGCATTTTAATACTTTCTCTTGATTTTCCTCTCCTGATGTATAAAGGCAGTGGACGCCCCATAATGTATTCCCAGGTTTCCTTTGGATGCCTCTTAGAGATGCCGCCTTATATATACTAGTGGAAAACACTGCAGCAACTGCTTCTGTTTTCCCAGATTTCCTTTGTAGGCGTGCTGGTGGTAAACCAACCGGTTGTGAGAAGCAACATGCATTTTTTTTTTTTATCAATTTTTTGCTTGAAAATAGTTATTCAATTGTCTGTTTTACCATATAAATATACCTGTGCTTCTGTTATTATGCTATTGTTTACAAACTTGGGAAGCCAATAAAATTTCTGTCAAAGTATCTTGACCTATCCTGATTTCAAGTCTTGATGGTTGACATATTTCCAAAATGATGATTGTACTGAGAGCTTTGTATGTTACCAGGTTCGCCATATAATAAGGTATGGTAAGAGTTTAATTGCATCATTATATTGTGTAAATTGCAACTGCTTTTAAAGATTTATTTTTTGAAACCTGTAAAGAAAACTTTGTTGGATAAATCTGTCTGCTGTATGTCCAAGTAAGTTTTAAATAAAGACCAATCGCACCTTGAAATAAATATTGAATGTTTTCGTGTTTTTCTATATTTCTCCAAATTTAAACTGGGCAGTTATGGAAATAATATATATAACTAAAAGGTGTTATTGTATTGTCACCTGTTTTATTTCTCAGCAAATGTTCACAGGATAAATACATATTTTTAATTTACAATGCCTAATTTTTTTAACTGAAGATTTTGTGGAAACTTAACCAGATTTTGACAATTATATTTGGACATGAGAACAGTGATGACACCTTATTTTTAATAGTATAAGGAACAGAGATACGTGGACCCTTAATTTCAATTTTGATGCTTTATCTGTATATTACTACCAAATTTGGAATTGACTTCACTTCAAGCTAAACCTAAAACTCTGTGCTTTTCTAATACTAACATGCATATACTGATGTAAAATAAACTTTTTTTTAAATTCCCATTTATTTCTGAATAAAGTACCCAATGAACAATGCAGAGCAAATAAAATGGGTGATTCCATTGATTTAAGATCAGAAAATATTTGTAGCGTAAGCATAGATAAAATGTTTGGTCTGTTACCTATAACACTTTCGACTGCAGTGTCACAAAGATATCAGCCTAAACATGCCTCTTATTTATCAATATCGACAAATCCAACCCTGGGAATAACAGATTTACAATGAAATGGATAAGGAAAAGTGGTGGAGTTGTATAGCAAGATCATGCCCATGGCAAAAAAATTATTGTAACCAGCACATCCACACGTATCACCAAGCTTCAGCAATTCATAATCGAAGAAACTGCACACCACATTTCTGCGATTCAGTGTTTGCAATATATTACCAAGAAAGGCAAACTATAGTCCATGCAGTGTACGTTGTGTAAAGAAAGTAATGGGTCAGCATTTACTGCTGGTTCCCTTAGGACAGCCTATTTCAACCAGGATTCCTCTAGAGCTCTCTTAAGCAATGAGCAACTTGTCTTTTTAGCTATCTGGAATTCTTCCCAATGACCACAAATGTCTGAAGCATTCTTCCCAATAACCATCACACTACTGTACTGTGAACTGTAGACCTAGGAATTATTAGCAGACATTCTGTGAGACCTGAAGTTATTTCATGGGTTCCCCTGTGTAATAAATGCTGCTTTAGGCTCTGTTCACATATGAGAATCCGATGCATTTTGAACTTCATCCGATTAGTAGAATGTGAGCCAGACCGGCTTTTAATGGAGCCGGTTCACATATATTTGGGCCAGCTGCAGTGCGAATAAAAAAAGGGTCCTGTGCGTTTTTCGGTTCAGGTTCAAATGTCAAATTCGCACCACTGAATGGAAACTGCAATGGATTCTGCAAAGAAACCGACCCACATATGTGAACCCAGCCTTAGACAAACTTTTTGTTGCTGCTGGTACTGGCCGCCAAAAGCAATGAGTGCTGCTTAAGTCACGTTATTGCTTTACACATCATTACTAAATGAACTTGAAGTATGACTAAAGGCAAAGGTATTTTTTTAGTTTTGGATAGAGTGGAGAGGGATTGGAGCACCTGTCAGTTTTTATAGCTTTCTGTGCCCCGGTTAGGGAGATTCACCCTCTCTATTTGTCCTGTTTACCATTATTATTAAAAGTGAAAGTAAAATAAAACCCCAAATTTTGGGTTGTCCCCAGAAAAGTAATAGAGGAGAAGTCTTCCAATGCTAGTTCTGGAGACCCCTAATTTGCAGGGATGTCCTTTCACTTCCTGTTTGGCTACGGGACAGGAAGTGGAGGGAAATCTCCCCAAAGGGACACAGATGGCGAAAAAAAAAAAAAAAATCTGACAGTGGTTATCACCCTCCCTTGCTCTATCCAAAATGAGAAAAAAGTTTTGCCTATAGTTCAACTTGAAGGGTCAATGTATAAAGTAGTAGTATGACCTTTAAAATGGTAAAACCACTGGTTTAAAAAACACAAATCCCACATTTATAAACGACAGTGATGTGCTTCTCAAATGCGCAAGGCGCTTGTCTGACTTCAAAGCACTATTTAAAATGGATAAAGTTATAAGCCAGCAGGATAATCTAGTCACCTAGCCTGTCAAAGTTGTCCTCTCCCTACTAGATTACTCCTTGACCTACCATAGGTTCCACACTGCGGCCTACATATGCATGAGACGAAAAATGCATGCTGCAGTGTGAACTTACCTTGCAGTGTATAGTGCATAACAATATCCTTTTTCTATTATAAATGGGCTCTTAGTTCTATATTTTGTTACGCAGCTTGTGATTCCAAATTAGGAACTTGAAGTGACCTCCACTCGAAAAAGAGACTACTAAAAAAACTTTGATACCTTTTTTATTTTTTTTTTTGGCCATTTGGCAGTATCTTGATGTTTTACGATCTTGGGCATGCTTTAAAACTTGCATTCATATATACTCCCAATACTAATACTTCTACAATTACCTCAAGCATATATACTCTTATTAAATTCAAGGGTTTAATATTTCATATTCTGTATTAGTTTTGAACAATAATATATACATATACATTTTTTTTTTTTTTTTTTTAAGGCTAGAACACCATAGTTGCTTAATTTCAATAACCTATAATCTGGTGTTCTGCATCTCAGGACACAATTTTAAAGCTATTTGAGATGCAGTATTTATTGTTTAACACATTGCTTGGTTATGCGGAGTTAGACACTTGAATTGAGAGAAATCCATAAACTGCCTTTGCTGATCTACAAATGTTGGTTTAGTAACTGTCATCTTGGTTCAATGGCTGCATTCCTTTTTAAATCACTAATCTGAAATAAGCTTGAAGAAACAGTCACTGTAAAGTTAGAGTACAATATTTGGGCATATTTCTTCTGGGGCTTATATGCAGGAAAAGCAAAGAATTAGCATGACAGCCAGAAAATGTGCACTATGGTGTACCCCATGTCTTTTCTCATTTCAAGTTACCTTGATTTACATTTATCAGCAAATGTCCTGATGTTTATCATTCCAGGGTATGAATATGGAATTCTCTGCCTTAAATGTGATATGCTTTGGCATATACCCTTACTCTTCTTCGCATTGTGATTCTTGCCATTCATTAGTTTTAGTTAAGGTGAACCTGTCAGCTATTGTAATATTTTTAAGGACCCATCTAATAGCAAGAAACTATGTTATTACTTATGTTTGCCAGCTAGCCCCCCATCTGTGACCTCAGAGTTAAATCTCATCCACCTCACATACTGATGTCCAATAAGAACACCCTTACTGGCCACTGTAGCGCTCTCAAAGACAGGTATATGGTAAGTGAACCAGATAAGGTCCTAAAATCAGGAAAGGCAGGTGCTTAGTAACACAGTGAAACCAGATTTACAGAGGTACCCAATGGTGCCTGCTGTTCGGCAAGGAATTTACATGTTTAAAATGGCTGTCTTTCCATTTTATAATAAAGCTAAGCTATCTGAGACTACAACTCTCATTTCTGTAATGACATATTTTAGTACTTTACGTGGAATTCTGTTTTTAAATTAACCACTAACCTTGAACCATCCATAATTATTTATAGGTGTAATAAGTAGAAATACTTATTATTTCTTGACATAGCAGTGTGCAGAATAGCTGTATAGCTGTGTCTACTCACAGACAATGCTAACATTGCTATGAAACATGTCTATCTATCCTACGTGATTGAAAATACACCTTATGGGCACTTCTCTACTTCAAGTTTTTAGGTTATATTTATGTTGTTAAGTGTTTACCTCCCCAGGCTAAATGTTTGAATGAAAAGATTATAACTAAAGAAAGATGTAGATTGCTAAATCAGTAAATCAGTAAAGTCTACTGCTGAAGAAGTCAGCAAAAGCCAAATATACCCAATTCTTTCTTTTGCATAGATGTTTCTCTTGAACTTGTGTTAAAATGTTTGAGAATACAAATTAAGGGCCATAGTGTGAATGTGCTCTCGTGTTTAGTATTATTAATAAGAATAAGGGAGGCAGGCATGGTGTCCTTGATGTTATTTATGCTGCATTAACATCTCTCTCCAGATCATAGAGGCTGAACATATGATGGACCGGATTGTGAATGGCTTATCTGAGACTAGTGTCAAGGTGCGGTTAGCTGCTGTCAGGTACGACTTTATAGTCCATTGATTTCCTTTTATACTGCCTACCTTTCTGCATCCAGTTTAAAGAGCACCTGTCCCTCACTGCATAGGTGAAAGGTTTTCCACTAAACAAATATATTCCAATATTTGATGGTTTGTCTAATCTGTATACAAAATGGGTGGGGAGATGGACATAAATCTGAATTTTCACTGTGTATTGATGCTGTTGCCTATTTACCATAATAGGCATATGCTGTAATGACCCTTGCCGGATAAATGTATATTTAAACAATTTTTACTTGGTACCCAGTAATTGTAAATACAGCAGTTCAATGGTTTTAAAAAGAGACACCACATTGGTGATCTGGACATATTGAACAACTGCAGGATATATAGCTTGTTAGAGGCAGGGGCGGACTGACAACTCATGGGGCCCCCGGGCAATAGGAGGTCATGGGGCCCCCTGTGTCCCCGCCCACACTCAAACCACGCCCACACAAAGCTCCACCTACATATTGCACCTCCCACATGTGTAACCTACCTAGTCTTTTAAATAAAAAGAAAAAAAAAAAAAACAGTTCAGTCATTCAGACAAGAAATCAGCTTCAAAAACAACACAATTCCTGCCTGTGGCTGCCAGTGACAACAATATGTTTTACACTGTGTCTGACTGACCTGCTGCTGCTCTTGCTCTGCCGCTCTGCACACAGGTCAGGGACCCTCAGGGTGGTTGGTGGATGGGTGGGTCGGTGCCGGTGGATGGCTGGCTTGCTCCGAGTTAGAGATGTGTAACCTAGTCTTTTAAATAAAAAGAAAAAAAAAAAAAAAAAACAGTTCAGTCATTCAGACAAGAAATCAGCTTCAAAAACAACACAATTCCTGCCTGTGGCTGCCAGTGACAACAATATGTTTTACACTGTGTCTGACTGACCTGCTGCTGCTCTTGCTCTGCACACAGGTCAGGGACTCTCAGGGTGGTTGGTGGATGGGTGGGTCGGTGGGTTGCTGGCTTGCTCCGAGTTAGAGATGTGTAACCTAGTCTTTTAAATAAAAAAAAAAAAAACAGTTCAGTCATTCAGACAATAAATCAGCTTAAAAAACAACACAATTCCTGCCTGCGGCTGCCAGTGACAAAATTAAGCTTTACACTGTGTCACTGTGTCTGACTGACCTGCTGCTGCTCTTGCTCTGCCGCTCTGCACACAGGTCAGGGTGGTTGGTGGATGGGTGGGTGGCTGGCTTGCTCCAAGTCAGAGATGTGTAACCTACCTAGTCTTTTAAATAAAAAAAAAAAAAACAGTTCAGTCATTCAGACAAGAAATCAGCTTCAAAAACAACACAATTCCTGCCTGTGGCTGCCAGTGACAACAATATGTTTTACACTGTGTCTGACTGACCTGCTGCTGCTCTTACTCTGCCGCTCTGCACACAGGTCAGGGACCCTCAGGGTGGTTGGTGGATAGGTGGGTCGGTGGGTTGCTGGCTTGCTCCGAGTTAGAGATGTGTAACCTAGTCTTTTAAATAAAAAGAAAAAAAAAAACAGTTCAGTCATTCAGACAAGAAATCAGCTTCAAAAACAACACAATTCCTGCCTGTGGCTGCCAGTGACAACAATATGTTTTACACTGTGTCTGACTGACCTGCTGCTGCTCTTGCTCTGCACACAGGTCAGGGACTCTCAGGGTGGTTGGTGGATGGGTGGGTCGGTGGGTTGCTGGCTTGCTCCGAGTTAAGAGATGTGTAACCTAGTCTTTTAAATAAAAAAAATAAAAAAATAAAAAAAACAGTTCAGTCATTCAGACAATAAATCAGCTTAAAAAACAACACAATTCCTGCCTGCGGCTGCCAGTGACAAAATTAAGTTTTACACTGTGTCACTGTGTCTGACTGACCTGCTGCTGCTCTTGCTCTGCCGCTCTGCACACAGGTCAGGGTGGTTGGTGGATGGGTGGGTGGCTGGCTTGCTCCAAGTCAGAGATGTGTAACCTACCTAGTCTTTTAAATAAAAAGAAAAAAAAAACAAAAAATGGTTCAGTCATTCAGACAAGAAATCAGCTTAAAAAACAACACAATTCCTGCCTGTGGCTGCCAGTGACGACAAAGTGTTTTACACTGTGTCTGACTGACCTGCTGCTGCTCTGCCGCTCTGCACACAGGTCAGGGACTCTCAGGGTGGTTGGTGGATGGGTGGGTCGGTGGGTTGCTGGCTTGCTCCGAGTTAGAGATGTGTAACCTAGTCTTTTAAATAAAAAGAAAAAAAAACGGTTCAGTCATTCAGACAAGAAATCAGCTTAAAAAAACAACACAATTCCTGCCTGTGGCTGCCAGTGACAAAAATATGTTTTACACTGTGTCTGACCGACCTGCTGCTGCTCTTGCTCTGCACGAAGGTCAGGGACCCTCAGGGTGGTTGGTGGATGGCTGGCTTGCTCCAAGTCAGAGATGTGAAGCCTAGTCTTTTAAATAAAAAAAAAAAAAATGGTTCAGTCATTCAGACAAGAAATCAGCTTAAAAAACAACACAATTCCTGCCTGTGGCTGCCAGTGACAAAATTAAGTTTTACACTGTGTCACTGTGTCTGACTGACCTGCTGCTGCTCTGCCGCTCTGCACACAGGTCAGGGACCCTCAGCGTGGTTGGTGGATAGGTGAGTCGGTGGGTTGCTGGCTTGCTCCGAGTTAGAGATGTGTAACCTACCTAGTCTTTTAAAGAAAAAAAAAAAAAAAACGGTTCAGTCATTCAGACAAGAAATCAGCTTAAAAAACAACACAATTCCTGCCTGTGGCTGCCAGTGACGACAAAATGTTTTACACTGTGTCTGACTGACCTGCTGCTGCTCTTGTTGTGCTGCTCTGCACAATGGTGGAAAGAAAAGAAAATCAAATCATCTAAAGGCTGCTTTAGAGCCCATTTATACCAGGTGCGGTAGGACAGCATTGGGCGACTATTCCAACACAGTCCCAGTGCAAGACACGGTGAAATGTTTTGTCTTCGGTGTGGCTGGTTCACAGCCCTGCATTGTGGTGGTGTTGGAGTAGTGTGTGCTGAAAAAAAAAGTACTGCGTGCATTACTTTTTTCCAGCACAGCGCGGATCACCACACACTGGCAGATAGAACTCTATGAAATGTCATTGTGTTACATTTGAATAAAGTTCATTATAAAAAAAAAAATCTCTTGGCACTTTCAAAGATATAATAACAAAGACTCAGAGATCAATGAAGACCATGTCATATGGTATTTGTTCAGCATAGGGAATAGATATCTATCCATTTATAAGATAGGTAATCTAGCGGACATCCCAAGGTTTGAAAAAAAGATACCAGCTAAATTCTTCCTGAACTAATGAACTTAAAGTGGAGTTCCACCCTAAATTTATACTTACCTCCATCTTCTCGCTCCGGGTCACCTGAAAAACAAATGGATAATCGCAATTTTTTTTTTTTTTTTTAAAACTTACCTGGTTTAGAAGAAAATATACTTACCTTACTTCCTTCTTCCTCCCCTCGGCGGCCACGGCCCGTCGTCACTTCCTGGCTTTGCAATGATTCCTGGGAGCTGAACGTCATCACTCCCAGGAATCAATGCGCCTGCACCGGCCCCGACGTCAGTTCCAGTGCAGGCGCCGTCATACCTTGCTAAACAGCTTCTGGGCATGCCCAGAAGCTGTGCAGGGATGACACTGTGGCACCAGAAGTGACGGCGGGGTTGGCGCAGTGCATTGTGGGACAGAAGAGGACGCAGAAGAAGATCGCGCTGGCTTCAAGCTGCCCACACCTGAGATGGCAGCGCTGGAAAATACATTTTCAAGGTAAGTATTTCTTCTAAAAGTTAAGTGCAACCTGGGACAGATCAGAGGCTAGCCATTGTGGAATGTACTAACCCTGACTGTCCCGGGGGTATTTTTATTAAAAAAAGCTTTCCCAGGGTGGAACTCCGCTTTAACACTGTAGGGTTGGAAACACACTTTCCTTGTAGATGAACCTGAGGGATGACTTACACCTTTGTGTTGCAGTAATGTTTCTGTTAATTCACGCTTTACTGCAACACCTATTAATCACCATACAGGCATTAGTGTGGTGCAGCCATTCATTTTCAGTGGTATCCCAACACACTAAGTTATTGCACTTACAAACATGCATTAAACACACTCCATTGAGACCTTAATGTTTCTAAGCATTTGAAATATTAATAAATATAAAGCAGGTGGAAATGCAAACACTTTGCACAGGCTACCAGTAACAGCAGAAAAAAAGCAATTCCAGAGAGAAGTTGGAATTGCTTTGACAAAATTTGTTTCCCAGTTCCCACCATATTAAGGGCTGCTTCCAAAGCCTTTAAATGTTTAGCACACTAACAACCCCCTCCCCCCTCCCCTTGCTATTACTGTGCTTCCGAACTTACACAGATAAGCACAGTAGCATGCAGCAGAGCAGCAGACTCTTAATCTCCATTCTCCGGCACGAAGTTGTCACAGACACAGACAGATAAGCACAGTAGCAGCCGGCTGCAGAGGCAGAGCAGACTATAAATCTCCACGTACCTGTCACAACCTGTGGGTGGCTGGGCTGGCTAAGAGATGTCTTCCGCTCTCTTCTTCACTCTGCACTCTACCTCAGCATGTGATGATCTCCTGGCTGCCCCCTGCGGCGGGAACGTGTAGCCCCGCCCCTCAGCTGAATTCTGAGGTGGCCCGAGCGCCTGTTGCTTTATCATCCCCAAAGCTCCATTTAAATCATTCTGATCTTGACCGGCTCTCCTATAGCCGCATGCCCGCATCCATCGCCGGAAAGGATCCATCTTCGCTGCCTCACTGGAGCCTCCATTCCTCCATTCTGCAGTGCAAGATTGTGTAGGCACCTTCAGGGACAGACTGCTGTGGGGCCCCCCCTCAACCACGGGCCCTCGGGCAGTGCCCGACTGCCCGAATGATCAGTCCGCCCCTGGTTAGAGGTATAAAGTTTGCAGGAAAGAAAAAATCATGACCACTAGATGACAAAGTATTAGTGACAAACAATCAAAAGGGAAATCTAATCCTAAAAATTACTCGCAATAAATCCAGTAGCGCCCTGTTTCTGAACAGTGCATAGTGGATAGTGGACGCAACAGTGGCACATCAATACCAATTTTGCACTTATTGCCGGAGCATGAATTCAGTGGCAAGGCACTGATTAAGAGATATTTGGGTCTAAGTGGCAAGTACTATGTGTTCAGCCTAAGGCGTTCTAATTGTTATGTTATTGTTTCTTAGTTGGTGCATTTATTGTGCGAATTTATGCTTTTCCATGACTGAAAGAAACCCTTTGTGAGGGAAACTTTTTTTGGGTGTTTCCTCAACCAACTATTTTAAATACATGATGTCGTTTATTAGAATTTGATGGAGAATGAAGGGTGGTATAAAAGTTAAATTTTTTAGAACTTTTCTTTACCCTTTATCATTTTGTGAGCTATGTTGCTTATTTCCCTGTACTGATGATGACTGATGAAAGCGTGTTGTATAGCCATCGATTTAGTAAGTGGCCTTTTAACCTATCAGGATTGTATGATTGAGCATGTAGAGCTAGAGTAGGGCATTGTCTCATAATATGTAAAAGACAAAAAGTTTTATTGTCTGCAAGTTGGCACCAAGCAGTTTTGGTTTAATTGTTATTTCACCCATCAGTGTGCAAGGGAGTCATATCAATCTATTCAGTTTATAAAACATGGGCTTTCTGTTAAGAAATTTGACATTCACTCTACTCATTTCATATTGCTGGTATCTAATTGCTTTTTTCTCCTTAGATGTTTACACAGTTTGTCCAGATCAGTCCAACAACTCAGAACCAGTTTTCAGGACCATGCTGTGTGGAAACCCTTAATGAAAGTAATTAATTTTTGTACTTACCTTTATAGAAATAAGCTTCTTCAAAATGTAACATTCAGGGACTCAACTGTATCAACAATTTAGTTTTCGCATAATGTTGATATTTTACAAGTAACCGGAGTGGCTTGTAGTTGTCTGTTAATGCCAAAGATGTATCACAACTCAATCAAAGTGGTTTTCTTTGTTTTGCGCTGATAAAGGCATTCAAATGAGTGGTGAAACAATATAAACTTAACCAAACAAGTCTAACTGAATGTTTCTGACTACTGCTAGCAATACTGTGACCTTAATAAATGAATATTTACAGATTAGCACTGAAGAGTTGCACCAAGCAGGCTGGACTTTCTCTTCCTGAAAACACAGATTCTCTGAGTAATCTTTTAGGTTTACAAAGTCACTTTATTTTACTCTCTACTGCCTGTGATTTCTGTGGGTATTCTACATGAAAATACTGTATGCAACACTTTTATTGGTTGTACGGTTGTAAGAGAAAATTGCATCCTTTGGAAATTGTTTTTGAAAATCTTTATCAGATTGAAATATGTAGTTGATCTTAATGTCCCCAAGGTCTCTTTCATACTTATACCGTGAACTTTATTTTTTTTCTTACAGGTTTTACAGAATGCTCCAGATGACATTTTGGTGGTAGCTTCATCAACATTATGCAATCTTCTCCTTGAGTTCTCTCCTAGTAAAGAGGTAAGTGTAACTGAGGCCCAGTACAGTATAGCAAGGGTTGGTAACCCATCGATCACTTCTATGCTAAAGGTTGATTGGGTCCCCACTATGCTGACACTTCATCAGAAGTGCATCAGGAGTGCTTCCCCTTATATGTAGAATAGCACAGGTAAGCTGTGGCATGACTTGCTACCGGTCTGACTGCGCTGGTTCCCTAGATCCTTCTCTCTCATCTTTTTCAGGCACTTGTATGTGAAATCATATACAAGCGCTTGGGATGGATTCAAGAGGTGGATCAGCAGGGACCAGCACGCAAGAACAGGTAGCTACAGGGAGTGCAGAATTATTAGGCAAATGAGTATTTTTGAGGATTAATCTTATTATTGAACAACAACCATGTTCTCAATGAACCCAAAAAACTCATTAATATCAAAGCTGACTATTTTTGGAAGTAGTTTTTAGTTTGTTTTTAGTTTTAGCTATTTTAGGGGGATATCTGTGTGTGCAGGTGACTATTACTGTGCATAATTATTAGGCAACTTAACAAAAATTAAAGATACAGTATACCCATTTCAATTATTTATTTTTACCAGTGAAACCAATATAACATCTCAACATTCACAAATATACATTTCTGACATTCAAAAACAAAACAAAAACAAATCAGTGACCAATTTAGCCACCTTTCTTTGCAAGGACACTCAAAAGCCTGCCATCCATGGATTCTGTCAGTGTTTTGATCTGTTCACCATCAACATTGCGTGCAGCAGCAACCACAGCCTCCCAGACACTGTTCAGAGAGGTGTACTGTTTTCCCTCCTTGTAAATCTCACATTTGATGATGGACCACAGGTTCTCAATGGGGTTCAGATCAGGTGAACAAGGAGGCCATGTCATTAGCTTTTTTTCTTTTATACCCTTTCTTGCCAGCCACGCTGTGGAGTACTTGGACGCGTGTGATGGAGCATTGTCCTGCATGAAAATCATGTTTTTCTTGAAGGATGCTTCTTCCTGTACCACTGCTTGAAGAAGGTGTCTTCCAGAAACTGGCAGTAGGACTGGGAGTTGAGCTTGACTCCATCCTCAACCCGAAAAGGCCCCACAAGCTCATCTTTTGATGATACCAGCCCAAACCAGTACTCCACCTCCACCTTGCTGGCGTCTGAGTCGGACTGGAGCTCTCTGCCCTTTACCAATCCAGCCACGGGCCCATCCATCTGGCCCATCAAGACTCCCTCTCATTTCATCAGTCCATAAAACCTTTGAAAAATCAGTCTTGAGATATTTCTTGGCCCAGTCTTGACGTTTCAGCTTGTGTGTCTTGTTCAGTGGTGGTCGTCTTTCAGCCTTTCTTACCTTGGCTATGTCTCTGAGTATTGCACACCTTATGCTTTTGGGCACTCCAGTGATGTTGCAGCTCTGAAATATGGCCAAACTGGTGGCATCTTGGCAGCTGCACGCTTGACTTTTCTCAGTTCATGGGCTGTTATTTTGCACCTTGGTTTTTCCACACGCTTCTTGCGACCCTGTTGACTATTTTGAATGAAATGCTTGATTGTTCAATGATCACGCTTCAGAAGCTTTGCAATTTTAAGAGTGCTGCATCCCTCTGCAAGATATCTCACTATTTTTGACTTTTCTGAGCCTGTCAAGTCCTTCTTTTGACCCATTTTGCCCAAGGAAAGGAAGTTGCCTAATAATTATGCACACCTGATATAGGGTGTTGATGTCATTAGACCACACCCCTTCTCATTACAGAGATGCACATCACCTAATATGCTTAATTGGTAGTAGGCTTTCAAGCCTATACAGCTTGGAGTAAGACAACATGCATAAAGAGGATGATGTGGTCAAAATACTCATTTGCCTAATAATTCTGCACTCCCTGTATAACTTACTGCCGCTTCCGTGTCCCACTCAAAATATAGGATGGGCATCCAGGCCTCAACTCAGGCCAACCAGGCTGGCAGCTAAGCCACAACTTATCCCCCCTAGCTGCTAGCCATCTGGGCAAGAACTCAAACTCAGCCTTTAATTTGGCCTTTTTAGGTTATCTCATTAAAAAAAAGAAAAAAAAATGTTTTCTCTTTCGTTTATTGATGGACACAGCTCCTGTCATTCTTGACCATTGTGTTATACTGCTCCCTACAGGAGTAGGACACTAGGCAGAAAAAGGTTCTGGCTACACCCCATGGGCAGTCCCATGGGGGGCCCCTCCTTGGGACGGTCGGACCCTCGGGTTTCCCTCCTTCCCGCAGGCACCCCTCCTTGTCAAGTCCCTCATCCTGCCCCCCCCATACACTGGGGATGTATTTTTGTTTTATTTATTTTATTTTGGGGGGGGTTCGGCCACTTTCCTGGGGTGGGGGCAGGGCGCTAATGGCGATGGGGGCCGGGATAGGGGGTGCCCCGCCTCCGGCCGGACAATCAATTGTGCTGGGGGGGTTGTACCTGGTGGATCCATCCTGCCTGGATCTGTGCTGAGGCCTGGTCCCCCCATTCTGGGAAGATGTATGCCTCCTAGTGCTGCCATTTTGTTGTAGCCTGTGTAGTTCTATACACGGCGGCCATGTTTGTGTAGTCCAGCGGCCATTTTCTTGTGGTTTTTCATTGCACATAGTGGCGGCCATGACAGTAAAGCCCTGTGGGCGGCGATTTCGGTAGTGGGAGCCCCTCCTTATTTCCTGGTGCTGACTCCTGGACCCTTTAGCTTTCTGATCGCCGCACGTGTAGTGCAGAATTTCCTGTTGATTGCAGATGCCTGTATCGGCGGGTGGTGAGTTTGGGGTCCTCTCCCTCTCTGCTGAGGATCGCTCTGTGCCTTTTGCTTGGCGACTGGGTGGAGCTGCCAGCGCGGTGGGGGTTGTCCCTGTTCAGGGATGGGGGGATGTCTTTGCTGGTTTCCAGAACCGTGGACTTCCCTGGTACAAGATAAGTGGGTCTACAAAGTTATTCGGTCCGGTTACAGGATCAAGTTTTGCTCTTGTCCCCCGGAAAGGTTTTTTTTCCTTCCAACCTGCGCCTGCACGCAGACTGGTTACAGGGTCTGTTTGGGGTGGTACAAGACCTGTTATTTCAAGGGGTGATTGTCCAAGGTTCCAACTTCGAAACATTTTCAGGGTTTTTACTCAAACCTGTTCACAATCCCCAGGAAGGAAGGCAAAGTGCATCCAATCCTGGACCTCAAGGCGCTAAACTGCTTTGTGCGAGTACAGAAGTTCAGAATGGAGTCCATTTGAACGGTGGTGGCATCCCTGCGTCAGGGGGATTTTCTTGCCTCTATCGACATGAAGGATGTTTACATTCACATTCCAATATGTGTCAGTCACCAGCGTTTTCTCTGCTTTGCTGTGGGAGAGGAGCATTATCAGTTTGTGGCGTTACCCTTTGGTCTTGCCTTCGCTCCTCAGGTCTTCACAAAAGTTTTGGCTCTGGGGCTAGCTTTTCTACGCCAAGGGAGATCGTGGTATTGGGCTACTTGGATGATCTCCTTCTGCGAGCGAAGTCTCCATCTGCTCTGGTGAAGAACCTGGAGATCACAATACGAACTCTGCAGGAGTTCAGCTGGATTCTGAATTTTCAGGAGTCTGCCCTGGTTCCATCCACAAAGCTGGACTATTTGGGGCTGACTCTGGACTCGACCGTAGCCAGAGTGCTCCTTTCTCTGGACAAACTCCAGAAATTGCAGGCTGTAATTCGCCTCCTGCTGCTTAACAAATGGTCATCCCTCCAGAATTGCATGCGGATGCTGGGCCTGATGGTATCTACCTTCGACGCAATTCTGTTTGCGCAGTTCCATACAAGGTCCCTGCAAAAGGAGATTTTGACCAAATGGGACAAGACTCTGCGATCTCTGGACAATCCGATCCGGCTGAGTCGGGGAACAAAGGATTCCCTGATAT
Source organism: Pelophylax lessonae (assembly GCF_965119305.1). Taxonomy (NCBI): domain Eukaryota; kingdom Metazoa; phylum Chordata; class Amphibia; order Anura; family Ranidae; genus Pelophylax; species Pelophylax lessonae. The sequence goes on from NC_138773.1 coordinate 212,251,515, forward strand.
GGTGGCTTAGCTCTCCAGCGCTTCGGCTGGGAAAATCCTTCCTCCCCTTGTATTGGACAGTGGTCACCACAGATGCCAGCCTGTCCAGCAGAAGAGGCGTCCTCTGCAAGGGTTCTGCTTGGAGGATATGGACGCTGAAAGTCCAGACTACCGATCAATGTCCTAAAACTCTTAGCGATCAGACTGTGTCTGGATCGTCTTCAGGGATGTCCTGTGTTTGTTCAATCGGACAATGCCACTGCCGTGGTTCATGTGAATCACAAAGGAGGCACAAGAAGTGCCCTGGTGGCTCTGGAGGTAGCCGGCATTCTAAGGTGGGCAAAATGGTTCATTCCAGCTCTCTCCTCTGTGCACATTCTCGGGGTGGAAAATTGGCGGGTGGATTACTACAGTTGGCAGGCGTTGGACCAAGGGGAGTGGTCCCTTCATCCGTAGGTGTTTCATCAGCTGTGTCTCTGGGGGCACCCCTGAGGTGGATCTGTTGGCGTCTCGGCTCAACAGAAAGGTGCAGAGGTTTTGTGGCTCAGTCAAGGGATCCTCTGGCGGACACCACAGACGCACTGGTGGCCCTGTGGGGTCAGTATTGTCTGATTTACACCTTCCCTCCTCTCAAGCTTCTGCTAAGACTTCTGCGCAGGATCGAGGCAGAAAGGATTCCGGCAATCTTAGTGGCTCCGGATTGGCCTTTCCGGGCTAGGTTCGCCATTCTGGTGCGGCTGGTCGCCGACAGTCCTTGGAAGCCTCCTCTCAGGGAGAATCTGCTGTCCAAAGGACCGATCTTCCATCCTGCTTTACAGTGGCTGGCTTTGACGGCTTGGCTGTTGAACGCCAGGTGCTAAAGGATAGAGGTTTATTGGAGTCTGTGATTCCTACACTGTTAAAAGCTAGGAAATCTACTTCTAGGAAGATCTACCATTGTACGTGGAAGATGTACATTGCGTGGTGTGAGTCTCTTGGGGTTCATCCTCGTCCCTTCTCGATGGCTTGGATCTTCACCTTCCTTCAATAGAGGGTGAACAGAAATTGGCCTTGAGTACCATTAAGGGCCAGGTATCAGCCCTGGGGATTTTTTCTAAGGACCTTTGGCCACACACCCCTGGTGCATACTTTTTCTTCAGGGTGTCCGACATTTGGTTCCTCCAGTGAGGGCTCCATTGCTGCCTTGGGATCTTAACCTTGGGATCTACAGAAACCTCCCTTTGAAAATATTTGGGAGATTCCCCTGCTTACGCTGTCCCAGAAGGTGGCCTTTTTGGTGGCTATCACCTCTGCGTGAACGGTGTCAGAACTGGCGGCATTATCCTGTTGTTCACCTTATTTGGTGATTCACAAGGATAAGTTGGTGCTTTCCCCCCCCCGTCCATCATTCCTTTCTAAGGCGGTCTCTGACTTTCATTTGAATTAAAGCATTGTGTTGCCTTCCCTGTATCCCAGGCCTAAACATCTGAAAGAAATTGCCTTGCATGCTTTGGATGTGGTTCGGGCAATTCAGGTCTGGCAGCTATGGAGTCTTTTTTAGAAGTCAGACTCTCTATTTGTGCTCACAGATGGACCTCGCAAAGGGTTGTCTGCTTCCTCTGCGACTATTTCCAGATGGATCAGACAGACAGTGGTTCAGGCCTATTCCATCAGGGGTCAGGTTCCTCCTTTCCCGGTCAAGGCGCACTCTGCTAGGGTGCTTAGTGCCTCCTGGGCTTTCAGTCATCAAGCGTCAGTGATGCAGGTTTGCAAGGTTGCAACCTGGTCGTCTGTGTACACTTTTACAAAGGTTTATAAAGTGGATGTGTTGGCATCTGCGAATGTTTCCTTTGGCCACAAAGTTTTGCAGGCTGCTGTTTAGAGGATCTGATCCTCTTTGAGGGTGTATGGTTTTCTTCAGGTGGACGCTAGTTGTTTTGGTTGAGCCCCTGTTGCCTGGTTGGCTAATGTTTAGCCTTGGGAATTTTTTGCTGTTCCCACCCCTCATGTTTAACACTGCTTTGGGACGTCCCAATGGTCAAGAATGAAAGGAGCTGTGTCTATGAACGAAAGAGAAAATGGGATTTTTGACTTACCGTAAATTCAATTTCTCTGATGTCATTGATGGATACAGCACCCACCCCTCTGTGGAGTTATAATTTTCCTGACACTGCTGATAGCAAAACTGTGACCATAGCAGGGAGAGGGTGTATACCCCCTGGGACTGCCTATGGGTGTAGCCAGAAATGTTTTTCTGGCTAGTGTTCTACTCCTGTAGGGGGCAGTATAACTCAGTGTCCGTTAATGAACATTGGAGAAATTGATTTTACGGTAAGTCAAAAATCCCACTATCTCTTCCGTATTGTGTAGATCTCCTTCTCTCCAAGATTGCTTATGCCTGCAATATATTCTGCATGCTTTGCATGTGTTCTATTTCATTTGATGGTGTTGTATACATTGTTATACTGTGGGTATATGCTTGTGAACCAGATGCATATGCTTGGAATTATTTCTAATTTGCTCATGTCTAAAATCTTTATGCATCAGACAGTTCTATGTAATGTGCAGATATGAAACCGTATATTTAACTGCTACAGTTATTGCACTTATTGCTGCATAATATAAGAAAGTTTGGCAATGGATTAGAATACAAGGGTCTTCAAAAATCAATCTAATGCACTTAAATTGTTTTGGATCATCCTGATAAATTATATTATCCATAAATTTCACCATTTGAATTGTCTGTGTGTATATTATAATATGGTAGACTCTCTACTGTAAGAACTCTGTCCTTTTTGTATGTTGTAATGTGACCAGAATGTAGACAGAGAGTACTATTTAACAAATGAAGGATAAGTGCATTCAAACATGTTGGAGGGGCTTTTAAATTAGGAGATGGGGGGGAGGGCTCAGAGGTAGAGTCAGTTAGGAGGGAGCAAAGGACAGAAGGTATTATTGGGGTCAGCAGCGACATTACATCCGTAACGTCAACCATTAGGGGGTCTGTGTGGACAAACCTCAGACCAAACAGGAATAAAAGTAAGCACTATTCACTGTCCACTTCCAGAAAACTAAGAGGGCTATACGCAAATGCCAGGAGCCTAGCTAATAAAATGGATGAGCTGGAACTGTTAGTACATGAGGAGGACATAGACCTTGTGGGAATAACAGAAACGTGGTTTGACCCATCACGCGACTGGCTGGCCAATATTGAAGGGTATTCTGTGTATCGGAAGGATAGGGAAGGAAAAAGAGGGGGAGGGGTATGTCTATGTCAAGAATCATGTAAAGGTGGTAGAGAGGAGTGATATTATGGAAGGGATGCGTTCGAAACCGTGTGGTTAGAACTCCATAGGGAAGAAGTAAAGGGGAAAGTAATTGTGGGGGTTTGTTATAGGCCACCCAACCAAAGGGAGGAGGTAGAGCTGGAATTTTTATCAATGGTGGGTAACGCGGCAAAGCTGGGATCAGTCATCATATTAGGGGACTTCAACAATCCCGACATTGACTGGGAAGAGGGGACTGCACACTCACTAAAGGCCCGTCATTTCAAGAAAACCTTACAGGACAATTGCATGTCTCAGTTGGTGGATTCTCCTACTAGAAAGAATGCAGTGTTAGATCTATTAATTACTAATGACCCAGATCTAATCTCCAATGTAGGAGTTCGGGACAACTTGGGTTCTAGCGATCACAGGATGATTACATTTAGCATAAATAACAATATAGCAAGGCAAGAGGGGAACACAAGAACCCTAAACTTCAGAAGGGCAAACTTCCCCAAACTGTGCTCAATGATAGAGAAAATAAGTTGGGACCAAACCCTAGGAACACTGACCATGGAGGAAAAATGGGAATGCTTTAGGAACATATTAAACAAAAGCATCTCACAGTGCATTCCTATGGAAAATAAATTTAGAAGAGCCAAACCTGGCTGGCTTAACTGCAATGTAAAAAGACGTATTAGTGAAAAAAAAAGGCCTTCAAGAAATATAAATCGGAGGACACATTATCGGCTTTCCAGCAAAACAAGGAATTAAATAAGAAATGTAAATACAAAATCAAATTGGCTAAAATCAACTTCGAGAGACAAATCACAGAGGAAAGTAAAAAGAACCCTAAGAAATTCTTTAACTATATTAACAGCAAAAAAACAAGGTCAGAGCATGTTGCACACATAATTAACGTTGATGGGAGGATGGTTAGAGGACACAGAGAAGGCAACCGTGCTTAATGCTTTCTTCTCCTCAGTCTTACACAGGAAATGGAGGGGTACACTGACCATGACTGTATGGTTAGCAGTGCTTCACTGGACTTGCCGCTATGGCTAACAGAGGGTGAAATCAGGGATAGGCTGGATAAAATTAACACAAGTAAATCGCCAGGCCCAGATGGCGTACATCTGAGAGTACTCAAAGAACTCCGTAAGGTTATATCTAGACCACTGTTCCTGATCTTTGCAGATAGTATTTTGACAGGAAATGTACCAGGTGACTGGAGGAAAGCTAAAAAGATACCAATATTCAAAAAAGGGCACAGGCATGTCCCGGGAAATTATAGGCCAGCCAGCCTGACATCAATAATATGTAAACTTCTTGAAGGGATGATAAGGCACTATATCCAAGAGTTTGCTAAAGAGAGCAACATCATCAGTAGTAATCAGCATGGGTGAGCTGTGAGCTAGATAGTGGGAGACCTGTGGATGTGGTGTACCTGGATTTTGCTAACGCATTTGATACAGTTCCCCACAAACACTTAATTTATAAAATAAGGTCTGCAGGCATCGTCCTCAAGGTTTGCTCTTGGATACAAAACTGGTTAAAGGGGTGTGTCCAAAGGGTGGTAATAAATAACGCGTACTCAGATTGGTCTGGGGTGGTAAGTGGGGTCCCCCAAGGCTCAGTCCTGGGACCAATTTCGTTGCATTGAGGACGTGATCAATAGCTCGATATCGGTTTTTGCAGATGACACAAAATTAAGTAGGGCAATATCTTCACATTGTGAGGCAGATATCTTACATAATGACCTGAACAAAATAACAGAGTGGGCAACTACATGGCAAATGAGGTTTAATGTGGAGAAGTGTAAGGTATTGCACTTGGGGACTAAAAACGTAAACGCTCAATACTCTTTGGGGGGGAACCAAAAAAAAGGGAAAGATCTGGGAGTCTTAGAGGAAGATAGACTTCGTAATAGCATGCAATGTCAAGCTGCAGCTGCCAAAGCCGGTAGAATATTAGCTTGCATAAGGAAGGGGATGTATTCCAGAGATCAAAAATCCTACCACTTTATAAATCACTGGTCCGACCACATCTGGAGTATTCTGTCCAGTTCTGGTCGCCAGTCCTCAGAAGGGATGTGATGGAGCAGGATAGAGTCCAGAGGAGAGCAACTAAACAGATTAGGGGATTGGAGGATCTTAATTATGAAGAGTGCTTACAAGAGTTTGATTTATTCTCCCTGGAAAGGAGATGCCTGAGAGGGGACATGATGGTGATATACAAGTACCTCAACGGTGATCTCCGCATAGGAAAAAAAAAACTGTTCAGTTGCAACGAATGCATGAGGACACATGGCCATACAATGCGATTAGAGGAGAAGTGATTTAACTTTAGGCTACGCAGGGTTTTTTTTACAGTAAGGGCTACAAGATTATGGAATTCTCTACCACAAATGGTAGTTACTGCAGGGAGTATGGCTACTTTTAAAAGACTCTTGGACGTACATCTCAAGGATCAAAACATTCAGGGGTATGTGAGATGATTACGGCCACACACACCTACACAGGTTGAACTGGATAGACTATATTCTTTATTCAACCTCAACTACTATGTAACTATGTGCATATGTGTGTGTGTGTGTTTTTTTTTGTTATGTTGTAATTATTGCTACTAATTTCTTAAAGATATAGATAGCAGTATTACTAAGTTAAAAACTACCGGTTTCAAATATATCTTGATTGGCAATCTAACTTGTGGTACTGAGTCAGTCTGCTATAAAAATTACCATTATGGGTTGTCCAGAAATGTGTTCCATTCAAAATGATCAAATTAGAAAACACATGGGACAAGATGTCGTTTTAAAAGAGAGAGATATCACCTTAATTTAAAGTGGTATTAGAAAACAATTTTTTTTTCCAGCTTATCGATCATTAGATGTGGTGGCTGTGGTAGTTTTGCGCTTTAATCCCCCTTACAGACCTGCCAGTCTGCATGCCTTGATAAGGGTCTGATATCAGTGGGGAGATAGCCATACCATTTTTAAATATATTTTTTTTTAAGTGGGGTCCCCTAAAAACCCATACAAGACCAGAAGGGCCTGGTATTGGTTGTGGGGGGACCCACATGCTTTTTTTTTTTTTTAAGAATTTTTATTACCAGACATTAGAGGCAACAGTTAAAGAGCATATCGGCACATGCTTTTTTGATTACAATACAAAAGAAGAATAACCAAAAGCACTGTGATATATTCAAAAATAACAAGGAAGCAAAATACCAAAACACAAAACATATTGCACATATTATGACCAGTCTCATATTCCCCTCCTGGTCTATATCCATACAAGCTATGGAGCTCCAAGTCCAGTAAGAGCTTCAGGTAAATAGGTTATCAAACTAAACAAAATAAACTAAACAAATATAAAGTAAACTTAGTGGTCCCTTTTGAACATGTGAGGCCCTCCAGCTCTCCTCCAATCTTCCCTCCCTATACTTATCCTGCAGCAATTCAAACCTCCCCTTCTCCCTCCAATGTATCCGTGGAGTCAACCCACCAAAACCACACCTTCCTAAATATTTTGGGGCACCCACGAGCCCCATGCGTCATATAAGATTTATAAAGGGGCAAAAGAGCTAATGCGTCTCGTTTACGTCAATGCAAAATCGCGTCTCGTTTACTTCAATGCAAAATCGCGTCTCGTTTACTTCAATGCAAAATCGCTTCTTGTTTACTTCAGTGCAAAATCGCGTCTCGTTTACTTCAATGCAAAATCATGTCCCATTGACTTCAATGCAAGTACACCTCCTATTGACTTCCCATCTTTGCATGCTTGTCTACTCCATCACTTGCGAGTCTGCAACACACCACTACAAACTTGCACAGGACCCTTTTCGTAATTGCACTCAAAACGCAATGTGTGTGGATTGCATCTGTGTAAACCACCTCAATAGGAACACATAATATCTAGCCTGTCATGTGAATCTGTGAGTTTGAAAACGCACCCAGAATTGCATGTATGAACTAGGGATTCTCCATTCACACCTGGGCGATTTGGGATCAAAGCAGAATCCCTGTGATTCTTCCTGTGATCGTAAAACGCAGGTTAAGGTGCCTTTTTTTACAATGGCACCTAAAATGGGGTGTGGTTACCGTGATTGGTGCGCGACAAATTGCATCTTATGAAGCTTGTCGCCCAAAAGAAGTTACTGCTCCATTTTGGGTAACAAGCTTCACACAGTGGGAATTGCCGCATAGTAAATCGCACGACAATCGCAGCAAATAAAATTTCGTGAAGATTGTCACCCAAAAAAAGCTCCTCCTTTTTGGGTGACAAGCTGCACGCAATGCGATTTACCGCGATTGCCGTGCAGTAAACTGCACTGCGTTTTAGGTGCCATTGAAAATAATGACACCTGAACCTGCCTTTTTGAGATTGCCGGCAGAATCACAGCGACAATCCCAAAATGCCCAGATGTGAAAGGGGCCTAAGTTAGCTTAGTTTCCCCCTATAACAGCCTATTATTGTCATTTCATTCTTTCCAGGCAGCCTATAAACCAGACGTAACGGTGTCGCGTCTGGGTTATTGGCTGGCCGCTCTGCTGTAAATAAGTTAGGGGGCACAAATTGCTTGCCTTGCCCTAGGCGCTGACAACCCTTCTAACTGCCTATACTTTTAACTTTTTTAGCTGGCTCCTAGATTCAAAGAAAGTTTGTCAGGTCCTGAATTAGTGGTTACTGACTCCTGGGCATTAAAGTGTTAAAGATAACAATTTCTCCCTTCTTAAATAAAGCAAAAATAGGGCTCATGCGTATTGCTGTTCAAAAAAAGCTGCTTTTACAGTACATCCAGAAATTTTTCATAGCGCTTCACTTACGCCGCATTTTGTTACGTTACAGCCTTTTTCCAAAATGGAATTGATACCCCATAATGACCTCATGAAAGAAGTTTGTTTGAAATATTTGCAAATTTATTAAAAAAAAAAAAAAATGACATGTACATACAGTATCTCATAAAAATGAGTACACTCCTCACATTTTTGTAAATATTTTATTATATATTTTCATGTGACAACACTGAAGAAATGACACTTTGCTACAATGTAAAGTAGTGAGTGTACAGCTTGTATAACAGTGTAAATTTGCTGTCCCCTCAAAATAACTTAACACACAGCCATTAATGTCTAAACCACTGGCAACAAAACGGAGTACACCCCTTAGGCCCCTTTCACACAGGCGGACCGTTCAGATCCGCCTGTCCGTTTTTTTGGCGGATCTGAACGGTCCCCCCATGCATTCCTATGGGGCATCGGATGCCGGAGACATGTCCGCTGACATCCGACCCGATCCGATCCATCAAATCTGGACGGATGGAAACCCTATTTTCCATCCGTCCAGCGGATCGGATGGGATCGGGTGAGAATGGACTGACGGTCCGTTGACATCCGATTTCCCCCATAGAGATGCATGGGGAACTGTCTGCTGTGTCTCCGCACACAGCGCGGAAACACAGCTGTGGTCCTGCTGCTCAGCGGGGGATCGGCAGCTCGATCCCCCGCTGAGAAAAACGGACGGAGTGTGTGAAAGGAGCCTTAGTGAAAATGTCCAAATTGGGCCCAATTAGCCATTTTCCCTCCCCGCTGTCATATGACTCATTAGTGTTACAAGGTCTCAGATATGAATGGGGAGCAGCTGTGTTAAATTTGGTTTTATCGCTCTCCCTCTCGCATACTGGTCACTGGAAGTTCAACGTGGCACCTCATGGCCAAGAACTCTCTGGGGATTTAAAAAAAAGAAATGTTGCTCTACATAAAGTTGTCCTAGGCTAGTGATGGTAAAACTTGGCACCTCAGATATTTTGGAATTACATTTCCCATGATGCCCAACTACATTGCAGAGTGCATGAACATCGTGGGAAATGTAGTTCCAAAACATCTGGGGTGCCAAGGTTCGCCATCTCTGGCCTAGGCTATAAGAAGATTGCCAAGACCCTATAACTGAGCTGCAGCACGGTGGCCAAGACCATACAGTGGTTTAATAAGACGTCATGGTCGACCAAGCAAGTTGAGTGCACTTGCTTAGCGTCATATCCAAAGGTTGTCTTTGGGAAATAGACGTAGGAGTGCTGCCAGCATTGCTGCAGAGGTTGAAGGGGTGGGGGTCAGCATGACAGTGCTCAGACCATACGCTGCACACTGCATCAAATTGGTCTTCATGGCTGTCGTCCCAGAAGGAACCCTCTTCTTAAGATGGTGCACAAAAAAGTGTAAAGGTGTTACCTTGCCTTCCTGTTGGCAGCCATCTTGTACATGTGCAGACTGCTGTCTTTTATAACTGTTGGCTTGCAGTCCTTTGCCGTTGTGTTTGTGCTCCAGGGTGCATCACTGCTAGCAGTCTTCTGTTCTCTGTGTTTCTCCGTGCATGACGACCCAGCATCGACAGACTACCCACCCCTGGACACAACCCCGGCTTGGATGACTACCCGCTTCTAGACTTGACCCCGGCTATTCCTGGTTTCCCTCCTCACTCTTGCTGTGCGTTTATTGTTGTTATTCTAATGAACTGATTTATTTTACTTGCATCTTCGTGTGGTCTGGTTTCCTGGCACCCTGACAGAAAGCCCGCAAACAGTTTGCTGAAGACAAGCAGACTAAGGACATGGATTACTGGAACCATGTCCTGTGGTCTGATGAGACCAAGATAAAATTTTTTGGTTCAGGTGGTGTCAAGCGTGTGTCGCGGCAACCAGGTGAGGAGTAGAAAGACAAGAGTGTCTTGCCTACAGTCAAGCATGGGGGTGGGAGTGTCATGGTCTGGGGCTGCTTGAGTTCTGCCGAAACTAGGGAGCTACATTTCATTGTGGGAACCATGAATGCCAACATGTAATGTGACATACTGAAGCAGAGCATGATCCCCTCCCTTCGGAGACTGGGCCAAAGGGCAGTATTCCAACATAACGACCCCAAACACACCTCCAAGACGACCACTGCCTTGCTAAAGAAGCTGAGGGTAAAGGTGATGGACTGGCCAAGCATGTCTCCAGACCTAAACCTTATTGAGCATCTGTGGGGCATCCTCAAACTGAAGGTGGAGGAGCTCAAGGTATATACCATCCACCAGTTCTGTGATGTCGTCATGCAGGAGTGGAAGAGGGCTCCAGTGGCAACCTGTGAAGAGCTGATGAACTCCATGCCCAAGAGGGTTAAGGCAATGCTGGAAAATAATGGTGGCCACACAAAATATTGACAACAAAGGGGTATTGGTGCAAACAGATAACCAGTAATGCTCAGGCAGTCCTTACTGGAATCAAAGATGGAGCACGTTATTTAAGCATTTCTCTAGAATTTACAAACTCATTATATACTCCTGGAGTAAAAATCGAACATGTAATGGGGAAGGGAAGTAAATGGGAGTGCATGAGTGCACATGGCAGAGAACTGCTTTGGGGAGGCTGTTCTTTTACACAGCTATGTACTGCTGCCTTGCTGGGAGGGGAATTTCTCACCACTTGGTTTGCAGGGCATTGCTCCAGAACTCCCAGGCAGCTGGCAGACAGAGGGAGCCTGTGCCTTCCAACCAATATAGCTTGTCAGGGGGCTGAGGCTCTCTGAGGAAAGCGGAAGTTCAGGTGGGTAAATATCCTCCCTCCCTCACATTTTTGTTCACGGGCAAAAAATTGGAATTGATTTTCATCATAGTTTCTCTTACGTCCTCCGACAGTCGCCGCCTCTTCATATTCGTCACTAATGGGGTTATTGACCTTTGCTCCGCAGGAGTAGCTAGGCAACAGAATATATTAATATCAAAGCTTTTAGCATATCCCACCCCCAGGGGGTGGTCCCCTCAGTCAATACCTCCCTGCTTCCTGCATACCAACTCAGTTTCACTTGCCTAGCTCAGGAGTACGCAGGCTGTTCCTGTGCTGGGGCTCTTAGTCTCAGCCACTTTTCTCTTTTTTGATTTTGTTTGAAGTTTTTTCTCTTTCTTTTACTTAGCTGTTTATTTCCAGCATTAGTTAGTTCTTCTGATGAAGATGATCGTGCGGAGCTGGGTCTCAGTCTGGCCACCCTGGATCCCAGGGCTCAGGGCCAGGGGCTTCCCAGCCTGCCATCGAGCGTTCAGCTTAGGTTTTGCCCTGGCACATTGAACGACCCATCCCTGTTCGCTGCAGGGATGCTATCGGTGAGGTGGCTACCTCACTGGACGCCATTGCGGTTTCGCACCGCAACTCCACTGCGTCATGCTTGCGACACTCCCTGTCCTCAGTACTGCGGTTTGGTCGCTGGAGCAGGCTCCCCACGCCATCCGGACTGGTAAGTGTATCTCTATGTGGGGACCTGTCTTTTTTGGGTGTCAGTCTGGGACTGTGTGACCCTGCATGTCTGTGTGGCTGCTGTGCTCCCTGTCAGCTCCTGTGTGCACTTGCTGCCTGTGTGTGGGCTGTGAGGGGGGGGCTCTCCCGCTCTGCTGGGTGTCAGATGAAGCAGTAAGATTTTAGACGTGCTGTGCGGCGATCCGCCATTTTTTCTGGGGCAAAAATTATGGTGGCAGGTCCTGTGAGGTACTGCACACGTTTTGGCGCCAAACGCCGCCATTTTGAGCGGCGATCGATCCCACATGTCAGCGCCATGTTCTCTTTGCCCAGGGTTTTGTCCTCAGCCAGCGGCCATGTTTGTGTAGCCTTGCAGAGGCTTCATAGGGGCGGTCAGTCTTGCATCACTTCCTTTTCCTCTGGGACAGCGATCGGTGCAGCAGCCTGTGTGAGCTCTCCAGGTTTTATATCTCCTTTTTTCCTGTATTCCTTGCCCGGTTTCTTATCCCTGTGGGGGTCAGTGGGTGCGGTGGGCAGCGCTCGCCGCGATCTTAAAGGGGCAGTATCCTTTATTTTTTTACTGGGGCATGGATTCTCAGGATTGCAAGTTTCCTCCCACCCTGGTGGGGGGCCAAGGGGCTGCTGCTTCCCCCGAGGGGGCTGATCTGGCCACTATTGTGGCTAACTTAGCTGCTCAGGTGCAGATGCTGGTGGCTGATCGATCCACAAAAAGGCCCAGGGTGTCTATTTCCTCTGATTCAGAGGGCGATGGGGCTGCTATGGCTGGAGTGCCCTTCTCAGGGTCTCACTCATCCCTGGACCTTGTGGGGTCTGACGGGGAGGCTGAGGTGGAAGGGGTTGATAATTCTCCCCCTGGCTCGTCTGAAGAGCTTGCACTCATGGATGAGTTGGTTGCTTCTATCAAGCAAACGCTGCTTTGCAGGATGAACCATGTCCTCCTGCTTTGATGTCCTCTTATGGGACGCAGAGGAAATGCAAAACATCGCAGGTTTTTCCTTGCTCTACGGAATTTCAGCGCGCGGTTGATGAGCAATGGTGCAATTTAAAGAAGCCTTTTGCTGTGCCGAGTAGGTTCAAGCTGCGTTATCCCTTTACACCAGCTACTGATGAGCGTTGGTGTGTGCCGCCTCAGGTGGATCACGCGGTGGCGATTTTGAATAAATCAACTGCGACCCTTGCTGAGGATACACCGGTGTTTCGGGACCCGACGGACAGGAGATTGGAATCTCTGGCCCGTCATTCCTATACGGTTGCTGGTTCTATGCTGAAGCCTATTTTTGCTTCCATTATGGCAGCCCAGGCTATTGCGGATTGGACGCAAGTGCTCAGGCGCACTCTGGTGGCTGACTCTGCCCCGCCGACAACTTTGGCTATGGTGGATCAGATTCATCAGGGTGTCATGTATTTGTGTGATGCGGACTTGGATTTAGTCCCTTTGGCTGCGCGTCTTTCTGGTGTGGCGGTCTTAAAACGGTCGCCTGATATGGTTGAAATGTTGGTCGGTTGACCAATCTTCTCGCAAGACTCTGGCTAATTTGCCCTACGCGGGATCTCGCCTTTTTGGCGAATCTTTGGATACTCTGATAAAGGGTATTTCTCTTACGTCCTCCGACAGTCGCCGCCTCTTCATATTCGTCACATATGGGGTATTAGACTTTGCTCCGAAGGAGTAGCTAGGCAACAGAATATGTTAATAAAGCTTTTAACATATCCAACATATCCCACCCTCAAGGGGTGGTCCCCTCAGTCAATACCCTCCTACTTCCTGCAACCATATCCCAGTTTTAATGTCTAGCTTGTCAGGAGTGGCTGGCTCTCTCTGTGCTGGGACTTTATGTCCCAGTCTCTTTCTTCTTTTTAATATTTTGTTTTGAGTTTTTCTCTCTACCTTTACTTAGCTGTTGTTTTATCAGCGTTAGTTAGTTCTTCGGATCATGCGGACTGGGTCTCGGGCTGATCCCCCTGGTCGCAGGTCGTGGGTCAGTGGCTTCCCAGTCTGCCATCGAGCGTTCAGCCAGGTAACGCTCCTGGCATAGTGAACGACCCATCCCTGTTCGGTGCAGGGATGCTTGGTGAGGTGGCTACCTCACTGGACGCTGTGCGGTTTCTTAACCCACGTTCGGAGCGTCTTGTATGCAACTCTCCCTGCCTCATGTGTAGCGGCTTGTTCGCCTGTGCGGGTCCCCCACACCGTGGTGAGGTAAGTGTATTTTTATGTGGGGACCTGTCTGTCTGGAGGGGTGTCAGTCTGGGACTGTGTAACCTGTCTCTATGCACACTGTTTGTCTCCCTATCTCTCGGCTGCATGCTGTGGGCTGCAAGGGGGGGGGGGGAGTTGTGTGGCACTATGAGTGTCAGCATGATCAGTGTGGAAAGCTGTGTGCTGTGGGGCATGTTTTATGGCATGTTTGGGCACTTACAGCGATCGCTGCGGCGATCGGTTCTGTTTTTTTACATACAGACATGTGTGCATTACTGCACTGTGGAGCGACGGTTTCGGCGCCAAAAGACGCCATTTTGCCTGCCCTCGCTCCGGCCGCATGTTTTACAGGCATGGCGGCCATTTTCTTGTAGCCTCCATAGGTTTACATAGAGCGCCCTAGCAGCATCACTTCCTCTTCCCAGGAACACCGATCGAGGCAGCAGCAGCGGCGAGGGTCTCCTCAGGTTTTATCCTTCTGTTTCTTGCTATCCATTGCCTGTGTTCAGTTTACATATCCCTGTGGGGGTCTCATTGTGCTTAGTGTGACGCGGTGGGCTGCGCTTGCCGCGCTTGCTGAAAGGGGCAGTTAACCCTGGGTTGTCTGGCATTACAGGGGCAATGGATTCTCAGGAGGGCAAATTTCCTACAGTATTGGTGGAAAGCCAGGGGACCGCTGCTTCCCCCCCAGGGGGGGATTTAGCCACTATTGTGGCTGGCCTTGCTGCTCAGGTGCAAATGCTGGTGGCTGCTCAATCTACCAAAAGGCCCAGAGTTGTGCTCTCCTCTGATTCTGAGGGTGAAGGTGATGGGGCTGTTCTAGCTGGGGCTTCCCTATCGGGGTCCCGCTCCTCTCTTGATCTAGTGGGGTCTGAGGTGGAGGCTGAAGTTGAGGGGGTTGATAATTCTCCCCCTGGCTCGCCTGAAGAGCTTGCAATCATGGATGAGTTGATTGCTTCTATTAAGCAAACGCTACGTTTGCAGGACGAAGTGTGTCCCCCCGCTGCCTTGGCGGCTTATGGGACGCAGAGGAAACGCAGGACGCCACAGGTTTTCCCCTGCAATGCTGATTTTCAGCGCGCTGTTAAGGATCAATGGCGCGATCTGCGCAAACCTTTTGCGGTACCAAGTAGATTCAAGCTGCGTTATCCTTTTTCACCTGCCACTGATGAAAGGTGGTGCGTGCCTCCACCAGTGGATCATGCGATTGCGGTTTTGAACAAGGCCACTGCGATTCCTGCAGAGGGTTCACCCATTTTCCGTGATGCCACAGATAGGAGACTGGAGTCTCTGGCCCGTCATACGTATTCTGTTACGGGTTCTATGCTTAAAGCTCTGTTTGCTTCTCTCATGGCGGCCCAGGCGATCGCAAGTTGGACGCAGATGCTTAGGCGCGTCTTGGTGGCCGACTCGGCCTCGCCGGCGACCCTGGATATGGTGGATCAGATCCACCAGGGTGTCATGTATCTGTGTGATGCGGACCTGGACCTGATTCCGTTGGCTGCACGGGTGCACAGTGTGGCGGTGTTGTCTCGCCGCCTGGTTTGGTTAAAATGTTGGTCGGTGGACCAATCTTCGCGTAAGACCTTAGCCAATCTGCCTTATGATGGGTCTCGCCTTTTTGGGGAGTCCCTGGATGTGTTGATTAAGGGAATCACCGGGGGTAAGAGCACTCTCTTGCCCCATTTCCCCAAGGCTAAGGGGGCTTCTGGGAAGAAGCATGCTAATTTTCGGCCCCCTCAGGGGTCCTTTCGTGCCTTTCGGCCGCACTACAAGGGCAAGCCGTTCAAAGGTCAAGGCTCTCAGAAGAAGCCCTGGTCTGGTAAGCAGAAGTCCGGCCAATCCGGACCTGCAGCCCATAACAGTTCGGCCTGAAGGGGCGCCCTCACCCAGTTTTGGGGTGGGGGGACGCTTGCTCGGTTTTCTTCAGCCCTGGTTGGCCCGTGTGCGGGACAGATGGGTTCAGGAAATCGTTCGGTCTGGTTACAAGATCGAGTTTCTCTCTCGGCCGGAGAGCAGATTTTTTCCTTCAAATCTTCAACTGTCTCCGGAGCGCCTGCGGGACCTACACCTGGCGGTGCAGGACCTGAGGGCTCAGGGAGTGGTGGTTCCGGTGCCTCATCGGGACAGATTTCGGGGGTTTTATTCAAACCTGTTCACCGTGCCCAGGAAGGAGGGCAAGGTTCGTCCGATTCTGGACTTAAAGGCTCTGAACTGCTCTGTGCGGGTTCGCAAGTTCCGCATGGAATCCCTGCGGTCGGTGGTGGCTGCCCTGGTTCCGGGGGAATTCATGGCCTCCATCGATTTGAAGGATGCGTATCTTCACATCCCCATCTTCGAGGGTCACCAGAGGTATCTTCGATTTGCCATTGCGGAGGATCACTACCAGTTCGTGGCGTTGCCTTTTGGCCTCGCCTCGGCTCCGCGGGTCTTCACCAAGGTGCTTGCACCGGTTCTGGCATTATTGAGGGCCCAGGGCATTTCTGTCCTGGGGTATCTGGACGACATTCTGGTTCGGTCTGCGACCAGCCAGGGTCTGGAGCAGGACCTGTCTGTCACGATGCAAACTCTGCAGGAGTTTGGTTGGACGATAAATTTTCCAAAGTCGGCACTGAGTCCGTCTGTTCGTCTTCCCTACCTGGGAATGATTTTGGACTCGGTGCAGGCGAAGGTCTTCCTGCCGGACGACAAACTCAGAACTCTTCAGGAGGAAGTCAGGTCCCTCCGGGATGTTCCGCAATCGTCTCTACGGACGTGCATGAGATGTCTGGGATTGATGGTCTCGGCCTTCGAGGCGATTCCCTTCGCCCAGTTTCACACGCGGGGTCTTCAAGCGGAGATCCTGTCCAAGTGGGACGGGCGACCTCACTCTCTGGATCTTCAGATCTCGTTGAGTCATCGCACCAGAAAAGACCTTCTGTGGTGGCTCCAGTCCCCGATGGTGTCCGGGGGCAAGTCGTTTCGTCCTATCTCGTGGACGGTAATCACCACGGATGCCAGCCTGTCGGGCTGGGGTGGTGTTCTGGGCGTTCTGTCCGCCCCGGGGAACTTGGTCGGAGGGGGAGTCCTCCCTTCCGATCAACATTCTGGAATTGCGTGCGATAAGTCTCTGTCTTCGTCGCTGGTCGGACCGGCTGCAGGGCTGCCCGGTTCGGGTGCAGACGGACAATGCCACGGCGGTGGCCTACATCAACCACCAAGGGGGCACCAGGAGTGCCCGAGCGGCTCGGGAAGTGGCCGACATTCTGTCTTGGGCCGAGACTCATGTCCCGGCGATAACGGCGGTTCACATTCCGGGGGTGGAGAACTGGCAGGCGGACTATCTGAGTCGCCAGACCCTGGATCAGGGGGAATGGTCTCTCCACCCGGCTGTCTTCCAGATGTTGTGCGCGAAGTGGGGTCTTCCAGATGTGGACCTGTTCGCGTCACGTCTCAACAACAGGGTGAGGAGGTTCGTGGCACGGACGCGTGACCCTCGGGCAGACGCGTCGGACGCGTTAGTGGCCCCGTGGCATCAGTACAGACTGATGTATGCGTTTCCACCGATCCAGTTGCTGTCCAGGTTCCTTCGCAGGTTTCAATCGGAACGCAACACGGTGATTCTTGTGGCACCGGACTGGCCTCGCCGGTCCTGGTACGCAGACCTCGTGAATCTGGCGGTCGACGCCCCGTGGCGTCTGCCTCTTCGAGACGATCTACTGTCTCAAGGACCGATATACCATCCTGCTTTACAGTCGCTGGCTTTGACGGCCTGGCTGTTGAAACCGAGGTCCTGAAGGAGAGGGGTCTCTCTCCGGAGGTCGTTCATACTTTAATCAACGCGAGGAAGTCTTCCTCTGGGAAGGTTTACTACCGTACTTGGAAGGCCTATTTTGCCTGGTGTGAGTCCAGGGGGTTTTCACCCCGCACGTACTCGGTTTCCCGTGTGCTGTCTTTCCTTCAAGCGGGTGTTGATCAGCGCTTGGCGCTGGCTACGATAAAGGGTCAGGTGTCTGCTCTGGCCGTTCTGTTTCAACGTCCCGTGGCATCCAACCTTTTGGTTGGCACCTTTATTCAGGGTGTGCGGCATCTGGTTCCTCCTAGGAGGGATCCTCTGCCCCCTTGGGACTTGAATCTCGTGCTATCTGTGTTACAACGTGCTCCTTTTGAACAGATCAGGGAGATCTCGTTGTCTATGTTATCCAAAAAGGTCGCCTTTTTGGTGGCGATCACTTCGGCTCGCAGAGTGTCGGAACTGGCGGCTTTGTCCTGCAAGTCTCCGTACTTGGTTATTCATTTGGATAAGGTGGTCTTGCGACCTAATCCTTCTTTTCTTCCGAAACGTGTTTCGGAATTCCATCTTAATGAGGACATTGTCTTGCCTTCGTTGTGCACGAAGCCTAAACATCCACAGGAGGGATTGCACTCTTTGGATGTTGTTCGGGCGATCAGGGTTTACCTTCGATCGACTGAGTCTTTTCGTAAAACGGACTCCTTGTTTGTTCTTCCAGAGGGTCCTCGGAAGGGCATGGCGGCTTCGGCCTCTACCATCGCTAAATGGATCAGACAGACCATTGAACAGGCCTATGCCTTGCAGGGGAAGGTTCCCCCTGTGCCTGTGAAGGCGCACTCTACTAGATCTCTGAGTACGTCTTGGGCCTGTCGTCATGGGGCTTCTGTAGCCCAGGTGTGTAAGGCGGCGACTTGGTCGACCGTGCACACTTTCACAAAATTCTACAAAGTAGATGTTCGGGCATCGGCGGATGCTTCCTTTGGCCGCAAGGTTCTTAGTGCGGCTGTTCCCTAGGGTCCCTTGTTGGGGACTTCTGGCTGTTGGGATAAGTTTTGTATCCCCTGGTTTTTGCCTTTTCCTGGGTTGTTGCTCCTGTTGAGCACTTGTTTTTTGCTGTTGCCCAGCTGGTTTCCTTCCTTTGGTAAGGTTCCTTTCTTGATGTGGAAACTGCGTTGCCTCTCGGCGCGGATGTGTTTCCCACCCCTCATGTTTGCACTGCTTTGGGACGTCCCCATATGTGACGAATATGAAGAGGCGGCGACTGTCGGAGGACGTAAGAGAAAACGGAATTTTTGTAAAATCTTACCTGTAAAATTCCTTTCTCTGAGTCCTCCGACAGTCGCCGCCCCCGCCCCTCTTTTGGGGTTTGGTTGTATACTCTACTGCTATTCCACTAAAACTGAGATATGGTTGCAGGAAGTAGGAGGGTATTGACTGAGGGGACCACCCCTTGAGGGTGGGATATGTTGGATATGTTAAAAGCTTTATTAACATATTCTGTTGCCTAGCTACTCCTTCGGAGCAAAGTCTAATACCCCATATGTGACGAATATGAAGAGGCGGCGACTGTCGGAGGACTCAGAGAAAGGAATTTTACAGGTAAGGTTTTACAAAAATTCCGTTTTCTGGGGGTAAGAGCACTCTCTTGCCCCAATCTCACAAGAATAAGTTTGTTCGCTGTAAGAAGAATCCTTCGTTTAGGCCCTCTCAGGGGTCCTTTCGTGCCTTTCGGTCGCACTATAAGGGCAAGCCCTTCAAAGGCCAAGGCTCTCAGAAGAAGCCGTGGGCGGGTAAGCAGAAGTCCGGCCAGTCCGGATCCGCTACCCATAACAATGCGGCCTGAAGGGGCGCCCTCACCCGTTTCTGGGGTGGGGGGGGGGACGTTTGCTCGGTTTTCTTCAACCCTGTCTGGACCGCATTCAGGACAGGTGGGTTCAGAAAATCGTTCGATCTGGATACAAGATCGAATTTCTCTCTCGGCCGGCGGGCAGATTTTTCCCCTCAAACCTTCAGCTGACTCCGGAGCGCTTGCACGATCTGCACCTGGCGGTGCGGGACCTGCGGGCCCAGGGAGTGGTGGTTCCGGTGCCTCATCGGGACAGATTTCGGGGGTTCTATTCCAATCTGTTTACTGTGCCCAGAAAGGAGGGCAAGGTACGTCCGATTCTGGACTTGAAAGCTCTGAACCGCTTTGTGCGGGTTCGCAAGTTCCGCATGGAATCCCTGCGATCAGTGGTGGCTGCCCTGGTTTCGGGGGAATTCATGGCCTCCATCGACTTGAAGGATGCATACCTTCACATCCCCATTTTCGAGGGTCACCAGAGGTACCTTCGATTTGCCATTGCGGAGGATCATTATCAATTCGTGGCGTTACCCTTCGGTCTCGCTTCAGCTCCGCGGGTTTTCACCAAGGTGCTTGCGCCGGTTCTGGCTTTACTGAGAGCCCAGGGCATTTCTGTCCTGGGGTATCTGGACGATATTCTGATTCGGTCCGCGACCAGTCAGGGTCTGGTGAACGACCTGTCCATCACGATGCAGACTCTGCAGGAATTCGGCTGGACGATAAATTTTCCAAAATCGACGTTGTGTCCGTCGGTTCGTCTTCCCTACCTGGGGATGATTCTGGACTCTGTTCAGGCGAAGATCTTCCTGCCGGAAGACAAGCTTCGGACACTTCAGTGCGAAGTCAGGTCCCTCAGGGACAATCAGTACTCGTCCCTCCGGACGTGTATGAGGTGTCTGGGATTGATGGTTTCGGCCTTCGAGGCGATTCCCTTCGCCCAGTTCCACACACGGGAGCTTCAGGCGGAGGTCCTGGCCAAATGGGACTGGCGTCCGCAATCTCTGGATCTACGGCTGTCGTTAAGCCATCTCACCCGCAGGGGTCTTTTGTGGTGGCTCCGGTCCCCGGCGGTGTCGGGGGGGCAAGTCCTTTGTCGTGGACGGTGATCACCACGGATGCCAGCCTGTCGGGCTGGGGTGGTATTCTGGGCGTTTTGTCCGCCCAGGGAACTTGGTCGGAGGAGGAATCCTCCCTTCCGATCAACATTCTGGAATTGCGTGCGATAAATCTCTGTCTTCTGCGTTGGACTGACAGGCTTCAGGGCTGTCCAGTTCGGGTGCAGACGAACAATGCCACGGCAGTGGCCTACATCAACCACCAAGGGGGCACCAGAAGTGCCCGGGCGGCTCGGGAAGTAGCCGACATTCTGTCTTGGGCCGAGACGTACGTCCCGGCGATCTCTGCAGTTCACATTCCGGGGGTGGAGAACTGGCAGGCGGATTATCTGAGCCGCCAGACCCTGGACCAGGGGGAATGGTCCCTTCACCCGGATGTCTTCCAGATATTGTGCGCGAAGTGGGGGTCCCCAGATGTGGACCTGTTCGCGTCTCGTCTAAACAACAAGGTGGAAAGGTTCGTGGCAAGGACGCGCGATCCTCGGGCGGACGCCTCGGACGCGTTAGTGACGCCCTGGCATCAGTATCGCCTGATGTATGCCTTTCCACCGATTCAGCTGCTGTCCAGGTTCCTTCGCAGGTTGGCCTCGGAACCAAAAATGGTGATTCTGGTGGCACCGGACTGGCCTCGCCGGTCTTGGTACGCAGACCTCGTGAATCTGGCGGTCGACGCTCCGTGGCGTCTGCCACTTCGAGAAGATCTCCTGTCTCAAGGACCGATATTCCATCCTGCTTTACAGTCGCTGGCTTTAACGGCCTGGCTGTTGAAAGCCAGGTCCTGAAGGATAGGGGTCTTTCCCCTGAGGTCATTCCCACTTTGATCAAGGCTAGGAAGGCCTCTTCGGGGAAGATTTACTACCGTACTTGGAAGGCTTACTTTGCCTGGTGTGAGTCCAGGGGGTATTCCCCTCGCTCATACTCGGTGTCGAGAGTGTTGGCTTTCCTTCAAACGGGAGTGGACCAGCGTTTGGTGTTGGCCACGATTAAGGGTCAGATTTCTGCGCTGGCCGTTCTTTCAACGTCCTGTGGCGTCTAACTCTTTGGTTAGCACCTTTGTTCAAGGGGTGCGACATTTGGTCCCTCCTAGGAGGGAGCCTTTGCCTCCATGGGATTTGAACCTTGTTCTGTCCGTGTTGCAACATGCTCCTTTTGAAAATATCAGGGAGATCTTGTTGTCTTTGTTGTCCAAGAAGGTTGCCTTCTTAGTGGCGATCACTTCGGCTCGCAGGGTGTCAGAGCTGGCAGCCTTGTCCTGCAAGTCTCCGTATTTGGTGATTCACTTGGATAAGGTGGTCTTGCGACCTAACCCATCTTTTCTTCCGAAAAGGATCTCTGAATTTCACCTCAATGAGGACATTGTCTTGCCTTCGCTTTGCGCAAAGCCTAAGCATCCGAAGGAGGCGGCCTTACATTCCTTGGATGTTGTTAGGGCGATCAGGGTTTACCTGTCATCGACTAAATCCTTTCGCAAGTCGGATTCTCCTTGTCCTTCCCGAGGGACCTCGGAAGGGCATGGCGGCGTCGGCTTCTACCATCGCCAAATGGATCAGACAGACCATTGAGCAGGCCTATGCTTTGAGGGGGAAGGTTCCTCCCGTGCCTGTGAAGGCGCACTCTACCAGATCTTTGAGTACGTCTTGGGCCTGTCATCATCGGGCTTCTGTGGCCCAGGTGTGTAAGGCGGCGACTTGGTCGTCCGTTCACACCTTCTCAAGATTTTACAAGGTGGATGTTCAGGCATCGGCAGATGCTTCTTTTGGCCATAAAGTTCTTAGTGCGGCAGTGCCTTAGGGTCCCTTGTTTGGGTCCTTGGCTGTTGGGGTGTTTTTACCCCTGGGTTACTTGTTTTTTCCTGGATTGTTGCTCCTGTTGAGCACGTTTTCCTGTTGCCCAGTTGGTTCTCTTACTTTAGTAAGGTTCCTTTCTCTGATGTGGGTATTGCGTTGCTTTAGGCGCGGCTGCTGTTTTCCCACCCCTCATGTCTACACTGCTTTGGGACGTCCCCATTAGTGACGAATATGAAGAGGCGGCGACTGTCGGAGGACTTAAGAGAAAACGGAATTTTTGTAAAATCTTACCTGTAAAATTCCTTTTTCTGAGTCCTCCGACAGTCGCCGCCCCCGCCCCTCTTTTGGGGTTTGTTTATGTACTCTACTGTTATTCTACTGAAACTGAGTTGGTATGCAGGAAGCAGGGAGGTATTGACTGAGGGGACCACCCCCTGGGGGTGGGATATGCTAAAAGCTTTGATATTAATATATTCTGTTGCCTAGCTAGAGAAAGGAATTTTACAGGTAAGATTTTACAAAAATTCAGTTTTTCGGCAGTTGACTTTATTCAAATTTTCTTTTCACTTTCGCTTTCGTCATTGACAACATGCAGCTGACGAAAATGATGGCGAAAATATTTTTGTCAACGAAATTATCACTGGTGCAGAGTAAAATACGGGTGTAGTTGTGGCACCGAGGAGCCACAGCTGTAGCAAATTTTTGTGTATAGGAATGCAATACAGAAAAAGCTGTGCACACCTACATGAGCATATGTGCCAGCACTGGTGTTTACGCATGCATGCTTATGGGCGTGTTTTTCAAAACCTGAAATTATACATTTTTAAAATTACACCCATAAGTTTGCACAAGTCAACGCAGGTTCTGGCGGTTGCGCGTTAAAAGGTGTGCACAGCATGTTTTATAATTCATTGCTATAGGCACAAATACGCTGCAGCTGTTGCTCCTGAGCACCACAACTACAACTGTATTTTACTCTGTATACCCATGCGCTGTAAATTACGACCGTGTAAAAAAGCTCTTAATAAAATCCAGTGCCCCAGATTCAGTGACCTAGCATCTATGCTCATATATCGCTATCATAGTACAACAGGCAGACTTAAAAAGCATTATTTCTGTATCCCCTCCCCCATTTATCAGGCACCGCCTAGCCACACTGTTTGTGCATCGTATATTAATCTGCAACATGTACCCCCAGATTTGTTTCCTCTAGATTTGGCCAACTTTTTACCCCCCAATATTGAATTTTTATCAAAGGATTCTTTTTCCCTAAGTGCATTATTTTACATTTAGAAACATTCTACTGCAGTTTTCAATGCTTTGACCAATCTTTTAGCAATGGTAATCATGTTCTATAGTTAACACCTTCAGGAATATCAACCCTATAGCACACCTTTATGTAATTCACAAAAAGAGATACCCTACCCATCAAACCTTTATTTATATCACTTAAAAAAAAAACAGATTAAAAAAGAACAGACCCTAGTACAGAGCCTTGTGGAGCACTTCCAGAAACTAGTCTATGTTTCAAATGAACCACAGTTACATCCACCATCTGATACTATCCTTTAGTCCAGGGTTCTCCAAATTTTCTAAACAAAGGGCCAGTTTTCTGTCCTTTAGACTTCAGGGTAGGGATAGACCAATATGTTTTTTTCAGGGCTGATACCGATATTTTGGTCACAATGTATCAGTATCGGCTGATATGGGCCGATTTTTTTGTACTTTTAAAGTTTTGAAAAATAGACAATTTTTGATACAAATCTGGTACTGAACATGTTAATTTTTGTTTAATGCTTAATGGCTGGCACCATGTGGTGGGTGGCTGGCTGGCACCCTGTGGTGGGTGGCTGGCTGGCACCCTGTGGTGGCTGGCTGGCACCCTGTGGTGGGTGGGTGGCTGGCTGACACCCTGTGGTGGTTGGCTGGCTGGCTGGCACCCTGTGGTGGCTGGCTGGCACCCTGTGGTGGTTGGCTGGCTGGCACCCTGTGGTGGTTGGCTGGCTGGCACCCTGTGGTGGCTGGCTGTCTAGCACCCTGTGGTGGCTGGCTGGCACAGGGTCTGTGGGTGGCTGGCTAATACAAGGACTGTGGGTGACTGACTTGTTGGCTGGTACAGTGCCTGTGGGTGCCTGGCTGGTACAGTGCCTGTGGCTGGCTGGTACAGAGCCTGTGGGTGCCTGGCTGGTACAGTGCCTGTGGCTGGCTGGTACAGGGCCTGTGGATGTGGGTGGCTGGCTGGTACCGGGCTGCTGTGGGTGGGTGTATGGCTGTGATACACTCCCGCGAGGCTAGTCCCGACTCCAGACGAGGCTGTCCAAGGCATGGGAGGCGGCCTAAGAAGGCAGAATGCCGTAAAAAAAAAATCGGCAATATCGGCCAGTTCCAGGAGCGGCACCGATATATCGGGGAAAGTGCATATCGGCTCCCGATAATCGGTCTATCCCTAATTCAGGGGGGGTCTAGAATGTGGTCAGTGGGAGCAAGTCTTGCCCCAGCATTAGTGGTAGTTTCAGGCTTGGTGGTCCGGTGGAGGAATAGTGTCCCATCATTTGTATCAGTGGAAGGAATAGTGTCCCATTGTTGGTGTCCATGGAAAAAAACGTGCTCCATCTTTGATGTCAGTGGAAGAAATAGTACCCTAAAGGCCAGATAAAGGCATGACAAGGCTGCATCCAACTTGTGGCCCACAGTTTGGAGACAACTGTTTTTATCAACTGTGTATCCACTGAACAATCTAAGTTCTGATTTATCGGTTTAATAATCAGCTTCGATATAGACTTAAAGTAGAATTCCAGCCTAAACCTAAGTAGTACCAGAAATGTTCCCTCGCCCCTCCTAACAATTATGCTGACGAATCGGTCTAGTCACGTGACCAAGCTCAGCCAGTGGTGGGAGAAGGGGGCGCTGACAATAAGTGGGACATGGAAACCTTGGGGTGACCTCACCATTCCTGAATTTCACAGCTGTTGTTGAATGCTCTCTCCTCCGCTTGCAGCCACTGCTAGCTGTGGCAGGAGATCACGTGACTGGACCGAAGTAGGTAAGTATACACATCTTTTTTACACAGGTTAGTCAGCATAGGAGTTAGGAGGAAGGGGGAGACATTTTGAGGACTAGTTAGGTTTAGACTAGATGATATTTAACAGACTTTGCTACAGTTATTGTTTAATGAGAAATACCAAATCATTTTGTAGACGCGTGAATATAGAAAACGGCTTTGCATGCCCACTCTGCCACACTTGCCTTAGGTTGCTGTCCCCTGCTCTAAAGAGTGCATGAACAAATGTATCATTGCCCTTGTGGAAAGAAAAGCAGATGAAGGCATTGTCAGGGGGAGAGCCATGATCTGTGTGAGGGTTATTATACAATAATTTATACTATACATTTCATTTAAATGCAGATATCTAATATATTTCTTCTCTTGGAGAAGTGAAGATTTTGAATGGTGTATCCCATTTGCAGACCAAGAAAAACTACTTCATTTTCAATTTTGTAAATGCTCCAGAAAGGAAATGGATGTCATTTATAAATGATTCAAGACAAATGCCGAACCACAAGTCCCTTTACTTTTTAGAAGGCACAACAGAAATGACGTCTGTAAAGCCATCTAATGACTCCCCACGGAGAATCACGATTGCTTCACCCATCTTGTGCTCTGTTGTTATTTGTAGCATTAATCCTAAAACATCCTGTATTTTTATCTGAAATCAAATTATGGAAGAGAGTGGGAGCATTATAGAAATGAATGGAAGAAAACTGCTTGCACAACCATTGCAACTTTTTTTAACCCCATTTATCTATAGTATGCCAGTCCTCCATAACTGTTTATCTTTTTGTAGCTGATGTGAAATAAAACACAATCTATAAAAAAATAATGTACAACATATGAAAAAGAACTGTCCGCCTTCCCGAACTGATTATTTAACACTTGTCTTTCTATATTAAAGCTGGATTTTAAACAAGCCAAAAAGATACTCGTCAGTATCCTGTCCACCTGCTTATACTTAAAGCCAAACTATATTGCATCTGAGCACCACAAACCAAAAATGCTATTTAATTCATTTTTATTATTCAAAGCAAACTCACCCATCACCCATGGCTGCTGCTTGGTTTATTTTGCTGAGAAATCACTTTGAAATTGCCTCCTAGCATTTCTGGCCATAGTCATCTTGAGAAAGGGCAGAGGATTCATGTAGCATTACTTCCTGAAATCCATCTGCCCTTAGCTGAGAAAACCCCTCCTCCCCTTCCGAAGACTGAAGGCCTGGGAACCAGAAAGCAACTAAAGAATGTAAAAAAAAAAGTTTAAAACAAGTAGATAGGATATATTATCCTATCTACTAATGCTAGCAGCATAAGGATTAAAATAGTCAGTGTTGATTGAGAAAGTGAAATTCTGTGTTAAACTTTTATATATTATTATTTTATTTTTTTTAATAATGCCTGCAATGTTTCTTTATATACCCATTCTGTTTTTCTTTGCATCTTGATCTCTTTTTAAACACCTTACTTTCACCCTCCTTCCTGCTCAGGCCAATTTTCAGCTTTCAGTGCTCTCACACTTTGAATGACAGTTACTCCGGCATGAAACACTGTACCCAAATTAATTTTTTACCATTTTTTTTAAACAGAGAGCTTTCCTTTGCTGGTATATATTCACCATTGGGTTTGTTTTTTTTCTGCTCTATAAGCTAAACAATACAGAAAAATGCAGCAGAAACATTGTTCTTAGTTTCTGTTCTACAATTTTACAAATAAAAAATCTTTCTTCATAAGTTTAAGCCAAAATGTACTCTGCTACAATTCTTTGGCAAAATAACGCAAATCAGTATATATTTAGTCTGTGTGAAAGTTAGAGTCTTCAAACTATGGTGTGTGTGTGTGTGTGTGTGTGTGTATATATGTATATGTATGTATGTGTGTGTGTGTATATATATATATATGTGTGTGTGTGTGTGTGTGTGTGTGTGTGTGTGTGTGTGTATGTATATATATTTGGAAATTGATCAGTCCTGAAGTACTGATTTCCTATCTCAATTCTTGGGGCCCTAAAATGCCAGGACAGTACAAATACAGCCCAAATGTCCCCTTTTTGCAAAGTAGACAGCCCAAGGTATTGAGTAGGATTTAATGCTGAGTTTTTTTGTAGTTGTAATTTTTGCTACAATCTTTTGGAAAATAAAGAAGTTAATTTTTATTTTTTTTTTTGCTTGCACTCAGAATATGCACTCAGAATAGGCATACTTATTACACTCCAAAACACATGCTGCTATGTCTCCAGAGTATGGGAATACCACACGTGTGAGACGTTTTCACAGTCTAGATGCATCGAGCGCCCAAAAGTAGCACCTTTGGGCTTTAATGGAGCATAAATTACACATCTAATTTTGTGACTGCCTATTACATTTTTTGGAGGCCCTGTAGCATGACAGTGGAAACACTTACAAAAAAAAACACATTTTAAAAGCAAACCCTCCAAGGTATTTTCTGAAAAACATAAGGAGTCTTTAAATGTCTTTTTTTCTTTTCTTTTTTTGCCACCCATTCTTGAAAAATGCAGGGAAGAAAATGAAAATGTTTTTTTTTTTTTCCTCAATTACTAGGATATTTCTAACACACATCATAAGCATACTTAGAATTACACCCCCTTCTTCTACTCCTTCTGAGTATGGCAATACTACATGTTTGAGACTTTTTCATAGCCTAGCCACATAGAGGATCCCAAAATCCAAGGGGCACCTTCAGCTGTTCTAGGGGCATAGAGTACGCATCTTCCTGACTACCTATCACATTTTTGGAGGCCCTGGAGCAATGACGACATTTTGAAAAGCAAACACCCTAGGTATTTTTTAACAGGCAGGATGAGTCTTTTGAAGACCTTATTATTTTGACACAAGTATTTGGAAAATGCAGAAAGAAAATCAAAATGATTCTTTTTTTTTTTTTTTATACAAAGTTGTCAATTTAATAAGATATTTCTCACACACAGCATGGACATACTTGACATACTCAGGGGGAGTAGCAGAATGTTTTTGGATGCAATTCTGAGTATAGGGATACCACGCGTGAGATGTTTTTACTGTTTGGAATGGTTATGTACCAGATGTATCTTGTGTGTCATACAAATCAACCAATTGTATCAAAGACAATGTACTGCAATGGTCACCTCTATATGAGTGATAAGGGAATATAGCTTGGTGTAGCAGTCCCCATTCCTATAAGCCAAGCAAGCCTAGCCTACTGGTACATGGCTGCCTCCAGGAATTCCATATTCACTTGCCAGGAAGTACTGGAGGCTGAAGAAAGAACAAAGGTTTTTGTGGTTCGAGGAGTGCAGTTGTCAACAGGGGGTGGCTGGGTCTGGTGTGCCAGTCGGACATGTGGATGAACAAGTTTAGGGAGATACATGGTCAGCAAACAGGCAAAGAATTGGTCTAGGCAACAGGCAGAAACGTGGTCAATAAACAGGCCAGGGACAGAACCGGTTGCAGGCAGAGGCAACACTGCACTGGTGTGGTGGTGGTCAGGAACCTTGTTGCTTGCTGCACTGGTCTAGTGGCACTGATGTAGCCGCAATCAGGAACACTGCTACTTACTTACACTGATGTGGTGGGGCAGCGATCAATGGACACTGTAACTGGTGTAGGGGTGATTAGGAACAGCATGACTTGTATGAAAGTGATCAGGGGCACTGTAACTGGTGTGACCATGATTAGGGACAACATGACCGGTGTGGCGGTGATCAGGGACACTGGGACTGGTGTGGCATTGATTAGGGACACTTTCTGGCAGCACTGGTCTGGTAACATTGTACTGCCTTAGTGATGATCAGAGATAATAGTTGGTGGCCGTGACATACAGTCATACCAGAGGAGCCAGCTATTGTTTGAATGATCTTGTACAGTGATGGGGAACCTATGGCATGCGTGCCACAGCTGGCACGCAGAGCCTTCTCTGTGGGCACGCGAGGAAGAAGAGCACACACTGACTGGCTATCTTATACGAGGTGTATCTCCTCCACATCAGAAAAACATCCAACACGGTTCTGGGGCCAGGCGGTGATGTGTCTGGGGTGGGCGTGGACGAGACAAGGCGGTGCTGCAGGGCTGGATGAAGTCACACTAACAATGTTCGCTGAAGCCGGGTGAGATTCTTTGTGCTGATGTCACCTGCAGCCTGCTGCTGTGTCTGTTTATGGTCTCATCAGTCGCCCTCCACACTTATCAGATACTCCACTCAGGGCCACCTACAGGGGGGTACACGGGGAACTTTTGTGGCGGTATGGGAGGAAAAATGTCTCTCCTTCCAGCAGCTGAAAGGAGAAACACAGTGCAGCTTGCTGTAATTTCCCTCCCGTCCCTGAGCCCCTCACTATTTCTGCCCAGTGCTGCTACAGTGTGATAAAAAAAAAATAGCAAAGCATTCATGTGTAAATAGCGTGACATTCCCATTTAAACAGTTAAACAGCACTATTTATATATAAATAGCGTGGCATTCATATGCAAATCCAGCCCCTCCCCCAGTTCCCACCCACCATCATCTCCTGAATGGTGATGGAGAAGTGGATGCAAACAAACAGAAGCAGGCTTGAGAGTCCTGCTTGCCACTGCCATGCTGGATGTTCCATCAGATACAGCATTCAGGTTTCTGTAATACTGGGTTAGCAGTGAGCAGATGGAAGGGAGGGGGGTATTTGGAGTGCAAAGGTGAGCAGTAGGGTAGGGTGCAAAGAGGCAGTGTGCAGAGGTCAGCAGCTTTGTGGAGTTGCAATAGTGAGCAGAGGAGGTCATGTAGAAGTAAGCAAAGAGGGGGGCTTTGGGATGCAGAGCTGAGCAACTGGATTAGGGAGCATTTGCATATACAACAGCCCTTGCGGTGTCTCTGAGAAGCAATCTATGGTGAATAAATTTTCAGAAGGCAGTTGACAGGTGGCTGGGAGGGGATATATATCACCTTCCCACCATCGGTATTAACCCACTGGCACTTTGAAATAGAGAAGTTAGTTTTGTGTTGCAGTTTGGGCACTCAGGCTCAAAGGTTCACCATCACGGATCTAGTAGAACCCACAGAGCATTTTTCAGGAGCCTGATCAAGTTGAATGCCACATTTGTCCGGGCCAATCGGGAACTATAGGGGTCATCAGGATACCCTCCATCTCAAACCTGTGTAGTAAACAAGGAAGGAGTGAAAGGAAGGAAAATCAGAGATAGGTGTGTACTGATCTAACAGAGCCACTAGACTAGAGCATCCAATGTTTCCCCTAGATAATTTTTACACATGAAGATAAACCTGTCCAATTTATTGTTGAACTTAGAGGTTGGGAGGTCCATATCTGCTGTCCCCCACTTGTGACACAGGTCCCAAACACCCTCTGGTCAAGGCACTTCCAGCTGAGCAGATCTTGCCCGCCTGTTGTTCAAACATGGAATGTAAAAAAAGGAAAAGGCTGGAACATGTACTTTTGCCCAGGACAAATCAAAACAATTTTTACCTCTCTTGCTGTGCAGGGCTTTTGGTTCCTTTTTTCCTTTTTATTTTTTTACAAACGGTTTATTTAGAAATATTGTAAAACAGGTAACCTTTACAATATATAAACATTTTAGTATTCAACATAAAATACAGAATACAAAAGTACAGAAAAACAGTATGCATTTTTGCATAAAATAAAGTAGATTTGGAAACAAAATTAAACATAAAATAAGGCATATATAAAAAATAGAATATAGTTCTGTAAAGGATATTATCTTAAAATGTGTTGGATAATAACCATTTCTTTCTGTTAGCATAATGACATCAATTCTGATGGTCGATGTAGGCCACAAATCCAGTCACTGTTGCTGAGACAAACAAATCGCATGACATTGCAGAATGTTGATGTCATGGTTCTGCTAGACCTGTGATTCAATTCACATGTGTTGTTTGGCTTCTGTGTTCACCTATGGGTATCACCTGCTATACTGTTGGTTTAAATTTCCTTTCCCTTCTATCACGTTCTGGCCTGCCTCCCATTTTGCTTCCCTATATAAGACATGCTTAGTGCCGCCCGCGCTGTCTGAGCAACTTCCTAGTTCTTTGAGCTCATGTTTGCCTAGTATTACATGTATTCAGTGTCTGACATCCCATATACCAACCTCAGGTTCATCTACAATTTTGTGCTTAAACAGAAAAAAGAACAAGGGCGCCAAGTCATAAATGGGAATAGACAAATGACAATTTATTTCAGCAACTTACATGTAAAAACAGGAGATCCAGATGACAATCATATGGATGTAGATCCGCAGTTCCCACAATGGGACCAGTAAAAGTTGAACAAATCAAGAAACTGACATAACGGTCCTGTGCTGTGTAGCAATAAACAGTTCCAGCTGCCTGCCAATGCTGCAAGTATCGTGGGCTCCCTGGATGGGCAGCCTCACAGG
The DNA here is from genome assembly GCF_965119305.1 of Pelophylax lessonae. NCBI lineage: Eukaryota > Metazoa > Chordata > Amphibia > Anura > Ranidae > Pelophylax > Pelophylax lessonae. Next base: position 212,283,161 of record NC_138773.1, read on the forward strand.
TGGCCGTTGTGCAGCAGAGCCGGTGGGGATGGTGACCCGGAAGTGGCATGTGTAACCTGTCGGTTCCTCCACGGAATCCGACAGGGATCAGAGGGCAAGACGGAGCGTGGGGGGCGGGCCGCAATGTCGTTTCGGAGGTCCTCCTCCTTCATCAGGCACGATTTTGTGCTTGCCTGCCGCTTGCACAGACCTCGGCTTGTTTCCTGGATCTTCTTCGGTCTCCTGCCATTTGTACACACAAGTGGTCTCCGCATATTCATCTGGATGTACCTGGGGGCCGTGACCAGGCTTCTGCAATCAGAGGCACAGGTGAAGAAGCAGGCTTGGGCTTAGACTCTGCACCCTGGAAAAAACCCAAGTTGGCGTTCCACAAGGGCTTACTAACACTGAAACCTGACAGTTGATCAGGAGACAATATTCCTCTAATTTCCAAGTCCCCCGTACGGACAGGGGAGTTCAAGTCTGGGAGTGGAGCATTTAAAATTTCTCCTGGGGAAGAAAAACTCTGGCTTAAGCTGTGCCTAGGATAAAACTCAGATACTCCAATTGATAAAGCTGACTTCCAAAGGTAAAATGGTATTAAAACCCAAAACCAAAAATGTATTATATTGCAGCTTACCAATTATCAGATGTGGTGGCTGCATCGGTTTTCTTTTCTTTGGCTTTTCCCCCTCAGTTTTAACCTTGTGATCTGGCCAAAAGCATGCCTCCTGTATTAGTGAGGCACCACTATGGATGAATGAACACAAGAGGCACAGCAGACAGCAGCATTGTCAGTCTGGGCAGGGGGGAGGTTCGTTTTAAATGTATTTGGGGATTTAAATACGCTGACAAACTGAAGTCGAACTCCAGCTTGCATTTTATAATCTTTACATCAAATAGTTTTTTTCCTTTTGTAATAAAGGTTTTACATACATAAATAAAGGTGATCATTTTTAGCACCCCCTTCTAGTGTTAAATGGTTTGTCTCTTTGCCTGATGGAGAAAGGCTACAACCAGGTGGATTCCATGCAGATTTTCTGGGCTCAAATGAAGTTAGGACTTTGAGATTCAAGATGGCGCTGATGTCCCCTTTTTGTTTTGGTAACTTTTGAGTAAAACCGCAGAAACTGTTGCACCACAGAGACCGGGATGGTGCCCCCTTGCTCCAAAAGACCTACAAGGGCTGCAGAAAAATAAGCTAATCTGTGAGGTGATACAGGCATGTTGGAAGACCTGAACCAAGGAGGTAGCTGAGTATGGAATTCTAGCTTGTAGCCCCTGAAAACCATCTCCCTCCTGAGATGCTGGCTGTCCAAATGAAGGGGTGCCCACATCTTCAAAAGTTGGTGGCCCACATCTTCAAAAGTTATTGGGGGTGGAGTCCACTATCAGTGTTTAATAAATGCACCCTCCTCAACATTGGAAGAGGAGGGCGCTCCATATTGAAGATATGTGACGGCTTGTGGGACTTGGAAGTTCAGGGTTTGTGGGCATACTGGGATGCCAGGCTTGGGCCTGGTTTTGGAGGCTGAGACCTGGGAGTAGCTAAAATAACTCTTAACCTCCAAGGCGAGATGCACCATCCTGCCCTGAGCTCCAGGTTTCATCTGTTTGAGCAGATGAATACTCTTGCCACTGGGAACATCTCTTATAAGGGTGTCTAGGACTACTCTGAAGTGACACTATCCCTCAAAAGGTGCTTTTTTGCATGCTGGTTCTGCAGCCCTACACTTGAGCCAAAGCCCTCTGTCATGCTCATAGACAGGAGACTCATACGGGAAATTACATAGGGACCTCTATCAACATAACTACGCAGTAGTATAACGCTGCAGACATAAGTTCTAAACACTCCACTCAATAATAGACCAGTTTGAATAGAATCTGGATCCCTTCTGATGACCTTCCAATCAGCTAGAGTTTGGCAGACTAGTGTTTGGCCAAGGGTAGGTTATAAAGCAGGGCCTGCAAGAGGAAACAAGATTTTAGAAAAGGCCTGCAATTGGTGGTAAATGAGGGTCCTTGGGGGAAAAAAAGGCACATCCTCCACAGGGATGGTTAAACCTTTTATCTCTTTTGTTCATTGATGGACACAGTGCTCCATTAATCATAACTACTGGGTTATATTGGCTCCAGGAGTAGGATGTCCCCAGCTGGCATATAACCCCCCTCTCTGCTCTAGGTAATCAGTTTTATTCTGTCTAGTCAGGAGTAAGGACCTAGGCTCTTTGCTGGGATCTCTGTTCCTAGCAATTTTTTCTCCTTCCTTTCATCTTTTTTTTTTCTTTGGGAGATCTACAATCGACAGCTTGGGGCTGGATAATCTAGATCCAGTGGTTCAGCCAGCGAGCGCGTGCAGACCACAGCTACGCACTAGGTCGGCTGGGTTATAGCCCCACAGACAGAGGCTGGCCTGCGTTAAACATTTTGTAGGGCCCCATACGACCGGGCCCTAGCTTGAGTCGCAGTGGTCCCTTGGCTGACAGCTCCCCTACTTCGGTGGCGAGGATTCTGTCTGGAGCGTTACCCACATCATGGAAGTTTAATTACAGTCCCCCCCTCTCCCCCTTTTGGTGGTTTTGTTGGGGCGGACGCAGGTAACCTCGAGGGATGGTAGGACCGGCCTGCAGGTTCCCTCCTCACATCCTAAAGTCCCTCAGTGAGCTTGGCTTCCCCACTGCCCGACCTTGAGACTGGTGGGGGTCCCAGGGCAGAGGATGCAGTGTAGAGGGTCTTTCCTGCCATCCCCCCTCTGTAAGGGTCCTGGGAAAGTGTGTGACCTTCCTTGGTAATATGGAGGAGTCCCAGTATAGGAGACCCCTAGGTGCATGCCCTACTGGTTGCAGTGTGGGTGTAGTGCAGGGGGGGTCCAGTGCAGAGACCAAGGCAGAGTGCGCAGCAGAGTCTCCCCTAACATATGCCCTGTCTGTGGAGTACAGTACCTTCAGAGGGCGCAGGGAAGATTCTGACGGCATGCTTTGGCATCTCGAGCTGCAGGTGGCCATGTTAGAGAAGTCTGATAATGTCATGGCGGCCATTTTCCCTTGGTTTGGCTGGTCTCTTGCCGGCGGCCATGTTTGTGTAGCCCAATGATGCCACAACGGCCATTTTCCTTAGTCCGGGAGATGCTGGAGATGACTAAAGCCTCGTGGGGATGCTGAAGCTCCTCCTCTTCCTCCTCCTTCCCCTTTTCCTGCGCCCGGAGCATTTCAAAGGACTGTGTCCATGGTGTTGCGGGGTCCGAATTTACGGTGCTCCTCCGGTCGGTAGGATGAGTCCTTGGGGGTCCCTGTTATGTCTCCTCTCTCTTTCTCTGCTGATAGGTACACTGAGCTTTAGGAGGAACCTTTTAGTGGTGCCAAAAGATTGTTTTTGTACTGCAAGGTTCTCCTTGCCTTATGGAGCCTCAGGGTCACATCTCCCCCACTGACTCCCTCATGGATGTGGCAGGTCCCTCTAAACCCCAGCTTCCCATGGTTGCACTGACGGCAGTCCTACAGTCCTTAGTATCTCGGAAGTGGCACATGGGCGAAGGCCCAGGAGGAAGCATCCCCCGCCTACTCAGTCTGTCTCTTCTGATCTGATGACTGCCGTGGACACTGCCTGTCCTAGGGGGCTTAATATCACATCCCGAGATCCATTCAATAGTGAGGATGATTCCTCCATGGTCGCAGCAGCGAATGGAAAAGCGCTGGTAGACACACTGCAGTGCGACTTTTAAATTGGAGGATGCGGCTGATGTGGCCTCAGACATGGCTGTGTGTTTTGGTATGCATAAGTCACCTCCAACGGTTTTTCCTTATCCACTTCTGGACCCGAAGGTTTTTCCCCAGGCCATTTTTTTTGTGATTCGACACTGCATTACTTTAACTGACAATTGCATAGTCCCCAAATTTTATTATTATACAGGATTTATATAGCGCCAACAGTTTGCGCAGCGCTTTACAATGTAAAGGAGGACAATACAGTTACAATACAACTCAATACAGGAGGAACTAGAGGGCCCTGCTCGATAGCTTACAATCTAGAAGGGATAAAATTAGAGCTTTCTTTTGGTGGTATTTGATCAGCTGTACGATTTTTATTTTTTGCGCTATAAACAAAAAAGAGCCACAATTCTGAAAAAAAAAAACAATATTTCTCAATTTCTGCTATTTAACATTCCCAATAAAAAAAATTTGAATTTTTTCATCATTTTAGGCTAATATGTATTCTGCTACATATCTTTAGTAAAAAAAATCCCAAGAGTATATTGATTTGTTTGTGCAAGTTATCGCATCTACAAACTAGGGGAAAGATTTATGTCCTATTTATTTATTTATTTACTTTTTACTAGTAATAGCAGCAATTTTTAGCGGGACAGCGACATTGCAGCGGACAGAGACCTAACTGACATTTTTTACACTTCTGGGGGGGGGGGGCAGTGACATTACTACAGTAATCAGTGCTAAAAATATGCACTGTTACTGTACTAATGACACTGGCAGGGAAGTGGTTAACACCAGGGGTGATCAAAGGGTTAAATGTGTCCCTAGGGGGTGCTTTCTAACTGTGTGGGGGATGGACTTATGGAATGAACACAGAGACCTGTGTTCCTAAATAGGAGGAACACAGAACCCTGTGTTCATTGCTGACAGAACAGAGGTCTGGTTACAACGGCAGGACCGCCGTTCTGTCTCCACAGGGTGCCCAGTGGCAATCGCGGCCACCAGACCCACAGATCAGCTTCCCCTGTGGCAAATGGGCGCGCACGCCCCCACTCGCGGTCCCATGAAGCAACCTACAGTTACGTCTTTTCGCGGGACAGTGCCTTCTTTTGATTGGTTATTCCCATTCCTTATAGGTAAACCTAAGTTACCCTTTGTGGTCCCTGAACGTTTTGCCATATTTTATCCTTTTGAGGAATCACTTTTAAAAAAGAGAACTAGTCCACCCGTAGTGGACCCTTTTGTTTTCAGATTGATTAAAGCTAACATGATCCCAGTAGAGGAACCCCCACCCTTTAAGGACCAGGCTGACAGGAAAGCGGAGGCTGTGGCACGCAGCATGTTTACTATAGCTGGTTCGGCATTGCGGCCAGTCTTTGCTTCAGCCCTGGTGTCTCAGACCCTAACTGAATGGGCCAAGCTTTTGTGCCAGAGCCTGGGGAATGAGCAGGTTCCCACTGCTTATGTGGATTTAGCGGAACAGTTGGTCCATGGGCTGCAATTTATTTGTGCTGCAGCTTTGGATACAACTCATGTGCTGTCCAAACTTTCTGTTTCAGCGATAGTGATTAGGCATGTGCTGTGGCTTAGGAATTGGTCTGCAGACCAAGCGTTAAAGAAAGCCCTCATTGATCTGCCCTTTGAAGGCAGTCGCTTGTTTGGGGCTACCCTGGATGACATCATTATCCAATTCTGGATCGGAAGGATTTGCCCCCTTCCTGACCAGGCCCTATTTTGCAATTCAGCACTGCATTACTTTAACAATTACGCGGTCGTGCGACACTGTACCCAAATAAAATTGATGTACTTTTTTTCCCACAAATAGAGCTTTTTTTTGGTGGTATTTGATCACCTGTGCAATTTTTTTTTTTGCGCTATAAACAAAAAAGAGCGGCAATTTTGAAAAAAAAAGAAAAAAACAATATTTTTCACATTTTCACCCTAGTTTGTAGTATGACAATCTAAAAAAAAAATGTAAAAATCAAAATTTAACATTTTAGGCCAAATTGTTTTCTGCTACATATTTTTGGTAAAAAATCTCAATAAGCGTATTTTGATTGGTTTGCGCAAAAGTTATTGCGTCTACTAACTAGTAATGGCGGCGATCTGCGTTTTTTTGCGGGACTGCGACATTGCGGTGGACAGATCGGACCCCTAACTGACATTTTTGACACTTTTGGGGGGACCAGTGACATTACTACAGTAATCAGTGCTAAAAATATGCACTGTTACTGTAATGTCACTGGCAGGGAAGGGGTTAATACTGGGGTTGATCAAAGGGGTTAAATGTATGCCTAATGTGCTTACTGACTGTGTGTGTGGGGGGGGGGGGGGGGTTCTGTGACAGGCACAGGGAGATGCAGTTTCAGCTTAGCTGAAATGGCTGCTCTCTCCCTGCCAGTCTGAGAGAAGATCCGCCTGCTTTGTTTACTTAATTTAATTCTCTCTCTTTTTACCGACGATCGTGGGAGGAAGGCGGCAATCATCGCCGCTCCTCCAGCGGCCCGCCTCCCGCTGTGTCTAAACACAGCGGGATCGCGGCTCCGGCGACGCGCGCGTGCTGCTGGAATTGCATGCACTCCAGTCACGTAATAAAAAGCAGGCTGGCGGTCGGGAAGTGGTTAAGGGTCTCATGGGGGGGGGGAAGAGTACTTTCAAATCTTCCCCGGGAGGTTCCAAGCAACCTTGGTCTGGTAAGCCTAGAGCAGCGATGGCGAATTTTGGCACCCAGGATGTTTTGGAACTCCATGTCCCATGATGCTCAACTACACTGCAGAATGCATGAGTATCATGGGAAATACAGTTCTAAAACATCTGGGGTGCCAAGGTTCGCCATTACTGGCCTAGAGCTAGCTCTCCAGACCCGCAGACCAGGCCCCTTCAGCATGAAGGTCTATCCCCACCCATAATTGGGGTGGGGGGACATCTTCCCTGGATCCCTGCCCCGTGGACCTCCTTTTTTTGTGAGCATCAAGGAGGTCCACGAAATGTTTCTTTTGTGGGTACCCAGAGAGGGGGCAAAGTTTATCCTTTTCAGGGTTTTTAGGTCCCGAGTCTCCTTGTGTGGATTTAATTCCTGCAATGGTTCAGGTGATGTCCAAACTACCTAAGGTTCCTCCCTATCCCTGTCCAGGGAATTGAATTACCTAGGCCTGGTTTTAATTCTGACAAGGGTGGTTCTTCCTTTTGACAAATTTCAGGAACCACAGGCCGTTTCACCGGCTGCTGTCGCACAGACAGTTCTCTCTCCCGATTTGCATACAGGTTCTGGGTCTGGTGATATCCACTTTCAAGACAGTTCTGTTTGCACAGACCTGCATGCAGCTCATTTAGCGGGTTTGACTCCACAGTAGGATCCTTAAGTTTGTAGCGAGGTCACGGTTAGGCTAGTATCATCCTCAGCTCAAGCTTTTTCCATGGTTCCTGCGAGGAATCAAGGGCTAAGATCTTCCAATCGTTCTGGTGGCCGTAAATGCTCTATTGGGGGTTTCCTCTCAGAGAAGACCAGTTGTCCCAAGGTCTACCATCCTGCTTTAGTCCCTGGTTTTGTTGGCTTAACTATTGAAAGCCAGGTACTGAGGGATAAAAGTTTGTCTGGATCAGTGATCCCAACTATGGTGAAGGCGAGGAAGTAGTCTTCCAGCAAGATATACGATCGTACGTGGAAAGCCTACATTTTTTGGTGTGAAAGGATGGCGCTCATCCTCGATCCTTTTCTGTGGCTTGGATCTTAGCCTTTCTTCAATGGGGCATTGATCAGAAGTTGGCCTTGAGTACCATCAAGGGCCAGGTGTCTGCCTTGGCAATCTTCTTTCAGCGACCCCTAGCCACGCACTCTATAGTTCGTACCTTCATTCAGGGGATTCGACATGTGGATCCACCTATACGTTCTCTGGCCACCGAGGGATTTAAACTTGACGCTCTCGGTTCTCCAGAAACCTCCATTTGAGAATATTCAGGAGATTCCCTTGCCTACGTTGTCCCAGAAGGTAGAACTTTTGCTGGTTATTACCTCGGCCCGCAAGGTATCAGAATTGGCGGCATTATACTGCTGCAGTCCCTATTTAGTGGGCCATAGGGATAAAGTGGTTCTTCATCTCTGTCTCTCCTTCCTGCTCAAAGTTGTCTGACTTCCATTTGAATGAGGACATTGTGTTGTCTTCCTTGTGTCCCAAGCCGTCACCATCACTATGAAATGCTTAATGTTGGGGAAAACTATCAAAAATGATACATGCAGATTGCAGAGGAAGATCAGAGCAGCCAGTATCCACGTTAAGAAATATTGGTTGAGGCAAGTATGCTTTATATGAGACTATGCTTTGTTAATTTTTAATTTCAAAGGTTTACAACAGTGTGGGACTAATGGCAGCAGCCTGTGACTCCTCAGGTGTAGGATTTTCTATTAAGGACTTAAGAATCCCAGCATCTAAGAGAGTCTTGGCTGTTAAAAGCTCAGAGGCCGCTAATGTCACAGGCAGATCGGGTAACGATTCTGCTGCGGAAGGCATGAAAGCACGTTTGTGGCCTCTGTGATCAAAGTCAGCAATAAGTTACAATCTGGTCCATAAAATCCCGCAGGACTATGCAGAAATCCTCCCTGGATAGAGCCGCGGAGGGGGCTATGCCTGATAAAGCTAAGAGACTCTGAGGATGTCAGACTCAAGCAGGGCACAACATTCCAGGCTGTCAGTGTCAGGCCCTTTCAGTGGTGCACTGTTAGTGGATTGTGCCACAGTGCAGACTCCAGCGCCCAAAAGGTCACATTCCACGCTAGCCTTGCAATTGTCCAGTCCCACAGGGTCTGTGTATGGCTTTGATTGGTGGGGAACAGGCAAATAAAGATCAGCACAGCAGCTTGTAAAGACACATTTTACTGAAACAAATGGTTGAGTAAATAAAAAATAGTTAAAAAAAAGGGTCAGACTTTTTTGAGCCTTGAAAGTTGGGGGCCTCTTGCAGTTTTGTTTTTTTTTATTTAGCTGTCTCAGACATGCATTATCAACATCATATTGCCTTTTTCCCTACTTTTCCCCTTCTTTCCTTCAAAAATGTTTTAGTTTTTTTTTTAACACACAGACTAATCAATTTCTTGTCCAGAAACATGGCTAATAAAACCTAACTAGATAGTATAAGGCAGGGGTCAGGAACCTTTTTGGCTGAGAGCCATGAACACCACATATTTTCAAATGTAATTCCATGAGAGCCATACACTATATTTCAGGGGTCGGGAACCTTTATTTAATATTCATATTCATGGGTAAAACAGTTAGCACAATATGTTTGAAACTAAATACAAGTAAATGTGTGCATTTTATGTAAGACCAACACTTTTAAAGTGCAATGAGGCTCTGAATTCTTTTTAATAACGTTGTCAGTCCACATTGTCATTTTTCAGGGGTGTGAGGGTGGTACGAGAATGCAAATGTGCAGTGGACTCACTGCTCCACTAACCTGCCCCCTCTTGAAATTAATGTCCCCGTGCCTGCTCCTTGTTTGCTGGCTGTGTCTGGCTCCTCTGCTGCGTGCTGCTGCTGCCTTGCCTTACCGGTGACTCCACTGATGCTGTCCACACACTCTGGGCCTTCAAATGCATAAACATGAAACATTTGTGACAAATTGGCCAAATAAACATGAAATATTCCTGACAATGGGCATCAGTCACGAATATTTCATGTTTATGCATTTGAAGGCCCAGAGTGTGTGCAGACAGCATCAGTGGAGTCACCGGTAAGGCGAGGCAGCAGCACGCAGTAAAGGAACCAGACACAGCCAGCACACAAGGAGCAGGCCCGGGGGACTCGATTTTAGAGGTGGCAGGTAGGTGGAGGAGTTCAGCTGTAAAATTCTGTCAGCATGTCAGCCACAGTAGGAAAGATTCAAGAATGCCTACTTTTACTAACATGAGTTCTAATTACCTCCTAACTACATTTTTTTATATTACAGTGAGGTTTGAGTGAGGCTCTACTGACTGAATTCCTTTGCTCTTGTTCTCACACCCCCACCCTGAAATATATATATTTTTTAATTTTTTTTAATTTTTTTTCTTCCTCTCTCCCATCCTTATTAATAATTTAATGATTCTTTCCTACAACACTTTTTCTTTTCTCCTTTTCTCCAACCCCTGTACTCATGTTTCCTTGTAGATGTTTATGTAAATCCCAATAGCAATTGGATAATTGAATTGTATGTTTTTATTATTATATATCTTGTTGTATCTTCAGTACAGTATATGCTGTTAAAAAGGATTTAAAAATGCTCATAAAGCAGTAAAAAACGTATAAGTATATAATCAATCCTCTCCATAACATTTAAAGTGGTTCTAAAGGCAGAATGTGTTTTTTTTTTTTTTAATCTTCATGCATTCTATGCATTAAATTAAAAAACTTCTGCAAGCAAGTTCCCCCCAATACCCCCCTCCCCAAATACTTGCCTAAGCCCGATCTTGATCCAGTGATCTGCATGATATCGGAGGCTCTCAACTGTCTCTCTGCTCATTGGCTCAGACACAACAGAGGAAGCCATCGGCTCCTCCTGCTGCTGTCAGTTGCAGGGGCAAGTGTCTTAGACGCACACACAGCCAGCTCGGAAGTGAACATGCGCAAGCACCTTGTTATGGGGCACTCGGCTGCGGGGGCGGAGCCAGGAGCGCCTGCAGGGAACCCAAGAAGAGCAGGATCGGGGCTGCTCTGTGTAAACCATTGCACAGAGCAGGTAAGTATAGCATGTGTGTTAAAAAATCTGCCATTACAATCCCTTTACGTACAGCATTATTAACACCTCAGTTCATAAAAGGCTTATTTTATATGATGATCAGAATAAAATGACTATAGAAACCTGTTCCCTCTGTGCAAGGTCTTGAGCTCAGCACTGTCACTAAGTGGATCACTGAGAATATGTATTGTGGCTGGCCCAAAAAACTTTTTTAGTCTTCACAAACTTTTCCTGGAGTGGTGTACTCCGGTCTTAGAACAATCTGCTTTTGCACTTGAAATCAAAACATAGAGGAATCAAGTAGTTGTTTATGGCTATCTTTTTATTACACTAATAGACGATCATTTTAAAATTTAAAAAGAGAGAAAAAAAAAGTCATGCATCCCTAGTCATATTTCTACCTGTAATACTCTGGAAAAAGAACTGTATAACGTTTCAGTAATATGAAATCTTGGCACAAAAAGGTGGAAACCCCATATTTGTGCAAGTCTTTTATATGTGTCTTTAGTATACCAGTATGCCAGATCAGTGCATGGAACAACTTTGTGGTTTATTACGATAGGACTGTCTTTGGAATGTGTCTTGTAAATATACTTGCTCATATGTTTTGTGTGTTGAAATGGATATAATTCACATATTGCTTTCTATAATGAATCCTCACTAATAACATTTTTTTCAGCCTATTCTAGAATCTGGAGCTGTAGAACTACTATGTAGTTTGACTCTAAGTGAGAATCCTGCCCTGCGTGTCAATGGCATCTGGGCTTTAATGGTAAGTGTTTTTCTGCTAATTAGATAATCTATTAATTGATAACATCTTCATAACACGTTTTTTCCATTTTACAGAACATGGCATTTCAAGCTGACCAGAAGATAAAATCTGACATTTTAAGAGGTCTAAGCACAGAGCAGTTGTTTCGATTATTGTCTGATTCTGATGTGAATGTATTGATGAAAACACTGGGACTTCTCAGAAACTTGTTGTCTACAAGGCCAGTAAGTAATTTATTAACAATTGCTGATTCCCAGCAAAAAAATAAATTATATAATCAAAACTTTACCATATGCAATTTATTATTTCCAGGTGACAATGGTCATCTGGACAAATAGTGGGAATTTTTTCTAGCAGGGACACACATAATAAAAATGTGACTGGTTGTGCAAGGAGGAAAGTACCAAAAGAAGAACATAAAAGGGCCAGATATACTTTATTTAGACATAAAAAGCCAACTGTTTTCGGGGTTTAAAAGGATCCCCCTTTATCGGGGCTTGATACTGTTGAACAAAGTGTGTACTAGACTGAAAAAATTAGAGGGATCGTGGAAGTTAATTAGTATGATCACTCCCGATGCAGCTGGAGTGATAATGCCAATTTATATGTTCTGCTTTTGACATGGATCCAATATTTTTTCTTTTGGGATGCATATCTTCAGCTTTTGTCGCTTTCCTCCTTCCAAACATACTCGAGTAACCTTTGCCCATGACTTCTGGGAGAGCTGCCTATTGAGATTCTCTACCTCTGCACTGATTAAAGCAGAGTTCCACCCAGAAGTGGAACTTCCGCTTTAAGGGCTTCTGACCCCCTGACATGCCACATTTGGCATGTCCTTTTTTTGGGAGGGAGAGCCGGTACCTCGATATGACAGATACCCGCTCCCACTTCTGTTCGGGCGGCCTAGGCAGCTCCAGCGGAAGTTCTCCTCTCCCCTCCCTCCCTGCAATCTTCTGGGACACGTCACAGGTCCTAGAAGATTGCCCGGTCATTCACGACGCGCAACCCGACTCGCACATGTGCAGTGCGCACCCGGCTGTGAAGCCGCAAGCTGTCATAGCAGGGTGCCCACACTAGTGATTCCGGCACCACGGAGAGGAGAGGGAGAGAACCAAGGCTTTGGGCGGCCGCATCGCTGGGTCGTGAGACAGGTCAGTGTGTGTTTATTAAAAGTTGGCAGCTACACTTTTTGGAGCTGCTGACTTATGGCGCTTTTCCGCTGCATGGAACCGAACGGTTCGGCTTGCTTTTGTGCTTTTCCACTGCTGGTACCGCATGGTACGGTGTAGGAACGGTTCGGTACGGCGCCGCTTTTCCACTGCATGGAACCGAACGGTACGGCTCTCAAAAACAGTACCACCTCGTTTGTGGTTCCAAGAGGTACCATACCAGTACCATATCCCACAATCCTTTGCATGCAGTCACTACTAGCCACTGATTGGTCAGAGAATCATTGTTATCCCACCCACTTAACTTAAGTACTACTTTAGTGGAAAAGCAAACCATACCGTACCGAATCGTTCCAACACCGTACCATGCGGTACCAGCAGTGGAAAAGCAAACCGGGCCAAGCAGGGCCGAGTAGAGCCGAGCCGGTACTTGCAGTAAAAAAGTGCCATTAATAAACACAAAAACATCTGGAACTCCGCTTTAGGACCTGACTGAGCACATGTTCATCCAATGGCCTACGCCTTTCTATGACTTCCCGAGCAATAAAAATGTGACAGGGGTGTTAGCACTTCCACACTGTATGTAAAAGTTTTGGCTTTAGATCTTTTCTTTTATAACTTATTGATGTGAAAAGCAGTACCACAAACATATAATGGTTTAGCAAGATAAGTATTTTTTTTCTTTATAAAAGCAGATTTTTTCCTATTTGTTTTGAATAGAGAGGGACTAAGGAGCATGCAGGCCTGTGTGAATTGCTTCATTACTGATCCCTTGCTGAGCTTTCAGTCAGCCAACTCTGCCTTATCTGGCAGTGCTACAGACATTTGTTTTGCATTAGTTGCAATAAAGACTTCCTTGGAGTAGATGCAGTCACTCATGACAACTGGAAGATTAACTTTAGTAGAAAGTATTCTAATTTATTTTTACATCACAACAGATCTGCTGGTTTGAGACCGTTTTCTAAGGCAGGCCATAGATGATGCAATTTTATTTTCTGCAATGCCATGGGTTGCAGGAAAGAAAAATTGCTCTATTCCACCATTAACACAGTCAGTGTTGACGAGGGAATTCCTCCTATTAAGCAATTGTGATGTCCCAGGAAGCCGTTCCTGCGGGGAGAACACAGTGATATTACATTTAAAAATCCAATATGCCAATGGATCGACTTTGGTACAATCAGCCTTCCCATAGATCCGAATCTTGGCCAGTCCCTGCTGAACCGGGCAAGATTTGAACCATCTATGGCTACGTTCAAGCTTTCACAAGCCCGCAGTCTACTACACATCAGATGCTTGCCTACCAAAGGCCTTCCCTTATCAGAAGTGTCTGAATTGTACTAGGCAGTCAGTCATCTTTTCAATTGAAATTATTATGATACATGACAACAAATGTGGCAGGTGTCCTCAGCTGTTAATGATGATCATGACTAGTTTGTCTACTTCCCCCAGCAATTAGCATCACTAAGGTGACATTTACACCGACGATTTAGGCTGGTGAAAATTGTAGCCGCAGCAATCCGATTCCTCTTGCGGTTCTGAGGGACTAGGTACATCCATTGTCCTATTTCACTATAATGACAGGTTGCCAGCGGCTGCAGCTATTCGCTGCTGTCTGCATAGCCAGCGATCACCGCATATTTTCACTGGCTGTGCAGAAAGCCGCAGCAGGAATATCTGTATCCTGCCGCTACAATTCATACCAGCCTAAATGGCCTTTGTGGATGGAGCCTAATCTGTAGATATTGAGCTAAGTTAGAGATATTAGTAGGCAGTTCAATCATACTGATGGAAATGTTCTAGCTATGTGACTCATTCAAACAGAATAACTAAAGGTCACTTTTTTCTTTGTGATATTACATTACCATTGCTGTTTTCATAGCATCCTAATCAAATTCTGGAGCCTAGAGGTCTCTCAAACCCATTGATAAAATCTACACATTTTAAATATTAACTGCTAGTTAGTATAACATCTATTGTATGTATAGTTACCTGACTACATAATTAAATGTCAGCGTTTGAACAAGGATGAATTACTGTATTGCCTAGTGGTTTTTATACATTGAGTTCTAATTATCCTAGAATTTATTATTTATTTCACCGAGCACAACCCATGTTTCCTGCCCTACAGGCTGTTGGTAACATTATTCCTCTCTTCTTTGTCCTCTATGTGCACTTTAAGCACATAGACCAGATAATGAGCACACATGGGAAGCAGATCATGCAAGCAGTGACCTTCATCCTTGAAGGGGAACATAACATAGAGGTCAAGGAACAGGTATGATATTACTGGTTCAGTGCCAGCATTACCTGTACTGCACTCGACCGATCTTTTAGAAGCGTGAAACATGGTACTCTGTAATGAGTGATGGCCTGCTTAATCTCCCCAGCAGCTTAGCAGTACTGTAGGTAATGAATATTTTACTAGCATAAGCAAGATATGCATAACACATTTTATTCTTATCGATTTTTTGTAGAGCCCAGTCCTTCACAATTATTGTTTTACATCAGCTATTCTTTGGCTCCAGTATGCTGTATTGTAAATGCACTTTCCTAACACATGTTCATGTACATTAGCATAAAACCCTCATTGGGACCCAGACTTTTTATTTCCAGTAATGGCTTCATTTGCTGGTTTGTCAGTTGATTACTTTTTACTATTATTAGTTACGAAATAATTGAACCTCAAACATGCAAAATTTATATTGTCTAAAAGTGCTCAACTAGTATTCCATGTTCAAGTGTAGTGAGTAGTAATTAGTGATAATCTCAGGGGTATTAGGATACGGGTCTGAACCCGTCTCAACTATTCCACTGGGAAGCTGTCAAAGCCAACAGCCAACCGTAGGCAGTGGAGGCATTTTTTGCCTCGTAATTACACGTATGAAAGGGGCATGTATATGTGAGACTGCAGAGCGAGAAATGCCTCCACCGCCTATGATTACAGATTTGACAGACCCCCCTGAAGGATAGCTAGGGCGAATTCAGACTCTGAACGTGCCTGAGCTCATCACTAAACGGGGGACACACCCACTAACGTTGGAATTTGCTGTCTGAACTCTTGCCACACATTTTCCTATTTTTTTGCTTTTTGTCGGTTTATTACCAATGGAAGTTTAAGTATAGTGTGTGTTTAGTGAGCAATAAAAACTGGGGTATCCAAACTTTCCAAGCAAAGGGCCAGTTTACTCTCCTACTAGCCACAGTCCGGCCCCCTAAAGTCTGAAGGAGTAGAAAATGCCCTGGCATCAATGCCTCATCATTGGTATTATTGGGAGAAACAGTGCCCCATTGATGGTTCCAGCAGGGGCAATGGTGCTCTAAGGGCAAGAAGGCAAGCAATGGGCCACATCTGGCCCCTTGGCTGCAGTTTGGAGACCACTGGTGTAAAAGAAGCAGCCTAATACTTACCTTTCTGATTGTTCTTGTATTGAATCTTTACTTACAATAGGCACCAATACTTTTAGACACTTGGTGTGTCAGCGTACACCTAAAAGTGTTGAATATTAGCTGCCACCAGATCTCTTTAGGAGGGTTTGCATGAAAGTTAAATAATAATGTGCTTCTTTTACAGGGTGATGCTGGTTTGTTTGCTTGTAACACCTCTTGAAACAAGATATTACTGTCACTGGAGTGCATTGTTTACAGTTTTTCCAAGTTTTACATCTCAAACTTTGAATCAGTTTAGTGGCAGAGCTGTAATTGGTTAAGTTTTGTTTGTCTTTTAGACACTTTGCATACTTGCTAATATAGCAGATGGTACTTCAGCAAAAGACCTTATCATGACGAATGATGATATTTTACAGAAGATCAAGTATTATGTGGTAAGTCCCAAACTTGTTTCTTGGCACTATTTTGGCAATGAAGAACCGGGTAAACAGAAAATTTAAAGTGTATGTAAACCCTAATAATGAACGTTTATTTGCTCCCTTGAGACCTCATGTGCACTGCTGCTGATAAACGGCAGTTGGGCATTTTTTTTCAGCAGCCCCTGAACTCTCCTCTGTTATTTTATCTGTCCATGTACACTGTTTAAAGTAGTTTAGAGGCAGTTGAATTTAGTGGCATCCTTTTGAAAGCAAAAAAATGCGTTCACAAGGAAGTTTATTCGCATTTGAATCACCAAATGCTTGTAACAGCGTCTAAATGCATCTAAACGCGGTAACTCGTGTTTATAAGTGTTTTGTTTATAGGTGTCTTCAATGGGGATACATTTCTGACCATTTTACAATGTAGAAACGCTTCTAAACGCAAACACACATAAACGCAGTATGTAAACGCGGCAGAATGGTCATTTTAAACCGTCGGTTACTAGCTGTCAAGCTGCAGCGTTCAGAAGAGATTTTCAAACGTCCCGTGTACATGAAGCCTTAGCCTTGTTAAATATACAGTTAAATTCCCTTTTATTATAACTATTTGATTAGTGCAAAAAAACCTGTTTCCCCTTCCAGAAATCTTGTGAACTGATAACATGCTTTTCTGCCTCTAATATATGTTATCAGTTATTATTGTTCCCAGCTCCCACTGTGGATTGTAGAACACCTTCACCCTATGCTATGGAGGCGAGGTGATGGACAGATGTTCTGTAGTCCTGTCCTAGAGTAACCATGCTCCTCCTCTGTAAATAGAGTACGGTGTGAGAGTGTTTTCACTCTAGGACAGAAAGTGTTTCTAGCAGGATCACCAGGTGAAAAAGAAAACTAATACAACCACCACTTCTAAGGGCTGGTAAGCTGCAATATATAAAAATTGTCTTCACGGGTTTAGATAGGCTTTAAGCCACATTTGTTGTATCGTTGGTACAGTTCTAACATTGCATGCTCACAGTTTCTTTTTTCTCCACTTCTAAGGCCAGCACTGTGTGAATTTTAGGTATTTCCTTTGTAAAATAAAGTCATTGTTCACAATACTAACCACTACACAAATGTATTGCATCCGCTACGTCAGGGGTGCCAAACTCAATTTTATCATGGGCCGCATCAGCATTATGGTTGCCCTCAAAGGGCCGGTTAAACCTGTAAGATTAGATGTCCAGAGCACCCCTTACACCCTTACATGAGATGTCAAGAGCCTCCCCACCATCATAAATCAAGAGTCACCCACCCTTCCTGACATCACAATGTACCCCCTTACCTTGTGCTACTGCCAGGAAGAACATGCGGGTGGATCTGGGAAGAAGAAGTAGCAAGGTCTGGAGGAGGACTATCGGAGACCTGGAGTCAGCGTACAGAGCCTGCTGAATGCTGAGACCAGGGGAGGTAGAGACAAGGTGGTGTTGCGGCTGCACAGAGGTGCAGGATCTGTAGGAGGAGTTCTGCCCTCCTCTCTGCTGAGGACTTCTGGGAAGGGAGGGGGGGGGGCAAAGACGAGCCTTTCTGCAGCAGTGTAGAGAAGCACAGGATCTGGTAAGGAGTTCTGTCCTCTCTGCTGTCGGCTACTGAGACAAGGGGGGTGCTGCAGCTGCAGGAGAGGTGTGAAGGCCTCATGAAACGGCCAGGGGGGCCGCATTCGGCCCGCGCGCCTTGTGTTTGACACCTGTGCGCTACGTAATGGTGCTGATAAGCCAATTATAGCTGCACGTGACTTATGCTTTAATGAAGTTTGGGTAAAAGCAGGAGTCTGAATTTTGCTATGTGAAATTCAGCCCTTTTAATGATGGCAATAAGTATTTTAATAATAGTATACAGTACAGACAAATGCATGGGTGATTATTACATTTCCAGTCACATCAAACTGACATCACAAGACTGATTCAGCCATCTTTTTCAGACTTCAGAGGGCCACACCAGTGCCAGGATCGCTAACAGACCACTTATCTTCTCCTGCCTGGCTGGACCAGCAAGGTATTGCTCCATTGCTGCTTTTTTGTCAGCGAGCAAGATTCTGCAGTGTTTTGGCCAGCAAATCAAACATTATGGGAATGGGTTGTTGAACCTGAGTGATTCTGCTTTTGTCATAATAACCAGAATCACTAGTGTTACATCAGCATTCGGACTTGTGTCAACAGACTTTTGATTATGTTAGATATGTTTTTTATTTCCATACAAGTCTATAGGAATACAAACTTGCTTGAAGCAGGTCATATGCAGGCCAGTAGGAGGTCAAGTGCACCTGTCAATGAATTCTGAATGATTTTAGAAGCTGCGCAAATGATGCCCAAAGCTCATTGGCAAAGACCTTTAAAGTGAATCTAACATGGGAGGCATAAGGGGGCTGCCATTGCAGTTAGATGATTGGCTACAGTATGTTTCAGTCACAGTCCCAGAACAAACATGCTGTTAATGAGTACTAGACTTGTTCCTGGTTGGCCACTTAACAGTGAAGTCAGAGTATCAGAAAACTAGCATTCTCAAAGATGAATTCAGTATTGGCAGCCTCCATCTCTCATGACAGTATCTTTTTAATCCCATAGAGGTTGCAGAGGAAATAGGCTGATCAGTTCCGCCTATCTAGCCTTTGCGTTAACTTGCTGTGAACTCGAGATTTCAGAGTGTTCCAAGATCAGTTAGAAGTTCTAATCCTGCTGGTGTGTTCTTGATTTGGTCCAAGACCCTCTTCCTTGTTAAAGTACACCTCTTTCAAGATGGTATCCATATAATATTTCCTAACTATTTTAGCCTAAGCTGCTGTGGCACTGTTGTATGCCTCATCATGTGATTGACCGTAAGTCCATCAGTCCTTTAGCAAAACCTAATTTTTGCTACCTGCACCCACAGCCTTGCTTTTGTGTGCAGTGTCTACAGTTTAAGACCATTGATAAGTGGAATAATGTAGACTGATCAGTAAACTAAGTATAAAAAAAAAAAAAAAACTTTAATTCCTGCTTACTGATCAGATTTGGATTACATGTGAGAACTCCAGCGGGAGTTCCCAGCAAATAGCAGCGGGAGGCTTATGCAGCGATTACATGTGAGTTACCATGACTAGCTGCAGGAGCCAGCATCCTCCCATTGCGGCATCCACTCAATACTGCTCTGTCTCTCACCCGCTCCATCTCCTACCCGATACCGATCCGTCTCTCACCCACCCACTCTCACCTGGGTGATACCGCTCCTTCTGGCATACGATCTCAGGGGGGGTGATCGTGACCTCCGAGATCATATGCCGGACGGAGCGGTATGACCCGGGTATCACTTATGGCAAGTGGGTGAGAGAAACCAATCTGCCAGCAGATCTGCTAATGTGGAATTGCTTATATCTTTAATTTGTACATATATGAGTTGCATATTCAATAACATTTGTAAACGGAATTATGCTATGTGACATCATTTTACCCTTACATGAGCATCACCACCTAATGGTTGGAGGAGGAGAAGACTAGTCTTGGACCCTGACCTTGGATGTACAAAATATCGGCCCATATCGGCCGGTACCGATATGCGATGGCCAAAATATCGGTACTGGCAACGAAAAACCGATATCGGTCGATCCCTACAAAGAATACCCAATTATATGCAAGAAAAATTAAAAAAAAAAACAGCATTGTTGCTTGCACATGATTGGATGGTGGAAGTCATCAGAGCTTCTGCTCATTTTCTAAGCTCTGGAGCAACTGCTCTTGCAGAGTGCAACTCTGTGCACAGTCTATTTGCCTTTAGTAAATCAAACCCTTTGTTGCAGAACACCTCCAACCTATGTTATGGAGAAGAGGAGAGTGGAAGTCCTGACAGTGACAACACTGCTCCTCAATCTATTCAGTATGATGAGTGAGCATTGCCAGCCCTGGACATGAAAAGTGTTACTAGCAGGATCTCTAGGTGAAAATCGGGAAAAGAAGCCAAAAAATAAAACAAATGCATACACCAACCCGCTAAGGATTGGTAAGCTGCATTATATAACATGTTTGGTTTAGATACATTTTAAAATAACCTTTATCACTCATCTGAACAACCTAGACTAAATAATTTGATGAAAAAGTTTTAAAAGCAGACTTTATCTTTGAGGCAAACCTCCTGTCATGAAGACCAGTATTATCCGAGATCATGGCAGCTGAAATGAAAAATCCTTGCTTTTCCTTTACAAGTTTATATTGGCGGTGACCCTCTACTACCTTTTTTTTTTTTTTTTTTTTTTTTTTTTTTAAGAGCCACAAGCTCCAATGCAGTTATTCCTTTCTGCTTCTTCTCCACGGACCTAAAACAAGCATATGCATATCCTGTGTTCTGCCACATAAGTACATGCTTGTTCCAGGTCAGAGACCCACCAAGTAGTGATGTAAGGATGACAGTGATGGAGTTTTCACACTCAAAAACAAGTCTATGTATATCTGTCATGACGGATTCCTTTTATTGCGGGTTTTTCTGCACCCTCAATAGATCATTGGATGAGTTGGGAGAATGGCAGAGCAAAGCTTGACCTTTACAGGAAAAAAAAAAAAAAGAAAAAATTGAGATTTTAATAATATATCCTCAGCAGATTCAAATGCTGGTTTTCATTCAAGGTAACCTCTGCTAATGCTTTGATAAACATAAGCACGGTAGTAATTACCAGTTTATGACTGTTTTGTTTTAATGGCAGGCACATGGACATAACACTGTGCATGCAGATATAGACCAGAGAGCTGAAGGACGCAAAGTCTCTCCTTCAGGTCCTGGCAATTTGGAATTCTCTTTCGTTTATTAACAAACACAGCTCCAGATCTTCTTAACCATAGGTTTATACTGCCTCCTACAGGAGTAGGACACTAGGCAGAAAAAAAGTCTGGCTATGTCTGCGGGCAGTCACAGGGGGTATACTCCCTTTCTCTGCTATAGGTACTTAGTTTTTTTTTCTGCCTAGTGAGAAGTAAGGACCTAGTTTCTAGGATCTCTGGTCCTGGCAATGGTTTTTTCTCCTGGATTTTTTTCCTGTGAGATCTACAATCAACTGCCGGACTGGGTGATAGGCTAAATAATCTAGATCCAGTGGTCACCCAAGTCTGGCCATTGAGCATGCGCAGACTTAAACTTCGCGCTAGGTCAGCTGCCACACCGGACTGGGGCTGGCCTGCGAGTCAAATGTTTTGCGAGGTCGCATACGGCCGGATCTCGGTCCGAGACGCAGCGTTCCTCCTGGCCGTCAGCCCCCCAGTTCGATGATGAGGAGGTTCTGTCTGGAGCGGTGCCCATCTGGTTCCTGGTTTGGTAAGTAACTGTCCCCCCTCTCCCCCTGGAGGGTTTTGGGGTGGATGTGGGCCCCTGCATGAGACGGTCGTTTGTGTAGTCCAGGGGCCATTTTTCGGTGATTTACCATTGAAAAGAGCGGCACCAATGACAGTGGAGCCCTCTAGGCGGTGATTTCGGCGGTGGGATTACCGTTCATGCAGTGCAGATTCTCCTGGTAGCTGTTGTGCCTGGTTTCTGCGGGCTAGTGAGTCTGGTATGGTCCTCTCCCTCTCTACTGAGGACCGATTGGTGTCCTGTGGCTGGCAACTGGGTGGGCTGTCAGTGCGGTGGGGCTTGTCCCTTAACAGTGTTTTACACTTTTTTATCAGGTCCCGCTGGTGATTCATGGAGTCTTTGGAGCACATCTCCCCATCTGATCCCCTCTCTCAGGCTTCAGGGCCCTCCGGGTCCCACCCATCTATCGATTCACTCGGTCCTGGAGTCCTTGGTGTCCCAGGTGGAGGTGGCTTTTGGGTGACGGGCTGGCAAAAAGCCTCCTCTGTCTCCTCAGATCCTGAATCTGATTCAGCCGCCGTGGACGTGTGCCACCCTGCTGGGTCTGCAATCACGTGCCCTGAATCCTCAGATAGTGAGGAGGATTCCTCCACTTCTGCACCCGCGTACGAAAAGGTGCTGATTGACGCACTGATTGTACAGTAGCTGTGCGTGAGACCTTAAAGATGGAGGACGTAGCTGAAGCTTTGGCAGAGGCGCAGGTTCCCTTTGGCATTTACAAGCCATCCAGAGTGGAAAAGGTGTTACCTTTCCCCTCTTATTGTGACAGAATTAAATAGTGGGGATGACCAAAGCACCCCCTTGGGGTCCCTAAGCAATTTTGCTAGGCAATACCCCTATGAGGAGTCCCTTCTTAAGAAGTGGATTGTTCCACCGGTGGTGAACCCTCTGGTTTCTAGATTGAACAAGCCAAATATGATTGAAGAGTCCCCGGCCTTCAAGGACTTGGCTTACAGGAAGGCGGAGGCTGTGGTCTGCAATATGTACACCCTGGCTGGTTCGGCACTGAGGCCAATATTCACTATTGCCCTAATGTCGCAGACTCTGACCAAATGAGCTAGGCTTTTGTGCCGTGACCTGGAGGCGGAGTATCTCCCCATGCCTTTGCTGAGCTGGCGGACCAGCTGGTCCAGGGGCTGCAGTTTGTCTGTGATGTCTTTTTTGATGCGGCACCCCTCGTGGCTCGGCTCTCTGTTTAGGCAGTGGTCCTTCGTCGTGTCTTTTGGCTCATATGCGGACCAGACTTCTAAAAAGGCCTTGACTGATCTTCCCTTTCAAGGAGATCGTCTGTTTGCTACCCTGGATGACATCATTAAAGGTCTCACATGGGGGGGGAGGGGTACTTTTCTTCCGCAGGCTACTAAGGGCAAGGACCCTCATCGTAGACGTGGGCTCTCC
Source organism: Pelophylax lessonae (assembly GCF_965119305.1). Classification (NCBI taxonomy): domain Eukaryota; kingdom Metazoa; phylum Chordata; class Amphibia; order Anura; family Ranidae; genus Pelophylax; species Pelophylax lessonae. The sequence continues at coordinate 212,306,052 of NC_138773.1, forward strand.
TCAGCTTATAAGACGTTTTTTCGTCCTTCGGGGTCGACTGCCAAGGGATCGGAGCCCTTCAGGGCCTCCTCTGGAGGATCCAAGCGAGCTTGGTCTGGCAAGTCAAGAGCGGGCTTCTCCAGACCCGTGGACAAGGCCCCTTCAGCGTGAAGGTGCGCCCTCACCCATATCTGGGGTAGGGGGACATCTTTGCTGGTTCCCGGACCCGTGCACTCCCCTGGTACAAGTCAGGTGGGTTCACGAGGTCATTCGGTCTGGCTACAAGATCAAGTTTCTTTCTTACCCACCGATAAGGTTCTTCCTTCCAACGTGCAACTGTCCCCAGTCCGTCTACAGGCTCTTTTTGGGGCGGTGCAAGACCTTTTAATTTAAAGGGTGATGGTCCTGACTTTGGAACATTTTCAGGGGTTTTTACTCAAACCTGTTTACAGTCCTTAGGAAGGAAGGCAAGGTGCGTCCAATTCTGGACCTCAAGGCGCTAAACTGCTTTGTGCGGGTGCAGAAGTTCAGTATGGAGTCCATTCGAAGAGTGGTGGCTTCCCTGCATCAGGGGGATTTTTCTTGTCTCCATCGACATCAAGGACGTTTACCTTCACATTCCAATATGTGTCGGTCTCCAGCACTTCCTCCGCTTTGCCGTGGGAGAGGAGCATTATCCGTTTGTGGCGTTACCCTTTGGTCTCGCTTCTGCTCCTCGGGTCTTTATGAAAGTGTTGCTCCCGATGCTAGCACTGTTACGCCAATGGGGGATCTTAGATGACCTCCTTCTCCAAGCGGAGACTACTACTGCTCTGGTGAAAAACCTGGAAATCACCATACGAGCTTGAGGGTGTTTATGGACGGAACCAGAGCAGACTTCTGAAAATTCAAAATCCAGCCAAAGTTGGACTATATGGGTCTGACTCTGGACTCAGTCAGAGTGCTCCTTCCTCTGGACAAACTCCAGAAACTGCAGGCTGTAATTAGTCTCCTGCTGTCCAGCAGATGGTAATCCCTCTTGACTTGAATGCGGGTGCTGGACCTGATGGTGTCTACCTTCCAGGGGGGTTCCGTTTGCACAATTCCATACAAGGTCCCTGCAAGGGATATTCTCGCCAAATAGGATAAGAATCCGCTGTCTCTGGACAATCCGATTCGGCTAAGCCGGGAAACGAAAGAGTCCCTGATAGGGTGGGGTTCATTCTTCGTCGCTTTGGCTGGGCAAATCCTTCCTCCCCTTGTATCGCACCGTGGTCACCACGGATGCCAGCTGGGGAGGTGTCCTTGGCAAAATTGCTGCTCAAGGGGTCTGGATTTTTGAAGAGTCCAGACTATCGATCAATGTCTTGGTACTCCGAGCAATCAGACTGTGCTTGGAACATTGGACGGGTCATCTTCAGGGATATCCAGTGCGGATTCAATTGGACAATGCCGCGGCCGTGGCTTATGTCAATCACCAGGGGGCACAAGAAGTGTCCTGATGGCTCTGGAGGTAGCCTGCATTCTAAGGTGGGCAGAGCGATTAGTTCCAGCCCTCTTCCTACACATTCCTGGGGTGGAAAACTGGCAGATGGATTACCTCAGTCGGCAGGCGTTGGACCAAGGGGAGTGGTCCCAGCATCCAGAGGCGTTTCATCAGTTGTGTCTCTGGTGGGGCATCCCCGAGGTGGATTGGCTCAGTCACGGGATCCTCTGGTGGACGCCACAAATGAGCTGGTGGCCCAGTGGGGTCAGTATCGTCTGATTTACGCCTTCTCTTCTCTCAAGATTCTGCCAAGACTTCTATGCAGGATCGAGGCAGAAGGGATTCTGGTTACCTTAGTGAGAGAGAGAGCGCCAAGCGCCGTTCTAAGTGTAGCAATGCAGGTTTTTTTATTGACACATAAAAAGAATATTACTCACAAAGGGTGCATAAAAGCAGGCATCTAAAAGCAGTAAGGAGTCTCTGAAGTCACATCCAGGGTGCACTGTCCGGTCCGGCAGTAGCGCTGATGCTGTGGAGGACGAGCGGTGATCTCCTGTTGCGAGGCAGGGGACGTGCTGATCCTCAGCGGTGGTGGTGCAGCGTGGGTCCGCCGGTCGGATGGCTGTGACGTCACTTCCTGAGACACCAGGGGGATAGAACGGCGACGCGTTGCGGAGCTCCGCTCCTTCTTCAGGCCGTGCAGGGGCCATTTTGGATGTGGTATTTATGCCAGTAGTGCGGAGACAGATTACAGGGGCTCAGAAGGGACAAAAATTGGAGAAAAGCAAACCGGCAAAGGGATGTAAATGGCGAACAAAGTGTGTGAGAGTAGAAAGAAGGAGGATAATGTGGGTATCTAAGTAAGAGGGGGAGGGGGGGGAGAAAGGAGAAAGGGGGGGGGAGGGAATGTGCTGAATGGACTGAATTATTTGCAAGAGAAAAAAGAGGGGGGGGGGGTTTCAGGGGCCAATATCAGTTGTAACAGTAGGGGATGGATTATCTTTATAAGGAAGGGTAAGGTGTGTGGAAGATCGTGTACATAAAAGGACTTATATGTATACATATCTATATACACAAGTGCATGTGTGGAAACACGCATATGATAAAAACATGCATGTATAGAAAACGCACATGTGTATATATAAAAATGTTGTATAAAAAGTATGATAAAAAATGTTTAAAATTGTTTTAAATGATTAAATTATTAAATTATGTATATGGCAAAAGACTAATTAAAACCAAAAAAATCATATATGCATGTACACACATACGCATCGAGAAAAAGATGTGTATGTATATACATACACACACGCACAGACCCACACATTCTGAAGCGGCCGCAGATCATGGTCGTGAGGTTATATATATATATATATATATATATATATATATATATATATATATATATATACCGTATTTATCGGCGTATAACACGCACTGGCGTATAATACGCACCTAAATTTTAGAGGAGAAATTTCAGGAAAAAAGCTGAATTTTAAAATAAACAGCTTTGAACTCAGAACATTTTTTTTTAAATTAAATGTAGCCTCACCAGTGCCCACGAATGCAGCCTCATCAGCGCAGTGCCCACGAATGCCGCCTCGCCAGCGCAGTGCCCATACATGCAGCCTCACCAGCGCAGTGCCCATACATGCAGCCTCGTCAGCGCAGTGCCCATAATATATATATAGAGGGAGTCAGTCATTGTGTTAGTGGTGTTGGTGGGTGTGTGTGGTTACCTTAGTGGCCCTGGACTGGCCTCGCTGGCTTGGTATACCGATCTGGTATGGCTGGTCATCGACGTTCCTTGAAGCTTGCTCCCAGAGATGATTTGCTGTCCCAAGTCCCAATCTTCCATCCTGCTCTACAGTCGCTGGCTTTGACGGCATGGCTGTTGAACACTAGGTGCTGATGGATAGAGGTTTGTCTGAATCGGTGATTCAAACGTTGTTAAAAGCTAAGAAATCAGCTTATAGGAAGATCTACCAACGTATATGGAAGATGTACATTACGTGGTGTGGGTCTCTTGGGGTTCATCGCTCTTTTCTTGGTGGCTCGGATCTTTACCTTCCTTCAATGGGGTTGAGCAGAAACTGGCCTTGAGTACTTTCAAAGGTCAGGTGTCAGCCTTAGCAGTTTTCTATCAACGGCCCTTAGCCACATACTCCTTGATGCGTACTTTTCTTCAGGGAGTTAGTCACTTGACCCCTCCAGCGCGGTCTCTGTTTCTGCCTTGGGACCTTCATTTGGTTCTCTCAGTCCTCCAGAAGCCTCCTTTTGAGAATCTGCAGGAGATTCCCCTGCCTACGCTGTCCCAGAAGGTGGCCTTTTTAGTGGATTTCACCTCTGCGGGTAGGTTGTCCGAATTGGCGGCGTTATCCTGTCATTCACCTTGGTGGTTCACAATTATAATTATAAGGTGGTACTTCGCCCCTGTCCGTTGTTCCTTCCTTAGGTTGTCTCTGATTTTCATTTGAATGAAGACATTGTGTTCCCTGTGTCCCAGGCCAAAACATCCAAAGGAAATTTGAAATATAAAAGTAAAAAAATCTGCGCTTATCATAGAAGAATACAAATCACTAAAAAAACAGCCAGCATTAATCTGTTGATGGCAGATAGATACAATAAAAGTCCAAATGCACCGCTAAGTTGAAGGTACTAATATGCCCAATGTCCATACAGATGAGATCCTGTCACCAGCTGGTGTGAGATGATAGCACACAACACCAAAAGTGTCCTATAGAGGCTGCTTACCAGACCTCCATAAGTATGGCGCATATAGGAAAATCAAGGAGGGGGGGGGGATCTGCTGTAAAGAGACGAACTTCCATCCAACTCCTCTCCTCCACTCTCCTCTTCTCAGGATGTCAATAATGTTTGGAATTGGAATGCCTAGGCTCTCATGGATAAGAGAGCCATCACCAAAAAAGACAATGGAGTAATGATAGTGAAGCCCCATTGGTATATCTTCAAATGTTTAATAAAAAGGTACTTACAAACAATAAAAGCATAATGAGCATTCAAAAGTGAAATCCGTGGCCGTGGCTCAAAAAGCGTACCAGCATCACGACGTCCAGCCTGACATGTTTCATCCAATGGGATTTCTTCAGTGGCAGACGCCTCTGAAGAAATCGCATTGGATGATACATGTCAGGCTGGACGTCGTGATGCTGGTATGCTTTTTGAGCTGCGACTGGCTTCAGGTGATACACAGAGAGGAAACAAATCCACCTACATAAGTTTTTTATCTGTCTATCTGCAGTCTTCTCTTCTCTACATCCCTCCCCTGTCACCATTTTTCTCTTGGTGCCAGACAAATTTGTCAGAAATTATTCATGCTGACAGCAGAGGAACAAAGCAGCAGACAAAAGTGGCACTTAGAGCTCCTAATTGAGACAAGTGCCCACTATAGAGGGCTATGCTTTGCTCATATTTCATGGCTGAAGTTTACAACCACTTTAACATGGCCCACGTCAGGGTTTGTTTCGCACTCAGTTTTTACTGATCTTTGTATCCAGGCCTACTCCAGCAGAAACTGCTTTTCTGGTACCATTCTGCGGTGTGCAATCTTTATATGGAAAATGTGTTAGTTCTTCATATATAGTATGTTGTATGGAATACAGGAGCAGGCTTTTGTTATGTGTTTTATATTTTGGTTTATCCCCAACTTTTTACATTTTAGGCACCTTTTCATTTCTCATTGTCATGTTCTCAAAGCTTTGGATACTGAATGACTTTTGAGTGTACAAATGTTGCCATTATATTCTGTCTTCCCTATCACAGGGCCATTCTAACCTAAAACTCCAGCTGGCCGCAATGTTCTGCATAGCAAATCTCACGTGGAATGAAGAGGAAGGTAAGAAAGTAAATTTGTATCACTGCCGCCTTAGAGTACTGATTATTGCCTGATCATGCAAATTTCATATCTGTGAAACCACCCCAACCTGAGTCATTTTGATTGCCAGCCATTTAGGATTGCTGCAGATCTGCATGTTTATGCACACATCATTAGTGGTGTGTCCATGCATCTAATGCTGAAAATCAGTAGATCAGTCCTTTCAAGCCACTCTTGGTGACCCTGATGGGGAAGCATTGCCCCATCCTACCTTTTTACCTCAAATGAGTGATGGGAATCTTGTGACCGAATAAAGAAAATTATAACTGTTTTAGATGGAGTTCCCTTTATTATTATAAGAACAAGATTTGTATGTGCCTGCATGACAAGACATTGCTCAAGCTGGTATTACAGACACAATCAGGCTTATTTACTAAGGAGCAATACAAATTTAAAAAACATCTGCGCTTAGACTATAAAGTTGTGAATAAACAAGCAGCCAGCGCTAATTTGTTGATTGCAAATAACAACATAAAAAATATACCCAAAATGCAGCACTAAAAAACACATATAAAACATTTATAAAAAGTGCAATAAAGATGGTCTATGGATAGCATAGAATCCCCACACCAACTTAAGAGCGATAGATGTACACACACACACACACACACACACACACAACACCACAGTGAAGGACCAAACCTGCTTATCAGAAATAGACCCTCAAATTATAGAGCGGTCTAAACAGGTAATATGCATAGTAAGAGCCAAATGCCACTCAGAGCTTCAACTGGATTCCAAGGAATTTCCATTTATAAAACACTGCATTGCTATGGGAGTTCCATCAAATGCTACCATTTAGACATGTACCACCCACGATTTATAAATGGAAGTCCTTCAGTTGTTACCTTTATAGGGATTTAAATAAAGGTACCATAGTGCAAAATGTCTTAAAATCATAAAATGATCTTTCTCTATCGCTCATTGACAGACGTAGTCCTCGGTGATACAGCACCTTCGGGTTATGTTGCCTCCACAGGAGTAGGACTAGACAGGAAATAAAATGCTCTGGCCACACCCTAGGGGCAGTCCCAGAGGGTATATCCTCTCTCTCTCTGCCTCAGCAAATCAGTTTTTTTCTGTCTAGTCAGGAGTAAGGACCTAGATACCTTGCTGGGATCTTCGGTCCTGGCAGGATTTTTTTCTTAGAAAAGAATTTTTTAAGACAGCTTTTTTTCTCCAGTGTTCCTGTGAGATTTTCAAGCAAGAAAGCTGAACTGGGCGACGGGCTGGATGTTGAGATCCAGTGGTCACCCCAGTTCAGCCTACGAGCGCGTGCAGGCCATAGCTCCGCGCTGGGTCGGCCGCGACATAGTCCCACTGGACGGGGACTGACCCTGCGAGTTAAACGTCTCGCTGAAACGCCAAAGACCATGAGTCACGGCGCCCGTATTGGTCGACAGCCCTCCTACCTCGGTGGAGAGGGGTACTGTCAGGAGTTGGCGCCCGCCTGGTTCCGGTATGGTGAGTAGTATGTTCCCCCTTTCCCCCTGACGGGTCTTGTGGTGAATGCGGGCCCCTCTCTGTAATGGTAAGGATGGGTTCCCCTCTATCCTACAACATGTCACAGATCCCCCTAATTGAGTGTGATTTTTGTGTACAAGAAGCCAGGAGGCTTGGTTTGGGAGCTGACAATCTAATTGTAAAGATGTGTAAATGATTGTAGTCAGTGGCAGTACTAGAACTTTACTGTGATAGTATAAGGTATCCTACCTGTCAGTAGCCACAGGGCGATGTCTATACATGTATACTGCATTCCAGATCATTCCTCCAGCTAAGCAGCGGTCCGCATACGGCCCGCTAGGGTCCGGTACCTCCGACCACGCTGACCACCATGAGGGTGAAGGGTTGTGAGGCCGAGATCCTTCTGCAGACATGCCGCTATTCTGTGCAGGCCGCCGCCATTGTCTGGTAGATCGCACGAGGCCGCCATTTTGGTGTAGCCTCGTGTCTCCAGCATGGGGGCGGCCATGTTTGAGGTGACTCAAACACCTCATGGAGCCAGGGGGAGGAGCCGGCAGGCGTGTTAAGGGGCGGAGCCGCCTCTTTTACCCAGGAAATAGGGCCAAAGACTTCCTGTCTGTAACAAGACAAGCACTGAGCAAGCTGATGAAAACTTCTGTGCATCAGGGATGAGCCTTGGGGTCTGTCTCTCTCTCTGTGGGGTCCAAAAAGGCAGGTAACACTGAGGGGCGCTGTTGCGACTGGGGGACAAAAAAAAAAAAAAAAAAAAAAGTTTTTTTTTACTTTGTCATTTTTTGTCGCTGGCAAGTGTCTTGTATAATCATTGACCCTGCCGCATAGGTATCCCCACCTGATCCCCTCAAGGTGGCCGCAGGACCCTCCAGTACCCCACTTGTGTTTTAATGCATTATCGGCAATTTTGGAGTCTTTGGTATCCCGGGTGGAGGTGGCCTGTCAGGGACGGGGGTCAAGTAGCGACCCCCGCCTACCCCTATTGTTTATCAGATACTTCAGATACGGATTCGGAACTGGTCAATGCAGTTGCAGGTCCCTCTTAGGGGGCTGTTGTCTCAGGTAATATCTCCTCAGCAGTGAGGAGCACGTTTCTGCCTCCGCCATAGCACAAGAGTGGTGGATGCACTAGTTGTGTCCGTCCGGGAAACCTTTAGTCTTGAGGTTACACCGGCAGAGGTAGCTGAGACTGAGATTCCTTTTTGGTACTTGTTAGCCTACCAAAAGGGCGAAGGATTTTCCTTTACCCAAATGGGGTCGTTTTGAAACGAACCCCTGTTATTTCCAAACGCATGGCTAGGTGCTATCCGTTTGAGGAATTCCTCTTTATAGGATAGACGGTACCACCTGCTGTCTTGCCACAGACTGTTAGGATAAAAAGACCTCGTAACTAACGAGAACCTTCCTTTTCTGCTCATATAGAGTTGTTCGTTCCGCGAGGGCGGGCGATAAGGCGAAACCCTCCAAAGCCCCTTTAGAGGGGTTTCAAAGGGCGCTGGTCGGGTAAACAAAGAGTCCGGCTCAGCCAAGCCTGAAGAATATAGCCTGATGCGCCCCTACCCATCTCTGGGGTGGGGGGGAGATGTCTTCACCGGTTTCTGGAGGACACAGGATCGAGTTTCGATCACTTCCACCGGTGCGATTCTGCCCTTCTAACATTGAACGGTTTCAGGGGTTCTATTCGAACCTATTCACAATGCCCAGGAAAGAGGGCAAGGTGCGTCCAAATCTGGACTTGGGAAGAAATAGAGTCCATCCGTACAGTGGTGGCCTCCCTGCATAAAAGAGATTTCCTGGCGTCCATAGACATATAGGATGCCTATCTTTATATCCCCATCATCGCAGGACATCAGCGTTTTTTCGCTTTCCCAAAGATCATCCCTGGTTCCCACCAGGAGACTGAACTATCTGGGCCTAAGGTTGGATACATCCTGGGCAAGAGAGTTTCTCCTTGCTGGGAAACTCCAGAAGGTTCAGTCAACGATTCGGATGTTGCTGTCCGTCAATTGGCTGGGACTGATGGTGGCCTTCTTAGAGGCAGTACCGTATACCCAGTCTCATACCTGAATTCTCCTCCTGAAGGAGATTCTTTTTTAATGGAATCAGAATTCCGATTCCCTGGACAATCGGATCCGGTTGAGCGAGCGGACCAGGAAGTCTCCGATGCTCAACCAGGGGAAGTAATTTCTTCCGATAGTATCCAGATTACCAATAAGGGTATCGGAATTGAGAGCGATCAGATTTTGTCTGATTTACTGGATCGAGCAGCTCTAGAGCAGCCCGATTCGGATCCAATCGCATATGGCCTCTTCATCCAGAGGTTTTTTCCCTAGCTGTCCCTTCATTGGGACACCCCGGATGTGGATCTGTTGGCACCTTGGCCTAACAGGAAGGTGCAGAGGTTTGTAGCTCGCGCCACGATCCTCTAGCGGACGCAGCAGAAACGCTGATCGCCCCGTGGGGGCAGTATCAGCTACGGCATGCCTTCCATCCTCTCAAGTTGCTGCGGGAACTTCTTCGCAGGATAGAGGTGGAGGGAATTCCAGTTATTCTGGAAATTCTGAATTGACCTCGTCAAGCCTGGTACGCCGACTTGGCGAGGCTAGTCGCGGACGCTCCTTGGAGACTTCCTCTCAGGGAGGATTTGCGGTCTCAGGGACCGATCTTCCATCTTGCTTTACAGTCGCTGGCTTAATGGCCTGGCCATTGAGACCCAGGTACTGAAGGACAAGGGAGTGTCAGCTTCAGTTATTCCTACCTCCAGTTAAAGCAAGGAAAGCGACTTCCAGCACATGGAAGTCTTATATTGCATGGTGTGAATCTATTGGATTTTCCCCACATACCTATTCGGTAACCCGAATTTTGGTCTGTCTGCAACAAGGGGTTGAGCAGAAACTATCCTTGAGCACGATCAAGGGTCAGGTTTTCGGCGTTAGCAATCTTCTTTCAAGAAACCTTTGGCTAATCATTCCTTGGTGCGGAATTTCATCCAGGGGGTGCGACATCTGGCTCCGCCAGTGCGCGCACCCTTACCGCCTGGTATCTTAATTTAGTGTGGTCGGTTCTTCAGAAACTTCTCTTTGAAGATATTAGGGAGATTCCCTTGCTTACATTCCCAGAAGGTGGCCTTCTTGGTGGCCATTACTTCTCTACGCAGGGTGTCAGAACTGGCCGCATTATCCTGTCGTTCCCCAGATCTGGTGGTTCATAGGGATAAGGTGGTTCTTCTTCCTAATCCATCCTTCCTTCCTAAAGTGGTTTTCGTAAGACGGACTCACTTTTTGTGATCACGGATAGCCCTTGAAGGGGGTTGCCTGTGTCTGCCGCGACCATATCTACATGGATCAGTCAGACGGTGGTACAGGCTTATTCTATTAAGGGTCGGAATCCTCCGTTCCCTGTTAGGGCGCACTTCACTCGAGCGCTCAGTACTTCCTGGGCCTTTCGCCATCAGGCGTCAGTGGTCCAGGTATGTAAAGCGGCCACCTGGTTGTCGGTACATACCTTTACAAAATTTTATAAAATTGATGTGATGGCATCGGCGGATGCCTCATTTGGCCGCAAGGTTTTGCAGGCCGCAATTTGAGGAGACCGGTGGTCTAATTCGAGGGTTTTTTTCTGTTTGAAAATTTTTTTGTTGAGTCTCATCATTAAGGATGAGCATTGTAAACTTCTAGTTGGCACCGGTTGGGCCTTCTAGATTTGGATTTGATTTCCATTTTCCCACCCCTCATTTGTGATACTTCTCTGGGACTTCCCGAAGGTGCTGTATCACCGAGGACTACGTCTGTCAATGAGCGATAGAGAAATATGGATTTTTGTAAAATCTTACCGTAAAATCCTTTTCTCTTAGCTCATTGACAGACGTAGTACCCGCCCCTCTGTTTTTTTGAGTTGGGTTGGGTTAAATTCTCTAAAGACTGCTTTTATGACATAACTGATTTGCTGAGGCAGAGAGAGAGAGGATATACCCTCTGGGACTGCCCCTAGGGTGTGGCCAGAGCATTTTATTTCCTGTCTAGTCCTACTCCTGTGGAGGCAACATAACCCGAAGGTGCTGTATCACCGAGGACTACATCTGTCAATGAGCTAAGAGAAAAGGATTTTACGGTAAGATTTTACAAAAATCCATTTTTAATGCTAAGAGATATGCTCACTTCTAATTGAATTAAAAAATGCACGACAAAATTCATGGCTATGGCGTGCTTACAGCATGCGTCCTAAGTCCCGCATTATGCGTTTCGTCACAGTCTGACGTCATCAGGTTAGCCCCTTCACTGTGGTGTTGTGTGTGTGTGTGTGTGTGTACATCTATTGCACTGAAGCTGGTTTGCCATCTTTATATGAATGTTTTTTTTAGCACTGCACTCTGGGTATATTTCTATTTACTAAGGAAGCTGAGAATCTTCATACAATTAATTGTGTGAGTATTTACTTCAATTATCCAATAATGTGCAGAGGAAATTAGTAAACTGGATTTTGTTTTTCACATGTCTGGATAAAATGATGTGAATATTCTCAGCTCCTTTAGTATATCAGCCCTTAAAGCTTTATGTGCTATTGCAGCATTTTCCCTTTCTTGTTTTCATTGCAGCTTGCATTTTTACATATATAGAGATATAATATATTTTTAACTAAGTTGCAGAAATGTTAGCACAAAATCAACAGTGTTTAAAAAAGCACAGGCAATGATTATTACTATACCACTATATATTTTTTAGTTGTGCTTGATTTTTTGTGCGTTTTTAATAATTGCTAGGATTTTGGAAGACCTGTGCAATGTAAGAAGAGAAATGATGCAGCAGGTATAGAGGTTTATGGCAAATGATAGTTGTTGCCACACTGCATTTTCATAGCTAAATGGAATCTGAGCCTACTTGCTATATGCACAGCATACATATGATGCTGTCCTATGCACAAAAAGTGTTTAAGTTGAATGTATAGCCAACAAATTAAAAGGAAAAAATAATTAGAATCCCTATTATACTTTTATAGCGGTATTTTTTCCACTGGTTGCTTCACCATCTCTATTTACTGTTGGCCATCAAAAAGACAGCAAATTATGACAAATCCAGAATTTTACAGTTATTACCAGAACAGGGACTGAGGATACATTTTCAAATGGAAATATTTGTATATAATAGTGTTCCCTGTTAGGGCGCACTTCACTCGAGCGCTCAGTACTTCCTGGGCCTTTCGCCATCAGGCGTCAGTGGTCCAGGTATGTAAAGCGGCCACCTGGTTGTCGGTACATACCTTTACAAAATTTTATAAAATTGATGTGATGGCATCGGCGGATGCCTCATTTGGCCGCAAGGTTTTGCAGGCCGCAATTTGAGGAGACCGGTGGTCTAATTCGAGGGTTTTTTTCTGTTTGAAAATTTTTTTGTTGAGTCTCATCATTAAGGATGAGCATTGTAAACTTCTAGTTGGCACCGGTTGGGCCTTCTAGATTTGGATTTGATTTCCATTTTCCCACCCCTCATTTGTGATACTTCTCTGGGACTTCCCGAAGGTGCTGTATCACCGAGGACTACGTCTGTCAATGAGCGATAGAGAAATATGGATTTTTGTAAAATCTTACCGTAAAATCCTTTTCTCTTAGCTCATTGACAGACGTAGTACCCGCCCCTCTGTTTTTTTGAGTTGGGTTGGGTTAAATTCTCTAAAGACTGCTTTTATGACATAACTGATTTGCTGAGGCAGAGAGAGAGAGGATATACCCTCTGGGACTGCCCCTAGGGTGTGGCCAGAGCATTTTATTTCCTGTCTAGTCCTACTCCTGTGGAGGCAACATAACCCGAAGGTGCTGTATCACCGAGGACTACATCTGTCAATGAGCTAAGAGAAAAGGATTTTACGGTAAGATTTTACAAAAATCCATTTTTAATGCTAAGAGATATGCTCACTTCTAATTGAATTAAAAAATGCACGACAAAATTCATGGCTATGGCGTGCTTACAGCATGCGTCCTAAGTCCCGCATTATGCGTTTCGTCACAGTCTGACGTCATCAGGTTAGCCCCTTCACTGTGGTGTTGTGTGTGTGTGTGTGTACATCTATTGCACTGAAGCTGGTTTGCCATCTTTATATGAATGTTTTTTTTAGCACTGCACTCTGGGTATATTTCTATTTACTAAGGAAGCTGAGAATCTTCATACAATTAATTGTGTGAGTATTTACTTCAATTATCCAATAATGTGCAGAGGAAATTAGTAAACTGGATTTTGTTTTTCACATGTCTGGATAAAATGATGTGAATATTCTCAGCTCCTTTAGTATATCAGCCCTTAAAGCTTTATGTGCTATTGCAGCATTTTCCCTTTCTTGTTTTCATTGCAGCTTGCATTTTTACATATATAGAGATATAATATATTTTTAACTAAGTTGCAGAAATGTTAGCACAAAATCAACAGTGTTTAAAAAAGCACAGGCAATGATTATTACTATACCACTATATATTTTTTAGTTGTGCTTGATTTTTTGTGCGTTTTTAATAATTGCTAGGATTTTGGAAGACCTGTGCAATGTAAGAAGAGAAATGATGCAGCAGGTATAGAGGTTTATGGCAAATGATAGTTGTTGCCACACTGCATTTTCATAGCTAAATGGAATCTGAGCCTACTTGCTATATGCACAGCATACATATGATGCTGTCCTATGCACAAAAAGTGTTTAAGTTGAATGTATAGCCAACAAATTAAAAGGAAAAAATAATTAGAATCCCTATTATACTTTTATAGCGGTATTTTTTCCACTGGTTGCTTCACCATCTCTATTTACTGTTGGCCATCAAAAAGACAGCAAATTATGACAAATCCAGAATTTTACAGTTATTACCAGAACAGGGACTGAGGATACATTTTCAAATGGAAATATTTGTATATAATAGTATTTGTGTATAACACAGTGTATATAATGGAGGGGTCAGAAGTATGTATTGTACAGTCCAGTAATCAGAAGTATGTAACCTACAACAATAAAGGTATGTACAATACAGCGCAGCGTACAAAGTATGGCAGTCAGGAGTCATTGCTGACCTCTGAACTTTGTATTCTGTGTTGTATGTTGCACACTCCTGACTGGTACACTCGTAGAATACAGAGGTAAAAAAGTCCTTTGTGCTGTAGTCACTGTAAGCCAAATGTTCTTTTTTTACAGCAGTATGTGGATATCATGCACAATTTATATTCATAGCTGTACTCCTAGAACTAGATGTTTAGAACGTATCCTACTATGCAGTACATGTACGTTATGAAAGCCAAGCTCCAGGAGGTAACATTATACCTCTATGTGGATTGTTTAGTGAGTTATAAATTCATTCAAATTTTAGGTTAAAGTGGTTCTAAATCCCTGGTGTTTTCTTTTTACCTCAATGCATATCCTGCATTAAGATAAACACTCTACTATCCCCCCCAATCTCTATAAACACTTACCTGAGCCTGTCAGCAATCCAGCGCTGTGCCCAGATGCAGTCTTCTCTCTCCTCCCTTCCTCTTCTCACAGGGACTTGGGCAGCAGCAAGAGCCATTGGCTCCTGCTACTTTCAGTCAAATCCTGTGAGTAGAGAAAGGGGGGGGGGCACACTGTTTGTGTCTATAGATGCACGCAAAGTGGCTCGGCATCAAACCTGCAGGTGTGCCACCATAGGAAGCAGCTTCTTGTGGTGGCACACCGAGAAGAGGAGGAGCCTGGAGCGCTGGCAAGGAGACCCCATGAAAGGAGGATTGGGGTCGCTCTATGCAAAACCATTGCACAGAGCCGGTAAGTATAACATGTTTATTATATTAGGAGGAAAAAAATTAGCATTTCCAATCACTTTAAGAAGTGCAATGATGACTAAAGCACGAATCCTGTTCAATTAAAAATCTAAATACTGTTTATAAAATGAGGATCTATCTAAATGACTAATTAAAACTCTACAATACTTTTATCTTTTTTCCTTGCAAATGACAAACTGCTTATATGCAGTCTAGGGCCTAACAATAAATAGTGTATTTTACTAATTAAAAATATGTCTGCATTATTGTACAACATCTTATCTAATAGTTTGCATTATGGTGTGCAGTGCCTAAAATGTCTCTGGCACCTACAGGGAAAGGCAGAGGATTAGAGCTCATTATTCTGTAATCACTTCTACACATCCCTCCAAATTTGCCAATGTAGTGTCTTCCCTCCATAGGCTCACAAGAGCGGCAGGATAAGCTGCGAGAAATTGGGATTGTTGACATTCTGCACAAACTGAGTCAATCGACAGATCCAAACCTCTGTGACAAGTAAGTATGCTTGAAGCATGCAGTGAATGTATATGTACTTGAAGCCCCTAGAAAATAAGTGGCAGTCCCAACACACAGTATTGACTGCAATGTAGAAACGGAAACTGGAATTGCATTTCTTTCCTAAAACGATATGAAACTTCAGCCCAAATTTATTATATACAGTATAGCTGCCTGCAAGTATCTTTGTCCAGTACTTTTAGTACTATGGGAACCTCTAAACCCAAATATTCTAATATGGAAATTGAAAGTTTAGTGCAAGAATGTATAATCCTGGCCCTCTACCTCCCACAAAGCCCACTTAACATTAAACAAGCAATGGGGATTTGTGGGAAGTGAAGAGGCGGCAGGTCAGCCCTTGAATTTCTAGACAAAAGCTCCCTAAATTTAGTAGCTCTGAGCCCCTGAGGACATTGGGCACAAATCCGTACTGCCATCTATGTGTTACTATATGTTGTTTAGGAAAGGAAATGCTCACTTTGGCGTTGTGATTTGTAGACCTTTCCACATTTGGACTTTTGTCTAATTGTTTGAAGGGAAGTGTTGTACTTCTCATCCAGTCATCCAAGATCTTTTCTGCCTTATTTTTGTGCCATATGAGGGCTATAAGAAAGAATCTGAATGCTACTTCCTTTTGACTTTTCTAAAAAAATGAGTCTGTTAGTAATATTCAAGGTGGTATTTGGAACAAGGATAATCAAGGAAAATTCTGAAAAATACCTAGTAATCTTATTGTTAAAAAAATGTATGGATTCAATTCTAGTAAAGTCTTAACTGCATTGAAATGCTTAGTAGAGTTCGGGAGACTCAAAGCAATGTTTCTCCTGAAATATGTATAAATTAGAGATTGACCGATTATCAGCAACACAGATATATCGGGGGCCGATATGCACTTACCCAGATATATAGGGCCCTTGAGGTTACCGATATTGCAGAGAAGCCGCTCAGCTGTCATTACAAGGAGCGGGAGGGGACGCCCCCCTCCCCGCCGCCTTCCACGGCTTACCCGGGTCTCCCGTCCCACCGGGATACCTGGGCATTCCACCGCCGCCTCCGAAGAGACGACCCTGTGTAGCATGAAAATATGTCCTCGGTCCTCGGTCTCCATGACATCACTTCCGGGTACTCAGCGCCAAATTAAAAAAACTGACAGCATTCAAAACAGCCAAGCTTGGCGTTTTGAATTATTTTCAGTGCTGGGGAGGGGTTTGGGGTCTTTTAGACCCCCAGATCTCTCGACAGGGAGTACTTTTAGAAAAAAAATAATAATAATTTTTTACATGTTCGAAAATATCGGCCGATACCAATATCCGATGACCAAAGTATCGGTATCAGCATTAAAAAAACAATATCGGTCAATCACTAGTATAAATAGGCCCATTCAAAAGGGAAAAGCTGTAACGCTCCTTGCGTTTCTTATAAGGTGTGGATTTTCAGCTGCAGAAGTAGTTCCACATCAGTAGTCATGTAGGAGATATGCTGAGATACCAATCCCAACCTCAATGACTCATCATGTATGGAAGGTCTTATTTCAGCCAGTAAATACACACAGTAATTAAGCTGGTTCCTAGTGTGACTTTATATACATGTGGTAAGACAATGATAAAGGTCTTAGGGATAGGTTTGAGTGGAAGTGGTAGGTGACAGACACTTGAGGTGAGACAGTGCAGATGGATGCAGGAAGGGTTAGCGATCATGTATGATAACAGATGACAGAGTAGCAGGTGCATACAGGAGAGATCAACCCAGTGCAGGAAATAGTAGCAGTAGCCTCAAGAGCTAGCAATCTAGTTATGCAGATGTAAAAGACAGTCCTTGCTATGCAGAGCTAAATAGTGTAAGCCTAGTACAAGTCTATAGAGATTTCCCCTGTGGGGTACTTAGCACTAATAGCGATAGCCGAAGGATCGCTCAGGAGATGCGGATGATCCAGTAGCAGGATGCAGGGATCAGCACAGCGAGGTTCGTCAGCGAGGAGAGCTTGCAAGCATGGAAGCTTCAAGCAAGATTAGTATCCAGGTACTGGTGTTTGAACGAACACATGTGAGTGAGAACCGACGCCCTAAATAGCCATCTAGTCCGGCGCTGGGTGATGACAGCTTCAGCCTTAACCACTTAAGCCCCGGAGGATTTGGCTGCTAAACGACCAGAGGGCATTTTGCGATTCGGCACTGCGTGACTTTAACGGACAATTGCGCGGTCGTGCGACGCTGTACCGAAACGAATTTGGCGTCCTTTTTTTCCCACAAGCTTTCTTTTGGTGGTATTTGATCACCTGTGCGATTTTTTGATCACGCGCTATAAACAAAAAAAGAGCGTAAATTTTGCAAAAATAGCAATATTTTTCCCTTTTTTTTATATGAAATTCCCCCAAAAAAAAATGTAAAAATCAAAATTTTTTAATATTTTCGGCCAATTTGTTTTATGCTACCTATGTTTGGTAAAAAAAATCGCAAAAAGCGTATTTTGATTGGTTTGCGCAAAAGTTATTGCGTTTACTAACAAAGGGAAAGATTTTTGTCATTTTTGTTGTTTTTTTTTTTAACGCGTAATGGCGGCGATCTGCGATTTTTTTTGCGGTACTGCGACATTGCGGCGGACAGATCGGACCCTTGACTGACATTTTTGACACTTTTGGGGTTACCAGTGACATTTCTACAGTAATCAGTGCTATACATATGCACTGTTACTGTAAAAATGCACTGGTAGTGAAGGGGTTAACTTTATTTGAGAGGGAGGGGCTGTGTGTGTCCCTAGGGGCGTGATTCTAACTGTGATTGGCTGTGGCTTCAACTGTATGCAGAGTGATCAATGGATCTACATAGTAGATCCATGTGATCAGCTCTCATACAGAGAGGAGAATGACAGGCAGCTTGTTTACACAAGCTGCCTGACTATCTCCCTCTCCCCCGCCGATCGCAGAGTGGCCGGCGGCGATCGGGTCCGCCGGTCACGCGCGCGGGGGGGTCCGTGACCACGCGGGAGCGGGAGCGCGCCTCCGGCGGCGCGCGCTCGCTCCCTAAACCCTCACAGGCGAGCGACGTAGACCTACGTCACTTTGCCTGTGAGGGGCTGACCGCCCACGTAGATAGTCGTGCGGCGGTCGGCAAGTGGTTAAAGGGAAACACACCTATATATGTTTCTTCTGTCTAGGTAGATGGAAATCACCCGGAATAAATGTGATAGGAGGCACTGAGAGTGCCAGAACCTTACATTACCCCCCCCCCCCGTAAGGCCGGCTCCGGAAGGCCTCTAAGGCTGGTTGTTGATATAAGAATCACATGAGACTGGTTGCCAATGCGAAAATCGGAAGGAAAAAAAAAAAAAAAAATTTCTCTTTTTTTTTTTTTTGTTGCCGATATGAGAATCGGAATGAGACTGGTCTCCGATGCGAGAATCGGATAAGACTGGTTGCCGATATGAAAATCGGGAAGAAAAAAAAAATTGGTTGCCGATATGAGAATCGGATAATACTGGTTGCCGATACGAGAATCGGATAAGACTGGTCTCCGATATGAAAATCGGAAAAAAAAAAAAATGGTTGCCGATATGAGAATCGGATCAGGTTGGTAACCGATCTGAGAATCGGATCCCTTGTTGCCGATATGAAAATCGGATCAGGTTGGTAGCCGATGAGAATCGGATCCCTTGTTGCCGATATAAAAATCGGATCAGGTTGGTAACCGATGAGAATCGGATCACTTGTTGTTAGGGTGTCTGCTACATGGACCCCTCACTAGAATCGGACGCATAACCATCCGAAGTAATCCTAGTAGACCTAGCAACCAATGCTTCTTCAAACATCCTCAGATCCTTCCTACATACCACCGTGCCATTAGAAGCGCGTACGCAGTCAGGTGCAAGAATCTCAATGTTTTCATTGGAAGCCAGAAATGTGCTTGCAAAAATAGGAGTATCCTCAGGAGGTGGTACAGGAGGGTTTTTTGAACGTGGTATAAAGTTCACTGGAGTTGAAGGAATATCTATTCCAATATTTGTTAATTTCTGGGTGTCCTTCACTGATATAGAACGGGGACAGGGCTGGCAACAGCCTTGATAATTTCCAGGCTGTTTTTCAGGGAAGACCCTTCGGATTCGCCTGGCCTCCATTGGGAGAGCCTTAGGCCTATGGGGTCTGGTTGGGCAGAATGTAATGAAATGTCCCCCTTCACCACAATAAAAACAAAGGCCACAGATTCTCCTGTGATCTCTTTTTTCTTGTGAGGACAACCTAGCATGTATGGCACCAATCTCCATAGGCTCCTCATCCATCTCTGTAGGATCAGGGTCCAAATGGGATGTGTCAGAGTGACAAGGTCGACTGTTTGAGGCAGGCTCGGACCATGACCAGGCAGGATCACCATATCTAATAGGTCTCCTTTTTTCCTTAGGTAGCCGGGGTCTGTGGTTACCTGGAGCGGGTTTAGGAGTGGGGTCAATAGCTGAATTCTGAGAAGAACTGGATAATGGCATTTCCATTTTTTCAGACTTCCTTTCTCTTAGTCTTCTATCTATGGTGATACTGAGTTGTATCAATGTATCCAGGGTTTTTGGCATCTCTGCTCGGGCGAGCTCGTCCTTGACGGCTTCTGATAGGCCAAGCCTAAATTGGGTTTTCAGAGATGCATCATTCCATCCTGAATCAAGGGTCCATCTCTTGAATTCTGCGACAAAGTCTTCTACAGGCCTTTTTCCTTGTTTCAAGGATCTTAACTGAAGATCGGCAGTACTCTGCCTATTGGGGTCATCATATAGGCTAGTGAGCTCTGCCAGGAACAAGGCATAGGAGTTGAGAAGCTGGTCGTTTTTTTCAAAAAGAGAATCTGCCCAGGCTCGAGGATCGCCTGATAGGTAAGAAATAATAGTACAAACCTTAATGTGATCAGTAAGGTAGGTACGAGGTTTTAGCAAAAAAAGTAACTCACATGCGTTTTTAAATTCGCGAAATTTTTTGCGATCGCCTGTAAATACCAAAGGGGGATTTATCTTGGGTTCAGGAGACTGTGCAGAGGTAAGTTGTGTCAGTCTAATTACCTGCTGCGACAGAGCCTGATTGTTGTTTTTCAATTCAGCAAGTGCGTGTATTAACGCAGATACCTGCTGTTTTAATTGTGTCACCTGAGTGGCTACTTCTGCTGAATCCATTTTTTGGGTTCGTTCAATCTGTAACGCTCCTTGCGTTTCTTATAAGGTGTGGATTTTCAGCTGCAGAAGTAGTTCCACGTCAGTAGTCATGTAGGAGATATGCTGAGATACCAATCCCAACCTCAATGACTCATCATGTATGGAAGGTCTTATTTCAGCCAGTAAATACACACAGTAATTAAGCTGGTTCCTAGTGTGACTTTATATACATGTGGTAAGACAATGATAAAGGTCTTAGGGATAGGTTTGAGTGGAAGTGGTAGGTGACAGACACTTGAGGTGAGACAGTGCAGATGGATGCAGGAAGGGTTAGCGATCATGTATGATAACAGATGACAGAGTAGCAGGTGCATACAGGAGAGATCAACCCAGTGCTGGAAATAGTAGCAGTAGCCTCAAGAGCTAGCAATCTAGTTATGCAGATGTAAAAGACAGTCCTTGCTATGCAGAGCTAAATAGTGTAAGCCTAGTACAAGTCTATAGAGATTTCCCCTGTGGGGTACTTAGCACTAATAGCGATAGCCGAAGGATCGCTCAGGAGATGCGGATGATCCAGTAGCAGGATGCAGGGATCAGCGCAGCGAGGTTCGTCAGCGAGGAGAGCTTGCAAGCATGGAAGCTTCAAGCAAGATTAGTATCCAGGTACTGGTGTTTGAACGAACACATGTGAGTGAGAACCGACGCCCTAAATAGCCATCTAGTCCGGCGCTGGGTGATGACAGCTTCAGCCTTAAAGGGAAACACACCTATATGTGTTTCTTCTGTCTAGGTAGATGGAAATCACCCGGAATAAATGTGATAGGAGGCACTGAGAGTGCCAGAACCTTACAAAAGCCTTCTAAGCAAATGCCACTGGCAGGCTTATAACATGGCATTCTCTGACATGCTTACAATGCAAAATGACATTTGCCCAGAACTCCTTTATCCAGTTTTATCACATTTCCTAGAAAACATTACTTAACTACTCCAGTAAAGTCTCTCCCATAGTGCTTTTTATTCTGACCACATGAAGTGGGTACGGTTCACAGCTCAGAAAAGGCAATAATGTGATGCTTCAAACATTTACTGCAGCTATGTCCAAACTATGGTCCTCCAGCTGTTCAGGAACTACAATTCCCATCATGCCTAGTTATGTCTCTGAATGTCAGAGATTTACAATGCCTCATGGGGATTGTAGTACCTGAACAGCTGGAGGGCCATAGTTTGGACACCCCTGATTTAGTGGGTTTACAGGTCACACATGACTGCCATGTAAGCATATTGTTTACCCCAAGTCCTTGCTCCTTTTGAGAAAGCCTATTCACAAGTAGATAACAATTTGAGAGATATAAAACAAAATGTGCCAATTGTATTTATACGTTTTTTTTTTTCTTAGAAAATTGATCTTATTTTTTGTTTCCTCTAGGGCAAAAACCGCACTACAGCAATACCTTGCATGATCTTGGGAAAAAATGTTGGCCTTCCATACACCACTTATTTTTCTTACACCACCTCTTTTTCACATCACCTATTGATGAACAAACTAGTCTGGCTCCCTAGTGCACACAGTCACCTTGGACGTCTTGTGACGCGAAACTGAGCTGCTGCTGCAGAATGGACTACTTTCTATATAACCCTTCCAGCCCCCGATGGATTATTAGTATTCATTTCTTTTCTTTTCACATTTTGGGGGATTTTTCTGAGCTATTTGGATTTTTAACGCTGTTGCTGCAATCTTTTGTGTGCGTGGCTAAATACCTCAACCTCTGAGTTTTTCCTTCCACTGCTTGCACACCTCCTACCGAAGACTTAACATGCAAGAAAACTTGGATTTTTTTCCACTTTCTCCCCCACCAACAGTTTCCCAGAGCAAAGGATTTGCTGTACAAAAAAAAAAAAAGTTCTATACAGTTTGTAAAATGTTATTTAATAAAAGTGTATAAATATAAATATATATAAATATATATACATGCACACAAGTGCAGGACAATAAGTGCCCCTAAAGTTTATGTTAAATTTTTGAGCGTACAGATATTTGTAAGTAAAATATATGAATTTCTGAAGTGAGTCTTTGTATATATTTTTGGTTTTCTACAGATAAATGGGTGACTACCTGTGCAATCAAAGCTGAATGCATTAAATTTTTGTAACGCTTTTTGAGATTTTATTTACATTACTCATTTGAAGTGGTATATGAAATGTCAGCAAAAAAAATTCTTGACTTCTGCTCTTCTGTTCTTTCGGGCATTTTATATTTTTGTAATGAGCTTCGGTTGCATTGCTTAAACAATACCAGTTTTTGCAAGAATCTGAATATTCATTTCGTATTATAGATGTCCAGACAATGCAGTACTTTCAAAAAATGTGCTGGCTTTTTAGGGGTTTAACTCCAAGTTGTATCCACCTCATTGACTTCTCTAATATTTACTGTACACTTTTACTGACCATCGGGTAGAGCTATTACTATACTTCCAGCATCTCTGGTACTGGACCTTGTGTCTTCCGATCCTGCAGCTGCAGAATCATTTGAAGAACCTCTGCCCCTCCTTTCCTCTTACTCAATCACAGAAGGCTTTGTATTATGTGAACCCATTCACAAAGTATTCTGTGAATGGGCAGTGGAGGATAGAGGCAGCCAGGAGTATAGCGCCAGGACTATTGCGACAGCAGTACTCCCAGCAATGGGAGTGGAAATAGTAAACGAGAGAAGTCCACAAGGTGGCATACACCTTGCTGTACCTGACCCCTTTTAAACCACCATATTTTTAAAAGGGCTGTAATTTCTGGAGTTCCATTTTAAATACTAGGTGAAGTAAAAGGTTTGATAGCTAGCAGGCACTCTCCTATTGTCCTGATCTCGACACTAAAAATTCCTGCAAAAGTATTGAATTTCTGAAAGTCAATGGTATTCCAAGCTTCTGCACCCCCATTCGCCAGCTTTTACAATCCAAGAAAGTCAACACGGATCTCCCTATATGAGAGGATAATCATTTTGTTTAAATCCTAGAAACAGCATGAACGAGCCTTAAAGTGTTACTTAACCCAGAACCTGCATTCACTATATCTGGTCTCCCACAGTACACAGAACATGGAAATGCAATCGTTTTAGTAAATATAAACTGCTACATAGCAGTCTTATGACTTTTCTCAGTGTCTTGTTAAAGCTGTTGAGAGGTGTTTTCATTCTGCTCTCACTGTCCTATAAGACTGAAGGACCCCAAACCCTCTGTCTGGACAGTGCTGATTGGCCCTGTGCTGATCACATGCACTCTCCCAAGAACGAAAAAAAAAAAAAACTAGCAATACATACCAAACTGAGCATGTGCAGCCTGTCCCTTGGCCTCTATAATATCCGGAGATGAGTTGGAGATACTGAAATAAGGTGAGAATCAGAGGGGACAGGATCAAACAGCCTTTTTAAACAATGCAGAGGATTAACCCCTTAGTTTCCACAGTGAGTAGAACAGGCATGTTTTACTGCATATACAGACTGTTGTGGGTTTAGTAACACTTTAAGATTCTTCTACATTAGAGACACACAGGTCAAGGCATTTGTTCATGCTATCATATTAATTGAAAAAAGAAGCTCTTATTTTTAGAGATATGTTCGTTCGCAGTGAAGATTCAAATTATAGTATCTTGCACCAACTCCAGACTGAAGGTGAGCCTATCTCCCTAGAAGTAGCAGAATTTATGTACTGTACATGAGTGCTTGGGCCCGGAAATTTCCCACTTCAGCATTGAGTTCAGAATTAGTGGAGGCCAGGGGAGCGTCATGAGTTTCTCTGCACCTCAAGTATTGGGTATGTCTCAAGACCCTGGCTGTAGATGGGGATGATGTTGGAGCCCAAGGGGAGTGCAAGTACAGCCATCTATGGTGCCTCCTGTGCAGCAAACCTGATGCATCTAACCTTACCTAGTGCTGAAATTGGGACTCCATTTGAGCTCAAGCAGTCGACAGAGCAGCATCTGTCAGACTTCAGGTGACCTCTCAGTCTTTACTGTCAAGCTAAGCAAGCAAATACAGACTTTGTAAAGACCCGCTTTTGTTTGTATTAGAACTGCTTCTTTCCCATACAAATATATACATATATGCAGACGCTGGTTGATGCAGCGTAAGAGGTAAAATGCAGTTCAGAAAGAAGTCAAATGCACCTGTCAATGAAGTCCTAACTCTTTCAGGTGATTCTCAAATGGTATCAAAGGCAGCATGCTCTTAGGTACATTCCGCTTGCATTAGCCCATCAACACATGCCTAAAGCACATAGACAAGTCCTAAAGCTAAATAAATTGCAAAAGGAAATCTTTCATAAGTCTTTGCATCTATAACCGTTTAAAAGAATGAACATTTAGATTTTTTTCTTCAGTCCTGACTGGTTACCTTCAAAGATCATGGAGGGCCATACACAACCCAATATTGTAGTCATTGCTTGTGACAATTGGACTGGTTCTGCTATTCTACTGAAGGATAATGAATGTCTTCCGCAATGGTCTGGGGCATTAATTACCGAAATCCCTGCAAGTTAACCTGATCCGTCACTCTGGGCAAGTATTGGGCAAGTATAGCGCAAGTATAGTGGATATCATCTCCCCCATATCCTGTTTGTTTATGGCCACCTATAACAGATACATGGATCATACTGGAAAAAAATCCCTTGAACTGTATGCTGTTCTTCGCTATCTGATAATAGGTTTATCAGGTAAAAAAAACGTGTGTTCTTTGTCTGTTTTAATTATCATCACTGCAGTGGTTTCTCTTTCATTTCTAACATGCTGTCTCAGATATGTGTGTTTTCTGCTTACGCCAAGAAAAATGGAAATATGAAGTCATGGAAAGTCTTCGTCAACTGTGAGAAACGTGATGCGATCCTGTCACATGGTACACCATAAATGGTTACACTGTCTTGTATGATAGGAGCACACAGCTAGTAGAACTTTGTTTTATCGGATTTGAACAAAGCAACTATCTTACATCAGACTAAGTATCAAAGAATACGATTGTAACTGAACTTGGGTTCACCAATGGCTGTAAATCCAACACCAAGCCACCCCTCCCACCAGAGTCTAATGTTGGTCCCACCAGGGTCTAATGTTGGTCTATTGGCGCTTTTCCACTGCATGGAACCGAACGGTTCGGCTCGCTTTTGTGCTTTTCCACTGCTGGTACCGCATGGTATGGTGTAGGAACGGTTCGGTACGGTACGGCGGCGCTTTTCCACTGCATGGAACAGAACGGTACGGCTCTCAAAAACAGTACCTACTCGATTGTGGTTCCAAGAGGTACCATACCCGGTACCATATCCCACAATCCTTTGCATGCAGTCACTACTAGCCACTGATTGGTCAGAGAATCCCACCCACCCCGTTGTTATCCCACCCACTTAACTTTAGTACTACTTTAGTGGAAAAGCAAACCATACCGTACCGAACCGTTCCAACACCGTACCATGCGGTACCAGAAGTGGAAAAGCAAACTGGGCCAAGCAGGGCCGAGTAGAGCGGAGCCGGTACTTGCAGTGGAAAAGTGCCATAAGTGGCTGTTGTGTAAATTTGTACCCCTTTCTTAAATTGTTTTTATATACATCCTAGAAGATGGTTACATGTTGGCTTATTATATACATCCTAGAAGATGGTTACATGTTTGCTTATGTTTCCAGAATGTAGTTTCATAGTCCACTCAGCCCAGTCATTAATAATCAGACATTCTGTTACACATTTTAAACATACTGATTTCAATAGAAAGTCTGCAGATTACATGGTATCAGGGGGGCAGTCATCTAGAATCAAAGCTTTCTCCTCTGCATGGGGTGTATTACTGTATATTCTATTGAGGAGCAGGTGCAGCTACTACTCTAAATGGTGTTTGACTTGAAGCAGAATTTTGGTATTGTTTATAATGACTGTAAATACATTCAACCAATATGGTAAATTTAAAATGTGATGCATGATGTTTTTATTCTTTTTTTTTTTTTTATGTTAGAGCTGGGCATTTTGTGAAATAAATTCAGCCTCTGACGTGACTTTTCTACCAATGCATTGCTCGATTTCCCCTGCAGATGGAGTTCCTACATCGCTACATACTCCATGACTGCTATTATTCAGGGGTTGCGAGAGGAAAAACATTGATTTTATTAAAAAAAGAAAATGAAAGAAGTCTGTATTTACTATTGATCATCTGAGAAGCTGGATTGCAAAGTCCTGTGGAGTGTTCTAGGGTAGAGGCAAGCTAAATATAAATCTGTATGGTTGACATGTGCAACTCAGCAGCTAGCTTACAGAGATCACAGGTATATACTGTATGTAAATCATCCTGTATAATGATGGCAGCATTTAGGTAAATCAGTCTGTATAATGATGGCAGTATTTAGGTAAATCATTCTGTATAATAATGCCAGTATTTAGTTCCTGAGACCAAGACTGGTCTGCTGTCATGTAGGTTAATTCAATAGGTCTTGGTTCAAACAGAGCTAACACAATGTGCCTCACTATCAAAAGTGCTTTTCATGAGCAAGACAGTATTAGAACATTTACTCCATGTGGACAACTTTTAAGCCATCCATAAATACAGATTTCATAACTGTTGTTTGCTTAAGAAAACCATATCCATTATCCATATTTGGATACCCTTTCAGTCAATCACAAAGAAAATAAGGTGAGATGAATTCCTTGATCATGCCAGTGAATATATAAAGTGCTATGTGTTCATCATATTATGGGATTTCTTAATTTGTGGTTTATAAATTTATGCAGGCTGCCAGAAAATAAAATAGGCCCATATAGCATACAGTTGGTGTTTGCCTGTAAAGACAAACAAGACCATTTACCTTTAAACTTGCCATACACGTTAAATCCAGTCTTGCAATTTTGTTTAGATTTGCCAACAATTAGTTGTTGGTAGGTTCTATAAAAGAAATTGTAGAATCAGATTTTAACTTATATGATCAGCTTTACAATTCAACCAATCTGTATGCGCTCAGTTTTCTCATCCCGTTTCTATTGCAGTTAAAGACAGTTCTTGTGTAGCATCATTCTTGGCAGGAAGTTTGGTATTCACAAGAAAATCTGCCTCCAGGGGGATGAAGAACATATTTAGCATATGTTCATTTCCAATGTGTTCCAAAAACATTCTGTGCAGAAGAGGGCAAGTTTTGTCTCCTAATATAAAGTGACTCTTATTTTAATTTTTTTTTTTTGACTGACACCGTGAGTATACTCAATAGGTTTTAAAATGTAACACAGCTGGAGATTCCTGGGGTTTCCTGAAATGCAGCATCACTAGTATTTTTTTTACTGTAGAGTAATGTATGCTAAAAGTGTTTGTCTTTGCAATCTCTACTCTCTCTTTTACTTTTATTTTTTTTTTTTACAGCATAGACTCCCTCAGATTTAATTAGAGCTCAAATTGCACTAAATTCAGTCTTCCCTACTTTCTGTTGTGTTTCACTGAGCTGTTGGCAGTCATCCTGACACAAGGATAGGGAACCCGGACATTTCGTTTAAGGTCATCACGGCACCGGACGCAACACCAGCTTTGTTCTGCCCATAATGACCTCCAGGGTAATCACTGAAGCAGCGCTTTATTTTAGCCATTGTTGTAAACGAAAATCCCCATAGAGAAAGAAAAATGTGGAACTTTTGTTCCCATTTCATCTTTTATCCTGTTTGAATCCTACTTTATTTCATGCTGAATTGTTTGTGAAAGTGCAGCTCTAGAACTGCAATCGTAGTTCTTGCTACTCTACTTATTGAGTCACTTACTCCACAAATTTGGGGAAAAGGTCAGCAATGGCAGCTCCCATTTTTTTCACGTACCCAATAAAGGAAGAGTAAAATGGCAATGCAATGAACTGGAAGTCTGAAGGAATTCCTTTAATCTCTATTTCTGGTAAACCATTTGGATAGCAGCGATTCATGCACATTAAAGCTGTACATTTTATAGCTAGAACCAAACTGGAAGGACACTTACATGTACAGAAAATGGAAAAATGATTGGGAAATCCAATAGCATGTACTTTTGAAAAAAAAACTTACACAAGTATTTTTGCAATGTACAACTCACTGGGTTATATTATATAAAAAGGGAACATTCATTTTGTTTCAGAATTCAACCCACATAAAGAAACCTAAAGCAGGTTCAATAAATCATAAAGATATTTTAATTTATTTATGCTGAGTGAGGAAACTCAACAATATTTATACATCTCATTGAGGATTTAATATCACTGATGTTCC
Organism: Pelophylax lessonae; assembly: GCF_965119305.1. NCBI lineage: Eukaryota > Metazoa > Chordata > Amphibia > Anura > Ranidae > Pelophylax > Pelophylax lessonae. The sequence continues at coordinate 212,334,499 of NC_138773.1, forward strand.
CATATGGTCCTAATATCCAAAATCCTCCAATGTAAAATTTTATCCCACATACAAGGACTTTGGTATTCCATTTTGTAACCATCATCTTCTAAGTTTGCATACATACTTTGTAGTAACTAAAATACTTTTCAGCCAAGTGGTTTCTCAGTGGAAGATCTGTGTACTGCTTTAAATAAATTGAGATTGTGTTTTTCTGCATTCGCTTTTTATACAGCAAAGAATCCACTATGAAAATAATGTTGGTTCCAGTACCTTACATTAGCACATCAGATATGACACAAATGCAAACCAATACTCATCCAAAAAGTTAGGTACTTGGGTCATTTGAAGCTCTTCTGACTTTGGTTGATTTCCGAAAACTGGTTTCTAGGCATAGTTTCACCAGGTTTTGCACTCTCCAATCAGCTTCTAATTTCCGCTTGTTCAATTAAGCTTTGATGAAAAACATGGAAGCTGATTGGTTTCTATGCAGAGCTGCACCAGATTTTGCATTCTCCTGTTTTAGTAAATTAACCCCAATGTTATAACCTTTCACACCCAGTTCTTCACATTGCCCCTAAATTATCCTTATCACACTGGTGTCTTCTTTTCTTTGTAATTAGTGCAGCTAATACTGTTTTTAAAACACAGGTCTTTCATAAAATGGTAATAAATGTGGGTACTTGGAATTACCAAGTAAAACAATTTAATTTAAAGTAAACAGGAGTCACTGAAGTTATCTAATGTGGTTTACATCAAGTAACATTTCAGTTCACAAATAGTGTATTTTTCTTTTCTTGAAATTGCCAGTTATGCTTGTACATTTTCTTTGTATTGTCAATGAATAATGACTTGAATTATGTTTTCTGAAATAAGAGATTTAAAATGAGAATCCAGCGACACACCTACACTGGGGAGTCTTTTTTTTTTTTTTTTTAGTGCTTTCACCCAAGATTCATAGAAATTTCATCCATGATTCCTATTCTTTTAAATACATTTGGGAAAATCTGTGAATCGTGGTTAAAATATGTGTAAAAAATGAGTGTCATCAAGTGTGAAAAAGCTGCTTCTGGTCTGTAAATTTTTCCAGGAGTTAAAGCTTTCAACCATTAATTTTCAGTTAAAATTTAAGTGGGCTAATCACTAGACTCTGCATTCTGTCCTATTGGCATAAACTCTGTCCTTCTGTCCTGACAACATGCAGTAAAGACCAATTAAGAAGATTAACAGATTATGCTCTTGTTGGCAGAAATGTGTGGGCAGATTAAAATGCATAAAACTAATACAATTCTTCCCTATACCATGATTATGGTTGGTTGGGAGGGAGCCTTCAGAGCCCTGGGGCTCAATTGTGAGGTGGCCATTTGCCTGCTGTAGTCTTTGGGAGGCATGTCATACGCTTATCTTGGCAACCAGACCACTTCCTTTCTAGCAACACCTCTGGGCTCTGAGAACAAGTACCTTGAAAATGGGAAGTTGTGGGAGGTGGTCATGTTTGTGTGGCTTATAGATATTATTGAAAGGTCTATCTACTTTGAAGTTAACTGTGCAGCACGTTATTTACATAGTGTGACGAAGATGCAAAAGTAGTTCAAAAGTAGCCCCAATTCACCTCTAGCAATATGATAACAGATGCATAGAAATATCTAATCTTAATTTAACCTTTAGAAAATACTTCACAGTACAAGCGGCTAGAGAGTTCCCTGCCCATGACTGTCTTTAATTAGTCTTCTACAAAGCTATATAGCTTCTGGTATTAACCAGTACCAAGTGAAGCTTTCCATTCCAACACTGCCCTCTCTGTTAGTTCACTGGGCCTCACCCACATACAGAAACATGAGGGAATTGTACAGCATATAATCTTGTGACAGGTCATCTGTGAAGTCACAGCGAGAAGCTAAAGGAAAAGTCTGATTGATCTGGCAGTACCAGATTTTGTAAAACTTGCACTGAAAATAAATAGAGTGGACTTCCTAAGTATTCTGCAGTAGTAGAGTTTCCTGAAAAGCTTTAGTAAGAACTAAAGTAGCTCTTTAAAAATGAACATCTTGATGAATTATCTAGCATGTATATAATACGTTTCCCAAACTGTGGCATGTGTACCTATTTGGGTAATTTTAATTTGTAGCATGGATAGTTGACCTTTCAAAACCAACACCGAATAGATCTTGGAATTTAAAAAAAATATGCAAAATAAACTCCCAACATATAGAGTTCAAGCATTTATAAAGACAGGAGGGGGTTCTTAGAAATACATACACACATTACGAGGCTACTGACAACAAATGTACAGACTTTTTTTTGTGTCTTTTACATAAACTATCACATAAATGGGATACTTGGCAGACATCTGATGTTAAACTGTGTACATAAAAAATATAGCAGAGAAACACTGCTTGAAGCAATAACCGCACTAATCATGCAACCTGCAACAAAGACTGTTGTAAGGGATTTAAATGGGTTATGTTGCTTTCACTCTATGCAAATATCCTACATGGAATGGTGTAATTAAAATCGAAATGAGCTTGGCAGCTTGCCAGACTTTACACCTTTAAAGAGAATATTTATTAAATAAGTCTGATTTCTTCACATTACTGTGTATCCTGTGAACCTCTTAGCTCTACAGAGGATGTGCATTAACGTACATTTTGAAGGAGGCAACAAAGCATTTGGACTTAGGGGCGATTTCTAAGTCTACTTAATACTATTCTTTGTAAAGACAGCTCTTAATCTGATGTCTTATTGTGTGCCCAGTTTTAGCAAACTGCAACTCCGCTGCAACTATTTTCTTGGATGTGTGAAATTGTTTTTGGACTTAGGACTCAAGAATCTACTCAACTCCATGTCAATTTAAGAGGGCCCTTGGTAAGGATCCTTAATACTTACAATGCATAATAGTATGCATTTTCTATGTGAACCTGAAACTGGATCTAGAGAAAAAAAAAAACACGAGGGTAAAATTGATTACACTGTTATGTTTAAAGGTCAACAAACCCAAAACTGATATGTCAGTGCAGATAGGTGTTGGTGAGATGAATCATCATCTAGCTCCTTAAAGTTCAACCCCAGGCAAATATAAAACACAAACTAATGTTCTGTATTCATTTATACATTTTTTTTAATGTCAGCAGTACCTGAATTTAGCTTGGTGTCAGCCTCTTGCAATTCCCTGTACAACAGTAGGAATTATTATGTTTTTTATTATATAATATTTATATAGTGCCAACAGTTTGCAAAGGACTTTACAGTATTAAGGGAGACAGTACGGTTACAGTACAATTCAAGACAAGAAGGTTAGGAGGGACTTGATCATAAAAACATACACTTTGAAAAAGGACAAGTGAAACAAAAGGCAGTAACTGCGTGGGGAGGAGTTGGAAAAAGTACTATTTCAATTGTTGCGTAGAAATGGGATAGACTTTCCTGAAGAGATGAGTTTATAGAGATTGCCTAAAGGCCGACAGAGTATGGATAACCAAACAGATTGAGGTAGGAGGTTCCAGAATTACGGAAAGGCTCTGGATAAGTCCTGGAGGCGAGCATGGGAGAAGGTGATGAGGGAGCTAGGGAGTAGGATTCCAGGCTTGTCCACCATCCATATCTGGAAAATTGGTAAATTGGAAAGTTTTATTTATTGAAAGATTGGAATGTGGACTTTCACAGTCATTAGCATCCGTATCCAGAGGAATAGGCTCTTCATGCAGAAGTGTTCCAAACCCTTTGCGCATGCCTAACATGGATCTTCTGTCAACATGATTCAAAAACAGGTTTAGGGTGCCTTGTTCTTTTACTTGGATGCTCTGGTGACTCTGGGATCAGTTCTCCCTTGTCTGCTCCTCAAGATATCCCTTCGACTGACCTTACTCGCAAGGTTGCCTTTCTCCTTGCTAATACCTATACGGGGAGGGTCTATAAGTTAGCAGCCTTAAGCTGGTCATAGATGGATCATATTTAGCCTCTTCAGCAGGGACTGGACAGAGTTTGACCCAGGTGTGGGCAACTATGTTTCTCAGAAGTTGATCAGAAATGTTAGAAAATGTTTGTTATTCTGGGGCAGCAGCCGATGATCAGTGTATTCTGACAGCAAAGGGTCCTGCTGTCAGAATACAATGTGCCTGGGGGGATTGCTTCCTCCTTAAAACACTTTTGTGTTCTCACTGATGGCCTGCTTTAATCCCATAGAGAGTCTTCTATGGTGTTACACAAAGACAAGGTTGTCCTGAGGCCTAAAGCCTTTTGTCTCTCAAAGATGATTTTCCTCTTTTCATCTCAACCAGGACATCGCCCTTCCCTCTTTATGTCCTGCTCCAAAACATCCCAAAGAATCTTCTCCCCACTGTCTTGATGTGGTATGCACTGTGAGAGTCTACCTCTCAGCTACTGCCTCTCTGTCGGCCTTGCTGCCTCCCACTCCATTACTGCTAGGTGGATTAGACAAGACACCATTTGTGTTTATGTTGGGTTGTTTTCTTCCCTCTTAAGGCACACTTGTTTTTTTAGCATAAAACATCTGTTTCCCAAATTGTGAGTCTGCCATTTGGTCTTCTGTTTACACATTTGTTAAATTCTACCAGGTAATGTCCATTTTCTGATGCCAATTTCAGGTGTAGAGATATTTTCATTTCACATTAATGGGTATTCTTTGCAAAGTGAATTTTAATCACATTCATTAATCTAAAGGTAATTTCCGTTGCAAACAGCATATTTGTCTTTAATAAATCAACCCCTCAGAAAGCCAGTGTCAGACACATCCATCAGCATATATCTAAAACCAAAATATCAGTTTGGGATGGGCCTACTTTTATATTTCGTATATAAAACCCATAATTTTAGATTTGTATAGAGCAAAAGTTAGAATTTGTGTCCATTTTATTGCTGCTTGTGTCCCTACTGGGGAAACTCACCCACTATATTTGTCCTAGCAGTCACAAATCTCCGATTTGAAAATGTATTCTGCTGACAACTAAGAGGAGATATTTCCTCACGCGTGAGAGATTTTCTTTTACTTCCTGCTTTGTCTCTGGGACAGAAAGTCAAAGGAAATCTCCCTAATGGGACACAGAGAAACAAAAAACCCATCCAAGACGATAGCAAAAAATAAAAAATAAGATTTGGCATTACATACATTGTAAAGTATGTAAAGGCAGACTGAACCACAGATTTTTCTTTTTAACAGCATATTTGAAATTACTAGAACTACTTTGAGTAGTACTTCATAACTGCTGCATTTGTTGACGCTATATAAACACGGTGCACAACTGCATCATCAAATAGCAGTGTAAATACTACAACTGTTAAGCTGTTGTACAGATGTTTCACTCAAACATGAAAACACGACAATCCCTCTCTGTGTAAGATGTTACATATTTAATGGAATAACTTTTTTTTTTTAATTTATAATTGTCAAATATTAACAAGAAAGTTTGTGTTTAATATATTATCTTTATTAAAGCAAAATAAATAGATTCTTCCAGTTGCTCAGATACATCTCCTCCCAGAAAATGCTCCATGCGTTGCACAGCATGCACTTTTAATTTGTTCCCTTTTTTGTACGTATTTCCCTGCCAGAGGGCCCAGCAACACAGCAGAAGAATGTGCTTATATGTCCCCTCTAGCAATAAAAGGGCTTAAATAAATTTCTCTGCTTTGGAATGACAAAGAAAACAAAAAAAGTTTAGTATAAACCTTCAAGTAGCAAATATAGAAAAATAAGGTCCTTTGTTTACTCAAAAAAAGAGAGAAAAAAAGTTTAAACCATCCAGAAATGTTCCCTTTTAAAATATTTGGCTCAAACTTGTATTCTGTGTCCTAACAGTTGTTTAAATTAATATCATGCTATAAGAAACAATAATTCCATGCCATAAATCTTCTGAAAAATCACACCTTTGTTCCCCTTAACTTTTGTGTACTTTGAGTCTTTAGTTAGCAAGCTCTATAAACTAGTTTGTAACGTTTCTCAAATTTAGCAAGTCTGTTGTCTGAAGTTGAGAAATAATTTGGCTGTAAATAGTATCAGCCCAATTTACCCTCACTCTAAATGGTTTATTTTTTTCTCGTATAAAGTATAATTTTTGCAAGAAAAAAAAATGATTTTGAAATTATATGATTGTGTCTCTCATTGCCTAATTAGCAGCATTGTGGCAATGAGAAAAAAAACTGGCAGTATTTAGACATTCTGTTGTCATCAAGATAGTTTTCTCCTACAGTAGCTTGGTCAAGCCTTGGAGAAGTACATTTTGGTAAACCTCTCCACGGTCAGTGCTTTGGCTTCACCATGGCTTTTCCCGCCTACACATTGGTACCCTCATCATCTATAAACCTGATGATATCTCCTTGGGATTCTCCAGATGAACTACGGACCAGCTCCAAAGCAGCAGGAGATGTCTCGCTATAGTCTCTTGACATCAATCCCAAAAGGTCAACCACTCGATCCTTCACTGGGTCAGCATCTTGAGGACTACATAATGATCTCCTGGATGTGAAGCTGGGGCTGATCTTCTGTACTTCATTCTGCTTGTTAGATGTTTGGTGAACAGCCATTACTGGGGATGAATTGCTATGGGATACCTGGCTCACATGGTTCATTTGTGTTTGAGGGAAATGGCCATGACATGGGGACAGAGACTGGTTCACAGTCAGAGGACCACTGCTCCTAAGCTGTCTGTGGTGGGGACATGAATGTCTAAGGAATGAATCCAGAGAAAGTGCAGGATGAACGTTCTGTCTGCACAAATTCTCTGGCTGGACAGCCTGAGGCGGCTGGGGTAAGGCCTCCATCCATGTTTTGTTAGATTGTGCTTCATCTACCCTTGTCTGACCAGGACAAGATGATCCAACAAGGCTTGGAATGGTAACTTGGGACTGCTGCCCACTACAAAAACCACTGCTGTTACTGTAGGTGTTATTGAGGCTAGGGGTGAGGAGACCTGCTGAGGGAGATGTTATAAAGTTCTGGTTGAGTAGTACAGGCCTCATAAGCTGCAGCATCTCATTCAGATCCTTACTCAGCTGGGTAACTTGTTGAGAAAGGGCAGTCATCTGAGGGTGAAAAAATAAAGTTAATTACATACAGAATCATTAAAATACATGTTGCAACAGAGAATACCTACTGTGGAATTGTAAAAGTTGTGATCAACACCATAAAATCCACATTCTAGTATAGCATTGTTTTCAGTGATCTTAGGAGGGCATCCAGAGGGGTCAGTGCCTAAGAGAAACCGGTTTCTCTGGCCTTGAGTTCCCTCATAACCCTGTTAGAAGGTGGGAGTGGGGTACAATGATGCTGTGCTCTCTATTTACCTAGATCAACCATAGAGAGCTTGTTTTTGTAAAAGGTAAAACATAGAAAACATGTCAGTTTAATGCCAAAAACACCATGCACAGAGCATAAGATACCAATTCTTTCTATGTGTTGTTCTAAGGTGGTTAATACACTCAAAAACAAAACAAATAATTTATTGCAGTTCAACAATGTTTAGATGCAGTGGCTGAATTTATTTCCCCTTATTGGATTTTCCCCTTTATTTCCACCTGTTGACTATGCCAGTAAGTCTGTTAGTTTTCAACTTCCTGTAAAAGACTAAGCTGTCTAGCAAAAGTGGCAGTTAGTGTGTCGAGGCATACTTTTTAACAATGAGCTTTTATTTAGGTAAAATATTTTTCCCAAAATGAAAAAAAAAGGTTGCTGCAAACTATTTAAAAAGCTCAGTTGTGAAATTGATCTCCATGTTTAATATCCTTTTCAATAGTTTGTTTGGGCCAAGCTGACACAAACAAACTATTTACTGCACATGAAGCTTTGTATCATATCAATGAATACAAAGCTTCCTCTGACTGGGTGAGGCAGAGGGGCAGGCAGAAGACGTCACAATCTCTGACTCTGAGAATTTGTGTTCAATCATACAATACACAGCTTTCTGTGAATGGCAATAGCACCCATCAGTGCAATAAATAGTTCTAAAATGTGTTCTAAAACTATTCTTAAACTATTTAAAGGGACATTAGAGGTGGTAGATCAGCTTTAATTTGTTAGTCAAGTCCATATAAATCTGCTAGTGCTAACACTACCCTCTACTATGATTGACAATGCTAATGTCTAAAGGTGTCTATGTTGCTCCTGTAGTAGGGTGAATATACCTTAAGACAGGAGATGCATTACTGGCTAAATCACCAGGTGAAAAAAATATAAAGTAAATGCAACCACCACATTTATGGATTGGTAAGCTGCATATATACATTTTTTTTTTAAGAACTGCTTTAAGTATTTGATCAAAAGGTGTATCATTTTTATGTAAACGACAGTTGGATTACTTATTTTACATACAACACATCATACCACAAAATCACTCAAGTATGCTTTACCTACACACGCACGCTTTTTGCATGGAACTGTGAATAAATACTGCGTATGTGTATGTATATATATATATATATATATATATATATATATATACGTGTATATATACTCGCGCTAATGGATGTGTTAATAAAACTACGTGAAATAGTGAGTATTATATGTGAGGTTGCTGTTCCTTTTAAAAGGTGTAGTGCCTTAAATCATATATATATATATAATGTGTGTGTAAAAAGGATGTTATCAAAGGCTATTGTAACGGTGTATCATATCGTACAGGCTGATACCATCCTGTGAGAGGGACGAAACACGTCAGTTGACCGCAAGTGGTGGCATACTTGCACTTTCCGGTTTTTATGCTTGCTTTACCTTGTATAAAACTGAGTGCAATACTTTGTTTTAGTATCATTTTAATAAACGAAATTGCGCTATATATTCCTCCTCTTTTCTGGCATTATACTGTACATGAAGGGAATCCACATCCACAAAGAAGGAGCTCCGTTGGATGACTACTAGAGATGTCCCGAACTGTTCGCCGGCGAACAGTTCCCGGCGAACTTCGCATTTTCGCGTTCGCCTCGGCGGGCGAACATATGCGATGTTCGGTCCGCCCCCTATACTTCATCATTGAGGCAAATTTTGACCCTGTACCTCACAGTCAGCAGGCACATTCCAGCCAATCAGCATACCCTCCCTCCCAGACCCTCCCACCTCCTATAAAAAAAGCAAGGACAGCATCCATCTTAGATTCATTCTGAAGCTGCAGAGTTAGTTAGAGCAGGGAGAGGGCTGCTGTTGCTGCTAAATTGATATGGAAATCATTAGCTAGGCCAGTGTTCTGTGTCCACTCCTGCTGTAAGGACAGCATCCTGACAGCACCCCAAAAAGCCCTTTTTAGGGCTGGTACATCAGTCTGCTTTTATTTTATTTTTTTTCTATATATTTATCAGGCATTTTTGGAGGCAGGCATGACTTTTTTTGGATTAGTGTCTGGGGGGGGGGGGGGGTCTAAAAAGTGTACCTGTGAAGTTTCAGCTTTGTAGCATTTCCAGAACCAGAAAAAAAATTTGAATTAGGGTTCGGGTTTTTTTTAGTGCTTAGGGTTAGAGGGGTAGGGGTAGGGTTACTAACTCTAACCCTAAGTATCTCACCGTAACCCTAACCCTATCCCCTAAACCTAACCCTCTAACCTTAACCCTAACCCTCTAAGCCTAGCCATAAAAATAACACTAAACCTAACCCTAGCCCTAATCCTAACTCTAACCTTAAACTTAACCCCCTAACCCTAGTCCTAACCCTAATTTGTAATTTTTTTCTGGTTCCAGACATGCTACAGAGCTGAAACTTCACTTTTTAGACCCCCCAGACGCTAAATCCAAAGAAATTTTTAATTTTTTTTATTTTTATTTATTTTTTATTTTTTTCAATAATTGGCTCTCTATCAAAAATGACAATTTTTAAGAACTTTTTTTGTGTGATTTAGTGTCTGGGGGGTCTAAAAAGTGTACCTGTGAAGTTTCAGCTCTGTAGCATGTCCAGAACCAGAAAAAAAAGATCATATAGTTGTAAGAGGAGGGTTCCCACCATCCCTGCTCTACTGAAAAATTATTTTTTTCTGGTTCTGGACATGCTACAGAGCTGAAACTTCACAGGTACACTTTTTAGACCCCCAGACACTAAATCACACAAAAAAAGTTCTTAAAAATTGTCATTTTTGATAGAGAGACAATTATTGGAAAAATTAAAAAAAAAAAAAATGTATTTGGATTTATTGTCTGGGGGGTCTAAAAGTGTACCTGTGAAGTTTCAGCTCTGTAGCATGTCCAGAACCAGAAAAAAAAATTAGAATTAGGGGTAGGGTTATTTTTAGTGCTTAGGGTTAGAGGCGTAGGGGTAGGGTTACTAACTCTAACCCTAAGTATCTCCCCGTAACCCTAACCCTATCCCCTAACACTAAACCTAACCCTCTAACCATAACCCTAACCGTTTAACCCTAACACTAACCCTTACCCTAACCCTCATCCTAACGCTCTAACCCTAAGCCTAACTCTAACCCTAAGTATCTCACTGTAACCCTAATCCTAACCCTAACCCTCTAACTATAACCATAAACCTAACTGTAACACCCTAACCCTCTAACCCTAACCCTAATCCTAACACTCTAACCCTAACCCTAAGTATCTAACCCTATCGCTAACCGTAAGTATCTAACTCTAACCATAAGTATCTATCCCTAAGCCCTAACCCTCTAACCAGAGATGTATAGCAACGAAGTAGAACTACTTAAGTACTGTACTTAAGTACCGAAATGCGGTATCTGTACTTTCCTAGAGTAGAATTTTTTTCTCCTACTTCTACTTTTACTTCACTACATTTTTTCGATGATTTCGATACTTCTACTCAAGTATTTTTTTTTTGTGCTGCATAGTTACTCGTTACTTTTAAAAAAATTACCACTGCCAGAACAGTAGATGGCAGGTTGCATAAAGCTCAAAAAAATGTGTATAATGTCATTTGTAAATCAGCGCATACGAAAATAAAGGCTGTGTATAATAAAAGCTGCTATACCAAATCTTTCCAATAAAAAGAAAATATGAAACAAACAAATAAATGGTGCTACAGCGCTTAAAGTGCATCAAGAAACTACTAACAAACACAGGTTAATCATTTGAATAAATCATTTGAAATAATAAAAACAATATGATGTTCATACTTTTGACTTCTTTCTTTAATAACTACATAACACAGTACTTGTACTTCTACTTTCAGTACTTGAGTAGAATTTTTTTTTAATAACTACTGGTACTTTTTACTTTTAGTACTTAAGTAGCAAATTTTTTGAAAAAACTACCTGCAATACTTAAGTAAAAAAAATGTTGAATACTTTAGTACTTCTACTTAAGTAACTTTTTCTGCGAGCACTTCCACTTCTACTCAAGTAATTTTTTGATCGAGCACTTGTACTTTTACTCAAGTAGAAATTTCGAGTACTTTATACAAGTCTGCCTCTAACCATAACCCTAACCCTCGAACCATAACCATTACCCTAAACCTAACCCTAATCCTAACGCTCTAACCCTAAGTATCTAACCTTAACCCTAACCCTAGCCCTAAAAATAACCCTAGCCCTAATTCTAACCCTAACCCTCTAAACCTAGCACTAAAAAAACCCTAACCCTAGCCGAAACCATAGCCCTAACCCTAATGTTAATCCTAACTCTAACCCTAGCTCTAGACCTGACCCTAACCCTCACCCTAAGCCATAACCCTAACACTATCCCTTAACCCTAACTTTTAACCTAAACTCTAACCCTAACCCCAAACCCTATCCAACCTTAAAACAAACTCTATCTAACCCTAACCCCCTAACCCTAAATCCCTAACCCTAAATTCTAACCCTACCCCTAACCCTCTAACCCTAACCCTCTAACCCGTAGCACTAAAAATAACCCTAGCCCTAACCCTAATTCTAACCCTAACTCTAACCCTAGCCCTAGGTCTGACCCTAACCTTAATGTTAAACCCTAAGCCATAACCCTAACCCTTAAAACCCAGTTCCTGTCCCATTTTGGTCGGTTCTGGACTGTTTGCGGTGCGTTAAACGGGGAGTTTGGTCTGTCAGAGTTTGGTCTGTCACTGTGAAGCGGGCATAACCCTTACACTACCTGATCGATACAACATCATACCTGATCGTATACACACACTGGATGTTTTAAAGCATGTTATTCCAAACAATTTAGGAATGTTAGGTGATTTATGCCCTTTATGGATTAAAACCCGACTCTGCGTCAACTACGTAATTTTCCATGGGAGTTTTGCCATGGATCCCCCTCCGGCATGCCAACAGTCCAGGCGTTAGTCCCCTTGAAACAACTTTTCCATCACTATTGTTGCCAGAAAGAGTCCCTGTGGGTTTTGAAATCGCCTGCCTATTGAAGTCTATGGCGGTTCGCCCGGTTCGCCGGTTCGGGAACATTTGCGGAAGTTCGCATTCGCCGTTCGCGAACATTAAATTTTATGTTCGCGACATCACTAATGACTACTAATCCCAGCACATGACTTCTGTTATGGGAGTCTATGGCAGCTGGTGAGTGAGTGGGCACATGGCCTGCACCTATTTTGTTTTACAGCATTTGGCACTTCAGCACTTTAATTATGGTGGACTTTAATTGATTTTGATTTTGACTTCTATTGATTTCTGAACTTTGATATTTTGTGTGTATATATATGAGTTTGTTATGGTTTACACATATTAGGTTTTCATAGTAGGAGCGCTCTTTTTGCATGGAACTGCTTCATATATGGTTTCAGAGTGGTGTGTTGACCATGATCAAGTATTACGGATTGCTAATACAATGCACTCTCTCCATTTAGTTCTAACTATTTATGTCTAAACAATTACTACAAAAAAGATCCTCACCTCCTGATTCAGTTTCACAATACTCTTCCTGGTTTCCACATTTTCTGTAAGAAAAATATATAGTATGATAGCTTCCACCATACACATTGCACACCAAGTAATGTTCTTGGAAGTACTTCAGAGTTTTGTGTGCCTTAGAATCCTGAATGTATTTGCTCTTTTTTATTCTCTTCTTTTTACGTAGCCTGGTTAAAAATGACGCCAAAACCATGGAGTAGCTGTAGCAATTTTATTCATATTTGCCTCTAAAGGGTATTTTTTAGTTGTGTGGACATATTACACACAGATGCAGTATTTGTTTATGGAAGTAGCCAACATATAGATTGCCTTTCTGGTATTTGTTCAACTTCAGACAGAAATCCTAATAGGAAAATGTAAAATTTAGGTGCCAAATCTGAAACCCTTTGAAGTCAATTGAAGCCGAATGTTAGAAAACAATAATGGCCATTTTCTAAGCTAATAAGCAAAGGACAGTCAAACAAGTGGCATGGGAGCACTGCCCTGGGGAACATATAATAAAGCAGAAAAAAAGAAAAACATTCCTTTGGCGAGGAGCAGTGGTGTAAGATGTATATCACCTACTGCAGCTGTTTAAATTGCTGGCAAATGACAGCGCTCCCAGCCCAATACTTCAATTTGTAAATAAGCAGCCAGGGAGTGCCTTCATCTATACTAGACCCTTATCTTACTTGGGGGTCTGATATAAATGTTACTGGGGACACCCACAAAAAAAATGCATTGAGTTCCCCTAAAAATACATAAAAGACCCTTATCCATGATGAGGGTCATAAGGGACCCCCACACAGCAAAAAAAAAGGTGTGGAGCCCCCCCAAAATTTGATACCTGGTATGGGACTTAAAATGATACTAAAGTCTCTCTTTTTTTTTTTAAGTTATAAATAACAAACACGTTATACTTACCTGCTCTGTGCATTGGTTTTGCACAGAGCCGCCCGGATCCTCCTCTTCTCGGGTCCTGCTTGGCTCAGCTGCTCCCATAGTAAGCTGCTTGCTGGGGGGGGCACTCAACAGGAGGAAGGGGCCAGGAGTGCCCAAGAGGAGCCGCGGCCCGTCCCTGTCCCCTTTCTCTCCTCACTGGATGACTGACTGATTGACAGCAGCAGGAGCCAATTGCGTCGCGCTGCTGTTTCAGCCAATGAGGAGGGGAGTCCCGGGCAACTGAGACACCCCTGCAACATCGCTGGATCTAGTTAGGGCTCAGGTAAGTATTAGGGGGGCTGCTGCACACAGAAAGCAGTTTATCCTAATGTATAGAATGCATTGAGATAAAAAAAACCTTATGACTTTACAACAGCTTTAACGAGGAACCCCATGCAAAATAAAATCCATACCAGACCCCTACTTGAGCATGCAGCTTAGTGAGCACCTCCATTCTGAAACCGTCCAGGCTTAACCCCCTTTTCCTGGCCTGACAGGCTGCATACTCATAAAAGGGTTTTTTGGGGGGACTCAACACTTTTTGTCTTGTTTTTGTTTTCGGTTTCTCCCATAAAACTCATACTAGACCTGATTGGCCTTTTTGTATTCTTATAATCTTTACATTTTTGTAAGTGCAACTTTTAAAACCAAAATTTGAAAAGTCTTGAGTCTAAGTTGTACAGAGCATGCATTTCAGCTTAAATCTTACCTGAGCTGGAACATCTGGGTGAGTTTTCTTGGCTGAGCTGTTTGGTATTAAAATCAAATGTCTGCGTAGTAGGTGAACTACAGTCAGTCTCAATGCCATCTACAAATCTGCAGAAATAAAGCATCAATCAGTGAATGCATTCATATACAGCCTGTATATACGCACTTGTCTTTTTTAATGATATTAAAAACAGCAGTAAATTAGGTGAAACATCTACTAGCACACCTTTAAAGGAATTTAACTAGAATTTCAAAAACGAAGCGTTGCCTTTTATGATTCACACATTTGCACACTGTATAACCTGTAATATCATGCTATCATTTCCTAGATCAGCTTCTCTGCTTTATAGGTAAACTTTAACAGGGGAGATAATTATTAATTTTTTTAGTTTTTTTTTAAATTAATGACCCCAGAACTACCATCTCCAGGCCACAGCTTGCTCCTGATCTGAGAGCTAGGCTGTGTCTAAAGTTATTTCTTCAGTTCCTTATATTGACTCGTGCTTCCCTATGACTCAGCTTGCCTAAGGCCTTGTGTGTAACACCTTTACTCTACTTGCATGGGACTTACACCACCACAATGAGGCATGACTTTTGAAACACCTCAATACTAAGATAAAAGAACAGTTCGTATAATTGATAACAATGTAATATTCCACACAATTGGTACTTCAGCGGTAAATACTTAGCCCATACTCTTGGTAAATAATCCCATGGAGGGTTTCAGATAAAATAACAATCCCACTCCAGGGTGAACGGGGGATGGGGTACTCACTTGCACATTTAAGCTGGTCATACACAGAGCAAAGTTCTTTCCTGTTTATACAAGAGTCCCTCCTGCCATGCCATTATCTTATCCTGGTATGGGGGGTGGGGTTGAGTGGGGGAAGCCGTCCCCACTGGGAGAAGACAGTGATTATGGCTTGCGGCTATAGCAGCCGCTTGCGATAATCGCAACAGAATCCAGTATGCTGGTTTTACCCAAGTTGATCAATCAACATGGTACAGTCAACCTGCCCATTAATGGTTCCTGCTAGACTGGCCGAGATTCGAACCATGTATGGCCGACCTTAGTTTTGTACATCAAGCTTTCTATTCCAACAGTTAGGCTTGAGGCCCTTTGAACTAGACTGGGTTTCTCCCTCTGAAGAGGAGAACCCACTCAAAACTGCTAACTACATTTTTCTTAGATGTTCCCCAACAACTCCCCTATCTAGGCCCCTCCAATCCAGTAAGTACTAAAGGGAAACCTCTCCATGCTTAAAGGGTGGGCACAAAGATAAAGGGCACTTAACCTTATTGTTTTGCACAAAGCCTAAAGGCAGAGATTTGATATAGCTACATATCTAAAACAAGAAATAGAGTTATCATCTGCCTGACTGTACAGTGTTTTCGTTAGCCATTCCACTTCACCAGGACTGTAAACTCTAAGGGTAATAGAACAGCTCCATTACAGCAGATCCGATTGTCCTGTTGGATGATTTTTTCCCCACAAATGCAGTATTGCTTACACTAACAATTTAATAAACAAAGCTCTGCAAACAATTACAATATAATATATGGTTCTGATGAAAAATAAGTAAATATATTGACTCTTTGTTATATCTGTAGTGCTCACTCCTTCAGGAGCCTGCAGTTTAAGGTCCCTAGGGCCTTTTCCCATGATTGCATCCACAACCAGGCATACAGTCACAGTTACTCGTTTGGCTAAGTCTAGGGGTATGCTTTTCTAAAGCTTTATTGTAGAACTTGAACTTGGATAGGAGTTGGGTAACTGTGGGATACTCCAGTAACTTTAACAACTTGAGAACACTCATTTTCTTCCTAATATTGTGTGCAGAGTCCTTGCACAAGCAGCTATTGGACTGAGCTATACCAGGACACCAGGCACAATGTTTCTTTTTGAGCAACGCTGACTCTAGCACTACAAGAGACAGCAGCAGCACACAAGCTCAGGGATCTCTCTTTACAGTCTGTTCCCACTAATGTCCTTGGATAATTGGATGCCTCCTTCCAACATCTTCCAGGCACCTTTGCCAGTAATACCCAGGTGAAAGTCCCTCAGTCAGTCCGGCAACTTTTATCAAAATGGGCCCTCCACACAGCCTAGCTGGGACCTGATGAGGGCAGCAGCCATCCAGGCTGGGCTCTCCCCCCTAGGAAAAAAACCCTCTGATCTAAGTCTTTGAGTATTTATGCTCCTGCCCAGCCACCATCTGGGCAACTCTACCCAGGAATTGGCCAGGGCTGCATAACTATTCAGCTGTTGATTTGACTCTCCCAGCCCAATATCTTCCAGAACCTTTCCAGATAGACAGGGGGAAGCCGCCAACCCTGAAGCCAGTGAAAAATAGAACAGATCACATGTAAAACAATCACATGCAGCTCAACTGATTACAGTGAGCCAGTAATTAAATCTACCTAACCTAGCACCTTTCTAGGATGCTACATATAAATAAAGTGAAATTGACCTTTAGGTACATATGAGAATATAACTTTGTGATCCTGTCAGATATTTGGAGTCACCTCTCACAAGGTGAAGTGTGAGTGTTTTCCATGGTCCCTGAGTCTTTTGAAAATACTATTTTAGGTCTGGCTGATTGAAGCACACAGCTTTAAACAAGATCCTCAAGTACCTATTGATGAACTAGAACCTGTGACGTAGGAAAGGATTGTGTAGCTCATTTTGAGTAGAACAAGTTGTAATCATTCTGCAAACCAGAGCATTTTGGCTGTCACATTTGGCTATATACTTAATGCATAAGGTCAAGTATAGGTCTCTTGATCCTGATTGGCAGGCAACCTGGGCATTATAATCTTAAATTGTGATTGAATTGCTTAATTTAGTACATATCTCCCCAAGAACTTTAAAAAATATAGCTCTGCATGTGCAAAAATTTACATTTTTTGTTGGTGCCTAAGTACCGGATTTTGCTTAAAAAATAGGTTTTAAAAAAAAAAGCCATAATGATTGGCTAATAGTTTCATTGGCATTGACTACTGCAACTCCGTCCTCATTGGCCTACCTTTACATTGGCTATCCCCTATTTAGTCAATCATGAATGCTGCTGCTGCCATACTCATCCAACTTACAAACCGCTTAGAATCTGCTACCCCTCTCTGCCAATCCCTCCATTGGCTGCAACTCACCCAAGGAATTAAATTCAAAATACTAACAATAACTTACAAAGCCATCCGCAACTTGGTCCACAGCTACATCACTAACCTATTCATAAAATACCAAGGAAATTGTTCTCTTCGTTCTTCCCATGACCTCCTGCTCTCTTGATCCCTTGTCACCTTCTCCCATGCTCGTCTCCAGGACTTCTCACAAGCCTCTCCCATCCTTTGGAATTCCTTACCCCAATCTGTCCTTCTGCCTCCTGCTCCGTCCACTTTAAGGCCATCCCTAAAAATGTTTCTCTTCAGAGAAGCCTATCCTGCTTCAAACTAAGAACTGTACTTTTGTTTTCACCATCAGCTCATCCCCAATAGTTATTACTTTTTGTATCATTTGACCCTCCCTTTTGGATTGTAAGCTCTAAGGAGCAGGGCCCTCTGATTCCTCCTGTATTGAATTATATTGTAACTGTACCTTCTGCCTTCATGTTGTAAAGTTATGTGCAAACTTGACGCTATATAAATCCTGTATAATAATAATAATTGGCATTATACATTTGCTGAGTACAAAGGCTGATGTCATGATTTTCAGTGACACTGAGGGATGTAATCATTGCTCTCTATTTTATATTTCTAGTAGGACTTTAAAGGTTGTGTTGTACTTTTATCTCTAAAGACTTTCACACTGATAGTCTTCATCACCATACTACTTTATTTGCATTTACTTGTGCACAATGTATACAATCTAGGTATCCTTGTGCTACTGTACATCAAAGTATCTACAGAAATTGTTTTATCAAGAGCATTTTATTTTATTGTTTTTTTAGTACATCTGCACTGCATATATTTCAAGGATAAGGAAAACAATATCAGGCTTAAGGTTACAGTAAAACTGTAAAATTACCCAAATGTAACACTTTTCAGGAATTTTAAAGGTCAGAAATAAAACTGGATGAGAAATAATAGGAATAAAATAGGTTATTCTAGTTTTGAAACAGTTTACATGTTGTATTAACCATGTGATGAATCTTTTTCAAGGTCTTAATCTATGCTTACATTGACGTCATATATTTTTATTTATGTATCTGCTGACCCAAATTCAGTGCCAATAATAGCAATATGAACGGTAACCTAAATCACTAAGTGGGTTATTAAAAGTTCTATATTCACACAGCTATCAAGTGATGCTCAGTTAGAAGAATATCAGCTGACATACAAGCCAGTTGATCTTATTAGTGTTCTCTCAATTTACTAAAAATATAATACATAATTCCACATTTTAATTATGTTTCTACAATATTATTGATCTATTATTAAAGCTGTAGTAACGATTTTTCACTAGAGTAAAGCCGGGTAGAGCGGGGTTTTGGAAACTCACATTGAGTACTGCAGCAACATTTTGGAGAATGCAAGGAATCTCCATTAGGACTGCTACACTCAAAAAAAAACTGTCCATTTTTTTTTACAGAGGCTGGGCCGCAACACGGAATATATATTCACAAAGACCTTTTATGGAAACAAATATTTAAGGGGTCCCGGAACGGGGGGCACCTCAAAGCTATTCACATTATTTTCAGGCCCCATTAGGAAACTCACCAGAGAGCTTGGGAGGCAGATCTGGGAGAAATAATAGAGGAGGAGTGAACCCAGTGGTTGATTCTGGTACACAGAATTTCTTAAGCCCCTGGTCATATGGGCACAACTTGCCATGCGATTTGACAATTGCAAACCGCATGACAAGTCGCATGCTATTGTCTGCTTTGTAAGCGATTTTGAAAGTAGTTTCTGCACTACTTTTTGAAAGTTCAGGTGCAAATTGCATAGACATCTGTGCATGCAGTAGCACAGATGTCTTCCAAGTCACACCTGAACTAGCACTGAAATGCTACTTTAAAATTGTGCTACTTCAAGTGAAGTAGCAGGATTTCAACGTCGCGATTGGTGGGACCGGGGTGTAATGCTACCTTGGTGGAAGAAAACTATAAAGTATTATCTCACTGGTATCCAGTCTCGATGAGGTTAGCCAAAATTTACCCCGACATCTCCCCCTTGTGTTTTTGGGGGTTGTTGCGAGGAAAGGAAACATGTTTCATGTATGGTGGTCCTGTCCAAAGGTTCAGAGATTTTGGATTAGGATATTGAATCTCCTCTACTCAGTAACTCAGGTTAATATACCCAAAAATGTTAAGACAGGCCTATTTAATGACCTTTTGGACGAGATCCCCAGACATCTCAGAACTCTTGTCTTTTTCATTTTTTTGGCTGCCAAAATAACTAAAGCGCGAATGTGGAAGTTCCCGATTATTCATTTTGCACTGGTCAAACACAAAATATCCTGGATCATGCTTTACTAAAAATTAGAGAGCATCCTATGAGATAACCAAACCAGGTTTATAAGGGTCTGGAATCCCTGGATCAGATACCTCCAATCTCCTGGGTGACCTGTGGGGCCCTGGGGTCAGGTGTTTGAGTCTGCGGGATCCGCTTCTCTTGTCTTCTCTTTTTCCCTTTCCTTTCTCACTCTTTCCTCTGCTTTGTTTATCCTTTTACTTTATTTCTTTGTTAGTGCTTCCCTGGGTGCAGTCTCGTGGATCTTTTTTTTTTTGTCTGATTCGAATCAAATGTGATGTTAAAGTGCCTCAAGCTCTGGTAAATGAAGTACTGTGATCCTCCACTTTATTTTATCCTTCTCCTCCTTTTCGTGAGGTGGATATGCTGGGGCCGGAATGTTTGATATCAGGATTTCACAACATTATGTTATACCATGTGATTGGGCAATTTTTACTGTTACTTTTATGTGTTTTTGTTTTTGAATTGAAATTCTCTCAATAAAAATACTGTAAAAGAAAAACAAAGCAAAGTCTGAGCTCATCTAAGTGACTTCGTCGCGACTTGCACGGACTTCATATAATGAATGTCAATGCAAGTCGCTCCGATGTCGCCCCGAAGTGGTACAGGAACTATTTTCTAAGTCGGAGCGACTTGAGTCCCTCCTATTAGAACGGTTCCCTTAGCACTGCATGGACCGCGACTTGTCAGGCTGACCAGTCGCCTGACAAGTCGCGGTAGTGTGAATGGGCACTAAGAGCATTTCCTGGTCTGATGAGTCTCGATTTCAGCTGCAACATTCAGATGGTAGGGTCAGAATTTGGTGTAAACATGAAAGCATGGATCCATCAAGGGTTCAGACTGGTGGTGGTGGTGTAATGGTGTGGGGGATATTTTCTTGGCACACTTTGGGCCCCTTAGTAACAATTGAGCATCGTTTAAACCGCACGGCCTACCTGAATATTGTTGCTGACCATGTCCATCCCTTTATGACTTCTGTGTACCCATCTTCTGATGGCTACTTCTAGCAGGATAATGCACCGTGTCACAAAGCTCAAATCATCTCAAACTGGTTTCTTGAACATGACAATGAGTTCACTGTACTCCAATGGCCTCCACAGTCACCAGATCTCAATCCAATAGAGCACATTTGGGATGTGGGGGAACGGGAAATTTGCATGATGGATGTGCAGCCGACAAATCTGCAGCAACTGCGTGATGCTATCATATCAAAATGGACCAAAATCTCTGAGGAATGTTTCCAACAGCTTGGTAAATCTATGCTCACATGGCTAGCATGGACAAACTGGTACTCCAAATGCAGATCTGACCACCGGGTGGCATGATTTCTCCAGGGTTGCTATCAATGACATATATTGTTCTGTTTTGTTATGCCTATGTTAAACCACTGTGGTGGGGCGGCCCATCTCTTCCCACCTTGTGACACAGAGTGTTCCCGATGGGGATGGGGATGGGGTGGGGAGAGGGGACTCCCAGTCGCGTTATGTATAGTTAAATACAAAGTTACGGTTCCAGTTCATGACTGTTTTCCTATATGATGTAAACCAGCTTGTGACAACACTGTTTTATTTTCCTTGTACTTTTCTTCACTTTTGTATTTTTTCTACTCACAAAATACCAATAAAAAGCATTGAAATTAAAATTCCAGTACACAGATAGGGAGTAGAAAAACTGAAGCTCAGCCAATGGGGTGATTTACTAAAGGCAAATAGGCTGTTTGCTTTGCAAGGGAATTTTCCGTAGAGCCTATTGAATGTGGTAAAATGTCTCTTTGCAAAGAATACCCAATCACGTGCAAAGACAATAATAAACAAAACAGCAATTTTGCTTGTGCATGATTGGATGATAGAAGTCAACAGAGCTTCACCTCATTCAATATGCTCTGGGGAAAATTCCCTTGCAAAGTGCAACTTCCTATGCAAAGTAAACTAATTTGCCTTCAGTAAATCAATCCCAAAGCATACTAGTATAATGTAGAAGTTTGGTAACATACTGTGAAAGGCATTAAAAACAAAATTTCTTTGTTCTTTGTAAGAGCTGCTGAAGAGGGATTCCCTCCAAATTCATAAGCTGGAGAGGGCGTTTTTGGGCTGCTTTCAAGGTCTTGGAGGAGAATTAATATGTTGATTTGTGTGCTCAATGCCCATGAACAGCCTCACTTCAGTGATCTGAATTAGGCTTTACTGACATGATTTCAACTGTATCTGGAGTGTTTGAATCCACCTGTGTGTAATTAAACCTCAGTATAAATGCAGCTGTTCTGTGAAGCCCTCGGAGGTTTGTTAGAGAACCTTAGTAAACAAACAGTATCAAGAAGGCAAAGAAACCCACCAGACAGGTAAGTGATAAAGTTGTGGAAAAGTTTAAAGCAGGGTTAGGTTGTAAAAAAAATATCCCAAGCTTAGAACATCTCATGGAGCACTGTTCAATCCATCATCCAAAAATGGAAAGTGTATGGCACAACTGCAAACCTACCAAGACATGGTCGTGGAGTTAATTAATCAGAGAAGTAGCCAAGAGGCCCAGGGTAACTCTGGAGAAGCTGCAGAGATCCACAGCTCAGATGGGAGAATCTGTCCACAGGACAACTATTAGTCATGCACTCCACAAATCCGTTTTTTTTTAGAAGAGTGGCAAGAAGAAAGCTATTGTCTTGTTTGCAGTTTGTGAGAAGCCATGTGGGGGACACAGCAAATGTGGAAAAAGGTGCTCTGGTCAGATGAGACCAAAATTGAACTTTTGGCCGAAAAGCAAAACGCTATGTGTGACTGAAAACTAACACTGCACATTACCCTGAACACAACATCCCCATCATGAAACATGGTGATTGTTGCGGGGATGCTTTTCTTCAGCAGGAACAGGGAAGCTGGTCAGAGTTGATGGGAAGAAGGATGGAGCCAAATACAGGGCACAAACCTGTTAGAGTCTGCAAATTACTTTAGACTGGGGCGAAGGTTCACCTTCCAGCAGGACAACGACCCTAAACAAACAGCCAGAGCTACAATGGAATGGCTTAGGTCAAAGCATTATCATGTGTTAGAATGGCCCAGTCAAAGTCCAGACCTAAATTTAATTGAGAATCTGTGGCAAGACTTGAAAATTGCTGTTCACCGATGCTCTCCGTCAAATCTAGCAGAGCTTGAGCAATTTTGCAAAAAAGAATAGGCAAAAATGTCACTCTCTAGAAGTACAAAGCTGGTAGAGACATACCCAAAAGGACTTGCAGCTGTAATTGCAATGAAAGATGGTTTTACAAGGCATTGACTCAGGGGGGCTGAATACAAATGAATGTCTCACTTTCCAGACTTCACAATTATGTGCCACTTTGTGTTGGTCTATCACATAAAATCCCAATAAAACACATTTACATTTTTGGTTGTAACATGACCAAATGTGGACAATTTCAAGGGGTATGAATACTTTTTCAAGGCACCATAGAAATGACCAATATATGGAAAACAATGGAAAATTCAATGAGAGTAATGTGATGAGAGTTCATATGGAGGTATATAACCCCAGAACAGGGTAAAAAGAGGGAAAAAAAAGTCCCAAAGGCAGTGTTCAAAAAATATGGAGGACTGCCACCATCAGATGCTTAAAAGGTCTCCCAGGTGTCTTTGGTCACACACGAGGCTTACTAGGCTTACTAGATTTTGTGATCCTTTATAGGTTAAATGCACATAGTGGGTATTCACCCTAGGAAAATGCACTCTGCAAACCTCCCCTCTTCCACATGAAACTAGCCTGTTCCTGGAATTTAGCCAGGTCACTATCAGCATATGCATCCATAGCCCACAGGAAACCAACAATCCACTGGGAATACACTCAGCAGGACCGATGTGCATATGATAGAAAAGAGGCTCCACATAGTGTAAAACCGCTCATAAAAGGAAATATATTAGGGCTTAAAAACTCACAAACGCCAAGAAGTAACACAGCATGTATCTGAACACAGTAGGGAATTGGATTCCAGCATCAAACATGGCTGCTGTTCCCTTGCTCAAGCGTCAGTGGCATATGTCTGACTCAGCTGGAATCCCATACTACTGTGATCAGAGACATGCTGTGTTACTTCCTGGTGTTTGTAAGTTTTTATACCTTAATACATTTCCTTTTATAAGTGGTTTTACACTATGTGGAAGATCTTTTCTATTATATGCACATTGATCCTGCTGAGTGTATTCCCAGTTGATTAGTGGTTCCCTGCAGGCCGTGGATGCATGTGATGATAGTTAACCAGCTAAATTCCTGGTGTTTTCTGTGGAAGAGGGGAGGTTTTAAGAGTGCATTTTCCTTGGGTAAATTCCCACTAGGCGCATTTGACCAATCCTTTAAAGGGTCACAAAATCTGGTACGCCTTGTGTGTGACCATAGACACCTGGGAGACCTTTTAAGCATCTGATGGTGACAACTTAAATAGTCTGTCCTATATTTTAACACTGCCTGTGGGACTTTTTTGTCTTTTTACCCTTTTATGGTGTTATATACAGTATCTCACAAAAGTGTGTACACCCCTAACATTTTTGTAAATATTTTATTATATCTTTTCATGTGACTACACTGTTATACAAGCTGTACACTCACTACTTTACATTGTAGAAAAGTGTCATTTCTTCAGTGTTAATTTGCTGTCCCCTCAAAATAACTCAACACACAGCCATTAATGTCTAAACTGTTGGCAATGAAAGTGAGTATACCCCTAAGTGAACATGTCCAAATTGGGCTCAAAGTGTAAAAATTTTACTTGACCACCATTATTTTCCAGTACTGCCTTAAACCTCTTGGGCATGGAGTTCACCAAAGCTTCAAAAGTTGCCACTGTAGTCCTCCTTCACTTCTCCATGACAACATCATGAAGCTGGTGAATGTTAGAGACCTTGCGCTCCTCCACCTTCTGTTTGAGGATGCCACACAGATGCTCAATATGGTCTGGAGACATGCTTGGCCAGTCCATCACCTTTACCCTCAGCTTCTTTAGCAAGGCAGTGTTCATCTTGGAGGTGTGTTTGGGGTCGTTATCATTTTGGAATACTGCCCTGCGGCCCAGCCTCCGAAGGGAGGGGATCATGCTCTGCTTCAGTATGTCACAGTACATGTTGGCATTCATGGTTCCCTCAATAAACTGTAGCTCCCCAGTGCCGGCAGCACTCATGCAGCCCCAGACCATGACACTCCCACCACCATGCTTGACTGTAGGCAAGACACCCTTGTCTTTGTACTCCTTATCTGGTTGCCGCCACACACGCTTGACACCATCTGAACCAAATAAGTTTATCTTGGTCTCATCAAACCACAGGGCATGGTTCCAGTAATCCATGTCCTTAGTCTGCTTGTCTTCAGCAAACTGTTTGCGGCCTTTCTTGTGCATCATCTTTTGAAGAGGCTTCCTTCTGGGACAACAGCCATGCAGACCAATTTGATGCAGTGTGTGGCGTATGGTCTGAGCACTGAAAGGCTGACCCCCCACCCCTCTGCAGCAATGCTGGCAGCACTCATTCATCTATTTTCCAAAGACAACCTCTTGATATGATGCTGAGCATGTGCACTCGACCATGGCGAGGCCTGTTCTGAGTGGAACCTCTCCTGCTAAACCACTGCATGGTCTTGGCCACCGTGCTGCAGCTCAGTTTCAGGGTCTTTGCAATCTTCTTATAGCCTAGGCCATCATTATGCAGAGCAACAAATCTTTTTTTTTTTTTTTTTTTATATCCTCAGAGTTCTTTGCCAAGAGGTGCCATGTTGAACTTCCAGTGACCAGTATGAGAGATTGAGAGAGATAGCACCAAATTTAACACACCTGCTCACCATTCACACCTGAGACCTTGAAACACTAACGAGTCACATGACAAAGAGGCTATTTTGGCCAAATTTGCCCATTTTCACTCAGGGGTGTACTCACTTTTGTTGCCAGTGGTTTAGACATTAATGGCTGTGTGTTGAGATATTTTGAGGGAACAGCAAATTTACACTGTTATACAAGCTGTACGCTCACTACTTTACATTATAGCAAAGTGTCATTTCTTCAGTGTTGTCTCGTGAAAAGATATAATAAAATATTTACAAAAATGTTGGGGGTGTACTCACTTTTCTGGGGTTATATACCTTCCTATGAACTCTCGTCTTATTACTCTCATTGAATTTTCTGTTGTTTTCCATATATTTCACATTTGTTTATGATCACTTTTTTTTGTACTTATATCGTCACAGTATTGAGTCTATGTATATTGATTGTTTTACACATTTCTCACAGTATGTAATTGATGTTTAGTGTCTTATACAATTTTAGTGTTGTTTGGATAAGTTCCTAATGATATTAGGAACTAAGCATATATTTCTTGTCGCTACTTAATTGATAGAGTGCTGCACCTGTTAGTATATTAATTTTTATTTTACCAGGTATCAGGGCATAGTGCCAGCAGCTGTTATTTATCTACTAATTTTCTCCCAAGCACAGATTTTTCACTCTTTGTTTCACATAAACCTGCTTTTGGATTGTATTGAAATTCCATTATTGGTTTTTTTTTTTACTATTTTTTTAGTGTTTTAACACAAATAGTGTGGATGGTGTTATTTATTCTATGAGCAGTTTTGGTAACGCACAAGTGACAACACCGTTTATTTTGTAGCACTTAATTTTACTTTTTTGCAACATTGTTTCATGTGAGGTTTGAGCATGGTATTTGTTGGTAGATTTATAATTCTCACTTTTTTTACATTACATTTTTTACTTTTTAATACAGCTGTTATAATCGATTTTCACGGTAGGCCTGTTATCTCAAACATAGCATGGAAGGGTTATTTTATTGATTTTTATCAATTTCCTTCATGATCAGACTTACAGGAACATCACCAATATATACAGCTTAGACTTTTGATGTCCTCACTTGCGAAAAACATAACATTTCCTTACACCAAATTAGTGTTCAAACATGTTTGTCCTTACAAAGAAATCTTATAATATCCATCTTATATTCAGCCATAAACTCCCGTTTCCCCATTCCTTCCGTTCATGTGAAAACCTTTGGAAACATAATCTTAACTGCTCAATCACTTTACAGAATTGAAGCAAAGCATGGTCCAGAGGAGTTAATGCTCATTCTACACCAACACCTATGAATCTGCCTATAATGTCCTATTCTGCAGGTTTTGGGTACCGGCAGGGCCGGCCTTAGGTGTTCAGGCGCCCTGTGCAAGCTAATCCTGTGGCTAATCCCCCTTACATCAGAGACCCCCCACACAGAGCCCACTTTACATCAGAGACCCCCCACACAAAGCCTCCCCTTAATTTAGAGCCCCCCTACATCAGAGAGCCCCCCCACACAGCCCCCCCACACAGCCCCCCCACACAGAGCCCCCCCCCACACAGAGCCCCCCCTCACATCAGAGACCCACCTCACAGAGACCCCCACACAGAGCCCCCTCTCATCAGAGACCCCCCCACACAAAGCCCCCCTCACATCAGAGAGCCCCTACACAAAGCCCCCCTCACATCAGAGACCCCCCATACAAAGCCCCCCCTCACATCAGAGACCCCACACACAGAGCCCCCTTACATCAGAGACCCCCCACACAAAGCCCCCCTTACATCAGAAACCCCTCACACAAAGCCCCCCTAACATCAGAGACTCCCCCACACAGAGCCCCCCTCACATCAGAGACCCCCCACACAAAGCCCCCCTTACATCAGAGACCCCGCACACAAAGCCCCCCTTACATCAGAGACCCCCACACAAAGCCCCCCTAACATCAGAGACTCCCCCACACAGAGCCCCCCTCACATCAGAGACACCCCACACAAAGCCCCCCTCAAATCAGAGACGCCCCACAAAGCCCCCCTTACATCAGAGACCTCCCACATCAGAGACCCCCTTACATCAGAGAGCCCCCCTTACATCAGAGCCCCCCCCACACAAAGCCCCCACATCAGAGACCTCCCACATCAGAGACCCCCTTACATCAGAGAGCCCCCCTTACATCAGAGCCCCCCCACACAAAGCCCCCTTACATCAGAGCCCCCCCACACACACAGAGGCCCCCCCCACATCAGAGAACCCCCTTACAAAGCCCCCCTCACACAGAGCCCCCCACATCAGAGACCCCCCTTAAATTTTTTGAAGGAGATCTCACTTACCTCACGCTGTCTGCACATGCACTCTGCAGCTTTTTTTTTTCTTTAAACTTCCCGCCCACACATCCCCGGGGAGTGTGGGCAGGGTGGGAGGAGGAGGAGAAGGGGTGGGGGAGGAGGAGCTGACAATCTCTCCTCTGGCGTCCTGCAGGGAGGAGGGATCTGTCACTGTGGATCGGAGGCTGAGCTGTGTGTAATACACAGTTCGCCTCAGACTTCCTCAGTAGGTGACCGTGAGGTGACCGAGGCAAAGTCGCACAGCAGGAGGTAAGCGGCAGCCACGGCCTGTGTTAACCCTGTCCAGGCCGCGGTCGCCGCTTAGCTCCCGCTGTGCGGCCTGAATCGCCTGATCTTCTGCGAACTGTGATGGCCGCATGGCGCCCCTGTTGCCCTTGGCGCCCTGTGCGGCCGCGCAGCTCGCACACCCCAAAGGCCGGCCCTGGACCGTACCGGCAAAGATAGCTAAAGCCCTAATGTCTTATGATGACAGAAGTTTTAGAGGCTGTGGTCAGAACGTTTTAATGTCAAAACCTGCCAAACCAGATTGCCTTCTGGTCTAGAGTTTTTGGCTTTATCTAGATTTTGTTTCACTTTTCCATTCCCAAAGACCCAGGTTCCATTTTACACAACAAAAACTTGCTACCCTCCTCTTTATTGCAGCTAAACAGTCTGTCACCAACTAAAGAAACCCACAGTTCATTTTGCTGAGGTTAAAGGGAATATCAATACTTTGCTTGTTAACAAAAAACTTTCTTGCATTCTTACCAGGGCTTTTTTTCAGCGAGAACGCAGAGGAATGCAGTTCCGACACCTCAAGTACTGAATTTATATTATGCCAAAGGATGCTGGAGGATCTATTGATGCTGGCTGCTGGGGACTCTATTGTCACCAGGGAATTTATCATTGCTGAAGAGATATGTTGCTGTTGGTGGGGGAGATCTATTGTTTCTGGGGGGTCAAGTGTTAATGGGAAAGATCTACCGTTGAGGGGGGGAGGGTCTATTATTGCTGGATGCTGGAGAGTCTACTGATGCTGGATACAAGAAGATCTATTGTTTCGGGGGTGACTCAATTATTGGTGGGGACATTTTGCTGTGGGAGATCTATTGTTGTTGGGAGAGGATCTATTAGTGCTAGGGAAATCTATTTCTTATTTGCTGGGGAAATGTATTGTTGCCAATTGGCTCTATTGTTGTTGGGGGATCTATTGTTGCTGTATAGATATATTGTTGTTGAGTGAATCTATTGTTGCTGTTGGGATTTATTGTTGCTGAAGATATCGGTTGTTTCTGGGGAGATAGATTGCTGTTGATGGGGTCTATTGTTGTGGTGGGGATCTATTGTTGCCAGGGGCATTTAGCTGTGGGGGGATCTTTTGTTTCTGGTGGATCTAATGGTGCTGGGGAGATATAGTGTTGCTGAGTGTGCCAAGTACAGTTGCTGGGATGGATCTGTTGTTGATTGGGAGATCTATTGTTGCTGAGGGGGTCTTTTGTTGCTGGGGGTTCTATTATTGCTGGCTGCAGTCGACCTATTTTACTGCCTTTCATTAGCAAATTCCATACAAACTACTTAGCACCAAAAATTATACTTGGTTCGGTATTCTCTAGGTGGGGGGGGGGTGAAACCAAGGGGCAGTGCTCAGAGGTGGGTAGGGGGCGGAGACAAGTGTTGACTTGAAAAGGGGGAGTACCTGCACCTATTGCCTGAGAAAAAAAGCCCTGGTTCTTACTAATTCCCAACCAAAATTTTGGAAACCCTGACTCCACTCTACTTTCCTTACCCTGGACCTGGATACCCTTAGCTATCTATAGACATGTGTGGGGTGTTTGGATCTGAGCAAAGAGGGGAAACCCTACCCCATTTTCCTGTCTTCACCACACTTTTCCCCTGTCACCTCTCAGCTCTCATCTCCCCCTTCTTATGCTCCTTCTCTTCTTTTTTTTCTCCTAGTTTATCTTTAGAACTTTGAAACCAGGCTAGCCTCAGTACAGGACACCCTAACCTAGCATGCCTGACCTGTCTACCTATACATGGAATTTGTCAAGGACTGCCTTTCTGGTCTGGTTTCAAGGTCACAACTGATATATACTTCTGTTGCTGCTATTTAGCCCGTGCGCCGCCAACATTCCTGTTCTTCCATTTTTCCTTAATAAGAAAATAAAAATATTGCAATAGAAAATGAATCAGGGAGCACAGCCTACCTGCTTAGTGCTTCCATTTTTTTTATCCTGCCATTTTGAAGTATACTTCAAAGTCTACCAAATCCTTTTTGTTGATTTCAAGACTTCTCAAAAAGGATGGACTTCTCAAGCCGTCACCATCAGATGCTTAAAAGGCCTCCTAAGTGTCTATGGTCATACATGAGGCTTACCAGATTTTGTGACCCTCATAGGAGTGGTCAAATGTGCATAGTGAAAATTAACCCAAGGAAAAGGCATTCTTTAAACCTCCCCCCTTCCAAAGAAAACACCAGGAATTTAGCTGGTTAGTAATGGTAAATGGTGTAGCGCTATAAACTATCAATGAAAGTGAACCAAACAGTCCATCAGTTTATAAAGTATTCAAGCACTACAGAATATTGATAATAATAGTCTTGAAAAAAATTCCACCAAAACTGTGCTGTGTAGTCCCAATTGCAAACATGCAAATGTTCCAAATTCCAAAAGCAGAGTGCGGAAATAGCCACCACCAAAGGAATTAAATTGGTCTCCTATTTAGGCTGGAATAGTAAGCATGTAGTGTGGAGTATCCTCAACCCGGTATCCCACCAGAAAAATGGTCGCTGCGTCCCCCGTCGGTAGCAGTGTGACGTGCCGCAGGCTCCTCCTATGCGTTTCGTCACAATTCTGACATCATCAGGGGGTGTGGCCTGCGGCTATCACTCGCATTATATAGGCTGCTATGCGGACGGGCGGAGATCGGTGGTCACAGTCCGGAACCAGGAAATTAACCACTTGCGTGCCAACATCCGGAACTGGACCCCATCAAGACACAGGAAATGGACATCTATTGCACAAAACAATAGATTCCATAATAATATCCGGGTATATATATTAAATAAAAAATTAAAAATATTTGCTCGGAAGTGGCAACATAAAGTTATTACCCTAATGAGACTAAACCTGGATATTTGGAAAATAGTGTATTAAAACACTAATTAAGTAGCACGATCATGGCTAGCTACCCAACACTGGGACACAGCGCCACCCCATGGTAGGTACCCAGACAGCTCAGGAAACTCCAATCCTACAGCCAACCATCCCAATAAGATACATCAAATATACACAAAAGTATAATATAAAAAACATACAATACAACAAATTGTCTTAAAACGTATCATATTACAATACAATCCAATGATTACCTATATAACATCATACATTTAAAAAAGGTGACCATAGTGGCAGACTATTCATTTGAATACTCAACCTTCGAATTCTCAAATCAATCATGAATTATTTATAAAGGAATTAAGATCCCACTCTATGTTTAACCCGTGGGGGGCATACGATTTTAAGCGGTATATCCAACTTGTCTCAAGCTGGGATACTCCCCTAGTCAAATTGCTGCCCCTCCAATTTCCTGGGAATTTATTGATTCCCAGGAAGACAGTGCCACTGGGATCTCTTCCATGGCAGAGGTCATAGTGCCGTGAGACACTGTGCTTGGGAAAACCTTTTGCTATATTTGCCACATGTACCGCCACATCTACCGCGTAGTGCATGAGATAAACGGCTTAGTTAACTATCATCACATGCATCCACGGCCTGCAGGGAACCACTAATCCACTGGGAATACACTCAGCAGGACCAATGTGCATATAATAGAAAATATGTTCCACATAGTGTAAAACTACTCATAAACAGAAATTTATTAAGATTTTAAAAACTTAGAAACACCAAGAAGTAACACAGCCTGTCTCCGAATAAAGTAATATGGGATTGCAGCTGATTCGGACACACGCCACTGCCGCTTGCGCAAGGGAGCAGCAGCCATCTTTGTTGCTGGAATTCCATTCTACTGGTGAACTGAGAACTTGTTTGTGGTATAATCAGAGGAGTTTTCAAACACAACCGCTGCAGTCTCCTTGCTATCTCTTACATATAAACAAGAAAAAATCATAAGTTGCGCTAAAATGTGAAATATAAATTAATAATGACCTTAATAAAACATTAAAATGACATAAACATGAAAGTAAATATGAGTACATGGATAACTCAAAAACAAAAATTATAATGGCAGCACTTAATATTGTGAACACCAGTGACAGTCCAACATATGAGTTTTAAAATATGTAAATTATTCAAAAACAAAAATTGTGATAAAATCTCTCAATATTGTGAACACCAGTGACAGTCCAACACAGTGATAAAAGGTGTGTGTCTTTAATCCGGGAACAACACATAGATTATATCTGTGAATAAATGCGATATCAACCACCGATTAGGTTATCCACCACCGCTAAAAAGGAGCCTGCTTACCAAACACACTGACCTCAAAGGTCAATTGCGCTTAAATAATTCAAAACCAAGGCCTCCAACTCCCAATGGGATCACAGGACACTCCTCTGTGCACCTCCATCAAAGCCTCACTTAGAAGCGTATATTGAGCTCCCCATGAAACAAAAAACATAACAGAAGAGGCGCCACACTATATCAAACTCATATGTTGGATTGTCACTGGTGTTCACAATATTAAGGGCTGCCATCATAATTTTTTGTTTTCGAGTTACTTATATACTCTCATTTACTTTCATGTTTATGTCATTTTAATGTTTTATTAAGGTCATTTTTAATTTATATTTCACATTTTAGCTCAACTTATGATATTTTATTGTTTCTTTTTGGTTTATA
Organism: Pelophylax lessonae; assembly: GCF_965119305.1. Lineage (NCBI taxonomy): Eukaryota > Metazoa > Chordata > Amphibia > Anura > Ranidae > Pelophylax > Pelophylax lessonae. The sequence goes on from NC_138773.1 coordinate 212,367,351, forward strand.
TCTCACTTTTTAGTTGCTGCTCCTGAACGCATTAAGTTTAGCGCAGTTTTTTTCCCTATTACCATCTCTTACAAATAAACAGAAGGATGTGAAAAAAATATCAAAGAGAATAAGTGTCTTATATCCAGCAACCAGTTTCAAATGTACGGTCAGATTGTAATGTGTATAGCAGAGGTGGGGGACTTGAGTCACATGACTTGACTTAAGTCAGACTTAAGTCACCAGTTTGAGGACTTGAGACTTGCTTGACTAAAATTAATAAAAGACTCGACTTGACTTTGACTTGGTATTCATGACTTGAGACTTGACTTTGATTTGAGACATATGACTCGAAATGACTTTACTTTTTTAAGTTATTAAATATTTGCATTTTCTCAAGATGTGTTAAATCAAAATGAATGTGCCTGTTATGTTTCTGACACCACGGTCACTTAAAACACCTCAGTGTGTTCTGATTTTTAGGACACTGGCTGTTTAACAATGGAAATACTTAACATGTTTTTAGTGACTGTGGTGTTGAAACATGACCGGATGAAGGATTTTGAGCTGTTTGGGCATTCAAAGTGTTTCTTTAATATGCCAAGAAAAAAACAATAAGCAGTTTTGTTAATGTTGGAAATAAAACAAAACCTTTCCTAACCACTGACTTTTAACTGATTTAAAGGGGAAAATTGGGGTAGATCAGTATTTTGACTTGACCAAAATAAATGACTTGACTTGACTTGCTTGACTTTTCGCCGCAGTAACTTGGGACTTGCTTGAGACTTGAAGGTTAAGACTTGAGACTTGCTTGTGACTTGCACATGTGTGACTTACTCCCATGTCTGGTGTGTAGTGAGGGTTAATACTGGAAATACACTATACAAAAATGAAATGTGGCCATTTGGACAGTTCCTTGGTTTTTCTGCCAGTTATTAGGCACAAATCGGTAATCAGTTGTGACGTTTTTGAGCCAAAAAAACGAAGGACAACTTTGGAAATTTTCTGCCGAACAAACGATAAATTAAAAGGTAAATGTGTTTGTCGTCCATACTTTTTACACTAGGTATATGTGAAAAAAACAAAAAATAAAAAAAAAATGTATTTATGTCCATTGAACGATTTATCGGTCATTGCATGATGGCACTATCATTTGCTCTCACGCTCTGTTGATCTTCGAAAATGAGTTTGAAAGATTTTTGGTATAGTGTCCATGGCCAGCATCAGTGTTGAATTAGATAAAAGAAATTGAGCGAGCTGTCTTTTTTAGCATAGCTGCTCTTCTTCCAGCAAATCATTAATAGCTCTCTGATTAGTTTAATTTGTTGTTTGCAGCTTTTAATTCCTTTTGATACAATAAATATTGCAGAGCTATTACATCATACCATTGCTCTTTTGTCTGTTTAAGTTTATATAGTAATTATTTCACCTTTTTTCATATGCAGGAAGCTGAAAAAGATGACCGTTGCTAATTGTCAGATCTAAATTACAAAGCCAAGTTTCTATGGTAATTCCTAACCTCTGAATCTGCCTCTTTGCTCATCATTTCCCATTTTTTAGTTTTCTTGCATAGCTAAACCAGTGCATGTGTTATTTTATTTTCAAGGTTGCTCATCATTCATTGTTGCATGGTGATGACCATCTTTTCTATGTTATGTCTGGCTCAGCAACAAACTGCAAAATAAAGCAATCACATACAGATTACTCTCATTTGGATAACGCAGCTTGAATTTTTCCTATACTGGAAATGCTCAGTCTGTGTTTACTTACAAAATGATTTGCTCTTTGGTAGTTATGGAAACCACCCACAATGAGTTCTGTCTTACTCTGCTGCTTGAGTAATTAGAGTTTATGGTTTTCCTTTGAGTAATTAGACAGCCATAAAATATTGTATATTCCAAATTCAAGCTGAAAGTGTATGAATAGAACTGAAGGATCAGTCTGCAGCTTCCTTTAAGAAAATAGCACTTTGCTTTTAAAGGTTTTTACGTTTCATAAAAACATTGGAGTATAAAGCTTGCATGTGTATTTTCTTTGTTTTTTCTTATAACAAATCCAACCTACCCCTACACTATACTTGAAATATGACAATCTAAATTTTAATTATACTCATGTAGAATACTCATCTCTCTGATGGAAGGTGACCCCTACCATCCCTCTGTTCCTACTTTGCATCCTCCATCAGACTCTTTAGCCTTCAATATAGTTACATACACTATATTACCAAGTTCCTCCACCCCAAACTTGCTCATCCATGTCTTTATGGACCTTGCTTTGTGCACTGGTGCGCAGTCATGTTGGAACAGGAAGGGGTCATCCCCAAGCGGTTTCCACAAAGTTGGGAGCATGAAAAGTCTTGGTACAGTATGTTGATGCCTTAAGAATTCCCTCCACCGGAACTAAAGGGCCAGCCCCAAATCCTGAAAAACAACCCTGCACCACAATCCCCCCTCCACCAAATGCAAAAGCAAGGTCCATTAAGACATGGATGAGCGAGTTTGGGGTGGAGGAACTTGACGGCCTGTACAGAGTCCTGACCTCAAACCCAAAGAACACCTTTGGGACGAATTAGAGCAGAGACTACGAGCCAGGCCTTTCGTCCAACATCAGTGCCTAACCTCACAAATGCACTTCTGGAAGAATGGACAAACATTCCCATAGACACACTCCTAAACCTTGGGGACAGCCTTCCCAAAAGAAGTGAAGCTGCAAAGGGTGGGCCAACTCAATATTGAACCATATTGACTAAGACAGGGATGCCGTTAAAGTTCATGTGTGTGTAAAGGCAGGCATCTCAAAACTTTTGGTGATAAAGTGTATTTACATTGTTGTTAAGGTTGAAAAATTCACCAGTCTATCCGGTTCTACCTGTGGTGTGTGTGTGTGTGTGTGTTTGTGTGTGGGTTTGTGCCAATATTAAATCCCATATCCCTGTATGTTGCAATTGTTAAGACACCCATCTAAACTTTTTTTTTGACACTAGCTGCTGATACCACTGCTTATGGGAGTATCAGGCTGTGTGTACCCTGCTGTGCACAGTGATTCCTTCCTCTGATCTCTATGTCCCTGCTGTGTCCTGTATTGATCTAGGGACCTGAGAAAATGTATGCCAATGCATGCTGGGTAAAACAGGAATCTGCCAATCCCTAAATATCTAATGTCTGTCGGAGACTGCAGCATTGGAAAAGCACAAAGATAGAAAACACGGCATCAAAGAGGTGTAAGAGAAGAAGGGGGGAGGAGGCAGGGGGGCACAACATAACTTTGAGAGTGAAGGTCTACTTTAGGACTGTACTGCAGGCAAACAGTTAAATAAACATTTGAAATATATGGGAGCTGTTTACCTGCCAAACGAGTGAAACAGTGAAAATCGGTGATTATCATACCTTGAGAATATCAGGTACAGTTATTTTTTCACTTACAGCAGATACTATTATGCAAAAGCGTAGACTTAGGGTCCTAAAGACAGTGAAAGGTCAAGGTTGACTTACGCATATCTGAAAGCTGATGGGTCTCAAGAGTTAGGTGGTGCAGTAAACAAGTACACATTAAACTCTGTATTTTCCATGCAAATAACTTGATATCATGATCATTAGTTGTATTTTTTTTTTCACTGTAAACTTGACTGCTTGTAGGCAGTGGTTACTTTTCTTTCTCTTAAAGTCACAGAGGAAATGCCCTAAAAATGTCTAAGCTCACATGTAGCACCTAGTGACTCTCTAAGTGTGAATGCCAAATTTTCAAGACTTTCTGGAACGTACTACTTTTGCATGATGACCCAGAATTCACCCTTTGGTTTCCAGGCTCACTCTTGAAGGCCACTCTCATTTTCCTTCTAAAGTCCAGCCTGCATGAGCTGCACAATCTCATTACAGTGCCATACGGCGGTAAGACACATCCACTTTTCTTGGTGTGGTCACAGTTACTGCAAGCGGTCTTTTCTTGCTTACCATAGCATCTAATCTATTAGGCTCCTATTGCCTTGGGTTCCTTCTGGTACTGCTCCAGGAGAAACTGGACACAAGCGTGTCTAGATGTATAGGAACATTTATTGACATCTTTTGAATTTATAACAATTTATTCATTTTAATTAGCAGATCAGGCTCTCAAACTTCATAACACAACAGCTTTTTTTGTCGACTGGTGCTCTTCACTACTTTGTAGTCTTTGGAGCTTGGCCCCAATGCTCCCCTGGGATGAGGGAAACCCTGCCACAAGCTTATATTGTTGGCTTGAAACTCCTTTCGCCACAGGCAAAAGATCTGGCTTTACCCCTACCACATCCCTGTGTTCTTTTCTCCTCATGTTTTACACCCTTTTTTCTGATTGAAAGAATATTTTATCCAGCTTATATACTCTCCAATCACATGCGAACATAGCATGCAAAGGTGCTATGATCATTTGCTGGTATTGTCTCCCCCCCCCCCCCCCCCACCCTGTTTTTTCTTGGATTATTCATGAATTTTGATTTTCGTTAATCTATATTAGGGGTTTAAATATGGAAGCTCATAAATTAGCACAATAAACTAACATTTTCACAGTAGAAAACATATATCGATTTATTAGGCATGAAGACAATGCTGAAATGAAAAGATGTTCAATAGCTATGGACTGTAAAGCAGCTCTGTGTTCCTTTGAAGGGCACTACTGCTTCTTTTGATGCTAGACCTCTGAAGTTTGAGTGGTCATTGAATTGAGGGGTAACAGCCTTTGCTTCACATAGCTGCTGTGTAACAACTATGTATGTGCTATGTAATTTTATAATGGTGCATAAAAAATAATAAAATAAAAACCTTCTGAGAGTAAAAGACCTGTCTTGAGCATCTAGCAGTAAAGACCATCATATTCTGGAGAGCACTAAAGCAGAGAAATAAGTGCTTTTCTATTAATGAACCAGTGGCATAAGATTAGAAGTTATCCATCTTCTAAATCATATCTTTCAGACACAGAACAAGTGGGTTTGTAAGCTCAGAGCTGTGATGAAAAGGACAAACAGCTCAGAATCCTCATGATCTCCTCTCGAGCGTCACCAAAATACCTGATGGTGGCTGGGGTGTTAGGAAAATCATGCCCTTGCCATTTTAATTAAGTCTTATGTAAAGAAGTTACATCCTTTCTTGATGAAATACAAGATCTCCTTAGGGGCCCTTGTTCAGAGAAAGAGTTTTCAGTAACTGTAAATGATAAGTAGTAGTTGCTAGATAGTGTGCATTTTGGAGATAAGCACATACTTCTCTAACCTCAAGACACTAAAGCTAGGAAGTTGCAAATGAAAAATGTTTCAGTGGAAGTACACAAGAAACCAGGCAATCTTTTACAAACTGTATAAAAATATAAGATTCTCACAACTCTTAAGCATTGTCAGAAGCTTTCTAACAGAAGTTGGCTGGGGACACCATCCCATTGGCAGCTGTTATGTAATGGTGAGGAATCAGACAAAGAGTGAACAATAACTTGAAAATTACTAAATGCTGGGAAGGATTACCTTTGCATGAAAGGTAAAAGAAACAAAAAGCTGTAGATGCATTACGTAACAATATACAACAAATACAGAAGCTGTTACAAAATAGTAGCCATTAGGAGAAATGCACAAATAGAACAGCAGATGGCAGCATGGTACAGAATGGATTCTGTGAAACTTAATAGGGACAGATACAGAGAAGAATTGCTAAATCATGGCTTCATTTTTCACATGACTGGACTATTATCATTCCTGGCTCTCTTTTGAAGAGACAGGGTAAAACTGAAGGTTGGGGATGTCTGTCTCTATGTGAGAAGTGATCTCAAAGCGAGTGTGAAAGAGGAACTAGTTGATGGAGGCTGAAGAATTATGGATGGAACTGCACGTTGTTGTGCATACTACTAAGGTAATCATTAGAGTTTGTTATAGGCCACCCAATGTTAATGGGGAGGAGGAAGCTCAGCTCCTTGCACAGATAGAAAGAGCTGCGAGGGCTTGGACTATGATAATAATGGGGTATTTTGACTACCCTGAAATTGGTTGGAGTAATGGCACTGCAGGAACAGTTAAAGGGCAAAATGTATAAACCTATTACAAGACAAATTCTATGGTACAGTTCATAGAGGCCACTACTAGGAATGATGGACCTGGTAATCTCAAACCATGTAGAGCTTATTACTAATGTTCATATAAAAGAACATCTGAGTAGCAGTGACCATAACATGATTTCATCTAATGTTAGCTGTAAACAACAAGCACATACTGGAAATATAATAACACCTAACTTTAACCACTTGCCTACAGTGCACATTCACCCCCTTCCTGCCCAGGCCAATTTTCAGCGCTCTCACAATTTGAATGACAATTGCGCGCTCATGCTACACTATACCCATATGAAGTTTTTATCATTTTTTTCACACAAATAGAGCTTTCTTTTGGTGGTATTTAATCACCTCTGGGTTTTTTATTTCTTACAAAAAAAAAAAAAAAAAAAATGACAGAACATTTTGAAAAAAAAAGTTTTTCTTATTTTCTGTGAGTAAATTTTGAAAATAAATACATTTTTCTCCTTCACTGATGTGCGCTGATGAGGCAGCACTGATGGGCACTGATAGGCTGCACTAATGGGCACTGCTGAGGTGGCACTTATGGGCACTGATGAGGTTGCTTTTATGGGCACTGATGAAGTGGCACTGATGAGGAGGTACTAATATGCCGCACTGATAAGCACTGATAGGTGGCACTGATGAGCACTGATAGGTGGCACTGATGAGCACTGATAAGTGGCACTGATGGGCACTGAGAGGTGGCACTGACGGACGGCACTGATGGGCACTGAGAGGCGGCACTGATGGATACTGGCGGGTGGCACTGATGGACACTGATGGGTGGCACTGATGAGCACTGATGGGCGGCACTGATGGGCAGCACCATCAGTGCCCACGCTCAGTGCCCATAGTTCTGCCAGTCAGTGCCCATCAGTGCCTAGATGAGCAGGCACTGATGGGCATTGACTGACAGCACTATGGGCACTGATGGCGGGCACTGTGGGCACTGATGGTGGGCAGTTATGGCATTTTATTTCACTCTTGTGTAATCAGGGCACTGGTGATCAGTGCCCTGATTACATTTCCCTGTGTCCCCTATGAGGAGGAGCCGCTGATCGGCTCTCCTCGCCTCACACACTGACAGTGTGACCTGAGGAGAGCCGAAAAAGGGCACTTCCTCATTTACATGTGACCGGCTGTGATTGGACACAGCCGATCACATGGGTAAAGAGTCAAGTCATTGACTCTTTACCGAGGTCGGGATTGCGCCATGTCCTAGCAACATGGCGTGGTCACGATCGCCACTCCGCTCGCCCCCGGGGGCGTGCGAGAGAGAGGCTGTTCTGGTGCGCCATCATATGACGGCGTCCCAGGATAATAGATGCACTGCTCCGCCGTCATTTGACGGCGGGCGGGTAGTAAGTGGTTAAGAGAGCAAATTTTCCAAAGATGAGGGCTGCTCTCCAAGACTTAGACTGGGAGTGAATATTTTCATTGATGAACACAGAACAGAAACGGTTGGTCAAAGTTAAAAAATACATAAATAATAAGAAAATAGCTTTTAAAAAAATGTAAAAATTAAAAAAAACTATCATTGTTTAAATGTTACAAAGAATTTAACAGAATATACTGTAAAAAGGAAATCAAGGCCGCAAAAATTCAAGTTGTCAAAGCTTTCAAATCTAATTTTTTAAGTGATGAGGTAAGTAAAACTTTAGACAAAGGGGTGGCTGCGGATGTGGTATACTTGGATTTTGAAAAAGTGTTCCCCACACACGGCTAATGTGTAAGGTAAAGTCTATAGTCTTGGAAAAATCAGTTTGTAAATGGATAGAAAACTGGCTAAAAGACTGTATTCAGAGAGTAGTGGTTAATGGTTCATACTCTGAATGGTCTAGGGTTGTTAGTTATGTACCCCAAAATAATATAGGGCCTGGGATAAAATGTATAGTGTTTGCAGATGACGCCAAGCTATGCAGTGGAATAACGTCATTACAGGATGTCCTCAATGCACTGTTTATTGGGCAACTACGTATGTGGCAAATGAGGTTTATTGTTAAGTGTAAAGTTATGCACTTGGGGGGGGGGGAATCCCCTGATGATCACGTCGCCCGTCTGCAACCGAGAAATAGAACAAAATATTACTGACATCATGTAATTTATTCACTGCACCTGAGCAGTGCATTATGGGGCGCTCGTGACGTCAGATCCCTATAAAAGAGCTGTCAAACTCAAACAGCTCATTACACGCGGGATGCATCTTGAGAAGCAGGAGCTTCTTTTTTTTTTTCTATTTTTCGGTTGCGGGCGGGTGACGTGACCATCGGGGGTCACTATTTTTTTTTTTTTTTTTAATAAAGGACTTGTCCAAAACTGGCTTTTGTCTTTATTTTATTTGTACACTTTTTTGGTGGATGAGTAGGGGTACGATGTACCTGATATCCATTCACATAGCGGGGGGGACTGGGATCTGGGGGCCCCCTTGTTAAAAGGGACTTCCAGATTCTGATAAGCCTCCCCCCACAGACCCCCACAACCACAGCCCACGGTTGTCGGGAAGAGACCCCTGTCCCTATCAACATGGGGGCAAGGGGCTTTGAGGTGGGGGGCAGAGCCCCCCTGCCCCAAAGCACCCCCCCATGTTGAGGACATGTGGCCTGGTATGGTTAAGGAGGGGGGTATACACTGCACTATCTGATCTCAACAAACTGTAAAAAGCAAAAATCTCTCTCCCTGCCATCAATGTATTATTAATTATACTACACACTGCAGTATCTGTTAAACTCACTACACTCTCCCTGAAGGAATTTCACTTATAAAACACCCGTCGGCCAAGGGATTCAAACCTCTCAATTGCAAGCCTGGTATTCTACCACCTACGCCACCGTCAAGCCTGCTTAGGCTGACACACTCCTTCTGCCTAACTAACTAACTTCTATTTCGCCCTACACACAGTGCACGGCAGCTGCCCCTGAGTCATGATTGGCTAAAGGCATCTGCTTTTGGCCAATCATGGCACAGATGATTTGATTGGCCAAAGCATGGAGGTCAGAGTACATGCTTTGACCAATCACACAATGCACTGCCAGTACGCAGTGCATTATGGATGCGGGAAGTTCCCGTTATGTTTGCCATTCGACTCAAACACGAAGCCCATCCCTAGTGTTTAGTTATTCACTTTAAGGTTATCACTGAGGACAAGGGGGGCACTCTTTACATCTGGAGGAAAAGAGATTTAATCTCCAAATATGGAAACGTTTCTTCACAGTAAGAGCTGTAAAAATGTGGAAGAGAATCCCTCAAGAGCTGGTTCTGTCCAGCTCAGTAGATTGGTAAATTAAAAAGGCCTGGATTATTTCCTAGTTATACATTATATAACTGGATACTAACATTTATAGGTAAAGTTGATCCAGGGAATATCCGATTGGCTCTCAAGGGATCAGAAAGGATTTTTTCCCCCTGCTGGAGAAAATTGGATCATGCTTTACTGGGGTTTTTTGCCTACCTCTGGATTCACTGTAGGTATAAGATTGGTTATATAGCATTGTATAATCCCCCCCCCCCCCTTTAATTGCTTGAACTAAATGGACCTGTGTCTTTTTTCAATCAGATTAACTATGTACAGTAACTATGTAAATCAAAAACCAAGCAGTAAGGTACAAATGGCTACTTGCGTTTCCCTTGGGACAGTGCCTTTCTCACAGAGATGTTGGTTGTAGCTGGTAGTCCAGATGGATGGCTGAATGGATCCCTAACTTGATCCACAGAAAAGTGGCAGGATGAGTCTCTGGTCTGGATATGCAAGTTAATGACTGTAGTGACAGGACCACCTAGCTTGAGGCTCAGCACTCCAGAGAATGTTGGTGTGGCACTTTACAGTGACTGTGTCTTCTTGCACACTATTGTGCTCCAACCCGACTTCCTGCACACCAAGAATAACAGTGGAGGACCCAACACCTGGCGATGGTTCAAATACCCGGTGACTCATGTATCATCAAGTGCTGCATTTCTGAGCACTGTATGATTAGCACAAGCAAAACTTTAATGTTCAGGAGTACAGGAGATGGAGGAAGTCCTGAAGTTTGAAGGAGTCTGGGGGATTGTGGAGAGCCCACACATCGTTCTGAGCAAGGTGGGAACAGAGACACCTTGTTACAGTTACATGATCTGTGCTTTGGTATTGGTCACAAGAGAAGTTGAATGGATTTAAAAAAAAATAAAAGTTGTTAAATTAGTGGCTAGCCTTAGTACCACTTAGTATTAGTATTAGGATCGAATGGTACAGCTTTACAAGTAATTTCCAAGGCTGGAAGCAAAGTGGATGAGTTTGCATATTCAATATGCCTATAACTAACCACTAGAAAAGTAAATAAACTGTCACCCTAGTTTAGTTCTAAGCCAACAAACACAGAGTAGATAAAATGAAAATATGCAGTCAATAATTACACCAATGCACAAACTGTTCGGGGGAACAGCAATGATTACCCAGTCAGAATACACTAGCAGGCCAAAACCTTTCAATATACTGTATATAAGAGTGTATTACTGATAGTCAGTCAACTCCCGGCAGTTCTGTCATGCTAGGTCACAAGCTAAGTGTCATGGGACTAAAGGTAGTGAGCTCACATGTGAGGAAATGGCGTGAGATCTACTGTGTGAAATTTATGGGCCAGGCGGTTTTCTGCTAGGGAACCTGACAGATGTTTTGACTCCGCTACATGCTGACCCCAGGCTGAAATCCCCAAGTTTACCCTGCTTTAATTTGTGGAGACTAACTTTTAGAAAATGGAAGTGAACAGCGTTGAGGTATACAGAAGCAGATCTGGTAAACATGCCAAAGGTTGAGAGGGAGGTGGCAGACAAACAAAGCCAAGAAGAGGAGCCAAGGTCAGTACACGAGACATCAGTCAAGAAGGCAGGAAGCATTGAACTGGAAAGGAGCTTGGAGACAAACAGTACTGTTGCTTGGGTGCCAGATGCTGCAAGGAAGAAATGGCTCAACCCCTTTATTAGGCACACACCAACGATGTCTCGGCTCACCGACTGAGAATCCCAGGAGCACCGTGGGCCAAGAGAGACAGAAAAACGTGGCAGCAAGAGAACAATTGTAGTGCTACCCCTGAAAGAGCCGCTGGATTTTGGGCCTTTTCGCACACACAGCACCCACAGCCCGGCAACAGGAATTTTCCACACTCTTTAGTTTAGGTTTTTTATTTTGAGAACATTGAACTTGGATAGGTACATGGGATACCCATACCTTGAAGAACTGTACACTCCCAAAACAATTGAGGAAAATCTATAGCTACTCTAATCCAAACTAGAACTAGAACTAGAACTGTAGAACTGAGCCGCAGCAGTGGGAGTGATAGTGCAGCAATAGCAAAGCAACAAAGTTCATTGAAGTAATAGCACCTGGCTGTATTGTATGGCACCTGGCTGCTCTAGGCCCAAAGTTGAGATAGGATGGGGTGCTCTGACTGACTTTGCTCTGCATAAATGCTTTCCCCTGGTACCAGACATGTGAGGTATTGCACTTCACTGTTCACTCTGTAGCTCTATTCCCAGACTGCCAGGCTTCTGAGTATCAATAGGTTGTTTACCCACCTTTTGGGACCTGTCTCCCCAGGGACTGTTGGAAAGTATTCAGGCTGCAGCCTCTGTCCCTTCAATTACTAGAATCTGGAACTATCCAGAGATTTCCAGAGCTAACAGAGCCACATCCTCTGAAGCACTGCCCAGATTCCTAAACAAATTAACCCATGCTCCTCTGCCTACAGTGAGGGTGCTACACAAGGAAGAGGTTAAGTGCAACAATCAAGACTAATCACTGTTAATTTTTTTCCCTTCAATCCAGTGAATCTGGGAGTTGCAGAAATTGTTAATGAAGAATACAGTATTGAAGAGCAGGGCTTAAACTAGCAAGAACCTACCAAGAAAGATGGTTTACACGTCGCATTAAAGCCATGTAACCCCGCGGGACACCATGAGCTGCTACCCAGAGTGTTCCTTTGGACTTCCCTGGCTGGTATGTGCTTACAGACCTTAATTTCTACCACAAGTGCTGGGAGAATTTTTAGTATACACGGTCTGGATGAGACCTGTTTTTATTAAAGACTGTGTGCTTTTTTTATAAGTATGTTTTTTATTCATGGCTACACAATAAATTATTTTTATTGTATTATTTGGAAGCAAGTTTATCCATCCTCCTTATTCAATATAAGGACACCCTCAACTACCAGTGCCCAGCGCATACCTGTAAGTTGTTGGCTCTGATCACTTCCATTTCTCCAGTTGACTGCTAGCAGCACGGTAAAGGGTGGTCAAAAACCTATACAGCCAATTTAGTGGTTTAGCACCTTTGGTTCAACTGTGTAATGTTCCGGTACCTTTGGTACCCTAAATTACTCTTTTCACAAGTGTATGCGCCCCACCATTCTCTTTTGGAAAGGTGCGCATACACCTTTAAGACTGAAGCTGTCATCACTCAGCGCCGGACTAGATGGCTATTTAAATCGCCGGTTCTCACTCACATGTGTTCGTTCAAACACCCTTACCTGGATGCTAACTTGGCTTGAAGCTTTCGTGCTTGCAAGCATACCTCGCTGATGGAACCTCGCTGCGCTGATCCCTGCATCCCGCTTCCGGATCATCCGCTCCTCCTGAACCAACCTTCGGCTGTATTGCTATTAGTGCTAAGTACCCCGCAGGGGAACCCTCTATAAACTTATACTAAGCTTACACTATCTAGCTCTGCATAGTAAAGACTATTTATCACATCTGCATATCTAGATTGCTAGCTCTTAAGACTACTGCTACTTATTCCTGCACTGGGTTGATCTCTCTTGTATGTCCACCTGCTACTCTGTCATCTGCTACCATACATGATTGCTAAACCTACCTGCATCCATCTGCTACTGTCTTACCTTCAAGTGTCTGTCACCTACCACCTCCACTCAACCTGTCTCTTAAATCTTCATCACTGTGTTACTACATACATAAAGTCACTCTAGGAACCAGCTTGTTGAGTGTGTGTATTTACTAGCTGAATTAAGACCTTCCACACATGATGAGTCATTGAGGTTGGGAATGGTATCTCAGCATCTCTCTTACATGACTACTGAAGTGGAATATTTCTGCAGCTGAAAATCCACACCATACATGAAACGCAGGAGCGTTACAGATTGAACGAACCCACTAATGGATTCAGCAGAAATAACCACTCAGGTGACACAATTAAAACAGCAAGTAACTGCGTTAATACACGCACTTGCTGAATTAAAAGAAGACAATCAGGCTCTGTCGCAGCAGGTAATTAGACTGACACAACTTACCTCTGCTCAGTCCCCTGAACCCAAGATAAATCCCCCTTTGGTATTTACAGGCGATCGCAAAAAATTTCGCGAATTTAAAAACGCATGTGAGTTACTTTTTTTGCTAAAACCTCGTACCTACCTTACTGATCACATTAAGGTTTGTACTATTATTTCTTACCTAACAGGTGATCCTCGAGCCTGGGCAGACTCTCTTTTTGAGAAAAACGACCAGCTTCTCAACTCCTATGCCTTGTTCCTAGCAGAACTCACTAGCCTATATGATGACCCCAATAGGCAGAGTACTGCCGATCTTCAATTAAGATCCTTGAAACAAGGAAGGAGGCCTGTAGAAGACTTTGTCGCGGAATTCAAGAGATGGACCCTTGATTCAGAATGGAATGATGCATCTCTGAAAACCCAATTTAGGCTTGGCCTATCAGAAGCCGTTAAGGACGAGCTCGCCCGAGCGGATCTACCAAAACCCCTGGATGCATTAATACAACTCAGTATTACCATAGATAGAAGACTACGAGAAAGAAAGGCTGAGAAAATGGGAATGCCATTATCCGTTTCCTCTCGGATTCCGGCCGTTAACCCCGTTCCTATGGAGGTAGGAACCATATGCCCACCGCTATCAACTATGGAAAAAGCCAAAAGACGATATGAAAATCTCTGCTTGTACTGTGCATCCCCGGATCACAAGATAAATGTCTGTCCCCTAGTCAACAAAAAGAAGGGTGAGTGTTCACATGTCCTCCTAGGGGGATTGACAACTTCATTCACTAACCCTTACATTTTTGTTTGTTTGACATTACAGTGGGACCAGAACAGGATTACTACTAAGGCCATGATTGACACAGGATCTTGTGCAAATTATATTGATATATGTTTTGCTGCTTCAAATAAAATTCCTGTTATTTCTAAACTTAAACCTGTCTCAGTAAGTCTTATTACCGGTGTTCCTTATCCTCTGGTCCGATCACCGATCAGACACAAGCACTTCTAGTCACTATTAACGAGTCTCATAGGGAGACTTCTACCTTCGATTTAATACCATCACCCCACTTTCCCATTGTGTTGGGACTTCCCTGGTTACACACATACCAACCAACCATAGATTGGAAGGAACGGTCCTTGGCCTTCCTCTCTTGCTATTGCCAGGATACGTGTAACCTCCCGTTTTCCGGGAAGATTCTGTCTATGGTGACAGATGAGATTGCACCACTATGTTATCAGGATCTTTCTGAGGTTTTTCTTGAGAAAAATGCTCAAGCATTACCTCCTCATCGAGACTATGATTGTAGCATTGATCTACTCCCAAATAGCAAATTGCCGTTCGGTCATGTTTATCCTCTTTCACAGGATGAACTTTCCCATCTCAAAACCTATTTGGATGAGAATTTGGAAAAAGGTTTTATTAGACCTTCCACTTCTTCCACAGCAGCAGGACTCTTTTTTGTTCGCAATAAGGACTCAAGTCTCAGACCTATCATCGACTACAGGAAATTGAATGCTATCACAATAAAAGATCGCTATCCTCTACCGCTTATCCCTGAGCTCATTGAGCAGGTGCGTGGAGCTACCTATTTTTCAAAATTGGACCTGAAAGGAGCATACAATCTCATTCGAATCCGTGATGGACACGAGTGGAAGACTGCATTCAGAACCAGATACGGATTGTTCGAATATCTTGTGATGCCATTCGGGCTATGCAACGCCCCTGCAGTTTTCCAACAATTTATAAACGATATTTTTAAAGACTTACTAGATGTCTGTGTTGTGGTATATCTGGACGATATACTTATATATTCACGATCCCTGTCTGAACACATAAGACATGTAAGACTTGTACTATCGAGATTACTTGCACATAACCTTTATGTGAAACTGAAGAAATGCTTGTTTCATAAAGACGAGGTACTCTTTCTAGGCTACATCATATCCAAAACAGGAATCGAGATGGACATGAGTAAAATATCCTGCATTCAGGATTGGCCTACACCAACCACACGCAAGGCGCTACAGCGATTCCTGGGATTTTCAAATTTCTACAGGAAGTTCATTAAAAACTTTTCTGCTATTGTGAGACCCCTCACACAACTCACTAGCATAAAAAAACCATTCAAATGGTCAGAAGAAGCCAATAAAGCTTTTCACTTGTTAAAGACAAGGTTTACTTCCGCTCCCATATTACTCCATCCAGACCCATCCCTCCAATACATTCTGGAGGTAGATGCGTCAAACATGGCAGGTGGAGCAATACTCTCCCAACGACCAACCCACACTTCACCACTTCATCCAGTCGCCTTTTTTTCTAAATCCCTAAGCAGTCCCGAGATAAATTACCCCGTGGGTGAAAAGGAACTGCTTGCTATAAAATTGGCTCTGGAGAATTGGCGACATTTACTCGAAGGCACCCAATTACCAATAATTATATACACGGACCATAAAAACCTCCAATATCTTCAGACTAGCAAAACTCTCTCGCACCGACAGGTACGATGGTCACTATTCTTTCTAAGGTTTAACTTCCTAGTGACTTACACACCTGCAGATAAGAACAAAAAGGCGGATGCACTATCACGACTAACTGAAGAAAACTACTTTGAAATCCCTTCCGTTCCTATAATACCTCACAAACGCATTATTGGAGTTGTCCGTTCCTTGAAGGAAGAGGTTTTGCATGGTATAAGTTTGGATTCACCCCCACCACAACTAAATACTGATGCAGAAGGCTTCCTCTACTACAACGACAAACTTTACATACCACCTACCCTACACACCAAGATCTTGGAATTATCTCATGATGTGCCTATGGCAGGACATATGGGTATGACAAAGACTCTTAATTTGATTTCCCGGCAATTCTGGTGGCCTGACATGAAAACATCTATACAAAAATTCGTCTCTTCATGCAATGTCTGTGCCAGGTCCAAAATTGACACTACGAGACCATCCGGTCTACTATGCAGTCTACCAATACCCCAAACTCCATGGGAAGTTTTGTCCTTGGACTTCATCGTAGAATTGCCTCTTTCCAAAGGATTTAATACCATCTTGGTGTCAGTGGACCATCTGACAAAGATGGCACATTTCATTGCTATTCGCAGACTACCTTCGTCCAAACAAACGGCAGAACTCCTGATGAAACATGTCTTTAGATTACATGGTATCCCAAAAACTCTTCTGTCTGACCGTGGATCCCAATTTATTTCTAAGTTCTGGCAAGAACTATGTCACATACTACGGATCGAGCGGAAGCTCACTTCTCCTTACCATCCGCAGACCAACGGACAGACTAAAAGAGTCAACCAATGCATCGAGCAGTATTTACGTTGTTACACTTCTTACCAACAGGATGATTGGGTGGATCTTCTCCCTCTGGCAGAATTTGCCTACAACAACGCAACCCACAGTACAACCAAGCAGAGTCCGTTCTACTTGAACTATGGGTATCATCCCTCTATTCTTCCACCACGCATCCTTCCTTCAAACAACCCAGTAGCCTCAGACTATCTTACCCAAATAAAGGATTCTCTGGGTTTATTAAATACTACCATTGCACACTCTCACAGTCAACAAAAGAAGTACTATGATCTTCGCAGAAGACCTTCTCCACAGTACACTATCGGGGACCTCGTTTGGCTCTCAACAAAAAATTTAAGACTGAAGATCCCTAGCAAAAAGCTTGGACCTCTGTTCTTGGGACCTTTCCCAATCAAAAAACTTATTGGAAAAGCTGCAGTACAGCTTACATTGCCAATAGACCTAAAAATCCATCCCATTTTCCATGTGTCGCTACTGAAGCCCCATGTTCCGGACCAAGGAATAAGGCCTAATATTCCACCTCCGCCTCCTGTACAAGTTGAAGGTGGAGAAGAATACGAGATAAAAGAGATTCTGGATTCTCGTATATCTACAGAAGAAGACTTCAGTACTTGGTTAGATGGAAGAACTATGGGTCCCAAGACGACACCTGGCTAAACATCTCTGAAATACATGCCCCTAGATTAATCCGCAATTTTCATGCGAGATACCCAGACAAACCAGCTCCAGAGGCCTTCAGGAGCCGGCCTTAAGGGGGGGGTATTGTAATGTTCCGGTACCTTTGGTACCCTAAATTACTCTTTTCACAAGTGTATGCGCCCCACCATTCTCTTTTGGAAAGGTGCGCATACACCTTTAAGACTGAAGCTGTCATCACTCAGCGCCGGACTAGATGACTATTTAAATCGCCGGTTCTCACTCACATGTGTTCGTTCAAACACCCTTACCTGGATGCTAACTTGGCTTGAAGCTTTCGTGCTTGCAAGCATACCTCGCTGACGGAACCTCGCTGCGCTGATCCCTGCATCCCGCTTCCGGATCATCCGCTCCTCCTGAACCAACCTTCGGCTGTATTGCTATTAGTGCTAAGTACCCCGCAGGGGAACCCTCTATAAACTTATACTAAGCTTACACTATCTAGCTCTGCATAGTAAAGACTATTTATCACATCTGCATATCTAGATTGCTAGCTCTTAAGACTACTGCTACTTATTCCTGCACTGGGTTGATCTCTCTTGTATGTCCACCTGCTACTCTGTCATCTGCTACCATACATGATTGCTAAACCTACCTGCATCCATCTGCTACTGTCTTACCTTCAAGTGTCTGTCACCTACCACCTCCACTCAACCTGTCTCTTAAATCTTCATCACTGTGTTACTACATACATAAAGTCACTCTAGGAACCAGCTTGTTGAGTGTGTGTATTTACTAGCTGAATTAAGACCTTCCACACATGATGAGTCATTGAGGTTGGGAATGGTATCTCAGCATCTCTCTTACATGACTACTGAAGTGGAATATTTCTGCAGCTGAAAATCCACACCATACATGAAACGCAGGAGCGTTACAAACTGTGACTGCCATGGAGAAATAAGTGTTCCTAGCTTGGATAAGTGCAGCTCTCATACTATCACTAGAGGCACCAGCGATGCCTACAGGCAGCAGACAAAAAGTGACAGCAACAAAAGTCTAGGAGAAACCTAAGAAAGCTGATCAGTTCAGTTAAGCTTACTGCAGCTTAGCCCCATCTAATTTACCTACCTGCCTACAACAGTTTGGCTACAGTTAGAATAAATAAGATGTACAACCTGTTCAATTTCATCAAACAATTCATCTTAGGGAAATACTGGTGCACTGGTGGGTTTCAATTCACCCAAACATCCAAAGGTACAGCAATAATTCCTGCACACAGCTCAAGTCAAAATAATTAATGTTCTGGCATACATCTAAAATATGAAGTCTGCTAGTGTGTTTCAGATGCTAAGGGCCTTAGTCAGAGCTAACTATGCGATGAATATGGACCTTAGTGGCGCATTTTAGCTGTATGCTGGAAGAATAATAAATTGTTGTGACTCGAGCTGTGTGCAGGATCTTTTCCTGTACCACCGCTAGAATAAACACAGAACAGTCTTTATGAAAAGGCTTCAATTAGAAAACAGAGCACACAACCCACCACAAATCAAGAATACCCTCCAGTTGTTCAAGAAATCCTAATTCTATTTAAATAATAATTATAAGATTCATGCCAGTTAATGTAATCTCGTGTGCCTTCCTACCGCTTCTCTAATGTCATACATTAGTGCAATACGTATACAGGGGCTATGGAAATTAGGAAAACAAACATCTATACATATTCATTTTCACTAAGATTTTCAACTTCCTCCTGGCTTGTCATACTCTGCATGGCCTGCATACTGATCCTCATGCTTTTTGTTAGGAACCAGTTCTCTATTCGCTGCAAGCTTTTCTGTATTAATATTTGAATTATTCAAAAGATTCAGGCTCATGCTCTGCTAAAATGAACTAATGTTAGACCAGGACCCATACCTCTTCTGTTCTTCCTAGTTATTTCCAATACATAAGTGATCTCTTGTCAAAATATATTCTTTTATCTTTCTGATTTCAAAGCATCATTTGCAATTTGAAGTTCACAGTAATTAAATAAATTGATAACGGGACTTTATTTGAGTTAAGAGACTCCATAAAATCTTATGTCTGCTGATTTTTCTTTTATATCAGTGTATAGTGAATTTCAATATTTAGAATAGCTCAAAGGTACGTTAAGCATAAATATGTACCACTCATTTCCTTTTTCAGTTTATCTACAGTAGGGAAAATAATTATTTGATCCATTGCAGATTTTGTAAGTTTGCCCACTTACAAAGAACTGAAGGGTCTATAATTGTTTTATCATAAGTGTATTTGAAATGTTAGAGACAGAATATGAACCCACAATCCAGAAAAAAAAAAAAACATAATACAAATGTTATAAATTGAGTTGCAGTTCAGTGAGTAAAACAAGTATTTGATCCCCAGGCAAAACATGACTTAGTACTTGGTGGAGAAACTCTTGATGGCAAGCACAGAGGTAAGATGTTTCTTATAGTTGGTGACCAGGTTTGCACACATCTCAGTAGGGATTTTGGTCCACTCTTCTTTACAGATCTTCTCTAAATCCTTAATGTTTCTTGGCTGTCACTTGGCAACTCTGAGTTTCAGCTCCCTCCATTAATGTTCTATAGGATTAAGGTCTAGAGACTGGCTAGGCCACTCCATGACCCTAATGTGCTTTTTCTTGAGCCATTACTTTGTTGCCTTGGTGGTATGTTTTGGGCCATTGTCATGCTGGAAAACCCAGCCACGACCCATCTTCAGTGTTCTGGCTGAGGGAAGAAGGTTCTCTTTCAAGATTTTACAATACATGTCACCGTCCATTGGCCCCTCAATGCGGCAAAGTTGGCCTGTACCTTTAGCGGAAAAACAGCCCCAAAGCATAATGTTTCCACCTCTGTGCTTGACTGTAGGGAAAGTGTTCTTAGGGTCATAGTCAGCATTTTTCTTCCTCCAAACACAGCAAGATAATGTCAAAGAGCTCAATTTTGGTCTCATCTAACCACAGAAGTTTCTCCCAATCCTTCTTGGAATCCTTTAGATGTTTATTGTCAAACTTCAGACGGGCCTGTACATGTGCCTTCTTGAGAAGGGGGACCTTGTGGGCGCCAGGATTTCAATCCATGGCGGCGTATTGTGTTACTAATGGTTTGTTTGGTGATTGTGGTCCCAACTGCCTTGAGATCATTCACAAGCTTCTCCTATGTAGTTCTGGGCTGATCCCTCACTTTTCTCATGATCATTCTTACCCCATGAGGCGAAATCTTGCATTGAGCTCCAGACCAAAGTTGATTGATAGTTATTTTGTATTTATTCCATTTGCGAATGATCGCTCCAACAGTTGTCTCCTCCTCACCAAGGTTTTTGCTGATGGACAGCTCTTTGGTCTTGCCCATGATGGTGAGGTTTGAATGGAAGAAAGATTCTGTGGACAGGTGTCTTTTATACACATAATGAGTTGTTGTAAGGAGCACGTTCTAAAATTGAATGGACTAATCTGTGTACCACATGAGTACATACTGTAGCCAGTCTGTGGGAGCCCAAATTATTGTTGGTTGGTAGGGTCAACCTATAACATTTGTACCGTATTTTTCTGGATTTTTGGTAAATATTCTGTCTCTATCATTTAAAATACAGCTATGATAAAAACTTATAGACCCTTCATTTCGTTTTAAGTGGGAAAACTTCCAAAATCTGTAGGGGATCAAATAATTATTTTCCCCTCTTTATCTGTGCTTTGGTTCCTCTTCCAAAAAAACACCCATGTGATCAATTAGCTAGTATATGGTACATTATTTAATTGTCCAGATGGGGGAACTAGCTGATCTAGCTCTGTGTAGATACTTGTGCTGCTGCAACTCTTAACTTGTACACTTCCCACTGCACACTGACTCTTCAGGGCCCAACTACAGGCGCCCCCTTTCACACTGCAGGGTCCTTTTCCTAGGTACCCCCTCTAATACTTCAGGGTCCTCTGACCAGGCACCCCCTTTAACAGAAAGTGAACTTGGTGTTGAGTTATTCACTCTAAGGTCAACACAGAGGACAAGGGGGCACTCTTTATGTCTATAGGAAAAAAGATTTTGTCTCCAAATACGGAAAGGTTTCTTCACCGTAAGAGCTGTGAAAATGTGGAATAGACTCCCTCCAGAGGTGGTTCTGGCTAGCTCACTAGATTGCTTTAAAAAAGGCCTGGATTCTTTCCGAGGTGTACATAATATAAATGGGTACTAACATTTATAGGTAAAGTTGATCCAAGGAATATCCAATTGCCTTTTGGGGGGATCAGGAAGGATTTTTTTCCCCCTGCTGTAGCAAATTGGATCATGCTTTGCTAGGTTTTTTCGCCTTCCTCTGCATCAACTGCGGGTATAGGATTGTGTATATGGGATTGTATAGTTGGGTTTTATTTACTGTTTTTATTTGTTGAGCCAGATTGACTTGTGTCTTTTTTCAACCTGACTAACTATGTAACTACAGTATGTAACCAAATATGATCTGGTCAAATACCACCAAAAGAAAGCTCTATTGGTGGAAAAAAGGACATTTATTTTATTTAGGTACATTGTCGCACGTCCGCGCAATTGTCAGTTAAATTAACGCAGTGCTAAATCACAAAAAAACTTCCCAGGGCTTAAGTGGTTAATTAAATCTCTTGTCCATGATTACATTTCCTTTTTCAGTCATGATCATGTTCAGCTTTGCCACCCTGGCCATAATAATAGTTCCCTCTCTGCTTACTCTTTTATCAACCCCATCATAGTTATTCACAATTATATGCTCTGTATTTTCTCCCTGGTAGTAATGGTAATGAACAAGTATATCTCCTCGCTCCCCTTAAACCCTCAGCAACAATCTTCTCCTACTCTTCTTCTCTTCCCTCCCTTGTCCACAGTCAGTAACTACTCTACCTCCCTCTGTCTTGGAATGAGGATCTTGCCTCTTCACAACCCCCCATCCTCATTCCGGAAGCCATGCTCAATTTCCACCTATATAGCCTTAAATTAGTTCCCAGTCAGCCCTTTCAATCCCGTGTCCGCAGTGAGCTCTGCCTTCTCTCTAACCTCCTCTGCCCCCTAGTCCTGGGTCAGCTGCACTCTACCTACATACCTCCCAACTTTTTGCAATAGAAATGAGAGATGCCTTTTGGCATTCGACACACACCCCTGCCACACCCTCCTAAATGAGAATTATACAAACAAAATGATTAGGTAAACCCTCAACACAGTGACTGATAGAAAAAGACTTTTCTCCCTCCTCCTCAGTGGGCAAAAAAGATTGTGTTCACTGCACCCCACACACAGCAAAATCGATGTGGACCACTGACACCTGCCTATCTCCAGACTCTCCCTAAAAGGATTGATAAGATCGGTCACTGCAAACCCCCCCCACACAGAAATATCGGTTGTAGAACACTGACCCTAAAAATCAGCAGCCTCGCCCTAAAATGCCCTACAACTCGCCCTGCCTAACACACTCCAACCTGTCCCTCAATTCTATCCGGACACAAATGGTTTTTGCCTGTCTGTCCCTAATCAGCAGCCAGCACGTATGATGTGTGCTCTGTCCCTGAACTAACACAGCAGAATGACGCAGCGGCGCTGGCTCGAACTTATAAAGACTTGGTCACATGCTTCAGATGGCCAATCACAGCTACTAATACATTTGTAGGCATGGCTGGGATGGCTTAAGGCACACCAGTTAAACGCTTGTTGATTGGCTGTTGAAAGCCCGCCATGAAAAGCGCGCCAATGCATACAAAACCCGGAAATAAAATGACCGAACAATGATTTTTACCCGAATATACAGTAAAGTTTTCGGGTCCGTGTTCGGGTAACAAAAATCCAATTATTCGGTACGAACATGAATAATACAGTGCGTGTTCGCTCAACCCTAAACATGAGACATCATTGTCACACATATATTGGCCTCCACAGAGTCCAGAACCTAACCCCATTGAGAATCTTCAGGATGTGCTGGAAAAGGCTTTTCACTGTGGTCCGACTCCCCTTCAACAATACAAGATCTTGGTGAAAAATTAATGCAACACTGGACTGAAATAAATCTTGTGATATTACAGAAGCATATTGAAACAATGCCACAGCGAATGCGTGCCGTAATCAAAGCCAACAAAATATTAGTGTGTGACCTTTTTTTTTTGGTGGCGACTTTTTTGGCCAGACAGTGTATAGTGTTTGTTGTGCGGATGTAACAAGCATCCACACATTTAGAACAAAAATTACCATATACTCTCTAATGTGCACTGTATGTAGTTCCTATAAGGTCGGGGCCAGATAGTAGCCACAATGCGTTTTTTCCCTGATTGAGGTAATTATGGAAAAAAAAAAAAACACATTTTGGGACTAGGTAGTTAATGGTTTTGTACATGGACCCCTATGTGCTGCATCATTGCCTTTAAAATACATTAGCTTAAAATCACTATGTGTTGCATTATATGAATGTTTCTTTTTTTTTTTTTTTTGTCTTTCAGATTTTGAAGGCCTATACAGAAAATCCCACTAATATTTATTTGCTTGCACACAACTGTTGTTTGATGTTTCTTATACAGTGGTATCTGACAATACCAGACAGGAAGTTTGCTGCCTTCCGAGGCTATATTGGCAGTTATTTTGGCCAGCCTGTGTAACAAAAATGTATATATTGTACTTACCTATTTTCAGCCTGATCCGGTCTGGTCATGTGATTTCCTGTGTCCACCAGAGGCTGCTGCAGATTAGAGAGCGCTCAACAATGGCCAGGAAGGTCTTCCTCTTCATTGCATTTGATTGACAGCAGCAAGAGCCAATGGCTTCTGCTGCTGCTGGAAATGCTGTATGAAGAAGAAGAAAGGGGAGAATAGATGCAGCCGTGCACAGCACTGATCTCTTCTCCCCTCTCTTCTTCTTTGTACAGGGGAAGAGGGACAGGTGAAGAGGGGCACAGGGAAACTGAAAACGTTTTTTTTTTTATCTTACTGTAAGTAATGCATTAAGGTAAAAAAACGTTTTTAGGTTTAGTATCACTTTAAAGTTAAAATATGTTGATTTAATTTCTGTATTTGCAATTGTTGTTTGGTTAAGTTGCCCTGCAGAATTGGTAGGTCCTGAGAAGAATTAACACTGCTGGCCAGGTTTTACCAAGCTTTTTAGGAAGTACCTCCCTCTGCAGGGGCAAACACATATAAAGGAAAGGAACCACCTCTCTGGGGCACTGTTGTTAGTAAGTCGGCTGGAGGTTGGTTACAGGAACCTGGACTTACTATGCTGCTAAATATGTGATTTATTACTTGCCACTTAATTCCCCCCAGTGGGAACCCAGTCAGTGTTCCAGGGATAAACAATTATGTCACTGAATAATGGGTTAATGGACTTTAAAAGGGCCTTCTCACCTCATTTAGGTATGACTGCCTCATGGGGGCAAGGGCACCAGATCTATACCTAATGGGCACCACAGGAACGCGTGTGGGAAATATGCATGTTGAACTGTTCGTTTGTATTTCTACTACTTCAGTAAAAAAATGTATGAGTTACATAGCTTTGCCTGGTCTGAGTTGTGTGCTTAGGCTCCTTTCCTACCGACTGAAAACCCCAATAACGGGTCCAATTAATGGCCTGGGGTATCCTAGGGACCCAGCCTAATAGTCATGAACGATGAATCAGGCCTCAGGAGAGAATAAGCAAGTGTGTTATATAAAGCGGAGTTTCGTAGTATTCAAATGGAATATACAAATCACTGGGGTGAGATGGTTGATTACTGGGCTGGTGGAGTCCAGGGCAAGCTCTGTGGCACCGGCTCAGAAATGCTGCACAAACAAGAGAAAAGTATTATGAAGTGTAATGATTAGTGTTGAGCGAACACGGACTGTATTATTCGTGTTCATACCAAATAATTGGATTTTTTTTACCCGAACACGGACATGGACACTTTACTGTATGTTCGGGTAAAAATCCGTGTTCGGTCGTTTTATTTCCGGGTTTTGCATGCTTTGGCGCTCTTTTCATGGCGGGCTTTCAACAGCCAATCAACAATCGTTTAACTGGTGTGCCTTAAGCCATCCCAGCCATGCCTGCAAATGTCTTAGTAGCTGTGATTGGCCGTCTGAAGCATGTGACCAAGTCTTTATAAGTTCGAGGCAGCCGCCGCAGCAGCGTCATTCTGCTGCTTAGCTAAGGGACAGAGCACACATCAATGTGCTGGCTGCTGATTAGGGAAAGATAGGCAGGAAAAAACCATTTGTGTCCGGATAGAATTGAGGGACAGGTCGGAGTGTTTAGGCAGGGCGAGTTGTAGGCATTTTAGGGATAGAGTCTGCTGAATTATAGGGTCAGTGTCTTCTACAAACTACAATCGATATTGCTGTGTGGGGGGTGGGGTGAATCTGCACTCAATCCTGATCTACGATCTCTTCTCAATCCTGTTAGGGACAGAGTCTGCTGAATTTTAGGGAAACTGTGTTCTACAAACTACAATCGATATTGCTGTGTGGTGTGGGATTGGAGATAGGCAGGTGTCAGTGATCCACATCCATTTTTCTGTGTGTGAGCTGCAGTGAACACAATCTTTTTGGGCTGCAGTGAACACAATCTTTTTGGGCTGCAGTGAACACAATCTTTTTGGGCTGCAGTGAACACAATCTTTTTGGGCTGCAGTGAACACAATCTTTTTGGGGTGCAGTGAACAAAATCTTTTTGGGGTGCAGTGAACACAATCCTTTTTGGTGTGCAGTGAACACAATCTTTGTGGGGTGCAGTGAACAAAATCCTTTGTGGGGTGCAGTGAACACAATCTTTTTGGGGTGCAGTGAACAAAATCCTTTTTGGGGTGCAGTGAACAACATCCTTTTTGGGGTGCAGTGAACACAATCTTTTTGGGGTGCAGTGAACAAAATCCTTTGTGGGGTGCAGTGAACACAATCTTTTTGGGGTGCAGTGAACACAATCTTTTTGGGGTGGAGTGAACAACATCCTTTTTGGGGTGCAGTGAACAAAATCCTTTTTGGGGTGCAGTGAACAAAATCATTTTTGGGGTGCAGTGAACACAATCTTTTTGGGGTGCAGTGAACACAATCTTTGTGGGGTGCAGTGAACACAATCTTTTTGGGGTGGAGTGAACAACATCCTTTTTGGGGTGCAGTGAACAACATCCTTTTTGGGGTGCAGTGAACACAATCTTTTTGGGGTGCAGTGAACACAATCTTTGTGGGGTACAGTGAACAGAATCTTTGTGGGGTGCAGTGAACACAATCTTTGGGGGGTACAGTGAACACAATCTTTTTGGGGTGCAGTGAACACAATCTTTGTGGGGTGCAGTGAACACAATCTTTTTGGGGTGGAGTGAACAAAATCATTTTTGGGGTGCAGTGAACAACATCCTTTTTGGGGTGCAGTGATCAAAATCCTTTTTGGGGTGCAGTGAACACAATCTTTTTGGGGTGCAGTGAACAAAATCCTTTGTGGGGTGCAGTGAACAGAATCTTTGTGGGGTGCAGTGAACACAATCTTTGGGGGGGTACAGTGAACACAATCTTTTTGGGGTGCAGTGAACACAATCTTTGTGGGGTACAGTGAACAGAATCTTTGTGGGGTGCAGTGAACACAATCTTTGGGGGGTACAGTGAACACAATCTTTTTGGGGTGCAGTGAACACAATCTTTGGGGGGTACAGTGAACACAATCTTTTTGGGGTGCAGTGAACACAATCTTTGTGGGGTGCAGTGAACACAATCTTTGGGGGGGTACAGTGAACACAATCTTTTTGGGGTGCAGTGAACAACATCCTTTTAGGGTGCAGTGAACACAATCTTTGTGGGGTGCAGTGAACAACATCCTTTTAGGGTGCAGTGAACACAATCTTTGTGGGGTACAGTGAACAGAATCTTTGTGGGGTGCAGTGAACACAATCTTTGGGGGGTACAGTGAACACAATCTTTGTGAGGTGCAGTGAACACAATCTTTGTGGGGTGCAGTGAACACAATCATTGTGGGGTGCAGTGAACTCAATCTTTGTGGGGTACAGTGAACACAATCTCATACTTCTGAAGATTTGAGGGTGCTGCCTGTTCCATACTCCCCCTACTCCTCATCTAGCCTTTTAGGGGTACAAACAATAGTAATTGGGGCCTAGTGTGGTTGTGTACGTGTGATATACATACACTTTTTTTGGATCATATTTTCTATTCCGCTATTTAATCAAAAACCTTTGGGGATCAGTTAAATTGGGGGATAGTCTGTGTTGGTACGTGTGAGAGAGATCCACCTTTCCAAGTTGTTGGGGTTCATCTCATACTTCTGAAGGTTTGAGGGTGCTGCCTGTTCCATACTCCCCCTACTCCTAGCCTTTTAGGGGTACAAACAATAGTAATTGGGGCCTAGTGTGGTTGTGTACGTGTGATATACATACACTTTTTTTGGATCATATTTTCTATTCCGCTATTTAATCAAAAACCTTTGGGGATCAGTTAAATTGGGGGATAGTCTGTGTTGGTACGTGTGAGAGAGATCCACCTTTCCAAGTTGTTGGGGTTCATCTCATACTTCTGAAGGTTTGAGGGTGCTGCCTGTTCCATACCCCCCCTACTCCTCATCTAGCCTTTTAGGGGTACAAACAATAGTAATTGGGGCCTAGTGTGGTTGTGTACGTGTGATATACATACACTTTTTTTGGATCATATTTTCTATTCCGCTATTTAATCAAAAACCTTTGGGGATCAGTTAAATTGGGGGATAGTCTGTGTTGGTACGTGTGAGAGAGATCCACCTTTCCAAGTTGTTGGGGTTCATCTCATACTTCTGAAGGTTTGAGGGTGCTGCCTGTTCCATACCCCCCCTACTCCTCATCTAGCCTTTTAGGGGTACAAACAATAGTAATTGGGGCCCAGTGTGGTTGTGTACGTGTGATATACATACACTTTTTTTGGATCATATTTTCTATTCCGCTATTTAATCAAAAACCTTTGGGGATCAGTTAAATTGGGGGATAGTCTGTGTTGGTACGTGTGAGAGAGATCCACCTTTCCAAGTTGTTGGGGTTCATCTCATACTTCTGAAGGTTTGAGGGTGCTGCCTGTTCCATACCCCCCCTACTCCTCATCTAGCCTTTTAGGGGTACAAACAATAGTAATTGGGGCCTAGTGTGGTTGTGTACGTGTGATATACATACACTTTTTTTGGATCATATTTTCTATTCCGCTATTTAATCAAAAACCTTTGGGGATCAGTTAAATTGGGGGATAGTCTGTGTTGGTACGTGTGAGAGAGATCCACCTTTCCAAGTTGTTGGGGTTCATCTCATACTTCTGAAGGTTTGAGGGTGCTGCCTGTTCCATACTCCCCCTACTCCTAGCCTTTTAGGGGTACAAACAATAGTAATTGGGGCCTAGTGTGGTTGTGTACGTGTGATATACATACACTTTTTTTGGATCATATTTTCTATTCCGCTATTTAATCAAAAACCTTTGGGGATCAGTTAAATTGGGGGATAGTCTGTGTTGGTACGTGTGAGAGAGATCCACCTTTCCAAGTTGTTGGGGTTCATCTCATACTTCTGAAGGTTTGAGGGTGCTGCCTGTTCCATACTCCCCCTACTCCTCATCTAGCCTTTTAGGGGTACAAACAATAGTAATTGGGGCCCAGTGTGGTTGTGTACGTGTGATATACATACACTTTTTTTGGATCATATTTTCTATTCCGCTATTTAATCAAAAACCTTTGGGGATCAGTTAAATTGGGGGATAGTCTGTGTTGGTACGTGTGAGAGAGATCCACCTTTCCAAGTTGTTGGGGTTCATCTCATACTTCTGAAGGTTTGAGGGTGCTGCCTGTTCCATACCCCCCCTACTCCTCATCTAGCCTTTTAGGGGTACAAACAATAGTAATTGGGGCCTAGTGTGGTTGTGTACGTGTGATATACATACACTTTTTTTGGATCATATTTTCTATTCCGCTATTTAATCAAAAACCTTTGGGGATCAGTTAAATTGGGGGATAGTCTGTGTTGGTACGTGTGAGAGAGATCCACCTTTCCAAGTTTTTGGGGTTCATCTCATACTTCTGAAGATTTGAGGGTGCTGCCTGTTCCATACCCCCCCTACTCCTCATCTAGCCTTTTAGGGGTACAAACAATAGTAATTGGGGCCTAGTGTGGTTGTGTACGTGTGATATACATACACTTTTTTTGGATCATATTTTCTATTCCGCTATTTAATCAAAAACCTTTGGGGATCAGTTAAATTGGGGGATAGTCTGTGTTGGTACGTGTGAGAGAGATCCACCTTTCCAAGTTGTTGGGGTTCATCTCATACTTCTGAAGGTTTGAGGGTGCTGCCTGTTCCATACTCCCCCTACTCCTAGCCTTTTAGGGGTACAAACAATAGTAATTGGGGCCTAGTGTGGTTGTGTACGTGTGATATACATACACTTTTTTTGGATCATATTTTCTATTCCGCTATTTAATCAAAAACCTTTGGGGATCAGTTAAATTGGGGGATAGTCTGTGTTGGTACGTGTGAGAGAGATCCACCTTTCCAAGTTGTTGGGGTTCATCTCATACTTCTGAAGGTTTGAGGGTGCTGCCTGTTCCATACTCCCCCTACTCCTAGCCTTTTAGGGGTACAAACAATAGTAATTGGGGCCTAGTGTGGTTGTGTACGTGTGATATACATACACTTTTTTTGGATCATATTTTCTATTCCGCTATTTAATCAAAAACCTTTGGGGATCAGTTAAATTGGGGGATAGTCTGTGTTGGTACGTGTGAGAGAGATCCACCTTTCCAAGTTGTTGGGGTTCATCTCATACTTCTGAAGGTTTGAGGGTGCTGCCTGTTCCATACTCCCCCTACTCCTCATCTAGCCTTTTAGGGGTACAAACAATAGTAATTGGGGCCCAGTGTGGTTGTGTACGTGTGATATACATACACTTTTTTTGGATCATATTTTCTATTCCGCTATTTAATTTAACTGGGCCTCCATGCGAGACCTGTGTGCCTTGTTGCGCTGTTTTGAGTACTCCACCAACATGGCCAGTGGCAATGACGCCGTTCTCAGCTTAACTATCCCACTTCTATGCCTCCTTGAAAAAACAATTCGGGCGATGATGGAAGAGGATGTGGCACAGGATGAGGAGGAGGAGGAGGATGAAGAGGTAACATTTCCAAGGCTTTCAGGGCAGTCATTCGCAAGGGGCTCCGAGGGTGGGTTCCTGCACACGCAAACGCCAGGGACGCAATTGTCCAGCAGGGGCACAGTTCTGGAGGATGAGGAGGATGAGGAGGAGGAGGAGCTGGAGGAGGAGATGGAACCATGTTCACAGCAGGGTGGCACCCAGGCCAGCTCATGGCCATCACTGGTGCGTGGCTGGGGGGATACAGAGGACACGGACGATACACCTCCCACAGAGGACAGCCTTTCGTCGCCTCTGGGCAGCCTGGCACACATGAGCGATTACATGCTGCAGTGTCTCCACAACGACCGCCGAGTTGCCCACATTCTAACTTGTGCTGATTACTGGGTGGCCACGCTGCTGGATCCCCGTTACAAGGACAACGTACCGTCCTTAATTCACTCACTGGAGCGCGATCGCAAGATGCGCGAGTACAAGCGCACGCTGGTAGACGCCATGCTGCTGGCATTCCCATCTGACAGCGGGGCCACAGTGGAAGCACAAGGCAGAGGAGGAGGAGGAGGAGGTCGCCAACGCAACCAGGGCACCGCCAGCACCTCAGAAGGCAGGGTTAGCATGGCCGAAATGTGGAAAAGCTTTGTCAGCACGCCACAACAAACAGCAGCACCAGCAGCTCAGATGGAACGTCTTAGCAGGAGGCAGCATTTTACCAACATGGTGGAGCAGTATGTGTGCACACGCCTACATGTAGTGAATGACGGGTCTGCCGCCTTCAACTTCTGGGTCTCCAAATTGGGCACATGGCCTGAGCTTGCCCTTTACGCCTTGGAGGTGCTGGCGTGCCCTGCAGCCAGTGTATTATCTGAACGGGTATTTAGCACGACTGGGGGCGTTATAACAGACAAGCGCAGCCGCCTGTCCAGAGACAATGTGGACAAGCTCACGTTCATTAAAATGAACCAGGCATGGATCCCACGGGACTTTTCCGTACCTTATGCAGAATAGCAATGGATACCGACCTTACCCACCCATTGTTCCATTTTTGCTCTTTCTCACTCTTTTGGGGTGTACCCTCATTTAAAATTTTTGAAAAGAAGCAGTGTTGGCTACCTCGTCCTCCTCCTCAGGGCCAGATTAATGTAGGGGCTATTGGAGCTGCAGCTCCAGGCCCCTACCTTTTATATAGGCCCCGGGTTGGCCATATTCACTGTTACCGCTCTTCTGTCACTTGTAAACACAGAAGTCTGGCTTCTATGCTCGCTTCCCCAGGCAGCACCCTCAGAACCTCCCCACACAGCGTGAAGGCCGGACAAGGAGGGACAGTTGGCGATGCATGGATGTGTTTATGGGCTTCAGAGACAGCATCCCATGTTGAATTAGGCATGCATGGCTGCACCCTTCCTCCTCTGGGTGCATGGCAAGGCACGGCCCTTAAGGCCCTTCAAAATCCTCAGCACCAAGCCCATGATGCTGTTAATCCGGCCCTGGTCCTCCTCCACCGCCGCTTCCACCTACACCGCCCATAGGTGTGCGCAGCCTATTGCATTAAGGTGTGCACCCCAAAGTTGAAATACACATGCATGTGTTTGCCAGCAGGGAGAGTAATGTATCGGGGCCATGTACCTGTAGGCAAGGAGAAATAGAGCAGAGCAGGTCCCAGGGAGATCTTTCCCATCTCCTCACTGGCAATGCTATGTGCCCTAGGTGATTAGGGTGTGCCCAGGCACACCCAGCACACCCTGTGCGCACGCCTATGTCACCGCCACATCCACCACCACCTCAACCTCCCTCCTACTCCATATGGGCCTCGTCCTTCAGAGATGAAGAAGAACATTGTTTTATTTTTCTGTTTTTTTTTGTTGTTTTAAGTTATTTCCCTATCCACATTTGTTTGCAGAGCACTTGCCATGCTCTTAATTACGTTTTGCTGCCATTTGCAGCACTCTAGCCCTTTCCTTTGGTGTTTTAGAGCCATTTTAGTGCCTTAAAGTTCGGGTCCCCATTGACTTCAATGGGGTTCGGTGTCCGGGAAAAGTTCGGTAAAAGTCCGGGACACGGACCCGGACCCGGACTTTTTTTTAAAGTTCGGCCGAACCCGTCGAACACGGACATCTAGGTGTCCGCTCAACCCTAGTAATGATGAACTGTTGTCCGTAGTGTACAATGTAAAGTGTTTTTAGAAGTTGGACCACGGATTACAAGAAGTTAAATATGTCTGTGTGGAGAAGCATTACTTTTAATATGAAGCGCTGCCTTTAGGAGGTTGTAAAGTTGGATGTTTTTTTTTTTATCCTAATGCATTCTCTGCATTAAGATGAAAAAGCCCTCTGTATGCAGCAGCCCCCCTCAGCCCCCTTAATACTTACCCGAGCCCATCATTTGATCCAGCGATATCCACGAATGCCTTGGCTGCCTGGGACTCTCCCTCCTGATTGGCTGAGACGCAGCAGCGGCGCCATTGGCTCCTGCTGCTGTCAATCAAACTCAGTTAGCCAATGAGGAGAGAGAGAGGGTGGGGCCAAACCACAGCTCCATGTCTGATTGGATACAGGAGCTGCGGCTTGGCTCGGGTGCCCCCATAGCAAACTGATTGCTGTGGGGGAACTCAACAGGAGGTAGGGGCCAGAGGTTCCAGCCAGGGACCCGAGCAGAAAAGGATCCAGGCTGCTCTGTGCATAACCACTGCACAGAAGAGGCAAGTATAACATGTTTGTTATTTTAATAGAAAAAAAACAAGACTTTACAATCACTTTAAACACCATTTACATTAGGTAACAACCTAGGCCCACCTCTGAGTGCAATAGCGAGCTCCTTATCCCTGTCCCCATATGGGTACCGCCTACATAAATTATTTGGTCTTTTTTATTTTTGGTCTGGTGTTCCTTCCATTTGTGCATGTTTTTTCACTAGTCACACGATAGATGAAACCTCCAAAAGGTTAACACCCATGTTCCACTAAAAGCAATCAAATCTCTTGGAGATCTCTTTTACACCCTGCATGTACATTCGCTGGACAGTGTAACCTTAAGTCTAGGTTCACATGATATGGCACACACCTTTGTCACTTGTTTATATGTGCTGCCTAAGGGCATTCAAATAAATGTCCTGGCATGCACTTCAAAGTCCCAGAAAGGGGTCCTGCACCTTTTTTGACAGCACACTGCACTGCAATGCATGCCAGTGCATTGGTAGGGGCTTTGCAGTGCATCCTCTGTTGACGAGATATGTTGGGGTACCATTGACAATAAATGGCACCACATCGCAATTGTTGTACTGTGCCTCCCATTGCCGTTACGTTACGGGAACATGCATGTTCTCGCAACACAATAGTAAGAATGGGGCCAAGTGTGTTGTTGGACAACAATGCTTTATAGCAGAAAAAGCTGTATACAGATGCACACAAAAGAGGTGTACATTAGCTGTTCCAACTCATTGTTCCATTCCTTTTATGTATTCCCTGCTCTTCTCTTTCCGCTGTGGCAATATTTTCATGTATTATATTGCTTTATCTTCCGTATAGTTCATAAAAACAAGAAACAATCATTTTACAACCTCACGCTGTTCTAACACAATAATTTTCTTTCTGCTCCACAGATTCCAAAAGATTAGCCTTTTATCGGCTTCAATGAATTTATATTCTTTCAATCGATTTGCAGGTGGTTGTAATTTCAATGTTTCTTGTATTGCTGATACTCAAGGGTTTTTCTTATATAAAGGACATATACGGTATCTTCAAAACGTGACAACATCCTCCAAGCAATGCAAATCGGTTCATATTATAATAAGTGAAGGGGAATTTGAACTGATCTGCATTTATGCAGGATTAGGCTTCTCTATCTGAGATAGATGCTTGTGCATAATGAGTGATCCGCACCACTGCCAATCATATCATTTTGTTGTTATGTGTACATTTGTTGTGACATTGGCAGGCCTCCCCACATCCTAAGCATTCCCCCTGTCTGTAAAAAAGAAAACCCCTTAGCGCAGGACAATCAGGACCCTAAGGACAAGATTTGGTGAACATAAGAGAGCTATAAAACAAGAAAGAGAAAAATAGGAAATACAGTATACCCAAACATTTTAGAGAGGGGCACACACATTCCACTGAGGGGCTACAAGTTATGAATTATTGAACAAATTCCCAGTATCCTCAAAGTAGCAGAAAGATATAAAAAAGTATGTGAACGAGAAACTTACTAGATTTTCTCCTTAAATACTTTAACTCCCATGGGGCTCAATGAGGAAATAGAAACTCATACGATTGTATGAAATTGTAGTGATACTATGCCATCCTCAATTGTATCATTATCTCTGTAAGCTGTTTTTTATATGGTATTACATTGAGCACAAGTGCCCTTGTTTTTGCTTATTCTTGCCTATTTCTCCCCTATGAATTCCCCTCCCTATTTTTATACATTTTCATTTAATCCTTGGATATACATTTTCTTTTTCTTTATCTTTTTTTTATATTATTTTATGATTTTTTATTTATTTCTTTCCACCTTTATGTTATTACCCTCCATTATTCATTCATTTATTATTATTTTATATTTATTTTAATTTATTTTTTGTTATCTATGAGCTTTTTCATAACAGGATTGTAGTCTAGACTTCCACTTTAAGAATCTTAGAGATCAGATCAAGTCATGTTTTTAGCCCCTCCTGTTTTATTTAGTCACTCCCCTTTGCCCCTTGCACTCTATATATACGCGCCTTCTTTCAGGTTTGACGAAGGGGCTGAATTGCTCCGAAACATGTTGCTGCCCCTCTTATGATGTCATCATGGCCCGACGTCCTCCTGGCCAGCATGCATTCCAGTGCCAGCTTGCATTTCAGCCTGGTATGGCTCCAGGCTACATCTTGCCTGGCAAAGACTTCCTAATACACATCAATCCACACTCCTCTGATAACTGCAGACATTTTGTCTGCTTGCTGCTCCATCCAGTGAAACCTCAATGGTGACACCTACCCATGGTCCTGTTCATCATATCAGCGATCTGCCTCTCCTGAACCTTTGTGAGTGCCACCTTTTTTTTATCAATTGTGTGCTTTAATATTAAATAGATACACTTAGATGGCGGTGCCTTCTTTTTATTCCCCCTGTTTGACCCAGGATACAGCTATTCTGCAGCAGACAATCAACTGTCATTTGTTTTAGGTCAGGGTTAGGAAGCCTTTTAAACGTAGTGTGTTTGTAAGACATCTAGTGTACCAGATACTCTATATAAAATAAACTTTTTCACATTCTCAAACAAGAAAATAAACATTGCAAGTAAATTGTGGTGCTATACACTAGATTTTGCAAAAATAACCCCCAACACCAGTTAGTGTCTGCAATAATAACCCCTAATAATGGTGTTAATACCTGCAATAATAACCCACACCATCAGTGTCAGTGACTGCAGTAACAGACTGCCCAACTTTAGACGTTCATTAAGCTGGACATCCTGGATAATGTATAATGTGGTGCACGAAGCCCCCCCATGGCAAATAGTGGGTGTGGCAACATAGAAATGAATATTGGGTATGGTTTAAAGGGGTGCAGTTACATAGAGTCTATGCACAGTACTTACTGCACATGTTCCTTACAGTAATTCTACTACTACCAAACTACTTAGTAACCAGCTTTTTTCTGCTCTTTAACCCGTTGCCGACCGCTTACCGCATATATACTGTGGCAGTGTGGCTCTCCCAGGCAAACCGACATAGGGCTACATTGGTCGCTTACCTGCAGCTAGGGGGCGAGCTCGTGCCACCGGCGGCTCGCTCCCACCCCTGCTCCTCATTGGGGAAGGCGATGCAGCGGGCAGGCGGCTCCGATTGCCACCTGACACCCGCAATCGTTCCCCGCTGAGAGAGAAGAATGGTAAGCTGTTGTAAACACAGCTGACCATTCTCCCTGGAATGATCACAGAGACCCTGTGATCCTTCTATATAGGATCGCAGGTCTCTATGGTCATTCCACAAGCCATGCCCCCCCTTAGTTATAAACACGCCCCTAGGTACACATTTAACCCCTTGATCACCCACACTGTTAACCCCTTCCCTGCCAGTGTCATTATTACAGTAACAGTGCATATTTTTAGCACTGATTACTGTAGTAATGTCACTGGTCCCCCCAAAAGTGTCTAAAATGTCAGTCAGGGGTCTGATCTGTCTGCCGCAATGTCGCAGTCCCGCAAAAAATCGCAGATCACCACCATTACTAGTAAAAAAAAAAACAATAAAAATTACATAAATCTTTCCCGTAGTTAGTAGACGCAATAACATTTGCGCAAACCAATCAAAATACGCTTATTGTGATTGTTTTTTTTTGTTTTTTACCAAAAATATGTGGCCTAAAATGTTAAATTTTGATTTTTACATTTTTTTTTTGGGAATGTCATATAGCAGAATGTGAAAAATATTTTTTTTCAGAATTGTCGCTCTTCTTTTTTGTTTATAACGCAAAAAATAAAAATCGCACAGGTGATCAAATACCACCAAAAGAAAGTGCTTTTTGTGGGAAAAAAAGTACATCAATTTTATTTAGATACAGCGTGGCACAACTGCGCAATTGTCCGTTAATGTAACGCAGTGCCAAATCGCAAAATATGGCCTGGTCATTAAGGGGGAAAATCTTCCGGTCCAGAAGTGGTTAAAACCTCAGCTTGAAATCTAAAAAAGAATGATATAACAAATAACTTGCATTTTGAGATTGACTAGTTGTTTATCCCAGCTATGATGGCCTGTCTTGGCTTGACTTCACTTACCTGGGGCTGAGCACTG
The DNA here is from genome assembly GCF_965119305.1 of Pelophylax lessonae. Classification (NCBI taxonomy): domain Eukaryota; kingdom Metazoa; phylum Chordata; class Amphibia; order Anura; family Ranidae; genus Pelophylax; species Pelophylax lessonae. The sequence continues at coordinate 212,404,480 of NC_138773.1, forward strand.
GTGGAACATTGATACTGAATGCAGGAAGCTGGAGCTTACAAGGTCTTCCTCCATCACCTACTGGAAACTTTCCTTTTTCCCCTGTACTAAGGAGATCTCCAAAGCTCTTGTCTGCCCTTTTGGTGGGTGTTTTGAAAGACCGTGGTGTTAGTGGAGATAGCATCGGAGAGCTGTAGGCTTTAGGCAGTTTTAAAGAGGAATCTACAGGACTGACACCCCTCGGACTCACTGGCAAGGGACATTTCTCATCATCTTCAAATTCATCGTCTTCTAGGATGGATGGCAACTTCTGAATAAGACCTCCATTACTCTCATGGTCAACCTTAAAAAACAAAACAAAAATGACTGTTAGTGCATGCCAGTACCATGCCTATACAGTGGGTACGGAAAGTATTCAGACCCCCTTAAATTTTTCACTCTTTGTTATATTGCAGCCATTTGCTAAAATCATTTAAGTTCATTCTTCTTCCTCATGAATGTACACATAGCACCCCATACTGACAGAAAAACACAGAATTGTTGACATTGTTGCAGATTTATTAAAAAAGAAAAACTGAAATATCACATGGTCCTAAGTATTCAGACCCTTTGCTCAGTATTTAGTAGAAGCCCCCTTTTGATCTAATACAGCCAGGAGTCTTTTTGGGAAAGATGCAACAAGTCTTTCACACCTGGATTTGGGGATCCTCTGCCATTCCTCCTTGCAGATCCTCTCCAGTTCTGTCAGGTTGGATGGTAAACGTTGGTGGACAGCCATTTTTAGGTCTCTCCAGAGATGCTCAATTGGGTTTAAGTCAGGGCTCTGGCTGGGCCATTCAAGAACAGTCACGGAGTTGTTGTGAAGCCACTCCTTCATTATTTTAGCTGTGTGCTTAGGGTCATTGTCTTGTTGGAAGGTAAACCTTCGGCCCAGTCTGAGGTCCAGAGCACTCTGGAGAAGGTTTTTGTCCAGGATATCCCTGTACTTGGCCGCATTCATCTTTCCCTCGATTGCAACCAGTCGTCCTGTCCCTGCAGCTGAAAAACACCCCCACAGCATGATGCTGCCACCACCATGCTTCACTGTTGGGACTGTATTGGACAGGTGATGAGCAGTGCCTGGTTTTCTCCACACATACCGCTTAGAATTAAGGCCAAAACTATTTTGGTCTCATCAGACCAGAGAATCTTATTTCTCACCATCTTGGAGTCCTTCAGGTGTTTTTTTAGCAAACTCCATGCGGGCTTTCATGTGTCTTACACTGAGGAGAGGCTTCCGTCGGGCCACTCTGCCATAAAGCCCCGACTGGTGGAGGGCTGCAGTGATGGTTGACTTTCTACAACTTTCTCCCATCTCCTGACTGCATCTCTGGAGCTCAGCCACAGTGATCTTTGGGTTCTTCTTTACCTCTCTCACCAAGGCTCTTCTCCCCCGATAGCTCAGTTTGGCCAGATGGCCAGCTCTAGGAAGGGTTCTGGTCATCCCAAACATCTTCCATTTGAGGATTACGGAGGCCACTGTGCTCTTAGGAACCTTAAGTGCAGCAGAAATCTTTTTGTAACCTTGGCCAGATCTGTGCCTTGCCACAATTCTGTCTCTGAGCTCTTCAGGCAGTTCCTTTGACCTCATGATTCTCATTTGCTCTGACATGCATTGTGATCTGGAAGGTCTTATATAGACAGGTGTGTGGCTTTCCTAATCAAGTCCAATCAGTATAATCAAACACAGCTGGACTCAAATGAAGGTGTAGAACCATCACAAGGATGATCAGAAGAAATGGAAAGCACCTGAGTTAAATATATGAGTGTCACAGCAAAGGGTCTGAATACTTAAGACCATGTGATATTTCAGTTTTTCTTTTTTAATAAATCTGCAACAATGTCAACAATTCTGTGTTTTTCTGTCAGTATGGAGTGCTATGTGTACATTCATGAGGAAGAAGAATGAACTTAAATGATTTTAGCAAATGGCTGCAATATAACAAAGAGTGAAAAATTTAAGGGGGTCTGAATACTTTCCGTACCCACTGTATATTATATTTTCTGTTTTCATAGAAGTTGTCAAATCTAGATCCTAAAACATGATTCCAGCTCAGGCATTAGGTGTACTACACTGCTGTACTACTTGTTATATTCAAAATGACCATAAACCACCTAGCAAAAGCAGGAAACTTAAATTTGTCATATTTAAATAGGTAATGCAACCTGTAGGTAGTGGTGCAAGTAAAAATGTTACTATAGTAGTACAAAATCTATCTAAAAGTTTTTTTAGAGCTTTATGCTCCAATATAAACAATGGGAAATGAGAGTTCAGTACTTCAGAGTCAGCCTTGTTGGGGAGTGGAAGCGATCTCCAAACATGCAGAGAAAAAAGCAAAAGATACAGGCACCTTTGAGTGTAGACTGTTAGACATTTATTTTCAAGTATTTTCAAGGCCCCTTTCACACAGGCGAACCGTTCAGATCCGCCTGTCTGTTTTTTTGGCGGATCTGAACGGTCCCCCCATGCATTCCTATGGGGCATCGGATGTCAGCGGAGACATGTCCGCTGACATCCGAACCGATCCGATCCGTCAAATCTGGACGGATGGAAACCCTATTTTCCATCCGTCCAGCGGATCGGATCGGATGGGATCGGGTGAGAACGGACTGACGGTCCGTTGACATCCGATTTCCCCCATAGAAATGCATGGGGAACTGTCAGCTGTGTCTCCGCACACAGCGCGGAGACACAGCTGTCCTCCTGCTGCTCAGCGGGGGATCGGCGGCTCGATCCCCCGCTGAGAAAAACGGACTCCGTCCGGCGGACGGAGTGTGTGAAAGAGCCCTTAAGAGTAAAACTCACATGGTGAAGGATAAATACTGGCACATTTGTAAAAACATTCGGTGGATGAGGCCTGCACAAGTCCGTGTGAGGATACCGTTGGACGCAGTCTCTGCCACTCATGGGGCTGTTCTAGCCAGCAGGATGTAGATGGAGGAGAGCCATACAGATTATACAAATATGCGATTTTTATAAAAAAAATAATAAACAATAAATAATAAAAAAATCTATAATAAAAACATATTTCAACTTTCCTATAAAACTATTAAAACGAGTCCTGTGTATAAACTTGCTCAAACTAAATTGGAGAGTGGTAAAATCCTGTACCATTTCGTTGGTAAAAAGAAAAGGGGGGGGGAGAGGAGGGGGTCATATAATTAATTGTTAATAACAGACCATTTTTTAATCGATTAAAAAGGGATGGATATTAATCTGATATAATGTTTAATATTCTGTTCATGGATGAATTGTTAAAAAAAGAAGTAAGGATTAAGTAACCATACATAATATCTATAATAAATTATGGCAATATGATATTAATTCATTAATATAAATTATCTAAATAGATCACCACCCCCCCCCCCCAATTATTATTTATAGGAATAATATTCCTTTTTAGGCAAACAGGATAGCATCTCCAAAATGGCCATGACAGGACATTTTATGACAAACCACACTAAGTTGTGTGGACCGGTCACGTGTCAGACAGGCTTGGAACTTGCCCTGCCTCCCCCCCCCCCCCCCCCCAACTTTACCATTATTTTTCTTAAGAAAACAGGGGGTTTGCCAGTAAGCTAAAGACGTTTTAAAACAGTTCATCCAAGAACAGAATATTCAACATTATATCAGATTATTATCCATCCCGTTTTAATAAATTAAAAAATGATCTGTTATTAACAATTAATTATATGTCCCCCTCCCATACCCCCCCCCTTTTCTTTTAACCAACAAAATGGTACAGGAACCACTCTCCAATTTAGTTTGAGTACGTTTATGCACAGGACTCGATTCTAAACCAGGTTTAATAGTTTTATAGGAAAGTTGGAATTCATTTTTAGTATTGATTTTATTATTATATGAAACAAAATTGGTGCAGCGCAGATCCTCTAAATAATCATGTTAATAATTAAAAGAACTAAAAGTCCCAAAAGCTGGAGAAAATCAGTCCATAAATCCAATCTGTGTTGAATGAAGATGTAGAAAATAACGGCTCCACACAGTGAACTCCCCTCGCACTGATCTTTGACCTCTGGTGAAACAGTGGTCTAAATATAAGGTGAGGGCATATGTGTGCTATCTGGTGGAGGGGAGTTCACTGTGTGGAGCCGTTATTTTCTACATCTTCATTCAACACAGATTGGATTTATGGACTGATTTTATCCAGCTTTTGGGACTTTTAGTTCTTTTAATTATTAACATGATTATTTAGAGGATCTGCGCTGCACCAATTTTGTTTCATATACTTTTCTGGGATTTCTGCTGTGTGTCCTGGGTCGGTGTTCAGCTGGCATTTCCATTTCCATTGAGTTACACTTACCTGTCTGCGCTGATTGTTTTTCTGTTTACATATTGATTTTATTATTATTTATTTTTTTTTATAAAAATCGTATATTTGTATAATCTGTATATTTAACATGTATATCATGAACTGTATGTACTGATTTTTTATATAGTTGTCTTCATTGTTAAGATGTGCTAGTAGAGAAATTTGCATTCTCCCCACTAAATTGCAGCACATCAAGGCACATATAAGGCTCTCCTAGCCCTAGTCAACACAGCTTGAGAAAGGAGCATGCTTACTTGGTATTTCCCCTAGTGTGCATGCTCCAAAACACATCGCGAGCATGCCGGTGACGTCAACACTTGAGGCGCTGTGTTCCAGCCTGTCTTCCAGCCCCTCCTCCATCTACATCCTGCCAGCTAGGACAGCCCCACGAGTGGCAGAGACGGTGTCCAACGGTTCCTTATCCTTACACGGACTTGTGCAGACCTCATCCACCGGACATTTTTACAGATGTGCCAGTATTTATCCTTAACCATGTGAGTTTTACTCTTTATACTAAAAAATATATGTCTAACAGTCTACACTAAAAGGTGCCTGTATCTTAGTTTTTTCAATGCAAACTTGTACCTTGGCAATATATACAAAACATATGATGGCAAAATGGTTTTAGTGAAAAATGAACATTCAATTGCTCACTAGATCTCAAGATAGATATGTGTAGTTGAATTAGATGCAAATCTTGACTTTTCCTGTAAAATATTGGCTTGACTCTGCTCCATTTAGCCTTCTAAATCTATTACCTGGTCCTTTATTGTGATTGAAACGTTCACTGCAATGGAAAGGCAGGTGGGATTGAAATTGATTGAAAAGTTATACAGTTTAAATTGCCCAGTTTTCTGAAAGGTTTATGTTAAGTAAAGAGCTTCCATCTTTTTTGTCTCCCATACTGTACATAGAAACTGAGAATACTGTATTTACCTAATACCTACCTAATATACAGTAAAAAACTTTAAAATGGCAATAAGTAACAGCTTCAAAAGAACAACATAATAGAGTTCAGAAAGCAAAAATACTCCAGATTGCAATTTATTATCATGGTGCAATATTTACCAGCCATCACACAACCCAATGCCGAATCTAGCCAAGCCACTTCTCAGTCAATAGTCATAGCAGAAAGTCCTGTAGTATTACTTTGTCTGCTACACTGTAAGGTTCTCAGGGAGATTTAAGCATGCATAGAAAACTCCAAAGAAAGCCCCAAAAGCTGCACAGGAATTTTAATGTTACCCTTTTTAAAGAATAGCCAGCACAGTCCTCTAACCACCACCTCAATGATATTGGGCTGGCTTTCTTACAATTCAGAATCCATACTTACTGCAGTAGGAAAAAGAGGAAGAATCAGGTAGATGGTGACCATCAGTGGACCATCAGTGAAAAAAATATGCAATTTTCTCCTGAATTATATCACTAAGGCTCTCCTATATTATTCTGTATTGTTGCATATTGTATATACCAACAGTATTGATGTTCACTGGATTCATTTTTTGGATCACGTCATCACGTTAAAGGAGTTGGTTGGATTAGGGGTGAGACTTATTTTTCTCCTGACTGATTCGTTTTGTATTTTAAATATCCTGATGATGATTGTTTTGTATTTTTACATTCTGATAACTTTGCAATACAGTCAAAACTCTAGAATTTTCCTTCAAAGCATAACTTTTGTCTAATCTTTAAATATACCTTCAAGAACCAATGTAGCCAATCTATGCTTTAGATTCACAAAAGTATGACATATCCTCTTCCTAACTGCATTCTTGATTGTGTATTTTTTAATCATACTGGGTTGACTTATCACTAAATAGGGCCTAATCGTGTCTGTACAATTACCTTCCTACCATAGAGCCCCGCTGGGTCTGCTCGAACAATTCTATGAGCAGAGCCATTCTGTATCAAGCAATTACATCCCCACCAGCCTTTTGTGCTTTATTCTGGCGGTGGATCTGTGTCTATGTGTAAGGATTCTAAGAATGCAGCTGCTGTGAACAGGAAGAAGCTGATGGGACTGCATTTGCTGATTGCGCTCTGCCAGCAGACTCATGCTCAGACCCAGCAGGGCATAAGGGAACTTGCTATGCCAAATAACCACCTCATGATTACATCCTTGCAAGTCAATACATCACAAGCAGCTCATACTCCAACTTTGAAATCAGTCAATTTATTCTGGATGCTCTTTTTAGTTAACTGGCAAGTTTTTCTGACTTTTTTTTTTTTAAATAAATGACCAAGACCTTCAAATACCATGACAGTTAGAGTTCAAAAATATTTTTAAGAATGTAAACTAATATTAAATGTATGTAATCCGTGACATGGCCATTGCAGCAGAATCCTTTATGACTGGTGAAAACTTAGTGAAAACTTGGTGACTGGGGGAACAGGAGCTGGAAAAACTTGTCAATGGTTGAACATACCAGCATTTTTCTATAACCAGTGGGTGTACTACTATCAGGCAGATCAGACTGGCCATCATTTTTGGAGCATGCAAAGGCTATTTAGGGATATGGTAAAAAAAAAAAAAAAAAGTGTTGCCTGAACCATGGTGTATGAAGGCTGAAGGCCACCTTAAAACTGGACTCTAAGGTAAGCAAATTTTGTCTACATTCAAGAGGCATATATATGTTGCTTGGTCCATAGCTGCACCGGCTTTAGATATACATGTTCAGGGTTTGCTCCCCCAATTTTTTGCTTGTTTATTATGTATTTGGTCTGACCAGACTTCTGAGGTTGAGCATCCCATCCCCACACACACCTGTACTCTATCAGAGTCCACCATCAAGTAGATATAGGAGGAGTCCTTTGTAGTGCATTAGCACATCCATCCCAGCAAGGAGTGTTGTCTCCAAGGGTTGGAGAGGCTGGATTCACCCCTTTTTTATGGATAGTGTAGGACCCACTGATAATGGGGTACTTTGACGCAGTGGTGGGCTTGAGCACGATATGGCCATATGGTGGGACTAAATCCCCATTTTTATTTATGGATTGTCTCCATATTTAATAGTCATTTCTTTTGCATGGTTGCGCTATTCTTTTTTAATATACATGTTGCTTGGTCCATAGCTGCACCGGCTTTAGATATACATGTTCAGGGTTTGCTCCCCCAATTTTTTGCTTGTTTATTATGTATTTGGTCTGACCAGACTTCTGAGGTTGAGCATCCCATCCCCACACACACCTGTACTCTATCAGAGTCCACCATCAAGTAGATATAGGAGGAGTCCTTTGTAGTGCATTAGCACATCCATCCCAGCAAGGAGTGTTGTCTCCAAGGGTTGGAGAGGCTGGATTCACCCCTTTTTTATGGATAGTGTAGGACCCACTGATAATGGGGTACTTTGACGCAGTGGTGGGCTTGAGCACGATATGGCCATATGGTGGGACTAAATCCCCATTTTTATTTATGGATTGTCTCCATATTTAATAGTCATTTCTTTTGCATGGTTGCGCTATTCTTTTTTAATATACATGTTGCTTGGTCCATAGCTGCACCGGCTTTAGATATACATGTTCAGGGTTTGCTCCCCCAATTTTTTGCTTGTTTATTATGTATTCGGTCTGACCAGACTTCTGAGGTTGAGCATCCCCCCACACACACCTGTACTCTATCAGAGTCCACCATCAAGTAGATATAGGAGGAGTCCTTTGTAGTGCATTAGCACATCCATCCCAGCAAGGAGTGTTGTCTCCAAGGGTTGGAGAGGCTGGATTCACCCCTTTTTTATGGATAGTGTAGGACCCACTGATAATGGGGTACTTTGACGCAGTGGTGGGCTTGAGCACGATATGGCCATATGGTGGGACTAAATCCCCATTTTTATTTATGGATTGTCTCCATATTTAATAGTCATTTCTTTTGCATGGTTGCGCTATTCTTTTTTAATATACATGTTGCTTGGTCCATAGCTGCACCGGCTTTAGATATACATGTTCAGGGTTTGCTCCCCCAATTTTTTGCTTGTTTATTCAAGAGGCATGCCTATTCTTATGTGGATCTTGCTGTTCTTTGTGTGTTTTCTTCCAGATCTGTGCTGGAATCCAATATGAAGCATGCCTTTATGCAAGAGCTTTCTGTGATAAAGACCAACAGCTGCTCTATTTCCATGTTCAGAGTGACTGGTCTTGTACCCCCCATGGGTTTGTAAATACATTTTGTGAATATTGAAGAACTTCAGTTTTAAAAAATGATTTGAAGGGTTATTTATCAAAGTGTCTCAAGAAGAAACACTGCTTACTGCAAGCACTCCTTTTTTTTCTCCTATACTGAAAAAAGACTGTTAATATGATATACCACCTCTTGCATTATCCCTTAAAATGGCCCTATATCAAACCAAAAATAGCATCTGCTGCTTTCTACTAATTATTGTAAGCCACCCTGTGAAACTGTATAAATTTCATAAAGAAATCACTAGAAGAATGCAAACATATTTTAATGATATCAGCAAACACCTATTAATTAGCAAATGAAGGATTAATAGTTTCCCATTAGCTGGACTCAAGACACCTGCTAACTTTTACTTTCCCTGTCAGCGCTGTGTGAAGAGCATATCGGAGTCTTAAATCAGTTAATTAGTCTAAGAGGAAATCCAGCACAGCAAGTTTTATTTATAGCTTTCTCTCCCAGTGGGCTTTCGCCAACAGCGGCTGCTGCTCCACACTGCTATAAATAGATGTGAGAGCTATTTTTAGGATCAGAAAGACATCTCTGGGATACACTGACTTCCTCCTTCCTCTTAGGGATTGTAAATTCAAGTTTATGCATCATTTTCTACTCTGCCATAATATTTATGCAGCACACAGTCATGACCAAAACAAAAGGCAGCCCGTTATGAATTAAGGCAAACGCATCGTTGCGTCGAAGCTCCCATTAGACCTTGGTCTGATACAGAATGTAAATGGATGCATAATTATTTCTCTGCTGTATTTTTCTTGTTAAATATTATTTACTAAATTCTTCGCTCCATTTACAAATGGATCCATAATGATATGGTGCAGTTTTGCTGAGGAAAGGGATTATTCATTAAAAGTGGATTTTTGGAAATCAGGAGCAATGTAACTATATTTACATTTATAACTGTCTAACTTGCCAATAAAATCCTAAATTTACTTCATTAAGGCTTTTTGTAATGCTTCTTTCGCAACGCCTCAACTCACATCTCCCTGTGTTCTCAGAATACCCTACTTACCCCACATTACAGTTTATACTTTGTGGAGAACAATCTTAAATCAGTTTTACCACATATTAAACATATGCATATAATTTAGTTAGGAACAGGACAACTGTAACATTTTAATAAAAGCTAATTTTTATCAAGAGCGCAGCATGGGGATTACTTAACCTACAATATAAAACCTCCATAGTGTTGGACCTACGTTAACTGTGATGATAATACATTACACCTTCTGGCATTTCAAGAAACGTCATCCCTTCTGAAATATCTTGAAAAATGTAATTCAAAAATGTAAAACTACTAACCTTGGTGAAGAACCCACCCCATGTCTCCTGCACCTAAATTATTTTTCCTTAGCTAGCTACAAATCATACCTGACCATTCAACTCATAGCTTGGACATACATTCCCACACTCTGGAAACACAACAGTCCCCCTACCTTCAGAGAAATGGAAGACCCTACTGTGTCCCTCAAAAATTCGAACAATGCAGATTGACCTGGCTTGAATGAACACATTTCACAAACTTTACAAACTGCTCTATTACTCTCAAACGCATGGGAACCAGCATTGCTCAGCTCTCCTTGTGCAGTTAGGCCTTGGAAATTAACCACCCTTCCCACAGTCTTTACCCCATATAGTGTATGTCACACTTGAATGGAGCTTGATGTCTATAACCCATCCCAATGAAGAAACCCTCGCCAAACATCGTCTCTCCTTTCCACTCTTGTCTTTCCCCTATGGCTTCTGGATGATCTCTCCTGAATCCACCCAAAAAGATCTACTTGAAAAAATTCAGATATCAGAGTTAATCATTTGTTTCCTAAGTAATAACCAACAGCACCCAGATGCAGTCCAAACTGGTTTATCTTCTTGATGACTAGACACACTTGTACACCCTGCTCACTGTGTTTATATTTGATTTCTGTATTGTACAGTTTATAGGATTGTACTTGATCAATGAGGCAGGGTCTTATATATATATATATATATATATATATATATATATATATATATATATATATATATATAGATACATATTAGCTATACCAAATAAATAATGTGGACTCTCAATTCCAGGCAGTAGATGGGGCTTTAGGCTCATGTTTGCAGGTTTGAAGGCTTTGTTGAAAAATCCTGTTGTTTACAGAATCAAATAGCTCAAACTGAATGATTCGGAGGAGTGATTAATCCCTCATCTTGCCTGCCTGTTTAAGAAGGGACCTATGGTATAAACACTTAAAGCACTGTGATTCCTTCTATCTTTTAAGAAGAATTCTAATTGGTGGAAAAGATCTATACATCTTGTTTTATAAAATCAAAGAAGAAGCCTCTGGTTCTCTTCCTCATCTCATGTTTGCCAGGTGCCATCCTAGGGAGCCCATCTCTGATCCATGCATTGTCACCGAATTCCCACGCACTCCTAGCATACTGACTACACGTGGGTACACACGGGCCAAATGTCAGGAGACAAGGCCAGTTGAACAAAACAGCTGACATTTAGCCCATGTATATGTTGGTTTGTCCGACAGAAGCCAGCATTCGACCGACTTCTGATCAGCGCTCTCAGCCAATGGCAGAGAGCGTTGATCGGAGTGTTCTGGCAGGGGGGCTGTCCCCCTGTCAGAACACAAAAGCTCAGTGGGGGAGATCTCTTAACTAACGTTGCATGGTTAGTACAGCGGAGCCGACTGGAGCTGACGGTTTTTTTTTCTACCCATAGAGTTGAATGAAAAAAAAAAAAAAAACAGTGTGTACCCGGCTTTATTCTTCAAATCCATTCTTATGTCCCTGTGGGATCCGCTGGAGGGCCACAGCTGCACACAGAGCCTTGACTTCCTGTTGAGATAAAGTCACACCCTGTCCTGAAACCTGCCATTCAGTTGTAAAGTCCTTTATCCTGCCATTTAGTTGTAAAATTCCAAGGGTTCTACTGCCCACTGAGACTTGCTAAGGCAGCTGAATTGGACACTTCATTTTAAATTGGAGAGTTATTGATGCCCTATATACAGGCAAGACCATGAGCCTACAGCGCTGGGACAGAGGGATTGGTTTAAATGTTGGTTGGTTGAATGGTTTAAATCAAATCTTTCCTTTGCTCATGCATAAAGTGGTCAGGACCCAGGTCTGAACCTGTGTACTCTACTGTGTCTGGCAATGTCTATACTTGCTTAGCGGCCTGTGATGCTGGACAGCACCTTCTCTAATCTATCAGACAATCCTGCCTTGTGCCTTGTTTCTGCTGAAACTTGAACTATTTTCTCCTCTCATGAGTTTCCTGATTTAAGCCATGTGTCTTTACTTCCTGTTTGCCAGATTATTGTGCTCTCTCCAGCCAAAATCTCGCTCTTGTCACTTCTGTTGCTGTCTGTATCTCTGTTACCACTCATTACCAACTTTTGGCTTGTTTACTAAATACACTTTTGCTTATCCCTACCTGTTGTATCCACTTCTGAACCCTGGCTTGCTCGCTTCCTGGTGGGGCAATCCTGAGGATTGCAATCTTGCACTAGCACGCAGCAAAACCCATCTCCACCATTAGGAGTCCTGGTGTACTTAGACTCTGCACCTCAGATGAGCCAGTGTCATCCCCCAGAGTGACCTGCTTTTGTACTTATTCAGCTAGTCACTCGATGCCTCTCTACTGCTATAGCTGATGGCCTCCAAGTCTGACTCCAGACCTTTACAGAGATTAACACACAAGTAGGTGTTGAGGAGCACTCAGTAAAACAAATTATGACACTCAGGCATCTATTCAAAATGCCTATTAACCAAAAGCATCGGGTAAAGCCAACGTGTTTGGGGGAAATGCCTCCCCCTTCCTCAGGCATGGTAATTGTTGGTAGTTCCCAATGTGATCTGTCTTAACAAGTCTTACTCAACCCTCAATACAGGTCACCTAATTTTGTTTCATTTTGAGTTTGAGCACACTGACTACTTCAGCCCTGACGAAGGAGGAGGCATTTCCCCCAAAACAAGTTTACGTCACCTGATGCTTTTGTTCAATAAATATTTCGAAAAGATCCTTGACTGTAATGATCTTCTTGAGAATTAGCCCCTTTGAAGTAAGACTTATTGAATTTACAACACCTCGCTTCTATCAGTCCAGCACTATTACAAACACACATTTGCCAATGCAGGGCAAAGTAAAAGGTTCACTTAGCAACCCCCTTCACCAGCAGCTTATTCTCACTCTTTCTCACTCCCCAACTACTCCAGTTACCACCTGGGAAAGAGGCAAGAAAGTACTGTGTAAGCATCAAATTGATTTGTTCCTTCTCTAGCTCCCTGTGATAGCATTGGGGCAATCACAGAGTACCAGCTCACCTATGCCGATAAAAGGAAGAGTGAGGACATGCTTCTGGGGAGGGAAAAAAAGCAAATTAATTGTAAAGACTGAAAAAAGTATTTTAGCAATGTAGTTTTGTGCTGGTTTTAAAAGGAACTTCCCAGTGTTTTTGAATGTCCAAAAATGTACAGGTCACATTCCTGAAAGTAATCAACTACAATTGTGCAACAACACTAACAAACAGAATGTTGATAAATGTAGTTTGAACTCACGTCTGTCTCGCTGCCTTCTCTGAGGTTGTAGGTGAGGTCATGCTGAATCTCAGTAATAAATTTGTGGGAATATTCTGGGTAGAGTTCAAGAACTTCCCGCAGACCTTTCAGACTGATGTACTGCAGGTCACAGTACGTAAGTGCCTTTACGTTGGCGTTGGTTTTGATTACCCGATTTTTATTGAGATTATCTGAGCCAATCAAATCTCCCTTCCCTGTAAAAGTCACAAAAAATGTTAGGCTTTGCAAATACTTGTTTGAAAGAAATATTATTCTGTGCACGCCCCCCAGATACAGTATGCCTAAATATGCTGGCTAAATTCATTCAAATATACTTACAACCATTTTCAGAATTTTACCTGTTAAGGCTTGCACGAGCATCCCTAATCATGTAACTCCAGTATTTTAGAATTTTTGTCTCCTATAAGCTAATAGCACAGGTGTGTTCCATATCTTTTATATAGTATCAAAATTGATGGGAAATGATCAGATATTTTGGAAAACATCAAAAACTTCCTACTACACAAGACAAATAAACACACTTAGTACTAGGAAAATGACTAAATTAGTCAGGGATACACACAAAATTTAAGTCAACATGTAACCTGTCTCTGTAGGGCAGACAGTATTTAGCCTGTACTAAAGTAGAAGACAAACATAACAGTTATTATGCAGTAAATATTCTTAAAATAAACCCACTGCTTTAACTGTTTCTCAAAACAGTTACATTCAAATCATGTCCTGAATGACAACTGTTACAGTTGCTAGTGAGCTCATGTTAGCTCTCAACCAAACTGTTAAGCCATCAAATGAATGGTGCCATAGCTGATCACATGTGTAGTAAATGTAGACCAAGCAGAGGCTAAGATGGCAGCTTCTTTGGATGTATAGGATAGGAGGGTTTAGTTCCACTTTCAGTCAGACTTAAAGTGTACTTGCAACCATTTTGCTAACGCCACCCCCCTGCCCCCCACCCCGCACACACACAGCCCCATCTTCAAGGCTTTTAATCTCTTATCTCCATGTCCAATTATAATTTTCTTTGTCAAGTCTGTACATGCATGCCACAATCTCTGCTGAATCCTGTAGAGAGTTTGTATTCCATCGAAGGTTGAACTCTCCATAGGGTTTAATGGAGGTTTTGGTGTACTTGTGTGGATCCCAGCAGAGAAGACAGTGGTGCCCAAAAGTGGCCCCAACAGAGTAGATGACTCTGGATGAGTCTAACAGGAGGCTGTGTGGTCCTTCAAAGGCCATGCAGGATCAAAAGCAGGTGAGTGTAAGACTGCCACAAAGTTACATTTATAAGGAAAAACATTACTGAGCTTTACAGAAAGAAGAAAAACACAGAATTTGCAGCACTTCTTCAATCCTTTAATAAATCTTCTTATAAAACCATCACAGACAGTGCAGGATACAGTGAAAGTTAATGCATTTTGCACTGACATCAGTCATGAATATTGCAATCTATGTGTTGATGTTGAGTGCTTTCCCGAGTGTCTGTATTTTCATTTTGGAACAGTGATCTGGAAAGTCTCCTTGCATGAGTCCCTAATGTCCATATTATCATTGGGAATGAATAACGCTCAGTTTTTCTGAGGGTCTTTAGTTTTCCTATTTTTTTGACAGGTTAAAGAAAGGGTAAAAAAGAGTCCAATATAGAATCTTGTGGTTTTATATACTGAGGTTTTTATTGATAGATGTCTTTGTCTGTTGTCATTTTTGTTTTAGGCTTATTTTGATGTATAGATGTGTATGAACAATTAATTGGGGGACTATGTGTGCGCCAGTAGCTGTCATGACAATGTTTCTACTGAACCCTATTTTTCTTCTCCCCTGCTTGTCCGCCTTTTTAGCCTTTCAGGCTTTAGTACACATGGGTATATTAGATTTTAGTTGCTGTGTGGACTGTGGGGGGTGGACCTATAGGGCATACTAAACCCATTCAAGAATGTATGATTGGATGGTGTATGGGGACTGAGGGTTGTGTTGCTACCTTTGATTGGGTTCCCATCCCACAATCCTCCTTCGAGAGGAGTGGGAGGGGCCCCCTAAATGAGCAATTAAACACATTGATATGAAGAGTATATATGGGTTAATGTATTTTTAGTATAGGTGATTATGAGTAAGCGCTAACTGCAGCACGAAACGCGTTAACTTTCACTGTATCCTGCACTGTCTCTAAAGGTTTAATAAGAGATTTAATAAAGGATTGAAAAATTGCAACAAATTCTAGGCTTTTTTTCTTCTTTCTGTGGATCTGCAGATGAGCTGTGCTAGCACCTTCATCACAGTCTGCAGTAGGTGTAATTATAATTTCTCAGTGGCTTTACCTGTGTTTATTACTGTGCTTTAGTAGGCACACGTTTTAAAATCTTTTTGTAAAGTTTGACACTTTTTTGATCCCAAATTACTCTCTCACTCAAAAAAACAAATTTTGAGAGTTGAAATACCTTTAATGCCTAACTGTAGAGGAATTTAAAGAAGAGTTTTAAAGAGGTTGTAAACCATCTCTCATAACTTGTACCTATAGGTAAGCCTTTAATAAGGCTTACCTATAGGTACTGTAAATATCTCTTAAACTTGCACTGTTTGCATACTAGCTCATTATGCCTTTGTCTTACAGGGTTTTTTTTTGGGGGGGGGGGTGGGTTTACTTCCTCTTTAAAGCACAAGATACTGTAACCAAGCTGTGCCCAGAAACCTTGCTATTGTTTCTACAACTGGTACATGTATTACCCTCAAATAATTTTTTTCTGATTAAAAACACGATTCCATATTTAACATAGTCAGTCAGCACAATTTCATATCTTACAGCAGTTGCAGTCAATAGTTTTCGTCTACCAATGGAACCTCAATTATAGAAATAGTTAAATTTGTTAAAATTAAATTGCATCACACATGTTCCTATCTGCTTGTTATACAGTAAATGGAATTATAAATGCTCACCCAAAATGGCGAGAACAGTGTTGTCCTTCAGCACCTCCATGGATCCAGAGCAAACAAAATATATGGCTTGTAAGGCATCCCCTTGTCGAATCAGGTATTCTCCCGGGGCACAAAAGGAGGTTTTGATGCTGAGGGATAGGGAGCGTAGGCAACCACGACTGGCTGACTCAAAGATTGGCAGCTGGAGGATCTCCTTGTTAAGGTGCATGGCTATATCAGCTCTAAGCTCATCAGGAAAATCTCTAAGAAGCTGCAGACATAAAGAGACAAGGATGTTACACAACAGTAAATTATTAATTTATTGGACTTTGTGAAGGGACTTAGTGGTAATGAGTGAGTCACAAATGTTCCCTTTCCTAAAGATGATTGTGGCAGAGGGGAGAAAAACAGTTTGTTGCTGACTGTGGTCAGGGAAGAGAGTGAGCAGAGCAAGAGTTTTCTGCTTAGGATTGGGGAAGAAAGTAAAGTAGAGGCTTAATATGTTCCGTTGGGAAATTATGCTTATCTTATCCGATTGGGGAGAAAGAAGAGGCAGATTGACAGCTGATGGTGGACCAGGGATAGAGAAGGCAAAGTGGGAACTGAATATAGTATGAAAAAGGGGAGAATCAGCATCTGATTGTGTAGCGTATACAGAGTGGGAGCTAATCATAAATTGGAAAAGGTGCCCACGTATGAAGTATTATTTCTTTTTCATGGGAGCCAGTTTTGCAGATAGTTTTGGTTGGGGAATTTTGTGAAAAGATTCCTTTATGATCAGGCTGAAGTGTGGACAATGGGGAAAGAACTTCCAGAGGACAAGACTGTGACAGGCTAGTACTTACATTATACAGCTGGGAGAACTGAAATATAGGTTCATGCAGGGATTTCAAGGGACTGTACCGCTGTCCTATTTTTCTCCTCATTTGTCCCTCATTTTGGTCTGATCTATATAGTTGCATATAAAATGTACTTTTTATTTTTCAAAAAATGTTTCCCAGTGCTAAACCTTTCATCCAATTTCAAAATTGCTGCATTTGTATATTTCAAAAGCCAGTATACAGGAATAGTAGGGGTAAAAAAAAAGTTTAACTAATCATTTTTTTGTATAATTCTCCATTACGGGGGCATAGCAGGGGTCTGTCCCATGCCTACATACGCTTGCTAATATTGGTCCCTTATTCCCATCTCAAAAAGTTAGGAGGTTAGGCAACATGAACAGTTTTGAAGGAAAAATATATGTTCGAGAGAAAGGGGAGAGAAGAATGTCTATGCTGGGGGTAAAGGCACTGTTTAATGAGCAATGTATATGCTAGGGACATGTTAGTTGCTCCCAGTTCCAGAAGAAAATTCGATCTGAGAGCTAAAAGCAAAGATGCAAAGTCACCAGCACTCCAAAAAATGTGCTTCGTGTGTTTATTGTGATGGCTATGTTGCCTTGAGACATGGACCTTAAGAAACATTGGTTTCTTATGCCTTATGTGAGACTGTCTTCAGAGTAAACATATGAAATGTGTCTATGTGGAGTGCTAGTGACTTTGTATTTTTGCATTTGGTTTTGGCACTGTACCATCCGTGGCATTCACTTTGAGTACCTATCATTACAATGTTGAGTACTGTGGAGACTATACCTACTTTTTAGACTTTATAGATCTGAAAGCTGGCACACATACTTTGCTGCCATATTCAGTCTAAGTGCCCAAATCATCCAGTATTAAAAGGGGAAGAACCACCTTTCGTCATACTACACAGAAATTTATGAGCCTCAAAAGTGCTGAGGGTTTAGGGGAACGGAATTGCTGCATGCCATTAGTACTTACAGCAATTCTATATGACCTAGACTAACCAAATATTCTCTGATGCAGTGTTTTTCTACTTATGAGCTGGCAAACATGTTTTAATGACCCTGTGAACATAGGAGTGCGCTTACAGGTCTACATGTCTCTTTGGGATTTTTAAATCTAATGGTGGAGTTACTTTCAGATCAGGCTGCACTGCATCAGTGTGTTTCTAGAGAATGACAATAGTTGCTTCTATTGTACTGAGATGTCGGCAGATACATGCAGACTCCGGCAATAGAAGAGGCTATTGTGTCATCGTCAATGTGAGCGGTGGAATTACATGGCCTCACCGTGCCAAGCTTTTCTTCTTATTTGACAATAGAAGTCTTCTGTTAACAAGCATAGGATTCATCTGGCGTAAAACAAGCATCAGATGATCTGATGTTTCCTCATGCAGTCCAGGAGACACCAGAAATGACCTAGCTCATGGGACTGACTCCAAAAGGCAATCCTAACGGGACCTAGTGAAGCTTTAGGAAAAATGTTTACTTTAGGTACACACAGACACAAAAAATCCTTACACAGATACATCTATGGACTAAAAGAACATTATACTCACTATCATTTTTTTATTGACACTTACTTCATCTCTTATCGCTTGTTTTACTTTATTTGCTGTTTTATGGTCTATTATTTTGATGTGGATATTGTAATGGTTTATATTTTTAGGTATTTTAATTTTGCTCTGCAATAGCATCACTGTAGGATGTTTAGTTTTTATATCATTTTAGGTTTAGAGATCCCCAGGGTTATCATAATTGCCTTTACAGTTTTGTATTTTCAGTAGAATTGTTTGCTAAACATCTCCATAATATGCTAGCTCTGCTTACAAGTATTCTACAGTGGTACATTACACACTTGAAATCACAAGGAAAATAAATATATCTGTGCTTTCACATTCAGTGAAAAGAATAAAACTGTAAGATCAATACAAAATGTCAAATTAAATGATAGATCCTACAGTACTGTAGCATCCTCTAGTTTTTCGCTTTTTTATTTTTGAAGAAGAACCGCCCAAACTAAAAACTCAATTTCTCCAATTTACCTCATTAGCATCAATGCCATTATTGACAGACCAAGTTGTCTGGAAACACTCCAGCATCCTTTGCTTGAGCTGGATGGGCATGCGATGTACTCGTATAAAGTCCTTCAGGTCTTTTGTACGTGTGTGGTAGAGAGACCTACGCGAATACATCCTCTGAATGATGGCTGTGACGTTTCCAAATACGACAGCATGCATGAGAGCTAAACACAAAGGAATAGAAGATTAATAGCAGGTTAGAGATGATTTATTGCAGCGAGCAGCACTATCTAACAACATGAAAAATGTGAGTGATTTCATTTTAGTAAAATCGTTGTCTGATAACTTTACTTGTGCCACCATCAAGGATACTAACAAGGAACTAACTAACACCAAGGATAACTATGTGTTAGTCATTTGGTATGGGCCAGTCTAATGGGCCATACACACTATAAGATTTTCTGAAGACTTTTTCCTTTAGACTTACCAAAACCATATAATATGAGGTCAAACCTAAACACTTTCAATTTGTATGCAATCTGGCAGGCCCTTGCACTACATAGAAAAGGTAAATCTAAAGGAAATCTAACCACACAAGTTGGATAGTGTGTATCCAGCTTTAGGCTCCATTTAAGGTAAGTTCTACATGGCAGGTAGAAGGGTGAATACTTTACAATGCATTTTATTTCTCTACAGTACATCTGTAGGAGATACCTTTAAAACCTTGGATTGCGAGCATTTCGGAAACATGCTTGTAATCCAAAGCACTCGTATATCAAAGCTAATTTTCCCATAAGAAATAATGGAAACTCAGATGATTCATTCCACAACCAGTTATTCATAAGTCCTTCAGTTTATAGTCCATATAAAAAGAATATAGCAATGTGATAGTGCAACCATAAAATGTCCATCCACAAATGGCAGCCTCCAAAAGGGGATTAGAAGCAAAATCCTGCCGGAGCTACAGAGTATAAAAGAGAAGAGAGGCGCATCTTAGTGTAGCAATATGGTTAGATTTAATGAAGGTACAACATTTAGCAACTTACGTGGTTGATGATTAAAAGAGGCACATCTAAGTATGCAGGCATCTGGGATAAATCTATCCACATAGACCATCCTCCGCACCACCGGCTTTTACTGCTGTCAGTCTGCAATCGTGACTAGAAAGACTACCCTGCAGTAGAAGGATCTGAAAGCGAGGCTTGAAGCACTCGTGGAGCGCAGCGTTGAAGGGATGATGTCGATGGCGGTGTGGAGGATGGTATGTGGACAACTTTACCCCGGATGCCTGCAAACTTAGATGTGCCTGTTTTATTCATCCAACATGTGAGTTGCTAACTGTTGTACCTTCATTAAATGTAACCATATTGCTACACTTAGAGGCACCTCTCTTTTCTTTCATACTCTGTTGTGACATGACGCTACTTGGATATCAAGACATCGCTCGTTTATCAAGTCTAAGTTTATAAAAAAATTTAGCTTGTCTTGCAAAACACTCTCAGACCAAGTTACTCTCAATCCAATGTCTTGCATAAATATGGATCACACTTGGCTTTAGGCTTATCAACATCGGCAATTTCCATCTAAAGAATTCTATTGTTACTCTTTTGACAAATGTGGCAGGAAAACGATAACACGGATACCAAATCTGTGGTTTATTCCCAGTGTTGTGTTATAGTATAATTAGCACACCTCACCTCAGATACTCCTTTTTGTGTTTTAGGTGCATATGTATGTATGTATAAGCTGTATGTACTAACAGTGGTGCTAAACTGATAACTGGCACCATTTCTTGCAGAAGAAGACTTGTTTTGCAGTTGTAGAACAGACCCTCTGTTTCTATTCTAATGAGGAATGAGCGCCAGACAAAGTAAACACTTAAAAACTGCTCTTTGTTATTCTTTGCACTGTCCTTTTACAAAAGCCAGTATGTATTTTGCTATGAATAAAACACTCTTTTCCAACAAATTTCATTAGCAGATACATTTTTTGCTCATAAACCCATAAGGAAAAAGCATGCTATGTAGTTTTGTTGCTTTTGTTTTATTTATTGGCATTTTTGACTCAGATGATGTAATTCTTAAATTCTTAATTCTTAAAGCCTTTCAAGGCTTTTCAATAAATATCAAAACTATTTAAAGACCTTCCGCAAAAATTCTGAAAGCTAAGTAGTATAACAAAAAGAAATTTAAAAAAAAGTTTCAGTTGATTCCAACATTCTCTTTGAAGGACAGTATCCACTTTTGGTGTTTTGAAACATTTACAATGTCTGACTTTGAAATAGCAGGAACTTAAATTGTTTCAAGCTTCATGGAACAAACTCTAGGAACAATTTCTACATTTACTTTTTCTACAATAGAGCTTAAAGCTGTCTAAATTGCAGATTGGAAATCATAGTCAAGTTCTGGGACTGTTATCTACTTTTCAATGTTACAGTATACAGTATTTTGTGAAATGGATACCTGCATCTTCTCAAGTGGAGAGACATGAATGTTTACATAAATTGTTCTTAAATGTGAATCCCAAACTAGAGAGAATGATATATTTATTCCCTGCTCATAAATATGTGAAATTGGATATCTGCAACAAAGCATTTCAATGCTGTATTAGGCATTGTTCATGTCTAAAAGTACATTTTAAAGAACTTTTAATCTGAAGTTTTGTATCTCTTCAGGCCTGTGGTCCTCAAACTACGGCCTGTGGGCTGGTTATGGACAGAAACCTGCTGTAAACCGGCCCCTGCAAAGCCCCACATGCAAAGCATTCTCAAATTATGTTGGAGGAAACCAATGAAAACAAAGGCAGTCTCCAGGTATTCATATTAGGCACTATATGGCGGAGTGATATCCTGCCAAACGCTTGTATAATTCCGGCTTTAATGTCATCCAACTAGTAGAGGATCAGCATGGGGCTAGCAGCACATCAACCTCTTCACGCCGACGGAACGCAAATATGTGGCCTCGGCTTCAGAGGGTTGCACTGGGGTGATGCCTGAAGCTAGAGGCATCACCCCGGTACTGTTGATTAAAGCTGACGGTCAGCTTTCTTATATTGACAATTGATGTGGCTGAGCAGCCGCTTGATTGTCATTACAAGGAGCTGGAGGGGACGCCACCCCCCTTCCGCCACCTGTCGCGGCTTGCCTGGCTCTCCCGTCCCACCAGAAGACCCGAGCGACCACCTGGTATGTCCGCCGGCTGGCCGAAGACCTGAACAAAGCCGTATTCAGCTTTGATCGGGTCTCCAATGTAAAAGCCATCATAACATCACTTCCGGGTGCTGGAGTCTTAAAGGCGCCAGATTTAAAAAACAATTACAGTATTAATAACAGCCAGACTTGGCATTTTGAATGCTTTGAAGTGCAAAGGAGGGGTTTGGGGTATTTTAGACCCCAGATCCCTCCATAAAGAGCACCTGTCACTGTCTATTACTGTCACATGGGATGTTTACATTCCTAGAAACAGCAAAACATGTTTTTTATTAAATAGACATGTGAGGCATTGCCACGATCGTTAGAGCGAGATAAATAATTCTAGCGCTAGATCTCCTCAGTAATTCTAAGCAGGTAACCATTAATATTTTTTAAAGCGTTGCCTATGGAGATTTTTAAGTATCGTAGATTGTCGCCATTCCACGAGTGTGCGCAATATTAAAGCATGACATGTTAGGTATCTATTTACTTGGCTATTTAATCATATTTCACAATATACAACAAATTGAGCTAACTTTACTCTTTTGTTTTTTTTTTTTAAATCATGAAAGTGTATTTCTTCCCAAAAAGACTGCTGCACAAATACCACGTGGCATAAAATATTGCAATAATCGCCATATTATACTCCAGGGTCTCTGCCAATATATATATATATATATATATATATATATATATATATATATATATATATATAATGTTTGGGAGTTCTAATTTTCTAGCACAAAATACTGATTTCAACTTGTAAGAAACATACAGGTCAGGTCCATAAATATTGGGACATCGACACAATTCTAATCTTTTTGGCTCTATACACCACCACAATGGATTTGAAATGAATCAAACAAGATGTGCTTTAACTGCAGACTTTTAGCTTTAATTTGAGGGTATTTACATCCAAATCAGGTGAAAGGTGTAGGCATTACAACAGTTTGTATATGTGCCTCCCATTTTTTAAGGGACCAAAAGTAATGGGACAATTGGCTGCTCAGCTGTTCCATGGCCAGGAATGTGTTATTCCCTCATTATCCCATTTACAAGGAGCAGATAAAGGGTCCAAAGTTAATTTCAAGTGTGCTATTTGCATTTTGAATCTGTTACTGTTAACTTTCAATATGAGATCCAAAGAGCTGTCACTATCAGTGAAGCAAGCCATCATTAGGCTGAAAAAACAAAACAAACCCATCAGAGAGATGGCAAAAACATTAGGTGTGACCTAATCAACTGTTTGGAACATCCTTAAAAAGAAAGAACGCACCGGTGAGCTCAGCAACACCTAAAGACCCGGAAGACCACAGAAAACAACTGTGGTGGATGACCGAAGAATTCTTTCCCTGGTAAAGAAAACACCCTTCACAACAGTTGGGCAGATCAAGAACACTCTCCAGGAGGTAGGTGTATGTGTGTCAAAGTCAACAATCAAGAGAAGACTTCACCAGAGTGAATACAGAGGGTTCACCACAAGATGTAAACCATTGGTGAGCCTCAAAAACAGGAAGGTCAGATTAGAGTTTGCCAAACAACATTTAAAAAAGCCTTCACAGTTCTGGAACAACATCCTATGGACAGATGAGACTTGATCAACTTGTACCAGAGTGATGGGAAGAGAAGAGTATGGAGAAGGAAAGGAATTGGTCAAGATCCAAAGCATACCAGCTCATCAGTGAAGCATGGTGGTGGTAGTGTCATGGCGTGGGCATGTATGGCTGCCAATGGAACTGGTTCTCTTGTATTTATTGATGATGTGACTGCTGACAAAAGCAGCAGGATGAATTCTGAAGTGTTTTGTGCAATATTATCTGCTCATATTCAGCCACATGCTTCAGAACTCTTTGGACGGCACTTCACAGTGCAGATGGACAATGACCCGAAGCATACTGCAAAAGCAATCAAAGAGTTTTTTAAGGGAAAGAAATGGAATGTTATGCAATGGCCAAGTCAATCACCTGACCTGAATCGGATTGAACATGCATTTCACTTGCTGAAGACAAAACTGAAGGGAAAATGCCCCAAGAACAAGCAGGAACTGAAGACCGTTGCAGTAGAGGCCTGGCAGAGCATCTCCAGGGATGAAACCCAGCATCTGGTGATGTCTATGCATTCTAGACTTCAGGCTGTAATTGACTGCAAAGGATTTGCAACCAAGTATTAAGAAGTGAAAGTTTGATTTATGATTGTTAATCTGTCCCATTACTTTTGGTCCCTTAAAAAGTGGGAGGCACATATACAAACTGATGTAATTCCTACACCGTTCACCTGATTTGGATGTAAATACCCTCAAATTTAAGCTGAAAGTCTGCAGTTAAAGCACATTTTGTTTGTTTCATTTCAAATCCATTGTGGTGGTGTATAGAGCCAAAAAGATTAGAATTGTGTCGATGTCCCAATATTTATGGACCTGACTGTATGTCAGAAAAAGGCTTAGACTCCAAGGGGTTAAATAAGTGCCTCTGAACATGAATACTGAGGGGGCTTTCCAAACACCACTGACACCAGGGATAGGATGTGCAATTCCTCCAAACACCACCAACAGGGTTCATTATTGAGTTGGCCAACCCTTTGCAACTATAACAGCTTAAACTCTTCTGAAGGCTGGCCACAAGGTTTAGGAGTGTGTTTATGGGAAAGTTTGACCATTCTTCCAGAAGCGCAATTGTGAGGTCAGGTAATGATGTTGGATGAGAAGACCTGGCTCGCAGTCTCCGCTCTTATTCATCCCAAAGGTGTTCTATCGGGTACAGGCCAGTCAAGTTCCTCCACCCCAAACTTGCTCATCCGTGTCTTTATGAGAGAACAATGAGAGTAACAAATAGCCATAACTTAATATGTTTCTGATTCCATAGAAAAGGATTATGATTTTCTGGAATTTAAAAAGAGAAAAAAAAAAAGTAATTGCTGCTAAAAAAAAAAAAAAAAATAATTGTGACGTGTGCGTATGTTGTGATAATGATTGCAGATTCTGCTACCCAACATTTTGAGAAAGCACATGCCTAGGGTTACATGTCTTCAGTACAGAGAAAGGTAAGAATCTGCAGTAAACGGTGCTTAAAAAAAACTTACAATTTACACAGTTTACCTGGAAGGGATTTTTTTTTTTCTGAACAGACGGAAGTTTCATTAAGTAAATCATACTCTTAACTACAAAAGCAATGAATGACAAACAGAACAGATGATGTTACCCTGGTGCAATCCTATGTTTGTTTTTTTGGCCTATAAAGGATTAAAAATGATATTTTTTAAGGGAAACCATAAACCTCTTGAACTGAGAAAGATTACTCTGTTTGACAACTATTAGGACTCTCTGCTAGTTCTGTTTTTCTACAAGGTTTTTATGAGTATTCTTCCTCTTTCCGTCACATTGCTTTCCCTTGATTGCTTTGCCTTTCTTGCTGTCTCGTACATTTTCATGACTTGTATGTCTCCACACTTTATTTTTTGGGATTATTTTTGTGATCTGAAAAACATTTATTTCCTATGCAAACCCACCTTGCTTGACTTCTAGAAGACAATAGGAGTAAAGCTGAACTCCAAGCAGATAAAAAAGACACACATTAATATAGCTATGAAAAATTATGAAATCATTATATATATATATTTTTTTTTTCAGCTAGCGTAAAAAACTGAATTTAACATGAATCATCCTCTTGCAATCTTCTGCACATCCGCTGACAAGGATCATGCTGATATAAGGAGAGAGCACAGAGAGCAGCAAAATGACATCATCAGTCTGCTGCTTTTCTTTTTCGCTGTTCAGTTGCAGGCTGGAGAGGGGGAACCACATCACTCTATTCCTTAAAGCAGGATAAAACCCAAAGACAAAAATGTTTTTTCACCTGTTGATCTGGACAGTAACACCCTCCTGTATTAGGGTGCCTGCACTCTGGATAAAGGAGTAACAGTGACACCCTTGTGACAGCTGCATTGATAGTCTGAGGGTAAATGTATTAGCAAATTGTACGTGATCTGACACTCCTGCGTCTGGGACACGCAGACGCGCCACTAGCAGCTCGCCCCCACTGGCACCCATGGATGCCTCAGTACAGGGGGAGAACGGCGATCTGCCTATGTAAACATGGCAGGTCGCAATTCTGCTAGTACAGAAGGCATGGATCCTGTGTCTCTGCAAAGCAGGGGCATTGATCCATGCCTTCCCCTAGTACAAGCACTTCCCCTCACAGTAAAAAAACACCAGCTAGGCACAAAGTTAACCCTTTTATTGCCCCTGATGTTAGCCCCTTCATAGCAAGTGTCATTGGTACAGTAACAGTGCATATTTTTTCACACTGATCACTGTATTAGTGTTACTGGTTCCCAAAAAGTGTCAAAAATATCAGTTAGTGTCCAATTTGTCGCCGCCATTACTAGTAAAAAAATAAAACCAAAAATAAAAATATCCCATGGATTGTTGACAATTTGCAAAATCCCATCAATATATTACCAAAAATATGTAGCAGAATACATATTGGCCTGAATTGATGAAGAAATTTGTTTTGATTTTTTTGGATGTGATTTATAGCAGAAGATAAAAAAAGTTTATAGCGCAAAAAAGAAAAACAGCAAAAGAATGCTCCATTTGTGGGGAAAAAAGGACTTACATTTTATTTGGGTACCGGTCGCATGACCGCACAATTATCGGTTAAAATAACGCAGTGTTGTATCGCAAAAAAAATGACCTGGTCCTTATGGGGGTTAGTCTTCCGAAGGGCAAGTGGTTAAAAGCAGTTACAGCAACATTTTTGTTCCTTTTGGTATAAAGGTTTTACATAAATAAATAAATAAAAATTGATCATTTCAAGCACCCCGTCAGTGTTAATTTGTTTGTCTCAGTCCTCTAACTAGGACTAGACAGACAGAGATACAAATCCTTTGGAACATACAACTCCTTTTTTGCTGTTTGTCTGGAGTTCAACTCATAAACTTAAAACATTGATAGAGGAAAACATATTCTTGGAACTTACCTCCAATTAGCATGGTGCAAATGGAGAAGATCTTTTCTGCATCCGTGTTGGCAGACACATTTCCAAAGCCTACGCTAGTAAGGCTGCTTAGGGCAAAGTACAAAGAGGTGATGTAGGAACTCCGGAGAGAAGGTCCACCCTCCAGCTCCACAGTTGTTTGGTTGATTAAATCGCTACTATTGGGGTGACTGCTGGTATTTACTGACAAAACATATCTGTGCACTAGAGTGTATGGCATTCCCAGACGTTTAGAAAATTCATGTAACCATCCTTAAAAAAAGCAAAAGAAAAATGATTCCATCAGTCACAGAGAAATATGCAGATTTTGCTGTCTAAAAAAACTTTTCTCATTGCAATAATATGGTAGGATGGTGGATGCCCAGACTAGGAACAATTCATGAAAGCGTAACTCCACTTTTGTTGAGAAAAAAAACTTAACCCTCTGGGTGATCTCTGTACATTACAAGGATTATAACAACCTTTGTTGCAGATTTCTACATTTTGTTATTCTGAATAAATCATTGTTTGTTCCTCTGTGGGTCTAATGGGAGTGGTTTCATAATTATCTATCAGCTGTGGCAGCTACAGGGCTCTAATGAGGAAATCTGCTGGGCCTGCATCCCTTTAGACGTGTTCCTATTGGGAGCATCTCACCAAAAATTACATTTGTGTTGCAGGGGATGCCAGAAATCTGACTTGTATCTTAAGCAGACTTCTGGGAAAATTGGTGAGCCAATCACACAAGCAGGAAATTATGTTTCTGGGGTGTGGTCAGTATACATTCTGTGTACAGAACAGCTCCAGGTAGCCATATTGCTTTGCATTTTCAGAAAATTACAACAGCTGCAGATTGAACAGGAAAGGTCATTTTTTTAATAACATTCAATTACAATATGACTTGTGTCCCAATTGTTTTTTCTTTATTTGCTATCCCCCCCCCCCCCCGAAAGTGGAGTTACCCTTTAAGCAATTACACATGCTACTGTATATTTTCACTAGCGGCTTACACCATAAATTGTATAATTTTTCACTTTAATTAATCAATCATATGCAGGCGAAATATGTAAAAATTGTTTTGCATGACTGATTTGAATATTTAGACAATTTATCACATGAAGATTCTCAAATCTTTTAATAAACATGTCTTTTTATTGCTTTAACAGATTTTACCAAAGGAACATTAAATTGTCGAGTTTTGCAATACTTTGTGAGCCGCGGTCAACTGGCAATAATTATCACACAGGTTATCACTTTTTAGAATAGCAGTTGCTTCTGGCTGGTGATAACTCGTGGTTTTATGAGATGTCTATTGAAGAGAACTGGAAATTAGGTCGTTTGAGGTGGAGGTACAAAAAGGCTTTATGAGATAAAGAACCTATTGAGCAGTAAAGTATTGTAGTATTGAAAATAAAGTATCTAGATCTAACGTATCTAGTTCATGTAGTATGCATGTTTGTGAATTGAACATTTCAATCTTCGGATCACATCTGTGAGTAAATTGCCCCTTATGCAGTTTATTTTTCAATAGTTTTAAATGTAACTAGTTGGTACTAGATGGGATATACCTTTTACCCTTTAACCACTTCAATACAGGGCACTTTCACCCCCTTCCTGCCCAGGCCAATTTTCAGCTTTCAGCGCTGTCACACTTTGAATGACAATTGCGCGGTCATGCTACACTGTACACAAATGAAATTTTTATCATTTTTTTCACACAAATAGAGCTTTTTTTGGTGGTATTTTATTTTCTTACTTAAAAAAAAAAAGATATAAGACAGAAAATTTTTCTTATTTTCTGTCAGTAAATTTTGAAAATAAGTAATTTTTCTCTTTCACTTATGTGCGCTGATGAGGCGGCAATGATGGGCACTGATAGGCTGCACTGATGGGCACCGATGAGGTGGCATTGATTAGGTGGCACTGATGAGGAGGTACTAATATGCCATACTGATGGGCACTGATAGGCGGCACTGATGAGATCTGATAGGCGACACTGAGGGGCCCTGAAAGGTGGCACTGATGGGCACTGAGAGGTTCCACTGATGGGCAGCACTGATGGCCACTGACAAGCATTCACGGGCGGCACTGATGGACACTGATGGGCAGCACAGATGAGCATGCACTGATGGGCACTGACTGAAAGCACTATGGGCACTGATTGTGGGCACTGATTGTGGGCACTGTGGGCACTGATGGTAGGCACTGTGGGCACTGTTTTTTAACTTTATGTAATCAGGGCACTGATGATCAGTGCCCTGATTACCTGTCCTAGAGTCCCCTTTGAGGAGAAGCTGCTTATCGGCTCTCCTTGCCACACACTCTGACAGTGTGAGGCAAGGAGAGCTGATAAATGGCATTTCCTCATTTACATGTGACCGGCTGTGATTGGACACAGCCGATCACATGGGTAAAGAGCCAAGTCATTAGCTTATTACCAAGATCGGGGTTGTGCTGTGTCCTAGCAACACGGCGCAGCCACAATCGCCGCACTGCGTGCCCCCACGGGCGTGCAAGAGAGGCCGTTCTGGGGTGTTGTCATATGACTTTGTCCCAGAACGAGAGCCGCACCGCTCTGCTGTCATTTGACGGTGGGCGGGCGGTAAGTAGTTAAAAACATATGAAGACCTATACTTACTTAAAACTGAAGTATCACAAAAATATTGGGTCATATGTAGACATCATACTGTCTTAGGCAGGGATCCTCAAACTACGGCCCTCCAGCTGTTGCGGAACTACACATCCCATGAGGCATTGTAAAACTCTGACATTCACAGACATGACTAGGCATGACGGGAATTGTAGTTCCTGAGCAAATGGAGGGCCATAGTTTGAAAACCCTTGATCACAGGTAACCCAAATGACATTACCTTGAATAAGCTCCATCCCATACGATTACTTTAGCAAACACTAATGCTAAAATGTGCTATTGAAGGTGACATGTTGTCTGCCTTATGTGTACAGTGCTATTTTCAACTGTATAGAAACCAAGCAAGAGGGGGTAAAGATGGTTTTATGAAAAAGAGCCT
This sequence comes from Pelophylax lessonae, assembly GCF_965119305.1. Lineage (NCBI taxonomy): Eukaryota > Metazoa > Chordata > Amphibia > Anura > Ranidae > Pelophylax > Pelophylax lessonae. Next base: position 212,434,551 of record NC_138773.1, read on the forward strand.
TCTGACTCCAATCAATATTCTCTGACCTCTCTTCCTTACAGTTCTCTTGCTGAATGTAGACAAAATTGTTCAAAGATTGCTAGAAAATCTAGAGAATCTTCCATCATGCTTGAGGTCATTGTAGCCGTATTAGTGCACTTGCGACAGAGACAATCGAGTACTGTCCATGATACTTTTTTTTTATTTGCACTAACATACAATTTTTCAGGACAAGCTTTCGGGGTATGTCCCCTTCTTCAAGGTCCAAGCAGTACTGAAGGGGACATACCCCGAAAGCTTGTTCTGAAAAATTGTATGTTAATGCAAATAAAAAAAGTATCATGGACAGTACTCAATTATCTCTGTAGAAAAGGGCAAAAAAGGACAATCTACAAACGTTAAGATGTGTTGTCACATCCCATGTCCTGGCTGCCATAGGCACTGGCCCACTAGTGCTATTATGGCAAATACATACTTGTACCTATGCAAACCTTCACTCAACTAGGAAGAAATCATATCTAACAATTTATATATTTCCACTACCCCTAAAGCCGAGATTTACACACTACTGTATGACCATATATAAAAATAAATAAAACAAATCACAGTTTGAAAATTAAAATTAGAATTAATGGAAAAATATGTTAGATCTTTAGAAAATACAACCATTTTTAACCGGTTGCTGACCGCCGCAAGTACATATACTGCGGCAGTCAGCCCCGGCCAGGCAAAGTGACAAATATATACGTCACTAGCCTGGGAGCCAATAGCGGGCGATCGCGCGCCGCCGGAGGCGTGCTCCCGCCTCGGCTTGTTCACGGACACCTCCGTGCGTGTGACCGACGGACCCGATGTCTGCCGGTCACTCGCGATCAAGCCCCCTGTCATTCTTCCCTGTGTAAAAGCACTGATCTAACGGTCCTGCTATGTAGGACCGTTGATCTGTGCTGTTACACACACAGCCACATCCCTGCACAGTTAGAAGCACGCCCCTAGGGACACACTTAACCCCTCCCTCTCCAATAAAGTTAACCCCTTCCCTGCCAGTGTCATTTTTGCAGTAACAGTGCATATGTATAGCACTGATTACTGTAGTAATGTCACTGGTACCCCCAAATGTGTCAAAATGTCAGTCAAGGGTCCGATCTGTCCACCGCAATGTCACAGTCCCGCAAAAAAAAAAATCGCAGATCGCCGCCATTACTCGTTAAAAAAAAAACAACAAAAATGACAAAAATCTTTCCCTTAGTTAGTAAACGCAATAACTTTTGCGCAAACCAATCAAAATATGCGTATTGTGATTTTTTTACCAAACATAGGTAGCAGAAAACAAATTGGCCAAAAATTTAAAAAAATTTAGATTTTTACATTTTTTTGGGGGAATTTCTTATAAAAAATGTGAAAAATATTGTTATTTTTGCAAAATTGTCGCTCTTTTTTTGATTATAGCGCATGATCAAAAAATCGCACAGGTGATCAAATACCACCAAAAGAAAGCTCTATTTGTGGGGAAAAAAAGTACGTCAAATTGGTTTAGGTACAGTGTCGCACGACCACGCAATTGTCCGTTAAAGTCACGAAGTCCTGAATCGCAAAATAGGCCCTGGTCAGGAAGGGGGTAAAATCTTCCGGGGCTTAAGTGGTTAAGGACATCAGCAATAATCACTGCAAATGCAGTAGGGATATCAGCTGACTTTGGACTGCTCCAATCATCTTAGAGCAAGGATAATACCAAATGACAGAATGATACTTTCTTAATGTATTTCAAAATATACAAGTGGCCTAATGTGTGAATGCAGTTTTGATATATAGATTTTTCTAATTCTTTTAAAGATCTAGAAGAAAAGGAAATCAATGGTGGTTTAATTGACAAGTCTAAAAATAGAATTTGATGCACTTGAGAAATGGTTCCTTACTCCTGTGCTGAATGTCATTTCTTATCCATCACCATTAAAGGTCACTATGAACATTTTTTATAATGACTTTCCGCACTTCCTATGAATATTACCCTTTAAGACCAATTAGTAAAAACATCAAAATAGCACCTGCTGTGAATTGGAAGTATCAATAATCACAGTTGGATTAGTTTTGTGTCAGTATGAAGTAATCATTATATCTCTTTTCTAAAATAGATAGTGTATAAAAATAATTCTGTACAAACTGTGTGTGGAAAAAATGGCAGTACTATCATGACACTGAAATAAAAAGCAGCATCAAGCTAAAGTGACTTTCCAGGGAATAAATAATTGCTACAATAAATTATATTATTATTTTTTAAGTGTATATAAAAGACTAGTGCCCCTGCCATGCTTTTATTGCTGTCCATGCCTCCACTGGGGAGATGCACACATCTACAGTGCATCCGGGAAGTATTCACAGCGCTTCACTTTTTCCACATTTTGTTATGTTACAGCTTTATTCCAAAATAGATTAAATTCATTATTTTCCTAAAAATTCTACAAACAATACCCTGTAATGATAACATGAAAGAAGTTTGTTTAAAATCTTAAAAAAATTACATGTACATAGGTATTCACAGCCATTGCCATGACACTCAAAATTTAGCTCAGATGCATACTGTTTCCATTGATCATCCTTGAGATGTTTCTACAACTTGATTGGAGTCCACCTGTGGTAAATTCAGTTGATTGGACATGATTTGGAAAGGCACACACCTGTCTATATAGGGTCTGGCAGTGTACAGTGCATGTCAGAGCACAAACTAAGCCATAAAGTCCAAGGAATTGTCTGTAGACCTCCGAGACAGGATTGTATCGAGGCACAAATCTGGGGAAGGGTACAGAAACATTTCTGCAGCATTGAAGGTCCTAATGAGCACAGTGGCCTCCATCATTCGTAAATGGATGACGTTTGGAACCACCAGGACTCTTCCTAGAGTGGGCCACCCAGCCAAACTTAGCGATCGTGGAGAAGGGCTTTAGTCAGGGAGGTGACCAAGAATAAGATGGTCACTCTGACAGAGCTCCAGCGTTTCTCTGTGGAGAGAGGAGAACCTTCCAGAAGAACAACAGTCTAAGCAGCACTCCACCAATCAGACCTGTGTGGTAGAGTGGCTAGATGGAAGCCACTCCTCAGTAAAAGGCACATGACAGGCTGCCTGGAGTTTGCCAAAATGCGCCTGAATGGCAAGCATCATGTCTGGAGGAAACCAGGCACCTCTCATCCCCTGGCCAATACCATCCCTACAGTGAAGCATGGTGGTGGCAGCATCATGCTGTGGGGATGTTTTTCAGTGGCAGGGACTGGGAGTCTAGTCAGGATCAAGGAAAGATGAGTGCAGCAATGTACAGGGACATCCTTGATGAAAACCTTCTCCAGAGCGCTCTTGACCTCAGACTGGGGCGAAGGTTCATCTGCGAACAGGACAATGACCCTAAGCAAACAGCAAACATAACAAAGGAGTGGCTATGGGAAAACTCTGTGAATGTCCTCAAGCGGCCCAGCCAGAGACCAGACTTGAACCTGATTGAACAACTGTGGATAGATCTGAAAATGGCTGTGCACTGAAGCTCCCCGTCCAACCTGATGGTGCTTGAGAGGTCCTGCAAAGAAGAATGGGAGAAACTGCCCAAAAATATGTGTGTCAAACTTGTAGCATCATACTCAAAAAGACTTGAGGCTGTAATTGGTGCCAAAGGTGCTTCAACAAAGTATTGAGCAAAGGCTTTAAATACTTATGTACATGGGATTTTTTTTCATTTTTTATTTTTAATAAATGTGTAAAGAGTTCAAACAAACTTCTTTCATGGGGTATTGTTTGCAGAATTTTGAAGAAAATAATGAATTGAATTCATTTTGGAATAAGGCTGTAAAATAACAATCCTGGGACCAATCCTGTTTAATTTGTTCATAAATGATCTAGAGGAGGGGATATCTAGTACAATCTCAGTATTTGCGGATGATACTAAACTAAGCATGCCAATATCTTCTATGCAGGATGTGGAAACCTTGCAAGCAGACCTGAACAAAATAACGGGGTGGGGAACTACATGGCAGATGAGGTTTAATGTTGATAAATGTAAAGTAATGCACTTGGGGGACAGAAACCAGAAAGCAAGCTACTCACTAGGGGGGGAACCTCTGGGTGAGTCTAGGATGGAAAAGGACTTGGGGGTACTGGTAGACAACAAGCTTGGCAGTGGCATGCAATGCCAAGCCGCCGCAAGCAAAGCCAACAGAATACTGGGATGTATAAAAAAGGGGATTCACTCCAGAAATAAAGAGATTATTCTACCACTCTACAAGACTCTGGTCCGGCCACATCTGGAGTATGCTGTCCAGTTCTGGGCACTGGTCCTCAGGAAGGATGTGCTGGAATTGGAGAAAGTCCAGAGAAGGGCAACACAAATAATTAGGGGAATGGAGGACATCAGCTATGAGAAAAGACTACAAGCACTGAACCTTTTCTCTCTGGAGAAAAGACAATTGAGGGGGGATATGATATCAATGTCCAAATACTGTACTGGTGACCCGAGCATAAGGAACAAACTATTCAGAGAAAGGAGATACAATAAGACACGTGGCCACTCACTAAAACTTGAGGAAAGGCGGTTCAACCTTAAAGTGCGTAAGGGGTTCTTCACTGTAAGAACGGTAAGGATGTGGAATTCTCTTCCACAAGCAGTCGTATCAGCAGGGAGCATTGATAGTTTCAAAAAACTATTAGATGGACACCTTAAAGACCACAACATACAGGGGTATACAATGTACGGTTAAAAGCAAACACACACACACGCATCATAGGTTGAACTGGATGGACTGATGTCTTTTTTCAACCTCACTAACTATGTAACTATGTAACTATGTAACAAAATGTGGATTCCGAATGCACTGTATTTGTCTTGTTGACCATTGTCACTGAGACAAAAGTGCAGAGCAATCCAACTTTTTTAAAGTTGCCAACAGTGCAAGAAATAAGGGCAAAACACCCAATTGGGACCAAGGTTCTTCTGATAACTTTCTAAGATTGGAGTTCACCTCCTTTTTTTTCATTCCCTGTTGAGTTTCCAGAACAGGAAGTGATGGGGGAATCTATCCAGTGGGAGACAGAGAGCAAAACTAATCTGACCTAAAAATTAATACTGCCAAAGCATATGTTACGATAATGATGCTGACTTTTTGTCAAGCTACAAGCTCATACTTGCTGAAACAACTTTGAGCTGCTTCCAGAGAAGAGCTATAATTTTAGTGCATCTGTTGCGAAATTTAAAGATCAATTTCTTCTCAAAGCCTGTAGCTGCAGTGGTAAATAAAGTTTAAAGTGCTTTTATTGCTTGTTCAGAATATGTAAATTCTTTTTATGCATAGGCTAGTCACAGGTGTACTTTAGCCCCTGTATTTCTTGTATTACCAGTTTACCTTTTGTACCTAACAAGTACCTATTCACATGACCTCTAGAGAAGAAGGACATTACTCAGTCTGGTGCTCTCATTCTGTAGGGACCAAGGGATCAGATGCTTAGACTTTCAGACCAGTGGCCACTGCAGATCATTTTCTCTGGCAAGGAATTTTAGCCCCTCTACCATACCATGAATGTGGACAATAAGCCTGACTGCTCTAATTTTTATTTTATTTTTTTACAGTAAAGTTCCAATTTAATGACACTTAGACTTGATCTGCTTGCAGTACAATGTGACAGTTTGCCCTACTCTTCTAGTCATCACTTCTAGGTGTACCAATGCAGATTAGTCAAACATTTTCTTTCAGCATCTCTGCTTCTAACTGGGTATTGTCTTAAGTCGATATGACATCTTATCTTGATTCTTAGGTTAGCCATACACACAAAGGTTTCTCCATCCATCCTAAGCAGCATGGGTGGTGGGATTTTTTCTGCCAGTTATTGTATTCTAACAGCTGCCACCTGGCTGTCTGAATACCTGAAAAATAATTGTGGGGTCTTTGGTATGGGCTGGGGGCTTATTAGAATCTAGAAGCTCCTGTAACAAGGTGCTTTGCCAAGGGGATTCCCCTGTTCAGTCACTGTTCAGCTGACAATTTTTCACCCAACTCCTTCAATTTTTAAATAGACAAAGATAAGTCTGCTCCTTGTTGGCCTGCTTGTCAGATCCCACACAGCTCCCTTGTCTCCAGGTACAAACCCAGCTCATTGTGTTGATTCATGAGAACAAACAAGTATGCTGACGGCTGCACTCTGAACAGGATATCTTTATTGAACAATCAAGACAGTATAAGAATGGCAACTAAATCCTGAGAGGGAGGAAAAAAGGCCAACACATTTTGCTCTGCTAGCCCTTAATCAAAACCTAGTAATACAACTGAGCTATCTGCTAGATATACCCTAGGACTAGCCGAAGTCAGCTGCAGACAATCAGACTTGAAATACAGACAGGTAACATTGTTACTATTACAAAAGGGTATATAACAAAGAAAGAATATTCCTCAAATACAGTAAATTTACTGATTTACCTCTTTTCACATCAGCACAAATTTGTTGCAACCATGTCTGTCATTAAAACTAACATATAACATAATGTAAAAAAAACATAATCAGACACAGAACCCCAAGAAAACTGTAATTCAAAAAATTTTTTAAAAAGACCATTCCCCAACAGGTTAATGAACTTAAATGTATCTCATCTCAAAAAAGACTTCTTAATAATGTCTATTCAAATAAACAGCAGCACTCAAAGTGTGTTCCAAGCAGTCCTCCAGTGAGATATACACAGATACCGTGAAAAGGAGTCGATAAATCCACCACCAAGGAAACTAAACATGCAGCCTCTTACCAGATATTACTGGGTTATACAGCAGTCAGAATAAGCATGTGTCAATCACTTGGTCAATGGATCCAATCTCATAAGCCGCAAAGGCAGAGATTCCAAGGCATATACGTGGAGAAATGAAAGAGCAATCATTGTGCAGACATCTTTAAAAACAATTTATTAAACAAATAAAACCTGCACACAGGGTACTCACACTTTCTCCTATACAACAAGAATTACAAATGGCAGAGATGTGGTGTAAACTTGTTTCAAACCAAAAACATGGCCGACCTCCAGTGGCATGCAACACCAGCGTCATGTGGTTAAGCTCCTCCCAACGCGTTTTGTCATAGGTGACATCATCAGGGGTGTGCAAAATTGTAATCCTAATCTTAATCCTAATCTTAATCCTAATAAAGTCGGCAACATAATTCAGCAAAGGTTCCCCCTAAAGGAGAACTCCCTACCAATAATCTAAAAGCCGCTACACAAAATGAGAGCCCATTAACAAATGGGACAATAAGTGAGGTCCCACTCAAAATTCAACCAAGTGGGGATCCAAGTCTGCAAACAAAAGATCCAATAGATCTAGCGTTTACATAATAACTCAAATGTGTCTCCACCTCTTTTTGAGCATACAACCTTATGAATAGCTTGGAAAAGGACAGCTAAGTGACCACCTCCATGCTGATCATTAAAATGTTTTGCCTCATTCCTACTATGTTTCTTTTGAATGTTATATAAGTGGTCTGTCTCTCAGCCTTGCTGTCCTCCCCACATACTGTATGTGGCAAATACTGCACGTAATCAAATAAATTATATTTCTTATATTACAATTCCAAAAAGTCCTCAAAGTGTACATTTTAACAAAATTAGCTCATGGGAATAGTGAATTATGTCCTAAGGTACCACATCCCTGATTAGTACAGAGAAGTATCGAATGTAGGGGCATAGGTTGGGATTTTAAGGGTACCGTTTTTTAACAACCAATATAACACAAGGAAATGTGTGATTTGTAATTTTCCTAAAAATATAGCTTTATTATGTACAAATATTCCCAACAATGGGGTACATGATCATATATCAAACAAACATAGTAACAGACAATATATAAAATATACAATATAAAAATGTGCCATGATGGCAAGCATCACAATGTCAACATGTAGTCACAGCCTTAAGTGGGTGGACTCCTCAAAGGTTGCTACAGGCTTAGACGGCCCTAGCCGATATGCAGACCTCTAGTGTATCCAACTTCCACTACCCGACATGTTTCGCGGTGTGTACCGCTTCCTCAGGGGTATAAGAGATAGAGCTTAACAGTGACCAACTAGAGAGGTAACAAGAAAATATAACATTATCATCATAGGTCATACAATTCATACTTTGGCATCATATGGTTATGTTATTGCGAATATCAGTATGTGTCAAGAATGGAGTCTTGGGCCGTGGCCCCTCCACCTTCTGACACTTGCACGTCATATATTCGATTATAATTACCACAGTTACTTACATGGATAACAAGAGAATTCATTTACACTGACATACAGGCCGAAGCATATGTGATGTTCCCAGGTAGTGAGACTGATGTATCACAAAAATCCAAGATACAGGTGCTGGGTGCCAACTAATGTTCCCCAGGCGGGCATGGACGACCACAAGCGGAAGGTAGCTTTGCCTAAAATGGTAGAAGGTATATTATGTACTAGTAAGTCGATGCAATGAATGCCAATGGATACTATTGAGTATTCCATGCATAGGCCAAATAGAATGCATAAGATAGATATTTGTTCACATATTAGGTGGCTATAAATAGCCCATATGCTATTATTTTTGATTACAAAATCTTTGTGGTGGTTCATGAGAGTGATAAAAATATATAAGTGTCTCAATACCTACCAAAATATAGGCCAGCAGATAGCACACTGGTCAGACGATGGATAGGGCGACACCGCGAACATAGGGGTCAATGTGATATCCCTGGGGGAACTATCCCGTTGCATTCGGGTCTCCAAATGATCCCCTGGATATCTGTAGAGATATGTATATAATAGATATGAGATATGAAAGAGGTACTTGACACGAACCCGGCCAAAAGTCCCTCAACGGCAAAAAGCCATATGGTCACCCAAAGACTCTGACATCTGAAAGGGTGAAAAGACAAAAAATCCGTAGTCTATAACACAATATCATGGGTCCCGAAACAATACGAGTTCAGCGTTATAGACGCCATTACCATTCCTAGTCCACGTGTCCAGCCTCCATCGTCTGCACCATAGCAGTGCACTACCGCCGCTTAAATGTGTGTCGTCAACCCCGTCGTCAGTAGAGGGCGACGCGCGCCGTACTGACGTCACGGGGTTCGATGTACAACTGCGCATATGCGTCGATGGACGCAAAGCGCAGCTGTGAAATACACAGACGGCTCCACCTATTGGTTGCGTGGCAACCCACTAACGCCCAAGCACAGCATCCGCTGTGGAGTGAAAGCGGCGTTAGTGGTGGGAGATCCGTCCATGTAAACAAAGGGGCGTGTGACTGGTTATGTCAACACGAGCCTATGTACATCGCATACCCGCCTCTGGGACTTCATAGGCAGTCCAATGCACTCAATCCAAGGATGGTCTCGAATTCCACCGGGACGTAATCATATGCCATTGTACCGGGCTGCATTTCAGGGTTCACATTTCTGTAATTGTAAGAACATTAATATGGGTACAATTGCGATAATTTTTATGGATATGGTATTAATTGTGTAGCCTTCCACAACAGAATAAAAAACCTATATCAATGTAAGTATGCCAAGAAGCCTCCCGTATAGAAACTCGACTCACAACGGGGGTATCGGTCGTGGCTTAAGAAATATATCCCTAGATTACAACTGTGTATAGAGATGAGGAGAGGAAATGAAGGAAGAAATGAAGGGAGAGGATAAGGTAACACCTATAATAGGTGGAAAAAGCATAGGCAAGAAGGGGAATGAGGAAGAGGAAGTGAAATGGAGAAAAAGGAGAAGAAAAAGAAAAAAGAAAGGAAAAGAAAAGAAAGGGGGATCACCTTACCAGGATCCAGCGATCGGATACAACATCAAAACACCGGTATACCTGTAATGTATAATTATAGGAATGCTTTGAAGGTATGCATCTCATTGAGTCCAGGAGGATCGAGAGCATTCAATCTCTTGATCCAAAGAGTCTCGGCTTGTAAAATCCGTCTGTCCCAGTCCCCACCCCGTGGATCGGGGGATATTACCTCAAGGACTTGGAATGACACCACCGTATTATTAAATTTGTGGTGTAGACCAATATGTCTAGTTACTGGCATTAAGATTTTCCCATTGCCCGAGTAGTAAATATGGTCTCGTATCCGAAAGCCAAACTCACGAATAGTTTTGCCTACATAGAAGGCTTTACATTTACATGTCATTAAATAAATAATCCCCTGAGTAGTGCAATCAGCATATGTGCGTATTTTGTGTAAGTCCCCGTTGGGAAGAATAGTGTAGTGGCCTTCCTGGACCCATGGACAGCGGGCACAGTTACCACATCTATATGTGCCTCTAGGGCCACTTGAAGGAGTCTGTCTACTCTCTCTGTAATGGCTACAAGTCAAGCGGTCTCTCAATGAGGTTGCTCGCCTGTAAACCAGCTTGGGGCGATCTTTTATGTATTTTGATAAGGTTGGGTTATCTGTAAGTATGTGCCAGTGTTGGTTAACAATCGTTTTGAGTTGTGTTGAGTTGTCTGAAAATCTCGTTATCAGTCTTACTGTGGATGCTTCCTTTTTTGTTTTCTGTTTGTAGAGCAGGTCAGCCCTAGATTGGATCTTCACCCTATTGTACGCTTTTCTAAGTGTTGTTTTCGAGTATCCACGTATTAACAGACGTTGTTGTAATTTTTTTGCTTCAGCTTTAAAATCTGATTCCTCAGTACAATTCCTGCGTATCCGCAGGTATTGTGCGTAGGGTATGCTTTTAATTAGTGTATTGGCATGTGCGCTTGTAGCATGCAACAGGGTATTTCCTGCATTTGGTTTCCTATACAGACTTGTAGTGATTCTACCTGTATTGGATCGGCGAATCTCAATGTCTAGGAATGGGATCATCACTGCACTGATATTATATGTAAACTTAAGATTAAATTGGTTAGTGTTAAATTCTATTAACATCGCTTGTAATAATGTTTGTGGTCCTGTCCAGATCAAGAAAAGATCGTCGATGTATCTGAACCAGCACATCACATGCGGAAGATATTCTGCATATGTGTCGCTGGAAAAGATCCAACGTTCCCAGTGTCCTAAGTAAAGATTTGCGTAAGAAGGGGCGCAGCAAGTGCCCATGGCTACGCCTTGTAATTGCAAAAAAATGTCTTCCTTAAAGGTAAAAAAATTTCGTGTCAAAATAAATCTCAACAGAGCTAGAACAAAGTCGTTGCGGGGCCACAGGGAATAGTCAAGTTCTTTTAGAAAAAGTGCAGTGGATGCTATTCCTTGTTCATGAGGGATACTAGAATAAAGTGCTTCTATGTCAACAGAGACCAGAAGGGCCTCTGGGGGTACTTCGATATCATCTATGTGTCTCAGCAGGTCAGATGTATCCTGAATGAACGATGGTAGAGAGCGTACATGTGGGGTTAAAATGGAGTCCACATATCTGCTTGCTTGCTCAGTAAGGGATCCTATCCCTGATACAATTGGGCGACCTGGGGGGGTGTGTAGGGTTTTTATGTATCTTTGGAAGGGTATAGAACGTGGGGGTTCTTGGATATTTGTTCTGTAGGTACTCATAGATATCTTTGTCTATAATACCCGAGATGAATGCTTGTAAGCAGAGATCCCTGTATTCACGGACAAAGGTATCGATATGAGTCGAATCAATTCGTTTGTAAAAGCGTTTATTGTTCAAGATTTCCATACACATGTTTTGATATTGGGAATGGGAGAGGAGCACAATGTTCCCTCCTTTATCTGAAGGCTTGATAATAAATTTTGAGTTGTTTTGTAGATCATAAAGTGCTTGCCGTTGTTTATCTGTTAAATTTTGATCCGTTAGTGACCAGTGTGTCTGTTTTTATTCTCTAATAGTTTGATTCACTTGGGCATGTCATGATATCTGGGAATTTTTTTGATTTTGGTTTGAATATTTTACTGGGTTGGATATTAAGGGATGTTTCTGTATCCTGATTAATGCTCTTAGGGTCAGGTGAAGGATTACTTTCTTCATAGAGGAGCATTAGATCGCGTAGCGCCCTGAACTCGTCCATGGTAAAATCCTTAATTTGTTCAGTTAATTCAAGTTCCAATTGTTTTTGTTTGCGGTCCTTGTTAAAAATATATTTAAATGTGAGGTTACGAGCAAATAGATATATATTTTTAATTACTTGATATACATCTATATGTTGTGTAGGGCAGAATCCCAAACCGAGTTGTAATACTGCAATTTGGGGGTCACAAGAACTCAATATGAGTCTTATAGTCAATGGTACAAACTGGTAAATAAACAAAAAGAACAGAAAAACAACCAATTTGAACCAAATTAGATCAAACCTGCGAGGTCCGAAGGGATCCTGATAAGGAGAAATACAAGAGAAAAAAGACCATTTTACCATTTTAGGCAAAGCTACCTTCCGCTTGTGGTCGTCCATGCCCGCCTGGGGGACATTAGTTGGCACCCAGCACCTGTATCTTGGATTTTTGTGATACATCAGTCTCACTACCTGGGAACATCACATATGCTTCGGCCTGTATGTCAGTGTAAATGAATTCTCTTGTTATCCATATAAGTAACTGTGGTAATTATAATCGAATATATGACGTGCAAGTGTCAGAAGCTGGAGGGGCCACGGCCCAAGACTCCATTCTTGACACATACTGATATTCGCAATAACATAACCATATGATGCCAAAGTATGAATTGTATGACCTATGATGATAATGTTATATTTTCTTGTTACCGCTCTAGTTGGTCACTGTTAAGCTCTATCTCTTATACCCCTGAGGAAGCGGTACACACCGCGAAACATGTCGGGTAGTGGAAGTTGGATACACTAGAGGTCTGCATATCGGCTAGGGCCGTCTAAGCCTGTAGCAACATTTGAGGAGTCCACCCACCTAATTAAGGCTGTGACTACATGTTGACATTGTGATGCTTGCCATCATGGCACATTTTTATATTGTATATTTTATATATTGTCTGTTACTATGTTTGTTTGATATATGATCATGTACCCCATTGTTGGGAATATTTGTACATAATAAAGCTATATTTTTAGGAAAATTACAAATCACACATTTCCTTGTGTTATATTGGTTGTTAAAAAACGGTACCCTTAAAATCCCAACCTATGCCCCAACATTCGATACTTCTCTGTAAAGTGTACATTTTGCCACTAACAGTAGAGATGAAGCTATCCCCTCTAAGGATACAAGCAGTCACTCTCTCCACACCTAAAGTGGCCTTTGAACTGCAATCAATTTCCTGTTTGTCTTCCCCTAGGGAAGAACTAACTTGGGGAGAGATGATTTTCCTGGGTTGGTGCACATTGTATGACAATCTTGATGCCCTCTGATAGTATGCGGGCATAAACCAGGTCATTATACAAAACGGGAAGATAACACCTCACACTATTTCCTGTTTTATTATAATCAAGGCTATAAGCCAGGCATGTCCAACCTGCGGCCCGGGGGCCGCATGCGGCCCAGAACCTCAGGCAATGCGGCCCACTGCCCCTGACAATTTTTTTTTTTTTGCTGGGGAGGAAGGAAGTAGAGTCGGGGGCATGGCCACAGAAGCAGCCTTGGAGGGGATTATCCACTAGTTGTGTTAAATTAGTGCTGGGGGGGGGGGGTGGGCGCAGCAGCCCGGGAAGGGCGCGGTGGCGTTTTATTACTTATATACCTTAACTATAGTATATATTTTATATGCGGCCCGAGACAATTTATCTATACTCAATGTGGCCCAGAGAAGCCAAAAGGTTGGACACCCATGCTAAAAGCCATAGAAAACATAGGAGTGACTTTTGTCATGCTGGGTGGTGCCAATAGGACCACCCACACATCGCAATTTGAGCCATGTATAGCAAGCTGAACGCTAATCAAACTCAACCAAACGAACAACAGGCAAACTATGTACACAACATTTTAGTCCAGAAACCCAGCTTGGCACATGCAGCAGAATAAAACCGGCAACGCTATGGTATTTCATATGAATGAAATATGACCACATAAATTATCACTTATTCTCTCAAAAATAAATTAACAAAAGTTTTACTGAACAAACAACAATACACAAGACCAATCTTTATTACTTTTACAATATATACTGTTCACCATCTGAATTTCCTGTTTGGTGATTTCAAATGGAATGATGAGTATTCTGTAAAATACAAGGAGCTTTGTTATAAGCATTTTAACATTATGTTATGTATCTTTTATATTTTGTAATATCAATAAAGACTTTGTATAATTTTAAGAATTCACCTCAAGTCTCAATTCATTGTGCATTTTTGCCTGTTGCTGTTTAAAGTCCCATACATGAGGGTTTTCCTATTTACAATTAGTTAAGGGTTGTTGGCAACTATCAGCTACGATTCATATTCCATCTTTATTACTTACTATTGTCCATTCTAATAATTAACCCTCTGTAAGTTTCTTCTCAAGACAATATACAGAGAATTTACAAGGGGAGGTATGAGGATCAGCTAAAACTAGAAAGCTAAACAAATCTGAAACTGAATAGGAAAAAAAATCACAACATCCTAAAATCTAGTGTTAGATGTCTGGTTCCATCTACGAACCCCACATCTCTACGAAACAAAGTAGTAATGTAGGGGTCAGTGGAATGAACCACAGCATGCAATGGGTGACCAGGCATCTGACACACCCAAAAGTGGGTCTGAAGCTGAATATTTATGGGCAGTAATACAGATTAAAAAGGTGGGGTAATAATTGGATATCTCTGTTCTGCTCTGTATTGTTCTGAGCTACGTCTCAGTGTTGTGCCTTGTTGAACACATTTTTTTTTGTTATTTTTTTCTTTGTTTGTTGTTAAAATAAAAGTTCCATAAAATTATTCTTTAAAATAAAAAGACGTGGGGTGCAGGCAGCAGGGCCGCTGATAAGGCAGTACAACCAGTCCTGTTGTACTGGGCCCTGGCCCCACCAGATAAACAGGGGGTCCTAGGGTAGCTTTGTTGTTCATTTCTGTCTAAATGAATACATGGATTTTACTAGACTAGTGTTTCTCAACTCCGGTCCTCAGGGCACACTAACAGGCCAGAAGTATTACCTTGGGGAGATGCAGACTAGACTACTGCAATCACTGAGCAGCAAATGATATCACCTGTGATGTATTTCATTTTTTTTGCAAACCTGGCCTGTTAGCGTGCCCTGAGGACCGGAGTTGAAAAACACTGTACTAGACCACACTCTCACTCCTACTTGCTACCAGGGCTTAAATACATTTCCCTGGGCCCCATCAGATTAATAGAGGGGCCCAGGAGGTGGGTGCAGAGAAGGGACTTTTTTCCATTTTTGAGATGTAGGCAGATAAAGTCATTGCTGTTTTTCCCTGGCACCCCGTGTGTGTGTGTGTGTTGGTTGGGGGGGGGGGGGATGTGTGGTGTATGCAGGGTTGGGGGGGCCCCATCATGAGGGCTGTATCTGGTCCCCGTGGTTTCTAACAGCGGCCCTGGCAGGCAGGAGCATATTAGTTAGAATAATTTGTTTGTTTTCAAATATAGCGACAAATTTGCTTTAATTAAATATTTAACTTTATATGACTGGCTCTCTCCAATAAATGTTAGTATTTTCTGTCATTTGCAAAGCAGAAAATAACATAGACTGATATCTTTGAATTGCTAAAATGCACTTTTACCACATCAATTATTTTCTTGTAATATCTAAATATCAGAATTGTAATCTAGCCATTAATTCTTGTGGAGAAGGAAATGGAAATTCTTTCCCTGTATTAAATAGTAATAAAATCATTTTTCTGCTCCCTTGGAGTTATAATACACCTGCTTTGCAATAATACACAAGTTTTACAATCTTCCTGGGCTTTCTTCCAACAACATGTTGTGAATCCCTGCACTTAATTAGCTACTTATAACCTGTTCATAAGGTCCCAAGAGCTGCTACTTTGTGAAGAGATGTCGATCTTGCTTCACACATTTCTTTCCTAGCAATGGATTCTGGGCCAGAATATAACCTCCTAGCAAAAGAACCGTAAATTCTTAATATGAAATGAATTATTTACTTGTTATATCAGGTGTTTTATGTTATGGGTAGCTTGTTCTGCAAAAGAGGAATGTTTTGTTAGTCAGAATGTGCTGTAGGATAAAAGCAGCACGAATTTAAAATATACTATTTTTTACCATTTTACTGTTCAGTCATTGATCCATTTCTATTAAACAACTCAGAACTCATCAAAAGAGTCACCGAATGCTTATTCTTAATGGAATATTCCCTTTTAAATCCAAATGTAACGATGGATGTGAGCGGATTGTGAATTGATCCTGCAGACTTTGCCCAGATTGGGAAATGTTTTTCTTGCATATGGGTACCAACAGGCAGCGACAAACATTCCTTTTTTTACTGTTTTGATTTGACTGTGTAGGGATTAGTGACTGCAATGGTGGGATCTTTTATTGCTAATGTTTTCCAGTCATATTAGAAAGGTGCCAAGCCTTATATCTGCCACCCTACCTCTCCCTTCCCACTCCTGCTTTGCCCCCATGGGTGGTAACATGCCAACTTAAGAGTTGCAATGAATGGCAATGGAATCATGATCAGTAATTTCATTGCTATTTAATATCTTTGACCTCATATAATTCACCAAGACCAGGGCCTACAATCTCAAACATCTGCATTTCCATCTCCATTAGTGCAGCCTTACCTCTAAGGGATTACTTATGTGTTATTGCTTTCTTTTATCAGCTCAAAGTGTCAGGATAATTATCATGCTATAAAACCACCCTATGTCCTGAATAAGCTCAGCAGTACAGTTAATAGACATTAAAAAACTTTCACAGAACATAGGTGTTGTCTTTGTTACATGAAAGAAAAATAAAATTGGTAACTGACAGTTGATTGACAAAAGCTGTCAACTTTCATGGGGGTGTTACTGTAGACACCACTTTGACATTTCTGCTCCAACAAAAACAGAACACCACAGAATAACACTACAAAATTAATAAAAAAAATAATAGAAGGCTTAAACTTCAGGCTCCCAAATGATCATGCCATTTTTGTTTGGATATAATTGAAAACTCACCCATTACAATGTTTTCCTTGTATAAGCATACTATAGTTATACTTGCACACTATTGAAACATTTTTGACAATAATGATTATTTTGGTTTTATAGCAATAGTGATCTTCTTATCCACTTTTCAATCATGCTCAATTTGATAATATTGTTTTTACTCATGTTCCAGCCTTCCCTTTCTGTGTATATAGGCATATATATTTATCAGATATTTTATTATTATTATTATTAATAAAATATTGTAAGTTATATAAAAATCTAAAACCTTCAATTTAATGCATTGTGACCTAAATTAATAATTACCTGTTTTTCTCTTCTCGTTTTGGCTACATAGCTTACTAATTAGGTCTGCCCATGATACCTCATACCTGTAGCCCTATAAAATTCCTAAATCCCTGGTGACAAACAGACTTGACAAAGCAGAGACACCCCCCTCTCCCCCCGAAATGTATTGCCTAGCAACCCCAGAAACCTAAAAGCAGATACCAACATTGGAGATCTGCTATTATGCTGCTGAATTTCATCTCCCTGCAAAACCTTTCCTTCTTTTGTTCAGAATGTTCTTGGAATCTTGCCACTGACCACAGAGGTCTCTTCTCCCTGGCTTTCTACATGTACTACATCTTAAGAATTCTTGGGGGTGCAATATTGTTTTTTCTTATTAAAAATAGTCCATGTGTATTAAAACAAGTCTATCTTCTTTTTCACTGTTATATATATATATATATATATATATATATATATATATATATATATATATACTGTAAAATAACAGCACACACTGCTATCCATGAGAGGTAAAGATCCACTATTATAATTTACAACTGTTATTTTTTTACTTTCTGATGTATAGTTATGTTATGAATGTATTCATTACCTGGAATTTCCAAAGTTTTGTATCTAAAATCTTTGATTGGTGTGCATTATGTGTAGGTACACTGCAGTTTGCGACCAAGGGCCATGTAGTGGATGCTATGCAAGTGGGCAGAGCATGTTTTCCTAAATCCCTTCCCAGAGCAGTGCCTGCATTACCATTCCACAGCCAGACAGTTTTATTAGAAATGAAAGCCAAAAACTCCAAAATTTCCAAAAAATGCATTACATGGCATTTTATAGATGAGATTCTTACAAATACCCATTGCTGACTATTTCTCTTTAAGTGTGGCCCAACTAGAGAACACAAAGCTAAAGGATTCAGATCAAAGGCTTTCTAATTAGCCCTGGTATGTTTCATTAGAGTTGTTGATCTGATTCATTTGCAGTAACAGACTAAATTCCTTTAAGTAATTTAATTTTCTTTCCTGCGTTTTGATTACTGTCTTTCTATTACTTTAATATTCTTCACCTATGACTACTGAATCATCATTCTCATCTGTCTTAGACCCCGTTCACACAGGGACGACCCGACTTGCTGGGGCGACCTGTGAAATCGCGGTGCACGCACCTCGGAGCGACTTGCAGGGACTTCATATAATTGTAGTCAATGCAAGTCGCCTCCAGGTCGCCCCAAAGTAGTACAGGACCCTTTTTCTAAGTCGGAGCGACTTGTGTCGCTCCTATTACAACGAGTCCTGTGCTAATCTATGGCAGGCGACCCATCGCGACTTGTCAGGCGACCAAGTCGCCTGACAAGTCACGCTAGTGTGAATGGGGACTTATAATACTGTTTTTTTTTGTTTTCTTTAACCAATTGTTTATTTTTTCTAATAACAATATAATAGGTGTTGCACTGTTTATATTGATCTCTCTCCTTTGAAGCTCATTGAAATATTAATTTAAAAAAACCCGTTCAAGCTTAAAATTTGCATGTCTACCAAAAGTCCATTATTAAAAGGGATGTCCTCTTTTTTATCAGTTAAATAAGTCCAGGAAAGTAATATATAAACATTTTTTTTAGTTCTAACCATAATAAATAAGAAAAATATGTTAAAAACACATTCTCTTTAACCACTTGCCGACCGCTCACAGTAATATCACTGCGGCAGGTTGGCTCCCCTGGGTCCAGCGATGTAGACCTACGTCGCTGGACTCCTAGTGGTCTCGGCGGTGCGCGCGCCGCCGGAGGCTCCCTCCTGCTGTGTTTAGACACAGTAGGAGTCAGGCCGGAGGAGGAGAGACGGGGATCGCCGCCTCTCTTCCCCGATTGTCGGGAAAAGTGTGAGAAGATCCGCCCGCTTGTGTAAACAAAGCAGGTGGATTTTCTCTGTGACAGATAGGGAGAGATCACAGGATTCAGCACCCCCCCCCCCACACTACAGTAAGCATGAGGCATACATTTAACCTTGATCACCAACAGTGTTAACCCCTTCCCTGTCAGTGTTATTATTACACTAACAGTGCATATTAATAGCACTGATTACTGTAGTAATGTCACTGTTCCCCCCAAAAGTGTCAAAAATGACAGTTAGGAGTCCGATCTGTCTGCCGCAATGTCACAGTCCCGTAAAAAGTTGCAGATTGCTGCCATTACTAGTAAAAAAAAAAAAAAAACAATAAAAATGACATAAATCTTTGCCGTGGTTAGTAAACGCGATAACTTTTGCGCAAACCAATCAAAATGCGCTTATTGCGATTTTTTTTACCAGAAATATGTAGCAGAAAACAAATTGGCCTAAAAATGTTAAAAAATTTAGATTTTTAAATTTTTTTTTTTTTTGGGAATGTTATATATCAGAATGTGAAAAATATTGTTTTTTTTTCAAAATTGTCGCTCTTTTTTTCAAAAATTAAAAATTGCACAGGTGATCAAATACCACAAAAAGAAAGCTCTATTTGTGGCAAAAAAAGGACATAAATTTTGTTATGGTACAGCGTCACGCGACTTTGTCCGTTTAAAATAACGCAGTGCCAAATCGAAAAATATGGTCTGGTCAGGAAGGGGGTAAAATCTTCCGGTCTTAAAGTGGATAAAAATACACTCATTGAGAATTTTTTTTATCAAAGACATGTAGCTAAATACATTTTGGCCTAAATATATGACAAAAATTGAATATATTGGATATTTTTTAACAGTCAAACTGGAAAATGTAAATTTTTTGCAAAATTTTCGCTCTTCTTTTATTAATATCGCAAAAAATAAAAAGTGCAGAGGTGATCAAATACCCCCAAAAGAAAGCTCTGTTTGTGGGAAAAAAAGGACGTAAATTTTGTTTGGGTACAGCATTGCATGACCGTGCAATTGTCAGTTAAAGTTGTGCAGTGCCAAGTTGAAAAAATTGGTCTGGTCATTGAGCAGCAAAATCTTCCGGTCTTAAAGTGGTTAAAGCAGAAGTAACCCTGTTTTTAAAAAAATGTTTACATGTAGGCTTTTTTTATGACAGAAGGTATCTTTGTAAATAAATGATTCTTCCTCTCTGTTAGTGTTTATATGTGTGCATATGTAGAAGTTACATAATCCTGGCCCAGCTAATCAAAATGGCCGAAGACTCCAAACTCAGAGGAAAACTGGGTAAAGATGAAGGTGCCAGTGCTGGAGGGCAGCGCAAACATCACAGTGCTGGAGGGGATCACTAGATAAGTGTGCCATAATATTATGTTAAAAAGCTCCTGGAGCCCACTTTTTTTTTTCATTTTTACTGGCAGTTAACTTCTGCTTTAATTCTGTGACATAAACCACATTTTCAGGAAAAGCAAACTATTACTTCACAAAATGTGCACGTCACCAAGGTTGTTTGGTAAAAAAAAAACATACTTACCTATGCAATACCACTTAGATAATAATTTATCAGGGATTCACAAGCTATAGTATATAGCAAGTTCTTCTTGAAACATGTTGAGGTGGCAAAGATGGCTACTTAGGACAAAAATGGCTTCAAAGTATTAATCTTTTGTCTCTTTTTCTGATTTTTTTATGTTTCATGCAACTTTGCAAAAGCTAAGAATATATCAGATGGCTGAAATATTCTGTAACAATGAAAATTCTCGATCTCTCAGAATGAGGAACCTTGTCTGGATATCTTGACCACAGGACATATATATCTTCTTCAAAAGTCCCTTGAAAATTCCCTGATGAAAATTGCAAAGTCCGAAATATAGACTTTTAACTCTAACCTAACCAAATCGTTTTACTAACTCCTGATTGGTCAAATAATATCTTAATACAACCTACTTTTCATACGTCATATGATATATTTAATCTCAAACGCGGAACAATGAAATCCAGATCACTTTGATTCAACAACTGAGTCTGGTCTGATCTCTATGTAGCTACATATCTCTGATTTGGTATATCTGAACTAAAGCCCCGTATACACGCTACGAATTTCCGCGGACCGGTCGTCCGTCTTTTGTCCAGAGTGCGTGTCCGTTGGTTGGAATGTGCTCTAGACTGCACACGAATTTTACCGTACGACAGAATTCTACTTCAGAAGTGATGTCATGTGTTGGATTGCTTTCTATGTGTTCTTTCATCTCTGAGCATGTCTAGTCTTGCTCATAAGATTTTGCCCCGTCGAAATCTGTACTAATGAGACGAAAATCAGACGTGTGTTGACGGAGGACAAAAATTTTAATGCCTGCACATCAGGATTTTGTCAGCCGAAAAGTCGGAGTCGGCTGCCGAAAGCACCATACTAACAATCCGAAAATCGGCAGATCAGTCATCGGACGAAATTTCCCTTCCGAATTTCTTATCGTGTGTACGGGGCTTAACAGGTAGAAGGTATTTGTACCTGACAGGAAAAGATTCCACAACATCTTAACTGATTTTATTGTGTTCTGGCATATTTACTACACCATTGTTCCTTCTGAGTCTTCACTGAGAGCAGCTCTAACATTTCTTTCTACATCAGTAGACTCAGTCCCCTTCCATAGTTCTTAAACAGTAAAACATCATTTTTGGTTACTGACCCCTTAACAAGCAGTGAGAAAATGGTGGAAAAAAGGGTCATCCCGCATTCCAAATTCCAAGTCTCTGGTGGTGTCATCCCCAATGCCAAATCCTGATGGTTCTTTTACCCAGGAACTTTTTAAAACCATAACCAGTTTCAAGCTGCTGACACTACTGCCAGCCAGAATTTACCAACTTCATCTTCAGTAACCGTATGGGAATTCAGATGTTTGTATTCTGCAGGCCTCCGATGTGTGCTCCTAGCAAACCTTCAAACATAACAGGCTTTGCTTTTTTCTGCTGTTTGAAGCTAATTTTGGCATAATTGCAAGCACAGTGCAGCTGTGTGAGCAACACTGATAGCTGTTCTGCTATTAGGAAGCAGGATTATCACAGCCATTAAAATATATCTCGGGCCCTTTTTTCTAGACCTTTCTAATTTGTGACTTTGTTCTACTTTCAAGTTAATGTAGAGCTGGTCCATAAAACTCAAACAGTTATTGACTTCACGCTGGGCAGCAGGGATCTCTGAGGAAATTTTGTTCAGAGGTAATGGATCAGTGCTACAGACGGGCTGAGCACATTTTCAATAAATAATGCATAGATATATAATCACAGTGCTGCCAAATGTGTTTTTATCTGAACATTAAAATGTATTAATTGGGTGCCCTGTGAACAATATGATTGATTCAAAGAACTAGGTTTATTCTATCTGTACTGGTGTGGCTAAACAATATGATTAATTGTTCAGTGTATCTTCTCCTTTTATGTAATTATTTCTCCTTTGACAGATTTCATATGCCCCAGTGCAAGCACACAAAATAGCGCGTTAACCTTTCAAGGTCTGTAAATTACAGGGAACGCTGTTATAACCAATGATGTCTAAAAAAGAATCAGATTGTCTATTGTGATTCACCTGTCTGATATCAACCAAATTATAGGCATTGTAAATTCTCTTGACATGTGACTAATAAGTTATGCCAACTGGTACAGTAGGATGGGTGGGCTGTGTTTAGAGAGGCATACAGTGTATGGTCCAAATCTATGAGCTGCTGTTCTTTTACATGAATGTGAAAGAAGAATGCAGCAATAAACTAGGATCATCATATGTTTATGATATTAATGTTATGTTTGTTTCTGATACCAAGAACACAGTCTAGCAACTCAAAACCTGGCTGGTAAACAGATATTGACAAACCTGGGTCTCACACAAAGGCTTCAACTTTTTAGAGATCATTTATAACCTATGCCATAATGTTGTCCTATGGCGAGCATCCCTATTGACTGCCTAGGTTCGGTTTCCAAACAGTTTTGCAAGTCTTGACTTAGGTTTGAAGTTCACAAACTTTGCAGCAAACACTATTGAAATCTTTGGGGACCAAATATTGTTTTTAAATTCTGCTCATTTTTAGGGCTATTAAGCAAGCTATTGTAATATAAAAAGGTAGGGGAGGTGGGGGCATGCATTAATGCCAATCTGTCAATCTCTATCTACAGATATAAATAGTTAGCAAGAGAGAGCAAGAAAGATAGATAGATAGATAGATAGATAGATAGATAGATAGATAGATAGATAGATAGATAGATAGATAGATAGATAGATAGATAGATAGATAGATAGATAGATAGATAGATAGATAGATAGATAGATAGATAGATAGATAGATAGATAGATAGATAGATAGATAGATAGATAGATAGATAGTACACCCCTCACATTTTTGCAAATATTTTATTATATCTTTTCATGTGACAACACAGAAGAAATGACACTTTGCTACAATGTAAAGTAGTGAATGTACAACTTGTATAACAGTGTAAACTTGATGTCCCCTCAAAATAACTCAACACACAGCCATTAATGTCTAAACCACTGGCAACAAAAGTGAGTACACCCAAGTTAAAATGTCCAAATTGGGCTCAAAGTGTCAATATTTTGTGTGAGCACCATTATTTTCCGGCACTGCCTTAACCCTTCTGGGCATGGAGTTCACTAAAGCTTCACAGGTTGCCACTGGAGTCCTCTTCCACTCCTCCATGATGACATCATGGAGCTAGTGGATGTCAGAGACCTTGCACTCCTCCACCTTCCGTTTGAGGATGCCCCACAAATACTCAATAGGATTTAGGTCTGGAGACATGCTTGGCCAGTCCATCGCCTTTATCCTCAGTGTTTAGGGTCTTTATCATGTTGGAATACTGCCCTGCAAACGGAGAATGGGGGGGGGGGGGAATCATGCTCTGATTCAGTATGTCACAGTATATGTTGGCATTCATGGTTCCCACAATGAACTGTTGCTCCCCAGTGCCGGCAGCACTTATGCTGATACTCCCACCACCATGCTTGACTTTAGGCAAGACACACTTGTCTTTGTACTCCTCACCAGGTTGCTGCCACACAAGCTTGACACTATAAGTTTATCTTGGTCTTATCAGACCACAGGACATGGTTCCAGTAATCCATGCCCTTAGTCTGCTTGCCTTCAGCAAACTGTTTGCGGGCTTTCTTGTGCATCATCTTTAGAAAAGGCTTCCTTCTGGGACGACAGCCATGCAGACCATTTTGATGCAGTGTGCGGCGAATGGTCTGAGCACAGACAGGCTGAACCCCCCCACCCCTTCAACCTCTGCAGCAATGCTGGCAGCACTCATACGTCTATTTCCCAAAGACAACCTCTGGATTTGACGCTGAGCATGTGCACTCAACTTCTTTGGTTGACCATGGTGAGGCTTGTTCTGAGGTGAACCTGTCCTGTGAAACCACCGTTTGGTCTTGGCCACAGTGCTGCAGCTCAGTTTTAGGGTCTTGGCAACCTTCTTATAGCCTAGGCCATCTTTATGTAGAGCAACAATTCTTTTTTTCTCATCCTCAGAGAGTTCTTTGCCATGGGGTGCCATGTTGAACTTCCAGTGACCAGTATGAGAGTGAGAGCGATAACACCAAATTTAACACACCTGCTCCCCATTCCCACCTGAGACCTTGTAACACTAATGATTCACATGACACCTGGGAGGGAAAATGGCTAATTGGGCCCAATTTGGACATTTTGACTTAGGAGGGTACTCACTTTTGTTGCCAGCAGTTTAGACAGTAATGGCTGTGTTGAGTTATTTTGAGGGGAACAGCAAATTTAAACTGTTTATACAAGCTGTACACTCACTACTTTACATTGTAACAAAGTGTCATTTCTTCAGAGTTGTCAAATGAAAAGATATAATAAAATATTTACAAAAATGTGAGGGGTGTACTCACTTTTGTGAGATACTGTAGATAGATAGATAAAAAAGACAGTTTCTCTACATAGAACAGAATTGTTAGTTCTTCCTAACCCTTTTTATAAAAAAGGAGACTTGGCTTTACATTCCTTCAAATTATTGGCTTATGACTAGAAAAAAAGGCTAACCTGCAAAGATTTCAGTCAAACCTTTGTGATTCTCAAACTTGCAAATTTTAAGGATTTGCTGTGGACTCATAGTATCAGTGATCCCGAACCTCATTACTAATTAATAGTACATGTTGGTCCTTGGTAGTAAGTGTACCTATTTCACCTCTTAACTTGTCTTTTCACTGCAGCCAAACAGGTCCTACTCCTAACCAAAATGTGGTGGTCTTCTACTCCCATGATTAAAAAAACACAACATAGTTCCTACTAAATGTCCACATTTCCTAAAGACTTAATGTGAAAATTTGAGCACCTTTAGACCCCCTGGATTGAACACCTTCTCCCCAGGTACTTTGATCACACATTGCTTGTCCTTTGATACAGTATAGCTGACTGGACACTCCATACCAATTAGGCCTTAAACAACCGGGACTCACCCCCAGTTGCCACCCCCCCTCCAGTCCCCCTCCTCTCTTATCCAAACTCTTCCTATTACCCCTTACACCTCTTTCTTATTCTCTTTGCTTCTTCGACTTTCTCTCTCTGCACAACCCTGCTAAATATAGAGTCTACAACTCCACTCAAAGAGCAATCAAAATTCTGGGAGATTGATATATGAAGGTGTTTGTTTTAAAGGTATTTGTCAGGATGGGCATGCCAATAGACGACATGGTTCCTCTATATGGACTTCTGTGCCTCTTCACAGGCTAATTTCTGTTTCCTCTCATACAGGAAGTTGGCTAATACTTATGCGCAAGGGCCCATTCATATGGGCGCGCGCAGCCTTCAGCCTTCCCTGTATCCTGTGATCCAGTTATTCTGTATCCTGATTCCAGTTGCTGACCCCCCTTGTCTGACCACTCTCTGAACTCCACCCGCACTGACCCCGGCTTGTCTTTGGCCTCTGCTTCTGTCTGTTCTATTTGCTTCTCTTCCCCCGATTGGCTCCCCACCTGGCTTGTACCCAGACCAGGCTCTTGCCTTCTCCTCTGTACCTGATCCAGTGTATAATGCGGCTTGCCTGACTCCACTTCCTGACACATCCCGCTGTGCCTGCTTTCCTACAATCTGCTATCAGTGCGGTACCTGCCCGCTGTTGCCAGTACCAGCCTACTTCAGTCTGCCATTAACCAGCTGTCTACCAGCCCACCTACTTCACTGAAGACTACTGATTACCTCTCCTGCCTGCTGTGGATACCCGCTCTGCTACTGGCAAGATCTACAGGCGGTCATGCCACTCTGCAGTCCTGCGCTTCTGTTCACATGACCAGGGGCCCCGAGTCAGAGGTGTAAGAGAGGTCTTCCTCATTAATTTCAGGCTCTGCTACCGGGTACGTGATAGTAATTGATAACAGTGTTACTCTTCTAGCGTGTATAAACTGAAGTTGAGGCTCTGCATTTTTTTACCTCTAACCTGTTTATAGTAAACTGTCATCCATACTGCAACTCACGGCAGCTTCAGTTGGGAAGCTGTGCACATAGAGACATCTGAACACTTTTTTGCAAGACTCCCCCACATAACACCAACTTTAGACAAAATTGTCCAAACTGAAAAATGCGATCACATTCCATGGTTAGAACAGGTACAGTAATTCATTCCAGCAGGACATAATGAGAACAAATAAAAAAAAGGTAATTGTAAGGCTAGAGATCCCATAGGTTTCAGGGGCAGAGAGCTAATGGAAAAGAGCAGGTAAATGGTCTCATGTCTTTAATTTAATGTTTTGTGATAGAAAAGTATTGATTCTTTTGTGTTTGTAATGTTATATTTTCCACTCACCAATCTCATTGACATCAATCTCTTTCTGCCCAATGAAGTACCAAACACATGCCATCCAATGGGCAAGTAAAGCAAACATGGACATTAGAAGAGTGAGCACCACTGCACTGTACTGAGAGTACCGATCCAGTTTCTGGAGCAAGCGAAGGAGTCTTAATAGACGAACTGTCTTCAGCAGATGAACACCAAAATACTAAGAGAAAAAAATAATATGATCTAAGTACTAGTGAATTTACAGATGCAAATAAAAATGTTGCAAGAACAGGTAGAAGAACTGCTAAACTACATCTATTGTCAGTAAAATAATTTGTGGCAATTTTGCTTTCCAAATTAGCTGTGACTATTAAAACTTTTTAAATGTGTACCTTGAACTTTGCTTTTTGTAAGTTTTTCAGTACAAACTTTACTGCTAACTAAGCTCACTTGATTAAAGCTAATGCCCTTTGACATTTTATGGTAATCATGCATAACATATAAGTCTTTCTACTAAGCAAAAAGACCACAACAATGTTCTCACATAGGATAATGAAGCTACTCACCACATTGACACTAAATGCATAGAGCAGGTCGAAAGGTAGGGCAGCAATGAGGTCCACAAAAAACCATGTGGTTGCATAGTGCACACAAATAGAGCGAGGGTCATATACCACTTGACCAGATTTGCTGACATATGTTGTACGGAAATTCAACAAAATATCTAGGGAACAAAAGAAATAAGAAAGGTTAAACGAGATTATAGTAAACCCAAATACCACAGTAGGATTTATCAAGGGTTTTTATCTTCAGGAAATAGCAATCATGATATTTTTACTGATAGTTTTGCACTCTTGTGCTCTTTTGCAATTACTGATTCGTGCCCATTAACTGGCCAAAAAACAAAAGAACTGTCCAAATGACCGAATTTCGGCCGATATTTTCGTATAGTGTATGGCCAGCATTAGTACTGTTTTGTGATCTGAATGTAAACAGTATGTTCCCTATAAATTAACTCTTCCAAGTTGATTAGAGACAGGTTTTATTTATTGCTGGGTATAAGTGTATCTAAAGCCAAAACATTTCTAGTGCTAAATAGAGTGGATAGGGATACTACTGCCAGGTTTCCATTGCTTGTAATAAAAGTGTACAGCACTCCAAGTTGAAAATTACCTCAACTTTTTACTGATTTTATTAACTCAAAAGTAAAAAAAAAACGAAATCGTTCCATAGGTGTTTCCAGGACACATCGGTCCCCTTTCTCATGGTGACTTATGTGTCCCCAAAATTTCAGTGAAATGATGACTGTTTTATACTTTTGCACTTATGATCTATGTAAAGCTCTGGCTATTTTCTCACATATCGATCACGGCATCGCCATTTACCATGCACCCTCCAGTCTGAGGCATTAGACGTACTAATGAGGTTTAAATGGATTGTTTATGGGTTAGGTTTGTTTTGCTGCCTGTGTCCCTGTTGTGGAGATCCACTTTTTATTTGTCCTTGTGACCAATAATTTTGTATTTACCATTTTAAGTTGTCAATAGAAGAGGAATATTTTACAGTGGGAGACTTGTTCAGATGATAACTGTCTAAGAGGTTATATATGCAACTTTGGAGAAATTTCCTTTCATCTCTCCAATGGGGCACAGATGACCAAAAAGCCCATACTGGCTTCAGCCATTTCCTACTCTATCCAAAAAGAAAATGCTTTAACCACTTGCCGACCGCCGCAAGTAAATATACTGCGGCGGTCAGCCCGGCCAGGCAAAGGGACTTATATATACGTCACTAGCCTGTCACCGGCTTGTGAGCCAATAGCGGACACACTTAACCCCTCCCTCTCCAATACAGTTAACCCCTTCCCTGCCAGTGTCATTTTTACAGTAACAGTGCATATTACAGCACTGATTACTGCAGTAATGTCACTGGTAACCCCAAAAGTGTCAAAAATGTCAGTCAAGGGTCCGATCTGTCAGCCGCAATGTCGCAGTCCCGCAAAAAAATCGCAGATCGCCGCCATTACTCGTTAAAAAAAAAACACCAAAAATGCCAAAAATCTTTCCCTTTGTTAGTAAACGCGATAACTTTTGCGCAAACCAATCAAAATACGCTTTTTGCGATTTTTTTTACCAAACATATGTAGCATAAAACAAATTGGCCAAAAATGTTAAAAAATTTTGATTTTTAAATTTTTTTGGGGGAATTTCATAAAAAAAATGTGAAAAATATTGTTATTTTTGCAAAATTTACGCTATTTTTTTGTATATAGCGCATGATCAAAAAATCGCACAGGTGATCAAATACCACTAAAAGAAAGCTCTGTTTGTGGGAAAAAAAGGACGTCAAATTCGTTTAGGTACAGCGTCGCACGACCGCGCAATTGTCAGTTAAAATCACGCAGTAAAAAATCGCTAAAAACCCCCTGGTCAGGAAGGGGGTAAAATCTTCCGGGGCTTAAGTGGTTAAATGTACTTTACTCTTTCAGAAAACTTAACACAATATTTTTACACCTGTAATAAATATACAAATAATTCTAATGTATAAGTCTGTCCAAGAGACCAGAAAATGAAGGGTGATCATTAAAGGCCTCATTCATTTAGCTTTCCTCTGTCAAAATGTTTGCACTTACTTTATCCTCAATCTTTCCATATGCAGCTCCCCTATCATTCAGCGCTCCACAATTGTCTTGCGAAGATAATGCTTTAAGACCTTTTTTTCTGACAGCTGTTTTCTAATAACTCATTCCTGCTATTAATAAATGGCTGACACTTTTTCTAATTTTAAATTCAGTTTTCCCTCTTACTGACTTCTAAAAATGTAACATTCCCAAGTAAATAATTAACAAGATGTCAGCAAATGAAACATGGGCCATGGTATTAGGCCGACTGTGAATAATAACGGAAAAATCTTCAATACATTTTCCTCCCTGGGACATTGGTTGCAGACATTACTTAAATATTTAGATATAGCTTCTTTTGTGAATGAACATCGACATGAGAATCACTTAGCTCTTAAACTGACATGCTAAAAGGACAACGCTACAGGGTTCCAGCTTGCCTGCAGAACAGATATTTAATAAATGATAATGTTGTCTGTTTTTACGAAATAAACAGATAATCTGGCCAGCAATTCTAGCTTTCATTAGGAGAAATGCCCAGGACTGGATACACATCCAAACAAGCTTTTAGATGTGATATATTAAGGCAGTTGTTGGAAGAATATGCAAAACATGTCCATGTATTGTCAGGCACTGCCAGCAACTGATTTTCCGTGTCAGTGTGACGATAAATTGCAATATGCAAAAATCTATGTTTATAGAAAGCAAAGTGTATGCACTCTGGCTGCAATATCTATATATGTTATGAAGAAATAGCCCAATCCATATATCTGTATTGCTACTAGAAAAGTATAAGTAAAAAGGGCAGAGTTCTTAATTAAAATATAAAAATAATCTCACCTCAAAAAATTACAATATGTGCATAATAAACAATAAAATTCACTCTTAATTAAAAATCAATTCATTTGGAATTTCCCTCATGTGCAAAGTAAACAGTGGCTTGCATCATCTATGTGATATCATCAGTAAAGTGAAAATAGGTGCTAATAATACCTTAACACCCATTTAGGAAGTTGTCCCCAAATCCATTTATGCCACTATAACAATAATCAAACAGCTTCAATAAATAAATAAATAAATAGATGCCAGGTGTGCAAGGAATACTAACATCCGCAATAATGTGTTAATAAACCATCTCAAAATTTAATTAATGTGAATGCACTAAAAAGCCATTAAACCCAAAAATGCTTTTCCTTTTCTTCAAACACCAACACCAAATAATTCCTTCACCAACACCTGTGCAGTTTTCTTACCCTTCTGGATCCCGAAAGCTATACAAGGTCAATCAAAGCTTTTTTGAGGGTAGCCTGGATTCCCAGCTTGCTTGTCACTTTAAATAGAGGATCCTTCAAAAAATCACACTAGTTCCACTCAACTCTCTGCTTCCAAAGAGGGCAATGGTCCTCATAAAAGAATACTAAGGGACATCTAGTGCTCTCCATATGGAATCACCATTTATTGCTCAAATGATTGCATTAACAAAATATCGGTAATAAGCAGAGATATCTCTTATTATCATAGTGGCATTCACAGCAATACAAACAATCAACTCACTCCTCCAATTGACTGACTCTGTTCCCCCTTGCGCAATGATGTCACCATAGCTGTACTGCTTAATGCGTTTTGTCATCAAGAAGAAATTCTTCAGAAGCCTGCAGCCAATCAGAGTGCACCACTGTTTATAAAGACCCTCCCCTGGCAACCACTTGTAAACAACCCAATCAGCAATTTGTTCCTGAAGTATACCTCCCAGACAAATGACCAGAGCCCAGATCTCAAAAAATATCAAAACCAATCCACATAAGATGTATGTAAGTATGTATGTATGTATATATACCGTATTTATCGGCATATAACACGCACCGGCATATAACACGCACAATTTTAGTAGAGAAATTTTAGGAAAAAAGCTGAAATTTAAAATAAACAGCTTTAATCAAATGCAGTCTCACCAGTGCCCATGAATGCAGCCTCATCAGCGCAGTGCCCACGAATGCAGCCTCGCCAGCTCAGTGTCCATACATGCAGCCTCGCCAGCTCGCTGTCCATACATGCAGCCTCGCCAGCGCAGTACCCATATATACAGCCTCGCCAGCGCAGTGCCTATAATTGCAGCCTAGCCAGCGCAGTGCCCATAATTGCAGCCTCGCCAGCACAGTGCCCATACATGCAGCCTCGCCAGCGCAGTATCCATAATTGCAGCCTCGCCAGCGCAGTGCCCATAATTGCAGCCTCGCCAGCACCATTGATAGACGTCGGCATAGAAGGCGGGACTTCCGATGACAGTGCATCCTTCCTTCTCCTCGGCGCCGCCCGCCCCCTTCTACCTCTCGGCAGTGCTTCCTGGACTTTTTTTTTATATCAGCGTATAACACGCACTGTTACTTTTTCCTCCATTTTTAGGACTAAAAAGTGTGTGTTATACGCCAATAAATACGGTATTTATATATATATATATATATATATATATATATATATATATATATATATATTAGGGATCAACCGATATCGGTTTTTCATTGCCGATACCGATATTTTGGCTATCGACTATCGGTATCAGCCGATATGGGCCGATATTTTGTACATCCTATGTCAGGGTCCGAGACTAGTCTTCTCCTCCTCTAACCATTACGTGGTGAAGCTCATTTAAGGGTAAAATGATGTCACATAGCATAATTCAGTTTGCAAATGTTATTGAATATGCCACTCACATATGTACAAATTGAAGGTATAAGCAATTCCACATTAGCAGATCTGCTGGCAGATCGGTATCTCTCATCCACATGCCATAAGTGATACCCGCGTGATACTGCTCCGTTCGGCATCCACTTAATACTGCTCTGTCTCTCACCCGCTCCATCTCCCACCCACCCAATACCGTTCCGTCTCTTACTCCCTAAGTGACACCCGGGTGATACCGCTCCGTCCGGTATACGATCTCGGAGGTCACGTGCGTGGTCATGCCCGGCGTGACCACGTGACCTCCAAGATCATCATCGTATGCCGGAAGGAGCGGTATCACCCGGGTGTCCTGTACGGCAAGCAGGGGAGAGACGGATAGGTAACGGGTATGTGGGAGATGGAGCAGGTGAGAGACAGAGCAGTATTGAGTGGATGCCGAACGGAGTTGTATCACCCGGGTATTACTTACGGCAAGTGGGAGAGAGATACCGATCTGCCAGCAGATCTGCTAATGTGGAATTGCTTATATCTTTAATTTGTACATATGTGAGTGGCATATTCAATAACATTTGTAAACTGAATTATGCTATGTGACATCATTTTACCCTTACATGAGCAATATTTGAAATATTGGCAATATCGGCCAGTTCCGGGGCCGATACAGATATATCAGCAAAAGTCAATATCAGCCCTCGATATATCGGCTTGCCGATAATCAGTCGATCCCTAATATATATATATATATATATATATACACTGTACATATATATATATAGATATAGATAGATATAGATAGATATAGATATATAGATATAGATATATAGATATATAAAAATAAATATATATACACAAAAAGTACTGATATATAAAAAGATGGGGAGGAGTTGATAAACTAATTCCTGTGAATGAGCAGTTCTACCAAATCTTATAAATATCTTAAAAACACCCTAATATTATATACACTATATTGTTTAAAAGCATTGAGACATCTGTCTTTACAAGCACATGAACTTTATTGGCATCCCAGTCTTAGTCCATAGGGTTCAATATTGAGTTGGCGCACCCTTTGCAGCTATAACAGCTTCAACTGTTCTGGGAAGGCTGTTCATAAGGTTTAGGAGTGTGTCTATTGGAAAATTTGACCATTCTTTCAGAAGTCCATTTGTGAGCCACTGATGTGGATGAGAAGGCCTGGCTCGCAGTCGCCACTCAAATTCATCCTAAAGATATTCTATCGGGTTGAGGTCAGTACTCTGTGCAGGCCAGTCAAGTCCCTCCAACCCAAACTCATTCATCCATGTCTTTATGGACCTTGCTTTGTCCACTGGTCCAAATCATTTGGTGGATGGGGGATTTTGGTGTGGGGTTGTATTTCAGGGGTTGGGCTTGGCCCCTTAGTTCCAGTGAAGGGAACTCTTAAGGCGTCAGCATACCAAGACATTTTGGAAAATTGAATGCTCCCAGGTTTGTGGGAACAGCTTGGGGATGGCCCCTTCCTGTTCCAATATGACTAGACACCATTGTACAAAGCAAGGTCCATAAAGTCATGGATGAGCAGGTTTGGGGTGGAGGAAATTGACTGTACTGATTTCAACCTGATAGAACATATTTGGGATGAATTAGAGTGGAGACTGCCTTCTCGTCCACCATCAGTGCCTGACTTCACAAATGCACTTCTGGAAGAATGGTCAAACACTCCCAAAGACACACTAAACCTTGTGGACATCCTTTTCAGAAGAGTTCAAGCTGTTATAGCTGCAAAGGGGGGGGGAGGGGGGGGACTCAATATTGAACCCTATGGACTAAAACTAGGATGCCATTGAAGTTCATGTGCGTGTAAAGGCAAGCGTCCCAATACTTTTGACAATATAGTGTATTATAAAAATACTAACAAAATTTCTTTCACGAAGGTTAGAAAATACACACTACCAAACTGTTCCACACTAACCACCTCTACACAAGGGGGATAATCTAAACACATTCAGCAAACCTTTTGGTGTGTATATCAAAACTGAACCTAAACTATTCTAATAAAAAAGATACAATTTTCACCGAATCACAACAGTGGGGGGACCCCCTATTCCAAAAAAGGGGGGACTATCAATACCACTCACCTAGCAAGGATAGTATAGCTGACACAAAGTTTAATAATCTCGCCCATTCATTGAAACATTGATTGTGGAACCATTCTTATGAATAAATAAAAACAAACCTCATTGACCCACTCATTATTTAAATAAAAAACTTTAACCATTAGTGAAAAAAACTATTTTACTCATTCCACAACAGGAACTAAATCTATTAATGACGTTATGCTTTCTGCAGCCCTTTTTTATCATTATATACATGTTCTCTCATTCTGACCCCTAGTGCCCTAGAGGTCCTTCCAATATATTGAAGCCCACATAGGCAGACATACTCAGACATATACAGTATAGCACTCTTTCTGTCCCACAAAAAACAAAGTCTCTTATTTTTACTTTCTCTTTTGTGGTGGTTATTTGAGAACATTATTTTCTTATATTCTTGGGGAAAAAAATGCGTCCTGCTTTTTAATGGAAAGTGCAAATTATGAACTTAGGCAATGAGGTATGGTAAAACTTTAGTCCGTGGTGGCACAATTGCAGGTTCATCTCTCACTTTGCCTTCTGCCCCTAAGTAAAACTACTATACTCCTTTGGATTTTTTATTTCTCAGGAAATAATCTCTCTTTATTTGTCCCAGTGACAACAGAAAATTATTGGAAATCAAAAAATGTACAGTTGTCACCACAAATGGGATAAAACTGTTAACTGTAAACTACGATAACTGTTTAGGAGGGAATTTGCCTCACTTCTTGTTGTCTCCAGGATAGTCAATGTTAAACTCCTCTACAGAAAGCTAATAAAATAAAAAAGAAAACTGACAAGGGTTTTAACATTTAATGCTTTAGGGCTTTAGATTTCATTTATTAAATGTGACCTGTGCTGTTATGGCTACTGGGTTTCATTATTGATTTGTTGGTCTAGTATCCACAAAAGTGGATACTTTCTAATACTGGGAAATCCAATTTGTGCCAGAATACTCTCAAAAAAGTGTTAGCCATTGACATTTTGCAGATTTATATTAAATTCTATGGACCTTAGCTTTAACTAAGTGACTTTCACATTTCTTTTAAATACCAACTACACTTGTATTGTTGCTGTATTTATTTGTTCTTCGATAACCTTCTGTCATCGTCTTAGTATTAACTGAGCTAGTGAATTGCTTCTGGCAATATGCAGCTACTTAAGCAATTAATTTTTCAAAAACAGTTTTAGTTTTGTTTGACAGATGGCATTGTATAATGTTAATGGCAGCCAGGGTTATTAGCGAAAGGGCTTGGACCATTTACCATTATCTGCACTGACTAGAAGCAGGTTCATGATAAAAACTACATTGAAAGTAACTTATAAGATGTAAGCATGAGAAGGTTTTCTTTAACTGGCAATTAATATAAATGAATGTCTTTATAGAAATGTATACTGTTTTGGGTGTCAAATAGTGATGAGCCAAACTGCTCTGGGTTTGAGCAGGGTTTGGTGAACTTCAAAGAACCTCAGAAAATAAAACTGAACTCTAGTCAATCAATAGGAGCCCGATGTGTCAAATTAAAAATGCCCATTCTATGGGCTAATAGTAAAGGGGATGTAAAATACACACACACATGAGTCCCTCCTTGTAAATCCATTCTCAACCACGATGCTCGCTACCTGCCGACTCACTAAAAAAAAACTTGGTGCATGCAACCGATCGTGATGGGAACACCAGCTTAATGACAGCTCCCCAAACTGTCATCAGCTATATAAGGGAAGGGGTGAGCATAGTGGTGACATTATTGACCAAATATTGCCAATGGTCATATTTGGGCAGCAATGTCACTGCTATCCTCACCCCTATGCTGAAAATGAGCAGGGATTCTCCATGAGGTCAGTGGTTCCTAGGGACACTGAGGATACAGGCACCTGTGGCTTTCCTTGGAACCAGTGCTGAACAGGAAGCTGAAAAGGCTAAAGTACAGGCGTTCATCCAAACAGACCAAGTTCAGTCTGAATGTAGGTTCAGAGCAAACTGTTGGCCCATGCCTAGTATCAAACAGCGTAATTTTATTGTCTTTAACATGTATGTTTTTATTTTTGTAGGGGCTAGTTGGCCAACGTGGAGATCCGACCCCTTTTTGAAAAGACACTACAGATTGGCAGTGGAAAATTTGTGCCCAGACTCTAAAGATGATTGTAAAAACTCAAGCTCTTTTGAGCTCTGCATGTTCCTTTTTTAAGCCTCACCAGACAAGCGACTGTCAGGGCACCTCATAAAAAATATGCAGCACAAATCAACCATCAGGTATACGGATATTACTAAGCTTACATAGTAAATTGATCCTATGAAATCCCAGCAGCACCTTAGCAACCCTTCACTATAAAGCAGCACACAGAAATAAAGATGAATTCTAGGCAGATATAAAAGACACAAATTAAGTTCTGTAACTATTAATAGATCATTAAGTGTACTTTGAGTTTTGTGGTATCAGCCTCTTGCAGTCCCTTTACAGCAGTGTGAGAAGCCAATCAGTTCCTGTGCTGACAAAAAAACATGAAAGGTTCGTAATGTTCCCAGAAGGAAGAAAAGCTTCTGCGTGAACACAGATACCACTAGAGAGAAAGAAGGGGTTTGCTAAGTAGAGCGAGAGAGTGACAGAGGGTAGGAGCATTTTAGAAATTACACAAAAATATTAAAAAAGGAACAATAAAGACCCAGAAGGAATCCGAGTGAGAATGAGAGTAGGAGAGACAATCGAAGAGAAAGAGAACTCAAGCAAAAACAAAGTGGTTGATGATGTAACTGCTAGTAGATGCAACATAGGGATACTGATGAATAGATTCATCATTGTAAGAGTTTGAAAATGTAAAATTAGCTGAGTTTGTTTCTCCAGCCATCTTGGCGTTAGTAGCATATCACCATATCAAACTTAGGGCTTTTTCACATGTTAAAAAAAGCATGGCTAAATGAAGATGCATGAATGCAACATCTTTGGCGTATTGTGTGGTCCCATTCAAATTTACTGAATGGAATCTTTAAAAATTTCAAATGGCAATCCCATGTTGCCTAAAGAAATGTGTTAAGCCAAGGACAATTCACTTTGCTATGTGTTACAGTATAAGGGAGTTCTAATTATATATTGTATTATTTACACAGAAAGAAAAGGCATCATTTGATTAAAAGCTAACTGTTTGTTATTTATTAAGCTGACTGTTTATTTGAGGTGAAAAATTACAGGTAAAGTGAAATTAATCAAAAGTCTGAGTTTAGTAGGATGACACCATACATACACCAAGGACTAATTTCAGAAAAAAAGATACCACTTTAGGGACTGACAAAAGCAATTACAAAATCTACCAAATAAAAATAAATAAAAGCGGGGCTGTCTATATGGATTTCTAACCCAAGGTCTCAATAAAGGAGTTCCTATATTTGTGTGATCCAGCTGTAGTGCCGACTCTTCTGGACATTATTATGATACAGTCTGCAGGAGCTAAAGTCTGAGCACCAGCATCTCTCATTTACCCAGATTGGGTTTAGGGTTTAAGCTCAGTGAGCTTTTTTACTTTCGTGAAGAATAACCGTCAAATATAAAGTAATCATTCTGTGTGTAACTTTTTGCATCTTGTCAAAAATTTAACTAAAAATACAAGATTTTTTTAAGAAATTGCACAACTGCAAAAATATGTAACACGATAAAGCTTCTGCATGCCCACAGATACCACTAGAGAGAAAGAAGGGGTTGGCTAAGTAGAGCGAGAGAGTGACAGAGGGGAGGAGCAAATTAGAAAATACACAAAAATATTAAAAAAGGAACAAAAGACCCAGAAGAAATCTGACTGAGAATGAGAGTAGGAGAGACAATCAAAGAGAAAGAGAACTCAAGCAAAACCAAAGGGGTTGATGATGTGACTGCTAGTAGAGGCAACATAGGGATACTGATGAATAGATTCATCGTTGTAAGAGTTTGAAAATGTAAAATTAGGTGAGTTTGTTTCTCCAGCTATCTTGGCGTTAGTAGCATATCACCATATAAACTTAGGGCGTTTTTAACACATGTTGAAAAAAGCATGGCTAAATGAAGATGCATGAATGCTACATCTTTGGCGTATTGTGTAGGCCCATACAAATTTACTGAATGGGATCTTGAAAAATTTGAAATGGCAATCCCATGTGTCCTGAAGAAATGTGTTAAGCAGAGGACAATTCACTTTGCTATGTGTTACAGTATAATGGAGTTCTAATTCTATATAGTATTATTTACACAGAAAGAAAAGGCATAATTTGATTAAAAACTAACTGTTTGTTATTTATTAAGCTGACTGTTTATTTGAGGTGAAAAATTACAGGTGAAGTGAAACGAATCAAAGTCTGAGTTTAGTAGGATAACACCATACAACCACCAAGGACTAATTTCAGAAAAAAAGATACCACTTTAGGGACTGACAAAAGCAATTACAAAACCTACCAAATAAAAATAAATAAAAGCGGGGCTGTCTATATGGATTTCTAACCCAAGGTCTCAATAAAGGAGTTCCTATATTCGTGTGATCC
This sequence comes from Pelophylax lessonae, assembly GCF_965119305.1. NCBI lineage: Eukaryota > Metazoa > Chordata > Amphibia > Anura > Ranidae > Pelophylax > Pelophylax lessonae. The sequence goes on from NC_138773.1 coordinate 212,473,415, forward strand.
AGCTGTAGTGCCGACTCTTCGGGACATTATTATGATACAGCCTGCAGAAGCTAAAGTCTGAGCACCAGCATCTCTCATTTACCCAGATTGGGTTTAGGGTTTAAGCGCAGTGAGCTTTTTTACTTTCGTGAAGAATAACTGTCAAATATATAGTAATCATTCTGCATGTTAACTTTTTGCATCTTGTCAAAAATGTAACAAAAATACAAGAAATTTTAAGAAATTGCTCAACTGCAAACATATGTAACAAGATAAAGCTTAAACAACTTTGGATCTCATTAAATTTCAGTTTTTGGCTGAGGGCAACATGGAATAAATAAAAATTATGTTGTTTCCTAACATTTTCTGAATAAAAACTTTATTGATTTAAAAAAAATTCTGTAATATGTTGTTTCCTAACATTTTCTGAATAAAAACTTTATGGATAAAAAAAATATATATAAGGGTCAGACATAGCCTAAATATTTCAAGTTTGATATGTCTGATTTACTAGTGGGAAACAAAACTGAATGTCAATGAAACATCGGCCATTTTATCACCCACTAAATGTCTGTTGGCCAGTTTCTGGGCTGGAATGATTATGAGTGAATGCCTGAATGGAGTGTGTGGTAACAAGTTTCTGTTACATACTTGCAAACATATTATAAAAGAAAGTGTTAATGGCTGATAAAATAAGATAAACATTTATTTTAAACTTATAACTGAGATCCATTCCTGAAAACTACAGAACCCTTCTTCATATCAAGCATACTTGCCAACTGTCCCTTTTTTCCTGGGACAGTCCCTGCAAATAGGAGCTTGTCCCAGGTAATTTATATTGTCCCTGGAAGCGCCTGTTACTCAGGCTGCCCATAAATGTTACGCAGAAGTAGTGCAGCTGAATGGGAGAATTATTCCAACTCTGCTACTGTGGCCTTAAGTTTGAAATTCCCTTTTTAATTTCCTGTAATTTTCTCTATATTGAGTAGACCCTATAATCTGATAACTAGGCGAGATTTATTATGCAGAGTGGGTGGAGCTTCAGGGAAGTGGGTGTGGTAATTTATAGCTGTGCTGCAAAGTGTCCCTGAAAATTTTTTTTAAATGTTGGCAACTATGATCAAGATGTGTAAATTAAAGTAACTTGGACCTAAGTAAGAAAAGATTTCTTTGCTCCAACAAGTGCACATGTGTTTCCTCACGGTACTTCTGGATTTACCCAGTCACAGGGCCTGGTGAGCTGAATAAATATCTACAGTGTAAAGGCTCAGTTCTCATCTCCTGAATCTATTCAGCAATATGATAAAGTAGATTATCTAAAAAAAAGACACGGAGTTGCTAATAAGAATTAGGACAGTGGTTCTCAACTCCTATCCTCAGGACCCACTAACAAGCCAGATTTTAGGTTTTACCTTAGGGAGATGCAGACTAGAATACTGCAATAGCTGAGCAGCAAATGATATCACCTGTGATGTGTTTCAGGTATCTTGCAATAACTTGGCCTGTTAGTGGGTCCTGAGGATTGGAGTTGAGAACCACTGGATTAGGGGGTCTTGTAGAAAATTGTAGGGTTTCCTGATCTACATCCTTTCACCTGTTGAATAGTTAAAGGCCCACCCAGATAGCAAGGATAACTTGCCACAAATTTGTGGCAGTGTTGAATTGCAAGCCTGTTAACTTACTGCACATTTTCACTGGCAAGTTGTACACTTGCAGAGCACTTGAAGCACAAGTCCTAGTTGGCACTTTTCCAATTTGTAACAAATATGCATGACAAGTCTCTAGCAAGAGCAAAGTTGCAGTGGTGAGTCTACAGCAAGAGCTCTGCAAGTCTACAGCATGGAAATTCAGCCACAGTGACCCCTGTGGTGGGATGACTATTGCACAACATAACTGAACCAGAACTTGCAGCTGACTTGCAGAATGTTTGCAAAGAAAGTTAATCTGGAGTCATGCAATGTGAACTTGCTGCAATTGTACAACAAACTTGTGAAGCCTGGCAAGTCTAGCAATAGATTAGCAAGTCATTTTAAAACTTGCAGTACAATTGCTTGCTATCTGGGCAGTAGAGATAACAATATACCGTGCACATCATAGATAATGAGAAAATGACTAGATACTACTATTACTAAATTTAGCATAACAATATTTGTACAATATCAGAGATGTACCTTCACAATCCATTTAACACTCACTTGTACTATTTAGTGCTAGCCTACAGCAACAAGCATTAATTCTCTCAACCCTCATACCCAAGATTTGTCATACCAAGCATGAAAAGGATTTCAACAAAGATGTCGCTGACGCTGGGTGGGCTACGAAATGGAATGCTGTCATCCCGAGCAGCAGCAGCAAAGCAGACATTGTAGGGGACCGTCACAGCAACATAGAAAGTGGCCAAGAGAATCAGCCAGTCCCAGCCAGCCTTAAAAGTGCCATAGTGCAGGAGAATGAAACGTGACTTCTGGATTGCAGCAACTTTGTATTCTGGGATTGTAGGGTTATCACCAAACACACTCTGCAAAAAAAATAAATAAAGAGAATAAATGTGACAGGTAATCATACTCTTGTAACTAGGACAATACCATAGAAACATGCTAAAGCTGAACTTTAGACAAATGGCTAAAAACACAGATGAATACATATAAGCGAATTGTTCTACCTGCCTAATGATTTGCATTTCTATTAATCTGGTTTTACATAGACCTACTATGCAGCACAGCCAGGCAGATGACACCCTTTGTCTGTTAAAGTTATAGACTGTAGAAGGAATACAGTGGTGTCTTTTTTCCACCCCCAGGTTGTTGGCTGGGCAGCCAAAAGCAATAGCAGTCTAATCGTTGCTTACTTAGGCCCATGTTGATAGGCTTTTGTTTTCACATTTTGAATTATCATACAAGTTTATAGGAAGGAAAACACCACTTGAAGTATTTCTAATGCAGGTCAGAAGGAAGTCAACTGCGGGTAAAATGCTCTGGTCAATGAATTCTGAATAATCCCAGAAGCGTATCAAACTGATTTCATACAGATGCCAATGAGACAAGCCCAAAGCATATGGACACAGGCCCTTATTCTGCTCTCTTTCTATCAGCAGGTTTCTTGTCAGCACATTTGTATGCATGACACCTGACTTGATCCCAGTCCTGCCCCTCCCTCGTCCCATCTAAATGCTGTTGTATAGGGGATTGCACAAGGTTGATATCAAGTCAAATTTAGATGTATTATTGAAAACAGGGATTTTGCATTCATTTGTGCCTTTTAGATTCCGCCTGGCATTCAGTTTTTTTCATGGCTAAGCAAAAAATGGATGTTCATAGATCTTAAAAATCCATTTTCTCAATTGCACCATAGACAACATAATACGTGGAAGATGGGAAAGAGGTTGGAATAAATTTAAACTTGTCAACCCCAACCTTCAACAAAAGATTCTTGATCCATGACTAGCTACCTAATAAATGAAACCAACCTTTTTCTAGGATTTAGGTAGGGTTATTTTTACAGAGGTTTTGGCATGATGCTCACAATTGAGTCACATTAGAAAAAGAGTTTTAACATGTTTATGTTTAGAAAATAAAAATGGGGATATTGCTGCGCTAAAATGTAAAGATAAAAACATACATGAATAAAAAGTCAACAGACCAAATGAAAGCAGCCAGCACCTGATCTAGAATCAGAAATACCAGATCTAAATAGCAATATAGAATGGGATTGGTGCAGCGCTAACACAATTGAATCCACAGTCCATACAAATGTTCAAATGGATCAAATACAAAAGTGCAGTAAACAAAAGTTCATCAGAGAGTGCTCCAATAAAGAAGGGAAACTGTCCACCACTTCAAACTTGGAAAAAGCCCCGAGTGCAGGAACCGCCACCAAGATAATAAATGGCCTCTTACCAAATTGCAATGACCCCCATTACAAGGATCAAAGACAGCCTGTGTGATCAAATCAGTGCCCAGATCGACATGTATCGATTCCCAGTGTTCCCTCAGCAGCTCCGACCGGAACAAGTGAACATAAGGAAAAGAGGGACAACTCCAATAGTGAAGTACGTTCACAGGTTTATTCAGTAAAAGCAGAGTGGCAACTCACGTTTGCATGAAGAAATCACAGCATGTCTCGGAGCTATACTCTCAGAACCTTTGTTTCCAACCAATAAAATGGCCGCCGTGTCTCCTTGCTGGCCTCAGCACGACGAACTGCAGGCTCCTCCTCCTGGGAGGAGGAGCCTGCAGTTCGTCGTGCTGAGGCCAGCAAGGAGACACGGCGGCCATTTTATTGGTTGGAAACAAAGGTTCTGAGAGTATAGCTCCGAGACATGCTGTGATTTCTTCATGCAAACGTGAGTTGCCACTCTGCTTTTACTGAATAAACCTGTGAACGTACTTCACTATTGGAGTTGTCCCTCTTTTCCTTATGTTCACTTGTTCCGGTCGGAGCTGCTGAGGGAACACTGGGAATCGATACATGTCGATCTGGGCACTGATTTGATCACACAGGCTGTCTTTGATCCTTGTAATGGGGGTCATTGCAATTTGGTAAGAGGCCATTTATTATCTTGGTGGCGGTTCCTGCACTCGGGGCTTTTTCCAAGTTTGAAGTGGTGGACAGTTTCCCTTCTTTATTGGAGCACTCTCTGATGAACTTTTGTTTACTGCACTTTTGTATTTGATCCATTTGAACATTTGTATGGACTGTGGATTCAATTGTGTTAGCGCTGCACCAATCCCATTCTATATGTTTATGTTTAGGTTACAGTTGACATCCTGATTCCTTGTATTGTTTTGATTCTGTACTTGTAACTTAATTTGCAATAAACTTTTATTGTGAAAAAAAAAAAAGAAAAAGAAAAAGAGTTTTGAAAGATTACCATTTATTTTCCAACACTATCATCCCCATGCTCTAACACTCTCACTACCTCTTTCAGAGGTCTGCTCAGAGCTTGAGACCACATTACAAGCAATCTGAAATATAGCTTCCTCTGGCAATGTGTCCATAAAGTGGAACTAAAGTCTAAAATGCATGTACGTATATAATTATTTTATTTATTTAGTCTGCGTACAGAAAAATAAAACTTCCTTTCAGTTTTTCTTTTAAATCAGTATTTCAATTGAAGTCTCTTATGACTGTAGCAGCTTTGTATTGCACATGCACCTTGCATATTACCTTCTCTGCACCAAATTACGCTGATATTGACATTTTCCAATGTTTATTTCCATAAATTCTAAGTGTTCCTAGGGAGTGGGGAAAAGGGATGGCTTAAGTTTCAATTTAAAGTGGTATTAAACCCAAAATCAAAAATGTAATATATATATATATACATATATATATATATATATATATACACACACACTATATTACCAAAAGTATTGGAATGCATGCCTTTACACGCACAGGAACTTTAATGGCATCCAAGTCTTTGCTCATAGGGTTCAATACTGAGTTGGCCCACCCTTTGCAGCTAACTCTTCTGGCAAGGCTGTCCACAATATTTAGGAGTGTGTCTATAGGAATGTTTGACCATTCTTCCAGAAGTGTATTTGTGAGGTCAGGCACTGATGTTGGAAAGAAAGCCTGGTTCGCAGTCTCTGCTCTAATTCCTCCCAAAGGTGTTCTATCGGGTTGAGGTCAGGACTCCGTGCAGGCCAGTAAAGCTCCTCCACCCCAAACTTGCTCATCCATATCTTTATGGACCTTTGGCTAGGTGGCGACCGAAGGAGACATCAGGAGCGGAATTAACAGTATCCTGAGGTGGTGAGACAGCACAGTCTATCACTGAGTTGGTGTTATCGCTCTCACTCTCTCATACTGGTCACTGGAAGTTCAACATGGCACCTTATGGCAAAGAACTCTCTGAGTATCTAAAAAAAAGAATTATTGCTCTACATAAAGATGGCCTAAGCTATAAGAAGATTGCCAAGACCCTGAAACTGAGCTGCAGCATGGTAGCCAAGACTGCATAGCAGTTTAACAGGACAGGTTCCACTCAGAACAGGCCTCACCATGGTCGACCAAAGAAGTTGAGTGCACATGCTCAGCATTATATCCAGAGGTTGTTTTTGGGAAATAGACATATGAGTGCTGCCAGCATTGCGGCAGAGGTTAAAGGCGTGGGGGGTCAGCCTGTCAGTGCTCAGACCATACACCTCACACTGCATCAAATTGGTCTGCTTGGCTGTCGTCCCAGAATGAAGCCTCTTCTAAAGATGATGCACAGGAAAGCCCACAAACAGTTTGCTAAAGGCAAGCAGACTAAGGACATGGATTACTGGAACCATGTCCTGTGGTCCAATGAGACCTAGAAAAACGTATTTGGTTCAGATGGTTTCAAGTGTGTGTGGCGGCAACCAGGTGAGGAGTACAAAGACAAGTGTGTCTTGACTATAGTCAAGCATGATGGTGGGAGTGCTATGGTCTGGGGAGCTACAGTTCATTGAGGGAACCATGAATGCCAACATGTACTGTGACATACAGAAGCAGAGCATGATTCCCTCCCTTCGGAGACTAGGCCGCAGGGCAGAATTCCAACATGATAACAACCCCAAACACACCTCCAAGATGACCACTGACCTGCTAAAGAAGCTGAGGGTAAAGGTGATGGACTGGCCAAGCATGTCTCCAGACCCAAACCCTATTGAGCATCTGTGGGGCATCCTCAAACAGAAGGTGGGGAAATGCAAGCTCTCGAACATCCACCAGCTCTGTGATGTCGTCATGGAGAAGTGGAAGAGGACTCCAGTGGCAACCTGTGAAGCTCTAGTGAACTCCATGCCCAAGCAGTGCTGGAAAATAATGGTGTCCACACAAAATATTGACACTTTGGTCCCAATTCAGACATTTTCACTTATGGTTGTACTGGCTTTTGTTAGACATTAATAGCTGCGTGTTGAGTTATTTTGAGGGGAACAGCAAATTTACACCATTATACAAGCTGTACACTCACTATTTTACATTGTAGTAAAGTGTCATTTCTTCAGTGTTGTCACATGAAAAGATATAATAAAATATTTACAAAAATGGTAGGGGTGTACTCACTTCTGTGAGATACTGTATATATCACATTCACAACACTACTTTTAGGCTTCATGTACACGGGATGTTTGAAAACCTCTCCTGAACACTGGAACTTGACAGCTAGTAACCGATGATTAAAATCGTCTGTTTTTCCGCGTTTACATGCTGCGTTAATGCGCGTTCAGAGATGTTTGCATTTAGAAGCATTTTACATTGTAAATGGTCAGAAATGTATCCCAAGTAAAAACACCTATAAACAAAACGCTTATAAATGTGAGTTACCACATTTAGACGTGTTTGTACGCTTAACTGCCTCTAAGGGCTCTTTCACACGGGCGTTCCGATCAGATCCGCCTGTCAGTTGGCGGATTTGATCGGATGCCCCATTCAGCCCTATGGAGCAGCGGATGTCAGTGGTGACATGTTCGCTGACACCCGCTGCCATCCGCATCTGATCCTGTCCGTGAAATCCGGACAGATGGCAACCCTATTTTCCATCCGTCCTGGGGATCGGATGGGATCGGATGAGAGCGGACAGGCGGTCCGCTCTCATCCGATTCCCCATAGAGAACAGCGGGGCTCTGACACCTCCCTCTCCGCACACAGTGCGGAGACGGAGCTGTCATCCGCCGGCTCAGCGGGGATCGGCAGATCGATCCCCGCTGAGCAGAGCACGATCCGCAACGGAATGCGGACCGTGTGAAAGGGGCCTAAACGACTATAAATGACTCAGTGTACATGGACCGATAAGATAACATGGAGGAGAGTACAGGGGCTGCTGAAAAAAACGCTGTTTGCATTTAGGAGCATTTTTACATTGTTAATGGTCAGAAATGTATCTCCAATGAAGACACCTATAAACTAAATGCTGATAAATGTGAGTTACCGCGTTTAGATGCGTTTGCATGCTGTTACAAGCATTTAGCATTTCAAATGCCAATAAACTTCCGTCTGAATGCATTTTTTGCTTTAAAAACTGCCACTAAACTCAACTGCCTCTAAACGACTATATAGACCAGGGGTCTCCAAACTATGGCCCTCCAGTTGTTCAGGAACTACAATTCCCATCATGCCTATTCATGTCTGTGAATGTCAGAGTTTTGCAATGCCTCATGGGATGTGTAGTTCCACAACAGCTGGAGGGCCGTAGTTTGAGGATCCCTGATATAGACTATATACGACTCAGTGTACATGGACAGATAAGATAACATAGGAAAGTTCAGGGGCTGCTGAAAAAAACACCCAACTGCTTCTAAACCTCCGTTTATCAGCAGCAGTGTACATGAGGCCTAAAAGTGAATAGTTTGCACTTTGATATTGTTTAGAGATTTACTTTCAGTTTATGGGAGTCCCAGGGCCTTCTCCTTTTCTTCTCTTTTTCTTCTCTTTTTTTTTTTTTAATTTTTATTATTCTGTTTTAACTTCTTGATTTGTTTGTATTATGTGCAGTAAACTAGTTGCTATTTTAGATAAACCTTCCTTACTTTATAAAGGAACTTTTAAAGGGTACAGCAAGAGAGGCGGGATTAAGGTGAATACTACATTTGCTTTCATAAGAGACAAATATGGTACAGCTGTTTAAGGAAGCACACAGATGACATTGCCATGGTCACAAAGTGAAAGGTAAAAGCATAGAAGTAGATGTATTTAACAAAGTAGCTGTTTAGAGGTAGCTGTATTTCACAAAGGAACCTTGAAAATGTGCTGGATAAAAATACAACGGCTTATGTGACCTAGAAAAAAACTCTGTATATTGTCTGGAGTGATGTAACAAATAATATAACCCAGACACATGCTAAGAAACCTTCAGTTTCTTTCAGCTTAAAGTGATACTAAAGTCTCTTTTTTTTGTTCAAAAAAAATAACAAACATGTTATAGTAACCTGCTCTGTGTAATGGTTTTGCACAGAGCAGCCCCAATCCTCCTCTTCTCAGTCCCCCTCTTCTTCTGGCCCAATCGCCAAGTGGTCAAATCCAAAAACAAAAAGTTATTACATTTTAGCTCAACAATTCTTAGATCTGGTTGCTGCATTAGTTTTCTTTTTTTTCAGACTTTTTTCTTTTATTTTCACTTGGTGTTTCTTCCAAAAGTCTGTTATTTCTCAGCTTACTTTAACAGACCAAGCTATCCAGACACTGTAGCAGTCAGAGGGTTAGGACAAACCATATACCACTGACAGCAATGCTTACAGCTATCAGCGTTTACTAATTTATGTAAAACCTTTATAAAAAAAAAAACCCTTTTGCTGTAACAGCCTCTAAAGTGTTAGCTGGAGTTCAGCTTCGATGTGTTAGTCAAGTCCATCAAAATCTGCTAAGTCTAACACTACCCTCTCATCAAATTTCCAATGCTGCTGTCCAAGGGTTTCTGCTTTACTATTTCATCCAAAATGCAGACACCCTAAGACAGGAAGTGTGTTACTGACTAGGTCACCAGGTGAAATAAAGGGAAAAAAAGCCTAAAAAATGAAAAAGAAAACCAAATATATGTCAGTTCCTGGCTACCATGTGTGTGTCCCCTAATGGGTTTCCTAAAACATACAGGAAGCAAATGTACTGTGACAGGAGGTCAGGTAAATCTGTGAGTGTTGTCACAGATGGGAGATATACTTCTGCTTGGTTTAGACAATTCACCAATTACTATAGGGTGTCGGCTGCAAAGGTAGCCAGGAAGGTTTAAGGAAGTTGAAAAACCTTCAGCTATTCAGAATGAGGAAATTAAGGCCTCTATAAGTTGTCCAGAGGAAGTCTATTGATTGTTGCCTCCTGACGCTGTGTGAGTAGAGGAGGGCAGTGAGCTGCCTCCTGAAGCGGTGTGAGTATAGGAGAGCAGTCAACTGAAGGCCTCCTGCAGCGATGTGCGCTGAGGAGAGCAGTAAGCCTGAAGACTTCTCAAGGTGAGGTGTTGAACTTTTTCTGTGTGAAGAGAAAAACAAATGGACATTTGCTGTGTGAAGAGAAAAACAAATGGATATTTTCTATGTGAAGAAAAACAAAGGGACATTTTCTGTGTGAAGAGAAAATAAATGGACTATTGAGTGTCTGCTGTAGGATCAGCAATGTCTGCCCAGCAGTAGGTTGGGGACAGACTCCCTAGGTAGGTTCCTGTGTGTGAAGGTAGCCGCCCACAGTGGCAAGGGTTTATTTTATTTTATATTTATTTTGAATTATGCTGTTTTTGATGCTTGCACTTGTGTGAAGAAAATTGCAAGAATAAAAACATAGACTGTTGTTTTCAAAGTCCACTTCTCGGCTATCTCCCTGTGTAACGAACCCCCCCAAGGGGTCATCCACACCCGCCACCGAGCTAATCCCTCACAGTACCTTTTTTAGCATTCTGTCAGCAGACATTGTGAAAGAAAGAAGGAATATGAGCCTCAGTGAACTCACATACACTATATTGTCAAAAGTATTGAACTTTAATATCATCCCAGTCTTAGTCCGTAGCGTTCAATGTTGAATTGGCCCACCCTTTGCAGCTATAACAGCTTCAACTCTTCTGGAAAGGCTATCTACAAGGTTTAGGAGTGTGTCTATGGGAATGCTTGACCATTCTTCCAAAGGTGCATTAGTGAGGTCAGGCACTGATGTTGGACAAGAAGGCCTGGCTTGCAATCCTTGCTCTAATTCATCCCAAAGGAGTTCTAGCGGGTTGATGTCAGAACTCTGTGCAGGCCAGTCAAGTTCCTCCACCTTAAACTCACTCATCCATGTCTTTATGGACCTTGCTTTGTGCACTGGTGTGCAGTCATGTTGGAACAGGAAGGAGCCATCCCCAAACTGTTTCCACAAAGTTTGGAGCATGAAATTGTCCAAAATGTCTTGGTATGCTGATGCTTTAAGAGTTCCCTTCACTGGAACTAAGGGGCCAAGCCCAACACCTGAAAAACAACCCCACACCCCAATCCCCCCAACACCAAATGATTTTGACACACTCCTAAACCTTTTGACAGCCTTCCCAGAAGAGTTGAAGCTTTTATAGCATATGCAAAGGGTGGGAAAACTCAATAATGAACCCTACAGACTAAGACTGGAATGCCATTGAAGTTCATGTGCATGTAAAAGCAGGCATCCCAATACTTTTGACAAAATAACGTATTAAATATATTGTGCACAAGTAAGATTAATTAATGAGGTCTGTCTAACAGTTTAGCCGTGGACTTAAGAATGGAATCTTTATCCAACCTGAAGCTCTGCAAAGCCTCTAGGTCCCAGATCAGAACTTTTTAAGACTTAAGAAAAAAAGATTTGTTTTCTCCATAAAGGACATAAATCCTGGGTCCCTTCACCATGTGTAGGTTAGAAACCTAGGTGAGACACAAAGGTGTGCGCAACCTATTGTATTCTAAATAAGAAAAAATTTGCGCTGCAAGGAATAATACAAAAAAAAAAAAAACAACCAGCACACAGTATAAGATATGCTATGCAAACCAAACAGTGATATATAAGTGCAGCACTACAAATTACATATACATCAAAATAAATAAATTAAAAAGTAAATTTCTTATCTTAAAGTCACACGTGTCCATAATAAATCTACGACCGTGAATACTTGAGCAAACCCAACGGCTAAGATTGTAGTGTAATTTCAGCTTTAAACCAAAAAAAAACACCATGTGTCCTTCATCGAATATTCTGAGGCTTAGCAGAGATTGTGTGACTCTCAGCTGCGAAGTCAAACAGTATTTGTTGTCATTATAAGATTCAATCCCCATAAAGCTCGATATATATCACATGGTAATTCCTTGTGCCCCTGATGACGTCAATTCTGACGAAACACATTAGGTGGTGCTGGAAGCCATGATGTAATTGCGCATGCACATGCATCACTAAGGATTCTGGATGTTTTCGTTTTAATGTGGCTTTTATGTTGATGTTGGTGTTTGTAGCCGAATTTTAATAAAAGTTACCTGCTGGATTTATACTATTGCATTGAATGTTATAATGACAAGCGAAGTTTGACTTCTCAGCTGAGTATTTTGGTGTTTTTTTGGATTTAAAGGAGAAATGACACCGCAATCGTATCTGTTGGGTTTGTTTAAGCATTCAATCATTCAAGCATTGATTTTTTTAATTGATTTATTTTGATGTATATGTAATTTATAGCACTGCACTTCTAAATCACTGCAGCCTATTTTATTGCATTGTTTACATGCATGTGTGTATGTATGTGTGCACTGGAAAAAACTTCTACATGCAGTACTTTTTTCCAGCGCAGTGCAGTCACTGCAGGCCAGCCAGTATAACTTTATGAAATGTCACTGTGTAATGGCACAGCAATTGGTGCATCAGCACTGCCTGCACCACAACGCACGCCAGCCACTGCGTTGTAATGCAGTGGCTGGTGTGAATGAATGGTAAATGAGGCCTAAAATATATAATTTTACTTAGCACCTGTGATTATCCATTAGGATGATAATGATCACAGGTGCTAAGAAAGCTATGATTGCAGACAGTGTTTGCACTGTAAATATTACTACCCCTGTCAGGAGTAGTAATAGTATATAGTGCATACACTATGTGTTACTGAAGACTCATCCTCCTTACCGGTCAAAATACACTGCATTATGCCCACCACCTCCTGATCGATATAATACTGCTGTGGTCCTCACAGACATTGTTGGTTACAGCCCCACCCTCAATCTGCCCTCAGAGCTTAATAATGCAGCTATATGTCACTCTGCCAAGGCTGCCAAAAGTCTACAAAAATGTGGCACTGGCTGCCTCCTCCGAAAAATCGAAAATAAAAAGTCCATTACTGTTATCACCTCTTGGGACCCTCTGATCAAAATTAAGGGCCTAAAGAAATATTACGGACTGGCTTTTATTTACTCCATGTGTACAGTGTGTCAAGGCACAGTGGGCCCCCCTTTTCTTAGGGACTGTGTGCCCTGCTTACACTGCACACATAAACGATATGCCACTGGCACACAGGGTGATTAGGGTGTGCCCAAGCACATTCAGCACACCCAGTCCACACGCCTATGGTACCACATATACATTGTCCATTACCCTGTCAGCCAGTGCCTTACAAAAAAACGAATAATATAGTATACAGTGGGTACGGAAAGTATTCAGGCCCCCTTAAATTTTAAAACAAATCTTTGTTATATTGCAGCCATTTGCTAAAATCATTTAAGTTCATTCTTCTTCCTCATGAATGTACACATAGCACCCCATACTGACAGAAAAACACAGAATTGTTGACATTGTTGCAGATTTATTAAAAAAGAAAAACTGAAATATCACATGGTCCTAAGTATTCAGACCCTTTGCTCAGTATTTAGTAGAAGCCCCCTTTTGATCTAATACAGCCAGGAGTCTTTTTGGGAAAGATGCAACAAGTCTTTCACACCTGGATTTGGGGATCCTCTGCCATTCCTCCTTGCAGATCCTCTCCAGTTCTGTCAGGTTGGATGGTAAACGTTGGTAGACAGCCATTTTTAGGTCTCTCCAGAGATGCTCAATTGGGTTTAAGTCAGGGCTCTGGCTGGGCCATTCAAGAACAGTCACAGAGTTGTTGTGAAGCCACTCCTTCGTTATTTTAGCTGTGTGCTTAGGGTCATTGTCTTGTTGGAAGGTAAACCTTCGGCCCAGTCTGAGGTCCAGAGCACTCTGGAGAAGGTTTTTGTCCAGGATATCCCTGTACTTGGCCGCATTCATCTTTCCCTCTATTGCAACCAGTCGTCCTGTCCCTGCAGCTGTAAAACACCCCCACAGCATGATGCTGCCACCACCATGCTTCACTGTTGGGACTGTATTGGACAGGTGATGAGCAGTGCCTGGTTTTCTCCACACATACCGCTTAGAATTAAGGCCAAAAAGTTATATTTTGGTCTCATCAGACCAGAGAATCTTATTTCTCACCATCTTGGAGTCCTTCAGGTGTTTTTTAGCAAACTCCATGCGGGCTTTCATGTGTCTTACACTGAGGAGAGGCTTCCGTCGGGCCCCTCTGCCATAAAGCCCCGACTGGTGGAGGGCTGCAGTGATGGTTGACTTTCTACAACTTTCTCCCATCTCCTGACTGCATCTCTGGAGCTCAGCCACAGTGATCTTTGGGTTCTTCTTTACCTCTCTCACCAAGGCTCTTCTCCCCCAATAGCTCAGTTTGGCCGGACGGCCAGCTCTAGGAAGGGTTCTGGTCGTCCCAAACATCTTCCATTTGAGGATTATGGAGGCCACTGTGCTCTTAGGAACCTTAAGTGCAGCAGAAATCTTTTTGTAACCTTGGCCAGATCTGTGCCTTGCCACAATTCTGTCTCTGAGCTCTTCAGGCAGTTCCTTTGACCTCATGATTCTCATTTGCTCTGACATGCATTGTGATCTGGAAGGTCTTATATAGACAGGTGTGTGGCTTTCCTAATCAAGTCCATTCAGATAATCAAACACAGCTGGACTCAAATGAAGGTGTAGAACCATCTCAAGGATGATCAGAAGAAATGGAAAGCACCTGAGTTAAATATATGAGTGTCACAGCAAAGGGTCTGCATACTTAGGACCATGTGATATTTCAGTTTTTCTTTTTTAATAAATCTGCAACAATGTCAACAATTCTGTGTTTTTCTGTCAGTATGGGGTGCTATGTGTACATTCATGAGGAAGAAGAATGAACTTAAATGATTTTAGCAAATGGCTGCAATATAACAAAGAGTGAAAAATGTAAGGGGGTCTGAATACTTTCCGTACCCACTGTATATACCGTTTATATGCATTGTAAAGATCTCAGAAACTTAACTTTTAAAACAATGCATGAAGAAGTGTCCCGGATATGATGTGACTATACTAAATATAATATTTCACATTTTCCCCATGATAATTTTAGGATTTTTATCTATTGACCTGTACGTAAAGGTGTTACTGAGCTATGTTTAATTCAATGTAATATTCAGACTCACATACATCATCACACTCTGTAATGTTCAAATGGATTTATTTTGGAGTGAGAGAGCATTACAGTTGGCAGAGACCATTAGTACCTATAATTATAACTGTCCTAGAAATGTCTCTTGGGTTGTATCCCTACAGAAGAGCTGAACTTTATATTACAGTACTTTAATTCCTAAGTAACACAACAAGTTCATGCCATTTTAACTATTTTAGCATCAGAAAAAGGCAGCAGTCATTATGTCTGTTGGGATTTTAAACCAAGGATAGGAAGTAACTGTTAAAAGGAATAGGGTTAAATTGAGGTACACCACTTGATAATTAAGCCCAGCATGCTGCATGTTTCTTATCAGCATGAGATGATTCTATTTGGAAGAACAATTTGCACAGTCTGATAAGTGTTCCTGTCTATGTCTCCTTAGGTTATCCTTTGACACTATTACACTTACCTTTGAGCAGAGTCCATGCTAAATCCATTATTAGGTAATAGCAGACTAATACCAATGAATGTCCCTTACTAACTAAATTATGACTGTTGGTGCTTTTTAAAACTGCTTGTAGACTCAGGATAGCAGCTGGACATGCATGTACAGTTTGACTGGTCCATCCCCTATCCCCCTACCCTGCTGAGAGGGACTAACATAGAGTGCTTGCACTGAAGTATATAAAAACACAAAAAATATATATATATATAGCAGCTTATTAGTTCTTAGATATGGTGGCTGCTATAGTTTCCTTTTCAGGCTTTTTTTAAAATTATAATTCAATTATGTTTCTGTTAGTCACACACTCCTGTCTTAAGGTGACAACACTCACTCACTACACTTCATCTATAGAGGAGCAGCATTGTCACAGGCAGGGGTCATTCTCAGAGGCCAGTAGTTATAGTAGCTAAAAGGTTTACATAGAAACCAACAGGTAGAATGCAAAATCAGGTCCCCCTGGCAGGTGACACAGGTTCACCTGAGGTGTAGGATCTAATCGCTAACAGGTCTTTATCAGAGATGCTGATGGTGGAGATGGGTTTCGCTGCATGCTAATGCCAGGTCACCGTGCTCAGGATCATCCTAACAGGGGGTGAGCAAGCCAGGATTGGGTAACAGAAGTACCAGGTAGGGATGAAGTGTAGTCAGTAAACAAGCCTAAGGTCTATATCAACCAGATTCAGGGTAGTATCAAGTGAAAGCGTAGTTGAGGAACAAGCCAAAGGTTAGTAACAAGTGGTAGTGAAAATCCAGATGGCAGCAATAGCCTTAAAAGCAAGATACTGGCTGGAAAAGAACACAATAATCTTGCAAACAGTAATTGCAAAGACATGGCTTAAATAGGAAGTTCATCCGAGAAATAAGGAGTTTAAGGTTCACCGAAAACATGAAAAAAAAAAAAAAGGAATCATTCAGGGAGCTGTCCAGCATCTCAGAGCTACTGCCAGATGCAACGAAGGTCCTGGGTTCAGATCTGGATCCTGACAAGCATTGTCATCGTAGGATGCTCTCCTGCTTTGGACGTCAAACACCACAACCCCTATACTCATTTCTTTTACATACTGTATGGGGGTGCTGTTTTGTAGTTCACAGAGGATAGCTGTGAAAGTTGATAACATGGAGACTGACAATTTGTTTGCATGGGCACTTTAAAGCAGAAGGTCAGCAAAAACGTGTTTTTAGTGGTGGATTAAGCCCCGGTTCACACTTCTGCGTGTGCGGGGTTCGCATGTAATGTCGGAGCGCACTGCTCCGACATTACATGCGATCAGCTGTGCGGTGCGAGTTTAGCCATACAGTTTGTATGGCTAAATTCGCATCGCACCCGCAGCAAACACGCACAGGAGGCATTTTTGCTGCCGCATCAGGATCGGATCGCACAGCGGTTCACACTTGTGCGATCCGATCCTGTGCGAACTGCACGATCGCACTGCGATATGCGATCAAACTGGGGGTGTCGTTAAGATTACATTGACACCCCCAGCGTATCGCATATGGCAGTGTGAACTGCCGGGGGTGCGTGTGCGATGCGGGAACAGGCTGCAAATTCGCAGCCTTCCCGCATCGCATAAGTGTGAACCGAGCCTAAGTGTAGAAAATGTAGAAGCTGTTAGGTATGTTTGTTTAACATTTCTTATTAATTGTGAGAGATTCACATAAACAGCATTAGGCACTGGCAGTCACAGAAGATAAGCAAGTCATAACATTTCCAACCAAGCGTACAATGGCATACAGTGTGTAAGTAGTAGTTACAATCCAAGGAAACAAGTCTGAACAGTTTAAACATACACAGCCAGTTGGTACAGACAATATAGCACAATCTGTGAATCTCATAATTTTTCATAGGGATAAGGATAACCCCTAGACATAGTGTAATTGGATTATAGAGAAGGAGGAGGGGGGGGGGGGGTTCCAGCCTGAGGCACAGAGAAAGGGGAAAAAAGGGAGAGACTAGAGGGCGAAATTTGGGGTAAGGCCTCTCAGTTGCAGTGTTTGTATTGGGACAAGCATTTGAATTCTTCCCCTTAAAACCATTTCCTCATCTGGTCTGCAGATCTGTCCCTAAGGGCAGATGTAAGGTCTTCCATGGTGTGAATATCATTGTCAGTCCATTGCCGGAATAGATATTTTCTAGTTACAAGAGACTCAAGATTGCAGTTGGGGGGCTCCACAGTGCTATCTTTTCCCTCATAAACCCGGAAACTAACTGTATAGCCTGTGGCCCTGTCACAGAGCTTATATATATTGACCCCGTATCTGGCACGCTTGCTCGGGAGATACTGTTTCATAGAAAGGCGGCCAGTAAACTAAATAGGGACTCATCAATACAGACAACTTGTTGGGGGGTAAACAAGGCTGCAAACCGCTGATTGAAGTGGTTTACCAGGGGCCGAATTTTGTGGAGGTGGTCATATTCAGGGTCTCCCCAAGGACGACAGATTCCATTGTCATTGAAGTGCATAAACCGCAGAATTTGCTCGTATCTCGCCCTGGACATGGAAGCAGAGAACACGCGCATATGGTGAATTGGGTTACTGGACCAATATAACCGCAACTCACTCTTTTTGGTTATGCCCATGTTGAAGGAAAGGCCCAGAAAGGTTTTAAACTCGGAAACCATTGTAGGTTTCCAGCCGAATTGTCTGGCAAGGGGCGAATTTGGGTTGGCGGCAAAGAATTGACCAGCATATAAATTGCTTTGGTCCACAATAGATCTGAAAAGATCTTTCATGAAAAACAGCTCCAAAAAATTCAGGGGAGTAAAATTGGCTGTTTCCACGATGATTCCAGGTTGGGCAGTGAATGGGGGAAGTACAGGCGCTGTAGTATCAGTGGGTTGCCAATTAGGATATGCCAGCGCATCAGGGAGGGCACTATGGCCTCTACGGGCCTGTCTTCGAATACGCGATGGCTGCGGGCCACTACTTGTGCTAGCCACTGCACCAGCTTCAACTGCACTTATGGGACTTGCCACGTCACCAAGTGATACTGAAGTGCTGGTTGTTCTAGGTCCAGGGTGTACTAGGCCGCTGATGCTTGCCAGTTCACCAGAAGGGTGAGCGGCACTAGTACCGACACTCTGCTCCATACGAGCACCCTGCGATTCCTGCACCTCAGCAACTCCAGAATGGGGTCGGGTACGCCTGGTCTTAACAGGGACCTATCCATCATCAGAGCTGTCTGTCAGGGAGCCACTGCTCTCTTCAGGTTCGTATACTGACCCTGATTCTGCCAGTGAGGCTTCCCCATCGCTCTCATCTGACATGGTCAGTATACTGTAGGCCTCTGCACTACTGTACAACCGTTTGGTCATTTTAGCAACTAAATTTACAGGTACAGTAGTGTGACTCACAGGTAAAAAAGCACCTGGTTGTCAAGGACTATTTCAACCGCTACCAAAAAAAACTGCTAATGCTAGCAGGGATCAGGCCTGACTCTGCTAACACAGCGGTTTTGTGTTTTTTGGAAGTGACAGTAATCTATTGATTACTGCACTTGCCTGGGTGGGGTGGGGTGGGCTGGGCGGAGGGGCTAAACGCAGGTGCTGGCAGGAATCAGTGCTGATCGTGCAAACACCGCGTTTTAGGAACCCTAAACTATTGGGGACGCTAGTATAGTTCTGATCAGATCAGATATTGATCTGTTCAAACACTATACTAGTAATGGGTGTGTATGTGTGTATGTGGTAATCAAGGGGTTAAAGCGGATTTCCACCCAAAAGTGGAACTTCCGCTTTAGGTATTCTTACCCCCTGACATTTGGCATGTCATTTTTTTGGGGGGGGGAGCAGGTACCTAGTTTTGACAGGTACACGCTCCCACTTCCGCTCGGAGCGCCGCGGCGCCCTGAACGGAAGTTCTCCTCTCCCCCTCCCTCCCTGCAATCTTCTGGGACATGTCAGAGGTCCCAGAAGATTGCCGGCCAATCAAAACGCGCAGCGCGACTCGCGCATGCGCAGTGGGTACCCGGCTGTGAAGCCGCAAACTGTCACAGCCGGGTGCCTACAGCAGTGATGCCGGCGCCGAGGGAGAGGATCGAGGCTTCGGGCGGCCGCATTGCTGGACCGTTGGACAGGTGAGTGAAATGGCTGGAACTCCGCTTTAACTAATATTTCTAACTATGCGCTGCGGATCTGCGCTATCTTAGACTGACGCTAACACAAACTAATGTCACCTGTGACACTAATAATAGTGATCAGAAAAAAACTGTACACTATAAAAGTGACACTGTGACAGGGCAATGAAGGGGTTAACTGGGGCGATCAGGGGGGGATCAGGGGGTTTATCTTTATTGGGGGGGGTGGGGGGGACCCTAAACCTACTTGAGACAGAAATTCACTCGCTAGCGCTAACTGAAGTTACAATCACACTATCACAGAAATACAGAAAACCACTATATTACCTGTATGTGACAGGGGGAAGGGGTTAACTGGGGGGTGATTAGGGGGTTCAATCTTTATTGGAGGGGTCGCGGGTATCCTAACCCTAAAAGGAACGGCCTCAAGCGCTAAACCAGGTCACAAGTCACACTAATACAGGTATATAGGAAACTGCTATATACTGTATACAGTGTGTGTTGTGACAGGGGGTGTAGGGGTTAACTGGGGGTGATCAAGGGGTTAAATCTTTATGGGGGGTGGCGGTGACCCTAAACCTACTTGGCACAGAAACTAATTTGCTAGCACTAACTGAGGTCACAATCACACTAATACAAAAATACAGTAAACCACTATATTACCTGTATATAGTGTGCAATGTGACAGGGGGGAAGGGGTTAACTGGGGGTGATCAGGGGGGATCAGGGGGTTAAATCTTTATTGGGGGGTGGCTGGTATCCTAAGCCAAAAAGGAACGGCCGCAAGCGCTAAACCAGGTCACAAGTTACACGAATACAGGTATTTAGGAAACTGCTATATACTGTATAGTGTGTGTTGTGACAGGGGGTGTAGGGGTTAACTGGGGGGGGCGATCGGGGGTTAAATGTGCCTATCTACGTGTGTGTGTATGGATGCTTGGTGCAGTACTCACAGTTTAGATCCTCTTTGTCCTCTCAAAGAATCAAAAAAGGATTTTGGGAGGAGAGAGCGTGTCTTTTCTGTGCCTATGTTTACATTACATAGGCACAGTCAGTATCTGATTGAGCAGGACCGATCAACAGGTCCAGGCCCAAAATCATTGTCCTGGACCTGATGTCTGATTGGTTCTGAACCCAATCAGACCATCAGCGGGGCGGGGGCACGCGCCCCAGATCGGCGGGAGCGAGCGACGTAGGGCTACGTCGCTTTGCCTGTGAGTGGCTGAGTGCCGCAGTAAATGTACGGTGGCGGGGCTGAAGTGATTAATATGACTTTAATTGTATTACAAAACATGAATACATTGTTAGGCAACGCTGAAAAAAAAAAAAACATGATAGAGGATACACATCATTATTCCAGGAAACTTGGATGACTTTATCTAAGCAGACTAAGCCTCGAGAAAAAAGGAAGACAAATTGAAAGCAGAAGGATGTGAATTTAAAGATTGATGCTATATGAAGGAATTTTTTATAAGCATAAGATGATCATTGCTTTTAGGTAAAATTGTTAATGAAACAAGGTTATTGGAAGTACAGATTGAAAGCAAAAGCTGCATTAAAAATCTATTCTAATGCTTTGCATCTCCATGTAGAGATCTAAAATACTGGCACTAATAATACCATCACTGAGGAAGCTGTCAACAATCCTGTCTAACTGATACTCCCTATGATTGGCAGGATAAGATGTAGACACTGTCAAGTGATTAATGTTAAGGGACGTTTAAGTTATTCATGTGAAATTAGAATGCGGCAAATGGAAAAGCCAAGTCCAGCAACATCTGGAAAATCAGATATTAGGGAAGTGTCTATTGAGTATATTTGTTCTTATTTACAGAGCTTTAATATGTTCATGTACTTGGTGTTATATATTTTTTATAGTTGTAATTCAGAACAGAATTGTAGCCTAGTGGCTTTTTGTAGGCCACACAAGTGCAATCAGTATCTTTTTTGAACAAATGCTGAAAAAAGGCAGTTGCAGGACAGATACAGTTTCAACTGCTCAGAGCAGACTGAAATACTTTTAATGAGATACAAATAAAGTCATATGCTGAATTACTAAGCAGGAGAAACTGATTTCAGGATTCCATTGGAAATCTTTGTCAAGGCCCTTTGATCCTAATCACATTTATAACAAAGACCAGTGGATATTTTGGTAGACATGCTTTTTGTCATACTGTATATTGTCTGTTCCTGTTTTGGGTAAATTAATGGGAAGAGCCTGACCTTTGCATTTGATCTGGAAAATAAAAATGCTATCATTAGGCACCTGTTGGTTATGGGTAGACATATTACTACTTAAAATCAAATTAGTCTGTGAAAGCTAACAATCTAATACTTCTACTACAGGCATAGGTGTGAAACAGTTTATTCGGAATACAATTAAATAAAACCTGTGCTGGGAGAGATATGGAAACTTCTATTGATATCCTACCACTACTGATACTACTACTACTATTGATAACCTGTTGTATAAAAGTTCATTGGCTGTATGGCTAATCCTGCAGTTTTGATACTCTGTGAGACAGTGATTTTGGGTATGTATTGAGATCCAGAATTCTGATATCACTTGATTCAAGCTTATCCAGGTTAGTGATTCAGAAAGTATTAAAATCAAGGCAGCCTTGCAAGCAGCATTTTCTGAATGAAGACAACAGTGGATGGCTACAGATTTATATTAGTAGATTTTTTTCTTTAACCTCCTTAGCGGTAATCCCGAGCGTGACTCGGGGTTGGTTTTTCATATCAGGAGCGGTAACCCCGAGTCACGCTCGGGGTGGATTGCAGAGAGCGCAGCGGTGTTCTCTTACCTTATCCTGTCGATCCAGCGATGATCTCTCATTGCTGTGACCGCCAGCCGAGAGTCCCGCCGCTCCTCCGTCGGTCTCCGTCGCTCGGATCACTTCCTAGTTCCGTTCCCTGCAGCAGCAATACTGCATGGGAGCGGAACTAGGGAGGGAAATTCAAAAATTCAAAAAAAAAAAAACGTTGCACAAAACACAAAACACATTTTATATTTTATATATATATATATATATATATATATATATATATATATATATATATATATATATATGCATATATATATATATATATATATATATATATATATATATATGCATATATATATATGTATATATATATGCATGCATGCATATATATATATATATATATATATATGCGCATATATATACACCGGTATATATATATATATATATATATATATGCACACACACATATATCTATATATAATATATAATGCATGAATTATAATCTAATCAATAATCTAATTTTATTATATATATTATATATTAAATAATAAAATAATATTATTGATTCGATTATAATTCACGTGTTTGTGTTTCAAATTTATCACATCTGGGATGTCTACTAGAGTCTTGTTTTGGTCAGGTTTAAGTCAGTAATTACTAAGAATTGTAGGCCTATAATACATAACGCCAAATTTCCATGAAAAGAATTGTACCGCTTTTGGTATGTAATTCCTGACATAATCATACCGCCAGGGAGGTTAAACAAGTATTTCTTAACATATTTTAGTAAAAGATTTCCTTTAAAAATACAAGCATTTCTCAAAAAGACAATATCTGTTAGGAATACTGGAGAAGCCTAGATGACCTAAAGGAAGACTAGAGTAACTGCATATGAACAGATTAAAAGTACTTGGAGGCTAGGGGGAGTAGAGAGGCTGAAAGAAAATATACTCTGCTGAGTCAAAATGTCTAGACCTACAGTAAAGACTAGAAGAGTGAGACATATAGTCACCATATTCTACTAGTAGCTATGTCCAAGTGGAATAGAGGTGAAATCATTGAATGGTGACAATAGTTCCAACCAGGGATTGCCTCACTTTGGAGGGATTTCCTCTTACTTTTTTTTTTTGGCTATGGGACAATAGGTAAACAGATGTCTCTCCAATGGGACACAAAGCAAAAATAAAAAACCTGACAGGTGTTATACCCTTTCCCTTAATCTATCCTTTGCTGGCAGTCAGTAATCTATTGGTGGCGACCTGAAACCTCCTGGCAACCCTGCCAGTTCAGACCACTATACAGTATACAGTATTACATTTGGCTCTCATCAAACAGGCAATAAGTCCTGTTTTCAGATGAACTCATTCTGACCTATTAACTAATTTTAGCCACAGGTGGTTATAACCATACCACATGATTGAGGTTGTCCACTTCTTATAGGCATTAAAAGACAATGGGGTTGATTTATGAAAAATGCAGAGTGCAAAATCTGGTGCACAGAAACCAATCAGCTTCCAGTTTTTTTTTTTTTCAAAGCTTAATTGAACAAGTTGAACTGAAAAGCTGATTGGCTATCATGCACAGCTGCACCAGATTTTGTACTCTCCAGTTTCAGTAAATAAACCCCCTATGTGTCTTTTGTAAGCTGTTTTTTTGCAAACACATAATAAATGATTAGAACATTTGACTGAGCGAGATATGGAAACTACTACTGGTATCCTGCTACTACTGACACCACTCTTTACCCTTAATTGATGCAGCCCTCCACTGATTGCAGTCTACCTGGTCTTACACTGGCCTTCATTCTTCATCCAGCTACCTTCATTTTGGGAGTTCAGTAGCCATGCTTCACAAACACCTTCATTAGCTCATCTTTCATCCTCATTGGCTCATCCTCAGCCTACCCATGCATGCCAAAGCCCTATTTATTCCTATGTGGAACTGTACTCCGGCAGTCTCCTTCGGTCCTGCAGAGTAAGGTTCTACCCACTGGAATAGGGTTCTACCCATGGCCCATATAGAAAGGCTGAAGAAGACCCGGCAAATAATTTAAATCAAAGTCATGCAGTTTAAAGCTGTTCCCACAAGACAACGGCATTGCGGCCGCCATCGGGGAGTTCTTCGAGATCCACGGCCATCACGGGGATGTGCTGGCGAGATGGGATGCCTTCAAATGCTACCTCCGAGGGGTGTTGATTACACATATCCGGAAGGTTCAGACGGGATCTAAGCAATTTGAGGAACAATTGGCTGGTAGTGCGCAGAGGTTGGAGGAGGATTATATTGTTGACCCTACTGAGGAGAAGAGGGCGGCCTGGCTCTCGGCTCAATCGGTATGGTTGGGGGAAGTCCGATCTAAAGTAGACAAGAAACGCTTTTTCTCCAAGACCACATTTTATGAAGAGGGGGAGCGGACGGGCCGCTTGCTGTCTCGTTTGGTGGGGGCGCGCCCCTCAGTTCCCCCCATAGGGGCACTTCGGCTGCCGTCAGGGCAGCTGGTGAATCGGCAGGAGGAGATCATGGCGGAACTTGCTAGGTTCTACGCTGACATTTATTCTACAAGGGTGGAGTACACTTCGGAGGAGTTGCAGGAGTATTTGAGTACCATACCATTCACGAGACTCACGGCCGAACAACGGGAGGGACTAGAGGCACCCATTACGGAGGAGGAGTTGATGGAGGCACTGGCTCTCTTTCCGGGAGCCAAGGCACCCGGGGATGATGGCCTCCCAGTGGAGGTTTATCAAACCTTCTCGGGGCTGCTGCTGCCGCAGTTGCTGGAGGTGTTCCGGGTGGCTAGAGAGGCTGGGACACTTCCGGAGTCCATGTCTAGGTCAAGCATTGTGCTTCTGCTCAAACCCGGGAAGTCACCCACGGACCCGGGATCATACAGGCCCATTTCACTGCTCCAGGCGGACGTCAAATTGCTGGCTAAGGTTTTGGCGCGGCGGGTGAATTCGGTGATCACTCATATTGTTAATGAAGATCAGGCGGGCTTCATGCCCAATAGGTCCACGGCCCTTAATCTTAGACGACTGTTCGTTGCGATTCAAACGCCTGCGGATAACGTAGGTGAAAGAGCGCTGTTATCCTTGGACGCCAACAAGGCGTTTGACAGTGTGGAATGGGGATATCTGTGGGCGGTGTTGGAGGCGTTTGGGTTCGGCCCAGTGTTTCTGTCTTGGGTGAGATTGCTATACCATCAACCACGGGCATCGATACGAGAGGGAGGCAGGACATCTGAGGGCTTCAGCCTAGGTAGGGGAACGCGGCAGGGCTGCCCGATTTCCCCTCTGTTATTCGCACTTGCAATTGAGCCCCTTGCGACGCGTATCAGACACAGGGATTCCATAGTGGGTTTTAAATACGGCCCTCTCCAGGACAAAATACTTCTATACGCGGACGATATGCTTCTGACACTGGGGGACACGGGTGGCTCCTTGCGGGCGGTTATGTCTGAGATCACTGAGTTTGGGAGGTTTTCGGGCCTTACCATAAACTGGTCCAAATCGGCGCTACTGTATCTTGATGCGAATGCCACTCAGCCACTGGACTCTTACTGTCCGGTCCCAGTGGTGGATAAGTTTAAGTATCTGGGGGTAGTGGTATCGGCGGACCCGAATCAATATAGTGTGCTCAACATTGGCCCTCTTCTAACGCGGTTCCGGGATAAAATTAAGATCTGGACTAAGCTCTGGCTCTCGCTAGCGGGACGGGTAAACCTTATCAAAATGATCTTGATGCCTCAGTTGTTGTACTTCCTGCACAATTCCCCGATTGTTATTACCCTGAAAACTTTCCGCATTGTGAATACCCTCTTCCGGTCCCTGTTGTGGAAAGGAAAGGCGGCTAGGATCCGTTTGGAGCAACTGCAGAAGCCCAGAGATGGGGGGGGTCTTGCCCTACCCAACCCCTGGCTGTACTATCTGGCGTCCCAGCTGCAGCACCTGGTGGGTGCGCTGTTGGGGGCTCCGGCTGGTGCTGCGTTGACAGTTATGCGGGAATTTACAGGGGCAATTGGGGTGCCGGAGGGACTGGAGGCTCAGCTGTTCACCAAACCCAATCGGCGATACCCGACGTATCGTCTCCTACAGAAGGTGTGGGATAAGACAAAACAAATGCAACAAGTGACGGGATATACCAAATTTAGTCCGATCTGGGATAACCGTGCTTATCCGGAACTATGCAAATTAGATCAGGCGGATAGGTGGCGGGCTTTGGGGGTGACTCATTTGCGGCACATCCTCCATGGAGGGGTCATGCTACCTTTTGCGCAGTTACAGGAACGATTCTCCCTACCTGACCACATGAAATTCTACTACATACAGTTACAACATGCGCTGCGGGCTCAGGCTGCCAAAGGACAGTTCCACCTGTCACCTGCTCCTGTATTCTATCTTATGGAGCAGTTTACTGACACCAAGGGGTTCATATCGAGTTGCTATAACGCCCTGCTGAGCAAGTACTTGGACAAATACCCTAGTAAAGCCTGTGACCACTGGAGCACAGATGTGGGGGAGATCCCGGGTGAGCAGTGGGAAGAGGCTCTAGAGTCAGTTCGCACGTGTTCTTTGAATGTCTCGCATCAGGTGTCTCAATTATACATCTTACTTAGAGTCCACCATACTCCTCTGAAGCTGTACTCCATGGGTGTCCGTGACGACGATATATGCGGTCGTTGCCAAAGGGAGGTGGGTGACTTAATTCACCTGTTGTGGCGCTGTCCGAAGCTGCACAGGTACTGGACTGAGGTGCGCTCAGCTATTAATAGTACCCTGGGAATAGATGTACCCAGGGACCCTAAACACTGCCTTCTGGGTATCTTAGACCAACAAGTGGAGGACCGGTATCTGCGGGAGGCGGCCTCCCGCGCCCTGTTCCAGGCTCGCTTGCTTATATTACGCCTGTGGACGGCACCTGAGCCTCCGACTTTTCGGATGTGGCTAGAGCAGATAGGGGGCACACTCAGAATGGAAAAGGTTATATACCAACATAGGGGATCTCCACAAAAATTCTCTAAAATATGGGGTGTATGGCTGAGCTGCCCGGGAATGGCCCCTACTGACCTCATCCTGGACCGTTTATTATCCTGAGTATGCAAATATGGGTTGGGGCTGATGGGGGATGATTGCATGAGGCCCTGGGGTGGAATGGAGGGACATGATGATGATATTGTACCAGTTGCCGCTGCTTGGGGCTGTCTGCTTTAAGGGCGACTGTGGTGTAATTGTTTTGCATTCTATTTTCTATGGTGATGTTGTTTTCATGTTACTATGCTTGTACCGTGTATTGCTGTTTCATTGTGGTTCTGTGAATTTCTCTCAATAAAGATGTTTTCTGATTTAAAAAAAAAAAAGTCATGCAGTGCCCTGAGGACAAAAGTTAATGTCAGGAACATGGTGCCAGCCATCAGGCTAAGACACGCTGACTGGCTAATGCACCTGTGCATAGGCATAGATGTGCACATTTCTAAAAGCATTGAAGACAGACTGCAAGTACATAATTACCAGTGCACAGTGCATGCATGTCCACTGCTGCCAAGTGGCCTATTTAAACCTGAACTTTGCACTGGTTCTTTGCTGTATGGACTTCAGTCTTGTTCGTGTGACCCAGTTCCTGATATGCATTCTTTATCCTGTTACTGATGCGGCTTCCTCCCTAAGCTTGCTCTTGGATTACCCTTGTCTGCTTTTGTTCGCTGTCTGCCTCTGGTATCGCCCTGGCCTGGACTACTAGTCACACTTCTGCCTAGTGAATCTGTACCTCGTTGCCCAAGTGTTGCTGATTTCTGCCCATTCCTGACTCTGATTTAGCTAACATCCTGGTGTCCTTCCATACGGCTGTCACTTGACCAGGCCTGGCTGGACTTGGCATTGCTAGCTTTACCTCTGTTTGTCAGATACCAGTGTTCCCCGGTTCCTACTCAAAGTGTCTACATCATGGCGCTTGTGCCTTTCCTTTGCCCTTGCAGACCCTGTCTCAATATCCAAGAGTGCTTGGATGGGAATGGTGCAAGAGGCCACCCTCGTCATCTTGGGTTCTGCATATAGGTGCATGGTAGTTAGTATATGACCAGGATGGCTGCACTCAGTGGGAGGGCTGCTTAATGGCAACTTGCACCAAAGGTACATGCATTCAATAAAGTAGAAGTCTAGGCACTATAACTCAGACCTTTTAAATTCTGCCACACCCTACCCCCATTATGTTGCATACAGTGAAGTAAAAATTGTAATGTAAATACCATTTTTTTTTTTTTTTTTCATTTCAGCTATGATTAAGCACCAGTAATGGTGTGAAACGCGCTATCTGTATCTTCTGTTGCTGTATGGACAATCTTTAAACCTAATAAAGGTGTGTGCATTAGAGTGCGGCCGCCCAGATTTTTCCATGCAAGTAATCTCCTCAGGCCAGCTAAAAATAGACACAGTGCCTCAAGCACTGAAACTGTGGATCCCAGTCCTGTGTGAGCAGGGGACGGGGATATAAAAAGTTCCAAGACTAGTTCAGCTAGCAAAAACACATTTGGAAAATGCAGCATGAAGTAAAACAGGGCAAAGAGACAGTGCTCAATAGTCTGGATAGTAAGGGACCATTAACCCATAATTGGAATCAAAAAGTAATTAAAACAGTAGTAAAGTTTATTGTCCACAACATAAGGTAAATAATTAAAACCAACATTACTGCACTGGTGTCCTGGGCAGAGATGTATAGTAACGAAGTAGAACTACTTAAGTACTGTACTTAAGTACCGAAATGCGGTATCTGTACTTTCCTAGAGTAGAATTTTTTTCTCCTACTTCTACTTTTACTTCACTACATTTTTTCGATGATTTCGATACTTCTACTCAAGTATTTTTTTTTTGTGCTGCATAGTTACTCGTTACTTTTAAAAAAATTACCACTGCCAGAACAGTAGATGGCAGGTTGCATAAAGCTCAAAAAAATGTGTATAATGTCATTTGTAAATCAGCGCATACGAAAATAAATGCTGTGTATAATAAAAGCTGCTATACCAAATCTTTCCAATAAAAAGAAAATATGAAACAAACAAATAAATGGTGCTACAGCGCTTAAAGTGCATCAAGAAACTACTAACAAACACAGGTTAATCATTTGAATAAATCATTTGAAATAATAAAAAACAATATGATGCTCAAACTTTTGACTTCTTTCTTTAATAACTACATAACACAGTACTTGTACTTCTACTTTCAGTACTTGAGTAGAATTTTTTTTTCAAAACTACTGGTACTTTTTACTTTTAGTACTTAAGTAGCAAATTTTTTGAAAAAACTACTTGCAATACTTAAGTAAAAAAAATGTTGAATACTTTAGTACTTTTACTTAAGTAACTTTTTCTGTGAGCACTTCCACTTCTACTCAAGTCACTTTTTGATCGAGCACTTGTACTTTTACTCAAGTAGAAATTTCGAGTACTTTATACAAGTCTGGTCCTGGGCATAGATGGATTCTACAAATATAGTCCAACAACCTGGGCAGCATGAAGGGGCGCCAATCTCCGTGCTGGATGGAGTAGATTGTCAGCTGTTTAGAGAGCCAAACCGGGACACGTCGGCGCACCTGGATGGTGTCACAACAAGACGGCAATGGGAGGTGTGGAACAATAATGGACGCCTACAGGAATCAGCGTGAGCCGCAAGTCAGTCTGTTGCCATGACCAAACAGCTAATAATCATCTCCATCCAGCAAAGACATTGGTGCCTCTTCATGCTGCCCAGATTGTTGGACTATATTTGTATAATTCATCTACTTCCAGGACACCATCTACGTCCAGGACATTTAACCTTTATGTTGTGGACAATAAATGTTACTGTTTTAATTTCTTTTTGGTTCCAATTATGGGTTATTCGTCCTTGACTATCCAGACTATTGAGTGCTATCTCTCTGCCCTTTTTGTCTGTCCACCAGCTGTACATCACACAGAGGGACTGGGGCTTTTCTTGTCATGTACCCAAATGAGGGAAAAACATGTATTTATAATGCAATCTGTGCTTCATTATATGCAGTGCAATGAGAGGCAGTGGGGTGGCAGCATTAGGTAGGAGTTATAGTGCCTAAACTTATATTTTAAAGTAAATGTATTCATTCAACGTCAACTTTTTACCAATGGTACAGTTGTCCTTTAATGCTGTAATTAGAGTACAGGAGTTTAAAAAATAGTAAAATAAATTAGTTAATACATAGGAAAAAGGCATTTTTGTGCATTTTCAGCTTATACTAAACATTTTTTTTTCAGTTATAACATTGAACCAAATAAAACCATTGTATGTCCTTTAAAAAAATTATAAAATGATGTAAGCAAATTAGTTATAGAACGTTTGTCAAGGTAACCAATGCATTCTGATGCTGCTAAATATGACCTATGTATCCAGGCACCAATGACCTCTGGGCACCAAATGAATTAAAAAAAAAAAAAAACTATGATTTTTTTTAGAGCAGAATTGTTGTTTTTCTTGCTATTACTTCATTGCATCCATTTCTGAAAATTCTGTGATTATCATTCGGGCTTCAACTGAACATCAAGTTCAGTGCTATTTTTCCCCCTCAATATAACCAGGCATAAAACATTACAGTCATGTCCTGCTGTCTTGTTTCATTTGGAAGGAAATGGGAAAAAGACAAGGACACTACCTCAAAATGTGCTAACACCTCAGATGTATAAATAGTTATTTCAGGTAGGTACATTTTTACATTGCATTAGTAAACATAGAAGTGATGAGTCAGGGGGTAGATGCAAAAGAAAACACATATTTCTGTCTAGATTTCAAAGTAATCAGCGCACTTGTCAGGATGTTTCAGAATTAACTAAGAGGAAATGCATTCAGATGAAAAAGGAAAGCTCCCTTGATGCTAATGAGATCCTCAGAATAGCCCAGCTCACATACAGAATAAACATCCAAGCTTCCATTTACTCCAGTTCAGGAGAATCCCTGCCATAGCAACATTTAATGCATGATCTAAAGAGATACAAATAAATGAAATTCAAAAGATATTTTAAATATGAAAGTAGGAAATCTCCACTATATACTGATTACTGTATCGGGAGCTGGGAAGATATGTTTATCTTCGTACCCCAAAGTAATACAAAACCAGATAAAATCACACGTCACTTTAATCAGCAAAGCATGTCAGCTTTATCTAATCGCATTATATTTAGAAGTAAAAAAAACATCTTCTTCTTGCCACAAATAAATGCATCTGCTCTAAGCTGCAATATGTCATTTACTATCTGGTCTCTGGCCATTGGATGCATTATCATTGGATGCATTATCATCAATAGAGAATGCAGAGTTTATTGTTTTCAATTAGACCTGATTCTGACAGGTACCTGCTCCCACTTTCTGTTCTGGTCGCCTTAAGTGATCGGAAGCGGACGTTCTCCTTTCCCTCTCCCTTCCGAAGTCTTCTGGGACACATGACAGTTCCTAAGATCCTAGAAGACTTCGGGACAAGTCACAGAGTGCAGCTGTGAAGCTGCAATCTGTCACAGCCGGTTGGCCATAGTAAAGATGCCGGCACCACTACGGGAGGACACAGGGTAAAAACTGCTGGAATGAGTGCATCGCTGGATCGTGGGACAGGTGGGCGTGTGTATTGAAAGTCAGCAGGTACAATTTTGATGAAGATGCTATCAAACAATTTGTAAGTGCTTTACCACACACAAGCACACCTCTGGTGCCACCCCTGCACAGCACCTCTCTTCAGGTGGAGCCCAGGGCATGTGCCATACATGCCGTGCCCTGGATACTCCACTGCAGCTACAGAAAATGACATGATGTCATTGACAAGTGTATAGTGGTATGCATCTGAAGCTTCAGAAAGAGAGAGACAATGTACAATGGTGGCTGCCAAACTCATCCAGCGATATTTGATGAGCTGTGTGATAACATCCATCCAGGTGGTCATGCTACATTTTTTTGTGGATGAGCAAACATCATCTAAGTTTGTGAAATCCATTTGGCACCATAGCATGCAGTTGTGTGACTTTGGCATAACTAAAATGTTAAAACAGCCCAATGTTTCTAAAGTCTTACAGGAAACGCTGATTATAAAACACTCCTTAAGCCATATAATAACACACCTAATAAAACACATTATTCCCAAATCCACATTCAAGAAACAGGGCGAGTTTGTTAAAAAATTATGTACGTATACAAGCCATTCTGTTTTATATTAAAACTTTGTGCAGAATGCTCTTTGAAATCTAATTTCCTTTTTGTTTAATTTCTTCAGCATTTTACCCTGAGGTTTGAATAGTGCTTGAGGCAATATTTTAGGCATCCACAGCATTCTGCTTTATTTCATTGCAATGAGTCTTAAATCTTTGGTGGTAATGGGGCCATACAGCTAAAGCCTTGTAAAAAAAACAAAAAAAAAAAACAAATAAAGTTGCGCTGAATATCAAAGTTATATGATAAGACAATATAAAAAAACAATAAAAATGAACGTTATATAAGTCAATTCACATCTGTGTATGCGCCATTAGTAAGGTGAATATTTTCCTCCAATCCGCTTCTTCTTTTAACATTGAGTAGTTTTTAACACAAAAAGTGAAAATTCCTCCACCAGAATGAATTGGCCTCTTACCAAAGAATAGAGACCTGTACAGTCAACAACGCCTGTGGCTTAACCCCACCAGGGTCCCTTGGGTGCAGAGGAACCACGAGTATATAGTCCTGAGTATCCCTGTCCACACATCCCCCTACACAGTATCAAAAGGGTATCGCTCCCCATAGAAAAAACTATAAATCCGCCATAGTGTAAAATGTACCACATATTTATTATGAAAAGTATAAGAATGCACTTACAGCAATACCATATTGTCATGGACTTGCAATAGTGTTGGCAAGCTTACCTGTCCCTTCATGTCTGTATTAGAGGTCAGACTTCATTCCTGGTTCCTTTTTATCACCTCTACTTCCTGTTCCTGCCCCGCCCAGGTCATCACAGGAAGTCTATATTAACCAGTGCACTGCAGGTCTGCTTTGCTGTTCAACAGTGTTTTTTTCCTGTTTGCCGTGTGCTTGATCTACTTTTCTGTGTACCGACTTTAGCTTGTCTCTGACTATTCCTGTTTGCCTGTTACCCTGACCTTTGGCCTGTCCCTTGGTTACCCTTGTCTGCCTGTTACCCCGACCTTGGCTTACCCATCACCATTCCGTGTGTCCTGAGTGGCTGCTTCCCTTCTCTCCCTACGGAGCGTGACCTGGGGGATCCCAGGGGCCGCGACCTGGGCCCAGCTGCAGCCAAGACCATCCTCAACACTAGAGGCTCTGGTGAACACCTGCTGGGTCTTAGACTCCGCGCCCTGGGGAATCTTGGGCTCACGTTCCGGTCCATCCGCAGCAGTCTGCTATTGGGTTGACTACCTTGCGCTGCGCCCCTGCCTCCAACAGGGTGCAGTTGTCACCTGGCCACAGGTGACCTGACACATATACAATGCGCATGTAGGTTGAAAAAGCCAGCCAGCTATCCTAAAACTCGCCCATCCTTCCAGGAGATTGCAACGCAGTGACGATCTGATGCGTTTCGTCACAAATGACATTGTCCTTGGGCACTAAAGCAAGGCTTTCCTCGATGGGCACCCAACAGTAGCCCAACCAATAGAAAAACAGAAAGGAGCAACAGACCAAAAATGGATGGAAGAGTACAAGATAATTTTAAATTGTTAATAAATAAGTCATAAAAAATCAGCCAATGTTTTTCAAGGGAAACACCACCCCCCCTACATCAAGGCACAACACAGGATAAAACTTTTATGACTCTCTGGGTAGGAGCTAAAAGGTGCAAAAAACCTTCCATCTGTTTGCTATACCTTGATTTTTACGAAATAAAAATGTTTTTATCAAGAGCCTGGAGTTGTGCCATTAAGATGCTTGTTTGGATTGACAGGATAAAACTTGGATAGACTCAGAAAAAATAGTGACCCCACAGATCTAAATTGGAATAAATATTAAATGCTTCTCATTGAGTGATGTTGTAACAGCTGCTGTTACACTATCAAATTACACTGACGTTAGACTTGGTTCACATATATGCGAACCTGATGTATTTTGAACTGCATCCGATTTGCATAACCTGTGAACCAGACCTGCTTTCAATGGAGCCGGTTTACATATATACGGGCCAAATGTGGTGCGAATTAAAAAAAGAGTCCTGTGCGCTTTTCAGTCTGGTTCAGGTGAGATTTAAGTGTCAAATTCCCACCTAAATCAATGAATATAAACCGCACCGGACTCTTCAGAGAAACCGGCCCCGCATATACACTATATTGTCAAAAGTATTGGAACACCTGCCTTTACATGCACATGAACTTTAATGGCATCCCAGTCTTAGTCTGTAGGGTTCAATATTGAGTTGGCCAACCCTTTGCAGCTATAACAGCTTCAACTCTTCTGGGAAGGCTGTCCACAAGGTTTAGGAGTGTGTCTATGGGAATGTTTGACCATTCTTCCAGAAGCGCATTTGTGAGGTCAGGCACTGATGTTGGGCGAGAAGGCCTGGCTTGCAGTCTCTGGTCTATTTTATCCCAAAGGTGTTCTCTCGGGTTGAGGTCAGGACTCTGTGCAGGCCAATCAAGTTCCTCCCCCCAAACTTGCTCATCCATGTCTTTATGGACCTTGCTTTGTGCACTGGTCTAAATCATTTGGTGGAGGGGGATTATGGTGTGGGGGTGTTTTTCAGGGGATGGGCTTGGCCCCTTGGTTCCAGTGAAGGGAATTATTAAGGTGTCAGCATACCAAGACATTTTGGACAATTTCATGCACCCAACTTTGTGGGAACAGTTTGGAGATGGGCCCTTCCTGTTCCAACATGACTGCACACCAGTGCACAAAGCAGGTTCATAAAGGCATGGATGAGTGAGTTTGGGGTGGAAGAACTTGACTGGCTTGCACAGAGTCCTGACCTCAACCCGATAGAACACTTTTGGGATGAATTAGGGTGGAGACTGCAAGCCAGGCCTTCTCATCCACTATTAGTGCCTGACTTCATAAATGCGCTTCTGGAAGAATAGTCAAACATTTCCATAGACACATTCCTAAACCTTGTGGACAGCCTTCCCAGAAGAGTTGAAGCTGTTATAGCTGCAAAGGGAGGGCCAACTCAATATTGAACCCTACAGACTGGGATGCCCTTAAAGTTCATATGCCTGTAAAGGCAGGCACCCCAATACTTTTGGCAATATAGTGTATGTGAATCAAACCTTACACTATAGCATGCTAGGAAAGGAACTTATATATTGTAAATTATAATTTATTAACGTATGTTGCCACTCAAAAACATTTTTTTTTTTTTAAATGGCACACTTTAACTTTTGGGGTTTAAAATAAGGTAACATATAATCAAGTTAAATTTGCTTTAATTCATTTCACTGGTTATTTTTATATACAAAAAGCTTGAAAGTACAGTAGTTGAAATGAACTGGAAACTGCATAATATGTGACCAGCATTACAGACAAAATCTGCTAAAACATTAAAGTAGTATTAAACCCTCTGTGTTATTTTAGCATAACACCTTTAGCACAATAAAATAAACATTCCCCAGTAAACAATATGTTAACATTCTTACACCAGCACTTACATTTTATAACTTTCAATGCTGCTGTTTCCTGCTTTCTCAGGCTTGCTTTCTTGAACTTCCTGTCTTTTCAGCAAAGTGTTAACAGTCGATAGTGCAGCCTGGAATTTGTCTGTTAGCTTGGAGAAGGACGGGGGGAATGAGGAGTAGTGGAGTTCTTTGACACACTAGGCCAGTGATGGCGAACCTTGGCACCCCAGATGTTTTGGAACTACATTTCCCATGATGCTCATGCACTCTGCAGTGTACATAAGCATCATGGGAAATGCAGTGTTAAAACATCTGGGGTGCCAAGGTTCGCCATCACTACACTAGGCTATGGGGCTTTTTGTTTCTATTGATGCACACAGTGTAGGGAGACACAGCTCACTGCATGCAAAGGTAACTCCAAAGGATATTGCAAGAGAAAGGAGCACCCCTGAAACAGTAAACATGGGACAGCAGTCATGGCAGTAGACTAAACTAGTGCATAGGCAAGGATTAAAAGATAAATAAGCCACATACTCAGAAAGTGATTAAAGCAGCTTAACAAATCTGAGGGTTGAATATCACTTTAAGGAGGCATTTATTGATTGGTTAGCCACAGCTACAAGTTTTGATATCAGATTGAAAAGCTATGTGTTAAATCTAAGCTTAAAACCATAGGAAAAGTCTCAAAAGCCAAGAAACTGCCTTGAGTTAGCATGCATAACATAATATTATGTGTTAAGCCTGATGTAATTAGCAGATGCTCACTGTGTCAAATACTTTTAGTGCAGAGGTCTTTGTTAATGCTTTATAATGGAAGCTAATGTAGGACTGTGTTCATTAAACTTCTCCTAAGCCCCAGTGATAACATTTTGTGTCAGGGAAATGCGTGAGTGGATGAATATTTTCTGCAGGAAATCTAAAGAGGCAGAATATTTCATGTCAAGAACAGAGAGGAGAGATTAAAGGATACATTTTGCAGGCTACAAGTAATTGTAATTGTGTAAGAGACTTTTGAGATAACAATTTAATGATCATTATCACAACATAACAAGCATTATATGTGTGTCAATGTCAGACTTGGTATAAGGACACTGCTACTTTATGCTAAGTAACAGATTTTCTCTGAAAGTGACTTCATTATTTTTTTAAAATAAATACTGATCCCAATTGAAAATGTTCTGCTTTCAGTAAGGGTTGCTTGAAGTCAGATGTGTAATTGTAGATCACAACCTTTGTATCTCCTGATGTCCATTGATGTCCTAATTAAGTGGAAGATTCATTGGAGTAAAATGAGCATGCTGGTGATCTTTATTTCTACATTCTCAAACTAACTTGTGGAATAGTGTTGTTCCTGCAGCACTGATAATTGAATATGTGCTTAACTTGGGTTGGTGGTTCTTGATTGAAGGTTTGAGCAGTCTGTCTTTATTTGAGTAAAATGTTAAATAACCTCAGAGGGCCAAGGCATTGCACTGGATGACAACACATAACAGGGGGTACCCAATTTATGTATATTACTAAAAACTAAAGCTTGTACTGAGAAAAATTCATTGGCTGCCAATCCTCACCTCTTTCTTTATATACTGGTAGTTTGGAATGTTGGTAATATATGGAATATTACCCACAGCGCATGTCCTTTTAAATAAAATAAATTATATAATGAATGAGACAATCTGTTGTTTCCTAATGCCTGTGTTAATTGCTGTGCACTTGTCTGTGCCTCTAAACCAGATTAAAGTGCAAGTGCTATACTTGGTGTGACTTTGCAGTCAGTGCAAGAATATGTATATACATATACACATATAGCATAAGTTCCAATATTATATGTGCAAAATAATGCAGGTTATTAAGTGCAAAAATAGTGTCCATATAGTCCAAATAAAATGTGGCAATTATCCCAGCTAAATGTGCTAGCTTCAATGATGGTGCTTCAAAATAACACTTTGTGCAATGGTGGTGTCACCCTCCGTGTTCCTGTGTTAATAGAGTAGGCAATGCAAACTCACCAGATGGTGTTGACCCCCAATATCTTACGATAAGTGGGTCAATAAGGCTTGTATGTAAGTATCCAGCGGGGATCCCAGCCAGTAATTATATATATTACCAACATTCCACATTATACCTTAGGGTCGTCCACAGCTGCAATCCTTTAACCGATTTTAACTACGCACAGTGATCACACCAATACATTTGGTACCATTTTTTGCACTTTATATTATATAACATATTAATTTTTTTAGCACAGTATATTCACCACTTAGGGATATGCGCAGTGAGTAATAACACGTATTACAAATATATTGGTATCTTCACCCTAAGGGGTTATCCACAGCAGCAATCCCATTTTTTATTAGCAATTTATATTAGTATTGGCGCGTGTTTTTCCCTACACATACATACTGGTAGTTTGGTTATGGATAAATTCAATACCTGGTGAGTAATTGACCTGGAACAAGTATGCAGGAGATTGGGTGGGTGTGAAGTCAGCTTCTTTTGATCTGCATACCTGTTCTACGGTGGTAACTCAGAAACGACTGAAGCCTATGGACCGGTATGATAACCAGTTAACTAGTATCAGGAGGAGGAGTCAGAAATGGCAACCTATATGTCATTTTCAGTACCAGATTTCGTGTTGGGCCTCAGAAAAAGATAACTTGCTGTAGGAGTCTGAATTCCTATAGTTTATTTGGTAAGTTTCCTGGCCACCACACTGCATTGGATTACTCCTGCTTTTGCATTCTGAAAGCAGCCACAATTGGATTGTCACTTAAAAAGTATTGTATTTATCGGCGTATAACCCACACCGGGGTATAACACGCACCTACATTTTAGGATAGAAATTTCAGGAAAAAAGCTGAAATTTAAAATAAACAGCTTTGAACTCAGAAGAGTTTTTTTTAAATCAAATGCAGTCTCACCAGTGCCCACGGATGCAGCCTCATCAGCACAGTGTTCATAAATGCAGCCTCATCAGCGCAGTGCCCATGAATGCAGCCTCGCCAGCGCCCAGCGCAGTGTCCATCAATGCAGCCTCGTCAGCGCAGTGTCCATCAATGCAGCCTCACCAGCGCAGTGCCCATAAATGCAGCCTTGCCAGCACAGTGTCCATAAATGCAGCCTCACCAGCGCAGTGCTCATAAATGCAGCATCGCCAGCGCAGTGCCCCTAAATGCAGCCTCGCCAGCGCCAGTGTCCCTAAATGCAGCCTCGCCAGCGCCAGTGACACTATCCAAATGCATTTTAAAAAAAGGCTACTTTGGGGCATTTGTTGCAGGCAGGGCAGCCCATCAAAAAAAAAAAAAAAAGGCTGCCCTATGTGTGTAGCGCAAAAATGCATGAAAAATGTGTGCAAAGACATATGTTAATATTAATTAATCTTCCCTTAATTATATAAAATGACAACATTTAGTGCACGTAGACGCAATTAATTGATAATTAGGATTTAATAACTTACAACCCTCATTAATTACTCATCAAGCGTACAGCAACACCGTCATGATAGCATATTAACTGCATAGCAATCATACAACATGAAGCTGCAACCATACTGATTTATCTATGAATTTCATTTTTATGCATATATTAAATGTCTACTTATTCCATATTGTGCATTGGAATTACATTTTGCCACCCAAAATATTTTTTTAACAGAGATATTACTAAATCTAACCAACCTTTGCAAACTGCAAATCAGGCTGATGTACACTGATTTTGGCCTCGTTCACATGGGATGTACATAACTGTATGCCCATGGAGGGCCATGTTTACTGGCATGCAGGATGCATTCTGGGCTGTGCACAAAATGTCACATTGGGAGCACTGGCTGTCACCGAGCAGCCATTGGGCCTCAATTGAAAACAATGGGACTGCCTACACAAAGATGCATGGAACACCTGTGCATTCCCATGCTGTTAAACATGGCTCTTCCCGGGCATACGGTTATGTATTCCCGTGTGAAGGAGGCCTTATTCTATATACTGTGGATTTCTTTGAACTGTATGGCACTTTAAAGTGACACTAAACTCTGATTTAAGAAAAAATATTTTATTCTTAAATCAAGAAAGTACCTTCTATTGCTCTCAGCCTCTTCCAAATCTCAAAATAATTATTATTTTTTGGCTGCTGTGATCTGACATCCTGTTAAAAGGTGGCTACCTTCATTCTCCATGGTCCCACTGTATGTAGGAAAATAGCCTTGCTTGCTACCGAGATGTACTGTGGAATATTGTCTATGGGATGTGTAGCGTGCAAACAGCAGTGTACAGCACATGATTACCACTAACATGCACTCCCCGCTCCAAACAAATTGCAGTGAGATGAAAAGGGGAGGTTTAGGAGCTATGGAGGACATTACAAAGAGGCAGAAAAACACAATAAGGATATTCTTTAGACCCCTCTCACACTAGCCCGACTTGTCAGGCGACTTGGGTCGCTCGCCATTGAATAGTATAGGACCCGTTCTAATAGGAGCAACACAAGTCGCTTCGACTTAGAAAAAGGGTCCTGTACTACTTTGGGGCGACCTGGAGGCGACTTGCATTGACTTCACAGGTCGCCCCACCAAGTCATGTCGCCGCAGTCTGAACGGGGTCTTAGTGTCACCTTAATGTATACTATTGATCAGGGGTCTTCAAACTTTTATAAACAAAGTGCCAGTTTACTGTTCTTCGGGCTTTAGGGGGCCAGACTGTGATCAGTGTGAGTAGAAAATGTCCCAGCATCACTGGGAGTAAACAATGCACCATCTTTGGTTTTAACAGGAGAAATAGTGCCCCATGGTTGGTATCAGTGGGAGGAAGAGAGCCTCATTAATGGTGTCAGTGGGAGGAATAGTGCCCCATCATTGGTCTTAGCAGGGGGATTAGTGCCCCATCGAGGGTGTTAACGGGAGGAAGGGTGCCCTATTAATGGTGTCAGTGGGAGGAATACTACCTCATCATTGGTGTCAGTTGGAGGAATAGTGTCACAAGGCCCGAATAGCAGCAAGCAAAGAGCCATGTCTGGCCCCCGGGCCACAGTTTGGAGACCACTGCTGTATATTATGGTTTCACTGATACCAGTTTTTTAAGACCGAGCACGAGTACTGATACTTTTTCAAGTACTCGCCGATATCAATTACCGCTACTTATTTTTATTTCTGTTCCGGATGTATATAGGTTTTAGTATCGGAGTATTTGCATGAGTACAAGTACTTGTGCAAATTCACAGTATCGGCACCGATATTGGTATCATTGTTGGGGCAATGCTACTGTATATACAAGCAACACATTTACAGAAGGGTAAAGGGCAAGGAATTTACAAAGTGAAACCAATTTTAAATTGTGTACAAGGTGCTGTAAAGTGCCTTTACAAATGTAATATCACTTTAAATTTAATTAAATCAAATAAAATAAATTAAAATGTTATAAAGGGGCAGTGTCCATAAAGTGAAATGTCCACAGGTGCAACCACCAAATATCTCCTAAAAATGTGAATCTTCTTAAAATTAAATCTTCATATAACTTCCACAATCAGTGAGGAGATATTCCCGTGTCTTCCTTCACCAACATTTAAAGCGGAGTTCCGGCCACAAAATCGACACAGTCAATTTTGGGCCATCTGCTTGCTTCTAGTCACCTGAAAACAAAATGGATAATTACGATTTTTTTTTTTTACTTACCTTGTTATTGCAGTAAAATACACTCACCTTTCTTCCACTCCCTCCCTCTGCGGCCGCGGCCCGCTTCGTCACTTCCTCTTTGCATTGATTCCTGGGAGCTGAACGTCATCACTCCCAGCAATCAATGCGCCTGGACCGGCCCCGCTCGTCACTTCCGGTGCGGCGCCTCATTCCCTGCTAAACAGCTTCTGGGCATGCCCAGAAGCTGTGGAGGGATGACGCGCGCGCACCGGAAGTGACGAGCGGGGCCGGTGCAGGCGCATTCTGGGAGAAGAGGACACGGAAGAGGACACAGAAGAGGACGCGCTGGCTTAAGCTGCCCACATCCGAGATGGCAGCGCTGGTGAAGACATTTTCAAGGTAAGTATTTCTTCTAAAAGGTAAGTGCGAACCGGGACAGATCAGAGGCTATCCATTGTGGAATGTACTAGCCCTGACTGTCCCGGGGGTATTTTCATTGAAATTTTTTTTTGTGGCCGGAACTCCGCTTTAAGCACACATCCTAATCACCAGAATTAGATTACCCCTATTACAGGTAGTCATACAAAGCAAACAAAGGATATCGCTTTCTTGGTCCTGTATACCAGGTGCAAAGATCCAATAACAGCAACCACCAGTAATGGACCCTCGTTGATCCAATTCATGTGGAAAAGTCAAAGTAAATGCCTCTCATAGTGCAGTAAATCACAACTATATTTTAATCAGCGCCATCTTGGATGTACATGAAGTGCAGTGATCTGTATTCACGTCCGGAAGAGGATTTCTTGCTTCTCTTACTGCTAGTGGCTACAGCATTCCTTATGAGTGGATGACGTTGGAGGATTGAGCCATTGATCTACTGATATCAAATCCATCTATTTCTTAGAAGTCTGAATGACCCAACAAGTGTATACTCTATTGGGTCCACTACATCCGGTAAGCCTTCATTACAGTTGCCCTGTTGGTGATGGTCATTCACCTGAATTCACAATAGAAGACTTATCAGCACCTTTGCACATCAATAGTGGAATCTGTGGACTTTTTGGTATGATGAACATTTTGCAATAACAGCATCAGCCACTTTATCACCCATTCACTTATATATATATATATATATATATATATATAGCACCTTACAGGTAGGTGCTAGGTAAATATATAGTGGGCCTTGTCTGCCTAACAGCAGGGCTGTGATTTGTTAGGTAGGGTGTCAGGACTTCCAGATGTGCCTGCTGAAGGGAGAAGTATCCCCACTGGCTCCTTTGGGCAGAGGGGACCCTATTAATATCCCCTCCTTCGGGCACGGCCGTACGGTAGACACGTGTAGACATGTCGTTCACCAGAGGAGCGAAGGTTGTTCCCGTTATTGCTGGGCGAAAACCCTGCGGAGCAGAGCCGAGAGCAGATTCACCAGCCCGATCCCCCTGCTAGTTTGGGATACCGGTATCCGGATGGTACCGGATGGCAGGCTTATGCTGTGCACCGGAGGAGGTCGGGAGTTCCTGGAAGTAGTATGTCCTCAGTGTGCCACTGTTACTCTGAAGGTGCAGGCGTGGGTCCAACGTGGGCAATGTGGTCATTTGCTGCTCAGGGCAGAGAAGAGCGAGGGCCATCCCAAGAAGCGTATAGTCATGTGGGATACAGGCCTCACTGACGGGGAATGAGTCCAAGTTCCTCCGTGGTGCAGGGAGAGGGGTATTCAGGCTGATGATGCAGATGGAGACCTTGCCAGCAGTCGGTGGGCTCACACTCTGCGGGGAGGGAGTTCAGTCACAGAGCTCCATAGGGAGGGGATCCGTGTCCACCCAAACAGTAGGGACCTGGCCAGAAGTACCGTCGGTCAGGGCCCTAACGGTATCCGCCCCTATCAGTATTCCCCAGCCTGAAATCCCTCCAGTGACTTCTTCCAGCACCAGTAGTGAAGGTGAAAAGTGCCCTATCAGGGTGAATTCCCCATCTTTCTACGTAAAATATGGGTCCGTGGAGGAAGATATAGATGATTGGGGATCCATTGAGGAAACAGAGTGGGAATGGGGATCAGAGACTGGCAGTAGCTCCCTAGGTCCCGGAGTTGTTGTGCCTTTTGACCAGGAAGCCAAGGAGGCCAATGAAAGAGGAGAACTGGCTCAGAAATTGGGGTTCTGTGAGGCCTATGTCACAAGGGTCCCAGACCTCACCCCACGAGGGAATATTGCCAGGGCCCGGGATCAGAACACTGCCTATGAGAAAATGATCCAGAGAGTTCACACCCCATTTTCTTCACCAGGGAGAGGTAATCAGAGGACTCTTCCCAGGTTATCTAGAATACAGCGCTGGATGCAAAAAAAGGTTGCACTGGAGTATGGTTAGGACTACCCCTATGCTCCAAGGTAGGTCATGCTGCTGGTGGAGAAATTCAGGGACTGGTGCTGTGATGAGATTATTTGGGACTATCTCTTTGTCCCCAAGCCATATAGGGACTCCCCCGAGGAGGGATTGAAAGAAAAATTTGCCAAAGTCAAGGCTCAGTGGTTTTTTGGGCGCTCCATCTATATCGATAGGGTGGAGGTCCGCCGCCCGGATGGCTCGAGAAATGCTTGGTCCATCCGGGTCAAGAGAGACGGAGAGCACATTCAAGTGCCTCATCCAGAGTACTATATCTAAAAGTAAGACTCTTCAGTACCTCACCAAAAGTGGGAGGAGTTCAGGAATAACTTAGACAAAGGAAAATTTGTATGGCCAGCCAGCTACCACAACTGACCAAGGAAATTTTTGTTGAAAAAAAAATA
This sequence comes from Pelophylax lessonae, assembly GCF_965119305.1. Classification (NCBI taxonomy): domain Eukaryota; kingdom Metazoa; phylum Chordata; class Amphibia; order Anura; family Ranidae; genus Pelophylax; species Pelophylax lessonae. The sequence goes on from NC_138773.1 coordinate 212,517,598, forward strand.
CAATGCTGACTTTGAATTGCATCTGTTGAAATGAACTAGACCCTTTTTGGCCATCGGCCCAAGGTCTTTGGAAAAGAAAGTCCAATGTTGCATTGCTAGACCTTTTTGGGCCATTGGGTCCGGGTCTTGGAGAGTTAATTGGCTGGATCCTTTGGGCCATCTGGCCGGGATCTGTTGTGGATTACAAATGGCTGTGTGGGACTTCATCCACAGTCTGTACAGAAGAAGTAATTGCTGCAAAGTTCGTGTGCGGTCAAGAACTTTGGTGTGGGGTGCCCTGCTGGACCCCTGTGATATTTCCCTGACTCAGCAGGACTGTGGGTCATGATAGACTGTGACCTGCCGTGTTTCCTCATTGAAGTGCTCAAAGGGACAGCAGAAGACGCTGTGTTTCACTTTAACAAAGAGGACTCTGTCTAAACAGATAGTGTTAGGGGACAAGCTCCTTCAAGTTAAAGGAGGACCCCGGCGTGTAAAGACACTCGTTGGCAGAGGTAGCCAGGGAGGGAGTGGAAAGGTCACCCTTGAAATTTTGGAGGAGGGTCTTTCCACTACACTGTTCAGTAAAATAGAAATGTGATGAGATTGACTAACTTTTGCTTCCTTTCTCTATACAGGGGGGACCACCTTAGAGTTAGACAGTCAGGATATTTGTATTGTATTTTTCCTTGTTGTTCTCCACCAGGTGAGTTTATTTGGTGGGGGGTGCATCAGTTTATATTTTATATATATTTTTTCACGCTAATTTATTCTGTAAATTTTTTTTCCCTTTTCCAGGTTTGTGGGATACTCCGGAATTGTTGGCAGAGTTTTTGATAGGAGGCGGCTGCCTCAGAGTCAGAGGGAACTGACTAATTTTGGTGTGGGGTGGGTGTAGCACACTACAGGTAGGTGATAGGTAAATGTATAGTGGGCCTCGTCTGCCTAACAGCAGGGCTGTGATTTGTTAGGTAGGATGCCAGGGCTTCCAGATGTGCCTGCTGAATGGAGAAGTATCCCCACTGGCTCCTGTGAGAGGCTTCTCATAGGGCAGTGTGGGAAGCCCAATCAGGGGACACATCCCAGCTTGTAACTACCCCAGAAGGCAGATTAGGCTGCAAAGGATTCTGGGAGTGGATATACGTTTGGGGGAAGTGCGTGACAGGGTGTCTTTGGTGGGAGCAGAGTCCCAGGAAGGAGAGTGCGGCTGTCTCTCCTCCTATCTGAGGAAGGAGGATGTCTCGGAGTGTAGCCCGAGTGTCCAGAGAGTGCTGAGTTCAGCTGAGGGGATCCGGTGTGCCAAGAACCTGCGGAGAGAGAGGGGTCCAGTTCCAGGAAAGCCTACACAGGTCGTGAGTACTGTGGATTGCCCCTGGAGGTTTGCCTAGAGTCAGAGGGGACCACTCCGGGAGAGGTTCTGGGATCCAGTGCCAGCTAGCTGTAAAGGGGGTACCTAGGTTGAGAACCCTGAAGTTGCAAGGGGGGTACATAGTCAGTGGACCCTGAAGAGTTCAAGGTCAAAGGGGGCACCTGCAGTCTGGGCCCTGAATTGTACAGATCGTGCCAGTTACAGTGACAGTTATACAGAGTTCTACAATATACTACCTCAAGCTGTGCCAGGCGGGGGAAAGTATTCAGTGACTTTTACAGCATAACAGTGTCAGGAGTTCTATGGTTCTCAGTCTTGGATCTATTGCACTATAAGTCGGGGATTCAACACTTCTTCTGCTATACAGACTGTTCTCAGAGTTAGTGAGCGTTGGCTGGCGCTGGTAATTAGTTAGAGCCTAAAGGAGTATCCCACTCATTCCCTTCTCCCATCCCTTTTAATTTACAATAAAAACCCACAAACAAAGATACCGGAGTTGTCACTGCTTCAGTTGTCACACGCAGGGACTCAGCTCACATGGGCTGGAGAGGATTTCGGTACTAATGGCAAACCCACATCAGACCTCAGGCCTGGAAACCTTGCTACATATATATATATATATATATATATATATTTATATCTATATATATCTATATATATATATATATATATATATATATATATATATATATATATATATATATATATATATATCTATATCTATATATATATATATATATATATAGATATCGATATATATCTATATATATAGATATATATAGATATATATCTATATATATAGATATATATGTTTTTATGATTTTGTGGTCCATACATGTATATAATTTTGCACTTTATTGCCTAATACTGCAGCTATTTTGTGATTCATATACAACTTTGCACTTTATGTATTGAACTACTTAGATACTTTATAAGTTGCACATTTTAGCACTGTTATTATGCGATTTTGCAAATTTTAGCACTGTTATTATGCGATTTTGCACATAGTTTATACACTTTATTTTTGGCTAGAATATATTTATATGCATAAGCACTATTGCACTTTATAACACAATCCAACAGCGCAGCAAATTTTTACTTTCTAATTATTTTAATATAGGGCATAAAATATCACTCACAAAAAAAGATGATCATAAAAGGCATGTAAAAAGCAGCGATGCCAGTACGTGTTCAACCTGCGCTCCGTTGTTTGGGAGATTAGGTTTATCCATTTTTATACAGGTTGGGGTATTATCCCAAATTGTTTACAAGGAATGTTCAAAGCCTAGTAAGCTGTAATAGCCAAGCAGTAACCACCGTTCAACTATCCAGCTTCTGAAAACTGACTGGTTTCTGGGTGATGCTTCCTGTACGCAAGATAACTACTTCTTGAATTTATATTACTGAACAATCCTGATGAACAAGTGATCAAATATTTCCCTAGTACATTCTTGCAGCTAAATGATTGCATGAACAACAGTGTGAAATCTATAGACTTAGACAGAACATTTTGTGTACAGTTACAGCATATGTTACTGTAACGCCAAAACTATTTTAAACTTGTATAAGTAGAATATCAAATTGTAGTTATTTTTCACTTCTAAACAAACTGAAAAATCATTCTCAAGCAGCAGCCAGTGGCACCATCACTAGGAACTGAACTGTGCATGTGGCCAGCAGCATTTGTCATCTGTCAGCTGTGGTTGGCTGTGCATAAAGCTAACACTATGCACGTATTACAAATAACATATACAATATATTTCACTATGGCCTAGAATACAAAACATTGCTAAAAGGGCATGGGTGCTTTCAAACATTAGTTGCAGTAGTTTGGGCATTGGAGACCAAAGCTAAGAGGAAAGATTAACTGAACCAAATGTATTCTCCCTGGAGAAAAGGCATTTAATGGGGAATACGATCATTGTGTTTAAATACTGCACATAAATGGTCCATATGGTAAACTTGGTGTAATGTTCAATGAAAATGTCAAAAGGACACTCTTTGCACCTGGATGAAAAGAGGTTTACCTTCCATATATGGAAAGGCCTTTTCACAGTAAGTGCTATAAAATATGTGGACTAAACATCCCAAAGAACTGGTTCTAGCAAATTCTTTATATTAAGGATCTACAAACTTTCTAAACAGAGGGACAGTGTACTGTCTGCCAGACTTTAGGATGGACGGACGGTGGCCATTGGGAAAGAATAATGCCCCATTGTTTATTTCAGTGAGAGTAATTTCGCCCCATTATTGGTGTGAGAGGAATTGTGCCCCATCATTGACATCATTGGGCACCATTTTTGGTTTCATTAGGAGGAATTGTGTCCAATCGTTGGTGTCATTTGGAGGAATTGTGCCCCCTTCATTGGTGTCAGTGGGGGGGAATGGTGCCCTATTGTTGGTATCAGTGGATGAATTAGTGCAGTAAGTGCTATAAAATATGTGGACTAAACATCCCAAGGAACTGGTTCTAGCAAATTCTTTATATCAGGGGTCTACAAACTTTCTAAACAGAAGGACAGTTTACTGTCCGCCAGACTTTAGGAGGGCCGGACTGTGACCATTGGGAAAGAATAATGCCCCATTGTTTTTTTCAGTGAGAGTAATTGCTACCCATTATTGGTGTGAGAGCAATTGTGCCCCATCATTGACATCATTGGACACCATTGTTGGTTTCATTAGAAGGAATTGTGTCCAATCGTTGGTGTCATTTGGAGGAATTGTGCCCCCTTCATTGGTGTCAGTGGGGGGAATGGTGCCCTATTGTTGGTATCAGTGGATGAATTAGTGCCCCAAGGGCAAGGTAAAAGCAAGCAAAGAGCCGCATCTGGCCCCCAGGCCGCAGTTTGAAAACCACTGCTTTATGTTATTCATCCAGTGAGTATCCAATTGCCTTAGGGGATAAGAAAAGAGGCATTATAAGGATCCTTTCCCTCGCTCTGGAGCAAATGCGGGTCTTAGGGTCCTGAGGAGGTTTTTATTTATACAGTTTTGTCTTTTGGTTGAATTCGATATATGTCTCATTTTCAACCTGAGTAACCATGTAACTATGAGTGAATCACATGGAAAAGATTATAATCTACTGGAACTCCTGCCATAAGATACCCTTCTTCAGTGTTTCCAGCTAGACCCCATCTGCTGTAATGTTTTGCAGTTTCTGTTACAGCACTTCCTTACACTTCCTCTATGTAGTGTGAAACAAATGAAAGATCCAAAAGAGAAATTTCAGAACCAATGCTAACAGCTGTGTGAAATGGGCAGAACCAGGAGCGCAAATGCAGAGATCTTGCATCCCCAACCTCTAGAAAAACCAAGGGGGGATTCAGCCTGTTGGCATCTGTATTCCCCACTCAGACTATTCACAGACTCCTCTTCTGCCTTTTCAAGGAGACTTGGAACATAAAACACCAATTTGTCCTTAATACTGTGTTTTCCCGGTCTTATATTAATTTTGGCTACAAAAAATACATTAGGGCTTATTTTTCGGGGATGTCTTATTTGTCCCCTGTCTTCTCTCACCCTCTCCCTCCCTGTCAGCTCAGGAGTCAGCATCTCTGTAATGCCCAAATTAAACTCTAGTTAAAGTCCTTGTAAAAAAATTGAATCCGCTCTGTAAATAGATTATATAATGTCCAGTGTGTGTCTTTATGTAACATTGTAGAAAATACCTTATTTACAGCATTTCTGGGCGCTCACATGACCCGCTGGAGCTTTTCTTTCCCCCTCCGAGCACTGCCAAAGGAGATGCAGAGATCCCTGCTAATGTCAGTCCTGCTCAGAGCACTGCAGAGGGAGGGGCTGTTGACATCAGTAGGGAGGAGGAGGAGAGTTGCGGCGGGTCACATGAGCACCCAGCGGTGCTGAAAATCAAGTATTTTCTACAATCATGTTACATAAAGACACACACTGGACATTATATAATCCTTTTACAGCGTGGATTACATGATTTTACAATGATTTTAACTAGAGCTTATTTTCGGGGTAGGGCTTATATTGCAGCCATCCTAGAAAACAGAGATAGATCTTATTTTCAGGGTAGGTCTTATTTTCAGAGAAACACGGTAAAACTAATTTTTACAGATACAACAATTGCCACCAACAAAACCTAATGAAAGAGAGACTACCATACCTAACTGGTATCTTTTAAAAATATAATGCATCACTCAAGAACCAGGTGGTGGCATGAGCTAAAGTAAAAAAGGTACAATGTTAATGCCTAAGCGTCCTCAAATATATTTTACAACTGGATGCCAAGATTACATTAAAACGTTTATTTCCACCACTACTTGGATTCCTATTTGCGAATTGGATGGGTTTTCCATTCTGTTTTTGTTTCTTACCAGAAACATATATTTTTTTCCCCTCTGCTGACCAGTCGCTGTAAATGCAAATTTTAAATGTGGTATATACAGATAAAGACACAGGAAATAAACTGTATGTTGAAAATAATAAAATTATTGCTCAACCAGTTCATTTTGGGATTTATTTTCATCAACAGCAATGGCTGTCTGCCTACAGAAGTCAACCAGGGACAGGTGACATTGTAAGAAGAAAGGCATAGCAAACATATTTTTCTCTTTTATTGTTCCTGACTAGGGTTGAGCGGACACCTAGATGTCCGTGTTCGACGGGTTCGGCCGAACTTTAAAAAAAAGTCCGGGTCCGTGTCCCGGACTTTTACCGAACTTTTCCCGGACACCGAACCCCATTGAAGTCAATGGGGACCCGAACTTTAAGGCACTAAAATGGCTCTAAAACACCAAAGGAAAGGGCTAGAGTGCTGCAAATGGCAGCAAAACGTAATTAAGAGCATGGCAAGTGCTCTGCAAACAAATGTGGATAGGGAAATAACTTAAAACAACAAAAAAAAACAGAAAAATAAAACAATGTTCTTCTTCATCTCTGAAGGACGAGGCCCATATGGAGTAGGAGGGAGGTTGAGGTGGTGGTGGATGTGGCGGTGACATAGGCGTGCGCACAGGGTGTGCTGGGTGTGCCTGGGCACACCCTAATCACCTAGGGCACATAGCATTGCCAGTGAGGAGATGGGAAAGATCTCCCTGGGACCTGCTCTGCTCTATTTCTCCTTGCCTACAGGTACATGGCCCCGATACATTACTCTCCCTGCTGGCAAACACATGCATGTGTATTTCAACTTTGGGGTGCACACCTTAATGCAATAGGCTGCGCACACCTATGGGCGGTGTAGGTGGAAGCGGCGGTGGAGGAGGACCAGGGCCGGATTAACAGCATCATGGGCTTGGTGCTGAGGATTTTGAAGGGCCTTAGGGCCGTGCCTTGCCATGCACCCAGAGGAGGAAGGGTGCAGCCATGCATGCCTAATTCAACATGGGATGCTGTCTCTGAAGCCCATAAACACATCCATGCATCGCCAACTGTCCCTCCTTGTCCGGCCTTCACGCTGTGTGGGGAGGTTCTGAGGGTGCTGCCTGGGGAAGCGAGCATAGAAGCCAGACTTCTGTGTTTACAAGTGACAGAAGAGCGGTAACAGTGAATATGGCCAACCCGGGGCCTATATAAAAGGTAGGGGCCTGGAGCTGCAGCTCCAATAGACCCTACATTAATCTGGCCCTGAGGAGGAGGACGAGGTAGCCAACACTGCTTCTTTTCACAAATTTTAAATGAGGGTACACCCCAAAAGAGTGAGAAAGAGCAAAAATGGAACAATGGGTGGGTAAGGTCGGTATCCATTGCTATTCTGCATAAGGTACGGAAAAGTCCCGTGGGATCCATGCCTGGTTCATTTTAATGAACGTGAGCTTGTCCACATTGTCTCTGGACAGGCGGCTGCGCTTGTCTGTTATAACGCCCCCAGCCGTGCTAAATACCCGTTCAGATAATACACTGGCTGCAGGGCACGCCAGCACCTCCAAGGCGTAAAGGGCAAGCTCAGGCCATGTGCCCAATTTGGAGACCCAGAAGTTGAAGGGGGCAGACCCGTCATTCACTACATGTAGGCGTGTGCACACATACTGCTCCACCATGTTGGTAAAATGCTGCCTCCTGCTAAGACGTTCCATCTGAGCTGCTGGTGCTGCTGTTTGTTGTGGCGTGCTGACAAAGCTTTTCCACATTTCGGCCATGCTAACCCTGCCTTCTGAGGTGCTGGCGGTGCCCTGGTTGCGTTGGCGACCTCCTCCTCCTCCTCCTCTGCCTTGTGCTTCCACTGTGGCCCCGCTGTCAGATGGGAATGCCAGCAGCATGGCGTCTACCAGCGTGCGCTTGTACTCGCGCATCTTGCGATCGCGCTCCAGTGAGTGAATTAAGGACGGTACGTTGTCCTTGTAACGGGGATCCAGCAGCGTGGCCACCCAGTAATCAGCACAAGTTAGAATGTGGGCAACTCGGCGGTCGTTGTGGAGACACTGCAGCATGTAATCGCTCATGTGTGCCAGGCTGCCCAGAGGCGACGAAAGGCTGTCCTCTGTGGGAGGTGTATGGTCCGTGTCCTCTGTATCCCCCCAGCCACGCACCAGTGATGGCCATGAGCTGGCCTGGGTGCCACCCTGCTGTGAACATGGTTCCATCTCCTCCTCCAGCTCCTCCTCCTCCTCATCCTCCAGAACTGTGCCCCTGCTGGACAATTGCGTCCCTGGCGTTTGCGTGTGCAGGAACCCACCCTCGGAGCCCCTTGCGAATGACTGCCCTGAAAGCCTTGGAAATGTTACCTCTTCATCCTCCTCCTCCTCCTCATCCTGTGCCACATCCTCTTCCATCATCGCCCGAATTGTTTTTTCAAGGAGGCATAGAAGTGGGATAGTTAAGCTGAGAACGGCGTCATTGCCACTGGCCATGTTGGTGGAGTACTCAAAACAGCGCAACAAGGCACACAGGTCTCGCATGGAGGCCCAGTTATTGGTGGTGAAGTGGTGCTGTTCCGCAGAGCGACTCACGCGTGCGTGCTGCAGCTGAAACTCCACTATGGCCTGCTGCTGCTCGCACAGTCTTTCCAGCATGTGCAAGGTGGAGTTCCACCTTGTGGGCACATCACATATGAGGCGGTGAGCGGGAAGGCCGAAGTTACGCTGCAGCGCTGCCAGGCGAGCAGCAGCAGGGTGAGAACGCCGAAAGTGCGCACAAACGGCCCGCACTTTCTGCAGCAGCTCTGACATATCGGGGTAGTTTTTAAGGAACCTCTGCACCACCAAATTCAGCACATGCGCCAGGCAAGGGATGTGCGTCAAACCGGCTAGGCCCAGAGCTGCTATGAGATTTCGCCCGTTATCGCACACCACCAGGCCGGGCTTGAGGCTCGCTGGCAGCAACCACTCATTTGTCTGCTGTTCCATGCTCCTCCACAACTCCTGCGCGGTGTGTGGTTTGTCCCCCAAACAGGCAAGTTGTAAAACTGCCTGCTGTCGTTTACCCCTGGCCGTGCTGAAGTTGGTGGTGAAGGTGTTACGCTGTCCGGATGAGGAGGCGGTAGAGGATGAGGAAGCGGAGTAGGAGGAGTTAGGAACAGGAGGCAAACTGAAGCGCCCTGCAATCCTCGGTGGTGGAAGGACATGCGCCAAATTGCTATCCGCCTCAGGCCCATCCGCCACTGCATTTACCCAGTGTGCCGTTAGGGAGATATAACGCCCCTGACCGTGCTTACTGGTCCACGTATCCGTAGTTAGGTGGACCTTGGCACAGATGGCGTTGCGCAGTGCACACCTGATTTTTTCCCCCACTTGGTTGTGCAGGGAAGGGATGGCTTGCCTGGAAAAGTAGTGGCGGCTGGGCACGACGTACTGTGGGACAGCCACCGACATAAGGTTTTTAAAACTGTGCGTCTCCACCAGACGGAATGACAGCATTTCAAAGGCCAATAATTTTGAAATGCTGGCATTCAGGGCCAGGGATCGCGGGTGGGTAGGGGGGTACTTCCTCTTCCTCTCAAGTGTTTGGGAGATGGAAAGCTGAACGCTTCCACGGGACATTGTGGAGATGGTTGTTGGTGACCCAGGTGGTGGTGTTGCTGACAGATCGTCTGTTTGCGGGGTGGCAGGTGCCGGTATCACTACAGATGTGGCTGGAGCGGCCGAGACTGCAGCAGAAGAGGAAGCAGGATGAGCCAGAGACGTTTCTTGGTTTTGAAGGTGTGTACTCCACTGCAGCTCGTGCTTTGCACTTAGATGCCTGATCATGCAGGTTGTGCTCAGGTTGAGAAGGTTCATGCCTCGCTTCAAGCTCTGATTGCACAGGGTGCAAACCACTCGTGTCCTGTCATCAGCACATTTTCTAAAGAACTTCCACGCTAGAGAACTCCTTTGAGCTGACTTTGGTGCGCTCGTTCCCTTGCTGCGTTGGGCAGTAGCGGGCGTAGTGTCTAGGGCACGGCCGCTCCGCTTCTGCACCCTGCTCCCTCTTCTGCTGTGCTGGTGGCTCTGTGCGACCACCGCCTCTTCCTCCAAACTACTCAGTTCACCTGCATGACGTTCATTCCATGTGGGGTCGAGGACCTCATCGTCCTCCACATCATCTTCCACCCAGTCTTCACCCCTGCCCTCCTTGTCGGTCTCCACAATGCTGAACGCCGCAGCAGTTGGCACCTGCGTTTCGTCATCATCGGAGACGTGCTGCGATGATCCTTGCATGTACTCATCTTGAGGAATAAGTGGTTGGGCATCGCTGCACTCAATCTCTTCCACTTCTGGGGCAGGGCTAGGTGGATGGCCCTGGGAAACCCTGCTGACAGAGTCCTCAAAAAGAATAAGAGACTGCTGTATGGCTTGGGGCTCAGACTGCTGGCCTGATTTGCAAGGGGGTGAGGTGAAAGACGGTTGGACATTGGCTGCAGGTGCCAACTCTGACCTTTCTGCAGTAGACTGGGTGGGAGACAATGTGAAGGAACTGGAGGCACTGTCAGCAGCAAACCAATCTACTATCGCCTCAACTTGTTCTGGCCTCATCACTTCTAGGGGCGTTTGATGCCCTACCAAATACTGATGCAGGTTCTGTCGCCTACTCACACTTGAGGAAGGTGTTTCACTTGTGCGTGTAGCTGGCACAGATCGACCATGTCCTCTCCTTGCAACAGGAGCTCTACCAGCAGCACCACGACCCAGGCCACGGCCCTTATTTGACGGTCTCCTCATATTTCTGTAATTTAAGATCTTGCCCTAGAAAGGTTTTTATTGAATAGCGGAATAGAAAATATGATCCAAAAAAAGTGTATGTATATCACACGTACACAACCACACTAGGCCCCAATTACTATTGTTTGTACCCCTAAAAGGCTAGATGAGGAGTAGGGGGAGTATGGAACAGGCAGCACCCTCAAACCTTCAGAAGTATGAGATGAACCCCAACAACTTGGAAAGGTGGATCTCTCTCACACGTACCGACACAGACTATCCCGCAATTCAATTGATCCTCAAAGGTTTTTATTGAATAGCGGAATAGGAAATATGATCAAAAAAAGTGTATGTATCTCGCACGTACACAACCACACTAGGCCCCAATTACTATTGTTTGTACCCCTAAAAGGCTAGATGAGGAGTAGGGGGGGTATGGAACAGGCAGCACCCTCAAACCTTCAGAAGTATGAGATGAACCCCAACAACTTGGAAAGGTGGATCTCTCTCACACGTACCGACACAGACTATCCCGCAATTCAATTGATCCCCAAAGGTTTTTATTGAATAGCGGAATAGGAAATATGATCAAAAAAAGTGTATGTATCTCACACGTACAGAAACACACTAGGCCCCAATTACTATTGTTTGTACACCTAAAAGGATGGATGAGGAGGAGGAGGAGTATGGAACAGGCAGCACCCTCAAAGCTTCAGAAGTATGAGATGAACCCCAAAAACTTGGAAAGGTGGATCTCACACGTACCGACACAGACTATTCCGCAATTTAATTGATCCCCAAAGGTTTTTATTGAATAGCGGAATAGGAAATATGATCAAAAAATGTGTATGTATCTCACACGTACAGAAGCACACTAGGCCCCAATTACTATTGTTTGTACACCTAAAAGGATGGATGAGGAGGAGGAGGAGTATGGAACAGGCAGCACCCTCAAAGCTTCAGAAGTATGAGATGAACCCCAAAAACTTGGAAAGGTGGATCTCACACGTACCGACACAGACTATCCCGCAATTTAATTGATCCCCAAAGGTTTTTATTGAATAGCGGAATAGGAAATATGATCAAAAAATGTGTATGTATCTCACACGTACAGAAGCACACTAGTCCCCAATTACTATTGTTTGTACACCTAAAAGGATGGATGAGGAGGAGGAGGAGTATGGAACAGGCAGCACCCTCAAAGCTTCAGAAGTATGAGATGAACCCCAAAAACTTGGAAAGGTGGATCTCACACGTACCGACACAGACTATCCCGCAATTTAATTGATCCCCAAAGGTTTTTATTGAATAGCGGAATAGGAAATATGATCAAAAAATGTGTATGTATCTCACACGTACAGAAGCACACTAGGCCCCAATTACTATTGTTTGTACACCTAAAAGGATGGATGAGGAGGAGGAGGAGTATGGAACAGGCAGCACCCTCAAAGCTTCAGAAGTATGAGATGAACCCCAAAAACTTGGAAAGGTGGATCTCACACGTACCGACACAGACTATCCCGCAATTTAATTGATCCCCAAAGGTTTTTATTGAATAGCGGAATAGGAAATATGATCAAAAAAAGTGTATGTATCTCGCACGTACAGAAACACACTAGGCCCCAATTACTATTGTTTGTACACCTAAAAGGATGGATGAGGAGGAGGAGGAGTATGGAACAGGCAGCACCCTCAAAGCTTCAGAAGTATGAGATGAACCCCAAAAACTTGGAAAGGTGGATCTCACACGTACCGACACAGACTATTCCGCAATTTAATTGATCCCCAAAGGTTTTTATTGAATAGCGGAATAGGAAATATGATCAAAAAAAGTGTATGTATCTCGCACGTACACAACCACACTAGGCCCCAATTACTATTGTTTGTACCCCTAAAAGGCTAGATGAGGAGTAGGGGGGGTATGGAACAGGCAGCACCCTCAAACCTTCAGAAGTATGAGATGAACCCCAACAACTTGGAAAGGTGGATCTCTCTCACACGTACCGACACAGACTATCCCGCAATTCAATTGATCCTCAAAGGTTTTTATTGAATAGCGGAATAGGAAATATGATCAAAAAAAGTGTATGTATCTCGCACGTACACAACCACACTAGGCCCCAATTACTATTGTTTGTACCCCTAAAAGGCTAGATGAGGAGTAGGGGGGGTATGGAACAGGCAGCACCCTCAAACCTTCAGAAGTATGAGATGAACCCCAACAACTTGGAAAGGTGGATCTCTCTCACACGTACCGACACAGACTATCCCGCAATTCAATTGATCCTCAAAGGTTTTTATTGAATAGCGGAATAGGAAATATGATCAAAAAAAGTGTATGTATCTCGCACGTACACAACCACACTAGGCCCCAATTACTATTGTTTGTACCCCTAAAAGGCTAGATGAGGAGTAGGGGGAGTATGGAACAGGCAGCACCCTCAAACATTCAGAAGTATGAGATGAACCCCAACAACTTGGAAAGGTGGATCTCTCTCACACGTACCAACACAGACTATCCCCCAATTTAACTGATCCCCAAAGGTTTTTGATTAAATAGCGGAATAGAAAATATGATCCCAAAAAAGTGTATGTATATCACACGTACACAACCACACTAGGCCCCAATTACTATTGTTTGTACCCCTAAAAGGCTAGGAGTAGGGGGGAGTATGGAACAGGCAGCACCCTCAAACCTTCAGAAGTATGAGATGAACCCCAACAACTTGGAAAGGTGGATCTCTCTCACACGTACCAACACAGACTATCCCCCAATTTAACTGATCCCCAAAGGTTTTTGATTAAATAGCGGAATAGAAAATATGATCCCAAAAAAGTGTATGTATATCACACGTACACAACCACACTAGGCCCCAATTACTATTGTTTGTACCCCTAAAAGGCTAGGAGTAGGGGGAGTATGGAACAGGCAGCACCCTCAAACCTTCAGAAGTATGAGATGAACCCCAACAACTTGGAAAGGTGGATCTCTCTCACACGTACCAACACAGACTATCCCCCAATTTAACTGATCCCCAGAGGTTTTTGATTAAATAGCGGAATAGAAAATATGATCCCAAAAAAGTGTATGTATATCACACGTACACAACCACACTAGGCCCCAATTACTATTGTTTGTACCCCTAAAAGGCTAGGAGTAGGGGGGAGTATGGAACAGGCAGCACCCTCAAACCTTCAGAAGTATGAGATGAACCCCAACAACTTGGAAAGGTGGATCTCTCTCACACGTACCAACACAGACTATCCCCCAATTTAACTGATCCCCAGAGGTTTTTGATTAAATAGCGGAATAGAAAATATGATCCCAAAAAAGTGTATGTATATCACACGTACACAACCACACTAGGCCCCAATTACTATTGTTTGTACCCCTAAAAGGCTAGGAGTAGGGGGAGTATGGAACAGGCAGCACCCTCAAACCTTCAGAAGTATGAGATGAACCCCAACAACTTGGAAAGGTGGATCTCTCTCACACGTACCAACACAGACTATCCCCCAATTTAACTGATCCCCAAAGGTTTTTGATTAAATAGCGGAATAGAAAATATGATCCCAAAAAAGTGTATGTATATCACACGTACACAACCACACTAGGCCCCAATTACTATTGTTTGTACCCCTAAAAGGCTAGGAGTAGGGGGGAGTATGGAACAGGCAGCACCCTCAAACCTTCAGAAGTATGAGATGAACCCCAACAACTTGGAAAGGTGGATCTCTCTCACACGTACCAACACAGACTATCCCCCAATTTAACTGATCCCCAGAGGTTTTTGATTAAATAGCGGAATAGAAAATATGATCCCAAAAAAGTGTATGTATATCACACGTACACAACCACACTAGGCCCCAATTACTATTGTTTGTACCCCTAAAAGGCTAGGAGTAGGGGGAGTATGGAACAGGCAGCACCCTCAAACCTTCAGAAGTATGAGATGAACCCCAACAACTTGGAAAGGTGGATCTCTCTCACACGTACCAACACAGACTATCCCCCAATTTAACTGATCCCCAGAGGTTTTTGATTAAATAGCGGAATAGAAAATATGATCCCAAAAAAGTGTATGTATATCACACGTACACAACCACACTAGGCCCCAATTACTATTGTTTGTACCCCTAAAAGGCTAGGAGTAGGGGGAGTATGGAACAGGCAGCACCCTCAAACCTTCAGAAGTATGAGATGAACCCCAACAACTTGGAAAGGTGGATCTCTCTCACACGTACCAACACAGACTATCCCCCAATTTAACTGATCCCCAGAGGTTTTTGATTAAATAGCGGAATAGAAAATATGATCCCAAAAAAGTGTATGTATATCACACGTACACAACCACACTAGGCCCCAATTACTATTGTTTGTACCCCTAAAAGGCTAGGAGTAGGGGGGAGTATGGAACAGGCAGCACCCTCAAACCTTCAGAAGTATGAGATGAACCCCAACAACTTGGAAAGGTGGATCTCTCTCACACGTACCAACACAGACTATCCCCCAATTTAACTGATCCCCAGAGGTTTTTGATTAAATAGCGGAATAGAAAATATGATCCCAAAAAAGTGTATGTATATCACACGTACACAACCACACTAGGCCCCAATTACTATTGTTTGTACCCCTAAAAGGCTAGGAGTAGGGGGGAGTATGGAACAGGCAGCACCCTCAAACCTTCAGAAGTATGAGATGAACCCCAACAACTTGGAAAGGTGGATCTCTCTCACACGTACCAACACAGACTATCCCCCAATTTAACTGATCCCCAGAGGTTTTTGATTAAATAGCGGAATAGAAAATATGATCCCAAAAAAGTGTATGTATATCACACGTACACAACCACACTAGGCCCCAATTACTATTGTTTGTACCCCTAAAAGGCTAGGAGTAGGGGGGAGTATGGAACAGGCAGCACCCTCAAACCTTCAGAAGTATGAGATGAACCCCAACAACTTGGAAAGGTGGATCTCTCTCACACGTACCAACACAGACTATCCCCCAATTTAACTGATCCCCAGAGGTTTTTGATTAAATAGCGGAATAGAAAATATGATCCCAAAAAAGTGTATGTATATCACACGTACACAACCACACTAGGCCCCAATTACTATTGTTTGTACCCCTAAAAGGCTAGGAGTAGGGGGGAGTATGGAACAGGCAGCACCCTCAAACCTTCAGAAGTATGAGATGAACCCCAACAACTTGGAAAGGTGGATCTCTCTCACACGTACCAACACAGACTATCCCCCAATTTAACTGATCCCCAAAGGTTTTTGATTAAATAGCGGAATAGAAAATATGATCCCAAAAAAGTGTATGTATATCACACGTACACAACCACACTAGGCCCCAATTACTATTGTTTGTACCCCTAAAAGGCTAGATGAGGAGTAGGGGGAGTATGGAACAGGCAGCACCCTCAAACCTTCAGTATGAGATTGTGTTCACTGTACCCCACAAAGATTGAGTTCACTGCACCCCACAATGATTGTGTTCACTGCACCCCACAAAGATTGTGTTCACTGCACCTCACAAAGATTGTGTTCACTGTACCCCCCAAAGATTGTGTTCACTGCACCCCACAAAGATTCTGTTCACTGTACCCCACAAAGATTGTGTTCACTGCAACCCAAAAAGATTGTGTTCACTGCACCCCAAAAAGGATGTTGTTCACTGCACCCCAAAAAGGATGTTGTTCACTCCACCCCAAAAAGATTGTGTTCACTGCACCCCACAAAGATTGTGTTCACTGCACCCCAAAAAGATTGTGTTCACTGCACCCCAAAAATGATTTTGTTCACTGCACCCCAAAAAGGATTTTGTTCACTGCACCCCAAAAAGGATGTTGTTCACTCCACCCCAAAAAGATTGTGTTCACTGCACCCCAAAAAGATTGTGTTCACTGCACCCCACAAAGGATTTTGTTCACTGCACCCCAAAAAGATTGTGTTCACTGCACCCCAAAAAGGATGTTGTTCACTGCACCCCAAAAAGGATTTTGTTCACTGCACCCCAAAAAGATTGTGTTCACTGCACCCCACAAAGGATTTTGTTCACTGCACCCCACAAAGATTGTGTTCACTGCACACCAAAAAGGATTGTGTTCACTGCACCCCAAAAAGATTTTGTTCACTGCACCCCAAAAAGATTGTGTTCACTGCAGCCCAAAAAGATTGTGTTCACTGCAGCCCAAAAAGATTGTGTTCACTGCAGCCCAAAAAGATTGTGTTCACTGCAGCCCAAAAAGATTGTGTTCACTGCAGCTCACACACAGAAAAATGGATGTGGATCACTGACACCTGCCTATCTCCAATCCCACACCACACAGCAATATCGATTGTAGTTTGTAGAACACAGTTTCCCTAAAATTCAGCAGACTCTGTCCCTAACAGGATTGAGAAGAGATCGTAGATCAGGATTGAGTGCAGATTCACCCCACCCCCCACACAGCAATATCGATTGTAGTTTGTAGAACACAGTTTCCCTAAAATTCAGCAGACTCTGTCCCTAACAGGATTGAGAAGAGATCGTAGATCAGGATTGAGTGCAGATTCACCCCACCCCCCACACAGCAATATCGATTGTAGTTTGTAGAACACAGTTTCCCTAAAATTCAGCAGACTCTGTCCCTAACAGGATTGAGAAGAGATCGTAGATCAGGATTGAGTGCAGATTCACCCCACCCCCCACACAGCAATATCGATTGTAGTTTGTAGAAGACACTGACCCTATATAATTCAGCAGACTCTATCCCTAAAATGCCTACAACTCGCCCTGCCTAAACACTCCGACCTGTCCCTCAATTCTATCCGGACACAAATGGTTTTTTCCTGCCTATCTTTCCCTAATCAGCAGCCAGCACGTTGATGTGTGCTCTGTCCCTGAATCTAAGCAGCATAATGACGCCGCTGCGGCTGCCTCGAACTTATAAAGACTTGGTCACATGCTTCAGACGGCCAATCACAGCTACTGAGACATTTGCAGGCATGGCTGGGATGGCTTAAGGCACACCAGTTAAACGATTGTTGATTGGCTGTTGAAAGCCCGCCATGAAAAGAGCGCCAAAGCATGCAAAACCCGGAAATAAAACGACCGAACACGGATTTTTACCCGAACATACAGTAAAGTGTCCGTGTCCGTGTTCGGGTACAAAAAATCCAATTATTCGGTACGAACACGAATAATACAGTCCGTGTTCGCTCAACACTATTCCTGACATATTTCATAGAAATATACGCTCTTCCAATTAACACATGCATGTGAAATGTCATGGCAAAAGCTGTTATATAAAATTACACAAAGTCATTCAGAGCATTATACTTTGCATATTTCTGCAGTACTGAAAAAATGTTCCATAAAACTTTTTAAGCATGGTGTGTGCATAGGCTTTACATTTTCATGAATACTCTTTAATATGTATTTTTTTAATGGCTTCTCAACTTTTGCAACATTTAAAAAGGTTGATACTAAAAAGTGAAATGGCCCCATGCTGAAGATTTTAAGCACAATACTGCAGATACCTAAAATAGTGTGAAACACAATATAAAATGGTAATGAACATAGGCAGTGCTTAGAAATCTATGAAAAGAATATATTCTTTTTTTAATATAAATAAAATCAAGTGTAAAATGATTATAACTTCCTATTCCCATGTAGTGCAGTTTACGGTGTGCTCCATTCAAAAATGAATTCTAGTATAAGTGTTCTATAAAACCATAAATGCAAAAGAAAAAAAATATATAAAATAAAATATGTGCTCCATCCACAACTGAAATCTTTGTGCAGCAAAGCATATCATTGTCCTTATTACCAGTGTTCAAAGAATAAATCCACCAAAAAACAAAAATCTTCAGTGATCCTTATTTCACACACAAATCTTATGTTGGTATGTGCAAAATCCCTTTTGACAGTTTGAACTCACCAGAATGTTAAGATAGAATGCGCTCAATAGCATAACACTCACACATTATTTGCCAATCTTGCAAAAGGGATATGGTATACCAGCGCTATGGAGTGCCTATTACCAAAAAAGTGGTTTAAGCTGCCTCCAACCTACATATGAAGTAGAAGAAGTATAAGGGGTGTTGCAGTGTTGGTATATGGCACTACCACTGCATAAGAATGTATGGCTGTGTGTTGGAAATTGTTTAAATATCCACAGATGCCTCAATCAACACATATGATAATACTGCTTCAAGAATAATACTCATCAAAAAGTATATGGCATAAAAACACATAAATATCATAAAAGTGCACTGTGCTGAGGTATTTGGATCATAACTCAAAGGCAGTGATCATTAGAAACCCCGTGTGATTTATGAATAAACTAAGGTGCACTGTGCTTATTGGATTAAAGTGCCAGCGTGCTGGATAATGGTTCCAGATACTACTTATTTATTACAGTTTTATGTGAATAACGGAAAGATACACACTATGATAATAAAGTGCCAGTGTGCTGAATAATAATATTTAAGTAAAAGGTTGTGTAAGTGCTGTGTGCTTAGTGAATTGTGCAAAACAGAAAAGGTGCTCATAAAATTCCTTTTATTTTGTGTCCCCTGGTCACAGGGGATGATTGAAAGAATTAGAATAGCCCAGTGCTGAGTGCCGGTGGGTGAAAATAGTAGGACAATAGAGGAGGCAATAGTCCCACAATAAATGTTGCACACTCCGGTTCCGTGCTGATGGGTGCTAGTGCTTCTACCCGTGGCCCACTACTAGGTAATGCACTCACCACACAGACTTCACTGTTTGCAGGGGTACGGGCTGTTGTGGGTATATAATGGCCTATAGGAAGGGTCCCTTCTCAGATGTCCTGTGGGTCTGTAGGTGATGTCCCGCTAGAGTCCCTGCTCTGGATCCTCATGGGCACTTTATGCAAGGAGGAACAGGATGAGCACTGCCAGAGCCCTAGAAAATTACCTCCAGCAGGCCACTTTTGTGAATGTCTTTGACCAAACAATCAGAAACATACTCCATCAGGGTTGCCTGAAGGCCCAATGTTCTCTAGTGGGTCCTGTGATCACTGCCCAGCACCCTGGAGCTCGATTGACATTTGCCATTGAATACCAGAATTGGCAGCTCTGCCACTGGTGCCATGTGCCATTTCACAAATGATAACAGGTTCACTCTGAGCACATGTGAGAGGTGTGAAAGGGTCTAGAAGCTGTGGAGAACGTTATGCTGCCTGTAACATTGTTCAGCATGACCAGTTTGGTGGTGGGTCAGTGATGGTCTGGGGAGACATATCCATGGAGGGAAGCACAGACCTCTACAGGCTAGACAATGACATCCTGACTGCCATTTGGTAACTATAGGGATGAAATCCTTGGACCTATTGTCAGACCCTACGCTGCTGCAGTGGGTCCTGGGTTCCTTCTGGTGCACAACAATGCCTGGCCTCATGTGGAGTATACATCCAGTTCCAGGAGGATAAAGAATCTGATACCATTGAATGGCCCCCAGGCTCGTCTGACCTAAATCCAATAGAACACCTCTGGGATATTATGTTTTGGTCCATCCGACGCTGCCAGGTTGCACCTCAGTCTGTTCAGGAGCTCAGTGATGCCCTGGTCCAGATCTGGGAGGAAATTCCCCAGGACACTATCTGTCGTCTCATTAGGAGAATGCCCCGACATTGTCAGGCATGCAAACAAGCACGTGGGGGCCATACAAACTACTGAGTACCATTTTGAGTTGCTGCAATTGAATTTCAGCAGAATGGACTAGCCTGCTGCATAATTTTTTTCACTTTGATTTTCGGGGTGTCATTGAATTCAGCCTTCTATAGGTTGATCACATTCAATTCCATCAAACAATGTGGCATCATTTCACTCCTAACTCATTACCCAGTCCAAATCAGTATACATATCAAGCATGGTATTTTTATCTATTGAGATCTGATATGTTTTCAAAGTGTTCCTTTAATTTTTTTGAGTAGTGTATGAAGCTTATTTATTTATTATGGTCAGGCAGACAAATATAAAATTTTACAAATTGCCTGCCTGTGACTATTTTTTATTATTTCCATAAAGGATATGGAGCCTTAAGCTCCTTTTCGTGTGCTTTTCAAGCTATCTTTGTGTGTTTTGCTGCAAAAAAAAAAAATGAATGGCTCAAGCTGATATTTACATGAACAACCAAATGAGTCACAGCAGTGAACCTCCCCTCCACCTTCACTTTGTCTGTTCAGATGGCCCTGTTTGAGTGATTCTGAAAGAAAACAGCATTTTTTGAAGACCCATCATGCTCTGTGTGTTTAGTCTCATTTATATATAGTGGATAGTAAAAAAAGACATACAACTACGGTTTAAAAATGCATAAAAGTATAAAAGGTATTAAATATTTAAATTAAAATTGATTATAATGACGTGATCAGTCACTGTATCATAAGAATAAACATTACATCATTAGCATCCCTTTAGACATTGATCATCTAAGTAAATTCTTACAGCTAAGAGTACTTAGGTCTGTACTCACAACGTCCCTGGGTAATACCAGACAGATAATTCCTCAGTGGATCTTCCAGACCAGATCCTCAATGAAATCCCTTGCTTAGCTTCAGAGATTTTTAGCAGAGACAGGTCTCCCAGCTCGGCCACAGCTTGGACCTTGTTAAGCACAGGTAGAATGCTCAGCTGGGCTGCTCAAAAGGACAGTAGCCCTTTAGGCTGGGAACTTATCTTTCTTGACACAGACCAAGCTGCCTCAAGCTTCAGACTTTTTATGCACTCTGCAGGCAGCCACCTACTGGGCATCCTCCCCCAGGGATTGGCTAAGACCACATACATTTTCAGACTGCTGATTTTCATCCTCCCAACCCACTACTTTCTGGAATTCTACATTAAACTGGGGAGAGCAATCATGCCTGCATCCTGCAGAGCCCAGAACAGCCCAAAGCAATCACACACTGCTTCGGTAGTTACAGTTTAGCCAAAAACAACTAAATTTCCCTAGCTTTCTCAGCAACCTATCTAGGAGGGTGCTACATCAGCTTTTTTTTTAATATAACAAAATGCTTTTCATGGTATTTACATGGTATTTATATACACTCAAAGAGTGCAATAA
Source organism: Pelophylax lessonae (assembly GCF_965119305.1). NCBI lineage: Eukaryota > Metazoa > Chordata > Amphibia > Anura > Ranidae > Pelophylax > Pelophylax lessonae. The sequence continues at coordinate 212,539,103 of NC_138773.1, forward strand.
AATTAGAAATTATGAACTGCAATGCTGTAGACTCAATAAACCTACATACTGTGGAAAGTAATGAATATATAGCTTTTCCAATAAGGGAGCGGTAAAAAGCTTAAGAAGAAAGCACAGTAGCCAAAAGCATTAAACCAGATCTCTGGTTCCGTACCTAAATATGGTTTCTGATTGGGTACAGACATTTTGGGCTTTGTTGCTTGCCTGTATAGTATAGTATACTACACTGCCTGGCCAAAAAAAAGTCGCCACCTGGGATTAACTAAGCAACTAACTAAACTAAGCTAAGCTAACCTATTGGATAGTTACTGTGAAACGACAAACAAACACAAGGGCGTACCGACCTAGTGCATTATCCTTAAAACAGGTTTATTAAAATACTGAATTAAAAATACTCACAAACGAGTTCTTGGTAAAAGGCACATCAAACAAAATATAAAACCCTCAGCATTGAAATCGGGATTCGATTGTCCCCCGAAGCTGTACAGGCTTACGCGTTTCGAGGCAGCACCTCTTCTTCAGAGCCTGAAGAGCATGTCTAAACCCATGCTTTATATAGTGGACAGTGAACAATGACTCAGTGGATCAGATGCAATTAGAAAAGGTCCCTCCCACTCCAGGGAGTGTACATGAGGAGCCCACCCACAAGCTCCCTTCTATTGTGGATAGAATCATAACCCAGGAGGCAGGAGAGGGCACAATCAAAGGTAATACTCAGATAAAAAAGATTTTTCATTGTCATTGTTCATTGTCCACTATATAAAGCATGGGTTTAGACATGCTCTTCAGGCTCTGAAGAAGAGGCGCTGCCTCGAAACGCGTAAGCCTGTACAGCTTCGGGGGATAATCGAATCCCGATTTCGATGCTGAGGATTTTATATTTTGTTTGATGTGCCTTTTACCAAGAACTCATTTATGAGTATTTTAAATTCAGTATTTTAATAAACCTGCTTTAAGGATAATGCACTAGGCCGGTGCGCCCTTGTGTTTGTTTGTCGTTTCACAGTGTTCCCAGACCACCCTGGTCTAGTGAGGGGCTGCAAGGCTGAAGCATTAGAAGGTTGCCGAGTGATCTGTTCTCATTTACAAGTTGAGCTGGATAGAGGATTGCACCACTCAGAGCGCCAGGAATAGGTGCAGAGCACCGACAGTGTACCTACTTGTTTGTTATTGGATAGTTACTGCATGTGCCCAAAGCATGAGGTCAACTGACTACCTGAATATTCTGAATGACCAGGTTATCCCATCAAATTATTTTTTCTTCCCTGATGGCACGGGCATATTCCAAGATGACAATGCCAGGATTCATCGGGCTCAAATTGTGAAAGAGTGGTTCAGGGAGCGTGAGACATCATTATCACACATGGATTGGCAACCACAGAGCCCAGAACCTAACCCCATTGAGAATCTTTGGGATGTGCTGGAGAAGGCTTTGCGCAGTGGTCTGACTCTCCCATCATTTGTTGAAAATTTAATGCAACACTGGACGGAAATAAATCTTATGACATTGCAGAAGCTTATCAAAACAATGCCACAGCGAATGCGTGCCGTAATCAAAGCGGCGGTCCAATGAAATATAAGAGTGTGTAATCTTTATTTTGGTGGCCACTTTTTTATTTGGCCGGGCAGTGTATAATACTGTATATACTATAATATATTATTTATCTGTTTTTATGGTGAATTTTCTTGATAAGATATTGTCTGAATACCAGTTCAAAATTGTTGGCTAATATTAGCTTTGATATCCAAGTAGGGCCTTAGCTGTCAAAATGACAGCAGGCCCTAGCAACTAAATGCATGGGCAAAGGTTCAACGGGAAGGTACTCTAGGATGTGCTAGAGACATTTTTAACATTCATATTTTTACCCACCTGCTTGTCTATACTTTGTTTTGGAACAAATTATAGAGATCTATAGATAATGTAAAACATTATAACCATTTGAAAAGAAAATTCTCATCATCGCACCTAAGATGTCTCTTAGTTACAAGCCCTAAAATGTAGAAGACCTAATAGAATTAATTAATGTGAAATACGCATACTGTATTCTTCCAGGCAGTATATCAGATTGTATCTCCCACATATAGGTGGCTGGTGCATTTTAACATTCCAACTGTGAATCAGTGATTTTCAGAAAATATTTTTTCTGTAAAAGAAAAGACTGGTGGGTTTTATTAACACATAAATCAACATTCTGCATTAATGCGCTGAGCTTGCCTATAGTTTCCTCTGCCTAAGACATGTCAGAAATTTTCCTTCATGTAAAATTCAAAGTAGGAGAGAGGGCAGCTTGCATTTTAATTTCTAGAACACGACTCCAGCCTTTTAGCAATTTTTTAAGTGGTGCTTCAAATCATGTAGAGCTTACAGGGGACTGCCTGTTATGTCTGTTTCCTTGTGCTAAAAAAAAAGTTTAAGCTTTTAGGAAACTTATGAAATATACACCGTGATAGAATGGGCAGATGATCAGACCTAAACCATAACGAGTATTTCTTATCCTTCTGTTATTTCCTATCCTTCTGTAACTTTTTTTCATCAGAATAAGGGACAGGAATAGCCAATTCCCATTCTGGGTCTAAGCATCCTGTGGTCAGGCTATGTACGGTACATTGAAATATTTACACATTGTCAACAAGCAATAAATATGCTTTAAAAAAGCCCTCAGTGATCTTTTGAATTAGGCCTCTTTCACACGGAGCGGACCGTATTGCGATCCGCTCCGGCACTTTTTTTTTTTTTTTTACGGACACGGATGACACTTGTGTCATACGGTCCGTATGTCTGCATATCCTCCCATCCGTTTGCAGATGATATACGGACATAATGTATGTCTTTGGGATTGCGGATGACACCACTGACATCCGATTTTGCATCCTTTCCGTTTTTTAAACGGAAGAAAAAATAGGGTTCTGTTCCGTTCCAAAAAACGGAACAGAACTGAAAGGACGCAAATCGGATGTCAGCGGATGGTCATCCGCTGACATGCGCAATCCGATTGACATGCATTAGGTCCGTATATCACCCCCAAACGGATGGGGTGATATACGGACATACGAAACGCCCGTGTGAAAGAGGCCTTACAGCCCCTCTCAAGCAGCACATCCTCGAACTTCCAAGATTCCACAAATACCTGTTGAGCCTGCAGGTAAGGTCCACGCATTACAGCTTCCTATAATGATGTGGCAACTATGCTACATGGGACCTGAATTCAGAGCGCAGTTGTCTCTGTCATGTAAGCTCTGCCTGCTCATACTGCAGTGAAATGAAGATTCAGGGGACATGACTACCTGCATTTTCATTGCTGATTCATAAGCCTGCAGGTGGGAACAAGGCAAACCTATTAGCAAACGTATGTAGGCATGGGACATATCCCTGCCATTCCCCCTTAAAGGAGAATTATACAAAAAAAAATATTAGTTGAACCCACAAGTGCTTTTTTACGACTTCCTTTCCTTTATATTGGCTTTTGAAATGTTCAAATGCAACAATTTAGAAACTGGATGAAAGGTTTAGCATTGTAAAACACTTTTTGATAGATAAATAGTGAATTTTATATACAGGTATATGCATCAGACCAAAATGAGGGAAAAATGAGGAAAGAGGGATAGAGGAACTTTGTTCCAAATCAGGAAAAGTCCATTGAAATCAGGGACAGTTGTGAATTATGGCATTGCCCTTGTTACTAAAACCTTCCTACTGTGAGCTTCAGTGTTCAGAACGCATGTGAGAATAGTTAATATTCCCATCGCAATATTTTTACGTAAAAGAAGAGACTGGTGGGTTTTATTAATACATAAATCAACATTCTGCAATAATGCACTGAGGACCTCTGAAGAAGGGGTCCTCCGTGACTCCGAAACCTTGCACTTATCCTGATGTAATGTGATCCCATTGCAATAAAAAGTTTCTTTGGACTGCTGTGCAAGATCCATGGCGCGCTGGCAAACATGTATGTTTAACCAGGACGCATGTGAGACACAAATAAAGGAGGATTTGGTTTAGTCAGGAAAGGTAAAGGAATGTTTTGTTTACTTTATGTAGCTTGTCCATTAAGTAGTAACTGGATTTGGTACTTGTTTAGACTGTCATACACAAGTCTTTAGTTGCACTTGAAGTCATTCAAGTTGGTGTCCAACATTCTAACTTCCCCTCTTCCTGTGTACCTACTCTGTGTTTACGTTAGAGCGGCCATTATCACCCTAGATTCCCTTGAACCCTAGGATTCCTCCAAAGGTTGCTAGGGGTTCATTCCTCGAGTGGTTGCATAGTTCCAGGCCAACACCACGTGGCAGAGCAAACTGCATGACAACGATGATGTTTTTGTCAATCAGTAAGGATTGCATTTTGACCATCATTGTAAGAGGGGCATTTTTCCCACTGATGTTTTAGGAGTTTCCAAAGACTTGAAAATAATTTATTTTTCTTATACCAGGGAAGGTTTATTTCTACATGTCTGCATTTCCATTGGAAGCTTTCATTTACCTTCCTGTCCTGTGACAAGGAATCAGAGGGTACTAGGAGCGGTGGGAGAGACAGCTACAAATACACATTTTTTTTTTTTTTAGTTCAGTGGGGAAAGGTTAGAACCTTAGTAAGGTTTTTATTATTTTGTTAATTTGTCCATCTATGTTACATTGTTACTGCCATTTCTTGTCCTGGTTTCACAGGGGGGTCACTAAAACAAACAGTGAGTGGAAAAAAAAAATCTGTCTGTAGTTGGAGCTGTTTTTCTCATTCCAGCTATGGGCCTAATCATTTAGAAATAACATTTTTTAATTATTTTAACAATCTGAGAAATATTTTTATTTTTCGGTGGGGGAGGTAAAGAAAAAAAAGCCTTTTTTAAAGTAATTGTAAACGATCACCTTGTAAAACAACTTATTTAGTTTAAAGTGTGTAGATATCAAAAAAGAGCATAAGAGCCGGGGGAGGAGAAAGTACAGCACACTGAGATTCACAGTAAAAGGCTGTACAGGGGGGGGGGGGGTGTCAGGACAAGTCTAATCATTGGAGGAGAGCAGGCTGAGTTCCCGGCATAGCTGGAGAACTGACCACGCTCTATTCTCCTGTTTAGTGTTGTCAGCTTGTAATAGGAAATCAGAGGGACTGGCAGGAACATCAGGGATTTCACACAAAGCAATACAAAGAGGACAGGATACTTTCTAATACAAGTACATGGTACAGCAGGAACATATCAGGAACATGAAATGTTATGGTAACAAACACTTTAAGTTTGACAATGGTAATTTTAAAGGAACAAGTGTTACTACAGATATAAGGTCCTTGCACATGTGTGGCTTAGTCCATTCAATGTAAATCCTTGTGCCTTACCTCTGCCTGGGCATCCCAGATGCAGTGTACAGTCTCTCATAGACATAAGTGGCTGTGCACTGCAGTACTAGGGTATAATGGCAGTGCTATCAGTGTACGAGCATACAAAATAGAACACTTTGTATTTTTTGCATACACCCATATGATGTACATGTTTTTACAATATTGAGGAGAGGAGAGGAGAGGGTTGAGAAAAATGATTTGTTATGTGAGGATATTTTTCTGAGGGTGAGATTTTTGCTTGCAGGCGGGCCTCCTATGCTCATTGTCTGTAACATGGTTAAATCAATGAAGAGCTCTTCCATGCTTTCTGGACATGTGCGAAGATTAAATAATTTATGACTACAATAGTACAATAGTCAACTACTGTATATACTTTTAATTCCTGAGTAGGCAGCCATTGGCATATTAGACATTTCTGGCAATAAGATGTCCAAAAGCTGCAAACAGCTTCTCACTATTATTTTCCTTTTTGCTAAAAGGACAGTCTTACATAAGTGGATTGATCCTGATCCTCCAATGATTTCAATGTTTATAGAAAAGGTAACCTTTGTGTTCCATTTGGAGTAGGACTACACAAAGAAGTCCAGGTTCAGAATTGTATTGAAATTTGGTAATCATTTATTCAATCCCTTATCACTGAAACAAAAAAAAAATCAATAGCACAATGCTTTAGATAAACTCAACGGTATCTAAGTAGACTATGTGCAAACAATACTCCTACTAAACTTCCATCACTACCGCATAATGTATTCCTTACGTGTGGTGTCTCTGCACTTTTATATAGAGTTAGATATGATGGATTAGATTAGGATTGATGGCACCACTAAGCTGATTGCAGAAAAGAGTTCCAATTAATGAATGCAGGTGCTCCTCCTTAGAGAACAGCTGATACACCTGTCTGTCTTGAACCCATAATAGAGGTGAAGGATAGCTCTGATGGCTATGAACTAGCATTAAGTGGTCCTTCAGATATGGGCATGCAAAATATTGAACCTTGCTGCCCCCCTCTATCCAGGCTTGGGGTGGGATGAAAAGATGTTACTCACCCAGTCCCTCTTTGGTAAATCCAGAGGTCCAAGGGGATGCTGCACAGGCTTCCTGCTATATAGGCCCAGATCTTGACTGTGAGGATAGATTCAGCTAGGCCTAGCTGAGGCTGGAAAGGGTGTGAGACTTCAGCTGGTTCTCTCCTTTCCTTCTTTCTGCTCAAGGGCAAAGTCCTCCAACACAGAGGTCTCCTCCAAGAAATATGACCCTGGACTCTGCACTCTTGACTGCCAGGCTCCTGATTATTTATGGGTTGTTCCACCACCTACTGGGTCTGACCTCCTCAGAGATTAGTGGAAACTCCATAAATATTCAGGCTGAAGTGTCAGCTCTTCACCCAATAGATTCTAGAACTATCCACAGAGTTCTATAAAACAGGGGGAGGCAACAGAACCACAGCCCTTGGAGCACTGCAAAGTCAAACACAAAAATGAACACCAGCTCCTCTGTCTACAGAGGAGCCAAACTAAATGTACATACTCACGTACATTGAGAGTGCTACATACTGTCGTGGCATACCTATCTCGCATTTTCTGGATACCTTATTGGCCTTTACAGGATGCATTGACTGGCATTTAGAATGGTTATCTTAAACAAAATGTCTTTTGAGTTAATCTCATCTTACTTTGATTTCTTTACATGTGTCACTGAGCTTGCAAAGGCTAAGAATATATCAGATGACCGAAACAGTGGAAATTCCCTATCTCTCAGAATATCAACTCTATACGGAAATAAGAAGGGATTGATGATGCTGAGTATGCTGTAATGAGAAATCTGTCACCTCAAACCCCCATGTATGAAGTAATCTCCGCCTCAGAACCTTACCAAGACTCGGACACCCCCCACTGAGGTTTGCCCTCTGGGCAAGTGTTCCAAGCGTAAGGGGCTGCTCCCTTGGAGGGATCTGATAAGCTTAATAGGTAGTTAGTTAGCCTGATCAATAAATTCTCAAGAGGGGGAAGATGTCGTGGCATACCTATCTCGCATTTTCTGGATACCTTATTGGCCTTTACAGGATGCATTGACTGGCATTTAGAATGGTTATCTTAAACAAAATGTCTTTTGAGTTAATCTCATCTTACTTTGATTTCTTTACATGTGAGCTTGCAAAGGCTAAGAATATATCAGATGACCGAAACAGTGGAAATTCCTTATCTCTCAGAATATCAACTCTGTCTGGACAGCTGACCACAAAGCCAATAATATCTTCTAAAAAGCCCCTTTGGAACTTTTATTGTGTGTCACCAATAAATTTTACTTTATGACAGAGAATCACGATCTAGATTGACATAATGCTTACTATAATTAGTTGTTAACTTTGATTGGATAAAAGATGTTAATAACAACCCATTTCTTGTACGTCAGATTGTAATGACAAACCCATATTTGAGTATATTTAAACTCCAGCAATGTTGTAATAAATCAGGTCACTATGATTCAGCCATCTTGAGTCTTGTCTGATCTCATTATATATATAGCTATATATTGTCTGATTTGGTATCACTGACTAACAGGTAACAGGTATTTTGTACCTGAGGAAAAATTCCACAACAATACACTATCTTACCAAAAGTTTTGGGATGCCTGCCTTTATACGCACATGAACTTGAATATGGGAATTTTAACCATTCTTTCAGGAGCACATTTGTGCTGTCAGGCACTAATGTTGGACAAGAAGGCCTGGCTCGCAGTCACCACTCTAATTCATCCCAAAGGTTTTCTGTTGGGTTGAGTTTAGGTGCAGGCCAGTCAAGTTCCTCTACCCAAATGCACCCATCAATGTCTTTATAGACCTCGTTTGTGCACTTGTGCGCAGTCATGTTGGAACAGGAAGAGGCCATCCCCAAACTGTTCTCACAAAGTTGGGAACATAAAATTGTCCAAAATGTCTTGGTATGCTGATGCTTTAAACAACCCCACACCATAATCCCTCCTCTTCCAAATGATTTGGACCTGTGAACAAAGCAAGGTCCATAAAGAAATGAATGAGCGAGTTTAGGGTGGAGGGAGTTGACTGGCCTGCACAGAGTCTTAACCTCCTAAACCTTGGGGACAGCATTCCCAGAAGAGTAGAAGCTATTATAGCTGCAAAGATTGGGCCCACTCAATATTGAACCCTACAGACTAAGACTGGGATGCCATTAAAATGTATGTGTGTGTAAAGGTAGGCAGCATTACTTTTGGTAATATAGTGTATATAAGGCCAGTTGTTGCATTCTTTAATAAACTAAAATAAAATATACAAAAAAAAGTTACAGAGTTAGATGGTTGTATGCTAAATTGAAATTCTAAAACTGCTTTTGTACCTGTTTAATTAAACACATTAAGACTGTGAATTAAGTTAAGGTGACGCAAATGCAGACACTCGTCCCTTTCTCTTTTTCCTAAAATATCTCTTGCAAAAATGTATTCCTCCATTATTCAAGACTGCTGAACTGGATAATTTATTGGTGAATAATTCAAATGCCAGTAGACATGGGCAACTTTTAACCCATTTATTAGCAAAGTTGAAATTCAAATGCCATCTGCTTAGACTAAATTATAACTCTCTTCAGATCTGTGGACTGTCAGTATAAAATGAAAATGAAAATGTGAAACTGGAAATTAAATATGTTATTTCTATTTAGCCTGGATTCACCTTATCTAAACCCCTCCTTTAGGTCTTATTAAGGGCTGGCTCACATCCGTGGCAGCCCTTGCCATCCTTCTGAAAAGCAATCACATTTCAAAGGATGGTAGAGCAATAGTTGCCAGGCATTCTCAGGAGGTGGTCCACTTCTAAATGGCTGTATTTTTCTGTGACTAACAAATGGCTATTTTATATGTAAATATTGTGGTCCAACCATGAGCCAAGTCTTTGGCTCATGGTTGTGGCACGGCTCTATTCACTTCAATGAGTCGCATCTGGCTACAATGCTGTCTGACAAACGCAACAAGGGTTATCTTTTGACATGGCCACGAAGCAAAGCCTCATAGTTGTGGCATGTGCACAACCCTAAGCAGCTGCATGTTCTCCTTTAGGTGGGCCGTCAGGGGCTCAGCCACTTGTTTTTTTACCACACCCAGGCTGCTAGTGTGAACAAGCCCTTACAAGAACTGGAGATAAAAAATGTGGAAAGGTTATTTGCTTCTGCCACATTTCACCATTGCGGCGTATATATTTCCAGCCAGAGGTGTTTCCAATTTATTCTGACACAGCAGAATTCTGAGTGCTGGAGCAGACAAAGTGACACAACGCTTTCAGTGCTCCAGCACTTGGCACTAGAAGAAGTCACATTTCTGTCAGGTGGAGTGATCTCTGCCCGACAGATGATTGCTGGTCCTGGCCACCGAAAATTATGTCATTCAGAGGCCTGAAAAATAGAACAGTGCAATGCCGGCTGTATGTAAGGTAGGTAATCAACAGTTATTTCCAGAGCACAATTCACTCCTTGGGGGTGTGGAGGGGTTAATTACCACCGTCACTGGCCAGTAATGCAGCCTGAAGAGGTAAATACTACTGCAACGATGATCACTTCTGCATTAGAAGCCCATGCTGGTGTTATATAGCTGCACTAGTGACCAGTAGCAATAATATTTAACCCATTCATCATAAGTGGGTTTCATTAAAACTGCCACTGACCACTAATATATTATGACCAGTGTGATATGAGGGATGTTTAGCTTAGTAGTAAAGGCTTCTGTAGTGAGTCCATGTGAGTCAGAACTGTGGTTCCAAAGGCAGAAGGTTTCTATTACTTTAATGCACTCTATGCATTTAGGAAAAAAAACCTTCTGGGTGCAGCTCCACCAACCCCCCCCCCCCCCAATCAAACTGCTTACTTACCCACATGTATACTTTTTCATTTAGAGACTGGCCAGGTGTTTGATTGATACACTTACAACACTTTCTCATTGCTCTCCTTGAGTCGATTGCAATGCCTCTGGATCCTGCCCCCTCAGCTCCCATGTTGGACTATTTGGCCGCCGCTGTATGGAAGCATTGGCTTTAAGCACAATGACGCGGCTATATTTGTGAGTATGTTGTCTCCCCACATGGGTTCTATTTTTGAGTATTCATACTCCTATAGCCACCAAACCTGCATGTTTATAATACAATAATAATAATTTCTTTCCAAACCTGCCTGCACACTTACACTCCTGACGAGTGGGCAATACGACCCACGAAACGTGCGTCGAGTTTCCAAGATTTATGTATTGATGTGCATATTGTTACTGTTACAAGACATTTTAATATATTTTTATGACTATATTCTGTTTTGTGTATGTAAAACACTCATGTTGTATTACTTTGTATATTGGTTCTACACAATAAACCAGCTATATTTCAACTTGAGTGTCATGACTATTGGGTCCACCTCATATAAAGTCCCGCCGGGCATTTTCTCCTTTTGTATGCATTTAATTGGGATGGAGGTGTACTGAAATGGCATTGCAGGTCCAATATATATCCCCCCCCCCCCACCAGTCCCCCCTTGTACTCACCTGAGCCCAATCTTGATCCAGCAATGTGCATGAGAGCAGCAGCTCTCCCGGTTCTCTGTCTTCTCATTGGCTCACACAGCAGCAGGAGCCATCCTGCTGCTGTCAATCACAGCCACTGAGCCAATGTGGAGAGGGCCAGGGACAAAGTCCATTCACAGGAGCATAGCTGGTCTGCTCAAGGGCCCTCATAGAAAGCAGCTTTCTATTAAGGGCACTTGGCAGGGGAGAGGAGCCAGGACAGCCAGCGGAGGACCTAAACAGAAGACGTTCAGGGCTCCTCCATGCAAAACCATTGCAGGTAAGTATGACATGTTTATTATTATTATTATTATTATTATTATATTATTTGAACTTTTAGAACGACTTTAATGGCTTGCTGGCTCACTTTTATTAAAAATAGAAAAATTAACTTCTTACATGAGGTTGCCCATGCAGGGGATTGTCATCAACACAGCAGATAATGAAAATGCTAAGACACCTGGCTTACATTTCAGCAGCTCCACTGCTCTGCTCACTGGTCCCCCAGACCATATCCCCAGCTCTCCTGGTTCTCTAGGTTCTTCTGGCTCACTTGGCCCACAGTTACAAAATCCAGCTGAATGAGCTCTCTCTGGCCTCCTAATACAGGATCTCCTGGCACCCCAGTCTTACTCCACTGAAACTCACAGACTCCCTCAGTCCCTTGGACTCGCCTAGTTGCCTCAGCTCTCTCAGTTTCCCAGACTCGCTCAGCTGTCCCAACTTTCCCAGTCCTGTGGGCAAGGAATCTCTTCAACATGAAATACTGTCTGCTGAGTAGATCACCTTGTCCCTCTCGAAACTGGAGCACGCAACTGTCTCCTGATGGGAACACACCACCCTCCCGGCTGGAGCCCCGAGCTATGGCCAAGCCTCACTTATAACAAGTGTGCATACATGCACACTCACACAGCCTCCAGGTCTCTAACAGGACCTGGACATAGAATTGAAGGCAAGGGATGGGCTGTGTGTTTGAGTTGAGCATAAGTTTGACTCGAACAATAGCTGTTCTTGTGTTCGCTTCCTGCCAAGCGCCTCATAATGCACTTTGCTCATGCAGAAGAATGATTGCTGATGATTGGCCAAAGCATGCACCTGACCTGTATGCTTTGACCAATCACAGCACAATGTACTGTGAGAGCCATAAATGGCCAGGGGGAGAGTGCCTTTAACCAATCATGGCTCAAGGGCTAAGTCCCTGCCCCATACTATATAAGGCTGCTGCTTATATGGAGATTAGGCAGGTAGTTAGTGGATAGTATGTTCAGACAGTTTAGTGCAGTCAGTGTAGTGTACAGGCATATCCCACTTTTAAAATGTATGGATATGTGGTAGTCCTGGTTCCAATCTTGGTGCTTCCCATGTTTGTTGTCCCTGTCACTAATGGTTTGGGAGCAGTGCCATGTCAAGCTGACCAAGATTTCCCATAGACGACAATGGTAAAGACTGGGAGCAGTGCCATGTTAAGCTGACCAAGATTTCCCATAGATACCAATGTCAAAGACAGGGAGCAGTTCCATGTCAAGCTGACCAAGATTTCCTATAGACGCTTTTGAGCACTAAAAGCTGAAAATTGGTCTGGGCAGGAAGGGAGTGAAAGTGCCCTTTATTTAAGTGGTTAAGGGGAACCCTATGACAGAATTTAAAAAAAAATGGCCTGGGGTCCCCCCAAGAATCTATACCAGGCCCTTTGTGGTATAGATTTAAAGGGGAACTACACGCCAAAATTAATTAAAAAAAAAAAATAACGTGGCGTCTCCCCTAAATTCATACCAGGCCCTTATCCGAGCATGCAGCCTGGCAGGCCAGGAAAGAGAGGGGGGACGAGTGAGCACCCCCCCCCATCCCTGAACCAGGCCACTTGCCCTCAACTTGGGAAGAGTGGTTTGGGGTGCCCCTCAATCCACCTTGTCCACGTGTTGATGGAGACAAGGGCCTCTTTCCGACAACCCTGGGCTGTGGTTGTGGGGGTCTGCAGGTGGGGGCTTATCGGAATCTGGAAGACCCTTTAACAAGGGGGCCCCCAGATCCAGACTCCCCCCACTATGTGAATGGGTATCAGGTACATCATACCCATACCCATTCAACCAAAAAGTGTAAAAAAGTAAAAATCACAGGAAACAGTTTTTGAGAAGTCCTTTATTATAAAGAAAAAAAATAAATAAATAGTGCCCCTCAATGTAAATCAATTGTCAATCACGAAGCCCGCTGGACACGAAAAATAGAAGAAATGTTTTGCCTCTTAAGAGGCTACCCGACGTATGCCCTGCTGTTTGGCTTTGACAGTTCTTTAATAAGCAAGGGGTGGAGCCACTCAGCTATGTCTCCCGGTGGCACTGCCCCTTCTTACGTCACATGATGTTACGAGGTGAAGCATGTTTTGCAATTTTTCCTATTTTTTGGGTCGGCAGGCATCGTGATTGACGATGGATTTACATAAAGGGACACTGTTTTTTTATTTTTTCTTTGTAATAAAGGACTTGTTATTAACTGTGTTCTGTGGTTTTTACACTTTTTCGATGAATGGGTATGGGTCAGGGGAGGACTGGGAAGGGGGGCTGGGTGGAAATTGCTCCCCAGGCCACTCTGATGCTGGGTAAAAAGGCTGCACTCAGGGCTGGATTAATGTAGGGGCCAGACACTGTATACAGCTGCCGGTTGCCACTACACAATGTTATATTTGCAGAGCTGCAGTGGAGCGATATGAGTGTGCAGAGCATACTCCTGCACCCAGCCAGCACAATACTAACATAGTCACTTCCCTTGAACTCTGCCCGACAGGAGCTTCCTAGGCCCCGCTTGGCGTGATGTCATTTACTGTATTTTTGTTAAACCTCCTTTGTTGCTATTAACAATAAATTATGTTACCACATTGTAACATATTTGTCTTGCTTCATAACATGAATATCCATTATAAATCCAGGTGGGCATGGATGGTGAGCTGATTGGATGGTTCAATGGGCCAGTTGACTGGATTTGCCCCCCAAGCCGCCGCCTAAGGCTGGCAGCCCTCCCCTGGTATGGGTACAATGTACCCAATACCCATTCACATAGGGGGTGGGGCCGGAATCCAGATTCCAATAAGCCCCCCACCTGCAGACCCCAACAACCACAGCCCAGGGTTGTCGGGAAGAGGCCCTTGTCCCTATCAACATGGCAACACATTACAGCCGCAAGCAAGTTTGAATGACATTTTTTCCTTTAGAAATGTCAGTATTGCTGCAGCAGGCTCCATGCTTCGTACAGATGCACTACTTTACAGGCACATTAAGGGGACCCCCAGGCACGATATTTAAAGGAATTTTTCATTTTTATTGTTTCACTTCAAGCATCACTAAAATCACTGCTCCTTTAAAAAGGATTGTTTTAAAAAGAGATTTGCATGATACATATCCCCCAGGGCAGTATCCTGGTCTCCATACACTTTTTATGGCAATAACTTGCATATAAGTCTTTAAAATTAGGACTTTTGATCTTTCATGTTCGTGTCCCATAGACCATTCCTATTGAAGGCTTTGTCTCACCCAAGACACTTTAAAGTCTTCAACCTCCATATATTCATTATGACAGGGTTAATTACTACTGCCATCAATCACCAATGGGGAGGGATGTTTAAAACTAGACTTCAACTAACTATCAATGCATCATTGAACACACTAGCATTCTGTTAGTTGCAGACCTAAAAAAAATTATTTCAGGGTTTCCCAAAAGATCTCCAATTTTTTTCCAAAGGTTCCCCCAAGGTAAAAAAGTTGAGATTGTCTGCTATAGTGTTCAGGCATCCATAAAACAGGAAAAGGAACTGGAACAAACTTGTAGAAAATAATATTACCCTTATGGCTTGTTTACACTAGTGGCATTTACTGCTTCTTTTCTGAGAAGCAATCCACGTTTGGACTACTTTCAGGTGTTTGACTGGCAGTGAGGAAGTGATATGTTGCGTCCTTACTACCTGTTTAAAACTCCCTAAATGCCACACTGCTCACTTAAATGGATTGCATTCAGTGGGCAGTAAAGCCCACTGAACTAGAGAGGGGGTATAATTCCTGCCATTGCATGTTTACACCTATGGCTGCTGCCAACCAAAGTGTAAATGACCCCTTATGAATTCATACACATTCTTTGGGGGTGTGTCTTCCTTATAAGTTCCCAATGTAGGGCTGCCACCTCATCCCTTTAAACCCGAGTACATATTAATTACACAGGTTCTGTGGCTTATTAATGTAGCAATGTCCCCGTAGGGCTTGCTGTATGATGATTTTTTGGGCCTCCTCTGATTACCAACACACAGTCACTTAGGGAACAGTTCACACATCCCTCCTTATTCCCGATGGCTCGTCACACAATAAACAGTCCAGGGGTATTGGTTTATGAATGTTTATTTTGGAACTTGGATGGGAGAAGGGAATAGTGGGACACTCCAACTGTAACTATTCACAGTGGATAAGAAAAAGTCTCACTTGGCCTCATCAGGTTGCTTTTGGAAGCAGCTGCACTGCTTAATCAATAGTGCCACATGTATGGAAAGGGTTAAGTCTCTTTGCTCTTTTCTCTCCAGCAATAGACTTGGCGAATCTACATTATCTTCGGGACACTCACCAGCATCCCCTTTGCTGACACCCGTCCACTGACTCTTCTAGCTGCAGGGGTGGCCCCCCTCAGGTCAGGCCCCTTGACACAGATCTGTACTCACTGTACTGCATAATCAGATCCTCCAGTGTCTCCTCTTTCAATCAGCTTCACCGGACCTCTGGGTTCAGTTCCTCTCTAGCACTCTCCAGGCCCTCAGGTCGACTACCTCAGGCCACATGGCACCTCTACAGAGGAGGAGGCAGCTGCCCCCCTCCCTCCAGGACTCAGCTATCCAGCCGAAAGACCCTGAGCACATGGGCTCCTGGCTTTTATACAGTTTTCCAGCATGCACTGATGCACTTTTCCTCTGCCAAATCACCAGGGCTTTATCAAACGCCTGTGCACTCATTCATCAGATTTCTTCCTACTGTCCAATATGCCTCCCTATTGGACCAGTGTGAAACATTCTGCAGACAGACTGAGTTGCACCTGAGCACATTGAGCAGACCTCACTAGCAGAACCTGCTCTCTGGTAGGCAGAGAACAAATAGATAGAATAGATTCCCCTGCAGTCCTTCTGATAAGTAGACAGGACTGAAAACTATACTTTCTCTCTAGCACCTACCCAAGAGGGTGCTACATTAAGGGGGTAATTAAACTCACTCAGTGCCTTATCTACAATAAATTAGCCTCAGAACCTGTATAATTAATATGTGTTCATGTTTAATGGGATGAGGTGGCAACTCTACCCCAACGTGTGCTGGAGCCCTGCCCAGCACTGCCCAAGGTGGTCCATCTGCTGCATCATTGCTCACAGCACACAATGTACAGTAGGTGTGATCACCACATGATTGCCTATGGATAATTTTTGTCATGTTTGTAAGTACACATGATGAAACAAGACATTTGTGCTTAGTCTTTATTACTATATTTGCTTGACTACTGAAGCATAATTGAGAATAAATTTGGAATACAATAAAGTAGGACCTAAGAAGGCATGTAGTCAGAAGGTCACATGCTCACGATCAGACATTAGTCACGCTTGTGATAAAATGTGACCCAGAAATGACAGCTGAGTTTGCCCCAAGCAGCATTGGAAAGATGAAGATTCAATGTGATTTAGAGCAATTTTAAGGTAATTGTCAGGAAGATACAGAGTTGGACAGTATACAATTATGTCATCCAGATAGCACTGTACAGTGCACCAGGTATGTTATTGAGGATTAAAAACATCTGTCTTTAAAATAACTGGGCACTGAAGTTAATCCGTAAGGTATACACTTGAAACAAAAGATGCTCTCATGGGTAATAAATTCAGTGAGGTCTCTACTTTTCTTATTCCTGCAAAACTTGATGATACTTTGAAGATCCAGGAAAAAATTTAGCTCCTTTGAATTCTGAAGATATTTCTTCAATATGTGGAAATGGGTGACTATTATTAACACCAGCTTTATTTGGTTCACAAAGGTCAAAACACAATCTAATACCTCCTGTTTTCTTCATTGTCACCACGATAGGAGATAGCTGTTCAGATGCATCACTCTTTAAATCACATATTGTTCTAGTAATATCGTTGAACACAGCTTATCTTACAGAGAGGGGTAAACATCTCAATTTTGGATACACTGGTTTCCCATTTGATTGCACATTATTATTGTGTACAAAGTTCTTTGCAAAGCCATTTGAGGTGTCGCTGGGTGGTTAACTTTGGAGACTTGTAGCATAGGGGCAACTGGAGCTGTTGTGATAAGCACACACAGGGTATAGACCGCTTCAAGGCTGACCCGCATGGGATCCACAATCACTGAAAGTACCAGCTGGGTCTGCAACCGCAGCGAATGAAGATGAAAGACAGAAATAGTGGCACTCCAACGTACAAAAGCAGGCTTCTTTATTGATTACATTTGTGCAAATAAAAAGACAAAAACACACAGCTCCGGGACAGCAAGTAAACGCGTTTCACACGTCAGTACTTGTTTATTACTGAGTGCTCTATGGACACTCACCCACTTTAAAAAGCAAGCTGAAGTCAATCAATGAAGAAAACAGCTCCATGCTTGTTAACACAATTAACCAGTTGAGGATAAAAAACAAATATATTTGGAAAAGGAAACAAAATATCCAACAGTGAAAGAAATGATAAATAAACTAATTACAAGTATGTGTAACTGTAAAGAATATAAAATTATAAAAAAAAAATAAACAAAATGAAGCAACAGGGCAGCCACCTATAGACTGGGTGACAAATATTCAAACAACCGTTCCAAAAAATAATTATATGGGAGGTGAAAAAAAAAATATATATACAGTATATATATCTACAGTGTATATATATATATATATATATATATATATATATATATAGATATATAGATATATAGATATATAGATATATATATAGAATATGCAAAAATATATAAAACATAAAATTGTAATAATCCCAGGGCGAACACGTATTCTTTCCATATCCATGCTTGCTTGAGAAAAAGAATATTAAAATAGTATATTATATTATATACATAGATGTAAATGTAATTATATAAATAGTATCACCCATGTCCACAACACTACTAGTTGACCTCACCAAAGGAATACACTGGTTACAGGGACAAACCCCCCAAATGCAATCTAAGTGTGAAGCCAATATCTCAAAAGAAGAATTCTTAAAGGTATGCCAAAAGCACAGGATATTATATACTGTATGTATAATGCTGAGTAAACACACCCAAACATAAAGGAACCAAAAAGAATAACATAATCATCTAAATCATCCGCAAAGCCCAATTGAAGTGTCGCTCGGTGGTTTAACTTTGGAGACTTCTGACATAGGGGCAACTGGAGCTATTGTGATAAGACCATCCATTGTAGATATAGTGCAGCAAAAAGATCCTAGCCCAGTAAAGCAGTGCCTTTCTTTACGATATAGACATTCAGCTTTTCACACTTGTGCTTTTTACAGTCACTGGCAGGCAACAAAGCACAGGAATAAGGCCACTAAATTATCCAGCCAGTTTCAGAGTAAATGCAGTAAGTGGTTAATTTGCAAAGTACTTCTGATAGATTTCCTCAAGCAGTACAGAGACAGCAGATCCTGCATCAAGTATCAGGATAATGGAGTAGCCCTTGTTAGCCGACAAAGTGCAACAAAGTTTATCTAGAAACGTCACATTCATCTACGCTTAAAGTGGGGTATTCCAGGATCGGCATGTGGCTATGATGAGCGCTATAGAGGGTAAACTGCAGGTAGGTGGCACAAAGCTGTTCCAGGATCGATTTAACCTTAAACCACAGAAAGAAGATGCATATACTTACCTATTCTCGGGCTGCATGTCACGTGATCTCCCCATTAGCCAGCTTCAGGGGAGAGGAGAGTGAGTCAACAATGGCTTGAATCCCCCTGAGGCTTACAATAGGGCATCCATTGTCGGCTGTCCCTCCTCCCCTCTGAAGCTGCTGCTGGGAGCTGATCACATGTCCGGACCAGAGCATCTATAAGCATCTTCCACAGGGTAGTTAGTATAGGTTTAGAAGGGGAGAAGGAGCAGTTTAAGTTTAGTTAGCTCAATCCTGGAGTTCCACTTTAGGTAACCTCTGTGGCAGTAACTTAACAAGCCTGTCTAGCAGCAGAAGTGCAACAGAATTTTTCAGTGTCCCGTTTTCTTGCCTTTATGGCACTGTTTATCATTTGCAGGACATGCAGCGTAGTTTGCAATGTGCTGTTTTGAACCACTTATGAAGCAGTACCTGTTCTGTGTATGTGCAGCTCTGCATTGCAGTTTAGATTAATTTCCTAACATGTGCCTTATGGGAGACAGATTTTGAATGTGCAAACTGTACCAGTACTGTGCCAGTAATTCCCCGAGGTTTTTTTTTGCCTCGGCCATATCTTGAATAGTAACAGCCTTTGCTATAGTTAACCACTTAAGCCCCAGAGGATTTGGCTGCTCAAAGACCAGGCCGTTTTTTGTGATTCGGCACTGTGTGAATTTAACGGACAATTGCGCAGTCGTGCGACGCTGTACCCAAATTACATTTACGTCCTTTTTTTTCCTACAAACAGAGCTTTCTTTTGGTGGTATCTGATCACCTGTGCGATTTTTATTTTTTGCGCTATAAATAAAAAAAAAAAGAGCGACAATTTTGAAAAAATAACAATATTTTTCAAATTTTTAAATTCTCAAAAAAAAAAAAATTTAAAAATCAAAATGTTTTAACATTTTAGGCCAATTTGTTTTCTGCTACATATTTTTGGTAAAAAAAATCGCAATAAGCGTATTTTGATTGGTTTGGGCAAAAGTTATTGCTTTTACTAACTACGGGAAAGATTTATGTCATTTTTATTGTTTTTTTTTTTTAACTAGTAATGGCGGCAATCTGCTTTTTTTTTTTTGCGGGAATTCGATATTGCGGCGGACAAATCGGACCCCTGACTGACATCTTTGACACTTTTGGGGGTACCAGTGACATTACTACAGTAATCAGCGCTAAAAATGTGCACTCTTACTGTAATAATGACACTGGCAGGGAAGGGGTTAACTTTATTGGTGATCAAGGGGTTAGGTGTGTCCCTAGGGGCATGATTCTAGCTGTCAGGGGGTGTGGCTAGTGAAGTAACCGCAGAGACATGCGATCCTTTATAGCAGGATCGCATAGCCTCTGTGCCTTCTTCAGTGAGAATGACAGACGGCTGTGTTTACATCAGCCGTCTGTCTTTCTCCCTCTCCTGCGGGAGATCGCGATAGGCCGGTGGCCATCGGAGCCGCCGGTCACATGCGCTGGCTCCCCAGGGAACAAGCGAGGGCAGGAGTGCGCCGGCGGCGGCGCGTGCTCGCCCCCTACAGGCTCGTGGGCGAGCGACGTTGGTCTACGTCGCTTTGCCTGTAACCGGCAGAGTGTCCCGCAGTAAGTAGTCGTGAGGCAGTCGGCAAGTGGTTAAATAATGTTTCAGGAGCAATCTTTCTCTAATATCAGTAAAAATCTAAAGCTCAAATTATACTCACAGCTGAATGAACCAGTGGAGTGACCCATCAGCTCCATCTTTTTCCCAGTTCTGTATAGCTCTGTCCAGAAGTTTAGTTAGGGTTTGGTCACACTGTTGGAGGCAGAAAAGCACCCAAAGCAGTATAGATTTGGGACAATGCTTAACCACATAACGACCGCTCACATTGCTGCTACTGCGGCAATGTGGCTCGTTTTCGTCCAGCAACGTAGACCTACGTCGCTACACTTCCCTCATTGTGGGCGGCGCGCGCGCCGCCGGAGGCTCACTCCCGCTGTTTTCAGTCACAGCGGGAGTCGGGCCAGGGGAGGAGCGGCGGAGATCGCCGCCGCTCTTCCCCGATCATCGGGGAATCGAGTGTGCAGATCCACCCACTTGTGTAAACAAAGCGGGCGGATCTCCTAAGTGACAGGCAGGGTCAGATTGCAGGGTTCAGCATAGCAGAACATGCGATCTGTCCTTGTGTCACTCAGTCACCTCCCCCCACACATGTCAGTAAGCACCAGGCATACATTAACCCCTCCCTCTCCAATAAAATTAACCCCTTCCCTGCCAGTGTCATTTTTACAGTAAGTAACAGTGCATATTTATAGCACTGATTACTGCAGTAATGTCACTGGTACCCCCAAAAGTGTAAAAAATGTCAGTCAAGGGTCCAATCCGTCCGCCGCAATGTCGCAGTCCCGCAAAAAAAAATCGCAGATCGCTGCCATTACTCGTTAAAAAAAAAAACACCAAAAATGACAGAAATCTTTCCCTTAGTTATAGTAAATGCAATAACTTTTGCGCAAACCAATCAAAATATGCTTCTTGCGATTTTTTTTACCAAAAATATGTAGCAGAAAACAAATTGGCCAAAAATGATAAAAAAATTTTGATTTTTACATTTTTTGGGGGGAATTTCATATAAAAAAATGTGAAAATATTGTTATTTTTTCAAACTTTTCGCTTTTTTTTTTTTTTTATAGCACAAAAAGTAAAAATCGCACAGGTGATCAAATACCACCAAAAGAAAGCTCTGTTTGTGGGGAAAAAATTTCGTTTGGGTACGGCGTCGCACGACCGCGCAATTGTCAGTTAAAGTTGCACAGTGCCGAATCGCAAAAAGTGGCCCAGACGTAAGACAGCAAAATCCTCCGGTGGTAAAGTGGTTAAGGAGCAGTGGATAAAGTTAAGGTATGAATTTGCAAGTCATGCTACTCAGAAATCGTGACTTTTACTAGCAGATAGCTTGACACATGATTTTCCAGTGATGAGGAGGAGGCAATGATATAAAAGATTCAAGATTTATATCCAGTCTGCTGGTGTTGAATCTGGTTCATCTGCCACAGTTCTCTAACTCAGATGTTTGATTTGTTTGTCTTTGATAGTAACATTAAACTCACATAGAACTGTTTTACTATGGAGAACAATGTTATTTCATTTTCTGTCCCTCCGAACCCTTTATTATAGGTGTAATATTTAGCAACTGGTTTTCTCTTGCTTTGATAGACCAGAATCCAACATTCCACAGATACAGCAAAGCCTCCATTGAGGTGCTGCTGCTGGAGACCATGCTTCAAACTAAGAACCTCACTTCTTGCTGTATGAATTGGTGTTAACAAAGATACTGCCTGAGATAAAAGTCCAGCAAGAATGGCCTCTAGTTGAAGCTATAAATATATGTCAAAATGTAGAGTTATTACAAGCAACCTCTTAACTTACATTATTTAGCTTGAGTTTGCTCTTGTCCTGCTTTTGCAGATGCCCCGAAAGGTGATAAAGCACGGCTCTGCTCCTTCTGCGGTTGGCATTGAACCCTGGTGGTCTGGTATCAGTGAAGATTTCCAAATCGTCATCCTCTGTGACATGAGATAAAAAAAGAATGTGTGATATTATTCTCATTTTTATTATTAGAGGAAAGAAAACTTAAACACTGCTGAAGATTATCCAAATTCATTCCTTTTATTCAATCTACCAAGTTCACATTTTTTGTGTTAAAATGAAACCAAACTGGGCTCGCCAAATGCTACTGCAGACATATGAGCTAATACTTACATGGCTGGAGGACTATAGCATGAAGCCCCTGAGATTCTTCAGCATTTTTCAAGCAGTAAGTGAAATGTTTTTCTAAAAGCACCAGCACAGTGCTAATACATACAGAGATTGCTACATGAATGAGAGGTAATGTATGTGCCATTACTCTCCCTCGTGTGGGGTCAGGTAATTTGCTGCTCCCTGACCTCAGCGAACTGATAAAGGGGTTTAATAAAATCCTTACACATACACCTACCTAGAGAGAAAGCTGAAGTTTAGCTAAAAAAAAAAAAACAGTAATGGCCCATGTTTGCAGACAGTTGGATCCTGGAGCAATCTCCCATGCAAGGATGCCTGTCCTCTTCCAGTCTCTAAATTCCGGAATTGAAATGGTTACCAGGTTCAGGTCTTAAGGCAGAACAGCAGTACAGATGGTCTGATATGGACATGCCTCCTCCTTCCTCCGCCTCCATTAAGAACATTTATTTCTCTGCTTTTCACAAGATCTGTGAATAGGGGAAAGGCTGATCAGTCACATGGTTTTCTCCCCCATTCACAGGCACTGTTACATGCAGTGTAATCAATGAAAGAACTTTTCTCAATAGAGTAGGAGGATGGCTCATCTGTACTGCTGATCTTCCTGAAGACCCAAAGCTGTTAGCCACTTGGCCCCTGGAAGATTTACCCCCCTTAATGACCAGGCCATTTTTTGCATCAATTTAACTTGACAATTGCGTGGTCCTGTAACACTGTACATAAATGAAATTTAAATCAGTTTTTTTTTTCCCACACATAGGGCTTTCTTTTGGTGGTATTTGATCACCATTGCATTTTTTATTTTTTGCGCTAAAAAAAAACTATATTTTTTACGTTCTACTATAAAACATATCCAATAAAAAAAGTGAAAATAAATTTAGGCCAATAAATTTAGGCCAATAAGTATTCTGCTACATATTTTTTGCAAAATAAAAATCCCAATAAGCGTATATTGATTGGTTTGCGAAAATAATATAGTGTCTACAAACTATGGTATACAGTATTAGTAGTAGTATAATTTTTATTTATTTATTTATTTTAATAGTAATAGAGGCGATCAGCGACTTACAGCAGGACTGTGATATTGAGGTGGATAATCGGACACTAACTTACACTTTTTGGGAACCAGTGACAATAATACAGTGATCAGTGCTAAAAATATGATCAGGGTAAAACATCTAGGGGGATTAAAGGGTTAAATGCGTGCCTAACCAGTGTTTTGGTGTACAGTGTGTGGTACGTTTACTAGGGGAAGTAATTAATTTTATTCCCTGCTTTGTGGGGAAAGAAAATCAATTACTTCCCCGCTGACAGGACAGAACTCTGCCTTGTTTACATAGACAAAGCCCTGTCCTGTGTGTTTTCTGGATGATCGGTGGATGTCAGCAGTCATTCATTGGTCGGCACCCGTTGATCGGCATCTGCTGTGTATGATCACAGCACAGCCAGGTTGCCAGTGGTGTGTGCGCGTGCCCCCTACCCGGAAATGCGAAGCAGGTTAACCTTGCTGTCATATGTGCAAGTTATATGGTCGACCAGCTGTTAAAGTATATGTGAACTCTCACCTTGTAAAACAACCCATTCAGTTTAAAATAGAAATGAAAGGCAAAACATTTGTGCATGCATATGTAGTGCTACCCCCGCAGGAGTCACTTGAATATTGTTGGCTCCTTACTCTGCCTTTTCAACCCCAAGAACAGACTCAACCCCACTGGCACACCTGGCAACGATGTAAGTGTGAAAACAGAAGATAATGGACACAGGTTGTAGTGAACACAGAAGTTATCTTTACTGTGAACTTGCTTAAGGAGAAAATAGTAATATTATATTGAATAGTGTACATATATATATATATATATATGCAAGTAGAACAAAATAAATAGAGACTGTCAAAGAAACCTCAAGAATCAACTCAGTCTACTTCTAGGGGACTCCTTTAAGTGAAATAACCCTAGGAGCAAAGGTAAGCACACAAAGTAACAAATTACAGTATATGGTGAATACTACTTCAGTGATTTACCTGTCAACTCTACTTGGAGTGGGCTATATGAGTCCAGGCAGGAGGAGGGCAGAGGAATGACCTTTTTTTCTATGTCAGTACTCTCCCTTCTTCACCCCAGCATCACAGTCCCAAATGACCAGCCTAAACACAGTAACCAACTCAGCGCACTGAATTAGCCCACAACTTGAACCCACTCATATGATGACTAGAGTCCCAAGTATAGACAGGGTCCTTCAGATTTTAGATGACTTTAGTGTGGTGCACTTGCTGGTACATCCAGAGAGGCCTTGGTAGATAAAAGGGGCTTGAATGATGTGGGTAATCTTCCATTATATCAGGCAGGTACTATTACTGCCAAACAGAGTGTATCAGCATCACAGGTTCTCCTAATCAAGTGAGGCAGGACAACAACAGCAGTTTAGTGTTCAGTCCTAGGGAGGATTGGGCCAGTGCCCTCTCACAAATCTTCCAGTCAAAGCCCAAGCGAACGTCCTGAAACAGACAGGCTCTTCAGATAACCCGACCGGTCACCTCACCCTGGAGCACTTCACACAACCTATGCTGGTGCGCCTGGGTGAGCACCTGGGATCCCCCTCTCTCAGGCTGGATACCTGGAACAAAGCGGTGGGCTGACTGGGAAGATAGCACCTCTCTCTTGCATCCAGTCCCTTCTCCTGCCTCGCGGTGAACCGAACTGCTAAAGTTAGCAGACAAGTTGGAGGCCTCTTCTCCTCTTCTTTCCAGAGAATCCAAGGATGTGTAGTTCTGTCCTCATATAAGTTTATGGAGCCATTTTTGGTGGGGACTACATACCCCAGAATGCTTTGCTGATTGCCAAGTGGCTCTCTTCTCCCTGCCAATGAGGATGCAGGAGAGGGATCAGAACAGAGTCAGTGTCAGTGAGGAGAAAGAGGGGGGAGAGCTGACAAGCTTTCTCTGTCCCAGTGAGATTCTCGGTCAGCTTGGTATGGCGCGGGAGATGCGAGGCACCCGCTACACATAAAAAAAAAAAGCAAAAAACATTATAAACACCTCTTTTCCCCTTTTTTTTATAAGTGATCACATAACCCTCTGTTTTCAGCTGCTTAAGGAAGTGTTACTATTCTATAAGTCCTTTATACAAAACATTGCAAAAAATAAAATCCCAATAATTAAATTGTCTCAAGAAAAGATAATTTGTCCTTGTGAATAGACATAAATGATTATCACATCACCTATGAAACAATGCTGAATTATGAAGAAAAAAAGGTGAGAATATTGGAAACGAAATTCTTCCAGTGTTATGGATATCCAACACCACAAATAGAGTGCAACATCCACCTTATAAATTGCACACTTACCAGCTGGCAAGGACCCCCTATCACAAAGGGTCAAACACGCTTGTGGCTAATACCCAGTCAGGGCCTTTAATCGTGCTGTTAGGGTAGATGGTATCTACCTAGGAAGACATCAGATTGTGACAAAACACATCGGGGGAGCAACGTGCTGATGTCACAGCTCTGTTTTGACAATCCCGGAAGGACAGGCGTTTTACTGGAGCCGGACGGCTTTTTTCATTCTATGCATGCTATATATGTTTTGATGTAAGTGCAATCCTTTTAACTTTAATACATTTGTTTGGTTTTACACTATGGCGAGTATTTTCTCTTTTTGGAAAAACTTGTGAGATCTTCTGCTGGAGAAAGGATCCTCGCCTCTAGTGCTCTGTGAACAGTCCTGACCACCATCCTTGCTGCGTCTACATATTGTGAATCCTGATGTGGCAGTGACCCGGAACGCTGGGATCAGCACATCAGGGGTTGTGTTTGTACACGTGCTGTGGAGGAAAATGTCTGCCGTGAAGTCAGCTACAGCGGGACAATTTCAAACAGAAGTGAGGGAGTTTGGTTAGCTTGTGAATAGGAAAGTGCAACTGAAGCCCAAGTACAGACAGAATAGGCAGATGTATGTGTATCTGTGGCAGGGAACACAATCTGCATTGAAGTACCATTCACGCAGGCTGGGCAGTGTTATGGCAGCAGCAAGGGGTTACTACACCGCATGAGAGAGAGCATGCCAAAGAGATCTGCCTTACAGGAGGAGCCACTGCGGGAGAGTCAGCTAGCCTGTGGCCATGGGCAGAGTTGGCATCCACAGGCCACCAATTCGAATGGAGGAAGGGAGCTGAGACTTCACTTTCGCCATCGGGTGTAGCTGAGGAGCAGACACGTGTGTGGAGGAGCAAGGTGGTGGATGCCAGAGTGCAGGAGCTATCCTATATGTTGGCGGAGAACCTGTGGAGAGGACTAAGTTGCCGAATTCTACCCTGTGGGACACCGGGGTCCAACTAGTGCCCAAAGGAAGTCTGGCCTTGTGCAGTAGAGGGGACAGAGAGCATCTAGGACTGGTATGTAGCAGATGCCTGAATGTGTCCATGTGGCTGCGAGCGTGGGGTCAATGTGGGCACTGTGGCGACATGTTGTTGCAGATAGAATTGCCAGCAGATAGATTGCAGATGCAGATAGATTGCCAGCCCAGAAGACTGTATATGATCTGGGAGGTAGGAACCACTCGTGAACTACTTACACCTTGAGTGGCTCTTCCTGTTGGAAGAGGATGGAGAGTGCTGAGAGTACCGATGGGGCCAGGACCAGTGATGCAAACCTGCACTACTATCTGCAAAACCAGGGAGAGCCACATCTCAGAGGTGCAGTGCACGCACGTTGTGAGGGCCGAGCAGCGGCTGCAAGATGCATCAGTGACAGTCACAACAACTAACAGTCCAGCACTAACAGAAGCAGAATGGGCCCAGAAGTTGAAGGCTTCCAGTTTGTCCAGTGAGAGGGAGGCCATGACCATTGATGTAGGGTCACCCAGTTTCCAGCATCATTGTGGGTCCCTTGAAGAGGGAATCAAATCGATGACTGGAGGTCAGAAGTGGAGACTGAGTGGGATTGGAGAGCTGAGGAGAGGAGAAGCCCTATGAGTTTAAGTTCGCTCAGTGAAGAAACAGAGGCAGCAGTCGTTCGCATGGAGTGCGGAAGGAACTTGGGGTCCTTTGAGGGCTACTAGGGTCCCAGATATGTCCCAAGCTCACACCTATGCCCAGGCTCGAGCACAGAACGATGCCTACTCTAACCTGATCAAGAAAGTGGAGACCCTGTACACCCCACGGTAGCCATGAAGTACTGATACGATTATCTATATGCTCCTCCGGAGATAATGGAGGAAATCGAAAGCAAGAGAGGGGCCTGGTGTGAAGAGGACATTTGGGATGTCCTATGTGTCCCCAAGCCACATCAGAACTAATCCAAGCCTCAGTTGTGGGACACCTGATGGCCTAAAGAGCTAGAGAGGAGCTGAACCTGGAGGTCTCGTGGAGCTGACTGAAAGGGGAGACAATGAAGGATCTGATTCTGCAGTACAGTGAGTACAGATCTGTGTCAAGGGGCCCGACCTGAGGGGGGCCACCCCTGCAGCTCAAAGAGTCAGTGGATGGGTGTCAGTAAATAGGATACTAGTGAGTATCCTGAAGAGAATGTAGATCACCAAGTCTATTGCTGGAGAAAGAGCAAGGAGACTTAACACTTTCCATACATATGGCAGTATGGTTTAAGCAGTGTGACTGCTTCCACAAGCAACCTGGTGAGGCCAAGTCAGAGTTGTCCTTATCCAATGTACATAGCTCCAGTTGGAGTATCCCACTATTCCCTTCTCCCATCCAAGTTCCACAATAAATACCAAAAACAAATAGCCCTGGGCTGTTTATTGAGCAATGAGCCATTGGGAGTAAGGTTGAATGTGTGAACTGTACCCTAAGTGACTGTGTGCTGGTAATCAGAGGAGGCCCAGCAAGTCATCATACACCAAGCCCTACGGTTACAGTGCTAAATTTATATTCTTTAAGTCCTCCTATTCTCTGTTCAGATACCAGTAGCCAGAGCTTACAAAGGGCTGAGGATACTCATCCCAATGTGACAGCTAGTGGAGGAAAAACAGCAGGACACTGATCTCCCCAGTGTATGGCTGTGCACAGGGGGGATGTGAGGACAAGTCTGATCATTGGAGGAGAGCAGCCTGAGTTCTTAGCACTGCTATAGAACTGACCAAGCTGTGCTCTCATGCCTAGGGTGGTCAGTTTTCAATAGGAAAGCATGGATGACTGGCAGGAACATCAGATATTTCACACAAAGGAAGCAATACAAAGAGAAGAGGATACTTTTCCATACAATACATGGCACAGCAGACACATATCAGGAATATTAAATGTTGGGTTTACATATTCTTTAATCATTGCAGCACCAGATATTTAAAGACGGGAAGAGGACAGGCACCCCTGCAGTGAAGATTTCTACAGGATCCAGCTGCCTGCACACTGTATCCTTCATTACACACAGGTAAGCGATGTAACTAAAGCTGTAAGGAACTTTTTCTTAGCTAAACTTCAGCTTCAAAAAAAGCAAACACAAGTTAAAAAAAAACAATGTATTAAAAATAAGACAAAACAGCACCCCAGCCACTCATTTATTAAAATGTATAACATATATTACAAAAGTCTCCTGGTTTCATTTGTCCTTTTTGTTTCATCTGCTTTTTTTTCCAGCTTTTATTGAATTAGTATTTTTTTCAGGTTCTTTGCCCACACTCATCCCACATTCTTATACCACCCCCTAAGAAAACAGAAAGTGGGGGACCTTGTGCTGTCAGGACTGGGCTTTTGTTTAGAACTTGACTCCATGTTTGGGGTGCTTAATGACATATGACTACCAGCGTGGCTAGGGAAACCAAGTAAATTGTGCTATGGGTATACCATCCTATACTCCTGGTAAGCAGTAACTGGCAGAACAATGAAGTGAGCATGCTTTGTGCCAAACAAGGACTTTGAGCCTCCATGTCTATTTTCATCAAAGCAGACAATGGCTACTCAACAAAACACTGAGATATGTATATGTTTTTATTCCAGCTGATCAAGTAAAGCTTGCCATTCAGGACAAGGTCCAAATACAAAAGCTTGGCAGCTACAATAAAATGCAGTTGTTGGCACAAAGGAAATCCAAAAGATTTTCAGAATAAAGGAAAACACAGCAAAGTTCTTGAAACCGATTGGTACAGCACAACAAATATCCATTACAATAGCGATACATAGGTTTGATCCGCCATTCATCTTAGGCCTGCCAGAAGGTCACCTGGTGTTCTTGTGTCTAGCATCACAAACACAGGCTGTGTTATGCTTTGTCCATGCAAAGCAAAGCCTGAGGTTTTGTTGATTGCCCCCTCCACTCTTCAACTACTTACCATTCTATAAGTCCTCCTATTCTCTGTTCAGCCACCAGGAGCAAGAGCTTACAAAGCTGGGGCTTCTCCTTATCCTAATGTGACAACACTGGGAAAATCTTCAAGCACTTGTCAGGTTGACAAAGATTGAGAGCAATGCATAGAACTATAGATCGAACTAGAAAATTCTAAAGCTTTAAAGCAGAACTCCGGGCAAAAACTTCTGTGTTTCTCCACCTTTTTTCAGTCAAGGCACCCTTTAAAATTATGGACAGTCTCAAAGCACCCCATTCTAAAATGTAAAAAATGGTTCTAATAGTTTTACATAATGCAGCAGCATTGACACATGTAGGAAACCCAACATAAGAGATGATTTATTCTTCCAAAGCAAATACACTTTTGCACACTAGTACCGACTAGTATTCAAGTGTTTCTCCTCTCCCTCAGTTTTTCTCCATCACTTAGCTAATGTCAACCCAGTGCTAACAGAGGGGCAGGAGAGGGTCAAATAAGGATGCTGTGCAGGCGATCAACACCCTTCTTATCAACACTGATGACATCACTGGTTGTTAGGATGCCGGTGGCAGGAAGGTTGAAATGGTACACAATAAAAGTTTGTGGCTTTGTGTAACTAAAAGGAAGGCTTGATCCACCTGCTGGCTTGTATACATTTTTGGGCATTTTTTAGGCATTTTGCCAAGGCACCCCTGAAGAAACCTCAAGGCACCCCAGGGTTGAAAAAGGCTGCACTGTCATATGAAGTGAATCACATGATCTTTCATACCCAGAAGTACCAAGTATTTAATTTCCTCCCAGCAGCTGAAAGGAGCAGTGGGCAGCAAAGGCAAGGTAAGCATATGTTGTTAGGTATTTAAAAAATCTGATACTTAGCACTGCATTAGCAAAGCAAAGGTTTTGCTTTATTTTTTTTTTTTTTTTTATTTCTGTTTATTGAAAATTTTTTCAAAAAAACATAGAAAAACCGAACATAGACCGTACAATCCGACATTAAATATGGTAAGTAGTTATGGAACAATCTCAACGAGTGCATGAACGTCACAGTGTGTGCCAAGCACACCTAGTCATAATAATTCTGAAAAAAACATAATGAGAACACACCATGTTGCATCATAAAACAGAAGTCGGAAAGAACTTATAGGAAAACGAAAGGATAGAAAAAAGCAGAAAAGAGAGGAGAAAGAAGAGGGGAGAGCAGCTGGGAGAGAAAGAGGATAAGAGGGGGGGGGGGGGGGAGGGGTGGGAAATTAGGCCACGGGCGATTTATGTACCCAACAATAAAAACTTTAAGCAGATAGGAGTACATTAGGAGGTGATAGACCAAGGGGGGTGTCTTCAGTGAGTAGGGCCATATAGGATGAAGAGTTTTTAAAAGAAGACCAAGGTTGCCAGGTAGAGTGGAAGCGGTCAAAGGTTTTGCTTTATAGTACCGTACAGCTACAACCTGAGCTCTTCAAATCCCACCTACTACTGTGTGCTGAGGCTGTGCCTTTAAAGAGTGAGCAGTTCTTCCATCCATTACAGATGGGTTACTGCCTTGCAGCTAAGGACTTTACCTTTAACAAGTAAAGGCTCATGCACAGAGGATGTTTTCCCAACCTTCCTAGAAGCCTCTCCTCCTTCAAGAGGAAGAAAAAACACTTGACGCTTGTCAAAGCATGTAACGTATTTAGGAGCGTCAGTCACTTGGGCGTTAAAAAAAATTAACACTCAAGTGCTAAATGCATCTGGCATTGAGGTACGTTTACAGACGTCAAGCATTTTTTCTGCCAAAATGCTGCTGTTTGTGGACGCACTGGCAATAGTTTTTTTTTTTTTTTTTGTCTCTAGACCCCCCTACTTCTAAACTCTTCTAAACGCCTATATGTCTATGGAAACATAGGCTAACGTGCAGGAATGTTTAGAGGCAGGACAAAAAAAACACCAGGTACCCCTAGGAAGTCCAGTGTGTATGTGGCCTAAGAAGAGAGGATTCCGTGGTCTCAAGTGCTAAATGCATCTAGCGTTAAGGTACGTTTTCCCTATCGTATTTTTTTCTGCAAAATGCCGCTGTTTGTTGACGCACTGGCAGTAGGTTTTATTTTTATCTCGAAAAGTCCAGTGTGTATGTGGCCTAAGAAGAGAGGATACCGTGGTCTCTAGCATACTGTGAAGGAATGGCATGTACACTACACAATACAAGAGTACAAGGCAGAAAAAAGGCTTTCCTTGCTGGAAAGTGCTCTTATCTTGAGATCAGAGAATCCCTCCTGTAATTAATCTCAAGTACTTTTTCTGTCATCTTGCCACATTCTTCTTAATAGGATACATGCCCTTATTCTATTTCCTAGATAGCTTAGATAGCATTTACTGTATATACAACCACACTGTGAAGGTATGTCCCTAGGGATCGATCGCTCCTCATTCTGCCACTGGGACACATAAGCTTTTGAGGGTTAATATAACAGATGTGCAGGGTCACTTCGGTGCTGTTTAATGTGTGGACTGTGCACATTGTGCACTGTAGTGCCCCTGATGCTTCAGAGTCATTACTCAAAGGCACATATCCAGAGGTCAATGATCCATACAAAAAAAAAATCTTACATCGCACTGTTTTAGGACAGTCAATTACTATAGAATGAGTTACACAGAAAATACCAAAGGTTATACCTTGGCTAATAATGAGAAGAAAGTATGATTAATAGTTTAGCATTACCATCAAAGTATAACTAAAGGTTCCTGTGTGACAGTCTAAACAAGTGGCAAATCCAGTTAGTATATGATGCAGAAGCATCAAAACATCCTTTAGCTCCCCTGACTGAGCAAAATCTTCCTTCATATGTGTCCCACTCGCTTCCCCTCCCGAACACTGCAGCTCCCAATGGGAAGATTTCCGCAACAGAGGCAGTACTGTCAATCCAGAAAGCAATGGACAGCACAAGGTGTGGTCAGTTGCTGATTGACAAGCAATGGATTTTGTGAATCAGCAGTGAAATACTGATAGCCACACCCCATGCAATTTGTTTTTTACCCCATGTAATGCAAGCAGGGACAGCCTACATGATGGAGACAACTCGGCTTTGAATTCAGAACCAAAAGTATTGGGACACCTGCCTTTACACGCACATGAACTTTAATAGCATCCTAGTCTTAGTCCGTAAGGTTTAATGTTGAGTTGGCCCACCCTTTGCAGCTATAACAGCTTCATCTCTTCAGGGAAGGCTGTCCCCAAGGTTTAAGAGTGTGTCTATGGGAATGTTTGACCATTCTTCCAGAAGCGCATTGGTGAGGTCAAGTATTGATGTCGGCGAGAAGACCTGGCTATTAGTCTCCGCTCTAATTCATCTCAAAGGTGTTCTATCGGGTTGAGGTGCAGACCAGTCAAGTTCCTCCACCTCAAACTTGCCCATCCGTGTCATTACGGACCTTGCTTTGTGAAGTGGTCCATATCATTTGGAGGGGGGATTATGGTAGGGGGTTGTTTTTCAGGGGTTGGGCTTGGGCCCTTAGTTCCAGTGAATGGAACTCTTAAGGTCAACAATTTCATGCTCCCAACTTTGTGGGAACAGTTTGGGAATGGCCCCATCCTGTTCCAACATGACTGCGCAACAGTGCACAAAGCAAGGTCCATAAAGACACGGATGAGTGAGTTTGGAGGAACTTGACTGACCCGCACAGAGTCCTGATCTCAACCCGATAGGACACCTTTGGGGTGAATTAAAATGGAGACTGTGAGCCAGGCCTTCTCGTCCTGGCTCAGCACTTTTGGAACAAAGGTCCCATAGACACACATCTAAACCTTGTGGAGTGCCTTCCCAGAAGAGTTGAAGCTGTTATATCTTCAAATGATGGGCCAACTCATTATTAAAGCATACAATCTAAGACTGGGATGCCATTAAAGTTCATGTGTGTGTAAAGGCAGGAGTCCCAATACTTTTGGTAATATAGTGTATGTGTGCAACAAAATGCTTTACGTCTGTTTTAAAATAATCAGTAAAAATCCCACAAAACAGCTGTCAGTCAACAGCAACAATAAACTAAAAGAATGTCATATTTTTTTGTTTTATATTTGGTAGCCTACATAAGATTAACTGCAAGTGACATTAACCACTTAAGCCCCGGAAGATTTTACCCCCTTCCTGACCAGGCCCTATTTTGCGATTCGGCACTGCGTGAGTTTAACGGACAATTGCGTGGTCGTGCGACGCTGTAAATCCCTAATAGATGGATGAAACAGTAGGTAGAAATGGGAGGGGGGTGGGTCTAGGGATGATAGTCCATGATCAGTGTGGTATCCCGATAAGAGAAATCCAGAGGAGCCAGGTGCAGAAAGAAGTCACACACACCCTCCACCTTCCAGAGTGGCCTCTCACCTCAAGACTCTTAAATGCAGGCACAGCAAAACACTTCTTAAGGATAGAAATCCACAGACTCCAGCCTCAAACCTCTCCTTCCATAGACCAAAGGACATCAGTGGAATGATTCCCCAGGTAGGCTAGGCGCTTCCCAAGCTCATATATGGAGATCTTGTGTGAATCACTCCAGTATCCAAGATAACATAAGAGAAGAAATGCCCAAAATAGTGTAATACTGACTGGTTTATTAAACACAAGCATAACAAAAAGGTGGCCTCTTACTTGGATCCAGAATAATGTGCATCAAAACAATTAGATAAGCAATCCGGCCGGAACAGCGAGACAGTAAAGCTGGCTCCGTCTCGGTCGGTGTCTTCCGTGTCAGCGGGTGACGTCAGACGCTTCCTCCTCCCTCCGCACGCGTATCGCCTCCGTGGGTGGAGGCTTCGTCAGCGGTGATTGAGGATTGGCTGAGCGTCACCCGATATATACTCCTCCCATGAAGGTGATTGGTCAAACCTCCTTAATGGTTTCTATGACAACCAGGACGCCGGAACCCGACTGGTTTTCGGCTCTTACACCTAACCATAGGAGATATAGCTGCCGAGATCAAAACAAGAGAGGCAAGTAACCCCTTGTATTCCTTAAAATAGACGAAAAGGCGCCATGTACCCTATTTTAACCGTGGATTATAAAAGGCACCGAATGTCACAGCAGACAGAATAAATAAAATAAAATATATATAATATAATATAATGCACAAAGTGCTAGTAGCAATATATATACATAATAAGTTAAGGAAGCGTAAGACGTACAATACCCGCTGACACGTAAGATCCATAAATTACATATATAAGCATATAAAATACATGATAGACATAGAAATAAACCACCTTCGAATATTATATTAAAACCAAATTAATTCCCAGACGTCTGAGGTGGGATGTCCCACCCAATGATGGGCTGTTGGACGATGAATCCCTCAGTGAGTGGAGGGAATTCTTCTTAAAAAAGGGAGAACAGCTGTTGGAATTTTTACTGATGAGGAAGCGTCGTAAACTCAAAATTATAGATGCCCAGATTAAGGAGATCCAAGCAGCATTAGAGCCCTTTAAAGAGAAAGAAGAGTTCACCAAAAGCTCTGGGATTCTTCAAAATAGACTTATCAAATGGGATAACGAGACACAGAATAAGAAAAAGAAAAAATTCTTAAGAGATTGGGAAGATTTTCAAAAGAATGATATCTTTAAGTGGCAAAAAAACCCCATTGTGAATGTACCCATGGAAGAAGAGGAGAGTGGACAACAGGAATTTCCCCCCCCTTCCACCCCTGCCCCCACAAGCAGGACGACTCATGTTGAGCATTGGCAGGTACCCCCCACCCCTATATACCATTATGAAAATCGGAACGGTCCAGGCAATAGGGGAAGGAAAAGGGGAGGCAGAGGTGGCAGGGGGAAGAACAATAACACTCCCAGGAGAGAAAGAGGACATGAGAGTTATCAAAATAATAATTATCCTCAAAATTATAACAACAATTTCACCCCTAGACCTTTTTCCCAGTACCCTCAGAATTCTGGATGGCAAGTCCCTGCTCGAGGTCGAGGTAGAGGGGGGAGGCCCAACACTCAAAGAGGGGGTTATCCCAATAGAGGAAATTACCAACCACCCATACCAGTATTAACACAGAATAGGTATGAACCCTTGAGTGATAACCATATAGATGGGAATGGGGCTTTTTTAGCGAACCGGGGGGGACAGGCGACTGCCTACCCCCCCCCTCCCTCTCAGAATCAAATGGACAGCTGGTGGAGAGGCCCGACACAGGAAACCCCAGTAAACAAGTCTACCAAAAGAAACAGAGAGGAAAAAGAGGAGGCAGGAGGGTCCAAAGAAAAAAGATCCCGGTAGGGGCAGGGATATACAATTTAAGTGGAGTGACTTTAGGGGTAGAAGAGCTGAAGACCTTGGATAAGGGTCTTAAGTTCGCCCCGGTAAGAAATCTGAACAAATTTCAGACGTATGTTAACATACAGAAGTTTGTGAGGACACTAAATGTAAAAAAATATTGCCTTTCTAACCCCATAGTCAGGAACTCCACGGTTGCAGGCTCTTCTGTACTAACTAGTTCTGTGAGCCCACCCATGCCCACTACCAACTTAAGGAACAAATCAATTTTCAACCCCCCCAATAAAAATAATAAATTTATAGACGTATTTAAAAACATGGTCTGTAAAGACTTGGAAAGTCTAAAAATGAAGAAGGTATCAGATCCACAATTCATCAAAGCAGGGATTAAATCCCTCGAAAACAATAAACAAATCGTGATTAGACCTGCTGATAAAGGTGGCGGTTTGGTGGTACTAAGCTTGGAGTACTATAAAGAGGAGATGAACCGCCTATTAGCGGATCTAGATACCTACGAATTACTGAGGGGTGACCCCCTATTGAAATTCAAAGGGGAACTGAGTAAATTAGTTGAGTCAGGCAAGCGTAAGGGAGTACTCACCAAAAAGGAGTCATTGTATTTGGACCCACTTTTCTGTAGGACTCCTATTATTTACTGTTTACCGAAGGTGCACAAAGACAAAGAACGCCCACCGGGAAGGCCGATAGTCAACGGTATTGATTCCGTGACATCCCGGTTGGGCCAATTTGTCGATGTGCACCTTCAGCCATTGGTAGTATCTACGGAGGCTCACCTCAAAGATACTAAACATATTATCCAGACTTTACAGGATGTACCCTGCACCCCTGCTTCTATTTTGGTAACAGCGGACGTAGGTTCGCTGTATACCATTATAGATCATGAGGAAGCAGAGGCGGCAGTGAAGTGGGCTTTCTCTACATCGAATCTTCCGAGGAAATTAAGGAGTTTTCTCTTGAGCAGTCTATTTTTCTGTCTTTCCAGAAATTACTTCTGGTATGAAAACAATTTTTACCTCCAGAAAAGGGGCGTGGCCATGGGTGCCCGTTTCGCTCCCAGTGTGGCCAATTTATTTATGGCCCACTGGGAGGAGGAGGTGGTGTTCCATGACCGCCCCCCCGAACTGGTGTGCTATAAAAGGTACATTGATGACGTGTTCCTAATCTGGAACGGCGAAATGGGGGATCTTGAGACATTTATGTACAAATTGAATAACAACAATAAGAACATAGTCCTCACATGGACCATTAGTCCTATAAGTGTGTGCTTCCTGGATTTGGTCATCACAAAAGGAACCAGTGGGTTTATTACTAGTAATCACTTTAAACCCACTGATAGGAATGCTTACATTCCCCTAGACAGCTGCCATCATGCCTCATGGCTGTGTAATATCCCCAAAGGGCAGTACGTTAGGCTCAGACGGAATTGCTCATCGGTGGATGACTATATTACACAGGCCAACGTGTTATCTGAACGGTTCATACAAAAGGGTTATGATGAAGAAAAATTGACAAAAGACTTAGTAAATGTTCAAGGGATTGATCGTAACACATTGTTATCCAGTGGTCCCAAACGAGAAGCCCCTAAAGGTGATTTAAGGATTATCTTAGATTACAACATTCAATATAAGAAGGTCGAAATGATTTTCAACAAACACTGGCCCATCCTGATGCAGGATCGGGCCCTGCGGGACCATCTTCCAGAGAGACCCCGGTTTGTGTATAAAAGGGCTCCCACCCTTAGGAACATCTTGGCCCCGGGGGTAGTGGACCCCCCAGTGGAAGCACACAATAAGCTGTTCTCCTTCCTGAAAGGATTCTATGCATGCGGCAAATGCATAGTTTGCCGCACTGCCAAGAAAAATCTAAAACGCAGGAAGGAATTTGTGGCTCAGGCTACAGGGAGAGAATATAAGATCAACGATCTCATCACTTGTGCGACCACCGGGGTCGTCTATATGATGGAATGCAACTGTGGGTTGCAGTACGTGGGAAGGACCTCGAGAGCCCTCCAGGTTAGAGTAGCTGAACATGTCAGGTGTATCAGAAAAGGAAAATCCCCACATTACCTATATCAGCACTTTAAAAACACTCACAATAAAGACCCCACAAATCTTAAATTTTGGGGCGTTGAGAAGGTAAAGAAGCATTGGAGGGGCGGCAATTTTGTTCGCCAATTGAGCAAAAGAGAATCCTTTTGGATTTATGAAACAAAAGTTGCCGTGCCCCGGGGTCTGAACACCGACTTTGATCTGAATTGTTTTATTTCTGACAGATGATGTTTGATTGATTACTTTTTATCGTTTTTAAATTTGAGTATATATTTTAATTTATTTTTAATATAGTTTATATTGGCTATAAACTCGCTTGCTTTTAAATATTTATTTCTATGTCTATCATGTATTTTATATGCTTATATATGTAATTTATGGATCTTACGTGTCAGCGGGTATTGTACGTCTTACGCTTCCTTAACTTATTATGTATATATATTGCTACTAGCACTTTGTGCATTATATTATATTATATATATTTTATTTTATTTATTCTGTCTGCTGTGACATTCGGTGCCTTTTATAATCCACGGTTAAAATAGGGTACATGGCGCCTTTTCGTCTATTTTAAGGAATACAAGGGGTTACTTGCCTCTCTTGTTTTGATCTCGGCAGCTATATCTCCTATGGTTAGGTGTAAGAGCCGAAAACCAGTCGGGTTCCGGCGTCCTGGTTGTCATAGAAACCATTAAGGAGGTTTGACCAATCACCTTCATGGGAGGAGTATATATCGGGTGACGCTCAGCCAATCCTCAATCACCGCTGACGAAGCCTCCACCCACGGAGGCGATACGCGTGCGGAGGGAGGAGGAAGCGTCTGACGTCACCCGCTGACACGGAAGACACCGACCGAGACGGAGCCAGCTTTACTGTCTCGCTGTTCCGGCCGGATTGCTTATCTAATTGTTTTGATGCACATTATTCTGGATCCAAGTAAGAGGCCACCTTTTTGTTATGCTTGTGTTTAATAAACCAGTCAGTATTACACTATTTTGGGCATTTCTTCTCTTATGTTATCTTGGATACTGGAGTGATTCACACAAGATCTCCATATATGAGCTTGGGAAGCGCCTAGCCTACCTGGGGAATCATTCCACTGATGTCCTTTGGTCTATGGAAGGAGAGGTTTGAGGCTGGAGTCTGTGGATTTCTATCCTTAAGAAGTGTTTTGCTGTGCCTGCATTTAAGAGTCTTGAGGTGAGAGGCCACTCTGGAAGGTGGAGGGTGTGTGTGACTTCTTTCTGCACCTGGCTCCTCTGGATTTCTCTTATCGGGATACCACACTGATCATGGACTATCATCCCTAGACCCACCCCCCTCCCATTTCTACCTACTGTTTCATCCATCTATTAGGGATTTTCAGCAAACATTAGCGCTGCACTGTTTTTTCTATTTATTGATCCAGTTTGTGAGGTTGTGTTACTGAACCTTGTAGTGTCCAGCAGCTGTTAGATTTGTTTTGAGCGCTGATATTTTTATATCACTATATCCTTGTATACCCAGTTACATATATTAGCTGCTCATTATGGATATATTTAGTTACCTTGATAAAAGAGAAATTGATCTTGGTGACATCTTCTCCAGTGCCCCAGTCTCTAGTGTGGAAGGAGATGTATCATCCCTATTTAAAAAGCTGGGCTATGCCCTGGAGAAGAAGGTCAGGCTATGGTGGGACATCACCACCTTCGAATATTATATTAAAACCAAATTAATTCCCAGACGTCTGAGGTGGGATGTCCCACCCAATGATGGGCTGTTGGACGATGAATCCCTCAGTGAGTGGAGGGAATTCTTCTTAAAAAAGGGAGAACAGCTGTTGGAATTTTTACTGATGAGGAAGCGTCGTAAACTCAAAATTATAGATGCCCAGATTAAGGAGATCCAAGCAGCATTAGAGCCCTTTAAAGAGAAAGAAGAGTTCACCAAAAGCTCTGGGATTCTTCAAAATAGACTTATCAAATGGGATAACGAGACACAGAATAAGAAAAAGAAAAAATTCTTAAGAGATTGGGAAGATTTTCAAAAGAATGATATCTTTAAGTGGCAAAAAAACCCCATTGTGAATGTACCCATGGAAGAAGAGGAGAGTGGACAACAGGAATTTCCCCCCCCTTCCACCCCTGCCCCCACAAGCAGGACGACTCATGTTGAGCATTGGCAGGTACCCCCCACCCCTATATACCATTATGAAAATCGGAACGGTCCAGGCAATAGGGGAAGGAAAAGGGGAGGCAGAGGTGGCAGGGGGAAGAACAATAACACTCCCAGGAGAGAAAGAGGACATGAGAGTTATCAAAATAATAATTATCCTCAAAATTATAACAACAATTTCACCCCTAGACCTTTTTCCCAGTACCCTCAGAATTCTGGATGGCAAGTCCCTGCTCGAGGTCGAGGTAGAGGGGGGAGGCCCAACACTCAAAGAGGGGGTTATCCCAATAGAGGAAATTACCAACCACCCATACCAGTATTAACACAGAATAGGTATGAACCCTTGAGTGATAACCATATAGATGGGAATGGGGCTTTTTTAGCGAACCGGGGGGGACAGGCGACTGCCTACCCCCCCCCTCCCTCTCAGAATCAAATGGACAGCTGGTGGAGAGGCCCGACACAGGAAACCCCAGTAAACAAGTCTACCAAAAGAAACAGAGAGGAAAAAGAGGAGGCAGGAGGGTCCAAAGAAAAAAGATCCCGGTAGGGGCAGGGATATACAATTTAAGTGGAGTGACTTTAGGGGTAGAAGAGCTGAAGACCTTGGATAAGGGTCTTAAGTTCGCCCCGGTAAGAAATCTGAACAAATTTCAGACGTATGTTAACATACAGAAGTTTGTGAGGACACTAAATGTAAAAAAATATTGCCTTTCTAACCCCATAGTCAGGAACTCCACGGTTGCAGGCTCTTCTGTACTAACTAGTTCTGTGAGCCCACCCATGCCCACTACCAACTTAAGGAACAAATCAATTTTCAACCCCCCCAATAAAAATAATAAATTTATAGACGTATTTAAAAACATGGTCTGTAAAGACTTGGAAAGTCTAAAAATGAAGAAGGTATCAGATCCACAATTCATCAAAGCAGGGATTAAATCCCTCGAAAACAATAAACAAATCGTGATTAGACCTGCTGATAAAGGTGGCGGTTTGGTGGTACTAAGCTTGGAGTACTATAAAGAGGAGATGAACCGCCTATTAGCGGATCTAGATACCTACGAATTACTGAGGGGTGACCCCCTATTGAAATTCAAAGGGGAACTGAGTAAATTAGTTGAGTCAGGCAAGCGTAAGGGAGTACTCACCAAAAAGGAGTCATTGTATTTGGACCCACTTTTCTGTAGGACTCCTATTATTTACTGTTTACCGAAGGTGCACAAAGACAAAGAACGCCCACCGGGAAGGCCGATAGTCAACGGTATTGATTCCGTGACATCCCGGTTGGGCCAATTTGTCGATGTGCACCTTCAGCCATTGGTAGTATCTACGGAGGCTCACCTCAAAGATACTAAACATATTATCCAGACTTTACAGGATGTACCCTGCACCCCTGCTTCTATTTTGGTAACAGCGGACGTAGGTTCGCTGTATACCATTATAGATCATGAGGAAGCAGAGGCGGCAGTGAAGTGGGCTTTCTCTACATCGAATCTTCCGAGGAAATTAAGGAGTTTTCTCTTGA
This sequence comes from Pelophylax lessonae, assembly GCF_965119305.1. NCBI lineage: Eukaryota > Metazoa > Chordata > Amphibia > Anura > Ranidae > Pelophylax > Pelophylax lessonae. Next base: position 212,580,871 of record NC_138773.1, read on the forward strand.
GCAGTCTATTTTTCTGTCTTTCCAGAAATTACTTCTGGTATGAAAACAATTTTTACCTCCAGAAAAGGGGCGTGGCCATGGGTGCCCGTTTCGCTCCCAGTGTGGCCAATTTATTTATGGCCCACTGGGAGGAGGAGGTGGTGTTCCATGACCGCCCCCCCGAACTGGTGTGCTATAAAAGGTACATTGATGACGTGTTCCTAATCTGGAACGGCGAAATGGGGGATCTTGAGACATTTATGTACAAATTGAATAACAACAATAAGAACATAGTCCTCACATGGACCATTAGTCCTATAAGTGTGTGCTTCCTGGATTTGGTCATCACAAAAGGAACCAGTGGGTTTATTACTAGTAATCACTTTAAACCCACTGATAGGAATGCTTACATTCCCCTAGACAGCTGCCATCATGCCTCATGGCTGTGTAATATCCCCAAAGGGCAGTACGTTAGGCTCAGACGGAATTGCTCATCGGTGGATGACTATATTACACAGGCCAACGTGTTATCTGAACGGTTCATACAAAAGGGTTATGATGAAGAAAAATTGACAAAAGACTTAGTAAATGTTCAAGGGATTGATCGTAACACATTGTTATCCAGTGGTCCCAAACGAGAAGCCCCTAAAGGTGATTTAAGGATTATCTTAGATTACAACATTCAATATAAGAAGGTCGAAATGATTTTCAACAAACACTGGCCCATCCTGATGCAGGATCGGGCCCTGCGGGACCATCTTCCAGAGAGACCCCGGTTTGTGTATAAAAGGGCTCCCACCCTTAGGAACATCTTGGCCCCGGGGGTAGTGGACCCCCCAGTGGAAGCACACAATAAGCTGTTCTCCTTCCTGAAAGGATTCTATGCATGCGGCAAATGCATAGTTTGCCGCACTGCCAAGAAAAATCTAAAACGCAGGAAGGAATTTGTGGCTCAGGCTACAGGGAGAGAATATAAGATCAACGATCTCATCACTTGTGCGACCACCGGGGTCGTCTATATGATGGAATGCAACTGTGGGTTGCAGTACGTGGGAAGGACCTCGAGAGCCCTCCAGGTTAGAGTAGCTGAACATGTCAGGTGTATCAGAAAAGGAAAATCCCCACATTACCTATATCAGCACTTTAAAAACACTCACAATAAAGACCCCACAAATCTTAAATTTTGGGGCGTTGAGAAGGTAAAGAAGCATTGGAGGGGCGGCAATTTTGTTCGCCAATTGAGCAAAAGAGAATCCTTTTGGATTTATGAAACAAAAGTTGCCGTGCCCCGGGGTCTGAACACCGACTTTGATCTGAATTGTTTTATTTCTGACAGATGATGTTTGATTGATTACTTTTTATCGTTTTTAAATTTGAGTATATATTTTAATTTATTTTTAATATAGTTTATATTGGCTATAAACTCGCTTGCTTTTAAATATTTATTTCTATGTCTATCATGTATTTTATATGCTTATATATGTAATTTATGGATCTTACGTGTCAGCGGGTATTGTACGTCTTACGCTTCCTTAACTTATTATGTATATATATTGCTACTAGCACTTTGTGCATTATATTATATTATATATATTTTATTTTATTTATTCTGTCTGCTGTGACATTCGGTGCCTTTTATAATCCACGGTTAAAATAGGGTACATGGCGCCTTTTCGTCTATTTTAAGGAATACAAGGGGTTACTTGCCTCTCTTGTTTTGATCTCGGCAGCTATATCTCCTATGGTTAGGTGTAAGAGCCGAAAACCAGTCGGGTTCCGGCGTCCTGGTTGTCATAGAAACCATTAAGGAGGTTTGACCAATCACCTTCATGGGAGGAGTATATATCGGGTGACGCTCAGCCAATCCTCAATCACCGCTGACGAAGCCTCCACCCACGGAGGCGATACGCGTGCGGAGGGAGGAGGAAGCGTCTGACGTCACCCGCTGACACGGAAGACACCGACCGAGACGGAGCCAGCTTTACTGTCTCGCTGTTCCGGCCGGATTGCTTATCTAATTGTTTTGATGCACATTATTCTGGATCCAAGTAAGAGGCCACCTTTTTGTTATGCTTGTGTTTAATAAACCAGTCAGTATTACACTATTTTGGGCATTTCTTCTCTTATGTTATCTTGGATACTGGAGTGATTCACACAAGATCTCCATATATGAGCTTGGGAAGCGCCTAGCCTACCTGGGGAATCATTCCACTGATGTCCTTTGGTCTATGGAAGGAGAGGTTTGAGGCTGGAGTCTGTGGATTTCTATCCTTAAGAAGTGTTTTGCTGTGCCTGCATTTAAGAGTCTTGAGGTGAGAGGCCACTCTGGAAGGTGGAGGGTGTGTGTGACTTCTTTCTGCACCTGGCTCCTCTGGATTTCTCTTATCGGGATACCACACTGATCATGGACTATCATCCCTAGACCCACCCCCCTCCCATTTCTACCTACTGTTTCATCCATCTATTAGGGATTTTCAGCAAACATTAGCGCTGCACTGTTTTTTCTATTTATTGATCCAGTTTGTGAGGTTGTGTTACTGAACCTTGTAGTGTCCAGCAGCTGTTAGATTTGTTTTGAGCGCTGATATTTTTATATCACTATATCGTGCGACGCTGTACCTAAACTAAATTGATGTCCTTTTTTCCCAACAAACAGAGCTTTCTTTTGGTGGTATTTGATCACCTGTGTGATTTTTTGATCATGCGCTATAAACAAAAAAATTGCGACAATTTTGCAAAAATAACAATATTTTTCACATTTTTTAATATGAAATTCCCCAAAAAAATGTAAAAATCAAAATTTTTTAACATTTTTGGCCAATTTGTTTTCTGCTACGTATGTTTGGTAAAAAAATCACAATAAGTGTATTTTGATTGGTTTGCGCAAAAGTTATTGCATTTACTTTAATATGAAATTCCCCAAAAAAATGTAAAAATCAAAATTTTTTAACATTTTTGGCCAATTTGTTTTCTGCTACGTATGTTTGGTAAAAAAATCACAATAAGTGTATTTTGATTGGTTTGCGCAAAAGTTATTGCATTTACTAACTAAGGGAAAGATTTTTGTCATTTTTGTTGTTGTTTTTTTAACGAGTAATGGCGGCGATCTGCGTTTTTTTTTTGCGGGACTGCGACATTGCGGCGGACAGATCTGACCCTTGACTGACATTTTTGACACTTTTGGGGTTACCAGTGACATTACTACAGTAATCAGTGCTATACATATGCACTGTTACTGTAAAAATGATACTGGCAGGGAAGGGGTTAACTTTATTGGGAAAGGAGGGGTTAAGTGTGTCCCTAGGGGCGTGTTTCTAACTGTTGTGGGATGTGGCTTTACATGTAACAGCACAGATCAACGGTCCTACATAGCAGGACCTTATGATCTGTGCTTTTACACAGGGAAGAATGACAGGTGGCTTTGTTTACATTAGCCGCCTGCCTTTCTCCTTTAACGGCGGACGATCGCGAGTGACCGGCGGACATCGGGTCCGCCGGTCACATGCACGGAGGTGTCCGTGAATGAGCCGGGGCTAGTGAAGTACCCATACGTCACTTTGCCTGGCCGGGGCTGACCGCCGCAGTATATGTACTTGCGGCGGTCGGCAACCGGTTAAAGCTTGTTTTCAAACTAAAAGTGCCAGGTATATATTTTAAGTCACTGTTACCTGAAAAAAGTAAAACTTTGTGGAAGAATAATATTTTCTTTTTGAGTTGGATTTTAAGGGGAAAAAAAGACACAGCCTATATTTGACAGACAGAAATAACTATTAAAGTAACTGTGCACACATATTTTTTATTGTACTTGATAGTGCGTACGAGCGTGGAAGATTAAATGTCTTACTAAGTCATTAAAGCTTGCTGCACAATCATTACTGCAAAAATTGTCTGTTATTATGCAACAACCTGAAAGCCACAGTATTTTTAACATCAAATAGAGTGTTTTTTTGTAGTTTTATAACTTTTACAAAACATGGAAGACAGTACAATTCAATACAGGAAGGTTAAGAGGGCCTTGCTCATTAGAGTTCACAATCTAAAGGAAGGTGCTGGTGATACAAAAGGCGCTGAGAAAGAAGCTGATGTAGAAAATAAAAGTACAGTTTTTAAGCAGTGGTGGAATTTATTGGTAAACAACTAATTATTTAAAAAAATTATGGAGACCAATACATTTTTTAGAAGATGTTTCTATGATGGATATTTCAGCGCACAGGTTTGATGCTCCACACAGGACTAGCAGCAGAGTAGCTCTGTGGTTTTACAGGGACTGAAAGTATGTATCCATTAACCAGTTGCCGACTGCCCACCGCCCACCGCCCACCGCAGATTTACTGTGGCAGGGCGGCTCGGCTATGCAAAGTCATGTAGATCTACATGATTTTGTGAACGCGGTAGGATGTTTAGATACAGCGGGAGGCGGGCTGCCGGAGGAGCGGTGGCGATCGTCAGAGAAACTGACAGAAGACCCGCCTGCTTATGTAAACAAAGGCAGAGAGATCAGGAGTTTCAGATAAGCTGAAACCCCAGTCCCTCTGTGCCTGTCACAGAGCCCTTCCCCCACACAGTCAGTAAGCATATTTAGACATACCTTAACCCCTTTGATCACCCCAGTGTTAATCCCTTCCCTGCCAGTGTCATTTATACAGTAACAGTGCATATTATTTAGCACTGATTACTGGATTAATGTCACTGGTCCCCAAAAAGTGTAAAAAATGTCAGTTAGGGGTCCGATCTGTCCGCTGAAATGTCTCAGTCCTGCAAACAATTGCTGATCGCTGCCATTACTAATAAAAACAACAACAAAAAAAAAAAAGTCCAAAAATCTATCCCGTAGTTTGCAAACACTATAACTAAACCAAATAAAATACGCTTTTTGGGATTTTTTTTTTAACAAAACTATGTAGCAGGACACAAATTGGCCTAAACTGATAAAAAAAATTGGATTGTGTTATTGGGAATGTTTTATAGCAGAAATAAATAGCGCAAAATCTAAAAAACGCAGAAGTGATCAAATACCACCAAAAGAAAGCTCTATTTGTGGGAAAAAAGGACATCATTTGTATTAGGGTACAGCGCCGCACGACCGTGCAATTTTTTGTTAAAGTAACGCAGTGCCGAATCCCAAAAAATGGTCTGGTCATTAAGGGGGTAAAACCTTCCGGAGCTGAAGTGATTAAAGCACTCAGAAAACTGGAACCTCTGTCCTCTACAATGCAGTGTCTAATGACACAATCCCTTCTTAGGGTCCTTTCACACGGGCTTTCCGCCCGGCGGACTTAATTTTGCTTAGCAGGGATTGATCCGCCGATTCCCGCTGAACAGGCCGATGACAGCTCTGTCTCGGCTTACTTTGCAGAGACAGACCTGTCAGATCCCTGCTCTCCACTGTGGGAGATCGAAAGAAAATGGACCACCTGTCCGTTTTCATCCGATCTGATCCTTCAGACGGATGGAAAATAGGGTTTCCATCTATCTGGATTTCACGGACCACATCGGATCGGAGAGCAGCGGGTGTCACCACAGACATCCGCCGCTCCATAGAGGTACATGGAGCATCTGATCAGGTCCGCCTGAAAAAACTGACAGGCAGACCTGATTGGAAAGCCCGTGTTAAAGGGGTCTAACTGTACTGTATGTAGGTGTGGGGCTGGCAAATCAAAAGATTTGAGGACATGCTAAACAACATGGAGAAAAATGTCAAATGTACTCTGAAACCAAAAAATCATACATTTGTCTGTGAACTGCCAAAAACTTGCTGAAGTTTTCATCAAACAAATGGTAGTGAACTAGGGCAAATTGTGGTGGACACAAAACATGTACACTATAATGAATTAAAGTGGTTCTAAAGGCAGAAGGTTTTTCATCTTAATGAGATTTATGCATTAAGATAAAAAAACCTTCTGTGTGCAGCAGCCCCCCTAATATTTACCTGAGCCTCATCTCGTTCCAGCGATGATGTACAAGAGTCTCGGCTGTCTGGGACTCTCCCTGCTGATTGGCTGAGACACAGCAGTGGGCACCATTGGCTCCCGCTGCTGTCAAAGTCAGTGAGCCAATGAGAACAGAGAGGGGCCAGGGCTGAACCACAGCTCTGTGTCATAATGGACATAAAGAGCAGTGGCTCGGTTCAGGTGCCCACATAGCAAGGCGCTTGCTGTGGGGGCACTCGACAGGAGGGAGGGGCCAGGAGTACCGGCGAGGGACCTGAGAAGAGGATCAGAGTTGCTCTGTGCAAAACTATTACACAGAGCAGGTATATAGACATGTTTTTTATTTTTAAAGAAAAAAAAAAAAAGACTTTAATATTACTTTAAAGTGTTACTAAAGTCAGGACCCTGCATTCACGATATCTGGTCTCCCACAGTACACAGAACATGGAAATGCAATATTATTTTAAATAAAAACTGCTAAATGCCTTTTTTTATCAGCAGACTATAGCAATCTTGTGACTGCCCATGAGGCTGCAGGACCCCTGACTTTTTGTCTGGACAGTGCTGATTGGCCCTGTGCTGATCGCATACACCCTCCCAAAAAAAACAATAACTCTCTAGCAATACACACCAAACTGAGCATGTGCAGAGTGCCTCCAAGGCTCTGTTCTATCAACCAGATGGATTGGGGACAGCAAAAGAAGAGGAGGATCGGAGAACACAGGATCAAACGGCCTTTTTACACAATGCAGAGGATTAACCCCTTAGGTTCCACCGTGAGTATAACAAGCATGCCTTACTGCATACACAGGCTGATTTTACTGTTGTGAGTTTAGACTTTACACTTTACATTTTTGATAATGCTAAAAATTTTGCAACAAGTTGCCAGCTTCCTATCTTTAGTTATCTACTTCTCAGACTAATTTGCGTTTACTGTATATAATTGTGTTTGGAAGGCCGGAAGACCTTCTGTACTCCTTGTCACAGGCAGTGACTGGCAATGCCAAAACAAAGTTTGAACTTGTTAATGAAACACACAATGGGTGAGCAGGATAGTGTATTTTGAGGAGAATCAATAGCTGTAACATTGCATTAGCATCAGGCTGCCAGCTGAGGTCTCCGCAGTTTGAATAGGGGAGTGGAGGCCAGGGCCCAGCGGGAAGATTTTGCTGGAGAAACAAGACACGCAGAGTACTAAATAAGGAGGACGTGTCTTCAGTCATGTCTTAGATGTGATCTAGAAAGGTTTATGAAAGAGCTGAAAGAAAGTGTGACTCTATAAGGTCCGTATATTTAATTTCATATTCCTACTTAGCAGCATGATTTAAAAAAATCTGCAAAAGTAGACAACCTTTGGCTCATCAGAAATTTTGAAACTAGGATTCCCTATAGAAGCTACAGGAAAGCAACAAGTTGGTGGAGTGGTGCTGTAATGGCTTTGCTTCAATGAACAATCTAAAAAAGGTATATAATCAGCGTTTTTTGTCTTCTCTTCCTGTAATGGATAAATGAGGACACCAATCTGTCTTTCATATCTGTGCACCTGCTCATCCTTCCTCCTGGATGACCCAGTCATTTAACGGGAGTGAACTGGCAGGTTATTGCTATAATAATTTAACTGCGAGAAAATCTGTAGCTCTGTTTCAGATTGGACTCATGGCCTGGGGAATCAGACAATTTCTGTCTGTGAGAGCAAGAGGTGATGTTCGTGGTTGGGTGGAGTGTAAGAGGATCGGATTCACTGGAAGTTTACATTGCTATTTCCTGAGGGGCTGCAGGCTCAGATCTAGTGCTGGAGCATTCATATTGCTTTACTATTCTGAATTGCTGCAAGTTTGGTTGATATCCAGTTGCAATATATATTATATACTGCCCATCGCATTCCGTAGTCTGCTAATGTGATTGGAGTGCTTCACTGTGGTGTAGTGTGCTTTTCTCTGCACTAAAGTTGGTGGAGGAACTTTCATCTCTGCATTTATTCACACTAAAGGGTGCTAGCTCTGCATATGGACCCACATCAGATTGCATGTTGTTCAGTATAGAGGAACACATGGACATTGGTTACCAGAATCAGAGAACAGGACATGGCAACCATGGTTCTGTTTAAGACAAGAGTTTCACATTATCTCACAGTAAGACTCATGATGGTCACTGGAAACCATTGTGAAATGGTTATACGGGGCTTACTTAAAAGTACATCTAAAAATTGAAAACATGTTTTTTTGTTTTTTAAAAAGATAGATAAGGGTTCATAACCCCGTCAGGTTTTTATTGCTTTCTGTGTCCCTGCTGGGGTGATTTACCCTCTCTGTTCTAGACCATTGTCCAAGAGCCAGAAAGTGGGGAAAAATAAAAAAAATGTAGATTAAACAAGAAAAAAATATAGGCAGCACTATATTCCAAAATTTAGTGAAAACATATCAACCAATATTAAACTTTGTGATAATCGCGAATCCAAAAGCATAAAACATTTATAATCGCATAATAGGCAAACAAGGATGTTAGAAAATGAAAAATCAAAATGATTGTAGGGCCCCTTAAGGCAGCTGTCAGGTTCCCAGTTTCGCAGGCTCCAAGGTATTTCACTCGATATAGTCCTAATATAGATGGTTTTATATATAGGAGAAAGAAGACCTGCGCACAGTAAGAAACAAACAGGCGAAACGCCTCTAAGTGCAGTAAGTTTTTAATACAACAGGCACACAAGATATAGCAACTCACATGGGGTACAAAATGGTAGGCTCGATCTGATGTCAATAGGTGGTGGTGGAGTCCAAAGTCCAGGGTCCGGGAGAAGAGATGACCGAAGCCGGTAGATGGAAAGGGAGGACAGAACAAGCCGGCTGCTGTCTTTCGGGACCGGCTGATCTCCACGTGTCAAGCTGGAACGCAGCGTCTACCGCGTGACGTCACCAAGATCAGAGGAATTACACGACACGTTTCAGAGCATGCGCCAAGCTCACAGTGAGCTTGCCCGCTCTTTTTTCAAGTGTTAGTGCAGAGACAGCAGAGGGAGCCAAAGTTTATACTAACCTGATCCATAACTGGGAGTGTACATAGGAACGAACCACCAATAGAAAAAGCTGGTGGCCATATTGGACAAGGGAACTGAATAAGAGCAGCAGTAATGTCTAGACTAATATAAAATGGGCATATACACAGACATAAGCTACTATAAAAATATATAAAAGGGGTTTGTGTATATATGTATATATAAACAGTATAACCTTATCCATGAATTAAATTAAGAAAATATATAATAATAATTAAAGAAATAATAAAAAAATAGGGGATTAAACAAAAAAGATAGTAGTTGGTGAATATACTTATTCATGAGATAAAGAGTACAAACATGATGGATGTTAAATGTAAATAATAAATTCTAATAAAATTAAAGAAATATGAAAAATGAATAGATAAAAAATAATATAAAAATAAATAAAAGTAAGGATGAAAAAAAAAAGGTAAAAAAGATGTTTATAAAATAGTACCAATTTCAATTTCCTCATTAAGACCATGTGGCTTTAGCATATTTAAAGTGTAGATCCAGAAGGTCTCACGCTGACATAATCTGGAAAATCGTTGGGCCTCTGAAAGTTTGCTAGATATGGCCTCAATGATCCAGACACGCAGCCCTTCAGTGGATCTATTATGGACTTCTAGGAAGTGTCTGGGGACACTATGCTTGTCAGAGCCTTCCTCTATGAGCCAACGATGTTTGCTAAAGCGTTGGCGAAGGGGACATATAGTGCAGCCTACGTATAATAACTTGCAAGGGCAAGTAAGGCAGTACACTACATGGTCTGTAGAGCAATTGTAAAAGTTATCCAATAGATAGGTTTGACCATCGTGAGAAAAAGATTTTTGTCCATACGTAATAAAGTTACATGTTTTACACAATTTTTTTCTGCAGGGATACATTCCCTTAAGGGGAATGAGATGTAGAGGATGAACTGTCTGATTCTCAGGCAATTTACTCTGGGCAATTTTATTTTTCAACATAGGTGCTTCCCGATAGGTAACTTTTGGTCGTGGGTTTAAGATAGTCTTAAGGTGGGGATCTTGTAATAAGATATTCCAATGCCTATTAAGTATACCCTCCATCTTTTTATACTTGTTGTGAAATCTGGTGATAAACCTAGCAGGGGGGTCCTCTCCAGACTTTTGGGTATTTGCTGGTTTACCATTTGCATATATGTTACAAACCTGATCAATCAATTCAGAGGGATAGCCCTTATCAATGAATTTGTGTTTCAAGTGGGAGCTCTGAATGATGTAATCCTGATCTCTGGTGAAATTTTGTCGTAGACGGCGAAATTGTCCTTTGGGTATATTATTAACCCATGTGGGGTGATGACAACTTTTATAATGGATATAAGAGTTACCAGCCGTAGGCTTGGTATAATTCCGGGCAAATATCTTTTTATTGTCATGGCCTAATTCTAGGTCCAAAAAAGGAAGGGTGTCTGAATTAAAATCAAAAGTAAAAGAGAGACCTAACTGATTATTGTTACAATGATGAACAAAGGCTTCTATTTCAGTGGTCTGGTCGTCCCAAATAATAAGAATGTCATCGATGTATCTACCAAAATATACCAGGTGTTTAGCGAATGGGTTATTTTTCCATATGAAAAGGTCTTCCCAGTGCCCCATAGTTCAATTTTCATATGAAGGGGCAAAATTGGCGCCCATCGCTGTGCCATTTGTTTGGAGATAATATTCTCCATCAATCAAAATAATTGTGGGTAAGGCAAAATAAGGTGGAATCTAGAATAAATGAGGCTTGTGAAGGGTGAAGTGACATGTCCTGAAGGAGAAAATTCTGAATGGCGGCTATACCTACATCATGGGGTATAGATGTGTATAATGAATTCACATCAAGTGATAACCAGATGTAATTTTCTTCCCATGTGTATGGTTCAAGTAGTTCTAAAAGGTGTATGCAGTCTCTGATGTATGAATGTAAACCTTGGGCGAGTGGTTGAAGGAAAAAATCAATGTATAGGGAGAAGCCACTGGTGATACTGTCCATGGATGCAATGATTGGTCGGCCAGGAGGATTTTGAAGATTTTTATGTACTTTTGGTAAATGATAAAAATAAGGAGTATTAAAATATTTTTTGAAAAGAAAAGCTGCTTCTTTTTTGTTTAAAATTTTATTATTGACGGCCGATAGAATAAGAGTCTCAGCTTCTAATTTAAAGTGAGGAAGGGGATCTTTGGTTAGTTTGGAGTATGTGGTGTTGTCTGACAAAAGTCTATGGGCATCAGAGAGGTAATCGCATCGATTTTGAATTACGATGCCCCCGCCCTTGTCAGCTGGTTTAATAACCAGAGACGGGTTGTTGGTGAATTTTAAAAGGGCGGATCTTTCTCCAGAAGTGAGATTGTGATGTATATGCTGTTGGGATGAAACCGAAGATGAACATAATTTTTTGAAATCCGAAAAAACTACCTGATAAAAGGCCTCCAGATATGGCCCCTTAGACTGAGAGGGGTAAAACACAGAAGGAGGCTGAAGGGAAGTGTGTTTGATCGTGGGAGATGGTGGCAAATGTTGGGTGAATAATAACAGGTCCAGATCAAGATCAGGGTCTATATAGTGTATATGAAGTGGTGTCTTCATATATAGAGTTGAGCGGACACCTGGACCTGGACACCGAACCCCATTGAAGTCAATGGGGACCCAAACTTTCAGGCACTAAAATGGCTCTAAAACACCAATGGAAAGGGCTAGAGTGCTGCAAATGGCAGCAAAATGTAGATAAGAGCATGGCAAGTGCTCTTAAAAAAATTCCCCTTTAAATTAATTTTTTAATAGCAGATTAGAACAGCAATCTGTAGTGAAATATAGCTGAACGCTGCACACAACAGACTGATAAAAATAGATTTTTTTATCCCTCCTGCTCCTCCTCCTCAGTGGGCTCAAGTGAGGGCAAAAAGATTGTTCACTGCACCACCCCCCACACAGCAAAATCGATGTAGACTGTCCCTGCCTAATCTCCAGCCTGTCCCTAATATGCTCAATAAGATCGTTCACTGCACCACCCCCCACACAGCAAAATCGATGTAGAAGACTGACCCTGCCTAATCTCCAGCCTCGCCCTAAAATGCTCTAATAACTTTCCCTGCCTTCACTCCGACCTGTCCCTGCATTCTTTTCGGACTCAATTTTTCACAGAATCACTGTCTGTCCCTAATCAGCAGCCAGCACGTATGATGTGTGCTCTGTCCTTAAACTACAGCAGAATGACGCGGCGCGCTGGGGCTCTCGAACTTATAAAGACATGGTCTTATGCTTCAGATGGCCAATCACAGCTACTAATACATTAGTAGGCTTGGCTGTGATGGCGCACACCAGTTAAACGCTTGTTGATTGGCTGTTGAAAGCCCGCCATTAAAAGCGTGCCATTACATACAAAACAGGAAATAAAATGACCGACACGGATTTTAAACCCGAACATACAGTAAAGTTTTCGGGTCCGTGTTCGGGTAACAAAAATCCAATTATTCGGTACGAACACGAATAATACAGTCCGTGTTCGCTCAACACTATTCATATACACTATATAGACTATCAGAAGATAGAGACATTTCATGATCTATATCAGACAAATTTATACACCTATGACACCGACTCCACTACAGTAGACCAGAGCGCCAGCTGTTCATTTTCTTTCTTTCACTGCGCACAGTGTAAAATCTTCAATACAGGTTTATTATGAATAAAGTATTTCACTTACATAAGTCGCCAAGTTAAAATAATTTGAACAACAAACATTGTTCGGCATCGGAATAGGAAAACAGATTGTGCGTGCAGATGTCACTACGTAGACCACACCCCTATGAGTTTCGTCATAATCTGACAAAGCTTTATTTGGTGAATTTGGTAAGTCTTATACTAACTTATATAACTTGCTGACTTAATCTAACACCTGCCTAAAGGAGCCTTACAATCATTTTCATGCTCACAATGAACACTCCTAATCGAAGGGTCATAGCCTTTTGATAAGCTGCTCTGGAGCTCTTTTTACACATGTGGTGGATGGTTCTTTTTTTGTCTGGGACATACGCTTTGTTTCAACTTTACTTGGACATTTTTTGGAGCACCACATACATGATGAGCTACAAGCACTTGTTCACACGGACTAATATCCTTGTTTGCTTATTATGTGATTATATATTTATGCTTTGGATTAGCGATTATCACAAAGTTTAATATTGGTTGATATGTTTTCACTAGATTTTGGGATATAGCACTGCTATTCTTGTGTTATCACTAATGTCTCTTATACATAGACATTAGGATAGTTGCTTGTTCCCTTCCCCTTTTTTTTTATTTCATTTTTTTGTGGTGAGTGCGGTATTTCTTTTTTTTTTTTCCCACTAAAAAATGTAAGTTGTCACAAGAAGAGTGGGGAAGTCTTCTAATGGTGACAACTGTCTAGGGGAGGATTTCCCTCACTTTGTAGATATTTCCTCTCAGTTCCTGCTGTGTCTAAGAAACACAGTGAGAAATAAAAAAAAACAGACAAAGTGTTTAAACCCTTTCTTACACTATCCAAAACTTTAAAAAAGTTTTGGCTTTATATGCACCTACAAAAATCCAGGATTTACCAACCTACAAAGTACTATATAATATATTATTATATAACTAATTAAACATTATGCATATTTACCATCCTGGAGGCAAATAATATGCTTAGAGAACAGCATTTTATTTCCAAATCACTTTTCTTACTGGAAGCAAGAGGAAGAATTGTAGGACTATACTGGTACCAAAAAGAGGACTGACTGTATGAAAGTTTATGATAAAATATCAAATATTTATTACAAAGCTGAGATGAAAAACAGTCAATAATTAATAAAACCACAAAAAAGAGAAAAAAGAAAAGCTCTCATTGGGTGGTATACCCCCCCCCCCCCCGCAGTACATTCATCAATATCTTTGTGCTAAGTGTTCCAAGAGGTCAACGTGTTTCGCATATGGCCACTTTATCAGGACCTTTGTATCTTGGCAGCAAAAAAGATATATTGTGATCCCATGAGATTCTCAACAATGATGGCAGAGCAACAAAACTGTGCAGACAGGTGTCAATAACAGGTGCACAGGATTTATCAGACAATAAAGGCAGTGGCAAATTAACCTTAGCATAAGAACGAATGTGTACTATCCCTGTAGCTAAATATCCTGTTTTCCATGTAGAATCACAATCGACCAATGGCTGTATCAATGTACTCTCGCTCTCTGATAAACCAATACACAGTAATAGAGTTATGCTTGTAGCATATTTACATCGCCTTTATGTCACTTTATGAATTGCCGTCTGTACCAAATTTAAACCAGCGCAAGTCTCCCATTAACGCTGACCTCTTGGAACACTTAGCACAAAGATATTGATCAATGTACTACGTGGTGTATTCCACCCAATGAGAGCGATTCTTTTTTCTCTTTTTTTGTGGTTTTATTAATTATTGACTGTTTTTTATCTCAATTTTGTAATAAATATTTGATATTTTATCATAAACTCGCATACGGTCAGTCATCTTTTTGTCCTACAATTCTTCCTCTTGCTTTCCTCCCCCTTTTGTATATGATATTCATGGATAAGGTACCTTCCGATAGTCCTCCTTTCTTTTCTGTAGTTTTCTTATTGGGTTAAATAATGTAAAATGTTAACACACTGTGGGATTATTAGAACCAGAATACATAAAATTAAATGGTAGACTTCAATAAGAAACTTGCTTAAATGTTCCATATGTAAGCACAATGAATGTTTAAGGGTCGTGATACCCTAAAAGCAGAACACCAGCAGGCTGAAGCAGAGCAGCAGAGTGAAAAACAGCTGATGCTTCATTTGGCGGTTTAGACAGAATAGTACATGTTAAAAACCCAGCGGAATAAATGCTCTGCACTACTGCATCAGACATTCATGCACACCATTAATTATACACTCAAATACTTCATTATTGTACTGTTTAAAAGAAAAAGTGAAATATTCAATAGATTATAAAACACCTTAGCCATATTTGCTTGAAAGCCCCAGTGTCTAGATGAGCAGTGTAAGGAGAAAAGCAGCATCAAACCTCAAAATAAATTGTTGTTACTTTTTTCCATTTTTTTTAATCCTGATCAACCTTTGGACATTTTTGGGTAAATCCAGCACTATAATAGAAAAGGGTATAGTGGCTGTTTAGAGGTACTGTGGGGTGGAATTTTATAGCACTTTTTTTATAGCACAAATTAAAAACATGAAAAATAATTGATCAATTCTATAAATTGTTACAATAGGTGCAGTACAAGGGAAGAAGGGCAATGAAATATGAGAGTAGTATGAAAGAGTCAGACAAGAGTGGGGCATGCTGGAGGCAGACAAGAGTGGGGCCACTGAAGAAGAGATGCTGGAGGTGGATAAAAGCAGCAGCACTGACTAGAAGGCAATGGACGCGAGGGAGAGGTACAACAGGGAACATGGGGGGATGAGAGAAACAGTGTGGGAGCACTGGAGGCAGATGTAAATAGCAGTACTGAAGAAAGTATAGGGGCACATCGCTCTACTGAGATACTGATGTTATGCTGCACCATCCTCCTCAGCAGCCAGTAGGGGGTGAGCTAAAGTCAAGCCCATAGACTTCTATGCAGAGAACTGAAAATCCTGGGATTGGTAGCTTGAGATGGCAGCCATATAATAGGACCAATGGACTCCTTACAATAAAAATCCCAATATACACTGTGCTGTAGGAGGAGGGAAGATATTTTTTATTAAAGTGGTTGTAAAGGTAAAGGGTAGTTTCCCTAATGCATTCTCTGCATTAAGGTAAAAAACCTTTTATTGGTAGCTCTGCTGCAGCCTGCCCTAAAAAACCTACCTGAGCCCGATCTTGATCCAGCGATGTGCACATCTGCAGCAGCTTGTCTCTCCTCTCCCTGCTCTTACAGACTTGGCTGGGAACAGCGGGAGCCATTGGCATCTTTTGCTGTCAGTCAAAACCTGTAATCAGAGAGCAGGGGGCCCGAGAAGAAGAGGATTGGGGGCTGCTCTTTTATTATTTAATTAAAAAAAAAAACATACGAGCTTGAAAATCACGTTAAACTACCCAGGAAAAGCTCTTCATCTTGGCTCCAAGGGAGTTAGAGGGAGAGAAGCTCCACTTGAATGTTTGCCTGCCAGTGGGAGACCATACCAGTAGAGATGAAAGCCTGAGACTGGGGGTGAAGACACACGGGGACAGAGCAGCACTGCCCACCTCACAGCACCTGCACTGCTGCAGCAGGGTGACTGGAGCATCCACTCACCCTCTTTTTCCCATCACTGATCGTTGGAAGCTTTCAGGGAGAAACAGAGGGCCTTCCTCTTCTACAGTGAGAGGTCACAGCAGAAACTGGTGACAGGCCAATTCGCCCATTGCTGATACTGTTAGCAGGGACCGAGCCACTAAAAAAGTGTGAGTTGTATACATCCCACATATGTGCCACTTCACAGGCAGGGTCAGGTCATCCTCCAAAATTGTTATTTAATGGAGTTTGTCTATTTCTTTTCTTCTTCTTTTTTTTTGCTTCACTTTAAACATTGTAAAGAAATCACAGCTCCCAGCCAAAAAAATGTTTACATTTTTTCTTTGGCTTTGGTATGTGTTGCTCCAGGCAGTGCCCAGCCCCCATGCCATTTGTTTGACAATCCTTTGCCTATTAGCCTAGAAAATGGCCTGAACTGTTTTTAACATTCAGCTCCTATTCAGATTCTACAGATTTATGCCTCGTACACACGCAACGATTATCCGACTTTTGTCCAGTGTTGTTGTGTTGGTTGAAATGTGCTCTAGACTGCACACAAATTTTCTCGGCCAACAAAAATCTACTTCAGAAGTGATGTCATGTGATGGTTTACTTTCCGTGTGTTTTTTCATCTCTGAGCATGCCCAGTCTTGCTCATCAGATTTTTGTCTGCCGAAATCTGTACTGACTGACAGAAAATCGGCCGTTGTGATGACGGCCAACAAAAATTTTATAGCCTGCACACCAGATTTTATTCGGCCGAAAAGTCGGAGTCAGTTGTCGAAAGCATCATACTAACAAGCCGAAAATCGGCCGATCGGACGTTGGCCGAAAATAAGTCTTGCACCCTGAACCCCAGCCTAAACCAAACCAGTGTGTGTTTGGCTCAGAACGTTTGTCAATGGAGCCTGGCTCCTAGGGTAAAAAAAAAAATTTGGATTGGCTCCTGGATTCCATCTTAATTTGTCCTCCCCTGCTTTACATAAGTGGTCAGTCAAGAAAAGTCTTCTTACACTGGTGACCACTGTAGAACTGAACCCTATCATTGGATGTCAGTGGGAAATTGCCCCTTAAAATTGTGTTCATTGTAGGTTGGAAATCAATCTGTCCTAGCTCAGGGAACCCCTAGCATCTTCTGGAGGAACCCTAGGATTCCACGGAACCCTGGTTGAGAAAGCCAGCTGTACAAACTGCTTTTAAACAGGCTAAAGCCCAATGTGAACAAGGAATAAAATCTCAGACTACTTTTTGTACAGAGATAACCTTAGATGAACGTATTAGCCGTACTTCAGCACCCTACAGCTATTTCAGTCTATACCGCATTTGTTCATAGGTAATTGAAGTCGAGAAAAACAGTCACAAAGAATAACTTCATTCAAGTGTCTTTGCTTAGTGAGTAAATCCCAGAATCCCCTGCACCTGCGTTACTCTTGACTAGTTTCATGCTGTTCTGTGTGCATGCATGATTTGTCCTGCTATGTGAAACATTGTGTTTATATTCTCCCCACCCCCTCCGCTGTCTGGATCATTTCCAGGGAACAGGTTGAATTCCTGTAAAAGAATTCATCTAACGTTCACTTGTCATTAAACAGCAGAGACAGAAACACAGCATATTTTCTTTTCAGGAAAACGTCAATCTCAGCTAACAAGGGGAATTTAAGTATGACTCACTTGCCAGTAGTAGACTTGTACATAGTGTCCCTGGCAAGGTTCTGACCTTCATTCTCTTGCTGACTGCTGTCTCTCAAGGCAGATACTCCCTAAGGAGAATTTCTAGTCATTACATAATTTCCATCATTGGAGTCACTTGACTTTTATTAACTCTGTAACTGCTTTTTTAGGTGTCAAACTTTTCTTATTTTGATCTATTCCTTTCAAATAGGTAAAGCATGCAGGCCAACTTCACTGGAAAATGGGAGAGCAACCTTATTGTGTTTGTTGATCCAATCATTATGGTTATATAATCTAGTTAAACCACTTGCTTAATGGGCACTTTCACCCCCTTCCTGCCTAGGCCAATTTTCAGCTTTCAGCACTGTTGCAATTTGAATGACAATTGTGCGGTCATACAACACTGTACACAAACACAATTTTTATAATTTTTTTCACACAAATAGAGCTTTCATTTGGTGGTATTTAATCAACACTGGGTTTTTTTTCTTTTTTGCTAAAGAAACAAAAAAGACTGAAAATTTTGAAAAAAAAAAAAACTTTTCATAGTTTGTTATAACATTTTGCAAATAGGTAATTTTTCTCCTTCACTGATATTTGCTGATGAGGCTACACTGATGGGCACTGATAGGCTGCACTGATAGGCACTGATGAGGCAGCACCGATGGGCACTGATTGGTGGCACTGATGAGGCTGCCCAAATGGGCACTGATGAGATGTCACTGATGGGCACTGGTGAGGAGGCACTTATGAGGCTGCACTGATAGGTGGCACTGATGGGCACTGATAGGTGGCACTGATGGGCTCTGATAGGTGGTACTGAAGGGCACTGAGAGGTGGCACTAATAGGCAGAATTGATAGGCGGCACTAATGGGCCTTGATAGGTGTCACTGATGGGCACTGATGGGTACTGATAGACAGCACTGATAGGTGACACAGATGATGAAGCACTAATGGGTGCTGATTGGCAGCACTGATGGGCACTGATAGGTGGCACTGGTGGGCACTAATAGGCAGTGATAGGCACTGGTAGGCAGCACTAAAAGGCAACACTGGTTGGCTCAAATAGGTGGCACTGAAGGGCA
Organism: Pelophylax lessonae; assembly: GCF_965119305.1. Lineage (NCBI taxonomy): Eukaryota > Metazoa > Chordata > Amphibia > Anura > Ranidae > Pelophylax > Pelophylax lessonae. Next base: position 212,599,813 of record NC_138773.1, read on the forward strand.
CTGTGAGGTGCCACTGATAGGTGGCACCAATGGGCACTTAGAGGTGGCACTGATGGGCACTGATAGGCACTGGTAGGCGGCACTGGTAGGCGGCACTGATAGGCAGCACTGATAGGTGACACTGATGAGGCAGCATTGATGGGCACTAATAGGGGGCACTGGTGGGCACTGATTGACAGCACTGGTGGGCACTAATTATTAGTACTGATGGGCATTGATAGGTATCACTGGTGGGCACTGATAGGTGTCACTGGTGGGCACTGATTAGCACTGGTGGGCAATGTTGGGACCAATGTTCCTGTAACAAAAGTCTGTTACCAGCTTTCTTCTTTTCTCCTCATGCTATCAGTATGGGGAGAAAAAAAAGCTGAAAGTCGGCTTCTGCTTACTTCAGTGAACAGCTGTCATTTGCTGACAGCTGATCATGTGGTAAAGGACCGCTGTGTTTGGTCCTTTAATCCGATCTGTGATCAGCCGAGTCCAAAGGATTTAACAATCACAGAGTGTGCTGCCTGCGCACTGCATGGGGGAGCATGAGCAGCACGATCACAGGAGGACACCTATAGACGCCCTCCTGGCACTGGAAGCCCAAGTTGTAGCCATCTTTCGCCTATAGTGTTGATGGAAAGTGGTTAAAATGAATGAATGCATGTTTTATTTTGGTGCAGCAACATACTATGTTTGTCCTGCAATAAAGTTCCATTGCCTGCCTGTATGCCCTGTATGTGCAGCTCAGTGTACAAATTTTAGCATTGCCGAGATGAATGAACTCCCACACATGGGCATAAGTAATGTCACCTTGGCTGCGCCAATGAAAATGGCCGAAGATCGGTACCTAGAAGCAGCTCTGGGACACTGCAGCACTGGAGAGAAGGTGAGAATAGTTCTGCTTTAATTACTATAAATTTACACACTCAATGCAACAGGCATACAAGTGGTGCCCCTGGCCAAAATGTAAAAAATTGCTTATTTTTGCACTATGGTGTCATCCATTTCCCCATGAGGATGTAAGCTTGCCTTGTCATGATGGGTTATTCTTTGCCAAGTAAATTTTCACTTCGCTTTACCTCATTCAGCAAACGAAGTGAAAATATATATTGCAAAATGAACATGCTCTACTGCTTTAGTAAATCAACCCTATTAATTCAATGCCCTTAGTTAGAAAAAATCTGTTTAGATTACACTACTACTTTAGTGTGCCTTACATTTTATTTTGCAAGACTGGATGGCCTACTTTCTTTGTTGTGCCCTTAGAGGGTCATTCATGTGAGTATACTTTTCTAATCAGGATTGCCCATCCTGGGGAAAAAACTTGCTTTATATGTACAGAGCAAATCCGATAAGCACTAAAGTGACTGATACTGTGGTCTGAAGATATTAGGATGCAGACTGTAAAAGTTGGGCCTGCCCCTCTCATCTGCTTATCCCACTAATCTGTCAATTGGTAATTTTTTTCTGGATGAATTCTTCCACCTTCTCCATCTATTGAGGTACAGGGTGAAGAAGAATTTGTGGTAAAAAAAAAATCTTGATTCCAGGATTTTTAGGAGCAAATTACAATATCTGGTTTAATGGGTAGGATATTGGTCAGCAGAAAATTCTTGGGAGCCTGAGGAGAACGTTCATGCCCCTAGATTAACAAGATAATTCCTCACAAGCCTTGACCTAAGACATCCAGAGGACGTCCTGGAATGAGGGAAGTACTGTCAGGGCCTGGATTTGAACCTGAGACCTCTGCACGATCTGGCAATGACTCTTCCTACTGAGCTATCTGAGATGCTGTACACCCTGTCTGATCCATTGGACAACCTTGCCTTGTGCCTTGACTTCTTCCGAACCCTAAACACTTTGCTCCTCCCATGGACTTCCTGATTTAAGCCATATCTCTGCACTTCCTGTTTGCTAGATTACTGTGCTCTCCAGCCAATATCTCGTTCTTGTCTTCCCTTTTGCTGTACATATTTTTGCTACCACTCATTACCGACTTTTGGCTTGTTACTCATCCATGCTTCTGCTTAATCCCAACCTGCAACCACTTGTTGCTGACCATTCGCTTGTTTACTGACTACGCTCCTGCTTGATCCTTACCTTCTATATCCGCTACTGGAACCCGGCTTACTCACCTCCTGTTGGGGTGATCCTGAGGACTGTAACCTGGTAATAACATGCAGCAAAACCCATCTCCACCATCAGAAACTCTAGTGAACACCGGTTAGTACTTAGACTCCACACCTCAGGTGAGCCTGGTCTCTGAGCCTGACCCCTGAACGAGAAACAATGAGTCCAATATCTTGATCAATTGTGCAGTATTCCACCATTACTGGCTGCATATTTGTTACAGGACGCCAGGCCCAGAACTTGTACCTTTAAACAAAGGTCAGAAATGATAACATCTAGAATTTCTTTTATAACCCACTGTCGCCTGCTAACAGCTGAAACACTAACAGCATTTTAAAAAGTGAGTACAAAAACTGGAGATATAAGCTGGGCTAAAGGCAGTACAAAGTTTAACAGCTATTTAAATGTCAGCAGACAACTTCATATTTTAAGCAATAAGATTTTGTGTAGTTATGACTATTGTGTTCCCTTACAGCTGCTGTTCTGCAAAACTCATCTAAAAACTGAACTAGCATTCTGCTCACATCTTCTTACCTTGAACAATAGCATATAAAGCAAGTTGACCAGTAAACATGATATGATACATTAGCTTAGAAAGGTAAAGTTTGTTGTGAGCAAGCAATATTGAAGGGCCGCTGGTGCTGTGGAATTTTCTTTTACTTGAGATGGAAGTCTGAACCCCTGTGTGGCTGGTTCAGATCAAATGTACCTACAATCAATTAGCAAGAGAAGCAGATATACAGGAACTTGAAAAATACTGGTGAGCAATAAGGATAGGAATGAGTATCATTCTGTAGAAGACACGCATAGAAAACATCCAAACACCAATATGATATGCACGTAATGTCATGCTGATTGAGAAAAAAATGTTGCTTGGAAAAATACTGATTTATTCCTCAAAACATTTCACACAGAGGAGCCTATTTGAGATTTTTATCAGCACAGCTAGACCCTTTAGAAAATGTATGTTTTGAAAATTTGGTGCAAGGCAAAGGTTTTTTTACTGACATAGTTATTACATCTATGGGTGATATTGCAGAAGTCAACATAAGAAGCAGATGGTTGCCTTGGGCAAAACCCTGGCTTCTACTGGCTAAATAGCAGCTCTAATTTTCACATATGGTGCTAGTGAATCAAAGTATTTATGCTCTGGTGAATGCTGTTCAATTTCATTCAGCCCTGCAAAATGTAATGTACTGTGGTTAAAACTTTTTTTGCTGGGTAAATTTAAAATCTTAAAATACTGCACTGCTCTGCGGATATGTAAGTAAACCACCTTCAAAGCCAAAATTTGAAGAACCTCAAAAAAGATGGGACTAATATGAGAAGCAGTTGTTGAATGCAGGTGTTAGCATGGAATTATGTTATGTACAGCATAGCTTACAGAATGTAGTGGTCAAAAGTGCGTAACATACAGCTTAGAGTACAGAGAGCAGTCGTCAGGAGTATGTAACGTACTGTATGTATAAAACCATACAGCCCAGAGTGTAGAGTTCAGAAGAATGTAACCTACAGTCCAGGAGCCATTAAATATTTAACTATATGTATTACAGCTAACAGCATAAAAAGTAGGGCAGGACTATAATAGACTTGGTACATTACATATTCCTGACACCTGCACCCTGTATGCCGTTCTTTACTTTGCACATTCAAGACTGCTGCACTTGTAGCATACAGAGCACAGAGGTCAGGATTCTCTCATGAATACGCAAGTAAATTCAGCCCCTCAGAAAAGTAACCTTGCTCCTTCTCCTCCCCAAACTGAAATCTCTTGAAGCCACTGTCCACCTCTTACTCCTGTACCTCTCATCCACCTTTTACTTCTGCATGATTCTTCCACTGTTTACCTTTATACCTTCTGCAGTCCTCTTCCATCAGTCACCTGCGCACCCCTCCTTCACCACTCACCTTTGCACCCATCTTCCACAGCTCACTTCGGCACCCAACATGCAGAATCTATCTCTGAGTCAAACAATCAAAGAAGTTTTTAAGAGCAATATATCCTTCCATACACAGTTAAGTCAAGCATAATACTCTTGAGAGTAGGATGTAATGATAGTTGTCATTCATAGTTGTAACCCCGTCTGGGGTCAAGGAAGCAAGGGAGGGCTTATATCAAAATCTCATAAATATATAACTATGTAACAAAATTCAAATACAGCACCCAATTACCCCTAATTTTTCAAACAGCAATTGCTTATTTGGAAGTGTACTAACATTTTTTTCATTTTTTATAATTCAAGTAAGTTTGCACTTCAACAAGGAAAAGTCGACCTCAGGGCTTTTCCATGGCAATCGCCATCTTAGCTGCAAGGACTATATACATTGCTCAAAAAAATGAAAGGAACGCTTTTTAATCAGAGTAAAGCATCAAGTCAATGAAACTCCTGGGATATTGATCTAGTCAGTTAAGTAGCAGAGGAGGTTGTTAATCAGTTTCAGCTGCTTTGGTGTTAATGAAATTAACAACAGGTGCACTAGATGGGCAACAATGAGACAACCCACAAAACAGGAATGGTCTTATAGGTGGAGGCCACTGAAATTTTTTTCCCTATTCATTTTTTCTGACTGTTTTTCACTAGTTTTGCATTTGGCTAGGGTCAGTGTCACTACTGATAGCATGAGGCGATACCTGGACCCTATAGAGGTTGCACAGGCAGTCCAACTCCTCAATACGTGTCTGCCAGCACAGTCTCAAGAGTATGGAGGAGATTCCAGGAGACAGGCAGTTACTCTAGGAGTGCTGGGCGGCACCGTAGAAGGTCCTTAAGCCATCTTCAGGACCAGTTTCCGCTACTTTGTGCAAGAAGGAATAGCATGAACACTGCCAGAGCCCTACAAAATGACCTCCAGCAGGCCACTGGTGTGAAAATCTCTGATGAAACAATCAGAAACAGACTTTGTGAGGATGGGTTGAGGGCTTGACGACCTCTAATGGGCCCTGTGCTCACTGCCCAGGACTGTGGAGATCGATTGGCATTTGTCATTGAACACCAGAATTGGCAGGTCCGCCACTGGTGCCCTGTGTTTTTCACAGATGAGAGGAGGTTCACCCCGAGCACATGTGACAGATGTGAAAGGGTCTGGAGGAGCTGTGGAGAAAATTATGCTACCTGTAACATTGTTCAGCACGACCAGTTTGGTGGTGGGTCAGTGATGGTATTGGGAGGCATATCCATGGAGGGACGCACAGACCTCTACAGGCTAGACAATGGCAACCTGACTGCCAACCTGACTGCCATTAGGTATCGGGATCAAATTCTTGGACCAATTGTTAGACCCTACGCTGGTGCAGTGGGTCCTGTGTTCCTCCTGGTGCATGACAATGCCCAGCCTTATGTGGTAAGAGTATGCAGCCAGTTCCTGGAGAATGAAGGAATTTATACCATTGAATGGCCCCCACACTCCCTTGACCTAAATCCAATAGAACACTTCTGGGACATTATGTCAAGGTCCATGCAACGCCGCCAGGTTGCACTTCAGTCTGTTTAGAAACTCAGTGATGCCCTGGTCCAGATCTGGGAGGAAATACCCCAGGACACCATCCGTTGTCTCATTAGGAGCATGCCCCAACGTTGTCAGGCATGCATACAAGAACGTGGGGGCCATACAAACTACTGAGTACCATTTTGAGTTGCTGCAATTAAATTTCAGCAAAATGGACTTGCCTGCTGCATCATGTTTTCGCTTTGATTTTTGGGGTGTCTTTGAATTCAGCCCTCTGTAAGTTGATAATTTTCATTTCCATCAAGAACTTTCTTTCCTAACACATTACCCAGTCCATATGAGTATAGATATCCAGCATGATATTTTTCCCCATTGAGATCTGAAGTGTTCCTTTAATTTTTTTGAATAGTGTATATAACCAATTAAAGTTTGAGTGGGTTTGGGAATATTTTTGATTAGCTGTTTAAGAAGAGCAACTCAAGCATTCATCACAATATTTACCACGGGTACAGAGTAGATCAGTGGTGGAACTCGTGTTCAGAAACTTCTAACTTTGGAGCATGTTCACTATACATGTAGGACTTTTCCCACCTGACCACACTTCTGGAAGCATAGGGGGGAGGTACCAGGATACATTTTCGACTTTATCTCGGGGACCAAGTATCATCTAAAGTACAGTTTATATCCAGCCTCAACTAAAGCTACATTCAAAATGCCTTTATAGAAACGTAGGGTCCAAGATTCCTCATCTATTTTCTTACCCAAATCTCTTTCCTATGCCTACTGGTGGGACAATATGGTTGGTGTGCCAAAAAGGAGACAGCTAAACCCCCACAGAGAGATCGGTGGACCAAAATGTGGATCCAGGGAGACAGATCGTTTTGGTGGAAGTGATCAGGATTGAAGACCTTTATTTTCTACAATAAAAGCGTAGTTTGACCTATTGGTCATTCTCTGAGGTGAGCAGCTATTTCACTGGAAGGTGGCAGGTTTAGTTCACTGACACATGACTATAAGAATATTTTTTGACATTTCTCAGCAACAGAGGCTTTATTTTGGACTGAGCACTTGCACGTTAAAATTGGATTCACGTTTTGATTTTTGGAACACATTTTGTTGATCTTTTATTGTTGTTTTACACATGTTTAACTGGACACTGTTTTACTTTATTTATGTTTTATGCACATTATATTGTCATGCCCTTTTGTCTTTTATGATCGATTGCTCAATAATATAGAAAAAGGTTTTTTTCTGAGCTAGCACACCATTTTCATACATATTATTAAATTCGGAAGGGTGGCATGAGGAGAAGTGAGGAAAAGCAGGAAAAGGAAAGCAAACAAAGCACACTTATGATTTTAGATCCATTTTATATCCCTAAAACTTTAGGGCTGGCTCGTATCACAATTGCCAAAGTCACTATCCCTATTATAAATAAAAGGGGGGATAAAGGACATCTCTGCCTGGGGCCTGAGGCGATAGCGATAGGGTCAGATTTATAACCTCTCAAAGAGATTTTGGCCGTAGGAAGACTGCATGAGAAATGTAAGGAGGCCAGGAATTTAGGCCCATAGTTCCATCTAGGCAAATTTCTTAAAGGGTAAGACCATGAAAGTGTATCAAAAACTTTGCGTATGTCCAGAGACAATAGCATTCCCTTGTTTGAGGGTCCTCTGTCCCATGCAGAGTTCAATAGAGAGATTGAGTTTACTGTTCGACTCACTTGGACTGCTGATTGCCTATGTGGTAGAAAACCAACTTGGTCTACATGGATACATTGGACTATGAAGTCATTTAGTCTGGTGGCGTAGATTTTTGTGATCAACTTCCGGTCACTGTTGATTACCAAAATGCACCTACAGTTAGCACCATCAGTAGGATCCTTCTGCAGTTTTGGAATAAGGCTAATGTAGGCCCTATTAAAGTCTGTGTCTTTCTTATCCCCTTTTTGTATAGCATTAAAGTAATGGGGTGCTAGCAGCAGGATGAATTTTTTACAATAGAGAACTGTGAACCCATCAGGTCACAGAGTTTTGGCAGACGGAGCCTGCTTGATAAAGCAATTGTGGATTCTGCGTAAAAGAGCCATCTGATTTCTTAATTTTAGGAATGGGGAAAGTTGGCTCTCGGGGGGGGGGGGGCAGTTTCCTAGGCAGCAGTCTATCTGGTTTGCCTTTTTGAGAGTAATGCAGAACCCATCTCTATACTCCTTGTCCACAGCTTACATCTGGACTCCTCACTCACAGCTCACACCTGCATCCCTCACCCACAGCTCACAGCTGCATCCTTTATCCACTGCTGACCTCTCTGCTCCCTTCATCCACATCTCACCTCTGCACCCTATTTTCACAGCTAACCTCTGCACTCCTTACCCACAGCTTACTTCTGTCCCCACTCATCAATAGCTCACCTCTGCACCCCATGTTTAAAACTTATCTCTGCGCCTCGCCTTCATAACTCACCTCTTCATCCCCTTTCCCCATGTCATATTTCTAAAGCCTCTTCCACAGCCTACTTCCGTAATTTTATCCACAACGCACCTCTTTAACCCTCATATACAGATCACCCTTACAACCCTGCATACTTGCACAGCTCTTAAGTCACTCACTTCAGCTTTCTCCTTTTTTTATACCACCCAGCCTGTTCTATTACCACCTGTGGTCTACATGGTTTTCTCCTTTTGTTGTGTTTATGCCACTGGCCGTAAACACTTCTCCACCTCTCCTCTTGTGCTCTTCAACAGGTCCTTTTACAGGAGCCTGACCAGCAGCAGAGTGGAAAATATACAGAGTGAGCAGCAGCGGCACCAGGCAAGAAATATGAGGCATGTGCTTCAGGTGCTAACATTGACATTGATCTCACATTAATACGTGTGACAATGGTTGCTGTTACATAAGAATTCAACTGCGAAATAATAAAAGGGATCGGGATACCACATTTTATGACATCAAAATACAATTTTTGCTATTATAAGTGTTGAATTTGACAGGATATATAGTGTTGCCCTTGCACTAATGGACTGGGACTAAGCAGCAGTTCTGGCTGATAACATTTTACAGCTCATATTTGCATTGGGTCCTGCATTGGAAGCAATGCTAACTCAACACTGTACCTTGCAAACGATCAGTTTACTAGCACCTGCAAGTTTTTATTACTGTTTTTTTATATATTTTTCTTTTAGGTATTTTATTATTAAAATATTCAGTTTTGATATTTTAGTATTGCATAGTTGTGATATCGTCATTTTTTTCTATGAAATAGATATAAGAATTGAAAGTGAATCTGGCATCAGATATATTTTTTAAGTGCATGTGCAAGTGCCTTAAGGCACCACTAGAACCTAGAAGGTGAAGATTTGTAAAATTAAAATGAATAAAGCATGTTTAAAGCTGTGTTGTGTTTTTATTTATTAACATGTCTTAACAGCATGCACTGAGGAAAAGATAAGGCCTCCAACGGACCTCTAAACTGGTTCAATAGGAAGGAGGGTGACATCCTTCAGACTCCACATGAGGGGATGGTAGGTAGCACATAAACTGCAACAAAAAAAAATTTCCCAGCTCAACTTACCAGCCAGTCTGGAACAAACTGAATTGTCCTGTCTAACAGCTCCCATTAAAAACAGGTTTTGTTTGCACACATTTGCAAATACATGCGTAAGCTGCAGAGTCTGCATCAAGGCACCCCCGTATTATCTGCAGTCCTAACTCTATAAATTTTGAAAGTATCCATAGTAGGGGCATATATACAGTATCTCACAAAAGTGAGTACACCCCTCACATTTTTGTAAATATTTTATTATATCTTTTCATGTGACAACTCTGAAGAAATTACACTTTGCTACAATGTTAAGTAGTGAGTGTACAGCTTGTATAACACTGTAAATTTGCTGTCCCCTCACAATAACTCAACACACAGCCATTAATGTCTGAACCGCTGGCAACAAAAGTGAGTACACTCCTAAGTGAAAATGTCCAAACTGGGCCCAATTAGCCCTTTTTCCTCCCCTGTGTCATGTGACTCGTTAGTGTTACAAGGTCTTAGGTGTGAATGGGGGGCAGGTGTGTTAAATTTGGTGTTATCGCTCTCACTCTCTCATACCGGTCACTGGAAGTTCAACATGGAACCTCATGGCAAAGAAATCTCTGAGGATCTGAAAAAAAAAAAGAATTGTTGCTCTACATAAAGATGGCCTAGGCTATAAGGAAGTTTGCAAAGACTTTGAAACTGAGCTGCAGCACGGTGGCTAAGACAATACAGCGGTTTAACAGGATAGGTTCCACTCAGAACAGGCCTCGCCATGGTTGACCAAAGAAGTTGAGTGCAAGTGCTCAGCGTCAAATCCAGAGGTTGTCTTTGGGAAATAGACGTATGAGTGTTGCCAGCATTGCTGCAGAGGTTGAAGGGATGGGGAGTCAACCTGTCAGAGCTCAGACCATAAGCTGCACACTGCTTTAAATTGGTGTGCATGGCTGTGGTCCCAGAAGGAAGCCTCTTCTAAAGATAATATATACTAGAAAGCTCGCAAACAGTTTGCTGAAGACAAGCAGACTAAGGACATGGATTATTGGAACCATGTCCTGTGGTCTGATGAGACCAAGATACACTTATTTGGTTCAGATGTCGGGCGACACAAGCAGGGACAGACACATCTGCTAGTGGAGGGACAAAATTTCATACACTTTTAGGGCTGGAGACAGACCGCAATATTACTAAGGAGGGGAGAATATTTCCTGCTACTTACCAGTAACTACCCCACTCAACAATACTACCTCAACAACCATTGACCATCTCATTCAACAATACTACTGTCCTTCACCCCTTTGGAAGCTTAAAACGCTCTATGCGGGTTTACTTTCTATTTATATCTGCATTGCAGTATTTGCATCTATATTTGATCTACAGCAATATTTTTTTTCTTATGGGCTGACCTCAAGCAATGACTATTAGGGAATTAACTACCTACACTATCTGTCACTATCATTCCATTGCCTGCTCTGCTGGAAATATCGTGCTTCTTGTTCCATCTACGTACCGCAGTCTAAACAGGGTCGCACCCTATGAGCCTATAATGTTTGCATAAGTTGTCTTGCTCCTTGCCTGTCCCCTGTGTCCATCCAAAAGCCACTGGTGCCATACACATATTGGAAAAGAATTGTCCTGATTAATTTTCGGTCCTGATGAAGCTTATTGCGAAATGTGTTGACCCTTAACCAGACAGACTCTCCAAGTCAAGTATTTGTTGACTGTTAATCAGATAAATTCTATAAACTGATATACCTATACTGTTTGAAGTGATTTGGCAAGTGTGGCCATTTTCTTTTTTACTATGTACTGAGTCTTATGGTTGAGTGGGAAGACTCTTCACTCCCCACTCTGTCATTTTAAATTATGTTCAATAAACATTTATTTTTTTAACAAAAACTCTATGTATTAAGTCTATCTTATGATGTGTCTTTGAAAGTCCAATTATTTTGTCACGTCTAGTTTGTTTTCCAACTGACATTTCTCCTTTTCCTCTGATATAGTTTGGATTATGGCACTTTGCTGGTAGCTCATCCTGGTTTGGTTCAGATGATGCAACCAGGTGAGGAGTACAAAGACAAGTGTGTCTTGCCTATAGTCAAGCATGGTGGTGGGAATGTCATGGTCTGGAGCTGCATGAGTGCTGCTGGCACTGGGGAGCTGCAGCTCATTGAGGGAACCATGAATGTTAACATGTACTGTGACATACTGAAGCAGAGCATGATCCCCTCCCTTCAGAGACTGGGTCGCAGGGCAGTATTCCAACATGATAACGACCCCAAACACACCTCCAAGACAACCACTGCCTTGCTAAAGAAGCTGAGGGTAAAGGTGATGGACTGGCCAAGCATGTTTCCAAACCTAAAACCTATTGAGCATCTGTGGGGCATCCTCAAATGGAAGGTGGATTAGGGCAAGGTCCACAGCTCTGTAATGTCGTCATGGAGGAGTGGAAGAAAACTCCAGTGGCAACCTGTGAAGCTCTGGTGAACTCCATGCCCAAGAGGGTTAATGCAGAGATGGAAAATAATGGTGGCCATACAAAATGTTGACACTTTGGGCCCAATTAGGACATTTTAACTTAGGGGTATACTCACTTTTGTTGCCAGCGGTTTAAACATTAATGGCTCTGTGTTGAGTTATTTTGAGGTGACAGCAAATTTACACTGTTATACAAGCTGTACACTCACTACTTTACATTGTAGCAAAGTGTCATTTCTTCAGTGTTGTCACATGAAAAGATATAATAAAATATTTACAAAAATGTGAGGGGTGTACTCACTTTTGTGAGATACTGTATAATAATGGATAGATTGAGGGCAGCTAAGCCTGGAGGGAGCCCTGGAGGCCTGGAGGGAGCCCATCCCTCCCTGGAATTTTTCTTTGTTGTTGATTGACATGCATCGCCCTTTCATGTGCTCCTTGCTGTTAAGGCCGCATGTCGGTTGGGACAGTTGCCATTTGTTTGTACAACACATGCTGTAAACTACCCCTTGCTGGCATATACCCCTTGGCATCGGGAGTGCTGAAAAGCCCAGTGCCCAAAAGCATTGGACTCTGGTGTGTTTGGAGGGGAACTCATGTGTTTTTAGGACTCACTTTCAAAGCACCCCAATTCTAAAGGAATGTGGGTAAGGTATTAACATTTTTTAATTTTCAAACCATTAAAAAAAAAAAAAAAAAAAAAAAAGGTAATCCAAGAAATGTCGAAAATGCACCAATTTGACAGTTCAACCAGGCAAATTTTATTTTCTAACAGGTTGAGAGAATGTCAGGTGAATATGCAGAGATGGTGACATTTACACTTTGAATGTGGATAGAATGAATATTACATTAATGACCTACTTCATTGATAAACAGATCACAATACTTCATTAATAAACAAACACAAGTGTTGCGAAATGTCATTTTTGTTGGGGAAAAAAATCAATAATATAACACATGTTAAATTCAGCTGATCTTTGCAATAAATCCTTTAGTGAATTCACCCTATAATTTGCTCTATGTATCTTCCCATTCTCAAGATAACTATTTCTAAACAGCAATATGGACAGGGAAATGTATAGAAAAACTATGCTAACATCTTGAGAGCTCAGCCCTCATATAATTTAGCATTTATTAGTCAAATTACAGGGTAAGCATTTCCAGAAATAATTATTGCGCCATGTGCACAAGAAATGATGGCTGCTGTCATGCATTGAAAGAGATGAAGCTTTATTATGAGCCCTGTATGGTTTTTAAGTGTGACAAATTCACCTCTGTAACAGTGTATTGTTTAAATTAGCTAAGTGGGATGAATGCTTTGCTGTGCTTGCTATTTTGGACAGGATCTTTTATAATCTTTTATAATGTGAAGAGGAGGTTTCCAATTGCTGTTTTTATTTTCTGATACACACAGCAAAAGCCAAGAAAAATCAACTTATAGGTCAAAATAAAAGACTAACGTGCATATATAATAGTTATGTACAGATTTTTCTCTTTATTATAATCAGGACTAAAAAGCAAACATACTCTTTAGTGTCATTGTTACAGTAACAGTGCATATTTTTAAGTCAAGAAACTATAAAATATAGAAATTTCGTATTTTAGTCGACAGGTAAAGCTGAATGCTCCTTTTGACACGTTTTCCAGTTTCTTACTTTCTGCTAAAAAAAAGCCCTGTTAGGGGGGTCTTTCGTGTAATCTAAAATTTACATGGACAGATGAATGAATCAGAACAGTGACTTAGGTGTACGTAATTCTTGCATTATCACCGTTCTCCTAACACACTCTAACACCGACGATTTTTACTCCTGCTTTGAGGCTGTTTAGTAAACCATGTTGTGTTGACTTAAGGGCTGTGATAAGTGGTGTTATGGCTGAATTTGAAACGCACAGACATCGCATGTGATTTTAGGAGCAGTGCGCTCCAAATCATATGCAATGTCTGTGATCGCATCAATGTGAACCGGCACTCAATTTTGGGTTGAATGTAATTTTCTAAACAAAAACGACATACAATGTTAGAAATTGTTCATCCTGGTCCTTCAAATCTTCTTATCGCTGTGGCTGAAAATGAATGCCTATACGAGCGCGCTAACAGTTAGAAAATTTAACATATGTTCCTAAACCCAAATATTTCAAACAAAATTCTACTTATGTATAGCCAGCACCATTTCAGTAACTTGTCCTTTGGGGATGACTTTGTCCAAGGTTTTAAAGGAGAAGTAGGGCCAAAGCTCTTTTGTTGCTACTTGCCCTATGGATCACAGGAGTAAATTTTGTTCTGCACTCCTGTGACCCATTTTCAGCCAACATTGGGTCAAGGTCCACTGTCGGCTGACATCACTGAAGTGTTCCAGGCTCTATATAGATCCTAACAGTCGGGATCCACTTAGATGCCTTGCTCAGCTTCTTAGTGCACCGTTGTGAGTCTGAGTCAGTTGCTCCTGCCTCCTCCATGGGCTTTGAGCGCTGGAGGGGCAGAGCAGAGCACTGAAGACTGGTCAGTGATCTTTGATCACTCAGTTCTCGGTCTTAGAAGTAGAATATTCCATATTCTCTTTTAATGATGAGTAGTCTTGTCTGAAAGGAGCTGAATACCAAGGAGCTATCCCATAGAGCTATGGGAAGTAGATGTAGCACCATCCAAGGTAGGTGCTAGATAAAGTATAGTGTGCCTTGTCTGCTTATCAGCATGGCCATGATTTTCAGCTAGGCTGGCATGTGTTTCCAGGTGTGCCTGTTTAGTTGGGGAGTCTCCCCACTGTGTCCCAATGAGGGCTCTCATTGGGCAGTGGAGGAAATCTGACCAATAGCACACCAGGGCTTGTATCCATCCTGAAAGGGCAGATACTTGATAATGTCTCTGGCTGCTAGGAATTAATGTCACAATGTTGTCCTCCCATAGGATTGATGTATTAGCTGACTCAAGAACAAAAAGTCCCAACTGTTGAATGCAGGTGCTGCTCCGTAAGGAAATGCTGATGCGCCTGGCTTATTTTGGATCCAAACTAGAGGTGAAGGGTGGCTTTAATGATAGTGAACCGTCTCTAAACTGTCACCTGGTTATGGGTTAGCAGAGTATTGCACCTTGCTGCCCCTCCTCTGTCCAAGCTTGGGGTGTGAAGAATGAAATTTATTCATTCAGTACCTCTTTGGTGAATCCTGAAGTCCAAATGGTTGCTGCATGGTCTTCCTGCTAAACAGGCCCAGCCTCTGACTATCAGGGTAGCTCCAGCTAAGGGTTAAATACAGCTCTATCATTTAAACCATTTTTGGAATAGCTTAGTTCTACCCCTGAGTACTGTACCTTCTGCTGACTAATCCTTCCTCATTTGCTCAAACCATTAACCACCTTATGGCCCCCCCTTTAGGTATTTATATGGGCAGTTTATTTATATTTCTCTTCACCATTGTATGTAAGGGGATCAAGTGATAGAATATTGTATACCTTTATGCACACTGACAAGGCAGTAGTATGGCATGTCAACCTAAATATATGTCCTCCTTTATGATAGGGCACAATTTATATGCCTTCTCTTTTTTTCTTTTTCTCTTTGTTCTATAATTTGGCTTATAACATATACATCAATATTGTATAAAATAAAAAAAAAAAAATTTTGTCTTTAATCATTGGATTCATGATTGTATGTAACAATATTTGTCTTTTTTCTAGATGCACATCCATCTGCTCCATGTGATATCCTGCTGTGGTGGAATCCATGGGGCCGGGTTCTTCCTTCCCCTTCTTTTATGATAGGGATTCGGGCGCCAAGCCGGGGGTAGTGAGTTGAGGCTTTCCATCTTTTTTCCTCCCACTGTATTCTCGAGTCCGCCCTGGTTTCCTAGGGCGGACGTATAGCGCTCCAACCCGCTGGCACCGCCTCTTTTGGGCGTAGACGCGGGTCAGGATCGCAAGATGGCGCCCGCACCGGAAGTGATTAGTCGGAGGTCAACAAGCACCTCATCACTTCCGGTGGGACCGCGCATATAATGCTGAACACAGTATGGTACAAACAGGCCACGACTATAGTGGCGCTGCGTTTGTTACCAACGGGACCGTAGCTGACAGGTAAGCGGACCGCCATATGGGATCATTGATTGCACGGCTCTTCGGGATCTCTTCTTTTCTTCTCTGGCTGGCACTTCATTTCGGCTCTTATATTATCTGTAGGGTATCTCTGCTATCTAGGTTGGGTTCTTTTGGTACTATATGCTTTGGCTATATTCCCTAAGTGTCCTTTATGCATGTATGCCTTAGGATACTCATCTCTCCAATGGGTTTTTGTACTTTCCTCTAAGATATCACTTTACTTCCTGGTATGTGTGGTTTATCCACATTGGGAGCCGCCAGTATTATGTATTATGACTTTTTCTTCACTTGTATAGTAACTGCACCTATTATATTTTTTTCTCTCACTTCAGTGATCTTATTTAGAATACACTGCACTTTTTCATTTTCATCTGCTCGTCAACTTTTGTCTTCACAATCCTCAATCACATCCGGAGCTGTACTATCGGCGACCCATTTCTGGGCATTCACAGTCCCCTCCCCATTAGTTGAATGGATGGGGTTAATTAGTGATGTGCTTTTTTCTATAATTACTGGTCTCTTTAGATATTCTGTGAGTCGACATTGCCCGGTCCGGTCTCTATCAATTCAGGGAGGATATACCTGGTTGGACACACTTTTTTGTCCAGGGTCTTCTACCTACCTTGGGCTACACGGCAGGGGTCCCTGGTATGCGGATGCATGTGCAATTTGTAGGATACATTCTTTGGTGAGCCCCAACTCAAAACTCATTATTGATTACATAATGTTATAATTATATTGTTTAACTTATTCTAAACTGTTTATACCTAGAACCTGTGTTGAGGTCACCAGCCTTTAATGTCCCAGAGGAAGCCTGCTGGCGAAACATGTCGGACATAAGTGGCCCCACTCACACTACTATGGTTCCTTGTATATTTTGTATCTACATGCACTGAATTATTATCATTTATTGTGATTTGTTTTTATGATGATATTGTAATAAATAAAATTTGTGTTTTACTATTTTTTGGTCAATTTCATTGTTTATCTATTATATACCCAACAAACCTCACCTTGAAAATCCCACCTTCGGGCTTACCACTCCCCGCCCAACGGTCTCTTTGGGGCTTACACGGAGTCCATGGGCTGTGGTTTACCCCACCCTTCCTTTTAAAAAGTCCCAACTGTTGAATGCAGGTGCTGCTCCGTAAGGAAATGCTGATGCGCCTGGCTTATTTTGGATCCAAACTAGAGGTGAAGGGTGGCTTTAATGATAGTGAACCGTCTCTAAACTGTCAACTGGTTATGGGTTAGCAGAGTATTGCACCTTGCTGCCCCTCCTCTGTCCAAGCTTGGGGTGTGAAGAATGAAATTTATTCATTCAGTACCTCTTTGGTGAATCCTGAAGTCCAAATGGTTGCTGCATGGTCTTCCTGCTAAACAGGCCCAGCCTCTGACTATCAGGGTAGCTCCAGCTAATCTTAGCTGATGCTGGAAAGGGGTGTGAATCGTCTTCTCTCTCTTCCACTAGCTTCTTCTTTCTGCCCAGGGGCAGAGCCTCCCCTGCACAGGGGTCTGCCCCAGGTAAATTTACCCTGGAGTCTGCTTTCTCGCTGACAGGTTCCAGAATATTTATGGCCTATCTCCCTGCCTTCTGGGCCTTCTTGACCCAGGGATTGGAGGAGACTCCGTAAATATTCAAGCTTAGTCTCTGTTCATCCACCCTCTAAGTTCTAGAACCATCTAGTCGGTTCCAGAAGCCAGGGGGAGTTTACAAAGCCCAACTCTTGAAGCACAGGACAGCACAACCCAAACAATTACCTTTGATTACAGAGAAGCCTAAAGTGAATTTGCTTTCTCTGTACACTAAAGGGTGCTATACTAACAGCCCAGATTAAAAGAACTAATTAACATGCCTCCTGCTGCTGAAAAAGCAGTGGTCATTTGAATGCTTTTGCTTGGGAAAGTTTTTATTGGTCTAGGACAATTGCAACCAACATATCTCCATGGAATGAGGGACCACAAGTCCCAGAGTGCCTTGCCAGGATTCTGACTCCCCTTATCCAATCTTTGCTGACAGACTATTACGAAATTTATAGTATCAGTCACAACAGATTATATTCTGTCATAAGGCTAGGGATAGCCAGACATTGAGCTGTAATTTCAGCTCTGACAAATACAAGCCAAATAACAGCACCCACAGCCACCCCAGAGAGTTAGCCTACATTTTTCCAGGTGATTTACAAGCGTTTTTGTACATGCATTAGGTTTCAGGAGTTTGTTTCCTGGGCTGGGCAAGGGGAGGAATTAGGTTCTATGGGGGGAGAAGAATTTTTCACATGTAAAAACATGTGTACAAATGCGCACAAATGCACATATTGCTAATTTACAACCACTTTTATTTGAAGAATATGGCAGCAAAATTGCAGAATAAGCTCATGTACTTTTTCAAACAGAAGGCATAGAACATAAGGTGACTAAGAGTACAAATGTGAACAGGGACAATTAGAAAGAATAGGATTGTGCACGTTGAGCATAGATAGACATAGTCAGGTATAGGGAAACAAGCAGAAAAACGCTTAAATGTGAATAGGTACTTAAATTTACACTATTATACCAATTTAAAAATTATATTATTAGATTATATATTCTTACAAAAAGCCACTCATGATTAGTTCTCTTAAAACTGTAACACACCTGTTCAATTTTATGCATCAATTGTCAGCATTTTTTTTTTCTGTCTATGCTATTATTGTGTAGGTTGAAAGGCAATTTACTGTACTTCACTTTGTGACTATGGGCCTGATTCATAGTACGGCGAATTGGCGTTTCGGCGTGATTTTGCGAAGCGGCGATTATTTAAGTCTGAAATTGGCATTCAAAGAACGGCGGGCGGAAAATAGCGCCTAGTGTGAGATTCATTAAGATGCAATATGGTCAGAGCGCGACTTAAAACCACGCCAGCTAAAAGCTCGACTAAAGTTTAGCCAAATTTTCCCCTGTACCCCCAAAAATCCCAAATCACTGTGGAAGGTGTGGAAGTCAATTTGGAGATGACTTGCGTTTAAAAAATCTCAAAAACTGACTTAGAAAGAGAGATATCTGCGAAAGTGTGGAAAGGTTAAACAGCTCCTCCAGCCGCGAGCTGCGAACTCGCGAATGTGCGCATGCGCAACGTCAAATTGGCTCAAAAAATTTCGCCAGCGCGATTTTGGGTCAATTTTTTTTTGAATACCGCTTGCAAATCCGCTGTCTCGCCCATAGAAAATGGCAAAAACCGGCGGAATTGGAAAAACATGCACACTTCCAACAAGGGATCCTTTAGTAAACACCATCACATTCCATACACCTTTCCTGCTAACTCCGAAATCATAGCAGTCAAATCTACAGTGTTTATATAGAACCTCCACATTCTCTGAAAAAACCCACAAAATATTACATTGGGGAATTGGTCGTCAGATAGAAAAAAAATAGATGTAAAACATATTTCAAAGAAAGATTATTAGCATTTCACACATATCAAGGAAATGTCACAATGTTGACAATATTTTATGTGTTTCCAAAGAATGTTTTTAGAAATATATTGCAAATACTACCTTTTCTTCCATATGGGTATGGCCAAGTGTTACCATTTTACTACACATTTAACTGAAGGTATATATATATATATCCCTTATACTTGGCTAATTAGCAAAGTATGCCCAACAAACAAATAGAGCTTTAGCTCACAATATTGCTACATATTGACTTTATGGGGCATCTTTTGTATTTTGTTCATGTCTTTGGATTAAAAGTTTGCTGATACACATGCCTTTTTCAAACATGAACAAAATTAATGATGTCAACATTTGGAGGATTGGAGATATCCAAGTGTTGCCCATACAGAGGGCACCTTCCGGATTCGAACTTACAAACCTACAGCAGGAAGGCAGACTCCCTAATCATTGTGCTATTTCTCAGTGAGCGTTGGGTGTTTTCCTCATGCCGTCAAAATGCTCACATGGGAACAGGGGCCATTGAACTGAATAGGATTGGATTTTTTGCCTGTTTTGGGAGCTGATCCTTGAGCTGGACAAATCCCCCTCAAACGCCC